>NC_056054.1:266866582-268116582 GCF_016772045.2 Ovis aries | reverse complement strand
CACTCTTACTTCTTCAAAATGCATTTGCACCATGATCAATGGAGGAAAAAACAGAATTGTCAGTCTTTTTTTGAGAGGAGGCATGTGTGTTTTCTCTCTCATCCTCTCCCTCCCTCTTTCCCCCTTCTGAAACTGAGTCAGACCAGCCATATTTCCAGTTAGGAGTTGGCACCGGAGCCCAGCAGCTGTTCAGAAATGTCCAAGTGGACAGCAAATGGCGCTCATGGAGTTAACGGCAGTGACTCACTTGGGGTATTCACAGCAGGTCAGCTGAAACCATCCCCTGCTGTAAAGGGAATTTAGTCCCATTGGGCAAGAGCCCAAGAAAATGAGCTGAGCTTGATAATGGCATCGTGTCTCTTCGTTGCCACTGGTTGCTTTGCTGTTCTCAGTTTTCACAATTTATTTTTTTTAAGGTGGATTTTTTTCTAACGCAATCATGAACAGTGATGGGAAGAACAGGCTGAGCAGCTGTTGACTGTTTGAAATCACAGAGGGGAGGTTTGGTATCTGGACCTGCTCAATACAACTGGTCTTGCAAGCTTCGATGATGACTTTCACATATAAAATTATGGGTCAGAGGCAGGAAGCTGAGTACCCTTCATGCCAGTAAGTCTAGCTTGGCCAATGTGAGATGTGGGGGATTTCTTAAAGATTTAATTTATCTAGAAATACTTTTCTACAAAACACTGTGATAGTTTTAAATTTACCCAACTGAGCAATAATAAATACAGAGCAAAGCCATCCAAACAAACAAACAAAAAAAAAATGAGAACTAGAGCATGCTCATCTTTTGCGAGCTTATACAACTTTTTCCTTAACACAGAAGGGGATGTATACAAATACGGATAAAGCTGTGGTTGTTTTTGCATTATAAAATATGATAAGAAAGAATAATAAAGACAAGTTTGGAAAAAACCTAATTACCTGAAATAACAAGACCTTGACAAAAGACCTATTGTTTTCCAAATTATTTTTTAAAAACTCCGTAAGTCAGACAGAGAAAGACAAATATCAGATGATGTCACTAACATGTAGAGTCTAAAATCACTGCAGATGGTGACTGCAGCCATGAAATTAAAAGATGCTTACTCCTTGGAAGAAAAGTTATGACCAACCTAGATAGCATATTCAAAAGCAGAGACATTACTTTGCTGACTAAGGTCCGTCTAGTCATGGCTAAGGCTTTTCCAGTAGTCATGTATGGATGTGAGAGTTGGACTGTGAAGAAGGCTGAGTGCCAAAGAATGGATGCTTTTGAACTGTGGTGTTGGAGAAGACTCTTGAGAGTCCCTTGGACTGCAAGGGGATCCAACCAGTCCATTCTGAAGGAGATCAACCCTGGGATTTCTTTGGAAGGAATGATGCTAAAGCTGAAACTCCAGTACTTTGGCCACCTCATGCGAAGAGTTGACTCACTGGAAAAGACTCTGATGCTGGGAGGGCTTGGGGGCAGGAGGAGAAGGGGACGACAGAGGATGAGATGGCTGGATGGCATCATTGACTTGATGGACATGAGTCTGAGTGAACTCCGGGAGTTGGTGATGGACAGGGAGGCCTGCTGTGCTGCGATTCATGGGGTCGCAAGGAGTCAGACATGACTGAGCGACTGAACTGAACTGAACTGAAAGAAATGATGCAGATGAACCTATTTAAACATGGAAATTGAGTCACCGATGTAGAAAACAAACTTATGGTTACCAAAGGAGAAAGGAGGGATAAATTGGGAGATTTAGGTTGATACATACACACTTCTATAAATAAAACAGATTAACTGATAAGGACCCATTGTATAGCACGAGGAACTCTATTCAGTACTCTGTAATGACCTATATTGGTCATAAAAAAGAGTGGACATATATATCTATATAACTAATTCACTTTGCTGGACAGCTGCAACCAACACAACATTGTAAACACCTATACTCTAATTTTAAAAAGCTATAAAAGGCTGATATCTTAGATTTGTCCTTTACAGGTGCAAGTTTAACAAATAAGGAATAATAATTACAGATATTAATGATAATTAGACATAAGCTTCATTTCCCTAAAATTTGGGCATGAGGAGAACTTGTTTCCATTGTACTTATTTGCTAGAAAAATCTGATTGCCTATTTGAGTGCACTATAATCAACTTCCTTTTTGTGATTGAATGAATCCAAAAGCTAATTCTGATAGCTTCAGACCTGGGTGAAGACATAATGAAAAATAAAGTAATTTTCTTTCCCAAGAATAAAAATCTTTCCATTTAAAGCTTGGTAAAATAATAGTTATCAACCAGTATAGCTTGCTAGGTACTTTGATGAATTAAACAGTTTTAACGTACATAATTTTAAATGCATGAAATGGTTTTTTCAGTTCAGCTCCTTTAAGAATACATAATTCTAAGTCCGGAGGAGAAGAGTTATCCTTTCTGTATTTTTATAGAGGACTGTGGAGGCAGGGGAAATTTCATTGTTTGCTCACTGCCTACCTCATAGTAATGCTTAATAAATATTGGTTGAATTAATTAATTTTGACCACAGGAACTGGAAGTATGACAAGGAGTGTCATCTTTTCTTGGCAGAGGAGCAGATTAATCATTAAGAGCAAGTAGAAGAGGAGATGGGATTTAGCATGATTTAAATCCAAATTACTGGAGCCATTAGAAGGCAGGCTGGTGGGGGAGTTGCGAAAGTGAGACAGTCCTATGAATAAGTTTGTATTGGCCTGGGCTGAACTCCTTTATTCACATGGTATCAAAGGCCAACAGAAAATTCCACAACTGGAAAAATAAAAATGAGGCAGGACATCAGGATGTCCATGGGGTAAAGGAGAGGATGAGAGCAGCCACAGTTATACAAACAGAGCCTTTAAGGAGGGACCACTTTGCTTTTCCCGCTTCCGCCCTGCTATTGCCTCCATCCTGGATTCTTCTGTTTTCATCTTCCTTCATTTTCACCTCACATGGGATTGTCTGGAAAGATGACTGCTCACATGTTAGAAGCGCTTGAGCATTCTTACGAGGGTATTTTCTCTCCTTTGATCCTATCAATCTTGGAGACCCATTTCAGACTATTAATCCAATCACCATATGAGTATGATAGCTAAATGGAAAATGGCATTGCTCTTTGCAGGTGAAAAAGACTTGCTATATATATATATATATATATATATATATATATATAATATCTACAGAGAGAGAAACTTTTTTAAATTTTTATTTATTTTTAAATTGAAGGATAATTGTTTTATAGAATTTTGTTTTTTCTGTCAAATAGCAACATGAATCAGCCATAGGTATACATATGTCCCCTCCCTCTTGCCAGTTCTAGTTCTGTTTGTATATATGTATGAAATATATGTGTCATACATGCACATGTGATATATCTATTTTATGTATCATATAAAATTATTATACTATTTTGCATATATTGTACCCATATTATATATAGATAGAGAGAAAGAGAGAAGAAAACAAACTGATGAAGTTTTACCTTGTAATCTGTGTACATAGTTTTATTTTCTCTTCAGGCATATTTTTAATTATTATTCCCTGATCTGCATCTTTTAAAGTATTCTAACTTGGGGTTAATCACATAGCATCAGATAAAACCTACTAAAGACACAGTTCACTATACTATTTATCATAACTGAGTAGGCACTCACTAGGTCTTTTTTGGTGTTGTCAGATTATTGAGAACTCTGAGTTCTGTCTTAATGTGTATAAGGACATTTGTTAATAGATAAAAGACAGATAGATAGGTAATAGACAGATGGACATACACATACATACACAAATACTAAATGCATAAAGGTGACCCCCCTGTAAAGGGAATTTATTACAAGATAGCAGTAGGTTTCTGTTGTTTCAGAAGCTGAAATTAGATTTGTGCCGCTCCTTTGGTCACGTTTTATTACGTTATTTCCACATAAAATGAGACCAGAATCTCCTGCATGGAAATCAGCTCGGCATTTGTCCCGTCTGTATCAAGTGTCTGAACTCATTTTGATTAGCAGTCCTTTTCCCCATTACACTTCCTGTGTTTGGTCATGCAAACAAGCAGAACATTGTGTCATTGTGCTGGGGACACTTCTTACGAAAGCCAGGGAGGAACAAAAGCTGGAACCAGAGTTAATGAGACTTATTAACAAAAGGAAAAAAAAAAAATGTTTGTGTACCACTCCCTGAACTGGAGGGCCTGCTGGTTTCCAGGTGTGAAGTAATTCAGACTCCAGGGCACGCAGCTCCTTCCCAGGCATCTGCTGTTTCAAGGATGCCCCGCACTTGGTGTCACAGTTTGTTTTATATGCAATCAGAATATTACTCTCCTTGTGAACTGATTTGAAAATGTTTGGAATATGCTAGAGGAGTTCTCCTGCCCAAGATGCAAGAAGTCAGTGAAATTAGACAACTTGTAAACTGAAAAAGGGAGGTAATCTAATCTGATTTCATGGTATCACTTCTGAAACTGTCCTTATTCCCAAAATGTGGACTTGCAGGCATAATGTGTATTTTCAACAGTTTAAAATGAGTTTGGAAGGAAGAGGTTAAAATAGGCCTGAAAGTGAGTGTTGTTTATAGACTCATCTGCAAGTATGACTGAATAAAAAATGAGTTCTGTTCTAGAATCAATCACCATCTCAGGACAATTTAGGCAGTTTCTAGGACCTTGGACAAGCCACAGGTGCTCTCTGAGGCTTGTTGTTGTTCAGTTTCTAAGTCGTGTCCAACCCTTTGTGACCCCATGGACTGCAGCATGCCAGGCTTCCCTGTTCTTCACTGTCTCCCAGAATTCACTCAAATTCACATCCATTGAGTCAGTGTTGCCATGCAATCATCTCATCCTCTGCCACCCCCTTCTCCTCTTGCTCTCAATCTTTCCCAGCATTGGGGTCTTTTTCCAATGAGTCAGCTCTATGCATCAAGTGGCCAAAGTATTGGAGCTTCAGCATCAGCATCAGTCCTTCCAATGAATATTCAGGGTTGATTTCCTTTAGGACTGACTGATTTGATCTCCTTGCAGTCCAAGGGACTCTCAAGAGTCTTCTCTAGCACCACCATTTGAAAGGATCAATTCTTTAGCTCTCAGCCTTCCTTATGATTCAAGTCTCACATCTGTATATGACTAATGGAAAAAACCATAGCTTTGACTATACAGACCTTTATCAGCAAAGTGATGTCTCTGGACTTGCTTGTTGGAAGAAAAGCTCTGAGAATTAGATTCTTTAACTAAATGAAAAAACTACAATTGATGATATCAAATCCGCTTCTAGAATGGATGATGGCAATGATCTTAGAAAATAAACACACTACTGGTCTTAAAAGTAGAACCTTCTTTTTTATCTGTTGTCTGTAATAAGCTTTTCTCATATCCTTGCTGAATTATCATAGGCCCTTTTCCTAATACTGAATAGGAAATTCAGCTTATTATTATTTTATCATATATAAATTCAGATTGTGTAAACTCAAAGTAATCTCTTTTTCATAGATTCCCTCATATGTTAATTTTGATCACCATTTCTACTTAAATCAGTTAGAAAGTGAAAGTAAGTCACTCAGTCATGTCTCTGCAACCCCATGGACTATACAGTCCATGAAATTCTCCAGGACAGAAGACTGGAGTGGGTAGCCTTACCCTTCTCCAGGGGATCTTCTCAATCCAGGGATAGAACCCAGGTCTCTTGCATTGCAGGCAGATTCTTTACCAGCTGAGCCACCTGGGAAGCCCAAGAATACTGGAGTGGGTAAATTTCCCTTCTCCAGGGTATCTTCCCAACCCAGGGATTAAACCCAGGTCTCCTGGATTGCAGGTGGACTCTTTACCTGCTGAACTACCAGGGTAGCCCTGCTGAGTCAGTTAGGAACATTGCATGTTCATCCTCACCTAGATCACCAGCATATTCTCTTTCACTTCCAGACCTTTGTACTTGGTATCCAGCCCTCAGCTCGCACCCTCGCCTGGAACACTCTTTCCCTCCTTTCCAGCAGCTCTTTCTTCCCCCATCACCCCCTCTAGCCTCCCCACTCTGGCTTCCTCTTATCTTCCAAGTTACAGTTTAGATTCACTTCCTCTAGTAAGCCTTCCACTCCAAATAGCCCCACAGACTTCAACCTCTTTCTCTCATTCTGATTACTTGGAATCTGACACATAGGCACTTATGTCTTAGTTCTGTTACACACTGACTGTTTGGCCTTGAGCAAGTTTCTTTGCTGAACCCGACACTTGATCTACAGACTGAAGCTAATAAATAAAAACTTCCTCATTGGGCTGCCATGGGGATTAAATAAAAAAAGTACACAACACACAGCTCAGTGGTTGTCAATGGTGGCTTCCCTCATAGCCAATTCATCATCATTATTAGATAGTCTTTCTTAAATGTAAGAAATATAAATAAACTTTTGGAAAATCATGGTTGAAGACTTGGACATGATATTGATTGAAAAGGGGCTCTATATTCTTTATGTCAGTAATTAATTCTCTCAAGCTTCAAAATCATCTGGAGGGTCAAATCCTACTCTCTCTCCCAATACCCAAGGGCCAGTAGGCTGGCCTAGGGCAAGCCTTTGATAGAGTATATAGAACTAATAAGAGGGCATTGTTGCTGTTCAGTCGCTTAGTCTTGTCCGACTCTTTGCGACCTTTGATATCTATAAAGGATCTCAGATGCTTCTAAGAAGCCGAAAAGTTGGGAGCCACTGTTTAGGGTGACTCACAGCAGGAGGAGGAGGGGCCACATTTTGATGGAGGCCCAACTTGCATCTTAGAAGGTGTGCTTACTCTCTTTGTTTAGAAGTATGCCATAGTGGGACTTCAAGAAAAGTTGGGATGTGAAGGTGTGCACAGACCACAACCTTGATCAACATCCTTGTCATGTACACACCTCATAAAATATGGGAAGAGTGAACTTGGTTTAAAATTGTTTAATGGCAAAGAATTTTCAAGTGGCCATCTCAACCAGAAAGGTGGCCAATATGAGACTGAATACTCTTGTGGAAAGGAAAAAATTCAGCTATACATCATAGACTCACGCTGCTGAAACATCTGAGTGATTGATCAAGGTTAGTTTCAGTTTCTATTCAAGGCTGGAAACAGTCAACCCAACACAATGGCTTTTTGTCCGGGCATGATTGATGCTGAGCTAATGCTTCTGAGAATAATTATACAACAAGTTCAGGCGCTTCATAAAGAGTGTTCCAGGTCTTCATAACACATCTGAAGCCTCAATTTAGTAGAGAGTAGTTGCCTTCTTGTTGATTATGGCATCTTATAGCTGTATCAAATTTGTTCAATATGTTTGATTTGACTACAGTACATGGTTTACTATTAGAACTAATCTGTCAAAAGATAGTCCCAGTCCACTGAATTTGGCAGCAATAGTAAGATACAGGGTTTGGGGTAATATTAGAAGTCTGAGATAGTTATCATATTCATATTGAATAATCCATAGAGAATCTAGAGAGGGCATGAATACTGTGATAAGTCAAACATCATCCTCTGTGTTTGTTCATGAATACTAAATAAGGATTTAACACAAACAGTAGTGGAATAAAATATCACTCTAACATAAATTTTTGTTCCCCCAAATTCACAAATTCTGTATATCATCACAAAGGAGAGATACGATGTAAAGACCAAACATAAGAAAAAAAATTAGTGTAACAACATTGTAAATCAACTATATTCTATATAAAATGTTTTAAAAATTTAAAAATCAATGCAAGCAGAAATATATCATTTTTTAAAAGTACAAAATATTTCATGAAATATTTATTTCAATTGTGACAGATAAGGCTTATTGTCACCTGAATAGTAGTTCTGACCGCTTGATAATATTAGTACCTCCATCAAATTATACTTAGCCTTCTTCTCACACTGTCATGTAAGTAGGTTATGACAGTAGGTAAATTGCAACCAGGCGTCTTCCTCTTTTTGTGCAGCTATTCTTAGAGGATTGCTCCATTAGAAAACACCATTGCCTGTCTTGATTTCCTGTGATAGAATCACTGTCAATCCTGGCTGTCAAAACTAACGTGGTCAATGAACTCTTGCACCCAACAAGTACAGGATGTTGGCCCAGAGTATGAGACATCCTGGAGGTTAGGATGCAAAACTGTGGACGGAACAAGTGATTCAGTGGTGATCAGGAAAGTGGCTCAGGAAGGAACACATATTAAGCCCTTTTGTGAATATCTACAGCTTGGAGGTTGGACATTCCCCATGGACTGAGATCAGAGCCTAGCCTAGCTTGAATGCTATCCAAGAAAAGAGATAAGTTCTTTACTGTTGAAAATCCAGGTTTCTGTAGACAGATGAACTTAAAGTCAACTATACCTGAAACATTGTTTGCCGAATGGGCTGCGTCCCCTGACTTCGGTTTTTTTCTCTGAGCTGACCTCATCTTGGACCATGACCTCACCTCCTCTTTGAGTATAGAGTTCCAAGAGTTCTAACACATGTGTATGTGTGTGTACTTTTGCTCAGTTGTATCTGACTATTTGTGATCCCATGGACTGTAGTCCACAAGCCTCCTCTGTCCATGGAATTTTCCAGGCAAGAATACTGGGGCAGGTTTCCATTTCCTTCCCCTGTAAGTCTTTCTTCCATTCAGCACAGGATTTGAAGGTTCCATGATCACCTTAACGTATCCATCCAAAACCAGCTTCATTGTGCCTCTCTTCTGCCCTCACTTCCTGCGTCATATTGATGCGCTCCCCGTCACTGCCTTTGCATTTACATCTGCCTAGGATGTTTCTCCCCAGACATCCTTGGTGGTCACTTCCACATTAAACCCTTTCTGGACCATCTTGTCTTTCTGCTCAAGATGACCTTCCCAATTCCAGGCACTCCTGCTCCCACACCCCCTGCTTTGCATTTCCTTTAGGCTGTAGTTGAGTGGGCTGAATAATGCCCTCCCCTGAAAAAAATAGATATCTGCCTCCTAATTAGTAGAATTTGTGAATTGCTTGTTGATTAGTCCCTAAGTCATGTTCGACTCTTTTGCAGTCCCATGGACTGTAGTCCTCCAGGCTCCTCTGTCCATGGGATTTCCCAAGCAAGAGTACTGGAGTGGGTTTTCATTTTTTTCTCCAAGGGATCTTCCCGACTCAGGGATCGAACCTGTGTCTCTGGATTGGCAGGCAGAATCTTTGCCCCTGAGCCACCTGGGCAGCTGGACTCTGTGAATATGTTACCTTTTATGGCAAAGACTGCATTTCCCAGGCAGTGTGAGTGGTAAAGAACAACCTGCCAGTGCAGGAGACACAGGTTCGATTCCTGAGTTGGGAAGACCCCCTGCAGAAGGAAATAGCAAACCACTGCAGTCTATTCTTGCCTGGACAAACCCCTGGACAGAGGAGCCTGCGACTGTGGAGGCAGGCTACCACAAGCCAATGGATACTGGCAGCAATCAGAATAGTATGTGCACCCAAAACTTAAAGGGGAGCATCCCAGCCCACAGCCAGTTGACTCCCAATATCTAAGGAAGCCCAACCTAGATAAGCAGAGCTGTCCACTTAAATTTCACTGGACCACAGATGCATGATTGAGTCCAAAAGAACCATTTGGATGGCCCACAGACTGATGAATAAGAATAAATGCTTATCATTTTAAGCCATAAAGTTTCAGAATATCCTGCAGCAATACCTAACTGATACATAGGCAAAGAGCAAATGTTAGGTAGTATTATGAATGCATAGTAAGATAGAATGTTACCATTTTTTATCTTCTTCAAGAAGCTATCACTTTGATGTCCTATAGCACTCTGGCATCACATGCCCACTCTCACATCTCTATTGTTTTTCTTATCATCTTAACATTGATACTATTTGTATATTATTTATGCATGAGGCAGTATGCTATAATACTCAATGCCATGGGCTCTGGAGCCGGGCTGTGTGGGATTGTTTTCTGACTATACCATTTATTACCGCATGACCTTGGCAAGATCTTCATCTGTGTTTCAGTTTTCCCTTTAGTAAGATGTGGATGATAATATTACTACTTACTAGAACCATTGGAAAATCAATCAAACCAGTGCCCCAAGTCCTCCATGTGCATGTACTTTGTTCAATGAATGTGGAAGGAGGAAGAGAATGAAGAATTTGTTTCTCCCAAGCAGACAGCTGACTTCTCAGGAGAAGGCTTCCTGTTCTTTTCATCTCTGTGCTGCTAAGTGTAGCACAGAATGTAGCATCCTGTAGGTTCTGAAAAAACTGCAAACGTCTTTATGGAGTGGATGACTCAGTTCAGTTCAGTCGCTCAGTCGTGTGCGACTCTTTGCGACCCCATGAATCGCAGCACGCCGGGCCTCCCTGTCCATCACCAACTCCCAGAGTTCACTCAGACTCACGTCCATCGAGTCCGTGATGCCATCCAGCCATCTCATCCTTGGTCGCCCCCTTCTCCTCCTGCCCCCAATCCCTCCCAGCATCAGAGTCTTTGCCAACTCTTCACATGAGGTGGCCAAAGTACTGGAGTTTGAGCTTTAGCATCATTCCTTCCAAAGAAATCCCAGGGCTGATCTCTTTCAGAATGGACTGGTTGGATCTCCTTGCAGTCCAAGGGACTCTCAAGAGTCTTCTCCAACACCACCGTTCAAAAGCATCAATTCTTCGGGGCTCAGCCTTCTTCACAGTCCAACTCTCACATCCATACATGACCACTGGAAAAGCCATAGCCTTGACTAGATGGACCTTAGTCAACAAAGTAATGTCTCTGCTTTTGAATATGCTATCTAGGTTGGTCATAACTTCCAAGGAGTAAGCGTCTTAATTTCATGGCTGCAGTCACCATCTGCAGTGATTTTAGAGCCCCCCCAAGATAAAGTCAGCCACTGTTTCCACTGTTTCCCCATCTATTTCCCATGAAGTGATGGGACTGGATGCCATGATCTTAGTTTTCTGAATGTTGAGCTTTAAGCCAACTTTTTCACTTTCCTCTTTCACTTTCCTCAAAAGGCTTTTTAGTTCCTCTTCACTTTCTGCCATAAGGGTGGTGTCATCTGCATATCTGAGGTTATTGATATTTCTCCTGGCAATCTTGATTCCAGGTTGTGTTTCTTCCAGTCCAGCGTTTCTCATGATGTACTCTGCATATAAGTTAAATAAGCAGGGTGACAATATACAGCCTTGACGTACTCCTTTTCCTATTTGGAACCAGTCTGTTGGTCCATGTCCAGTTCTAACTGCTGCTTCCTGACCTGCATACAGATTTCTCAGGCAGCAGGTCAGGTGGTCTGGTCTTCCCATCTCTTTCAGAATTTTCCACAGTTTATTGTGATCCACACAGTCAAAGGCTTTGGCATAGTCAATAAAGCAGAAATAGATGTTTTTCTGGAATTCTCTTGCTTTTTCCATGATCCAGCGGATGTTGGCAATTTGATCTCTGGTTCCTCTGCCTTTTCGAAAATCAGCTTGAACATCAGGGAGTTCACGGTTCACGTATTGTTGAAGCCTGGCTTGGAGAATTTTGAGTATGACTTAACTAGCATGTGAGATGAGTGCAGTCGTGTGGTAGTTTGAGCATTCTTTGGCATTGCTTTTCTTTGGGATTGGAATGAAAACTGACCTTTTCCAGTGGCCACTGCTGAGTTTTCCCAATTTGCTGGCATATTTAGTGCAGCACTTTCACAGCATCATCTTTCAGGATTTGAAACAAGTCAACTGGAATTCCATCACCTCCACTAGCTTTGTTCGTAGTGATGCTTTCCAAGGCCCACTTGACTTCACATTCTAAGATGTCTGGCTCTAGATTAGTGATCACACCATCATGATTATCTGGGTCATGAAGATCTTTCTTGTACAGTTCTTCTGTGTATTCTTGCCACCTCTTCTTAATATCTTCTGCTTCTGTTAGGTCCAGACCATTTCTGTCCTTTATCGAGCCCATCTTTGCATGAAATGTTCCCTTGGTATCTCTAATTTTCTTGAAGAGATCTCTAGTCTTTCCCATTCTGTTGTTTTCCTCTATTTCTTTGCATTGATCGCTGAAGAAGGCTTTCTTATCTCTTCTTGCTATTCTCTGGAACTCTGCATTCAGATGCTTATATCTTTCCTTTTCTCCTTTGCTTTTCACCTCTCTTCTTTTCACAGCTATTTGTAAGGCCTCCCCAGACAGCCATTTTGCTTTTTTGCATTTCTTTTCCATGAGGCTGGTCTTGATCCCTGTCTCCTGTACAATGTCATGAACCTCATTCCATAGTTCATCTGGCACTTTATCTATCAGATCTAGGCCCTTAAATCTATTTCTCACTTCCACTGTATAATCATAAGGGATTTGATTTAGGTCATACCTGAACAGTCTAGCGGTTTTCCCTACTTCCTTCAATTTGAGTCTGAATTTGGTAATACATACGTTTAAATCAGTCCAGTTTTTCAAGAAGGATATGGTATTGTATGCTTGTTCTTTTTTTTTTTTTTACACTGGAAGAGTAACTCATTGAAGAATTGCTCAAAATTTCTATTGCTACTGTAGCAAATTATCACAAACTTAATGGATTAAAACAACTCCAATTTCTTATCTTCTAGTCCTGGAAGTTGGAATTCCATCTAGGGCCTCCTGGGGTAAAATTAGGACATCAGCAGGGTACAATTGCTTTCAGAGGTTTTCAGGGAAGCATCTGGATTTCTTGCCTTTTCTAGTTTCTAGAGCCTGTCTGCGTTCCTTGGCTTGTGGTCCTCTCCTCCACCTTCAAAACCTGAAGAGTGGCATCTCCCTGGTCACTGTCGTTTAGTCATCTCTCCTGCCCATCACAACCAGGAAGACGGTTCTGCTTTTCATGACTCACATGATTGGATTGGACCTGCCAGGATCATCCAGCATCCACTCCCCATCTTTTGGTCTTTAACTTCATCATAGCCCCAAATTCATTTTTGCCATGTTTTAGGATTTTGTGTATGGGTGTGTGTGTGTGTGTGTGTGTGTGTGTGTGTGTGTGTGTGTGTGTGTGTGTGGAGAGAGAGAGAGATTGGAATATAGAAATATTTGAGGTGTCATTGTTCTGCTTGCCACAAAAGATAACAGTCCTGGTCAAATCTCTAAGCACAACCACGAAATACTCAGGGAAGTGGCTGGAAAAACCCTGGAAAACCATCTTGTCCCATCATTTGGTGGTGCTGTTTACATTGAGGCACTTTCCAGGTGGCTCAAGTGGTAAAGAATCTACCTGCTGATACAGGAGACCCAGGTTTGATCCCTGGGATGGGAAGATTCCCTGGAGGAGAGCATGGCAACCTACTCCAGTGTTCTTGCTGGGATAATTTCATGAACAGGGGAGTTTAGAGGGCTCCTTGAGGTTGCAAAGAGTGAGCCACAACTGAAGCAACTGAGCATGCGCACCCCAGGAATGGAGCCTGTCCGAGTGGTGTGAACCCAGCAGGGCTATCAGAAATATTAACAGAAACAGTGATTCAAAGAGAGCTTTTCTTAAGCTTCAATTTAGAATTTGTAGCTTTCCAAATGAACCTCTTTTTGCTACTCTAATTAGAATTTTAAAACTCTAGTAAGGCAGAATACATCATGCAAAATGCCAGGCTAGATGAAGCACAAGCCAGAATTAAGATTTTGGGGAGAAATATCAATAACCTCAGATATGCAGATAACACCACCCTAATGGCAAAAAGTGAAAAGGAATTAAAGAGCCTCTTGATGAAGGTGAAAGAGGAGAGCGAAAAATCTGGCTTAAAATTCAGCAATCAGAAAACTAAGATCATGGCATCCAGTCCCATCACTTCATGGCAAATAAATGGGGAAACAATGGAAACAGTGTCAGACTTTATTTTCTTGGACTCAAGAATCACTGCAGAGAGTGGCTGCAGCCATGAAATCAAAAGACATTTGCTCCTTGGAAGAAAAGCTATGACCAACCTGACAGCATGTTAAAAAGCAGAGATGTTACTCTGCCAACAAAGGTCCATCTAGTCAAAGCTGTGGTTTTTCCAGTAGTCATGTACGGATGTGACAGCTGGACCATAAAGAAAACTGAGCACCGAAGAACTGATGCTATTGAACTGTGATGCTGGAGAAGACCCTTGAGAGTCCCTTGGACTGCAAGGAGATCCAACCAGTCCATCCTAAAGGAAATCAACCCTGAGTATTCATTGGAAGGACGATGCTGAAGCTGAAGCTCCAATACTTTGGCCACCTGATGTGAAGAACTAACTCACTGGAAAAGACCAAGGCAGGAGAAGAAGGGGATGACAGAGGATGAGATGGTTGGATGGCATCACAGACTCAATGGACATGAGTTTGAGCAAACTCTGGGAGATGGTGAAGGACAGGGAAGCCTGGAGTGTTGCAGTCCATAGGGCTGCAGAGTCAGACACGACTGAGGGACTGAGCAGCAGCAAGTCCTCCCTTACAGATAGGAAAGAGAGGTTTAATCAGGTGCAATCCAGAGCACTAGTTCTCAAACTATGTTCCCAGAAAGTGCTTCAGAATTTCATATTTAATTCTATTCTTATGTAAAAGTATTTCAAACACAAATTCTACAACAAGCATGAGCACTCAGATATGTAATCTATTTAGTTTTGATGCACTTATTATTACTTTACCCTGTGATATTCACTGATCTGACCTCACAGTAAATTGTCTCCAGACATCTTGGTTTAGTGGGAAAGGATCCTTATCTCTACAAAGCAGATTATCAATTTTTTTTCAAAAAGAGAGACAGTGAGATGATCTGCCTTGGCTATTTCTGTGTCAAGAGTCAAATTTTTTTTTTTCCATATTGCGCAGTAAAACAATGTCAACCAAAAAAAAAAAAAAAAGGAAGCACTCAAGAGGTATTTATCATATATCAACCACTATTGTAAACATGTTACTCATGCACATGCACAAATATCAACTTGTATGAACTTCGCAATAATCCAAAGAGAAAAATTCCATTTTGCAGATGAAGAAAACAAGGTACAAGGAGATTCAGTGGTTTTCCTGAGATCAGATATTTGATGATTAGTAGAAAGTATGAGGTTCTACTTTGTGCTTTTAACCACAGCACTGCTAATATTTACTTATAATTCTGATTTTTCAAGGCAGCCTGCATCATTCTCACAAATTGACCTTGCAGGGAGTAGATACTGCTGTTTAGGATTGGAGGAGGATGAGGAATTGTTCTTGTTTTTCCTGAGCGAAGTGAGAGATAAGAACAGGAATCAGACCTACGACAATGAAAGTGCTGCATCATTCATTACTGACAGAGAAAAATGAGGTTAAAGAAGGAAGCTGAAGTGTGCGCTATAACTTAATACTGTAAGCCAGTATTGGATTCTTAACATGGAACCCTGGAATCGGATTGACCCACTTATCAGAGAAAACATGGGGCCAGCCAGGGGCAGGCCTTCCTTTTGGAGTTAAAGTTGTTGACAAGGAAGAGAGCAGGCAGATTCCAGAGTCTAGACAGGATGAGGCTCCGTCACCCCTGTCCAGATCCATCTTCTCTGTCTCCCAACCTCACCCACTGAACCTGTAAGAGAGTGGACGAGATGCTCTGAAGGCAGCCTTAGAGGTATCTCTCCATAATAAAACAAGTGGAAGGGGAAGAAGAGTCTTCCAAACAATTACAAACCAGAACTCAGTAAGTACAATTTGAATAGTAAAACCCCACTTGGGTATATATGCACAGAGTTCCAGATGACATTTTGGTTTGAAAGAAAAACATGTTTAACGCATGTGTAAACCGTTCTTCTGAAAAGGTGGAAATAAGTTATATCCTATTTAAAATGCTCAGTTTAGCTTTCCCAAAGATTATTTAGAAATTTTAAAAGAACCTGGTTCTTTCTGGTAAACATAACTACTCTGATTGATTCAATGCATCAACCGTAGAGTTTGACTTTTTACCTGACTGTTTTTCAGCCCATCATATTGCCTCTGTTCCCAGAGCCAAACAGTAACTGACACATATCTATATTCTTAATAAATATTGGGACTACAGATGACAGATGAAAAGGATCGCTTAGGGTCAGAAAATTTCATAAGTGCAAGACTAGGTTTTCCCATTCTTTGAGACTGAACAACAGTCAGGGGTTGTGAACTCAGCCATCTCTGAGAATCACTGGGGCTGCTTTGTAATGAGTAAGGAAATCTAGGGCCCAACCCAGATTCATCTAATAATCAGAATTATGAATCTATAATTTCAAAGACTCCTAAAATTCAAAGGAAAAGAGGTAAATTTGGATACAAAATATAAAGACAAAATTAAATGCTTTTTAAAAAGAAAAAATTTCTACATATAATTGTCAATGACATGGTTTCAGAATTGGCTTGGCATTTGAAAGACTATGGGGTAATAGAATAGCATTCTATTATTAAGGGGAAATAAGCATCCTAAAACATTATTTCCTAAATTTCATAGTTATTCTACTAAACTTCCATTTTTTTATGTGTGACTGTATTTTTTCTTACCTGTGACAAATCTTCAATACTATGCAAATAAAATGGTTTGGAAAAAAATTAAAAATAAATACATTTTTAAAAGTTTCTAGATTTAAAAAAATCACTAAGATTAAAGTAGCCTAAAGCTGTTCATGAAAACTTTTGTGTTCTAAAGACAACAAAAGCAACAAAGGCAAACAAAATTTCAGTCCCAAGCCCTGCATCAGAGACAGCCCTCTGCAGATGCCCAGCGGTGAATTTCTACCCAGATCCGTCCACGCTGGGAGTAGTTAGTCTGAAGAAATTGGGCATGTGTGTATGCTAAATCACTTCAGTCATGTCTGACTCCTTGTGACCCCATGGACAACAGCTTGCAGGCTCCTCTGTCCGTGGGATTCTCCAGGCAAGAATACTGGAGTGGGTTGCCGTGCCCTTCTCCAGGGGATCTTCCTAACCCAGGGATTGAACCCTTGTCTTAGAGCTCCTGAATTGGCAGGTGGGTTCTTTACCACTAGCGCCATCTGGAAAACTCACTGAGGGTAGAGGACCACAGTCAAATGCAAGTCAGAAAACGGCAACTGCAGCTGATTCTCTTGCTAAGCTTCCCCTGGCAAAGCCCTGTTTTTAGAGGCCACTCAGATTCCTCTCCGAAACTCTTATTACTTAAAGCATTGATTATCTGCTCTTGGGATAGCCAGTCACATCCTAGGGGGGACAGACAGAGATTTCAGTCATTCATGTTAATGTCCTGAGTGGAGGGTTTCCAGGGTGCAGGACATGAGCTGAACACTGGGAATTCCAAGATGTAGTCCTGTTTCTTCCAGATCTCAGAATACAGTGAATGACTTTTATCCAACCAGGGAGGAAAAAGATATGGACTGGAAAACAGAATACTTACAAAGCCACATGTAGACATATATGTGATATCTACGCAATGAATTCTTCAGTTAACATCAAGAAGGAAAGGGATATTTCATTCACCAAAACCTTCTGTAACTATCGCATGTGAATTACGAGTTAGTGGAACATTAGTGCAGGGATTCTAGTGGCTCAGATGGTCAATGATCTGCCTTCAGCGCAGGAGACAGGGGTTCAGTCACTTGTTTGGGAAGATCCTCTGTAGAAGGGAATGGCAACCCACTCCAGTATTCTTGCCTGGAGAATCCCATGGACAGAGAAGCCTGGAGAGCTACAGTCCATGGGGTCACAAAGAGTCAGACACGACTGAGCTATTAACACTCACTCAGAACATTAGAACACAAAGTAATTATTTGAAGAATAATTACTGCCCTTGAATTATTGTCTTTTGATGAATCAGAAGGTATATGTGCTTCTAAGTCATCAGTAAGACAATCATTAGTGTTACAGCAGTGAAGCTCTGACAAGTTATTAATTAGTTAACAGATCAATCTAATTAACTAGTGTATTAATCTAATTAACAGACTGACAAAATAGACTTTACCAGCATGTGATCTATGGTTTACATAGTCTCACCATATGCTATTGGACAGGTTGCATAAAATATTTTAAACCAATTCATTCATTAGGAAATTGAATCATATCTCCAAGAAGTATGACAAGGCAAGGGATGAATTTCAGATGAACCTGGCAAACACTAGGAAGGATTGAGAAGGAAGAGGATGTTTAGAGAATCACAGGGGAGCAGTCCCTTGGTGCTGATCTTATTTTCTATGTCCCAAACATCAGTCTTTCAGTGTGAATGACTCACTTGTATTCTGAGCAAACCAACAACAAGCTTTTGGGGCTGGATGATTTGTATATTGGGAACACCAGGTGAGCCCGCTGATGACATGCGGAAAGGTAGAAAGAATCCTTAGATTTTTTGGTAAATTATTTTTGGCTCAAGTAAATTTAGAGTCAGCAAATCTTGCTCAACTCATACCGAGGTAAACCAGTCGAAATCTTATGTGTCATTGGAGCGGCAATACACCCTGAGTCAGCTAATTATCGCATTTTGTTGCAGCAAATAGCACACCCAGACTAAATTTGGTAAGGTAGGAGCTACCCACATATGTTCACCCAAACTGAGAACTAGAGTCTATTTATCTCAAAATGAAAATGTCTTTACTGGTTTTTTTTCCGATTGCAAAAAAAAAAAAAAAAAAGTGTACCTAATAAAACCCCAAATGATACATAGAATGTACAGAAGAAAACTTCTCCTGAAATAGTGCTACTTAGAGATGGGCACAGTAAAACATTTGGTAAATATGTGTCTAGGTCAATACATCTCTAGGCATGTACAACTTGAAGTAAATGGATTCATATAGTTCGTTAACTTACTTTGTGACTTAACAATATTTTGGTCATTTTTCCACATTAATAGGTGCACATTTACATTATAGATTTTGATAACTTCCTAGTATTCCATTCTATGGCTATACCAAAATTCTATTGCCTATTCTTCAATTATTAGCTATGTAGTTGATAATATTCCTAGCTGTGTGTTAATAATCATTCATACTTATTTATCTATTTCTGAATGTATCTGGTTATCTTCTTAGGAACAATTCTTAAAAGCAGACATATGCATTTTTAAGGCTATTGCCACGTTTCCTTCCTCTGGCAGAGTCTTCGAAATTTACTCCTCCACTATCTGTGGTTGAAAAACAAATGAATATGATATGTAATCATCAGATACAGCCCACTTAACTTGAATCTTATTTTTAGCAAACTGAGGATTGTTTAGTGCCAGCCTTCATGAAACTAAGGAGGTGCTGTGTTGAGAAGAACTGAGTCTGAGCCCTGGAAAGAGATGCATGTATCTCCCGCTATCTATAAGAAGCATAGCAGCCCAAGGGTGGGCAGCAGCACTCCCTGTGTTTTACAACATATCCTTGTAGCTGGTTGTATACATAAGAGTTTGGATCTCTCAATCTTATTATAGAAGTAATAAAAACATTCTAGAACTAGGCAGCAGTGATAGTTACACAACATTGTGAATAGATCAAAATCACTGAATTGGACACTTTGAAGGGGTGAATTTATTACATGTGAATCGTATTTCAGTAAGAAAAAAAAAAAACTTAAAAAAAGTTCCAAGAAGTAGCTGATATTCTTTTCCTAGGAAAATCTTTTTGAGTGCTTGAATTCACTCTTTTTTGGAGAAGGGAGTGGCAACCCACCCCAGTATCTTTGCCTGGAGAATTCCATGGACAGAGGAACCTGGCGGGCTATAGTCTATGGGGTCCCAAAGAATCAGACATGACTGAACAACTGATACACACAGACATTTAACTCTTTTTAATTTTTATATTTCAACGGAAGTATAGCTGGTGTACATTGTATGTTACATCCCTGGGTCAGGAAGGTGCCCTAGAATAGGAAATGACACTCCACTCCAGCATTTTTGTTTGGAAAGTTCCATGGGCAGAGGAGCCTGGTGGGCTACAGTTCATGGGGTTGCAAAGAACTGGACATGGCTGAACAACTGAGTACATATTATATAAGTTACAGGTGTAAAATAGAGTGATTCACCACTTGCAAAGGTCATATTTCTTTTATAGGAATTAATAAAACATTGGCTGTTTTCCCTGTGTGGCACAATATATCCTTGTAGCTCATTCTCTACACAATCTTTTCTCCTTCTTAATTCCCTCCCCCGTTTGTCCCTTCCCCCTTCCCTGTCCCCGCTGGTAACCCTTCTTTCCCTTCTGTTCTTTCTACTGGAGAGAGGAATGAGAGGCAGGAGGCTCCCAGCTGCCCCGCTGATGATCAGGGGCAGTTTGGGCCCTCTGCTAAGTCAGGGTATGGAATGGCAAAGCCTCCTTTCCACCCCAGGTCTGAGGTTTAACCCCTGAGATCCCACCCCGTTGGAGACTTCTATGGCACACTGCACATTTTATCAGTCCGACTTCCAGGAAGCTTGACCGCATTATTCCCTTGCTCAGGACTGTCGATTTTGCACTGTCATAAATGGCAGGATGGCTAAGAGGAAAGCCGTAACCATGGCTGGGGCCTAATCCCTCCCATAAGCCACTGAGCACCAGAGCCACGATTCAGCGGAGGAGTTGTGGAGGCCTGGTTTCTAAATCACAAGGCAAAAAACAGTCCCTATTGGCAGCTGAAGAGACAGCCCCTCCGGGGACCAATTATTCTATTTTGTGCTGTCCATACTGCAGGACCCCTGCCAGCCCCCCCGGGAGCCGCTCTGCTGGGCTTCCTATCAGAGGCCAGGCTCCCGCTCCCGACACAAGTTGCTCTTCATGTCAAAACTGCCGCTAATGACACAATTAAGTAGCTGGGGACTACAGAAAAGCTCTTAATTAGGTAAACACGGTTCTCAGAGAAATGATCGCCTGGCTTTAGGCTAGCCATTGCTGTCAGATTGCCGGAATATGCATGCTCTGTGGATAAATGAAGCAGCATTTTAAAGACCCAATTTCTCCTGGACTATTTCTTCTTATTTAGCAGTTGAGGATCCTTAGCATTTTATTAGACATCGTGTGGATTGCTCCCTTTTAGGTCTGCAAAAAGGAAAAGAATTGCATGGGGTGGGAAGATTCATTTAACCTTCTTCCAGGACCAAACAATTTAACTGCGCATGACCATCTTTCCAGTGGGCCCCAACATTTTTGGCCTTGGGGACCAGGCAAATTTTCCACGAACGGGAAGGCGGGCATGGTTTGGGGATGATTCAAGCGCATTACATTTATTGTGCATTTTATTTCTATTGTTATTACATCAGCTCCACCTCAGATCATCAGACATTAGATGTAGATTAATTTCTTGTTCACAACTGCTCTGTTCCTCTTGCCCTCACTATGAATCATAGGCTTGAATATTTTTTCCTAATCATCCCTTTTATGTTGCTTGTGTGTGTGTGCTCAGTTCTCAGTCGTGTCCTTCTCTTTGCAGCCACAGGGACTGTAGCCTGCCAGGCTTCTCTGTCCATGGAAATTTTTAGGCAAGAATACTAGAGTGGATTGCCGTGCATCTTCCTGACCCAGGGATCAAACCCGCGTCTCTTGCGTTTCCTGCATTGGCAGGAGGATTCTTTACCACTGATCCACCTGGGAAGCCCCTTAGGTTGTTTTTAACATCAGATCATATTTAAGGGCTGTTGAAGATAGGTGGCAAATAATATTTTCACCATCTCTTGACTCTTTCTCTGAGGTCCATTTTAACCAGGAAGCTGGAAGGGCCACAATCCTTCCACAGACCTGAGCATGATTTTGCAAACTAGTTCTCACACTCCCTTCATCTCATAGCATTTGGATTTGAGTGTTGTTTTATATATTTTTAAATTTGGAAGCCTCTTGTCTCACCCTGAGAATCGTCAATGCTTTTGAAGGGCTCCATGACCTCTCATGTGTTCTGTCCTTGATAAACGAAACTTTATCAAGTGAATTTGCTTGATAAAGTTACAAAGTTCAGTTAATTTGCTTTCTGTGTTACAGCATGATAAACTAAAGCTGTTTTCTTTCAACTCTTTATTGACCCAGTTATTATTGCCAAATATTTTTTGTTATGTAATAATATTTCTAGAAACAATACACGTCCATTTTTATCATTTTTTACCATCTTAATTCATTCATATATCAGATTGTGTGTGTGTTAGTCACTCAGTCGTGCGAGCCCGTGGACTGTAGCCCACAGGCTCCGTTGCCCATGGGCTTTGCCAAGCAAGAATACTGGAGTGGGCTGCCATTCCCTTCTCCGGGGGATCTTCCCAACCTAGGAATCGAATCCAGGTCTCCTGCACTGCAGGCGGGTTCCTTACTGTCTGAGCCACCAGGGAAGCTCAGATTGGGTACATTTATTATGAAATGGAAGCTTTTTAATATTCATTTGTTTATTTGGCTACCTCTGGTCATAGCTGTCGCATGCATGATCTCCTTTGCATCATGCAGGATCTCCTTTGCATCATGCAGGATCTTGCATTGGAGGCACAGACTCTCCAGTTGCAGCAAGAGGGCTTCAGAGCACATGGGCTTCCGTCATCATGGTGTACTGGCTTTGTTGCTCTTTGCCATGTCGAATCTTAGTTCCCCAACCAAGGATCAAACCCACACCCCCTGCCTTGCAAGGCGGATTCTTAACACTGGACCACCAGGGAAGTCCCTAAATGAAAGTTTAGCTGGTTGTATGGAATGTGCGGAAAAGTCAGCACAATTCAATGGCATGCGGATAGAAAATGACGTGGTGAAGACCATATTCAGTGGTGAAAATATCAGCATGCCCATTTCATCATGGTTCTCAGTGTATCATCCTCAGTTGCCCACAGTGACTTTATCCTTAGTGTTGGCTCTTTGTACTTTTACTGACCTGATTGTAAAGCTAGAAAGTTAAGATCATTGTTGGATAAGGGGAGAGCAACCTGCCTTTCCATTGCTTCCCACTGGTCTGTGAACCTCACTCTGTAGATGCTAAGTCGCTTCAGTGATGTCTGACTCTAGTCTGGACTGCAGAGTCCTCACTCCATACTCCCTCTAATATCCTTGCTATTTGACCAGCTCTACAGATCCTCTTCCCCACCGTCACCACCTTCCACAGCCCCCTTATTAGTGGCTGAAGCACAATTTTCTTTCCTATAACCCAGATGACTCCAACTTTATTCACAGTCACCAACCAGTTCAGCCACCATCTCTGACATTCATGCTCTTTGTCCCAAACGGGGCCCCCAGTATCTTCCCCATTTCTGCTTCACTTCGTTTTTCCCACTCACAGCTCCTAAGCCTGTTCCAGCTGATGCTCTGTGGTCAGACACTTCAACTTTGCTCTCACGCTCAACCCAGAACCTCAAGGCTCCTTTGACCTACTCTTGAGCCTGCCCAGCCGACCACAACCCTAGCTCACTTCCAAAGTCCCTTTTCAGTTCTTGATTTTAGACTTCAGTGAAGACTGTCACAAGCATTTGTAGACCTCACCCTTGCATTGTGCAATCTGGGGTCCAATCCATAAAACTTTCATTCCTTAGAGCTACAGAGTTTATATGTATTTCCAAGAAGTTACAGATTGCCTTTTCTCTTTGGAAATCTAATTTTAATATTACCTCTTGCCTTTTACTCATTTAGCAAAGGTTTTTGTTAAGGAGAGGGTTTTCTGACCCTCTCCTACATGTTCTGAAAGAGTATGCAGATGCTAGAATAAAGAAAGCAGACACTGAACTTCCCGTCAAAGAACATGGTGGTGGTGGTAAAAGATTGTGGAGAATATCCATAGGCATGCAGAGTTTTCTGAGACAGTGACGGGAGAGGGCAAAAAGAATGGGAGACAATGTGGGACTTGGGGCCAGGACCCCTTCTTTTTTAATGAAATTGGTAGCATCCATTGTGAGCTTAGCTAATTTCCTCTGAATGTCAAAGAGTTTCACTCTCTCTGATTCCATCTTTAACTCCATTTCAGCCTCAGAGGAAATGCTGCTCATTCTTCATGATGCCAACATTTCTATCTGTCCCTTTCATTCTACCTTTTCCACCTTACTCAGGCACCCCACCATGTAAATCATCATTCCTAAAGAGAATAGCAAATCTCTCTTTTCCCACTGGCTTGTTTACTTTTGCCCTCAAAAGTAAAGAGGTTATGATTAACCCCTGCTGCTCACCTTTACAACAGGTTGCTTTCTCTAGTAAGTATCTAGAAAGAATCTGTCTCCAGCTCCTTGCCCCATCTACCTCTTTTTCCCTAGACTTTTGGAAAAACATGAATCATTTCATATATACAAAATGGGATTTAAAAGGGTACAATAAAGTATATCTTACTGACTAGTCAATAAAATTAATAATAGCAGTACAATACTGACTCTTGTGCATACTATCCAATAAAGTATTTGAAATTAAACATTGCCCAAGTCCCTTGATATCATTCTCCTCCTAGCCTCATGGAAAGAACCATGCTCTGGATTTAACATTTCTCATTCCCATGCATTTATTTATAGCTTTATTACAAGTTTTTCTAAAACACAACAGGGTATGAACATGCAGATAAACTCCAAATAAAAGGCACTATACCTATGTACCATTCTTTAATTTTTTTTTCTCATCTAAAACTTCGTGTTTGGAGATATATCCAAGTTGGTACATATATTTTGCTTCTCAGTTATATTACATTGTTTTTGTGTATCTGTCCTCTAACACTTCATTGCTCCTTGGAAAAAAACCTATGACAAACCTAGATAGCATATTAAAAAGCAGAGAAATTACTTTGCAACAAAGGTCCATCCAGTCAAAGCTATGGTTTTTCCATTATTCACATATGGATGTGAGAGTTGGACGATAACAAAAGCTGAGTGCTAAAGAATTGATGCTTTTGAACTGTGATGTTGGAGAAGACTCTTGAGAGTCCCTTGGACTGCAAGGAGATCCAACCAGTCCATCCTAAAGGAAATCAGCCCTGAATATTCACTGGAAGGACTGATGTTAAAGCTGAAGCTCCAATCCTTTGGCTACATGATGCAAAGAGTTGATTCATTAGAAAAGACCCTGATGCTGGGAAAGATTGAGGGCAGGAGGAGAAGTGGATGACAGAGGACAAGATGGTTGGACATGAGTCCAAGACTTAATGGACATGAGTTTGAGCAAGTTCCAGGAGATGCTGTAGGACAGAAAGGCCTGGTGTGCTGAAGTCAATAGGGTTGCAAGAGTAGGAAGTCAAGAGTTGGACATGACTGAACGACTGAAGAACAGTAACTTCTAATCCAAAAATTAATATAAATAACATGGATTCCATTTATAATCCAGTCTCCTGGTGTTAAAATTTTCAGTGCTTTCTATATGTTTACAGTTTTTGGCCAAAGATATTCCTGTTTGTGTGTTCTCATACACACATGCAAGAATTCCTCTAGAGTAGAGACTTGGAGTGAAATTTCTGGGTTGTTTGAATGAACTAATGGAAACAACATTATCATTGCCATCTTCATTACACATCACCTTGGAAACGTGGAGCCCATTTTATGCTTGTAAAAAAAAATGAGGCAAAAGTCATGATGGCATAATTACAGCATGACACAAAACACAAATCTTGACTTCAAAATGGGATTTAAAAGGGTACAAGCAATTCTGTGCAAGAATTGCTATAGGTGATCATCATAGGCAGGCCGGAACATCCTGAAGCCCAAAAGTTAGCTTCAAAATTCCGGTTTCCAGCAAAGGTATTTTACATTTGAAAACATTGCTCGGGCATTAGATTTTTACATGTCTTTTCTCATTTCTCTGTCTTTTTAATTTAAAAAACCAGAGCAGTCTTTTCTTGTTGATCTAACTAAGACAAGCTTGGCCAAACAATTCCAGGAGGCATCTGTGACTCTCATGACTGAGGTCCAAGTTGGTCTAAATTAACCTGCTGTGGCAGCTTGCAAATTCCTTTCCTACCCTGAGCAGTTTTTTCCTCTGCTCAAGGATGGTAACTAACAACTGTGTGATGGTTCTGAAACTGAAGCCACAATTGCAGGGCTTAAATTTAGGCCACTGCCTTGTGTTGCCAATTTAGAGAAGATGTGGTTAAACCAACAGTCACTTAGGCTGCTGACATTTCTGCTGTTTTGAATTAAAAATAAAAGTCACTTTTTCTTCTCTAACAAAATTAATTTGCCCTTGACATAGGAATTAAATGACACATTCATCAAGCTATTTCTCATCCACAAAATAAATCGAACATCTCAACCCAGAACTTCATGGGATAGTAATTTGCCAATATTTAGTACTTATTCTATTTCAGTGTTTCCAGTAAATAGAAAGAAACCTTTTCTAAGTTTTAAATTTGCTTTTTGTGACATCATTGTATATCCAGCATTAATAGATGACAGTGTCTGCATAAACTGGTGACACCCTTATCATAGAAGGAAGGTCAAAACACATTGTGATAATGGGGTAGGTGGAAGATTTCCTATGGAAAATAAGCAGCGTAGATTTGCTTCTTTCTTGCCTAAGAATATATATTAAACCAATGGGCATATGAAGACATGAGCAGAAATGTTGGTACATCCATAGACAAAGGTATTACACTTCCCTGTCCACAGCAGAGTAGACGGATATGTTGTTCCCACCATAGTACAGAGATATGTTTAAGATGAACCTCTTCCTCTGAATAATTCCTGATAAGTTTTTAGAAGATTCCAATATGCGTTTGCAGACATACAATCTCTTACACAACCTAAGCCACATGGGGAGTTTAATGTACAGTGGATTAGGGATAAAGAGACAAGAAACACATCGGATAGTCAGTGATGAACAATAAGAGCAAATTGATTTGCAACAGGAAGAAAGGGGGTATTTTTAGAAGAAATAGAGCTAAGCAGATGAGAAAATATTTTTTAATAAAGATCTGTATAGGTCACATGGCATCTGAATGGGCTCTTGATTCTGATTTGATTATGTGTATTCGCTCATGTCAGTGGGAGTACTTGTGAAACCAAAGCAAACTTTGATTTGTCAGTGTTGGGTTCTGGCCAAAATTGCCATTCCTTCTTATTGTGACCTGAAAATTGTGCATTAATTTTAAGTCCTCTTGAGCCTGTCTTTCTTCTTTCCATTACGGCAGATGACCCAAATAGTTACAACTTTTGAATAATTAAGTGCAGATATAGCAAAACCTATTGAAGACCTTAATTACCAATGAAAAATGGTTAAATTGGTTGGGCCTACAAGTGATAGGGTAAACGCACACATCATTTGGTTTTCTGTTTACTCATTTTATTAATTTTATAAAAAGTAGGTGACATAGAAAAAATACTTTTTCAAACTCTCAACAGCAAATTTTCCTTAGAGGCTTAGGACAATAGGAGTGTATTTTTTAAAGACCTGGAATTGAATGACTAAAAATAAGAGAGATGAATTTAACCAAAGACAAATCGGGGTAAGTAATATTTCAGTTTTAGTAGTCTACAGAAGCCTTGAAAAATTAAATTAGAAGGACACAAACTAGTTAAGGGATGTTCTGATTAAATCATTGAGAAAGATTTAGTTCCCTTTAATGGAAAACATCATTATTTTTTAAGAGCTGACTCTCTGTAGAAGGATTAACAAGTTTAAACCAAAGAGTATAAATGGGTCATTCTCTGACTATCCCTGAGCTACCTTGAGCAGCAATACTGTGCAAATCCATGTCTTAAATAGACCTACCTTGGTAAGAAATGTGTTTGGTTGGGAAAATAACTGATGCCTTGGTGTTCATGATTCAGTTCATGTCACTCCCTTCATCACTGCTAAAGAAAGGTCTTAAAGCAATGGCCCTTTGAAGTGGTCTTTTCTCCAGACTTAAAACTATTGACTTGACCTGGTTAAGCTGTTCAAGAAAATGCCTCAGAAACCCTACACACATAAGGAGCCCTGACACCACGTCTTGACCACTTCCTAATTCAGAAAACTACATGCTGATTATCAGTGCTGTCTCCTCTTGTGGGCTCTATTTTTAAAAGATTAACGGCTCTGGTTGGAATCTAATTTCCTTTTAGAATTAATGCTGCAAAATTAATGGGCTGGCTGGTCACGTTTCAAGGGGTAAATAAATGGCTATGCTTGTTACGGTTGGGGTCACTTTGATGACTCCTCAGTGACTCACAAACCGTGGATGTGCACAAGGGTTGAGACTTGTGAGCCGAGATGCTACCAACTATAGTGAGGATGCCCAGCAGGGGACGCCGGGGAGCATCCTCGTCACCTTTCTTCCGATCTATCCAATTGTCTGATTTTTTCCAGGAATCACTAGTGTTGAAGTTGCTACGGGAAGTAAGCACCCAAGTCTCTGTGAACCCTTCCCCTTCTTCCTCAAGGAGCACATGCACACGTTTATACACCCAGCCCACTCTAAGTCGCATTAGGGCGGGGGCTGTGTTTCCCAAGTCTAGCTCAGTGCTTAGCGCATGGTGTGTGTTCACTGCACATCTGTGGAAGAAAGGAAGGAGGCCCTTCTGACTTTCATTCTGACTTTCATTTCCCTTCTACCAGTGCAGTCCTGAGGGTGGTCTTGAGTCACGCATGTGTGCTAGTAGAATAACCCACCAGCAAAGGTCAGTGAGCTGTTCTTTGTGCATGCTCATGCTGGCTGGGACACAAACCGGTGTCCACACTCACCTTCACAAGCCTGGTTATCCAGAAGCATTTTCTATAAACAGGACACACACTGATTTCCTACACATGAAAGGACCATCCTCATCTGAAACCTCCACGATCCTCTATATGCTCAGCCGCTCAGTCATGTCCAACTCTTTGCAGTCCCACGGGCTGTAGCCTACCAGGCTCTTCTGCCCTTGGGATTCTCCAGGCAAGAATACTGGGGTGGGTAGCCATTCCCTTCTCCAAGGGATCTTCCAGACCTGGGAATCAAACCTGGGTCTCCTGCATTGCAGGCAGATTCTTCACTATCTGAGCCACTAGGGACCCTCTATCCTGACATATTTCTCATGACCCTTGCACTTTCCCACAACCTTTGACTTTCCTCGTGACATGGTCACGGACCCTTGAAAGTGTAGTGTCTTTGAAACTCTCTATTTTTTTGACAAAATTGTTTTCAGTGATAATCATATAATAATTTATAATAACCATGATTTTCTTAATTCATCTTTAGTTTTAAACCAAATAATATTTTAAGTAAATTAATTTGGGATTTAAAAAATACTATTCAAATTCTATAAAATAGTACCTGCAGGAAGTAAAATTTGCATTTACGGAGTAAAAGCATTGTGCTTTGCAGTTTGCACACTGCTTCATTCTCTTAGGTTTTAAACGTGATGGACACACAACAAAATAACCGTAGTAACTCAAGTTTTGTTCCTTCTACGTTATAATCAGAGTGTTGCCATCACTCATTTTGAACCTGCTCCTTAGAGGTGAGACTATTATAAGGTTGGAGAGGAGAACAGAGCCCAACCAGAGACAAACTTACTCTCAAAACAAACGCAAATAGCTTAGTCCTCAGGCTAGACTATACAGCCTAGAAGTTGTCGAATTAACTTCCCTGTAGAATACACTGGTTATTGTTGTTGTTGCTATTCAGTCCTTAAGCCTTGTGACCCCATGGACTGCAGCATGCCAGGCCTCTCTGTCCTTCACCATTTCCTGGAGTTTGCTCAGATTCATGTCCATTGAGTCAGAGATGCCATCCAAACATCTCTATCTCTGCTGCACTCTTCTCCTGCCTTCAATCTTTCCCACCAGCAGGGTCTTTTCCAATGAGTCAGTTCTTCTCATCAGGTGGCCAAAGTATTGGAGCTTCAGCTTCAACATCAGTCCTTCCAATGAATATTCAGGACTGATTCCTTTTAGGATGAACCTTTTGGATCTCCTTGCAGTCTAAGGGAGTCTCAAGAGTCTTCTCCAACACCATAGTTCAGAAGCATCTATTCTTCTGAATTCACCCTGCTTTATGGTCCAACTCTCACATCCATACATGACTACTAGAAAAACCATAGCTTTGACTATACACACCTTTATCGACAAAGTGATGTCTTTGCTTTCTAAGATGCTGTCTAGGTTGGTCATAGCTTTCGTTCCAAGGAGCAAGCGTCTTTTAATTTCATGGCTGCAGTTACTGTCCTCAGTGACTTTGGACTGTGGAAAATAAAATCTGTCACTGCTTCCACTTTTTTCCCCTCTATTTGCCATGAAGTGACGGGACCAGATGCCATGATCTTAGTTTTTTCAATGTTGAGTTTTAAGCCTGCTTTTTCTCCCTCCTCTTTCACCCTCCTCAAGAGGCTCTTTAGTTCCTCTTCACTTTCTACCATTAGAGTGGTAGCATCTGCATATTTGAGCTTGTTGACATTTCTCCCTGCAGTTTTGATTCCAGAGTTATTCAGCCCAATATGATATACTCTGTGTATAAGTTAAATAAGCAGGATGACAATATTCAGCCTTGTCATACTCCTTTCCCAGTTTTGAGTCAGTCTATTGTTTCATGTCTGGTTCTAACTGTTGCTTCTTGACCCACATACAGGTTTCTTAGGAGATGGGTAAGTGGTCTGGTATTTCTATCTCTTTAAGAATTTTCTATAGTTTGTTGTGATCCATACAGTCAAAGGTTTTGGCGTGATCAATGAAGCAGAACTAGATTTTTTTTTTTTTTCTGGAATTCCCTTGCTTTCTCTATGATTCAATGAATGTTGACAATTTGGTCTCTTGTTCCTTTGCCTTTTTTAAACCCAGTTTGTACATCTGGAAGTTCTCGGTTCATGTATTGCTGAAGCCTAGCTTGAAGGACAAGTAATAAAAACGTGTTAAGTGAAGCTGACATGTATAGCATCAAAACTCAATAGTAACTGCAACTGTTGTTTATAACTTAAACCAGAGGTTGGCAAACTTTTTCTGTAAGGGCCGGTTAGCAAATATTTTATTCTTTGCAGCCATCTGGTCTCCGTCACATCTACATAATTCTGCCTTTATAGCATGAAAGAAAGGGGCCATAGATAATACGTAAATGAATGAGCATGGCTGAGTTCCAATAAACCTTTATTTACAAAACCAGGCAGTCAACTGGATTTAGCCCACAGGCTATAATTTGCCAAACCCTGACTTAAATCAACAAAAGACTTTCTTGGAAGGTGGAGTATTTTATCATTGACTTTGTTTAGAATGGCTCTTAGTCAGTTTTGTTATTTTTTAAAATTCTCTATGGAAAATGTACCCCCTTATTGCCAAATCTGGGTTGCACCCCACTGCCCACCCTTGGGCCATTATTGTTTACTTCTAACTTAAAGGCAAAATCGATGTCCAGTTCTTCTTGGCGGCCCTGGAATCAACCACAGGGCCTTGTATTGATATTATTTGCTTAATAGTTGTTTCTGAAATACAGTTGACCCTTGAACAGTGAGAGGATGAATCTACATATAACTTATAGTTGGCATTCCTTATCCATGGTTCCTCCATGTCCTTGAATTAAACCAACCATGAGCCGTGTAGTACTGTAGTATTTACTACTGAAAAGTATCCATGTATGGTGGACTCACCAGTTCCCTGGTGGCTTAGAGGGTAAAGCGTATGCCTGCAATGCGGGAGACCCAGGTTCAATCCCTGAGTTGGGAAGATCCCCTGGAGAAAGAAACGGCAACCCTCTCCAGTACTCTTGCCTGGGAAATCCCATGGATGGAGGAGCCTGGGAGTCCATGGGGTCGAAAAGAGTCGGACACGACTGAGTGACTTCACTTCATGGTGGACCCAACACAGTGCAAACGTATGTTGTTTAAGGTCAATTGTAGATTGATCTTAACTATACCTTAGAATTAAACCTAGACTTACATGCTAATTACTCTCATACAAATTAGCGTGTTCCTAGCAAGCGTTTTTTAAAAAATAAAATATATATGCATCAAGTATATTTATACTTTTCTTTCTACCATTAAACAGGCTTCTCCCAGCATTCCTCAGAAAACAGGTCTATAAATTCTTACAACTATTTGTTTATATACTTAGGAATAGTTTGTTTCAATAAATGGATTTGAAATGTCATTTCTTTTTTCATCTACTGCTTCTACTTCATCTTATGCTGAGTCATCATCTCCCAACCCATTTCTTTCCTGTTTTATTTGCAAACTTAATGGTTTGAGAATTTCTGCTACTGTTGCTGCTGCAAGCGTTTCATACCCAACCAGAATTCTCTGTTGTTTCATCTTTCACCTTTCCCACAGCCTGGCTCTCTGAGGCCAGAGCTTGCCCATCCTTCTGTCTTATAATCTTTGCCAGCTGTCTCAAAGCCTCTGCCATGGCAGATTAAGATAACAGGTGTCACTGTATCACCTTTTCTCCACCACCCAGGTCCCAACACACAGGCAGGTGCTGCATCTCCTACAGACACGTGTTGGCTTTGCCATCGGCTTGTTTTGTAAAATTTCCAGGGTGATATCTCCCCTTGGTCTGAAATCTCTGATTTTCTGAAGACAACTTTCTTTTGCCTGATTGTGTTTCCCCTCTTCCACTAGCTTCTTGCGCAGTGGGAATGGTGATGCCCTTTGGCTTTATTTATTTATTTTTGCCACAAGGGTTAGCCTGGAGGATCTTAGAGATCATAGTTCCCCAACCAGGGATTGAACCCATGCCTTTGGCAGTGAGTCCTAACCAACAGACCACCAGGGAAGTCCCTCCCTTGGCCTTTTTTTCTTGACTCCAAGCAGCATCAGTTAGAAGCAGAGCCAGCACAGTGGAATCGGATGCCAGAGTCTCCATATGAGCTGGATCCCCTTGAGAAAACGTCCTTTGTAAGCCTCACTTTATCTTCTCTTTAAAGTGAAGACAGTATCAGCATTTCATAGAATTGATGTGGAGGTTTCATAAAGTAACAGATGCACAGCAGCTAAACTAGACCCAGGCTCCAGCAGGAGCTCCGCATGTGGTACGGAATGTTATTTTAGGGCCGCCATGTCTGGTTGCACAAAATTGCACAATCAGCTAGGAGGGGAGCAAGCAGCAGCTGAAAGGGTTTGCTACCATTTGTCTTCTCAGAGTACTCTTTCTGTTTGAATGTATCTTCCTAAATGTCTGTCTTTGTTTCAACTCATCAGCAAGGAAGGTGATTAGTTCAGTTCAGTCACTCAGTCGTGTCCAACTCTTTGCAGCACCGTGGACTGCAGCATGCCAGACCTCCCTGTCCGTCACCAACTCCTGGAGTTTACTCAAACTCATGTCCATTGAGTTGGTGATGCCATCCAACCATCTCATCCTCTGTATTCACCTTCTCCTTCCACCTTCAATCTTTTCCATTCTTCACATCAGGTGGCCAAAGTATTGGAGTTTCAGCTTCATTATTAGTCCTTCCAATGAATATTCAGGACTGATTTCCTTTAGGATGGACTGGTTGGATCTCCTTGCAGGTCAAGGGACTCTCAAAAGTCTTCTCCAACACCACAGTTCAAAAGCATGCATTCTTTGGTGCTCAGCTTTCTTTATAGTCCAACTCTCACATCCATACATGACTACTGGAAAAACCACAGCCTTGACTAGACGGACCTTGGCTGGCAAAGTAATGTCTCTGCTTTTGAATATGCTATCTAGGTTGGTCATCACTTTTCTTCCAAGGAGTAAGTGTCTTTTAATTTCATGGCTGCAGTCACCATCTGCTGTGATTTTGGAGCCCCCCAAAATAAAGTCTGACACTGTTTCCACTGTTTCCCCATCTAAAAGAAAGTGATAAGGTGTTCGTTATACCTTGTGGGTCTTTCACCTCTGAGAGTGCTCACAGGCTGCTCTTCCTTCCCCTCTCCCTAGGCTTCTTTTGGAAGGATTTGCCTTCTCCAGGGGAAACTCAAACCCTACCCTAGGGCCCTGCATGGCGGTTCACATCTCCGTCTCTGTTGGGTAGAGAGGAGCTCTTACTGTTCAGTGCAAACAGGTTGGAACTATTGACTACGCCAGCTCTGTGCTGGGGAGGGGACCCTGGTGCCTTTCCAGGGCTCACTGCTGAGCAGAGGAGTGAAATGCGTAAAGGAACAGTGACCATGGAAAGGAGAGGGTTGGGAGGGTTTGTGGGGGTCGGGTATGACTCCCAGGATTCTCAGGGCAGCGGACCTTCCCAGTCTAGAGCTGGACAAAGTAGGCCAGGGGAAGCCATAACTGTGCTGAATCTTAAAAGGTGAAGACTTGTCCAGGTATAGATAAAAGCTTTCTAAGATGAAGGAGTTTGGGATAGAAATTAAATCTTGTATTAGCAGGGTTGTGCACCTTGTCAAAGAACAGGCCTCTTGAAGTGGTTTCACGAGAACTTTTGAACCTTCACATACTCAATTTCTCAAGCTTCCTTGTCATCGGTGCCCCCGGGAAGTTGGCAGGAGGGTGCTGTCTGGCCTCCGAGAGGTGAGGGCAGGGGGCCCTGAGACCTGCCCCACTTGGCTGAGGATAAATTAGTTCCCGGACACTTCTCAGGCCTTGCATGACCCTAGGCCTGGCCTCGACTCCAGCTCAGCCCAGCTGTAACCAGATCCCCGTGGCCACTTGCAGAGAAGCCAAAACCCTATTCCCAGAAGAAGTGATGCCAGTGCCCATGGGGGCAGCCTCTCTCCCTTCCCCACCTTTGACCCAGTTCACCCAGGAAAACAGCACGACTGAGATCAAGCTGCCCTGGGCTTTCTTCAAGAGCTGGGGTGGGGAAGCTATTATGTTGACACTTCAAGATTGTTTTCTTCCCTGAAAATGAAGCCCAGGCGTTGTGTCCCTGAGACTTTCCATCACTGTATCACCAGCCGGGTACAGAAAATCACACCCCCTTATTCTGGTGGGTCCTCTTTCCCCTCACTAAAGTCTCTTCCTGCTCCTCTGGGGCTGTGGGAAAAAGAAAGAGGTGGGGAGCTCCAGCCTTCCTCTGTGCCCCTGATCAGTCATGTCCCACTCTTTAAAGCCCCATGGACTGTAGCCCACCAGCCTCCTCTCTCCAGGGAATTTTTCAGGAAGAATACTGGAGTGGGTTACCATTTCCTACTCCAGGAGATCTTCCCAACCCAGGGATTGAACCCACATCTCTTGCATCTCCTGCATTGACAGATGGATTCTTTACCACTGAGCCACCTGAGAAGTCCCTGTCTGGGAGACATTAAATCTCTTGGTACCCCATTCAGATACTTTCATGGTTTCCAGTAGACCTTCTGACATAGACCACTCACTGTGATGGGAGTCCTAGGGTGGGGGGAAGAACGTGATCTTCTTGTCTGGAGCCCCAAGACGGGTGGGTCTCTGCTCTGCTCTCACCAGCTATGTAAACTTGGGTGAGTCTGTAAGGTTTTCTGACTGCCATTGTCCTCATTTATAAGACAAGATCAAGTCATTTCCTACCCCACAGAGCCATGGTGAGTAGCCCATGGGATTGCACATGTGTGATATTTAGCATTCTGCCTAGAACACAACAAGCTCCCCAGACAAGTCTATTTCTTCCTTAAAATTTTCATTGACATTTGAAGTTCTGAAAGTAGTACTTGCTCCAAGGGAAAAAAAAAACAAAAACATAAAAATACTGGACTGTGAACAAAAAGGAAAGAAGGAAGGAAGGAAGGGTGGGAGGAAGGAAGGAAAGGAAAAAAGGAAGAAGAAAAGAAAGTCTCTCCTCATTCTCTCTCCCAATACATGAAAATCATTCAAAGCTGGTATATCTATTTCTTGTCCATTATTTATGAACATATAACCTTAAATGGGGAAACAATGGAAACAGTGACAGAGTTTATTTTTGAAGGCTCCAAAATCACTGCAGATGGTGACTGCAGCCATGAAATTAAAAGATGCTTGCTCCTCAGAAGAAAAATTATGACTAACCTAGACAGCATATTAAAAAGCAGAGACATTACTTTGCCAACAAAGGTCCATCTAGTCAAGGCTGTGGTTTTTCCAGTAGTCATGTATGGATGTGAGAGTTGGACTATAAAGAAAGCTGAACACCGAAGAATTGATGCTTTTGTACTGTGGTGTTGGAGAAGACTCTTGAGAGTGCCTTGACTGCAAGGAGATTCAACCAGTCTGTCCTAAAGGAGATCAGTCCTGGGTGTTCATTGGAAGGACTGATGTTGAAGCAGAACTCCAGTATTTGGGCCACCTGATGCGAAGAACTGACTCATTTGAAACGACCCTGATGCTGGGAATGATTGAAGGTGGGAGAAGAAGCCAAAAACAGAGGATGAAATGGCTGGATGGCGTCACCAACTTGATGGACATGGGTTTGAGTAAGCTCCGGGAGTTAATGATAGACAGGGAAGCCTGGTGTGCTGAAGTCCATGGGATCAGGAAGAGTCGAACATGACTGAGAGATTAAACTGAACTAAATGGAACCTTAAATATATTTTATGTACATCAATTCAGTTCAGTTCAGTTCAGTCACTTAGTTGTGTTCGACTCTCTGCGACTCCGTGAATCGCAGCACGCCAGGCCTCCCTGTTCATCACCAACTCCCGGAGTTCACCCAAATTCATGTGCATCGAGTCAGTGATGCCATCCAGCCATTTCACCCTCTGTCATCCCCTTCTCTTCCTGCCCCCAATCCCTCCCCAAATCAGGGTCTTTTCCAATGAGTCAACTCTTCACATGAAGTGGCCGAAGTATTGGAGTTTCAACCTCAGCATCAGTCCTTCTGATGAACACCCAGGACTGGTCTCCTTTAGGATGGACTGATTGGATCTCCTTGCAGTCAAAGGGACTCTCAAGAGTCTTCTCTAACACCACAGTTCAAAAGCATCAATTCTTCAGTGTTCAGCTTTCTTCACAGTCCAACTCTCACATCCATACATGACTATGGGAAAAACCATAGCCTTGACTAGACGGACCTTTGTTGACAAACTAATGTCTCTGCTTTTCAATATGCTATCTAGGCTGGTCATAACTTTCCTTACAAGGAGTAAGCATCTTTTAATTCCATGGCTTCAATCACCCTTTTATTTTTACTTTTTATTTGGTATCCTAACATATGGATACCAAGTGGGAAGGTGGGCGGATAAATTGGGAGGTTGGGATTGATGTGTATACACCACTGATACTATGTTGCTCAGCCGTGTCTGACTCTTTGTGACCCCATGGACTGTAGCCCTCCAGGCTCCCTTGTCCCTGGGATTTTTCAGGCAAGAATACTGTAGTGGGTTGCCATTTCCTCCTTCAGTAGGTCTTCCCAATCCAGGGATCAAATCCACGTCTCCTGTTTTCTTGCATTGCAGGTGAGTTCCTCACCTGCTGAACCACCGGGGAAACCCATGAACTTATCATCTTAAATGTATATTATGTGTATATGTCCTTTACTTTTACTGTTTGCCAAAAAAAACCATGGAAACCCAATATACAAACTATCCAGTAATTTGCTTTTTCTGCCTTATGCCTGGTAGAGCTAGATCCACAGTAATACATAGAAGTCTATCTCTTTTTCTCTATTAACTGAATAATACTCTACTACATAACTAGACCTCCACTTGACCAACCCATTGCCCACTGACTGACAGACGAGTTGTTGCTAGTTGCTTACTTTTATAAATAATGCTAAGATAAGCATCATGGAGTGGACCTCTCTGTATTCATCTGGATGTATCTCTTTATGATTAACTCCTAGAGAAATCATTGCTGGGTCAAAAAAATTTGGCATATTTTGCATCTGAGAGAAACTGCTAAATTTTGTTTTCCAAAACACTGAGTTGTTTTCACATCAAACAACAATGTATCAGAGGACATTTTCCCCATGGCATGAAATGGGACACCCAAATTTTCTATTTCTTTTTATCTTTGGAACTATCACACAGATGCACTACATTGAAAGAATATTTACTTCCTGGCCCCACCAAATAATTTTTGATGCGCAAACTTCTATAGTCATAGACCATCCAGATGTGTTTCCTTTTATTGCTCAACAAGATGACGAGGAGCTACTCTAGTCAGGCAAACTCTCGCTTTTACTGAGGACAATAAAGAAGGAAGAATGGGACTTCTTGGGCTTGTAAACTAGGTGTTTCTTTTGTGAAGGTCACATCTGATCTTCAGTGCCAGAATTTCTCTTATAAATCATCACCCAATTCTTGGCAGCATTTTGTTTCCAAAAGGACCCTGCCTGATTTGCACTGGCAAAAAAAAAAAAAAAAAAGGAGGGGGCAGGATTTATGGTTCCTAGGTCAGTTTCAGGCCAACTTCTGAGTAGAGTCTTTATCTAAATTTGGACAATGCAGTTACCTTTCCAGAACTTGATAACTGATGGATTCTCTAACCTGTGGATTGTCCCCGGGAGAATGTACAGACTGTGACAAATTCAACTCCTTTCCATGGCATTTCCTTATAGCTCAGATGACACTTTTTCTTGACATAACAACTTTCGGGGATGTCTAACTATGTGAATCATGACCAACTTCACTGAGAAAGTGCGAGAATGCAGGGTGGGGTGAGGATTGTCAATGTGTGAATTATCTGTACCCTGGCAGCAAAGCCAGGGTCAAGTCTTAATCAACAGCAGAGGGGACAGAGACCTACCATTTCATTGATGTGAAAGAAAGCCCCAATTCCTAGTCCTGCATCCTCCCCTGTCTCAGCTGTGTGACCTGAGGAAAATTACTTCACCTTTCTGAGTTTCAGGGTTTTTTTTCCTATGCAATGTGGGCACAAGTCTTTGCATAACTCATACTGTGATGATGAAGAGACATTCCAAAATGGGTATAAAAATGTGCTGTCCACTGGGAAATATATCAACATGAAAGGTATGGTTAATATTTGGCTTTAAAAATCTAGCCTTCATTTTATGGTGTCTGATTTTCTTGGCATTCACCACACTTAAGAAACCAATAATAAAGCCATGCTGTCAAGAGTACAATTAAGGACAGGTTGGAAAACTGCCCAGTTCCTGAGCATTTGATCTCAGTGGAGCGCAGCACGTTTGAAAGGGCTGGCAAAGCAGGAGCCGGATTTCTGGGGAAGTCCCTCCTTGTGGTCCTATCCATCCAACCCCTCACACCTGCCCTCCTTCTCCCCACCCCTCAACAATTTGCTCTGCCCTGTCCCCTCCAAACTGAAGGGTCTCTGATCCCAAGACCAAGGTTGTCCTGGGGAGGGGAGGGTCAAGGCAGACTCTACTTTCATTTCTCTCTTTCCCACACACCTAACTCACTCATGCAAATAAATTCTTAGAAAAGTCTTGAAGGAGGAGGGTCAGAGGTCTGTGGTTTAAGCAGATAGGCAAGAAGGGGACGGCTGCTTATAAGAACATTGGGTCTTTCTTGGCTCTGACTGGTGGTCTATCTTGCCCTACTCCCCATTTTCCGGAAGCTACTAGGGAGGGCTCTCTGGGACACACTGTGACACGAAGTGAACACACTTAGTTCACCGGCTACCTTGCTCCTGGACTCCCAGGGAGGTTGTATGGCTTTCATCCTCTGATCAAATCCTGAGCCACTGAGGGAGCAAAACAGAAAGAGAGACCCAGTTCTGCAAACAGGTCAGCAGCTCTCAGATTCCTGTCCCATCTAGAGAGCTAACCCATCCTACAAAAACCAGGGTACACATCTCCAGGTCTGCCACGTCCCAACAACCAGATAAGCTCTCCTGGAGAAGGAGACTCAATGAGAGGCAACCTGAGAACGGCCAGCCCCTCTGCAGGGACCTGGCCACAGGCTCGCTGTCCCTGCAACGCCCCTGCCTGTGGATCTGCCTGTGAGAGTCTCAGGCCCGCTCTCCACTCCTGAGGCCCACAGAGACAGTGAGAAGTTCTGGTTAGTTCTGGAATAAAAGGACTTAGGCCAGAGTTCCCGCCAGAAACAGGGCACACAGCCAGTGGGGCACAGGGTCGGGGAGGTGACACAGTTGGAGTAAACAAAAGGACTTTTCAGAAATGCCCTCTGAAACTCCTCAGGCCCCTCTCTCTTCCTGGAAGGTGGAGACAGTCATCTAGAGGGGTCCCCAAAGCCCCACGCACAGCCTCTGAGTCCTGCCTGACCTGCCTGTGGCTTTGCCTGTCGCTTTCCCCTCTGCTGAAGGCAGATGACTTCTTATCTAGTGCTTCTTCAGTTGCAGTGTCTTATTTTTTGTGAATTCATACTCTTGTGACCTGCTGTATGTGCCCAGTCACTCAGTCGTGTCTGACTCTTTGCGACCCCATGGACTGTAGCCTGCCAGGCTCCTCTGTCCATGGGGATTCTCCAGGCAAGAATACTGGATTGGGTTGCCATTTCCTCCTCCAGGGGATCTTCCCCACCCAGGGATCGAACCTGAGTCTCCTGCATTAGCAGGTGGATTCTTACCACTGCGCCACCTGGGAAGCCCTGATGGCATGTGTGAAATAATTTAGAATATTTCATTTGGTATTCTCTTTAGAATTCTCGGATGGTGGCATGAAAGCATTGTGGAATGTTCGCTTGTAAAGGTCGTGTGTTGTGTGGTATATGGTGTGTTTATGTGTGTGTGTGATGTGTGTGTATGGTGTGAGTGTGTGTTGTGTATCCGGTGTGTTGTGTATAAGTGTGTTTATATGTTGTGTTATGTGTTTTGTGTGGTGTGTGTGCATGTGTGATATGTGTAATATGTGGTGTGTGTTGTATGGAGTGTGGGTGATGTATAGTGTATGTTGTGTTAGACATGATGTGGTATGTGCAATATGTGAGCATGTGATGTGTGTGGTGTGATACGTATAAGTGTGTAGTATGTGTTGTGTTATATGAGTTTTGTGTGTGGTATGCGTAATACATGGTGTGTGTGGTGTGTGTGAGTGTGTGGTGTGTGCATGGGCATGCACAGATGTACATATCTTCTCAAGCACACACACGCTTGTGAGCATGTGTCCTCTACACTGAGCAGTGGGATAGGAACAGAGCTAAGGAAACACACGGGTCTCACAAATGTAATGCAAAACAAAAGATGTAAAACTCACATATTAGTTCACTCATCAGAGGACCATTGATAAAGGATTCAAATACTCAGAACACGTCTGGTGAAGAACCACATTGATGGGATCCCTGCCTTCAAGGAGCGTGCAGTTCAGGGGAGAGAAAGCCCCTGAGAGTGCAGCCTGGGAAGTGCTCTGACAGAGGAAGCACGGAGAACTCTTTACCCACCTCTGCTGTGTTCCCCTTCCCGGGTTCCCCTCCACCAGATGGCAAGACTCCCTCTTGCTGCCCGGAGCTACCAGCCCCCAGCCTCAAATCGGGCCTAGCACCAGGATGCCTTGAGGAACCCTCAGAGAGAAGAGCCATGCTAGACCCCACTGCAGGGAAAGCCTTAGAGGCTGGCCACAAACTGGGCTCGAGCTTCCTTTAGACTACAGCAAAGAAGGAAACACAAGAGACCACGTGACCCAACTGTGCCCAGAAATACTCTGACAGATTGCATCATCAAACGGTAGCATTCTCCTGCCATTCATCTGTTACTTAATTATGGATGTCAAGAGCTTCTAGAGAGTGCTGCGTTCTCTAACTGCCAAGTTCTCTCCTTTGCCCTCCTGAATCTCATCTTCCCCACTTTTGCAGAAATGAAGACATGCTAAGAACATTTTTGAAATTTTTATTCAAAATGTATTGTTATCTATAATAACCAAGGTGGATTTGGAGGCAAGATTTATTTATATTAAGAAGTGGTTTAGGCATACCAAAGAATGCATGTGTATGTACGTTACATTCAAGGTATAAAAATAAGGGCTTCACAGGTGATGTTACGGTAAAGAACCTGCCTGCCAGTGCAGGAAACATAAGAGACATGGGTTCGATCCCCTGGTTGGGAAGCTCCCCTGGAGGAGGGCACAACATCCCACTCCAGGATTCTTGCCTGGAGAATCCCGTGGACAGAGGAGCCTGGTGGGCTGTGGTCCATAAAGTCGCAAAGAGTTGAACACAACTAAGCCCGCATGGACACATACATATCAAATAAGCATTTGTGTACTCACCTCAGAGCTCCAGGAGTAGAACATAAAAAAACATGGAAACTCCCTTTGCTTTCTTTCTAATTAGCAAATGAAACTAAGTGTTTATTATTGTCTGTTTTTTCCTACAGATATTCTCTTAGGTTTATGCCAATTTTGAGTATTTAAACCTTTGCAAATGGCTCTCTGATGAATGAATGAGTCTGTAAAAGCAACTGTGTTTGTGATGCCCACGTATTTTCCTTGCTCATCAATCCTCCATCTGTGTCTCACCATCTTTCTTGGGTCATTTTCCTTCCTTATGGAGTGTATCCTCTAAAGAAGTTCCAAGGGTGAAGATCTGCTAATAGATTTTCTCATTCATTGCTGTTTGCCTGAAAAATATCTTTATTTTGCTGAAAGATATTTCCACTTGGTACACAGCTTTGGGGTGAGTTGCTTTCTCCCAGCCCTCTGAACTTGTCTTTATTTTCAATTTAAAATTTATTTATTTTTCTAATTAAAGGATAATTGCTTTACAGAACTGTGTTGGTTCCTGTCAAACATCAACATGAATCAGCCATAAGAATACACATGACTTCTGACTGTTCTTCATTTTACCTCCTACTGTCCCCATTGCAGAAGCAACTTCCTGTCTAATTGTGCCTCCTTTTAGGTCATCCCTCTTTTCTCTCCTCTACTTTTCCTTTATCCTAGGTTTTCAGCTGTTTCAGTACAATAAATCTACAATAAATCAGTACAATTTATCTTAATTGCCATTCATTAAAATTGCTAAATTTAGGAATTCACAAGTTTCATGAATTCAAGAATACTGACCACCACCTGTTCAGTGTTACATGAATAACCCTGTATTCATTGTATCATACCTTTCCACAAGACCAACTGAATGTGGGTTAAGTTATACACCTTCTCACTTCATGTTCATTTCTGACATTGTTTTCCTTGTTTCTACTTCTGTGCTAAAGTCAGCAAAACTTCCCAAGATTCACTTGCTTTTTTCCATTTCTCTGCTCAGCTTTTCTAATGGAACTTCTCTGGTGGGATTTCACCAATGGAACTTGTCTAATCCGCCTTTAGTCCCTGCACTGAGTTTCAAATTTTATTCATTTTAGATTTATTTCGGGACAATGCATTGTTGCTTTTCAAATATGACTCATCAGTTTTCATACTGTCTTTTTTTTTTTTCGTGTTTTCAACTTAGCCTTTTCTTATTTTAAACAAATGTGCTAAATTGCTTCAGTCATGTCCAACTCTGTGTGACCCTAGAAACCACAGCTCACCAGGCTCCTCTGTCCACGGGATTCTCTGACAAGAACACTGGAGTGAGTTTGCATGCCCTCCTCCAGGCGCTCTTTCCTATTTTAAACATAGTTGCTTTATATTTTTATCTAGTAAATTCAATATCTGGTGTGCTCTGGCTTTATTCTGCTGTATATTGTTTCTGCAGACCCTGTTCATTGTTCCTTGTTTACATATGTACTCTATGATAGTTTTTTAACTCAGGAATTTTGGAACTTTCTTTGAATCCATTCTTGAGAAGAGTAAAGGTCCCAAGTGCCTGGGGCCACCACCAATCTGGCACCAGAAAGTCACCCTCTCAGCTTGATGTTTTGCAGACCACCTGCCTACTAGGAATATGCGAAACCCATGTGCAGTTGGTAAGTTCTCAGAGAACACTTCTTTCTTCTTACCAGAATCAACGCTGACACTAGATAATGTCCCTGGTCACTTACATTTTGTGGAAGGATATACTTTAGTTCATCCTTTCACAGAGGGCATGAGCCTTTGAAGATCCTAGTTTTACGTGGGTTCACCTAACCCATCAGCTCACTGCCAAGTTAAATCCAAAGCTCTAGCCTCCCAGAATAACAGGGCAACTTGGGCTGTTGACAGCTCTAGCGCTCACCTCTCTGGATTTGTGCTCTTGCTTAGCTTTATTGTCCTCTGGTCAATTCCCCAAGCCGTGCACTTAACAAGCATTTAATCCTTGATCCAACGTCATAACATGGTTTGAAGAGAGCAGCGTTTAGGATTTGTTGGGGTCCATATTGCCAAAGAAGCCTACTGCCCCTTCATGAGCCTCTCTAATTGGCAGTCAATGTATGAAAATGAATTCAATGTACCGAATAGTCTTTGTTATTCCAGGGAATTGAAGAACAACCGAAGGGAAAGTATCTTGGGGAAAGAACTGATATTTACAGAGCATCTGCCACAGGCCACTGTTAGAAAACGGAATCCTCACCCAGTGCTTTGAAGGAGATGCTTTTCTTCTCGCAGACTGAGTCTTTGGTGGTTAGTAAACCCGTCCACCACTTTTCAAATTGCTTTAGCTAGTGGGAAGTTTGGGCTTCCCAGGTGGCACTAGTGGTAAAGATTCTGCTTGCCAATGCAGGGGACTCAAGAGACGCAGTTTCGACCCCTGGGTTGGGACAATCCTCTGGAGTAGGAAAGGGGCCTGGAAAATCCCATGGACAGAGGAGCCTGGGAGGCTACAGTCCTTGGGGCCACAAAGAATCCATATGACTGAGCACAGTGGGAAGAGATGCTGTGTAGCACAGGAAGCCCAGCTCAGTGCTCTGTGACGACCTAGAGGGAAGCGATAGAAGTGGAGTGGGAGGGGAGACTTAAGAGGGAGGGAATATATGGACATCCATAGCTGATTCACTCTGTTGTACAGCAGAAACTAAGACAACAGTGGAAAGCAATTATACTCCAATAATTTTTTTAAAAAATCAAAGGGGGAAAAAAAAAGAAACCCCTCCACAGTTACCCAGGGGCATTGCTGAGTCAGAACCCTTTTATTTGCTACTTTATAGATTCAGTTGTTTTTCACAGCACTTCTCCAACCATGGAAGAGTTTTTCTTTGGTGCTTAGAAAGTTATCCAGGGTCTTCTAAAAAAAGACCAAAACCTCTCTTTCATCAACTGATGCCAGACAACCTCATGCAAAATCTAGAATTCTAGCCAATTTTTGAAAAACTGTTTTAGCAACATATTTATAACTTAGAAAGAGAACATATACATGCATAGAGGTACATATATGTACATGTGCATATACATATATGTACATATAAAGAAGGCTGAACACTGAAAAACTGATGCTTTTTGATTTGCGGTGCTAGAGAAGACTCTTGAGAGTCTCTTGGACAACAAGGAGGTCAAACCAATCAATCCTGAAGGAAATCAATCAAGCTGAAGCTCCAATACTTTGGCTGACTGATGTGAAGAGCTGACTCATCAGAAAAGATCCCAATGATGGGAAAGATTAAAGGCAAAAGGAGAAGGGGGCAACAGAAGACAAGATGGTTGGATGGCATCACTGACTTGGTTGACATGAGTTTGCACAAACTCTTGAGATTTGTTGATGGACAGGGAAGCCTGGCATCCTGCAGTCCCTGGGGTCGCAAAGAGTCAGACACAACTTAGCAACTAAACACCAACAACGTATATTATATTTATGTGTGTGTGTGTACACACCCTTTAAAAATAATGAATAAGCCCTTTAAATAACTTGGAGACACAGTTCTTGCATATCTTCACATGCTTCACAAGTCCCAGCACGATGTCCTAATATCGCTGATGTTTATTAAATACCTCTTGGATGAACAATCGCCATTAGCCCTTACTGCAGAACCTAACTGCAACTGTAGACATCAATGTCATGGCTAATTCAAGATGTGCTGAGGTGAATCTTTCAGCCTTACAAAGGCACATACCTCTAAGATTAGGGTTTGAACATTCCAATCCACCCCGTGATGCTCTCAGCCTCATTCTTCTCCCTGAGTCAGTGTGCATGCCCGCCTCCTACTTTGTCATTTTTTTTTTCACCTCGAACCCTCTTCTGGTATGTCGGGGAGTCTGAGTGCAGATTTCAGTGACTCTGCAGTCAGTGAACTTGATGTCTGTCTCTCAGGTGGTATCACTGGTCTCGGGGAGCAGGATTGTGCCCCAGTGTCCCCTTTCCCCAGCATAGGTACTTTCCCCTGAGAGCAATGATGTCCCTGGGATCCCCTCTGCTGGGCTGTTGTTATTCGAGCCCCTGTCATCCTGCAGATCTGTGATGCTTCCTGAAAAGGTTTGTTAATAGCCTATTTTCATCTGCTCACTTGAGGAGGACATCTTGCTTCTCTTCACTAGGTCGAGTCACCTGGTCTCGTCCAAGGTGAATCAGATCCACCTTCCACGAGTGCCTTTGAGAAAGTCCATCTCTTTCCCTAGCAAGCTTATCTTTGGAAAGATGTTGCTGTTTAAAAAGTGAACCCCCCCGTGGAGGCTCCAGCTTTCCTTCGCTAGTCTAGAGAGGCAAGAAAGCAAATAACTTTTTCAATCTCACTTTAAGCAGAAGCCTAAGACTGCCTCTTTGAACTGGGAAATGTTTGTTTTTGAGTGCATGGCTCCTGGCAGGATGGCATCAAAAGGCTCTATGTATAGGGAAGGAGGTGGAGACAGGTTAATTGCCTTGAGAGAAACAGCTTGTAACATTAGCCTCTTTCCGTCCACCTTTCCTCCAGAAGTAGGGAGAGCTCAACTCAGAAAGGGGAGTGCTTGAAAGCTTGGAAGCCTTCATCTGACTGCACATTCATGTGTTAAAGAGATTGGTCTCTTGTTTTGAATACCAAGAAGCAGTTTTTCTTAGAGCCTGTCCAAGCTCATTAAAAGATTAAAAGACAAACAATAAAGAATACGTATGTATTTAACCTTCTTTTATAGAGTTTTGCTCCTAACTGTAGTGTCAAAAACCAACAGATTTAGTATCTCAGAATAGTAAACCTTCTCCAAAATGTAAAATGTGTCTTAATTACAAGAAAAGTTAAACTTGTATTATCTGAACAACAGGCAGTTTAAATAAACTCAGATTAAAAATATAAAACATTATTTTCAAATCAGTTTTTGAGATGACTGAGAAACATCTTCCTAAATTGAGAATATTAAATGCATGCTATATATCTTCAATTAAGTGGCCAAAACATGTGAATGCACTCTAAATAAATTCATGTTTATTATGACGAGTGAAATTAGATTTCTATTTTGGGAGGAAGAAAAACTCAATTTTTCCAAATTGCCAGGTATGATTTTAGAAAGGTAGAAGAAAACCAAGACACATTAGGATGAAAGAATTGCCTCATCCAATTTCGTGCACTTTTCTTGACAAAAAGGTCACCATTTGCCCCTTACTTCTCAACCCCACCCTTTTCCTATTAGCATCCTGGCTTGAAATTCTACTCATTCTTTTTTTTTTAATTTTTTAATTGGAGGCTAATTACTTTATAATATTAAGGTGGTTTTCCTGAAGGTGAATTGCAACTTTCATATCTAGGAATCCTTTCCCATTCATTCCAGTTCAGGCTGATCCCTCATTGGCCTCTGAAGACACTTTCTGCTCTGGTTACTTGTATGGCTTCAGTTCCTTCATCAAACACAAGCCCCAGTAGGGTTCCCAGCTCTGTGCTGGGTCTTGGGATGAGGCAGTGAACACAACCCATCCCTGACATCCAACAGGAGGAGGTAATTAAAACACAAGACGAGTTCACCAAAGGGGCAAGTTCAGAGCATACTGGGAACCAAGGGCTGAACTTGGTTGGGGAGGCAATTTAAGAGGCACAGTCAGAGAAACAACTCAGGATCTCGGAGACCTGTAGCTCAGCTGCCCTGCGCCTCCTTTCTTCACCTGCAAAGAGTAATTGTTTCAAAAGTATGTGAGGATTAAAGGAGGTAACCTTATGTAAAGCGCCTGTCCCAGTAGCCAGCACTTTGGCACATTCAATGCATCCCTTCTGGGAACCTCTGTTCTATGGAGCATTGACATCCAAGAGGCTGAAGGATGACCAGCAACTCCTCAAACCAAAAGTTTTAGCCATAAGATAAGCTTGGTTCACATTAAGGAACTTCTGCTGTAGACTATGTTAAAAAGTCAGCACAACACCCCAAAACCTAAATAAGTCTACTCATGGAATGCACGTTTGCCATTTCTATTTCCACCCATTCAAGAGCTAACATCTGCCACGTCTTTCCAGAGGTGCATATATCACTTAAATTCTATCCATTCAGCTCATTTCTCAAAAAAATCTTTGAAACTGAACTGAAACATAAATAGATCCCTCTGTACACATACCACGGTTCCCGTCGGGGAAGTTATTTTTGCAGAGAACTTTTTGGTTAAGTGATAATGTGGCACCTGGCAGCGAACCCAACAGACATTTCTGTTCAAGTAGGGTATAAAATAGTGATCATTTAAGGACATTTATTTGCTATTTGGAAGTCGTCAGCTTCTGGTTTGGGAATATTTAGTAATTTTTATTTCGCACACAAATGCAGGGGGAGGAGGGAGGGATACTTTTCAAATTCAGGCATGACAAACATCTGTGTTTATCAGGGGGACACAAAGCTGACCCTCCCCAGCCCCCACGGTAGTGATGGGGTGGGTGTGTAACAGACAGAAGGACTGGCCGACAAGTACCGGAACAGCCCTAAGTCCCCAGGTCTGATAGAAGCAGGGGTTTGCCTCTTGGCTCAGCTGCCATCAACCAGCCCACTTCTCCCTAATTTTCAGTTCCTGGGGTCCATTCATCTTCATTCTATGGTTCTAGCTTAATGAATAGAGGACCAGGAACCTCAAGGTTTGGATATAAAATAAATAGAACTTAAAAATCATTGCTGTACAGCAGAAGCTAACACATTTCAAATCAACTATGCTCTGATAAAAATAATTTTTTTAAAAAAAGAGAAAGGCATAAAGATAGAAAATTGATGCTGATTGCAACAATAAGCAAACACGATGAATTGCATTCACAAGAAGTCCTTGTGCAAAGATAAGACCAGCAAGACTTTTGGGAGAATGGCATTCTAACATGCATACTATCATGTAAGAATTGAATCGCCAGTCTATGTCTGACACAGGGTGCAGCATGCTTGGGGCTGGTGCATGGGGATGACCCAGAGAGATGTTGTGGGGAGGGAGGTGGGAGGGGGGTTCATGTTTGGGAACGCATGCAAGAATTAAAGATTTTAAAATTTAAAAAATAAAAAACTTAAAAAAAAAAAAAAAAAAGACCAGCAAGACCTTAAGGGGCAAAAAGAACTTCATAGAATTTAGTTTGTGAGAAGCATCATTTTCTTATGACATAATATACTATGCTTAAAGGCAAATAGAATACTTTTAATATCAGTCTATCAGTCTCCAAAAGAGATCTTTCTATACTTAAGTATCAGGAGACCTCACCTGGAAATATTTTGTTTTTTCATTATTTTTATTATTTACTATAAAGCAAATACCAAAGCTACTTGAAAGGAATAAAAAACCTAATATGTCCAATTTTCATAAAAAGTGTTTTAATAAAAATTATTTGAAGCAATTTTGAAATTTTGTATATATCTAATTGAGTGTGGGACCCTTCAGAAGACCATTTTTTAAACTAAAACTGGTGCTACCTTTCATGTACTATCCATCTTTTTCACAAAATCTTTAGCCATTTGCAGAGTTCCAATCTACCCTACAACAACCAAGGTTCAGGATATTGTATATATTTCTTTACATTGCAACACACTCTCCAAAGTCATCAATGTAGAAGCTTATTCTTATGTAAAGTTAAAAAAAAAAAAAAGGCGAAACTGGGCGGGGGGGAAACACATTGAAACCAAAACTAACTTAAATTTTACTGGTATTTGAATGTTTCTCTTTCCCTAAATTCAAAGTGTTTTTTGCTAGTTAATTTCCTTCCAGAGTGACTGGAAGAGTAGGTCTATTGAACAAGGAAAAGCCAACAAATGTAGAAACATAAGTAATGCTTCCCCTTGAAAGAAGAATTAAAATTCTGGTTCATTGCATGTGTGTAGAATATCCCAAGAGAATATCAGCCAGTGCTCCCTAATGAAATAATCAGTTCCAAAGCTGTTAGAGTTTTCTAGACAGAACTTGAAGGGCCTCCCTAGGCTTTACACACAACTCTTCCCTCACCCTGGAATACTTTCCATCTCTTGTCCGTCTGTCTGTTTTATTCAAACAGAGATTCATCCTTCAAATGCTGGATTTATCATTTACTCTTTTATAGACACTTTCTCAATCCCCTTAGGAGAATGAATCACTTCCTTACTCCTTTGTACTCTTATAAAAGCATCTCTTAGGGCACATGTCTGAGGTTTTCTTATTAATTCTTTCCATATCTGTATCTCCTTGCAGACTGAAGTTCCTATACTCTTTATGTTTACAGTGTTGTGCATAATAACCAAAGCATGGTGTCTCACAGATGTTTCTTGAAATGAATTGTAATGACCTTGAACTTACATTGCTATACAGTTAATTTTCTTTCTGCTGACTCTTCCTTAGATTGAACCCAATTCTCCCCCTCTTTAACTTCTACTCACTGCTCCTGTTTCACCCTTTTGAGGCAACACAGAATAAGTCTTCTCTCTTCCTTCAAACAAAGCCTCATGAAAATTTCCGCCGTAGGGAAACATCCTTCAGTCTTTACACACATACCACATTTCTAGAACTCCTCCCCCATACATGGATATGTCCACTCTTGTCTCACTTTCTCCAGAAATGCAGTGGCCAGGACAAGAGCCCAGAAGACAGACATAGCCTGACTGGCGAACACCACACAGCATCATACTTACACTGGAGCAAACTGAAATTATATCGGGGTCGTTTTAACACCTGACCCTCCACTACTGATTCCAACAAACTTCAGTATACTCTACGTCAGAAATAAACTGGCGCTAACCTGGTGCAAACTGGGCTTCCCTGGTGATTCGGACGGCAAAGATTCCTCTTGTGATGCAGGAGACCCAGGTTCGATCTCTGGGTCAGGAAGAAGCCCTGGAGAACGGAATGGTTACCCACTCCAGTATCCTTGCCTGGAGAATTCTATGGACAGAGGAGCCCAGCAGACTACAGTCCATGGTGTTGCAGAGTCAGACACAACTGAGTGACTAACACTTTAACTTTTCTTTTTGTTTCAAATTGGCATTTATGTTATTATAATCTCTCATTTGCACATGATAACACTTTGACTATGTTTTGTAAATGATCTTAAATAATTCTCCAGATATGGGGAAGGACCATCAGGCTATTGACATAGAGGGATGTATTTCTGCCCTTGTGAATTATCCAATTGTGGGTCATCATGTGAGCAAGATTGATAAATACCTTGAGGATAGATATACAAGGTGATTGGTCAGACTTGAGGCTGGATTTCTCCATTAGAAACAGTCTGGAGCAGATCTGTCTATTGTTAAGATGTGGAGATACATCCTACACCAACAAGCAAAAAGCTGCTTCCTTCAGTCCCTGGAGTCTATGACAAGGATCCTTCAGGAAATTGTTTAAGCTCTGTGTCCAGTAGCCAATCCAGTTGGATAATGCTCTGGCCTCAGCCATCCGTCCATGGGATTCTCCGGGCAAGAATACCGGCATGGGTAGCCATTCCCTTCTCCAGAGGATCTTCCCACCCAGGGATCGAACCCAGGTCTCCTGCACTGCAGGCAGATTCTTTTACCGTCTGAACCACCAGGGATGCCCTGCTAAATCTTACCAGTTGTTAAATATTTTGACCACTCTCTTCCCCTGAACTGAAAGAGATATTTCACCAGTGGCCTCCGAGTACACAAATGACTGTTTCAGTGAATCAGAGCGGTGAGCCTCCAAATCCACAGGGAAGAAGGCAAAAGGAGCTTCATTCAGCCACAGCAAGGATTTAGTGTGGACTCCAAGGTATGGGAGTGACCTTGGGGGTATCCTTGGATGTGCCTGTTCTCCAACTGACCAGCCTTGTAAGCTAGATGGGTCCCCATAGGCACTGAGGATAAAAGCCCAGGTCTGCTTGATCACAGCTCTGCATGGTTCCTTTGGGGTCTAAGATCCCCTAGACTGAAAGCCAGAAGAGAAGGAGCTTGTGTGGGAGGAACTGGTCTCTAATATTAGTCTCTCCACGCTTATAAGAACTGAAACAAATGATCGTTTACTGGTATCTTGCACCAAACCCGCCTGGAGAAGAGAAACTATCAGATGTTTCAACTCAACAGCTGCGCATCAAAAATAGTAGTCTTTTAGACACTGGGAGCTGCGACATGAATGCCAGAAGCAGATCCAGGACGCTGGGGGTTCTGATGTTCCTTGTTCCTGGAATGAAAGGAAGCAGCATTGCTGTCACAGGTTCAATTCAATGCACTTGTGATTGCAATCACACTACTTTATGTGTTGTGTCTGTGTGTATACACATGCTTGTGCATAAGCACTCATTTGAACACAGGCAAACAGCGGTTAAGGAAAGTATATGCTAAAAAGCTAGCTTATCATATTCCAAAAATCTCTCTTAACGGATCTATGAGTCTCATTTTCTTCTAAATCAACCCATCAGGAAACTCACAAAAGGCAAAGAGCTGTGTCTATAGACCAGAGCACTGTGTGCACCATCTAGGCTTTCTGCCGTTATTCTACCACAGAATACACAGAATGTGGTCAGTTCTTTAGGAAGCAGGGTTTCCATATAGACTGTGGTGGGTGTCATCAGGCTGGTGAGGCATCCGTTGGCACCAGGATGGATATATTCGTTGTTCTACAGCCAGCATCTGTTCTGATGGTACAGCATCTAGACTGTACAGATGGATAAATATTTTGAATATATTTCCCAGGTATCATGGGCTTGTAATTGAGAAATAGTACGCGAGCATAGGGGCTTCTCCGGCAGCTCGATGGCAAAGAATCCACCTGTAATGTAGGAGACACAGGTGATGCAGGTTCCATCCCTGGGTCGGGAAGATCCCCTGGAGAAGAGCATGGCAACGCACTCGTCTTCTTGCCTGGAGAATCCCATGGATAGAGGAGCCTGGCAGGCTAAAGTCCATGTGGGTACAAAGAGTCAGACACGACTGAAGCAACTTAGCACACACACACACACACACACACACACACACACAAACCATGAACTTAAGAAAGAAAATGGCAATGTGAGCTCTGCTTTGAAAAACAGAGCAGCTTTCTGGAGTGTCTGGCTTCTCAGTAGACATGATATTCTTTTGTTCACTGATGGTAGTTGTGTAATGTTCTACCGTGTGTTTTGAATCTGGAAATTCATCGACTCTGGTCTAATATTTTGGGACATTTATAATTTGTTTAGTTATGTTGCTGTTCAGTCACTAAGTTATGTCTGACTCCCTGTGACCCCACTGACTGCAGCCTGCCAGGCTTCCCTGTCCTTCACTGTCTCTGGAGTTTGCTTAAGTTCATGCCCATTAAGTCGGTGATTCTATCCAAGCTTCTCATCTTCTGCCACCTCCTTCTCCTTTTGCCTTCAATCTTTACAAGCAGCAGGATCTTTTCCAATGAGTTGGCTGTTTGAATCAGGTGGCCAAAGTATTGGAGCTTCAACTTTAGCATCAGTTCTTCCAGTGAGTATATTCAGGGTTGATTTCCTTTAGGATTAGCTGGTTTAGTTATGTTTAAGATGTTTAAGGGCTTCCCTGATAGCTCACTTGGTAAAGAATCTGCCGGCAATGCAAGAGACCCCGGTTCGATTCCTGGGTCTGGAAGATCCCCTGGAGAAGGGATAGGCTACCCACCCCAGTATTCTGGCCTGGAGAATTCTGGCCTGTAGTCCATGGGGTCACAAACAGTCAGCCATGACTGAATGACTTTCACTTCACTTCACAAGATGTTTAAAAATCTTTATTTAACATTAGTAAAATGCATTATTGCTATTAAATTTCTGTTATAAAAGGTCTTCAGTAAAAATAGCTTTGGAATTATTTAAGTCCTTTTCCTCCAGCTTGAATAATTATTTTTTTAAAGCAGTTCTTGATAATAAAGAGTTCTTTTTGAATCCCAACAGTGAGTAACAGAGAAAAATTAATAACAATACCTTAAGCAAATGAAAAAGTCAGAGAGTAAGCAGTCCAGAGCTGGTATGGTGCTTAGCTCCCTAAAATACTCAGAGACCCAAACTCCTTCCAGCTCTGCACTTAAAGGACAGCCTTGTTTCTCAAGGTCCTATATGGCTGCCAAAGCTCCAGCCATCTTACCTTCATTCCAGGTATCAGAATAGAAGAAAAGGGAAAAAAGAGCATTATAGACTATATAGATCTTAATGACCCAGACAATCAGGAGGGTGTGATCACTCACCTAGAGCCAAGCATCTCCGAGTGTGAAGTAAAGTGGGCCTTAGGAAGCATCACCATGAACAAAGCTAGCAGAGGTAATGGAATTCCAGCTGAACTATTTCAAATCCTAAAAGATGATGCTATTAAACCGCTGCACTCAATACGCCAGTAAATTTGGAAAACCCGGCAGTGGTATCAGGATGGGAACAATCAGTTTTCCTTCCAATTCCAAAGAAAGGCAGTGCCAAAGAGTGTTCAAACTACCCCACAACTGCACACATTTCACATGCTAGCCAAGTAATGCTCAAAATTCTCCAAGCTAGACTTCAAGAGTATGTGGACCGAGAATGTCCAGATGTTCAAACTGGATTTAGAAAAGGCAGAGGAACCAGAGATCAAATTGCCAACATCCATAGGATCATAGAAAAAGCAAGAGAATTCCAGAAAAAAAATCTACTTCTGCTTCATTGACTGCTAAAACCTCTGACTGTGCGGATCATAACAAACTGGAAAGTTCTTTAAGAGAGGGGAATACCAGATCACTTTACTTACATCCTGAGAAAACTGTATGCATGTCAAGTAGCAACAGCTAGAACTGGACATGAAACAACAGACTGGTTCAAAATCAGGAGAGGAGTACGTACTCCTTTCAACAGGAGGCTGTATGTTGTCATTCTGCTTATTTAACTTATATGCAGAGTACGTCATGAGAAATGCCAGGCTAGATGAAGCATAAGCTGAAATCAAGATTGTTGGGAGAAATATCAATAACCTCAGAAATGGAGGTGACTCCACCCTTATGGCAGAAAGCAAAGAGGAACTAAAGAGCCTGTTGATGAAGGTGAAAGAGGAGAGTGAAAAAGCTGGCCTGAAACTCAACATGCAAAAAATGAAGATCATGGCATGCAGTCCCATCACTTCACGGCAAATAAATGGGGAAACAACGCAAACAGTGACAGACTTTATTTTCTTGGGCTCCAAAATCATTGCAGATGGTGACTGCAGCCATGAAATTAAAAGACGCTTGCTCCTTGGAAGAAAAGCTATGACAAAGCTAGACAGCTTATTAAAAAACAGAGATATTACTTTGCTGACAAAGATCCGTCTAGTCAAAGCTATGGTTTTTTTCAGTAGCCATGTATGGATGTGAGAGTTGGACCATAAAGAAAGCGGAGCGCCAAAGAATTGATGCTTCTGAACTGTGATCTTGGAGAAGACTCTTGAAAGTCCCTTGGGCAGCAAGGAGATCAAATCAGTCAATCCTAAAGGAAGTCAACCCTGAATATTCATTGGAAGGACTGATACTGAAGATGAAGCTCCAATACTTTGGGTACCTGATGGGAAGAACTGACTCATTGGAAAAGATCCTGATGCTGGGAAAGATTGAAGGCAGGAGCAGAAGGGGATGACAGAGGGTGAGATGGTTGGATGGAATCACCGACTCCATGGACATGAGTTTGAGCAAGCTCTAGGAGATGGTGAAGGACAGGGAAGCCTGGAGTGCTACAGTCCGTGGGGTCACAAAGAGTCGGACACAGCTGAGTGACTGAACAGCAACACAGATCATTCTGTCATTCAAGGTGGATTGCCACAGGTTGTCATAGAACACACAGTTAGCAGGTGGTAGGTAGCCTTATGACTTTGACTATATACTTATAACCTGGATTTTGCAAAGAGAATGGAGTAAAAGGGGGCAATATTTAGCTTATATTTTATTGGTCAGAACTTTTCCAAAACCTGATCACATCTGACTGCAAAGGATGTTAGGAAAGGTGTTTTTTTTTTTTTTTTTCAAATGACCATGAAACGTCAGAACGTCAGAACCTCAGAACGTCAATAAAACTTCAGAACTTCTATTTCTATGGAAAAAGAGTAGACTACATATTTGGAGACAGCTAATCATTTCTACAGCAAATCCATTTCTTTAGAGGAAAATAGATTATATCCTATTCTCTTCTGTACTGATACTCACTTGGCTATTCTTATCCTACTCGGGTCTATTGACTTCTGAATCGGAAGAAGGGTATTCATAAGTTTGAGTCCCCCGCATGGTTTTATAACTTCATTCTTTCAATGAATATTGACCGAACACCTGTTATGGGATGAGACCTCTACTAGAGTTCATGGATAGTAAGATGTCCATCATTGTCCCTGCTGTCATGGAGCTGTCAGTCACATAGAGAAGACCAGTGCTGAACAAGGGTATATAATAGAATGTGTACTCTGGGAAGCATGGGGCAGGGAGACTGCAGTCAACATGGAATGACTAGGGCCTGAATGACTAACAGGCACTGGTAGAGTGTTCCTTGGAAAGCGACGGCATGTCCCAAGGCCTGAGAATCAGAGAGAACATCAGATTTTTGAGGACCTGAATGGTTTTCAACAACTCTGGAGCATTAAATTCAGAAGGGAGAATGTTGTGAGACACGGTTGATAAGAGGCAGGGACCCCAATATGAAGACTCTCTCAGCCATATAAGACTTCATAGTGTTCTTATGGGCATTGGGCAGCCATTGAAAGGGAGACATTGTGATTGCTGTCTAAAAGCCTTACCTCGCATCTATTGAGTGTTGACTTTGTGCTTGACAATGTGATAAGTGTACTTCTTGCATCATCTCAGGAAATATTCACAATAAGCTCTAGGAAAGTATTAGTCACTCAGTCGTGTCCAATTCTTTGTGACCCCATGACTATAGCCTGCCAGGCTCCTCTGTCCATGAGATTATCCAGGCAAGAGTACTGGATTGGGTAGACATTTCCTTCTCCAGGGCATCTTCCTAACCCAGGGATTGAACCTAGGTCTCCTGCATTGCAAGCAGATTCTTTATCACCTGAGCCACCAGGGAAGCCTGGATACTATCTGATTGTCCCCACTCCATAAGTGAGAGACATGAAGGCTACAGCATGGAAGAAACTTGCTCGGAGTCACTCAGTTAATAAGGGGTTGTGCCAAGATCGAGGTAGAAATAGTCTGAAGCCATGCTCAGTCCCTAACCTAGACTCCATGAAAACTAGATGAAACTAGATGGAGGTCAAGGCTGGAGGCTAACAATCAGAAGGGACTAGGGGTACAGTCACATTTTTTAAGGCTACAACCTTAGCTTCTACTTCAAACCATTTTGGAAGTCCTACCTCCAAACTTGCATCACGGTGCTGGGTTGTGACAGTTTGACCTTTCCTGTAGCCTCCTCTTGTTAATTTTTAAATGGGGGTTGTTGTCTCCACCCTACCAGTCAAACAACACTCCTGTCTGGCTCTATAGACCTGAGTTTTCTGACCTGTGGGTCACGGGGAGCTCTGACAGATTCTAAGAGCATATGTCACTCCCAACACCAGCCCCTCTTAGGCTGAGCATGTATGGTACCTAATAATCTAGAAAAGAGGGAATATGGGAAGGGGAAGGAGCCCTAATGCCGGTACTTTTGTAAAAATCCCCTCTGCTCCTGTTTTAGTGTTCATTTGTTCCCCGGGCACAGTTAACGATTGTAGTAGGTCACACGTAATGAGCCTCAGGATCAGTTGGCTCCTTGGATCAATACGAACCAGTTTTCTTTGCTTCAGTAGAAACTACAGCAGGGCTGACTCTTGATGCATAGTCCGAGTTTAAACTCTGGGGGCGCCCTCTGCGTGCAGCCTCCACTCTGTTGGCTACTGTGCAGATAGCTAAGCCAGCGCCAGGCAGTGTGGTGTCAAGATGCCAAATGCTGTTGTTACTATTTCTGACAGCAGCAGTAACTTACCACCAAACGTTGGAATCAAAGAGCCAGGGAGGCCCATGCTCTCATCCACATCTGGTACCGCTGCTAAAACCGGCTCTGTTTCGTCTGCATGGACAGCATACTGAAAATAGCCAAGCCTCCACAAAACAGAAAATCTGACAAGTAAAAATACCTCAGTAATGTACAAAGAGTTGAGGTAATGGGTTTATTCATTGTAAAAGCAGCTGGTTTTCCTTGTTAATGTTTGTTTGGTTTAAAACAAGGGAAGATCCCTGTTGCCAAAGGAACGGACGGAATACACCATAGTTTCTTCTCTTTGAGCCCTCTCACTTCTGATGGAGGCAAATTGTCAGTGAGTCTGCCAAGAGCCCTAATCTTCTTTGTCTGGATAATGTGTTAGATGGAGTTTAAAATTCTGGGATACAGCCTTTATCACATGCTTGTCTTTGTAGGAGGACCAAAACCCTCCACCTTCCTGACATGAATTTTATGATGGAAAAATAAAAGCTCAGAATTTATCCTGATGGAATCCTGTTTTATGCAGAATGCTGTATTTTTTTCTAGATGGAATCAGAATCATATTTTAAATTCATTAGATGTTCACTGAACCATAAATTATTCTCAGTGAGAGTGTAGTGTTGACACTTATCTATACTGCTGCATGAAACGAGAATCTGTCCTGTGGTGGGAAGGAGAAAAGAGAGTATCAATTTGGTTTTTACCACAAAACTAGTAAGAAATGAGACATTCAGTGACTTGTGTCTTTTACTTTGTGAGTTTTGTATAAGCCACAAACACACAACTATTCCTATGAAAATGCACAATGCAATTTGAGCTCTAAAGAAGAAATGGAACTAAAGGGGGTCTGTGATATCATCGTTGGTGTTTTGTTTTTGGTGATGGATGTTCTTGAGGAAAAAAATAGGTAAAGAGAGATGTATAACAGAGAAGAACAAATATGACTCCATATTAGATCTGTTTCTTTAACTTTCATATTGTATTGTTTTTGATATTAATACAAGTTAATCACTTAAGGGATATTGCCTATAGCTTAATAATGGCCCATCTCCAGGAACCCTGCTTCCCATAAGATAACTTTAAGTTAAGTGCCTTTGTTATGGACATTAACAAGCAGCACTGTTTACAAGAGCCAGGACATAGCAGCAACCTAGATGTCCATTGATACATGAATGGATAAAGCGGTTGTGGTACATATATACAATGGAATATTCAGTTCAGTTCAGTTCAGTCTCTCAGTCATGTCCGACTCTTTGCGACCCCATGAATCGCAGCACGCCAGGCCTCCCTGTCCATCATCAACTCCCAGAGTTCACTCAGATTCACGTCCATCGAGTCAGTGATGCCATCCAGCCATCTCATCCTCTGTCATCCCCTTCTCCTCCTGCCCCCAATCCCTCCCAGCATCAAAGTCTTTTCCAATGAGTCAGCTCTTCGCATGAGGTGGCCAAAGTACTGGAGTTTCACCTTTAGCATCATTCCTTCCAAAGAAATCCCAGGGTTGATCTCCTTCAGAATGGACTGGTTGGATCTCCTTGCAGTCCAAGGGACTCTCAAGAGTCTTCTCCAACACCACCGTTCAAAAGCATCAATTCTTCGGGCGCTCAGCCTTCTTCACAGTCCGACTCTCACATCCATACATGACCACAGGAAAAACCATAGCCTTGACTAGGCGGACCTTAGTCAGCAAAGTAATGTCTCTGCTTTTGAATATACTGTCTAGGTTGGTCATCACTTTTCTTCCAAGGAGTAAGCATCTTTTAATTTCATGGCTGCAATCACCATCTGCAGTGATTTTGGAGCCCCCAAAAATAAAGTCTGACACTGTTTCTACTGTTTCCCCATCTATTTCCCATGAAGTGATGGGACCGGATGCCATGATCTTCATTTTCTGAATGTTGAGCTTTAATCCAACTTTTTCACTCTCCTCTTTCACTTTCATCAAGAGGCTTTTTAGTTCCTCTTTGCTTTCTGCCTTAAGGGTGGTGTCATCTGCATATCTGAGGTTATTGATATTTCTCCCGGCAATCTTGATTCCAGCTTGTGTTTCTTCCAGTCCAGCATTTCTCATGATATACTCTGCATATAAGTTAAATAAGCAGGGTGACAATATACAGCCTTGACGCACTCCTTTTCCTATTTGGAACCAGTCTGTTGTTCCATGCCCAGTTCTAACTGTTGCTTCCTGAGCTGCATACAGATTCCTATTACTCAGCCATAAAAAAGAAGGAATGTGAGTATAATGACCTGAGGTGGATGAGCCTAGAGCCTGTTATACAGAGTGAAGTAAGTCAGAAAGAGAAAAACAAATACCATATATTAATGCATATATATGGAATCTAGAAAATCAGTACAGATGAATCTCTTTGCAGGGCAGGAATAGAGATGCAGACATAGAGAATGGACTTGTGGGCAAAGTGGGAGAAGGAAAGGGTAGGATGAATTGCCAGAGTTACGTTAACATATATATATACTAGCATGTGAAAAATAGCTAGTGGGAAGCTGCTGTAGAGCACAAGGAGCTCAGCTTGGCGCTCTGCGATGACCGAGAGGGGTGGGTTGAAGTGGGGAGAGAGGCTCAAGACGGAAGAGATATGTATACAGTTATGGCTGATTCCTATTGTACACCAGAAACCAACACGGACTGTAAAAGAGCTATCCCTCAATTAAAAATAAATAAACAAATAAAAATAAGCCCAAAGCTTGACATAAGGGGAAAAGATAAATTAAATGCCTTTGTTTAGCTCACAGGAAACATCCTGACCACCTATAAATGGCTACCGCGGAAGAAGAAATTAACACATCCCCTTCAGAATCTTGACTAGACCCAGGAAATATTTGCAACAACTCATCACCTTCTTCACTCTATTTTGTCATCTCTGTTTGTTTGCTCTATGAAAGAAACTAGCTTTCAAACTAGGTTGAAAGTTTGGATTTGGGGCTAGTTTCAATAGTCTTCAGCTATCAAGTGGCTCAGTTGAACTTGTTGCAATACCTAGGCTTAAGGGGCTTCCCTTGCAGCTCAGTTGGTAAAGAATCTGCCTGCAATGCAGGAATCTGCCTTCAAGGCAGGAGACCTGGGTTCAATCTGTGAGTCGGGAAGATCCTCTGGAGAAGGACTGCCATTGAAGACTGCTATTGAAGACTGCTATTGAAACTAGCCCCAAATCCAAACTTGGGGGCACTGGATTTTGGGGACACTAGTCCACCACCTTCTCAGCCTGCTGGCTTTCCCAATCAAACCCCTATTCTTTGCCCCAGTGACTCATCTCTCAACTGATTGGACTGTTGTGCAGAGAGCAGCAGGAGCTTGGACTTGGTAACGGATGCAGTGAATACAAAGAAGAGAAGGGTCCCAAAGGCCCAAAGCAGCAGAGATGGATCCCCCAGGATGAGGACTTCGTGATCTCGACAGCTTTTCCAAATACAACACAACTTCATTTCTCATCTACATTTCCCATATTTCCCGGAACCGTGGGCTGTTTACAGAGTCAGGAGAATTTTTGCTTTGACATGAAGTAATCCTGTCCTTTGGGAGCCCCCAAAATTTAGCCAAGGTTTAAGAGAGTTCCAGAAACCACATTTTCGGTCCACTGTGGGTTTGTTTGCTTTCCTGTTGTGGGTGCTTATGTTGGAGGAAATAACAACACTGCTAGCACTTTTAAAGTTTTACTATATGGGAATGTTTTTTTTTTTTTTTCCCCCTTATAAAATCAGTAGTGTTGTGAAAATCATGAAACTGCTTCAAAATATTCTCTACTGTCATCAAAATCAGCCTGGCTCAAAATGTTATGGTGTTTAAAATTAATTACACATCAGCAATGTATTTCAAGATTATCTGGGACTGAAGAAAATAAGATTCAAAAAAGAACAGAACAAAACCCTGAGATAATCCTGCAAAGAGGATCACTTTTATTAATTCACCCATTTTTATTCCAATCATTTAATCCTAGGTGGTGGTGGTGGTGGTGGTTTAGTCGCTCAGTCATGTCCTACTCTTGTGATCCCCTGGACTGTAGCCCGCCAGGCTCCTCTGTCCATGGGATTTTCCAGGCAAGAATACCGGAGTGGGTTGCCAGTTCCTTCTCCAAGGATCTACCTGACTCACGAATCAAACCTAGGTCTCCTACACTGAAGGCAGATTCCTGCTTTGCAGGTGGATTCTTTACATATTGAGCTAGAAGGGAAGCCCCTTAAGCCTAGGTAGTGCAACAGTTTCTGCTGAGTACCTTTATAGCGGAAGCCTGCTTGGACTGAGTAAGTATATTACCAAGTTCTGTGCCAGCAGTTCTACAGCCTGTACAAGGTTCCGGAGAGTTCCAGAAGGCTCCCGATCTCCAGACTAGGGAAGGAGGTCCATGGTAGAAGTAGATACAGACCTGGTCCCACAGGGGTCCAGTGAATGCATTCTTCCTCTGAGACAGAAATTAACGATGGTTCTTCTCACATCTGGTAGCTTAGACACTAAAGAATCTGAGTCAATGCAGATCTGGGTTCAATCTCTGGGTTCAGAAGACCCCCCCACCCCCAGCCCTGGAGAAGGAAATAGTTACCCACTCCAGTATTGTTGCTCAGAGAATTCCATGGACAGAGAAGCTTGGCAGGTCCCTGGACTTGCAAAGAGTCAACACCACTGAGCAATTAACACTTTAATGTCTCACAAGGTAACAGGCCAAGTCAATTAGCCAAATACAAGCCATCAGGGGAAGACAGCTCTATCAGCAATGCCCTGAGGGTCCTGGAGAGACTTGCTAACTGCAGATGTGAATGGCTAAGCAAGTGGGAGACTGGAAAAGTGACCGTTGAGCAGACACTCTGGGTTTCCAGGCTGTGAGATGGTAGATGCCCATGAAGGATGTGCCGAGTGGGAGGTGACCGTGGACGGGGGCCTGGGTATGGACCACTGCTGGCAGAGCCTCCTCGCAGGTCCCCCTGCCCGGCTCCTGGGAGGTGAGGGGCCAGCTGCAGAGCTGGGCATGAAGCCGCACACAGGTGCAGCCCTCCCCTCCAAGGCTACAGTCAGGCAGGAAGACAGGCTCACAGATGCTTAACCACAGCCCACGGATCCAGAGCACTCTGGGCGATCAGAGTGAGGCCCTACAGGGCTCACCTCTCATTCGGGACATGTTATTTGGGTGGCGGGGCACTTTATTCACTCTTCTCCTTTTCAGTCACGGCACCATACAGGGGATAAATTATTTCACTCATGGGGAAAAGAAAAAAAATACGTATGTTCACAAATGTGAGTGCATTGTGGTATGAGCACCAACAGCCACTACATGGAACAACATAGGCATTCTTGTGAGCATTTTATGTTTCTCTTGAGGTTTCTAGGAGCCAGGACTCCTGGTTTGCTTTGCCTCTGTATCCCTGAAGCCTAACATTAAGAATGGAGGCACAGAAGAGGGAGTGGGGACCGGGGGAGGGGGGCAACGCTGGAGGACTACTGAACACAGCCGCGCCTACCTCTGCAGTCACCGGTCAGTCTGAGCGTCTGTCCACACTCTCACGATGACCCTTTTCCATCTCTCCTTCTCCCCAGTTCCTGGAACTGCCGGTGTCTTAGCTGAGGTAGATAATGCAGGCAGAGATGATCATGCATACTTTCCCAACAGCTCCAAATTAGATGTGGCTGAGTTTCCTGGTATCTCCCTCCTCTTACGCCCGCCAGTGTGGACACTGGTTCTCAGCCCACACACGAGGCAGTGGAGCCCTCCCCTGGTGGGGGCCCCACCTCTTCTCTGTCCCCAAGGCACTTGGAAAGCCAGGTGTGGGTATGAATTTCCAGCAAGGCCAGGGAAGCAAGAAAGAGAGCAACCGAGATGTTGAGATTAAAAATAGGATAAACAGGAACTGAAAGGTCTGGGTTTCTATTTCTTTTCTGGTTCACTTTGTTTTCACATTTCCCTCAGCGAACTATGATAGTCAGAAGTTCTCTCAATGAAGCAGTCAGCTGTCATCTGGGATAAGAAAATAAGATTTCTCGGATGCCCCTATGTCAAATTCCCCAAGGCCTCCTCCCGAGAACCTGTTCATTCATAGCACTTAGGAGAATAATCTGCTGGACGGAAAAAGTATCAGCTTGAGGCTTTGCTCAGAAAAGCCTTCAAGCTTTTCCTTTCAACGTCCTTGATGGTCTCAATTTGACAATGCCATAGATGTAAGAATATTTAGAACACATAAACAGCCAGCAAGCCTCACGCGTTGAGTTCTCACTATATATAACGGTCAGCCCTAGATGGGCAGCTGCGGGATAAACAAGCACAGCAGCGGCCCTGCCTAGTGATGACCAGGTTTCCACATCCAGGCCCCCACATCTCCCATGTCACCTCCCTAGAATATTTTTCAGACCAACCCAAGAGAAGAGGTTGGACTTCCCAGGAAGGAAGGAATCTGCCTGCCAGGGCAGGAGACGCAGATTCAGTCCCTGACTCTGGAAGATATTCTGGTGGTAACACATGGCAATCTACTCCACTACTCTTGCCGGAGAACCCCATGGACAGAGGAGCCTGGCAGGCTATAGTCCCTGGGGTCGCAAAGAGTCAGACACAACTCAGCAAGCAAACGACAGCAAGTTTGCAAGCCTGTGTGTGTGGATTCCTGCGACCGACAGCCAGACCCTCATTCATCACAACTCTGCTTCCTAAAAGTGTAACTCCGGGCATGTACAGCGCCTTATAAATCAAAAGACCCCAGAGCTCCACTAGCCCGAAACAGTAGACGGTGGGAGGCGCCTGTGTTGTCTGAATGAAACGCCCACTCAGCCAGCTGCAGGCTATCTAAAGCAAACATCCCCCTGTTATGGCCACTCGCCCAGAAACCAGCAGCTGAGCTAGCCTCCCAGGGCGGGAAGGAAGGGCCGTCGGCTCTGAGCAGAGGGGCCCACCAATGGACGGATGGATGGTGGAGGAGGGGAGAACTCAGGCCGTGTCCCGGTGCCGCCAATCAAAGTGGATGCTACAGTAATGACAGATACGCAACATGGACCGTCTAACTGCTAAGTCGATGTTTATTATATTCTTTGGAGCAGGGACTCTTCTGAACTTCCTGTGATCAAAAACGCTTGTTAATCGTTCTTATTTAAAGCCAGATCTCCCAACATACAACTTTGTTACACATGGACTGAATTAAAAGCAGGAGATTGTTTTTGTCTCCAGAACTCAGCTAATGCCAAAACAAATGTACATTAAAACGCTAGGCCTTTTTTCCCCCCTCTCTTTTATCTATTCCTTCCCCGCCCCCTCTACAGGAGGCAGTGAAACATAGGAAAGAAAAATGAAGAGGCCGGAATAAGCTCAGGGTGACTGGCAGGGAATTTCAATTCTGTCTAGGTGGAAGCGCTAGGTTACAGTAGGAATCATTGAATTGTTGCATTGCTTTTACCTTTTTCCCTGCTGGTTTTCTGGGTGTAGCTTTACAGTATATGTCAATGGCTGGGAAAGGTCTCTTCAGAGTGGCTATTTTCTTGCTTAAATTAAATGTTTTTGATGTATTTCCTCTAGATACCCCACTTCTTGCAGAAAAATATTCAGAATGTGTTTGTGATTAAAGAGTACCCTAGAAAAGCTCATGCATCTTGAAGGGTTGCCAGATAAAATATAGGTTATTCAGCTAAAATTTAAATTTGAGATTTTTTTCTGATGTCCAGGTAAACTATGAAATGTTGCGCAGGGTATAGATATACTAAAATGTCATCCATGTTGACCTGAAATTCAAATTTGAATGTCCTGTATTTTTATTTGTAAAATTTGGCAAGCCAGCTCATTCGGCCGTAGGGTCCTCTGAGCATGTAGAGAGGTCGAACGTGTGTGCATGCTCCGTTGTGTCCAACTCTTTGTAACCCCATGGGTGTAGCCCGCCAGGCTCCTCTGTCCATGGGATTCTGCAGGCAAGAATACTAGAGAGGGTTGCCATGTCCTCCTCCAGTGGCTCTTCCCAATCCAGGGATCAAACCCACATTTCCTGTGTCTCCTGTGTCTCCTTGACAGGCTATTTCTTAACCAGTGAGCCAGCTGGGAAGTCCCCTGAACATGTTCTAGATAGTAATTATTCTAAACACTGGGGCAGCTGTTTCATTTCTATATTGCCACTCAGAACAGTTACCTAGAAATGGTTGAGTCATCTGATCTAATATTACCAATTTGTCATCAGGTCATATGGCAAGTCGCAATGAGAGTATGGAGACTATTCCAACATGTTTCCTAATGAGCTCAAGCCCTTTAGACTTGAAGGGGGAAGAAAGAATTTTAGCCGAAGTGGTAAAGGCACTGGGTAATTAATTAGAACACCTTGAGTGTGGAAGAGGGTGGTGATGCTTCTGCATTTGAAGCTGAGTCAAGGCCAGGAGTGCCTGCTATTTGAGGATATTTTTAATAGAAGATTTTTTTCCTTAATTAGTTCCAAATTTGCCATTTTCTGGAAGTAAAGAACTGAAGAGTATATAGGTAGTCTAGGACTTCTGACCTTCCTTTCAAATCTCAAGTGCCAAAGTCAACGGAGCCTGATCTGAGTTTGAAAACATTCCCAGGTTCTGCACACAAGGTCTAAAATTAAACTTAATTATCATCGCTTCACGATGCTCTGTTAGAGGAAAGTCTGTGAGTCAACAGGAGGCGTCCTACTCAACCTATGCTCATCGCCTTCGAAGTGGTCCAGCCAAGAATGGCAAGTGACGCCACCACCCGCATGTGGACGAGGACGGTGTGTATGTGACCCAATAGCTTCACTGTAGACACATGTTTGCACAAACATCAAAAGCAACAGGACGATTTTCTTGACTTACTATCGGAGGCACCTTTTTTGTATTTTAAAAACGTCCTTCCTCATACCACCGGAGACCCTGCTGCTTGTTCACTCAAACACCTCCTGGGAAACTCTGAGAAAAGCTTTATTTAGAAGCAAATGAGCCTGTGAGTCATGCAACTTTTTGCTTGTGTTTTTCTTCTTCAGTTCTCCGGCTCCCATAAACATTTATATGAAGACAGGATATTTTACTGCGTTTCAAAAGTCCATCTGCCACAGCTGGTTCTTCCCTACCTGAAGTCATCAACTTTCATGAAAAGAAAATATCTGGTTTTCTTTCAAATGCTGAGAAAGGCAAAAATAGAAAAAAAAGAAGAAGAAGAAGGAAAGAAAAATGACCCTTGAGCAGACTTACCTCTCCAACGAGCGTTTCTCAGCATCCTTCTATAAAGCAGTAGTGCTTGCTTAATGCTGGAATCAGCCCAGTGGTGGGAAGTACAGTTTTATAAGAGGAACATTATTCCAAGGCAAAGAAATCACCAAAGATGATGTCCCTTTCATGAGGCAGTGGAAACATCATTTCTTTTCTTTTGGAAGAGACTGAGGAGAGTGACAGGCTATGTAAAAAGCGCAGATTGATTTCCTGATCACATTTTCCTTTTAAGTTTTTCAGACGCTTCATTTCAGCTCAAAAGTAGCCGCTTGCTAAAAGCAACACATTCTCCAGGTCTAAGGATCCTGCTCTGATTTAGTATTATCCTTCTTGGCTCCAGGGTAGGTTTGTGGGTTCTTAGATATTTCATTAAAAGACGGATCTTATTTGTGATCTAAAATATTACTTCTTTGGTATCAGCTTCAATCCTCTTTAACAGTAGTTCTGCCAATATTTCCTTGTTTAAAAATAAACCCAAACAATAACACAAATTCTTTATTGTTGTTTTTCCTCCAGCACAGAATTAAACACTTTATTTTCGGATACTTTGCTTTCATGTTTTGATTACTCCTTTTCTCCAGTGCATGCACAGGTGCTGTTGAATTTCCCCTGGATATTGCTTAGTCACTGAAAGAACTAGGTTTAAAGGTTACTTTCTCAACTATATCAATACCAAGCAGATGTTAGCGGCAATACCTTGTTTCAGATGGAGAGAATAGACCATACACATCCCTGTGCATCATTCACTGGGTCTACATCCTGAATCTAGAAAGAGAAGGAAGGCAGTATAATGCTGTGATGGAAAACAGATGCTCCAGAGCCAGGTCACATGAATTCAGATCTCAGCTCCATCACTTACTAGCAGTGTGAGCTTCAGAAATTGATCTAATTGCTTGGAACCTCAGTTTTTCCACCTATAAAATGGGGATAAAAGTGGTACCTCCCACTTCACTTGCTTGTCATGAGTATTAAGGAAACTGGCTTTGGTACTCAGAAGAGTTATTTGTCCCATAGCAGGTGCTGTGAAATATTGCCGTTGTTATTATTGAAAGGTTAGGACTATGGGGAGATACTCAAAGGGCTGGACATAGAAATGTGGACATTGTGAATGATAAAATGAAAGAATGAATAGTATTAAAATGTATTTGTTGGAGCACTCACTCTGTGTTGGGAACTGCGCTGGGTGCAAGGATATAAAAATCCAAAGTTACAGCAAGTGCCCTAAAGTAGTTTAGTATTGGGAGAAAGTTGAAGGAGAGCAAGGCCATTGATGTCAGAGAGCTCTGAGCTTGAGTCCAGCTCCATCAATAGAAATGGCCTTAGCAAGTGACTTCTCTCACTTGTAAAATAGAGATACTATCACCCCATTAGGTTGCTGTGAATAAGAATATGGAATACAGAGTATGTACATGGTGAAAGTTAAAGTGTTAGTCACTCAGCTGTGTCCGACTCTTTGACCCCATGGGCTGTAGCCCACTAGGTTCCTCTGTCCATGGAATTCTCCAGGCAAGAACAATAGATTGGGTAGCCATTCCCTTCTCCAAGAGATTTTCCCTACCCAGGGGTCAAACCTTGGTCTTCTGCATTGCAGGCAGGTTATTGTTACCCTCTGAGCCACCAGAGAAAGTCCCTGTACATGGTGAGGCTCAATAAATAAGTGGTGATGCGTATTATGCACGCACGTTAGAATCTGTGTCTACATGTTTAGAGAGGGAAAGAAGATGATGGCTCAAGGTTACAGTCACACTGGTAGGTTTGGCCCAGGTGAGGGTGGAGGTCATATTCTGCCTAAAGAAGTCTAGTCAGGGGATGGAGGGTGGCAGAGGCAAGGACAGCTGGGTCTCCTTTCGCAGGAGAGCAGACACGTCCTAGGGAGGCACCAGTACCCAGAGAGGCTTAGGAACCAGAGGGACCGGTGGGTCTGGGAGAGACCATGGGTTTAGTGCTGTGAAACAAAACGCAAGGTGGAGAGGTGGTGGGACTGATGATGCCCAGAGAGGCAGGGACTAGCTCATGCCTTTGTCAAAATGTCAGTGTCTCAATTAGGTCTCCTTGATCCCCCTATTTAACGTATCCCTTCCCCATCTTTTCCTAGTATCCTGCTTGGCTTTGTTGTTCTCAAAGTCATCTTCTGTACCTTTTCCACAAGTCGTCTTCCAAACATACATATCCATATGTGTGTGTGTCTCTCTCCCACACAGACACCACACACACACACACACACACGACTCATTTTATCTATTATCTGTCTCTCCTTGTTAGAACGAAACATCTATGAGAGCATGAACATTGCATCTCCAGCACCTAGATTGATACCCAACACACAATAAATGCTCAATAAATAGAAAGTACTGAGGATAGTGAATGCATAGCTTTCTCTGATGGGCAAAAATGTGTGCTTGCCCTTTGGCCAGAGAAACCTTGAGAGTTCTAAGCAAGGTCCAATGCAGTCATATTTTCCTTTTGTAAAGAATGACCGTGATTATCATTGAGGGTGGACTGCTGAGAATTTCTTCCAGCAATCTGAGCTGGCTGGACCAGATCCAGACTCAAGGAGGGGAGAAGCTGGGGACCAGCAGAGAGGCTTGGAAGGCACAGCAGGCAGAACCAGATGACAGGTAACAGGGGACAAAAGGAAGAGTGAGCAGGTAAGGTCTCCTCAGGTGCCTGCCTTGAGCAGATGAGCTTTATTCACTGAGATGGTAAAAGAATATGTCAGTGAATTAAAGAAAAATAATAATAATATTCTCACCCCAAGAAGGATCAAGGATATCAGAGCTGCTCAGCGTTGATGACTGATTGATTGAAAACAAAGAAAGAAATGAGCTGGTCAAATCCTATTATTATTAAACCCATAGTTTCCTGTTTGTGTTTCAAGCTGAAAGCACAAGCTGGAATTAACATTGCCAGGAGAAAGATCAATAACCTCATATATGCAGATGACACCACCCTTATGGCAGAAAGCAAAGAACCAAAGGACCTCTTGACGAAAGTGAAAGAGGAGAGTGAAAAACTGGCTCAAAACTCCACATTTAGAAAACTAATATCATGGCATCTGGTCCTATTACTTCAAGGCAAATAAATGGGGAAATAATGACAGACTTTCTTTTCTTTGGCTCCAAAATCACTGTAGATGGTGACTGCAGCCATGAAATGAAAAGATGCTTGCTCCTTGGAAGAAAAGCTATGACAAACCTAGACAGCATATTAAAAAGCAGAGACATTCATTTGCTGTCAAATGTCTGTATAGTCAAAGCTATGGTTTTTCCAGTAGTCATGGGTGGATATGAGAGGTGGACCATAAAGAAAGCTGAGCACTGAAGAATCGATCTTTTGAACTGTGTTGTTGGAAAAGACCCTGACGCTGGGAAAGGTTGAAGGCCGGAGGAGAAGGGGATGACAGAGGACGAGATGGTTTGATGGCATCACCGATTCAATGGACATGGGTTTGAGTAAGCTCCAGGAGGTTGTGGAGAACAGGGAAGTCTGGCGGGCTGTAGTTCATGGAGTCGCAAAGAGTCGGACATGACTGAGCGCCTGAACAAAATAGCTTCCTGAATTCCTTGTGGTCTCAGAAAGATGAGACTTGAGAAAATGTCTTTCTTAACAGCGATGGGAAAAATTCAGCAACAGATATCTGTAAAGAGCCAATGACATCCTAAAAGACGGTATTTCACTTGATAATGTTGTCGTTTACTTTAATGAGTTTGCTCTGTGTGCACATATCTTTCCCCCACAGCTATGAGCACAGTATTCAATCTCTAGTGATTGGCCGCCATGAGGCAAACTGAAGAATCAGTGAAGCAAGGAGATAAAATCAACAGAGCTTCCATCAGAACTTTTCTCCGAATGCCCTTCTTAGAGGCAGAGGTGGCATACGGGTGTTGCCAAACACTCATGATGACCCAGCCACACAGCTTCCATGGGTAAATCTACGGAGACGTTATCATCACCCAGTCCTGGTGTGAACTAAATTCCTGGCCAGGTTGCTGAGTTACTTCTACTTTCTGAAGGAGGGTAGGATACCAGGAGGCCATGTATTCGGTGTGGTTGGATGTAGCCCTTCAGCGATCTTCCGAACCCTGAGATTCATTCATTCTAGTCAATGATCACAGCAGTGATCCACCCCAGGGTGGCCTGATAGATACCACTGGGATGAGTCCCGTGTATAGTTCTGTCTCCTGGTGGCTGGGGCATCCTAGGAACCAGCCAGGAATCTAGAGCAAAGGGGCCTTTTCCCCGTGTGAGGGGAGAATGGATGTTTCAACCGTTAGTTCTCTTACCCATAAAATGAGGATGAGAACATTGTGTTGAGAAAGTTAAATGGAATAAGACCATCCAGCTTAGCATGACACCTGAATGGGCAGGTTGCGCAATCAGTGGTTACCGAGGTTGTGGTCCTGATGGCGTTCCATCTTATCTCTACTTCAGAGATGCTGGAACACGTGCAGATTCTAAAGGGAGACATGTAGAAACACGTTCCTAAGTGAGGAAAGTGGTAAAAACGAAGAACTGCTTTGCTGAATATGAAAATAATTTGAGTTTCCTGAAAGGACTTGGTCGTTATTCAAAACTGACACGTTTAACTGAATATAAATTTCTGACTTTAGATAAATAACTGAATATAAATTTGCTCATAAATGACACACATAAGCCAATTCAGCATTTTTAGGACTTAGTATCTACTATTATTGTTAATATTTGGAAAATGGTGTTTTGTTAGAACTGGTGTTTTCCAACTTTTAAGTTGTATTTTTTGAAGTTTACTGTATTTCTAAATACAATTTTTATACACAAAAAAAGATTTTTGTGAAAAAACACATCCTTAATTTTGCAGTGGAAATGAATGAAATATCTGGTCATCTTTTTCAGAAACTCACCTATGCAAAATTTGAGAAGTTCCAAGTTTAGTGGGAGATTTCACTAAAAGACTTACCAACATCTAGTGTTTCTTTGCTCTTTCTCTCAAGTCGACTTTGCTAAGACTCAATATTTTAAAAGAAGTCATATATATATATATATATATCTCCCTGTTTATAGCTTTTAAAAGTCTATGTTTTGTTTAGGTTATTGATTTACAACTTCCAAGGTGCATTTTTCCTCCCAGCAGTTTCTTGGTTTGTTTTCTTATGTGTTACTTCTTTTTTCCCTTGTATTATCATGTACCTTTTATAACTCAACCCCAAATCATGCATCAAACATTGGCTATATACTGTGTACTGTCACACCATGTAAATCCAGAATTCACTGTGGTCAGAACAGTATTTTATTCCTCTCCTCTCCTTCTTTCTCCAGTTCCCCACAGAATCCAGAAGAATGATGATGTGTGCCAGAAATTTTCAAATGGAGATCAAGTTGTTGGAAAATGCTCTTCTCCTCTTATTTCATTCCATTTGAATCTATGACGGTTGGTTGAAGTTTTCCACGTTCTTAAAATGACTCAACAAATGTCCCCTGGGGTATTTCCATCCTCTAACCATTAGCTCACTTTCTTTGCTTATTCATTGCCAGTTGCTTCGTGAGCTGAGCCAGGGTATCAGAGATGAATGACTCAGCGCTATCTCAGGAATCCCCAGCATTTTCCCTGCACTGACTCACCTCACAGATCTCTGTGCTCACCTGTCGGGCGCATGGCTGCGGCCGAGCACATGTGGCTCTGGGTGGTCAGAAGGCTCCTGAGACTTACATCCAGTTGCAAAACTGTGATCTGAACAAAGTTCTTTTGCCTGTTTTTCCTTTGGCATCATCTTTCCCTTAAGTGAATTCCTTGAGGATAAGAGAGGGCTTTGTCTTAGTCATCTTTGAATCACCAGTGACTACCCATAGTACCTGGGGCACAATAAAACATCTGTGCTCAAGAAATATTTATTGAATGATGGAATAATGTAATCTCAAGAAATCTTAAAGGCAGTTCCTATGATTGTAAATATGGAAAAAAAATATTTTAGGAAGATGGAGATTTAAGTCAATATTTGAGAATGTATTTAAAAGTACTTAGTGGAGGATAAATTAGGAGTTTCAGATTAACAGATACACACTACTATATACTGAATAGGTAGTTAACAAGGGTTTACTATATAGCACAGGAAACTATACTCAGTATGTTCTAATGATCTAAAAGGAAAAAGGATCTGAAGAAGATATATATGTATGTATAACTGAATCACTTTGTGGTACACCGGAAACTAACACAACATTGTAAATCAACTATGCTTTAATCTTTTTTAAAAAGTATCTCAATTCTGGGAATTTCCTGTAAAGGATGAGTACGACCAGGAAGTCATAAAATACCCCAAAAAGAGTTCAAGCTAGGATTTCCTCACCGTGGAGCCTGGTGAGCTTTCTCAAGCCCATCTTTCTTATGCCTTCCTTATTTCTTTCTGCTTTTAGCACTAAATCCAACTCTTTTGTTCATTCTAATTTCTTTCTCCAAATATAAGACATGAGTCCCATGAAATAAGAGTACGTGTGTATCAGGAGCCCCCAAGACCATTCCCAGAGGAGATGATTCACCAGAAAGACCCAGGAGAGTCAGTGTGTAGTCATACTTGTGGCTACAACATATTACAGTGAAAGGATACCCAGAGAAATCAGCAAAGGGAAAAGAGGAAAGAAGTACAGTCCAGAGGAAACCAGGCACAAATGTCTACAAGTCTCCATTGCAGTCACACAGACAGGCATAGGACTTCCGCCATCAAACTGCGACAACACACGTGACCTGTTGTCTACCAAGGAAGATGGTTAGAGACTCAGGGCTTTTACTGGGAGATCACCACAGAGGTACTCTTTCCCCAACACCTAATAATATTCCAGACTCTCAAAAGGGAAAGTATAAATCACATTGTGTGTATAAATAAGTTAGGCAGAGTAAACTAGTCTTATCAGTTAGGGAATGGTGAAAACACTACTGAAATGCAAGCTTCTGGATGTCAGCCAAGGGCCAACCTTGCAGGAAGGCCTTTCTAAATCCTTTCTAGGTCAGGTATATTGCTTCTTTTCTGCATACATGTGTACACCAAATTCATCCTCTTTCCCAGCTTTGGAACACGGCACCCTCGTAGTGCCTGTTCTGTATGTAAATTTGAATCCCAGGGACAGAGGAGCCTGTGGGCTGCCGTCTATGGGGTCGTGCAGAGTCGGACCCGACTGAAGTGACTTAGCAGCAGCAGCAGCTATAGAGGAAAAGACTAGAGCTGCCCTCGGGGGAATCGACACCCTGTATCAGACCCTTGAAAGCGTAAGTGTGGCTAAGATAACCCAGCAGTGACTTCTGGGCAATAGCATCTCACTCATTGGTAAGCAGAAGGAATGGTGTCTAATAAAGAGATGGAAAAGGTAGAATGAGAAGCAGAAGAGTGCAGAATCAGGGAAACAAAGGAAGCAAAGAGCTTCGTGAATGCGAACTTGCAGAACTTCTCCAGAATCTCAGTGAGAAGCTCCAGGCTCCGCAGGGTGCTCACAGAGCTCTCCATCTGCTCTGGGTGGGCTTCTCCAATCTCTTCTTCACTCTTCCCTAATTAGCAGAGCCAGAGCTTCAGAAAGCCTGGAAATTAAGGACTGAAATTTTTATTAGAAATTTCAGTAAGACGATTACTGGTTACTCACTGAGAGAGCGATCGCAATATAGTGTGATGAGAGGAGTCAGACTGCAAAGGACCGAGGAAGGAATGGATGCTAAAGGAGAAGAGGGCGTGTTGGAAATACATGCTGATTGAAGACGCAGAGACAAGATGGGAGTAGACAGAACAAGCTGGTGGTGAGATGAAAACCCAATCCAGGAAGAAGCGCTTAAATCGGGAAAATCTCAAGCCCACGAGTAGTTTGAATCCAGTAAGTCCCTTCCTTATGAACCTTCAAGTTAGGAACTTCCAAAGATACGAATGTGCATTCCATCAACATCAGGTGTAACTGAAATTTCAGCTTGCCCTCCATCTCCTGGGCTTCCCTCAAAGCTCAGTTGGTAAAGAATCTGCCTGCAGTGCAGGAGACCCCGGTTCAATTCCTGGGTTGGGAAGATCCCCTGGAGAAGGGAAAGGCTACCCACTCCAGTATTCTTGGGCTTCCCTTGTGGCTCAGCTGGAAAAGAATCCTCCTGCAATGTGGGAGACCTGGGTTCAATCCCTGAGTTGGGAAGATCCCCTGGAGAAGGGAAAGGCTACCCACTCCAGTATTCTGGCCTGGAGAATTCCATGGCCTTGTGTAGTCCATGGGGTCAAAAAGAGTCGGACACGACTGAGCAACTTTCACTTTCCCTCCATCTCCTATTGCTGATGGTCCTTCAGCTCTGCCATCTTGCACCTCCTCTCCCTCCTCCAGTCAATAACTTTTCTTGTTTGTTCACTTGATGCCAGCCCCTGTATGCCAGCTGTTACACTATATGACTGTACTTTTCAAAGCGCTGTACTGGAAGATTGAAAATGTTTTCCTTATTTTTTGTGTTTGTGTTTATGCATTATTTGTGTGCAAAGTATTATAACCTATTACAGTACAGTCATTTATAGCTGATTATGTCAGTTGTATACCTCGGACATTGTTGGACTTACAAATGCACCCTTGGCACGGAATTTGTTTGTATGCAGGGGACTTACTCCACAAGATTCAACTGAGAGGACTTTAGAGATACAGGAGAGAATAAGAATGATGAGTGAAAAGAACATGAGGGGAGAGGAAAAAGATGCCAATAAAGTTATAACTTGTGAACTTCAACAAGAAAAACAAGCCTCATGATTTGAATAGGGAATCATAAATATCATAGTTGGTACACATGGATATATTTGCAATAAGGCTATGGAACAAACTGTCTATTCATCTCAATTTTCTATTAAAATGGCAAGTTTGGCTACCAAACTTGAGGCATCTGTATGAGAAAAATGATTCTTAAGAAGAGGAATGAAGGTTTTTAATGGACATTGGAAAGTATCAAAAAATGTCTTGCCAAATAATAAGTAGGAGAACTGATTCATGATTGAATATCTAATTGAGACATGAGATCATACATGCTGTTTGAAATCCTCCACCTCCACCACCAGGTGCAAGAAGGCGGCTAGAAATGTTGATTCAATATTGTAGTTTCATTTTGGGAGGCTAGAGGGTAAGGAAACTGAGAGTCCTGGTGACGTTGATGACTGGAGCCAAGGGAGGGAAGATCAGGAGAAACCAATTCTGAAAGAAAGTGAGGGCATGGGAAGTCTAAAGAGCAGGGAGAGGAGAAGCGGTGATAAACTCAGACAAACCGGAGGTTTTAAAGAGTAGATTATTGTGTTGAGGAATTCAAGGATGGAGAGATTCTATGATTTAATCTTGAGAGAGAGTGTCTGAAAAGGAGTAGAGATGAAGGTCACTGTAGATGAGGAAGTTAAGAACTGCAGAATAAGGAAAGCATAAGGATCCAAAATCACCGAAAAGAATGGTGGATCCATGAGTTTAAAGGAAATAGGGAACTTTTTTTAGGTGCCCAGTTCTTCAATGGATGCATAGGGTTGGCTTAGGAAATAGCAGGCGGCTAAGAACAAGAAGCGGAGAAGGCAATGGCAACCCACTCCAGTACTCTTGTCTGGAAAATCCCATGGGCAGAAGAGCCTGGTAGCCTGCAGTCCATGGGGTCGCTGGGGGTCGGACATGACTGAGCGATTTCACTTTCACTTTTCGCTTTCATGCACTGGAGAAGGAAATGGCAACCCACTCCAGTGTTCTTGCCTGGAGAATCCCAGGGATGGGGGAGCCTGGTGGGCTGCCGTCTATGGGGTCGCACAGAGTCGGACATGACTGAAGCGCCTTAGCAGCAGCTGCAGCAAGAACAAGAAGAAGTAGAAAAAGATAATGTGAGGAGAATTTAGCCTCAGTGTAGCAAAGATCATAGCATCTGGTCCCATCACTTCATGGCAAATAGATGGGGAAACAGTGGAAACTGTGGCTGGCTTCATTTTTCTGGGCTTCAAAATCACTGCAGATGGTGATTGCAGCCATGAAATTGAAAGACATTTACTCCTTGGAAGGAAAGTTATGGCCAACCTAGACAGCATATTCAACAGCAGAGACATTACTTTGCCAACAAAGGTCTGTTTAGTCAAGGCTATGGTTTTTCCAGTGGTCATGTATGGATGTGAGAGTTAGACTATAAAGAGAGCTGAGCTTAGAAGAATTGATACTTTTGAACTGTGGTGTTGGAGAAGACTCTTAAGAGTCCCTTGGATTGCAAGGAGATCCAACCAGTCCATCCTAAAGGAGATAAGTCCTGGGTGTTCGTTTGAAGGACTGATGTTGAAGCTGAAACTCCAATACTTTGGCCACCTGATGTGAAAAACTGACTCATTGGAAAAGACCCTGATGCTGGGAAAGATTGAGGGCAGGAGGAGAAGGGGATGACAGAGGATAAGATGGCTGGATGGCATCACTGACTCGATGGACGGGAGTCTGAGTGAACTCCGGGAGTTGGTGATGGACGGGGAGGCCTGGCGTGCTGCGATTCATGAGGTCGCAAAGAGTCAGACACAACTGAGCGACTGAACTGAACTGAACTGAAGCAATGACATCCTGAGGGTATTGGGATAATGGTCTAGGAGCCTCAGTGAGAAGTGAAAAAGAATGTTTAACCTCTGACACCTACCATCTGAGGCACCACTGATGCTGAGGCAGAAGCTCCAATACTTTGGCCACCTGATGTGAACGGCCAACTCATTGGAAAAAACCCTGATGCTGGGAAGGATTGAGGGAAAAAAGAGAAGGGGATGGCAGAGGGTGAGATGGTTGGATGGCATCACCAACTCAATGGGCATGAGTCTGGGCAGATCAGGAGATAGTGAAGGACAGGAAGCTGGGTGTGCTGCAGTCCTTAGGGTCGCAATGAGTCGGTCGGACAGGACTTGGTGATGGAACAACTGCTGATAGCTACATCCTTGAAAAATAACCAGCATTCTCTCTAGGAGCTGCAAAGGAGTGGTATAATGTTCAAAGAGAAAATAAACCACTCAACTAAATTAAAGTCTTATTTTACCCTTGAAATCCTTATCATTGTCTTCATTATCATATGAATTAACCATCTATAGATATCATGACCTCTCTTTAGCAGGTTTCGTAATTATGTCAGAAGCTTTCAACAACCATCAGTGTATATTTGTATTCAAGCCAACAAGGTATAGACAAGCTTACATTTATGAGATCTATTTATTTTTTAAGAATGAATCAAAAGATTCCTTTACCTAATGCTGCCAATTAATTTCAAATAAGTTTTCAAGACTGGGTTTTATTAAAAACATACATTTCGAGAAGGTTTGTCGAAGACTGTATCTAATTGTCATGTTTTTGAGACGAGTAGTTTAGTGTGTTGGTAATTTTATTCTGGAAAAAAATTTCAGATGCTATAAATAGCATAAAGTCTGTTGTTAGCAATAGCAATCTAATAAATATTAAAATCTGCTTGTCATGTAAGATTAATGAGTGATTATTTAGGACTGAACACATGTTAAAACTATTTGGCCACCAAGTAGCCCATTAAAATAGTGATGATATGAAACCAGATATAATCCAGAAGCAGTTCAAACATGGAAATACTTAATCTGTCCATCATTTTAAAGCTCTTATTCAATATTCATAATTCAAAATCCTCACATTTTATGCAGAAATCAGCAATTTGGCAAATCCTATATGAGAGAACTAAATAGTTTGTCTTAAAATTATTCCCTGAAATATTTTTGAAAAGTGTTATTCTAGAAAAGCAATGATTAGTATAAGAAATGCAGTAACTGACAGGTATTTTACTCCTGCAAACATTATTATTTCTGTTGAACACATGGAGCCATTTAGAACCTAGTTCAGTCTCTCTAGAAGCCGTATGATACAGTTGTAAGAGATACTAAAAATAATCATAGTCACTAACATTTTTTGTGTTTATTATGTGCCTGGCATGATAAATGGCTTTATTCGGATTATTTAATTATGATAAAAAAGACTCCCATAAGACAAATACTATTTTTTTTTCCCATTTTTAAAATGAAGTAACTGAAGCTGAGAAGGTTGAGAAACCTTATTCATAAAGCTGTTGAAGGTCAGGCTGGGATTTGAACCCAAGTCTGACTCTATTCTATACACCTGTCCATTTACATCAGCCCAGAAGTCTAACTGCCATGGACAGACCCTCATGCAAGGGGAGCTGACAGACCTGCTCACCCTCCCTCTCTTTCCAGTCCATAACCCAAAAACTCAAGCTGCAGGTCAACCTTCCTTGAAAGGCAGAGAGCATGAGGACATTTCTAATTCATTAATGGATTATTTGGGGGGTGTCATATTTTTAATGATTGGTTTGTGTTTCTAAACATCAGCAATGTTAACAGTTGAAAGAAACTTAAGAGTTCTGGAGCTCAGCTTCTCATCTGATGTAGGGATCTTTCTCCTTTTCCTGGCCCTTCTTACACTTTCAGAGACCAGCTTTGGATTAAATATAGTTTCATGATAATGAAAATAGAGTGTGATCATTTCTTTCTTCAATATCTTTCTTAGTGTCCTCACTACTGATTCCTGACTTGGCCCCTTCCTTTGAGCCTTCCAGATCCTGATGTTCTTAGTTCCTTGACACCATTGCATTCAGTGAGCATTGAGACCATTGCTATGGATCTATAGGCAAAAGAAGACTGAAAGGGACCAAATTTTTTAATTCAAGCCTGTCTCACTTAAGACACCTTCATGTGCATGTTGAGACACATTTTAGGACATTCAGAGATAAGTGGGTTCAGGATCAGTTTGGTATCATCACACACTAGGGCTCTTTCTCTTTGTGTGTGTACCATCCTCTGGTGACAAAATGGATGCAGCTATTCCAGCAATCACTACAGCAACATCTGACCGTAAAAGAGGAACGTGTCCTCCCGGGTAGTGCTTTGTAATTATGAAGTAAAACCTCTCTCATAAGTCCTGCAGATGCCTTCCCCTCAGATCTTAGCCTATAATTTATCCTCATGATCTAGCTATAAATCTAATATCTGATATTTTCAGGTACTCTAGAGGAGATGAGGTCTGTGAGCAGTAGGAGTGTGGAGGGAGGAGAGAGTTGAATATAGCAACTTAGCCTGCTACTCTGATAGCTGTCCCATGCGAATACTGCCAGGAAGAGAAACAAGAACTTCATGAGTACTCATATTTCCTCAGTTCAGTTCAGCTCAGTTCAGTCGCTCCATCGTGTCCGACTCTTTGCGACCCCATGGACTGCAGCACGCCAGGCCTCCCTGTCCATCACCAGCACCCAGAGTTTACTCAAACTCATATTTCCTAAGCCACTATTTTTAAGGCAAATAAGCAAACACTGGGCTCTAGTTTAAATGGATTAGATCCGGACAAATGAATGCATTGATCTGATTCTAACTGGGCAGTCTCAGTGTATTTTAACTGAGAGATGGATCAAACTAAAAAATATCCAGAGCAGTTGAATGTTTCTCATATTTGACAAAAGCAACTGGCACTAAGTCAGTTGCCTTAACTACCAGTAAGGTTTCTTTTCTTTACTGTCTGTCAGACTCCAAGAGTAATCCTAACAAGGCTACCACCTTACCTACCTTCCTATAGGCCAGCTGGTCCATGATTGTCTGACCAAAGTCTCACCTGACATAGATGAATATATCAGCAATGTTGTTACGCTCTCCTGAACCAAACAAAATAAAAGAATCCCCCGTGAGGCTAAAAACTCAGCCTAGAACATCTTTCTGTGAACTAGAACTTCATTTGACCTTTACCAGGTCGAGATAAGCATCAGCAGCCTGGAGACAATGACTCATTTCTAAATAAGCAAGGATAATTTTCACACCTGTCCTTGAAAAACTTTGCCCTGGGAATTTATAGAGTCCCAGCGAAATGACAATCTGTCTAAGTCTTCGGAGGAAACGAGGTCACACTTTTAGAATGACCCCGAAAGAAGGGGAGCTGCACACTACGGCTGGACTCCACGCTGCCATTGCTGACAAGAACGTTCATGTAACACCCTCCTGATGGTAGATGACACTACCTTGAAGTTGAACTTTAAAAATGAAATTTCACCTGAAATATCAACACTAAGTCTATCTATCTGTCCATCCATCCATCCATCTATCTGCCTATCTATCTGCCATCTATTATGTATCTATCAACCTACCATCTATCTAATCTATACATCTTTATAGATAGCCATATCACAATGGTTATTTGGTAAGTGTATCATACTTATAAAATATTTAACACCCAAGCTGAAAGGTATGGATAAATGTTTCACCATCTCTTTTGTCTACATTTTTAATGCTGATTTGTCTTTTAGAAAGTGTGAATGATCCCTTTTAAAGTTGTTTGGGTATTTGAAGATAGACAGCTTAGCAATCTTGAGTTAATCATCAAACATCCGTTCAAACTCAAGGATGAAACAGAATTTGTGTTCGTGTTTGTGAGCAATTTTCCTGAAGCCACTTAATTCCTTTTTTTTTTTTTTTTGGTAGTCTCTTTCACTATTCGCAAACATTTACATGTATTCCAGCTTATGAAACTTTCAACTGTGAAATTAACCTATCCCCAGTCCCCTTTGAGTAAGACCAGGTGCTTCATACATTTTCCTCCTACCCACAGCAAGAGTCCCTTAGGAGAGAAGGGAGGAAGTAAGATTTTTGACATTTATGTTGTGAAAAAGTGTCAATAGACAATTCAAAAATGACCAGAGGCATGCTACTAAAACCCATTGAAAATGATCTAATAAACCCTAACTTTTTACATGTAATACAAGACACATCTCCCTCTCTTGCTTAAAACAAAAAGCTCCCCCCCTTTCTCCTATTTAAACAACAGCTATCAAAGATTTCATGATTGTCCCATTGGACACAGTTCAAACAATACAGGCAGGAAAGAATGCACAGCTGTCAAGGAACCAGCCCAGTCAGGAGTGCCCCCAGACAAATCGCTGAACATCATCGGCTGGTTTTAATTAACAGCAGACTCTGAGCTGTTTTTTCTCCACTCCCCCCACCCGACCCCACTTCGGTAACTTTAAACAAAGTGACTTGTAATGTTCTGTCTTATATAGCATCTACCCTAGTGGAAATGGAGGATGTTCATGGAAATAGCTGAGCCAAAGTTCAAAGCAGATTACAGCATCTGAAGGATACCCTGAGATTTTTATCTTGGCCCTTGAAGAAGAATGAGTTAAGTTCAGTCATTCTTACTCCTGAAGGGCTGAATTGCCTGTGGCATGGAGTTACACGGTTATTATTATACTGGATTGTTATGAATGCTGATCTAATTTTAAGGACATTTTTATCCTGTCGTTAGTGAAAAAACATATTCTACTGCAAACAGCCAGTCAAGAGAGATCTGTAGAGATTTATTTAAGGGAAGACTTCCTTTAGTGAATAAAGACCTTGGAAAGACTACCCACTCCAGTACTGTGGCCTGGAGAATTCCATGGACTGTATAGTCCATGGGGTTGCAAAGAGTTGGACACGACTAAGCAACTTTCACTCACACCCATCAAGGAAAGAATTCCCTCAGTGACAAATACTATGGGAGCCACTCAATAACACAAATATTATTGATGGACTATACCTTAGAGGTCACAGTCTGACCTTTGTATTCTATAGATGAGAAGACTTGATTGCTCTATATTAATATGTGTAGAATAATTGAATAAGACCAGTGCTCAGAGAGAGAACTTTCCCTGAAGTCCCAGACCTGCTTGAGAATGCCACAGGTTGCATGTGTATGATTCCTATGGAGGAAGAGGGCTTGCAGTGATTAGAAAATATTTAACATATAGACAGACAAGACTGTGTTAAGAATGAAGCATCTTTTACGCAATAAAATTTCAAGCTTAGCTTTCAGTGCCATAGTGACCAATAAGATGATTGAGAAAAGTAGAGTTAGAAAGTGGGTCAGATGGTAAAGAGTCTGTCTGTAATGCAGGAGACCCAGGTTTGATACCTGGGTCAGGAAGATCCCCTGGAAAAGGGAATGGCTACCCACTCCAGTATTCTTGCCTGGAGAATTTCGTGGACAGAGGAGCCTGATGGGCTACAGTCCATGGGGTCGCAAAGAGTCAAACACAACGGAGCCACTAACACTCACTTTCTTTTCTCTTTCACTCCCCAGTTACCTTAAGTAACTTGGACCATCTCATTTAATGCACTTCATTCATGAATTCAACACTGTTTAGCCTAAGTATTTTCAAATTCATGGACAGAGTGCAATAAAGTGGCCAAGATTATGAGCTGTTAAGAAAGTTTGCCAGGGTCAAATCCTAGACCTATTACTTACTTGCTGAGTAAATTCAGATGAATTATCTAGCTCTCTGTGCCTTTGTTTCCCCATCTGAAATGTAGGGGCAAAACTATGACCTCCCTTCTAGAGTTGTGAGAATTAAATGTTATTATATGGGAGGCTTAGAATAGTGCCCAGTAAGTTCGATAGACACACTGCCTGTCATAAAACTGACCTTCATCCTTCCTGATCAGCTTTCCAAAAGTATGATGCCAAAGATCCAAGGCACAATTTGTGACCATGTTATTGCTCTATAAATTATTTGGCGTGCAATATTTTTGTGGTGGTTTTTGATGTGTTTTGAGAAAGAGGAGGCTTAGAGATAGACTTTTAAGGTCAATAAAATGCACTGGTATTTTTTGATGAAGTTTTCGAGAACAACAGCAAGCATGTCTATGAAGTATGACCTGGTGCCATTTTCAAGAGCAGAGTGGGGACTGAAAAAGGCATTTCCAGCTGTAAGGTGGCATTTGGAATCCTTGTGTAAACCTGACTCCACCGTGAGATAACTCAAGAAAACAAGATCACAGAGAATAGGCAGTATCTATCTAAATCACCTTCCAGTTTAAATAACTTCTCACTGCTTCAAGACAGCTTTAAAAAGGATATTCTGGCAAATCACATTGTTTGCTAGAGAGATAGTACTTAGTATCTTACACTCAGTGTATTAAGCTTTGAAGCATCACCAGGGATTGGTAAACAATGGCCTGTGGGTCAAATCTGGTCCATTCCTTGCTTCTTTTTTTTTTTTTTTAATAATTTTTATTGGAGTACAGTTGCTTTACAATGTCGTGTTAGTGTCTACAGTACAGCAAAGTGAATCAGCTATATGTATACACATATCCCCTCTTTTTTGGATGTCCTTTCTGTTTAGGTTGCCACAGAGATTGCGTAGAGTTCCCTGTGCTATACAGTAGGTTCTCATTAGTTGTCTATTTTATATATAGCATCCATTTTGAACTGTTTTCCCCCCACATATTTAAAGAGTTATAAAAATAACAGAATATGCAAAAGAGGTTGTTTGTAGCCCACAGAGACTAAAATAGTTCCTGGTTCTTTAGAAAAAGTGCGTTGACCATTGAATTAGGCTATCACAAAATACGCTTAACGTACAGACCTCATGGAGCATAAATTATCCTTTTCTGGTTCAGAAGCCACTTCTAACGTGTGATATTCCAGGTTTAAGATTATGACCCTCAGTTATAAGTATAAATTCCAAAATCAGATCACCTTGGATGGAATTAAGGCTCTACCGCTTACCAAGTGTGCAATCTTTTTCAAGTTACTTAATCTTCCTAAACCTTGGTTTCCTCATCTGTAAGAAATAAACGTGATAATAGCTGCCTCATAGAGCTGATGTGAGGATCAAAGGAGATAATGCATGCAGGGTGCTTTGCATGTGAGGCAACGTTCATTAAATGTGCATGTGATATGAGTTGTTGCTATTAGGCCTCCTAACAAAAAGCATCTGGGTCTTTGAGTTCCCTAGTTATTTACATTGTTGCATGAATGGAAACTGACAACACCTTCATCCTGGTTGGGTGATCTATCAGTTTCCCGACTCTAATTTCTAGTGTATCCATTATAATACCTCAGATTTAGAGGTGTGGCTGTCACACATGACAGGCGTTTAAGGAGCGTGATCCCCCCTGAAATCTACACACACACTTACACCCTCCTGCCATGAGTGCATTCTAGCACTGATGGCTGCACATGAGATGCACACTCCTCTTGCTTCGAGGATCCCTAGAGCCCTAAGAATCCACCTGCAATGCGGGAGACGTGGGTTCCAAGCCCTGGGCCAGGAAGATCCCCTGGAGGAGGGCGCAGCAACCCAATCCAGTATTGTCACCTGGAGAATCCATGGACAGAGGAGCCTGGCGGGCTGCAGTCCATAGGGTCGCAAACAGTCAGACATGACTGAGAGACTAAGCATGTAGAGCCCTAGGGCGGCCTTAAGATCGTTGTCTTGTTCCTAAGAATCAGGTGAGTTGTGGGGGTCATTTCACAGATATTTTATCAAATCATCAATTTGTGTATATTTAATATAGCCCAGTTTGTGTGACTACAATTCATGAGCAGGGCTCTTGGCAAAAAGTGCTCCTTTAGTTCAGATGCTAGAATGGAAGGCATGTGAATATGCTATACCATGAGTGAAAAATGAACTTTCATTTTTAGGAGGTTCTCGGAGAAGGCGATGGCACCCCACTCCAGTACTCTCGCCTGGAAAATCCCATGGATGGAGAAGCCTGGTGGGCTGAAGTCCACGGGGTCTCTAAGAGTCGGAAACGACTGAGAGGCTTCCTTTCACTTTTCACTTTCATGCATTGGAGAAGGAAATGGCAACCCACTCCAGTGTTCTTGCCTGGAGAATCCCAGGGACGGGGGAGCCTGGCGGGCTGCCGTCTATGAGGTCGCACAGAGTCAGACACGACTGAAGTGACGTAGCAGCAGCAGCAGAATTGGGGGATTTTGTTTTATTACAATACAACCTTACAAAGCCTGATTCATGCAATAACGTAATAGGAAAAATCTATTTCTGTAGAGTTCTCTGATATATCTAGTATATTCAAGTGAGGATTATCACTTGCCCATTTCTAACTACAAATTTTTATTTTATTTTATTTTATTTTTTGCAATTTGTGATTCCAAGTCATGGGGTAGATTAAGAAAAGGCAAAATTTCAAGTTTTCAATTGTACTGAAAAGTGTTTATTCATGTTGAAATATTCTAACATGCTTTCATCTACATTTCTTTAAGGGTCAAAAAAGCCTGAATTTTCCTTTAGGCCTACATGACAAGTATTTCCTTTTAACACTTCAATAAAAAATATACAGAAATTTTCCATAGCTCCAAAAGGCTGAGGAGCAAGACAAAATTTCCACTGAATATTGCAAGTTGGCCTCCCAGATGGAGCAGTCATGGTGAGAAAAGTAGTTCTCTTTTACAAGGTTTGGAAGCCCATTAAAATTTCTCCATCTCCCCAAACATTCTCTGACCAAGGGCAAAAATGTCCCACACTATTGGAGAAAAAAAAAAAACAAAAACCATGCTGCCTGTGACTTAGAGAAATATTAGAATAAACTATTTGAGCCTCATGCATCTTCAAGGACATCAAAGGGCTTTTATACTTTTATACTTGGGAGAAGATGAGGTAACATTCCCTCATCTTGTCTTATCAGATATAACTGATGAGTTCCGTTCAGTCTTTCAGTCATGTCCGACTCTTTGCGACCCCATGGACTGCAACATGCCAGGCTTCCCTGTCCATCACCAACTCCCAGAGCTTACTCAAACTCATGTCCATTGAGTCAGCAACGCCATCCAACCATCTCTATTTCTACCATGCAACATTAGTTAGTATGCAAAATCTGAATGGGAAATCGCTTTCAAAATTTTTTTGGTTAACCAAGAACTGTCATTTGTCATTTTGTCACCTTTGATAGCTGGCAGTCCCATGCTCTGATAACGAGCAGAGGCTTTCTTAAGAGTTTGCTTTCCAATTTCTTTCTTAGCAAAATTCCCCACTAGTAGCCTTTTCCTTCCTGCGGTCCTCAGAGGATGTGATGGGGGTGGGGAGTTGATGCACATTACAAGCTGTTTAGTATGGTCCACAGCTGTAGTAAAATGCTTATTTTCCGCTTTAAGGAAGTCGCTTCAGCTTGCAACACTGCCTTATTACGGCCATTAAGAGATTTCGCTTTTGTGAATGAATAAGCTAATAAAACAGATCCAAATGGGTTCCGTTATTAGAAGCAACTCTCCAAACTCTACATGGAAAGCACTATTCTTGGAGATGCCTGATGGGCTGATCTCCATACACGTCATCAAATGCATGTATCAGCATTTTGCTGTTGTTTTCCTGAGAACACTCTTCCAGGAGTGTTCTGACCCGGAGTGGCATGCTCCCTAATTCTCATCTCCTTTATTTCATCCTTCAGCCAGGATTACAGCTATGAGAAGCAATTAAGAGTGGCGGAAATATAAAATAATATTCTTTAATAATCAGGGCTGTTGTCGTATAAATAGCAGCATAACTGGAAAGAGCGTTTCAAGGAACTCTGGGGTCCCTGCTGTTCCATCTGTCTCGTGGTGATTATTGTTAACTCACGTGTTTTGTTCATCTCCATACCCCCCAGTACTGGGATATAACCTCCTCACCCCTCTCTCCCCAGCAGGATTATTCTCAAGAAATGTCTAGACACTGTGGTCAGTTTTCTGCTCTCCCCACGGCAGTGGCCTCCTCCACTGTCTTCTGCGAGTTCAACCAGAACAACTTTTCAACCCAACATTAGCCGTGATCATTTTCTCCTTTCCCAACTGTAAGCCAGTCCAACAGGCTGGGCCAACAGGTAAAGACTTTCTCATTCATCTTCTTTTGTTTCTTTTGGGTCTCATTCAACCACCTGCTAGAGATTTCACATCTTTTTAAACGTATGTGATTCTCATGATGACTCCAAAGGTACCTGTTACTATTGCCATTGTTTTGCAGAGATAAGGAAGATGAGGTTCACGGAGTTGAAACATTTGTCTAAAGGGCATGCAGGCAGGCAGAGGAGCAGCTGGAGGATTCCAAATCCATTGTAATATGTTCATTAAACACCTACATTCCACAAGGTACTGTCTGCAATGTTATTAGTCTATTAGTAGACCCAGACGTCGAGAGATGGAAGCACCCTGTTGATGGTCTCTCCAAAAACAGAGTCAATGTGTCAAACTGTCAAAGAATAAAACTGTAGGCATTTCTGTAAAAGTTGAAAATTTGAAGGGCTCTGGTGTTTAACCATGTTCAGAAGTATCTGAAAGTGTAAGTCCGTAATTCTCTCCATTCTGTGTTGCAGAGTCCAACATTTGCCCATTGCCCATGCATGATTCACGCCTCTAGACCATCTGTGAGATGAATGAAGTGGTTTGAGGACAAAGGAATGGAGTGGATCTGCTAGGTGTAGAGATTGAATCAACCTTTAGCCTCAAAGTGTTGTTTTTTTGTTTTTTGGTTTTTTTTTTTTAGAAATAGCTTCTTCAAAATCATGCATTTCTTGCAATCCTGTGACCCTCAGGTATCTTTCCATGTAAGCTCTTATTCATCCCCCTTTATTTGTTTGTTGCTTGGTCACTGAGTTGTGTCTGACTAGGGACCAGCTTTTCTAACCAGATTTAGTTTGGGAGAATTGGTTTCACTTTGGATAACCTGTGTCTTATCCTATGGGGCATACTTCAATTCTTAAAAGCAATACTTGTATTAAAATATTCTCAACCGTATGAGAAGCCATGGGGTGTTTCTTTTTTTTTTCCCAAGACTTTTTTTCAAGTTATTTTATTTTTTAATGGCGTATAGTTGATTTACAATCTTGTATTGGTTTCAAGTTTATAGCAAAGTGATTCAGATATATACATATCCTAGAGGAGGAATTGTCAACCCATTCCAGCATTCTTGCCTGGGAAATCCCATGGACAGAGGAACCTTGTGGGCAATAATCCATGGGATGGCAGAGTCGGACGTGACTAAAGCGACTGAGCATATGCATATATATACACACATATGTGTATATATACACATATTTTCCCTTACAGAGTATTACCAAATATTGAGGATACATCCCTGTGCTATACAAATTGTTGTTGGTTACCTCGTTTGTATAGAGCAATAACAGAAACTTTAAAATACACAAAAAAATGGAAAGGATTGCACAGAAAATAGCCATACCCACTTTTTAGATGGATGTGATGCATAGGATGCATGTTAAAGCGAATTGCTGGACACTGATATACTTCATCTGTAAATATTTCCTTATGTATATTGTTATCGAGAGCTCAATATTTGCTTATATACATTTATTTAGAAAAGTTCCTACAGTGAAATGCATAAATCTTATGAGTCTCTAAAACTTTTGACAAATGCACACAGATAGGTATGTAACGCAACCCTTATCAAGATAGAGAACAAGACCATCACCCGCTAGGTTCTCTCACACCCTTTCTCAGTCAATCCCCACCCCCTCAGAGGCAACCAGTTATTCTTTTTACTTTTCATTATGTATAAAATGAGCTTCCATGTGGCTTACATGGTAAAGAATCTGCCTGTTATTCAGGAGGCCCAGGTTTGATCCCTGGGTTGGGAAGATTCCCTGGAGAAAGGAAAGGCAACCTCCTCCAGTACTCTTGCCTGAGAAACCCCATGGACACAGGAGTCTGGTGGGCTACAGTGCATGGGGTCGCAAAGAGTCAGACACAGCTAAGCACATGGTACACACCCATGCCAGTATGCTTGCCTGGAGAATTCCTTGGACAGAGAGGCCTGGGGGACCATAGTCCATGGTCGAACACAACTGAGTGACTAACACATGCATGAAATGACATTTTGCAAAAGACACTAATTCAGGATTTATATCCATACCACTGTTGGAATTTGTTAACAAGTCATCTGTGACTACCTAGAGTACAGAATACTCATAAGTAGAAATAACCACACACTTGCTGCTTTTCACAATTATCTCCATTTGCCCTTTCTTTAACCAAGGTTTTTTTTTTTTTTTCCCCTCATCCTTGGCCAAAGGTTCATCCACCTTTCCGTGATTTCCAAACCTGCACAAACAAACTTCAACGAAGTTGAGACTGGCACTCTGTGCTGCCCCAGTTTGGCAGTCACAACTTCCGCTTTGCAATTGAAGTTCCATTGACTTTGGACATGGTCTAGTTATGGGGCGCTGAGTATGTCCTGTGTGCTAGGATCCCTTGTGACACGCTGACACTGGAGATTTTTCTGCGCTTACTCAAGGGGTTTCTTGGCACTATTGGGCATTGCTCATTTGACACGGGGTACTGTAGAGTGATGGGACCATCTGCTCCAGCTGTACAGCACAATGCCCAATTCAGGGCCAGTCGTTAGTCAGATGGCACATGGCTCTGACTAAGCTGATTCTGTGTGTCTCACAGGATGCCATGAAGCGGACTGACCTTTTACAGCATGAGCTGGTACATTCCATTGTTGGATTTTTTTGCGTCAGGCCTCTGCCAAAGTAAAGCTGTAGGAGCAAGAAAGGAAAATCCATAACGGAGTCCTCCCAGCTCAGTGGAAAGGAGAGCTGGCAGAAAAGCCACAAACATGGGGGCAAGTTGTACGTGTGCCATTGAGACGTCCTTGGGCAAAAGCATGAGATAGGAAGAACACTAATACCATCCCTATGATTGGCTTCAAAAGAGGTTGTAAACATTCCTTCAGTGAATAGACAAATCCTTTGAAAACTAAAATGCCTAACAAAACAAGGTGTTCTCAGAATTCTCTGGATCCTCTGGAGCTATGTTTGACACAGAAATGCGGCACAGACTGAAAAGGGTAAAGACGGGCTCAGAGTCTTCACTGCGTCTTCCAGAGCATGGACCAAGGATAACATAATAGAGGTATAAATAACATGATGGAGGTAAAAACGCTCACTAATAGTTCTTGATGCTTACCATTAGACTCCTAGCAGCAAAAAAGATGCCTGCCTGCCTGCTGTGTTGCTTCAGTCATGTCTGACTCTTAGCTACCCTTGGACTATAACCTGCCGGGCTTCTGTGTCCATGGGATTATCCAGGCAAGAATACTGGAGTGTGTTATCATATTCTCCTCCAGGAAATCTTCCCAACCCAAGGATTGAACCCCCATTTCCTGCACTGCAGGCAGCTTCTTTACCGATGAGCCGCCGGGGAAACCCCCAGGAAAAAGATGACCTGCCCTTCAGTTGTGGAAATGGGAGAATTTAATGAAGGTAACTATTTACAGATGTATGAGCTTGGGAAGCTCATAAGGAATAGTGAGGTACCCAGATCCTAGCACCTCTAAGTCAGAGGAAGCAAGGCAAACAGGGGCTGAGACTGGAGCTGCAGAAGAAGGACCATCCCACTGGAGATGTAGCCATACAGCCCAGTCCCCAGAGGAGCTACAGCAAGGTGGGAAGAGGGGGACAAAAAAGCATTTTGCCCTTTCTCTCCCCTCCTCCTTCAGTCTCCTGCCAGAGGGCAAGGCAGCCCAAGGAACATAGTCATGCCCCACAGAGGTCCCTCCCAGGGGCAGGAAGCAGGGCAGAGGATTGGGGAGAATGCCTGGGGCTATAAGGGGAGCATATGGTGAATATCCAGCATCCTTATCAGAGCCTCATCCTATAGGGGTGGGCAGCCATTCTGATATCCTGAGAAAACAGCCTTCTGGGACCATTTCCAAAGTCTAGTTGGACCAATAGGCTCAGCAAGTCAACTACGATCCATATCTCATCAGGGAACCTGATGAGAGTTGCCTAAGATCAATATAAAGATCTCCTTTATGGTTCTGAGTGCTTCGTTCTAGAATGCATGAAGGGGCTTCCCTGGTGGCTCAGTGGTAAAGACTCCAGCTGCAGTGCAGGAGACAGGGCTTTGATCCCTGGGTCAGAAAGATCCCGCAGAGGAGGGCATGGCAATCCACTTCAGTATTCCTTCCTGGAGAATCCCCATGGACAGAGGAGCCTGGAGGGCTACAGTACAGGAGGTGACAAAGAGTCAGACATGACCTAGCAACTAAACAACAGCAATGAATTACATGAAAAATCCAGAAGAAATGTAAATCTGCGGACGCTTCAATTTTAGGTCTGTAAGACTCATTTTTCTGGGAGATAGTGGAGGACAGAGGAGTGTGGTGTGCTGCAGTCCCTGGGGTCACAAAGAGTTGGAGATGACTTAGCGACTGAACAGCAACACCAAGACCCATTTTAAATTCTGGAGCTCCAGAACTGCAAGATGGATTTGTTATTTCAATACTCTGTGATCATTTGTCACAGCAGCAATAGGAAAACAGCACAGCAAGCACTGACGGCCTGTGAACACGGCTGTCCATAGAGGCATTCTTGGCTTAGTTTGATGCCAGGTGGGCTGGTTAGGGAGGCCAGTCAGTGCCAGACCCAGGGCATTGAGTGGCAGACAACAGATGACAGTTACACCATATCAAGGAATGATTTACCCTAAGTGTCCAAATTTAGGAGTATGCTCTGTAGACTTTCACATCTTTGCAGTCACGATGAAAGTGAAAAGTGAAAGTCACTCAGTTGTGTCCAGCTCTTTGCGACCTCATGGGCTCTAGTGCACCAGGTTTCTCTGTCCATGAAGTTCTCCAGGCAAGAATCAGTTCAGTTCAGTTCAGTTCAGTCGCTCAGTCATGTCTGACTCTTTGCGACCCCGTGAATCGCAGCACGCCAGGCCTCCCTGTCCATCACAAACTCCCAGAGTTCACTCAGATTCACGTCCATCGAGTCAGTGATGCCATCCAGCCATCTCATCCTCGGTTGTCCCCTTCTCCTCCTGCCCCCAATCCCTCCCAGCATCAGAGTCTTTTCCAATGAGTCAACTCTTCGCATGAGGTGGCCAAAGTACTGGAGTTTCAGCTTTAGCATCATTCCTTCCAAAGAAATCCCAGGGTTGATCTCCTTCAGAATGGACTGGTTGGATCTCCTTGCAGTCCAAGGGACTCTCAAGAGTCTTCTCCAACACCACAGTTCAAAAGCATCAATTCTTCGGTGCTCAACCTTCTTCACAGTCCAACTCTCACATCCATACATGACCACAGGAAAAACCATAGCCTTGACTAGACGGACCTTAGTCGGCAAAGTAATGTCTCTGCTTTTGAATATACTATCTAGGTTGGTCATAACTTTTCTTCCAAGGAGGAAGTGTCTTTTAATTTCATGGCTGCAATCACCATATGCAGTGATTTTGGAGCCCCCCCCCCCAAAAAAAAAAGTCTGACACTGTTTCCACTGTTTCCCCATCTATTTCCCATGAAGTGATGGGACTGGATGCCATGATCTTCATTTTCTGAATGCTGAGCTTTAAGCCAACTTTTTCACTCTCCTCTTTTACTTTCATCAAGAGGCTTTTTAGCTCCTCTTCACTTTCTGCCATAAGGGTGATGCCATCTGCATATCTGAGGTTATTGATATTTCTCCCGGCAATCTTGATTCCAGCTTGTGTTTCTTCCAGTCCAGCATTTCTCATGATGTACTCTGCATATAAGTTAAATAAGCAGGGTGACAATATACAGCCTTGACGTACTCCACTGGAGTAGTTAACTGTTCCGTCCTCCTGGGGATCTTCCCAACTCAGAGATAAAACTCAGGTCTCCCACACTGCAGGCTGATTCTTTACCATCTAAACCACCAGGGAAGCTCATAGTCACTGTGACCGCTTGCCGACTACAGAGCAATGTTGCCTTCCAACTGAAGTGGACAGAAAATTACACCTAGGAGGGAAGACCTACTAAAAGCACCAACAGACAATCAGAGCCAGCAGAATTGGTCATTTCACTGGGGACGTGGTCCACAGAGCCCATGGGTCCATCACACCATTGTGTTCCTCACAAGCCCAGAGAGAGACAGGGCTGTCACCTGCTTAGAGGGTTCCAGCGAAATGGTTCTCAGCTGATAATAGCCAAGCGTGTTGCACGGCCTTACTTACTGATGAGAGGCCACGAGAACGCTCTGAGAATAATTTATTGGAAAAAAAAATCCTTACAGCAGAATTCTGAATACCCTCCTAGTAGTGGCTTTTTCAAATATTTGCACTCTAGCAGCCTTTTCTGAATAAATGGTGGCTTTGACTTCCTGTGACTGCTGTGACAAACGACCACAAGCTTGGTGCCTAAGAACAAAATAAATTTAGTTTTCTCAAAGTTCTGGAAGCAGGAAGTCCAAACTCAAGATGTCGGTAGCACCATATGCTCTCTGAAAGCTCCCTTGACAGAGCATTGCTTGCCTCTTCCAGCTTCTGGTTTCTTGGTTTTTGGCAGCATCGCTATCATCTCTAACTCCACCTTTGCGTGGCCATCTTCCCTGTGTGCCTTCACTTCCTCCATCCTCTGTATGCGTCTATCTCTGTAGCCCTTCACCTCTTATACTGGGGCCCATGTTCACGACTAATGATGTGAACTAGATTAGAACTGCAAAGACCTTTGTTTTAGTCTGGTTGAGCAGCTGTAGTAAAACATCATAGACTGAATCACTCAAGCCACAGAAATTAACTTTCTTTCAGTTCTAGAGGTTGAGAAGTCCAAGATCAAGGTGCCAGCTGGTTTGGTATCTGGTGAAAGCTTTCTTCTTGGCTTACAGATGGTCGCTTCCTTACTATGTCTTCACTGAGCTGAGAAAGAGAGCTGGAGAGCTTTTCATATAAGACCGTGCAGATCAGGAAGCAACAGTTAGAACTGGCCATGGAACAACAGACTGGTTCCAAATAGGAAAAGGAGTACATTAAAGCTGTATATTGTCACCCTGCTTAGTTAATTTATATGCAGAGTACATCATGAGAAATGCTGGGCTGGACGAAGCACAGGCTGGAATCAAGATTGCCGGGAGGAATGTCAATAACCTCAGATATGCAGATGACACCACCCTTATGGCTGAAAGTGAAGAAGGACTAAAGAGCCTCTTGATGAAAGTGAAAGAGGAGAGTGAAAAAGTTGGCTTAAAGCTCAACATCCAGAAAACGAAGATCATGGCATCTGGTCCCATCACTTCATGGGAAATAGATGGGGAAACAGTGCCTGACTATTTTGGGGGGCTTCAAAATCACTGCAAATGGTAATTGCAGCCATGAAATTAAAAGATGCTTACTCACTGGAAGGAAAGTTATGACCAACCTAAAAGCAGAGACATTACTTTGCCAACAAAGGTCTGTCTAGTCAAGGCTGTGGTTTTTCCAGTAGTCATGTTTGGATGTGAGAGTTGGACTTTAAAGAAATCTGAGGGCCGAAGAATTCAAGCTTTTGAATTGTGGTGTTGGAGAAGACTCTTGAAAGTCCCCTGGACTGCAAGGAGTTCCAACCAGTCTTTCCTAAAGGAGATCAGTCCTGGGTGTTCATTGGAAGGACTGATGTTGAAGCTGAAACTCCAAAACTTTGGCCACCTGATGTTAAGAGCCAACTCATTGGAAAAGACCCTGATGCTGGGAAAGATTGAAGGCAGGAGGAGAAGGGGGGGACAGAGGATGAATTGGTTGGATGGCATCACTGACTCGATGGACATGACTTTGAGTAAACTCTGGGAGTTGGTGATGGACAGTGAAGCCTGGCATGCTGCAGTCCATGGGGTCGCAAAGAGTCAGACATGACTGAGCCACTGGACAACAACAACTTTCTAAAGACCTTATATCCAGATATAGCCACATTGAGGGGTAGCTCAATATATAGATTTGTGGGTGGATGTGGCACAATTCAGTACCAGCAAACTTCTTTCCAATTAAGGACATATTTAAAGGCCCTGGAGGTTAAGACTTCATCATATCTTTCTGAAGGGACACAATTCCACCTACAACAAAAGGCAATGGTGGGAAGGTTCCAGTAAGTGTACTTGAAGTGGGCTTTGCCCCTAGATAGTGTCTAGAGTACTTCCCTTTCCAGGGGAGCCCCAGTGAGAACAGAGAAGCTAATGCTGACCTCTTGGAGGGGGGGATCCTGACAACTAGAGGAAGCTTAGAGCAGAAAGGTAGCTGTGGCTGGGATGTACTGGGGAGAGACAGAGATGCTCCCAGCCACATCTGCACACACAGGCCAGGACAGACCCCACACGCCCAAGGCTGCAGCAGCCCATGGCTTTGGCAGGGAGGGCACGTCCTCCCATGTGGGCTCAAGCTGCTGCCTCTGGCCTGAGGCTCTGGGGACGTTCACACCTCCTTCTTCTACTGTTCAGATACCTTCCACATGTCCCGTCCGTGGGGGCCTTAATTGTTTCCTTCTTTTTCACTACACTGATTGGTTACGTATGCCCATTCTGGAGGTAGTGGGGGGTCTACACTCTCTGAGGTGCTCAACACACCATAGCCCATCTTAGCCAGCTTGGCAAGGCCAGGGACCTGGCAGTCAAATGTGGGCAGAACCCTTTTGGCTCAGGGAAGTTGGAATGCCTTTCTGCTCCCTGGACAGGAAATGCCCTCAACAGGGAACCCTATACTTCACTAATGATGGAGCTGTGACCTGATTAGGAAACAGGAAGATGTGCTTTTCATTCTTCACATTGATATGATGCAAGGGAAGTTGCTTAAGCTCCAGAGCCTCACCTTTCTCATCTGTAAAATGGGGCTATTACCAGTGCCTACCACAGAGGGTGGTTGTAAGGATCAAACAAGATGGTGAATTTCAAATGAGTGGTGTGTGAAACTATCACAACACTGAATCAGCTATCAGTTCAGTTCAGTTCAGTTCAGTCACTCAGTTGTGTCTGACTCTTTGTGACCCCATGGACTGCAGTATGCCAGGCCTCCCTGTCCATCACCAACTCCCAGAGTTGACTCAAACTCATGTCCGTTGAGTCAGTGATGCCATCAAACCATCTCATTTTCTGTTGTCCCCTTCTCCTCCTGCCTTCAATCTTTCCCAGCATCAGGGTCTTTTCCAAACAGTCAGCTCTTTGCATCAGGTGGCCCAAGTATTGGAGTTTCAGCTTCAATATCAGTCCTTCCAATGAATATTCCGGACTGATCTCCTTTAGGATGGACTGGTTGGATCTCCTTGCAATCCAAGGGACTCTCAAGAGTTTTCTCCAACACCACAGTTCAAAAGCATCAATTCTTCGGCACTCAGCTTTCTTTATAGTCCAGCTCTCACGTCCATACATGACTGCTGGGGTCCAGCCCCGGTGGATCCAGGGTGATTCGAAGGTGGGGACGGAGTCGGGGTCCTGGAAAAAACTTATTTAATTAAAGATATAGAGGGAGATTAGAAACAGATAGTGTAGTAGGAGAATTAGTGGAGAAAAGAGGCTGAATAACTGGTTTACATGGAATCCCAATCACCACCTATGTAGGCCACAGGCGTCTTTCCATTCTCCCAAAGGAGAGGAGGCACTGAGGCCTCCCCGGTCCGATCTCAGAAGCCCAGGCAAAATTAGCAGGCTTGGTAAGTACCCACATTTCAGATGGGAATTCAGCCAGGAAAACGGGGAGCGAGAAAGAAACGACATGGGGGAATCAGTCTTTCCAGAAACTGATCCGATTTCTTTATTTTTCAGGTTTGTTTATATACCTTTTTGTTATACATAGGGATGAATACAGAGTCACGCGGGGGTCAGCAGACCTGACCCTTGTCACAATCAGGTGCTTCATATAAAATTATACAAAGGTCTTATGAGTTTCATCATCTTTTAGCCATGAGGTCTGCTGACATTATATGGCTCTTTCTGATACAAGTCAGTTAACCAGAAAACTTATTTTTCCAGGGGTGATTTTTTCTTAAATCAGGCGCCACCCTCCAAATAAAGTTGCATTCCTATGGGATGAGGGTGTAGTGAGTTACAATCAAGAAAGGAATTTACTTAACCTAAGGTTTAACATGATTAATCTTAAAGGTTAATACTTATTTTCCCTATATGCTAGTTATATTCATTATAAAGGCAGGAATATGAAGTTTTAGCAGCAAATATTGGCTCAACATATGTAAACCCTTCACCAATGTTCCCCTTAAGATCTATTTTGTCTTAAGATAGTGATAAAGTTACATAGCATAGTGATTTATAGTGATTTATAACAAAGTACAGTGATCTATAACAAAAGAGAAGATTCATTAACTCAAAAGTCTAGTATTGCTAACATCAAAACTACTATATTTCCTTTTCTATATTCCAAATACATTGATTAATATATTCCCAGGTGCCTAAGGATATGGAGGCCTGATGGCAATCATTGACTCATCAATGAAAAAAGCCCTATGCTAATACTCCAAACTCTCTGTGCTGTTTATGGCTGAGAGGCTGTCACACAAGCTAGTCTGTCAGCAGAGAGGTTTGACCTGAGACATCTTTGTCACACTCAGGGCAGGGAATTAGCAGTAATTATTGGCAGGACAAATGAAAAAACCCTTCACCAATATAATTCCTAATCATCCTACTAATACTATACTAATGATCTTCTAACTTCTCAAAAGAGTCTGTATTTAGGAAGTTTTAAAACATCCCGTGCCTCTCACAGTTGGGAGGCTGTAAACAATCACATTCGGCCGAAATAGCCTGATCAGGCAGGCCAGAGAACCTCCAGAGTTCGTAAGTTGAAACACTCTTATCATGCCCAGGAATTTTTATTAACTGGAGCTGCAAGTTAACTCCTTTTCTGAGAGAAATGGTTATGGGGGAGACTCCCCGTAAAGTACTCTGGTTTTGGGGGTAGACGTTCTGGAACAGGGGGTTTCCTGAGGCTTGATCACGCCTTTGTGTATGCCAAGCTTCCTTCCTCATGACCTTTGCCATGGGCGGAGTTCCTCACGCTGGCCCCCAACACATGACCAGTGGAAAAACCACAGCCTTTGACTAGACGGACCTTTGTTGGCAAAGTAATATCTCTGCTTTTCAATATGCTGTCTAGGTTGGTCACAGCTTTTCTTCCAAGGAGCAAGTGTCCTTTAATTTCACGGCTGCAATCACCATCTGCAGTGATTTTGGAGCCCCCCAAAATCAAGTCTGCCACTTTGCAGCTATACTCCAATATAAAATAAAAAGTTTAAAAAAATGTACAAGATAATATCATTTTTGAAAATGTAATATTACAAATGCTTTTAATATAAAGATTTAAGTTAAACGTATGATATAATTTGGAATTACATGGTGGCTCAGTGATAAAGACTGTGCCTGCCAATGCAGGAGCTACAAGAGACTCAGGTTTGATCCTTGCATCAGGAAGATCCCCTGGAGAAGGAAATGGCAATCCATCCCAGTAGTCCTGCCTGGAAAATCCCATGGACAGAGGAATCTGGTGGGGCTACAGTCCTGGTGGGTGGCAAAGAGTCAGACAGGACTGAGCATACACACACACATATGGCATAATTTATGTAAGCAGAGATCTTTTATGAATGTTATGACCAAAATTATTACAATCTCACATTAGTTGCTGTCACCCTTAAAAATTATAATTGTGATTATCTTAGTTAAATATTTCTATAGAAAAAAATAATAAATAAATAAAATACATTGTGTATTGTGCTGGGTCCTGATTGTTAATGCATTGTTCCATCATTCGTGATAATTGTTTTATTCCACACACATGCCTAGTAATATGTGTGCACCCAACAATGCATCCAGGAAAGAGAAGCAAGGCCGGGGGATATGCACGATCAACCAGTCCATTGTGTTTGAAGCTCATCTGCACAACTGCTGCCAGCTTAATTATCCCCTGACCCTAACCTGACCCAAACCCTAATTGATTTAGTGGTGAGAAGGCAACATCAGATTTTTGTGTGTGCGTGCTAAGTCACTTCAGTTTTATCTGACTCTATGCGAGCCCATGGACTGTAGCCTGCCAGGCTCCTCTGTCCATGGGGTTCTCCAGGCAGAAATACTGGAGTAGATTGCTATGCCATCTGCCAGGAGATCTTCCCAACCCAGGGATCGGACCCAGTCTCTTCCCTCTCCTGCACTGGCAGGCAGGTTCTTTACCACTAGCGCCACCTGGGAAGCCCTCAGATCTTTGGGGCATGTCAATTTCCCTTGCCACCCAGGTAGCCCCATCCTGAGTTGATTTAGGGAATGTCTTTAATGTGGCCTCCAGGATCTCTAAACCCTTTACAGAGCGGATTTATTCAAGTTGCTGCTCTCAAGCCTCTTTTAACTTCAAGCTCAAATTTTATTTGTTTCCCTGGAGCTGCCAACTGAGCTATGATTGGGAAGGAAGCGTTTACTGAAGTGAGCCACAAATGGTGTAAAAGGATAAATCTGTGACAATTTATGTGTGTGATACTGCTGATCCCAGTGCTACTAGAAGGCAGAGCACAGCAGTCACCCAGTTCTTCGTTATACAGCTGGGATCACGGTTACGGACTTAGCATTTTGTTATCAGAAGAGTTAATATCACTTCTATTTCAGAAGAAAGCTTGTCTGTCTGAAGTAGGTAGGTCTCTTTATTTGCTTTTAATAGGTAAGAAACCAATACTCATGGAGTTTGAATGACATTGAATTGAAAAATGGGACTTTGAACACCCCACCCACCAGCCTTTTTGCTGTTGCTCAATTGCCAAGTTGTTTCCACCTCTTTGCGACTCCTCCGACTGAAGCACATCAGGCTCCTCTGTCCTTCACTCTCTCCCAGAGTTTGCTCAGACTCATGTCCACTGAGTCAGTGATGCCATCCAACCATCTCATCCTCTGCCACCCCTTTCCCCTTTTGCAGCATCAGGGTCTTTTCCCATGAGTTCACATCAGGTCATCATATAATTTTGTAAAGTTCACCATTTTATCTGGACTTCTATTTGTTGGACTGGTGAACATGGCATATATTTGCCAAGGTCATTGCCATGAAGAAATAAAGAAGCATCTATAACCACAGTGGTTGGTACATGGTGGATGATCTTACTTTAAGCAGCAAGAAGTGAGGCAGCAGAGCAGTTTCCAGTAAGGACCTCTGTGCTTCACAATCCCAGGTCCTCGATCGGAGTTGACAAGTTTGTTCTATGAGCCACATAGTAGGTATTTTTATCATTGTGACCCATTTGGACTCTGGTGCAACTACTCAGATCTGCTATTGTATCATGTGAGCAGCCATAGACATTACTCAAATGAATGATCATGACTGTGTTCCAATAAAATTTATTAATGAAAACAGACACTGGCTTTCCTGGTGGCCCAGTGGTTAAGAATCCACCTTGCAATGCAGGGGTTGTGAGTTCGATCCCTGGTCAAGGAGCTAAGATCCCACATATCTTGGAGAAACTAAGGCTGTGTGCTGAGACTTCTAAGCTCACATGCCGCAGCTAGATACCCTACACACCACGATGGAAGATTTCACATAAACGGTGAGGATCCAACGCAACCAAATAAATAAATAACAGATAGCAGGCCTGATCTGGCCCATAGCCCATGTGACAATCCCTGACCTAGAATAAGAAGTTGAATACAGCGTGATACGTAACAAGATCTAGTAGATAAACTCCCATTCATGCTTTAACACTTTAGTCTCAATCTCCCTCTTCTATGAAACTTCCTCCCTGATGACGCTAAGCAGACTCACGGCTCCCATGACCGCTGCCCCCTTGGGTGCATCACATGACAGCCACCTTCCCACTGCGGGGAGAATGATGGCACCATTCCCCAGTGGTCTGAGAGGCCCTTGGGGTCACTGGCTATGCCTCTCCATTTTTCCTAAATATTTAAAAAGTGAACAACAATATGTCTCATGTCCCCCAAAGGATTAAAAAAAGTAGTGAGAGGGCTTAAACTGAAGTTGGGGGAACTTAGACTAATGAGTGGTTCTCAGCTGGGGAAACATTTTTAATGATGGGAGTTACTTTGGGGTGTCAAGATGGGAGGAGGGGTCCTATTTACATCCATTGAGTAAAGACCAGAGATGCTGCTAAGTATCCTACCAGGCTCAGGGCAGTCTCTCACAAGAGAGAGTCATCAGGTCCCCCAAGTCAATAATACTGAGGTTGAGACACCCTAGACTGGCAGAAGGTAGTATCTAAGTCATGTGGACCATACTTTACGGTTTATACTATGTTACTAATCTGTCCCCTACAAAAGGAGAGTGGGAAGAATCAGATGAGATGACATGTATAAAAGGAATCAGCATAAATCATTACATTTGTGCAAAAGTAAAGTCTTCTGTCAGTGAACCAATCCCGGAGTGTTGACACCATGTGGGCTAATTCTGGAACATTTTCAGTTTATCCCACCTGAATCTCCCCCTTCAGTCTGAGCCTTTTTCCCATCACTGTCTTCTCAGCAGGAATAGGAGTGCCTTTGGCCACCTTTCAAATGCAGAGGAACTGGGAAGCCACACCTAGGGCTGCTTTCTGCAGGCAAAATTATCAAATTCCTTTTAGCTTTTTCTCTAGGTTCTATTTTTGAAGCCTTTAATTATTTCAGTTTTTACAAAGATCCCCCTGTGGATTTCTCCTAGTTTACCACATACCTCCCACGATAGTTAGTCTTCACCTAAAAGGGTTTCCAGTGAATCTTCCCCTTGGACAGAATTACCCCGAGGTTTTTGCAAGCCATGCTGGCTTTCATCTTAGATGTATTTATGCTTATACCTTTGGTGATAGTCTGTCTTCCTGCTGAGTTTGGCCCTCTTTTCTCTTTACTTGAGTGAAGTAAAAAAAAGAAAACCCCAGGGGCTGCTGTTTGGGGAACTGCTCGAAACACCTAAGTTGACAAGGGGTACAATTTCTTGTTAGGTGTTTGCCCACTTAGGGAGACTGGGTGGGACAAAGTTTGGTGCTTTCTTTTCACTGAATCATACTTTGGATTGAATTATGTCCCCTGAAGAGATATACTGAAGTCCCAATTCCCCATACAGAAAGGAAGCATAGGCAGAATGAGGTCATTACGGTGGGTCCTAATCCAATAAGAAGCTTCCCAGGTAGCTCAGTGGTAAAGAATTTGCCTCTCAATGCAAGAGACTAGGGTTCAATCCCTGTGTAGGGAAGATTCCTTGGAGGAGGAAATGGCAACCCACTCCAGTATTCTTGCCTGGGAAATCCCATGGATAGAGGAGCCTGGTGGCTAAGTGGCATTGCAATGAGTCAGACACAACTGAGCACGCATGAACAAACTAAGCAATAGGACTGGTGTCCTTATAGGAAAGGGAAACTGGACATAGACAAACATGTGGAGGAAGGCCATGGAAAGACGGAGAGGGAGAAGATGGCATCTACAAGCTAAGGACTAAGGCTTTGATGTGGATCACAACAAACTTTGGAAAATTCTGAAAGAGATGGGAATACCAGACCACCTGACCTGCATGCTGAGAGATCTGTAGGCAGGTCAGGAAGCAACAGTTAGAACTGGACATGGAACAACAGACTGGCTCCAAATAGGGAAAGGAGTATGTCAAGACTGTGTATTGTCACCCTGCTTATTTAATTTATATGCAGAGTACATCATGAGAAACGCTGGGCAGGATGAAGCACAAGCTGGAATTAAGATTGCCGGGAGAAATATCAATAACCTCAGATATGCAGATGACACCACCCTTATGGCAGAAAATGAAGAAGAACTAAAAAGCCTCTTGATGAAAGTGAAAGAGGAGAGTGAAAAAGTTGGCTTAAAACTAACTCAACATTCAGAAAACTAAGATCATGGCATCTGGTCCCATCACTTCATGGCAAATAGATGGGAAAAAAAAAATGGAAATAGTGAGAGACTTTATTTTTTTTGAGCTCCAAAATTACTGCAGATGGTGACTGCAGCCATGAAATTAAAAAACACTTGTTCCTTGGGAGAAAAGTTATGACCAACCTAGATAGCATATTCAAAAGCAGAGACATTACTTTGCTAACAAGGGTCCATTTAGTCGAAGCTTTGTTTTTCCCAGTAGTCATGTGTGGATGTGAGAGTTGAACTATAATGAAAGCTGAGTGTCAAAGAATTGATGCTTTTGAACTGTGGTGTTGGAAAAGACTCTTGAGAGTCCCTTGGACCGCAAGGAGATCCAACCAGTCCATCCTAAAGGAAATCAACCTTGAATATTCATCAGAAGGGCTGATGCTGAAGCTGAAACGCCAATACTTTGGCTACCTGATGCGACGAACTGACTCTTTGGAAAAAAAAACCTTGATGCTGGAAAAGATTGAGGGCAAGAGGAGAATGGGACAACAGAGGATGAAATGGTTGGATGGCATCACCGACTCAATGGACATGAGTTTGAGCAAGCTCCAGGAGTTGCTTATGGACAGGGAAGCCTGGCATGCTGCAGTACATGGGGTCACAAACAGTCAGACAGGACTGAGTGACTGAACTGAACTGAAGTTGAGAGACTGGAGCTGGTTCTCCTCTGGAGCCTTCAGAGGGATCATGGCCCTGCTGACACCTTGACTGTGGACTTGACCTCAAAGCTGTGAGATGATGTATTACTCAGTTTGTGGGACTTTGTAACAGCAGCCTTAAGAAACTGTCTGCTGTAGCTTCTGCCACGCATGCACTAGCTGGAATTCACGATCATCTCAGAACATCTCTGCCGAGGATTGTTTAACAGCATTTCTCTATGTAACTGAAGTCACCAGTGGCTCGCATTTTCCTACCATACATACACACACCCCTATCCCAGACGCTACCTGCAGCAATGCTGATGGCTTCCTGCATCTCCTGGCTAAGAGCATCCTCCTACCATGAGCATACACATCCACATACAAAACAGGCTGATGTGCCAGGAAGTTCCCAGAGTGACTGTCAATCAGGGAGAGGCAACAGTGGTGAATAAAAAACCCTGATAGGACCACTTAGAGTTGGGTTCAACACAACTTTCAGAAGGTCCCCAGCAGCTTGAGCTCAGGTTGCCCATAATGGAACCTACTAATTAAGATATCTTGTCTTGGCTTTGTGTCCTCCACTTTCTCACTTCCCCAGTCTTTCACCATGCAAATAAAATGCTGTTGCTGCTGTTCAGTGGCTAAGTCGTGTCCAACTCTTTGCGACCCCATGGACTGCAGCACACCAGGCTTCCCTGTCCTTCACTGTCTCCCAGAGTTTGCTCAGATTCATGTCCAGTGAATCAGTTATGCTCTCTAACCAGCTCATCCTCTTTTTGCCTTCAATTTTTCCCAGCATCAGGGTCTTGTCCAGTGAATCGGCTCTTACATCTGGTGGCCAAATTATTGGAGCTTTGGCTTCAGCATCAGTTCTTGGCCCAGATAAAATTCTTGGCCCAAACCCTTGTGTTGGAATCTGATTTAGAGAAACTTCACCCTGGGTCACGCTGCTTCAGAAATATGAATGATGAGTCTGAGTGCTAGCACCATCCCTGAGGCTCAGAATCAAAGGAGAGAGGAAAGAGGTACTAGGAGTCCAAGAAAAGACTTACTGTCCCATCAACTGGGGGCAAGGTCAAGAGTCAAAGCCAAAACCTGAACAGGCACAGGATAAGATTCAGAGGTCCCAGCCAGAGCCACATCAGAGAATGAATGGTCCAGGGTGGCTGTAATCCAGGCAGATGGCCATTCCCATGTTCACTTGGAATCATTCACATGCTGGACACTGGGCTGGGAGCTAGAAACCCAGAAGGAAATAAGACATGTTCTCTGAACTCAAGGAGCTCACTTTCTTGTGGGGATACCCAGGTGTAAAACAAATGTGACTTAAGTGCCATGAGGTAAATCCTAAGTATTTGGGACCCTGGGGGAGAGGATGGAAGCCTTATATAATGTGCTAAGGCATTTGAATATCTCACTTGTAGGTAATAAGTGGGGCAGGGTTCATAACCATGTGCTCTGGACCATCAAACAATATTTTGTGCTTAGAAAGCCCCCAACTTCAACGAACGCTCACCTGTCAGTTTCTTGTTGTTCAATCTACAAGTCATGTCCGACTCTTTGTGACTCCGTGGACTGTAGCATGCCAGGCCTCCCTGTCCCTCAGTGTCTACCGAAGTTTCCCCAAGTTCATGTTCATTGCATTGGTGATGTCATCCAAACATCTCATCCTCTGTTGCCCCCTTCTTCTCCTGCCTTCAATCTTCCCCAGCATCAGAGTCTTTTCCAATGATACATGTAAATGCATGTTCATAATGGCATTCATGTAAATGCGTGTTCATTTCCAGGGTCTTTTCCAATGCTCTTCACATCAGCTGGCCAAAATATTGGAGCTTCGGCTTCAGCATCAGACCTTCCAATGCATATTCAGGATTGATTTCCTTTAGGATTGACTGGTTTGATCCACGTCTTGAGGTTAAAAACTTTTTAAAAAGGGGTCTTGATTTTGCACTGGGTCCCCCAAATTATGTGTCCTGTCCTGACAGTAAGAAGCCTAGAAATGCATACCACAGGAAATGGTTTTAATCCAGGTCTATGGTGTATGAATTGGAGATTCTAATGAGGGAAGCATGCTGATGGGAAACCAATGGTGGTTGCTTCATTGGGGGATTTTTTTTTTTTGCATTGGGGTGATTTTGAGGAGCTTACTGGCCAATCAGAACCTCTCCTTCCAGTTAGGCATGTTAATGCTTCATTCATTCATTCATCCACCATGTTTAAATTATTTCAAGTCCTTCAATATATTGACACATGACACAGCAGTACAGCAGTATCATAAAGTAAGTTGTATGTTCTTGTGGCGTGATTGTCTAAAGAATTCAGTCCATGCTTTCCGTACAACAAAAGATTGTGAAGCATTTTTCCACTTCGAGTATAATTCTTTCAAGTTCCCTATGAGGACGGTATTGCTTTCTTTGTTTCACAGATTAAAACTGAAGCTCAAGGACGCTTCAATTCATGCAGGATAAATCCAGTCTTACTAGGAGTTCTGAGCCCAGACTCCCTCCAGGTCCTCCTGTCCAAGGGCTTCTTCCACCTCTCATCCACAGCCTCCCTAAGTCATCTCTCACTCTAGTGTCTTTTGTAGAAGTGTCTCTGAAAGTTAGCATTTCTTAAAGCAGTCACAGTTTTGCAGACAGTGGACAATATTTGGGGGCAGTTTTTTAATCTCCTCCTTGATGGTACTTTAGTTTTGTAAAGTATTTCTGAATCTCTGTGGGGGAGCTCAGCATTTCCTACAACTTACGTTTAGACAGCAGTATTGGCTTTTCAGGGCTTTCCCTGGTGGCTCAGATGGTAAAGAATCTGCCTGCAAGGAAGGAGACCTGAGTTCGATCCTGCATCAGGAAGATCCCCTGGAAAACAGAATGGCTACCCACTCCAGTATTTTTGCTCAAGAAATCCCATGAACAGAGAAGCCTGGCAGGCTACAGTTCATGGGGTCACAAAGAGTCAGACAAGACTGAGCGCACACACACGAAATCATACAATATGTGATCTTTTGTGTCTGGCTTCTTTCACTTAACATGATGTTTTTGAAGTAGATCCATGTTGTATCTGTAGCATGTATCTGTACTTGATTCTTTTTTTTGGGGGGGGGGGTGGATAATATTCCATTGTCTGTAGATATCATCATTTGTTTATTTATCCATCCATTGATGGACATTTGGGCTATTTTTGCCTGTTGGCTATCGTAAATAGCGCTGCTATGAACATGCATTTACATGTATTTGTTAGAATACCTGTTTTTAATTTTTTTTTTTGGTATATACATCAGCATGGAATTGCTGAATCATGTGGTAATTTTAACTTTTTGAGAACCCTCCAAATTGTTTTCCGTAGCAGCTGTATCATTTTACATTTCTGCCAGCAATGCCTGTACATTATCTTATGTAGCCCATGATACTGATTTGATGAGGTCAAGTTATTTTATACAGAAAAATCCTGAGATTCAAAGACTTTAAATCACTTGTCCATCTCAGTGTTAGAATTTGACTCTATATCTTTGAAAGTCCCATTTCTTTCCATTGTTTAAACTTAACTTCTCAGGTCTTTAGTATCAGTGACTCAGACAGCAAAGAATCTTCCCGCAATGCAGACCTGGGTTCAATCCCTGAGTCTGGAAGATCCCCTGAAGAGGGAAATAGCAACCCATTCTAGTATTCTTGCCTGGAGAATTCCATGGACAGAGGGGCCTGGCTGGCTACAGTCCTTGGGGTCACAAAGAGTTGGACACAACTGAGCTACTAACATTTTGGAGAGAAAAACTGCAAGTCTATCATGTATGAACTGGTCCAGATACTGATTAAGAATTATGGGAAAATCCCAGCTCAGAGTATCAGACATTTACCTTTCTGTTAACACACATATATGTTTATTTTGCAAACTTAAAGTCTAAAATGATGCCCAGCCCATAGCACATGCTCAGAAAATATTTGAATGAATGAGTCTTGTGCATTCACCTGGGACCTTTCGTGTCTCTGGCAGCTAGCAACCCATATATTGCCTTTGCTTTAGCATCCTTCTTTGCCCTGTAGTTCAGCCAGGAGAAAAAGAGACCAGATCCTGCAGATGTGATGGAACTCCAATGGTGACAGAATGACCCCCTGACCCTTTAAACTGAAAATATGCCCTCATCAAACATGTCAGTATCCTTCTTCAAGTTGGGTGGCCATACCTTTCTCAATGTAACTTACTATTGTCTGATTATTTAATCTACAAACAGATATATTGCTGATGTATTTTAACCAGGATGTTTGTCTTATTTATGAATTAGTTTTCCTCTTTCACACTTTTGATGTTCTCTTGCCAAGAAGTTAACTAGAACTAATTTCAAATAATGAATGTCTTTTGTAGTTAATAAAAGGCTTCCCAGATCAATAAGGTTAATAAGTGATACAGTCACTTGGGCATGTTAATAAGTTTAAAAAAAAAAAGAAAGGAAAAGAGGCTGAGCCAACTAAAAAGCTGGAACTGAAAATAGATTATAGCATTTTGCCCTGAGGCTTTGGCAGCAATTGAAACAAAGTGTTTTGAAACAGAGCAAATTGGCATTTCTTTGACTTCTAATGTTCAGTCTCTCCAAGCAGGACACCTGGTTCAACTACACAAAACAGCCATTCAGAATTATAGTCTGGGCTTTTGTTATGCAAAAGGTAAATGAGGGTAGCAGGAACTCTTCCAGGAAAAGCTGTTTTTACTTTTTCCCTGGGGAGAGCTCTCATCAAAAAAAAAAAAAAAAAAAGAGAGAGAGAGAGAAAAAAGAAAAGCAAAAACTGCTGTTGACAGGAAATCAGGAGTCCTGAAGATGAGTGAGTTCTGAAATTATTTTCCAGAAGACTATTTCACACAATGCTATAAAGTGTTTCCACCATCAGTGAATTAATGGAACTCCCAGAGTTCCCTATTCAGGAACATAAAGTTGTCAGAGAACATTTTGAAGAGTTTCTGGCTGACTCTCCTGCCCCAACTCTCAGTCTTCAGAGACTTACTTTGGTTTGAGTTGAATCTATGTTCTCATAGAAACCATTTGACCAACACTAATTGGTTGACCCATCAGAAGAGAACCTTGGCCCCTTATGGGGGCTTTCCTGGTGGCTCAGCCTGTAAAGAATCTGCCAGCAATGCAGGAAACCTCGATTCAATCCCTGGGTCAGAAAGATCCCCTGGAGAAGCTACTCTAGTATTTTTGCCTGGAGAATCTCCTGGCAGGCTGCAGTCCATGGGGTCACAAAGAGTTGGACACGACTGAGTGACTCACAGTTGGACCCTTATGACAACAAGCCTGTGAATGTGCGCACACTTATATGCAAATAAGTGGTTTATTTGACGCAATGCAAACAGTGTTGGAAATTGCACTTGAATTTGAGGTTGCTGGTCAACCTGTCCAGCCCATTATTGTAAAAACCTAGAGTCCAGAATAAAAGGAGAATGAAGTGAAGGTCATTTCACCAAAGCAAGCCCATGCGTGGCATTTATCTCCGTGACTTTTAACCCTTTGATTCCATTGACTTTCTCTCATCATGTTGGGTGGGTGCTGGGCACTCGTGGAGCCAAGCAGCTCCCAAATTCAAAGGGAAGAGATTTTGTTCAATGAGTATTGAGAGAGTGAGGGGATCACACATCCAGCAGGGGACCTCTGGAACCTTCTCTTCCTCTCAGGACAGGTCTCCATTCCTTCCTTAGCTCCTTTGACAGTGATTCATTGAGTGTCCACTGTGTGCTGGCCCTTACTTTGGGGATGGGATACATGGCAGGAAAGGGGACAAAGCCCATGCTCTCATAGCGGTCACCTTCACACAAGGAAGACACATGAAGAGAGGTCAATAGCATTGTAACTGTCCGTGAGTGGAAGGGCTATGAAGAAAGAAGGGAATGGGAAATTCTTTAGCTCCTAAGATTAGAGAAAGTCTTAGGAAGGGGCAAGCCCTGCAAACAATCAGGAGAGAGACCAGAAGGAGGACTGAATGCAAGTGTCCTAGGAGGACTTGGGCGTATCTGGGAAAGCCATGACTCTACAGGAGAAGGGTGACCGAGAGGAATACCAGAAAGCTGGACAGCGTAGACAGGGCCAGAGCTTGGGGACCTGGAGGGCCTCTCCGGTTCAGCACCATTCACCTTTGGGGCTGCAGAGTTCTTTGTCATGGTGGAAGGAGGGAGGTCAGAGCCTACCCACACCAGGATGTTTAACTTATCCCCAGGCTTTACTCAGCAGATGCTGTTAGCACCTCCAAAAGTTGTGACTACCCTAAAGTTCCCAGACATTGCCAAATGTCCCAGGACTGGGCGGGTGTGTGTGTGTGTGTGTGGGTGGGTGTGGGTGCATGCAAAATCGCTCTTGTAGGTTATGGGAAGAATAAGTCTTGGTATATATACACGATCTACTCCAGTATTCTTGCCTAGAGAATTCCATGGACTGAGACGGCTGGCAGGCTACAGTGCATGGAGTCTCAGAGAGTCGGACTGACTGAGCAACTTTCACTTTTTCACAATATACACTATCACGTGTAAAAGAGATGCTAGGGGAAAACTACAGTATTCAGCTAGGGAGCTCAGCTCTGTGCCTTGTGATGACCTAGAGGGGTAGGATGGGAGGTGTGGGGTGGGTGTCAAGAGGGAGAGGGTATATGTGTACATAGAGCTGATTCATGTGGCTGTACAGCAGAAACTAAAATATTGTAGAACAACTATATCCCAATTTTTAAAAAATGAATAAGTTCAGTTTCGTTCAGTCACTCAGTCATGCCCAACGCTTTGTGACCCCATGGACTGCAACACATCAGGCTTCCCTGTCCTTCACCAACTCCTAGAGCTGGTTCAAACTCATGTTCATTGAGTTGGTGATACCATCCAACCATCTCATCCTCTGTCATCCCCTTCTCCTCCTGCCTTCAATCTTTCCCAGCATCAGGGTCTTTTCTAATAAGTCAGCTCTTCACACTAGGTGGCTAAAGTATTGGAGCTTCAGTATTGGTCCTTCCAATGAATATTTAGGATTGATTTCCTGTTTAATCTCCTTTCAGCCCAAGGGACTCTCAAGAGACTTCCCCAGCACCACAGTTCAGAAGCATCAGTTCTTCTTCAGTGTTCAACTTTCTTTATGGTCCAGCTCTCACATCCATACATGACTACTGGAAAAACCATAGCTTTGACTAGATGGGCCTTTGTCCACAAATATCTCTGCTTTTTAATATACATTCTTGGTTAGTCATAGCTTTTCTTCCAAGAAGCAAGTGTCTTAATTTCATGGCTGCAGTCACCATATGTAGTGATTTTGAAGCCCCCCAAATAAAGTCTGTCACTGTTTCCATTGTTTTCCCATCTATTTGCCATGAAGTGATGGGACCAAAAGCCATGATCTTCATTTTTTGGTTGAGTTTTAAGCCAGCTTTTTCACTCTCCTCTTTCACTTTCAACAAGAGGCTCTTTAGTTCTTCTTCATTTTCTGCCATAAGGGTGGTGTCATCTGCATATCTGAGATTATTGATATTTTTCCTGGCGATCTTGATTCTAGCTTGTACTTCATCCAATTTGGCATTTCTCATGATGTACTCTGCATATAAATTAAATAAGCAGGGTGACAGTATACAGCCTTGACATACTCCTTTTCCGACTTGGAACCAGTCTGTAGTTCCATGTTCTAAGTGTTCTTGACCTGCATACAGATTTCTCAGGAGGCAGATCTGGTGGTCTGGTATTCCCGTCTCTTGAAGAATTTTCCACAGTTTGTTGTGATCCACATACTCAAAGCCTTTAGCATAGTCAAGGAAGCAGAAGTAGATATTTTTTCTGGAATTTTCTTTCTTTTTCTATGATCCAACAGATATTGGCAATTCGATCTCTGGTTCCTCTGCCTTTTCTAAATCCAGCTTGAACATGTGGAAGTTCTTGGTTCACATACTGTTGAAGCCTGGCTTGGAGAATTTTGAGCATTTGCTAGTGTGTAACATCTCACACTCTAGCAAAAAAAAAAGAATAGATATTGGTAATGATCCTCGATAGTGATAGTGTTAGTCACTCAGTTGTGTCCAACTCTTTGTGACCCCATGAACTATAGCCCACCAGGCTCCTCGGTCTGTGGAACTCTCCAAGCAAGAATACTGGAGTGGGTTGCCGTTTCCTTCTCCAGGAGATCTTCCTGGCTCAGGGATCCAATCCAGGTCTCCTGCATTGCAAGCAAAGTCTGTACCATCTGAGCCACTGGAGTTTATTCTAATGTGATGGAAATCTGTTGGAGCATTTTAAGCTTGAGAGTAACTCAGAGTAAATTTCATTCCAAAAGGACCTCTGGCTGGTGGGCAGCAGCAACTTGGGTGGCTCAAAAGGAGGTGAGAGCAGGGGCAGAACCGCTTTTTGTGGGACATCTGTCCTAGGAAGGGAGAGTGCCTCATAATCATTAGTGTCCCCAAGCATCTGACCATGGCAAGAAATGGCCTTCTTAGCTGCCAAGCACCAACTCCAAAGTTGCTGAGTCAGCAGTGGTAGTGACCAGAGAAAGCAGCTTCTTAGGGGAAAGGCATTTGGAAAAGGCAGTTTCTTAGCGGCCTAAGAGCTCAGTGGTACAAGGCTGAGGCTTTGGGTTGGTTCAGGCACAACCCAGTGAATTCATACTTATGGTACCTGGGTGTGTGACCCCTCTCTTGCTCAATTATGTCATAGCCTCAGGGGGTACTCACTGGAAAAGACCCTGATGCTGGGAAATATGGGGGGCAAGAGGAAAAGAGAGTGACAAAGGATGAGATGGTTGGATGGCACCATCGACTCAGTGGACATGAGTTTGTGTCCAGGCTCCTTTGTCCATGGAATTCTCCAAGCAAGAATACTGGAGTGGTTTGCCATTTCCTTCTCCATGGTGATTTGCTCTATAACTCTGAAATACTGGGTATTTTCAAGTTCATCCCATGTCACCATTTCCCACCACAGCTTCTGAACCGTGTACTCTCCAAATTCATCTGCTGAAGCCTCACGCTCAATGCGATTGTATGAAGAGGCAACACATTTAAAGAGGCAATTAAGGTTAAATGAAGTCCCAAGAATGGGGGCCTATTCCAATAGGGCTGATGCTTTTATGAGAAGGGGAAAAGGTACCAAGAGGGTCCATGCACCAAGAAAAGGATACGCGAGGCCACAACTAGAAGGCGGCTGTCTGCATACCAAAGAGAGACCTCAGCAGAGACCAGATCTGACGGCACCTTGATGTTGGACTCCAGCCTTCAGAATGGAGAGGAAATAAACTTCTGTTGTTCCTGCCCCCTGGTCTGTGGCCTATGCTTGTGAGCTGTAGTAGACTACTGCAAGCCCTCCTCCCCCAGATGTCATCCTTATGTGGATAATGCCACTGCACCTCTGGGACATTCATCTTTGATCTCAGTCTTGGTGGCTACTTTGGAAATCCTTACTGAGATCCTCCCCACCCACCCCCCAAGCCTGCGTCTGCCTCGTATGGTGCTTCCAGATTCTCCAAAGGAGCCTCTGACTCCTGTCCTTCGCTTCACTTCCCTGACTCATCTTTCTTGGCTCCACTCTTTCACGTTAGTGCTCCCCGGGGTTTTGTACTCAAAGCTCTTCACATCTCAAGTCTAGACACCCGCCTAGGAAGGCGCGTTTGTTCCCAGAGCTTTAACTATCACTTCCATGCAGATGACTCATACGTTCATTTTCCCAGACTCTCAATATCGCTCACGAGCTCCAGAACTTTGCTTTCTGCCCCTAACTTGACCTTTCCCCAGTGAAGGATATCACCACCACAGCTCTCAACTAAGCCAGAAAGACACCTTTGGCTCTTTGCTCTTTTTCTTCAGATGGTTCACAGGGTCTTTTGGACACCACTGTCTGCCTTCAATGTGTCATCTCCTGAGTCAGTTTTCTGACGCTTACATCTGACAGTGCTATCTTCCTACTTGAAAGTTATTAACACTGCTATGTAAAAAAGTGGAAAATGAATAAGAACCTACTTTATAGCACAAGGAACTTTTTTCAATACACTCTAATGACCTGTATGGGAGTAGAATCTAAAAAGGAATGGATATACATATATGTACAACTGACTCGCTTTCCTGTACAGCAGAAACTAGCAAACAAACACTGTAAATCAACTATAGTCCAGTAAAAAAATTAAACTAAAAAGTTATTGACAGCGTTCAATTAACCTGTTGAGAAACCCCAAGTTCAGTTTCCATACATGGTGCCTTTCCAGTAACATCTTCTCCCCTTTTCCCATCCAGATAGCTATGTTCCAGGCCAATTGCTACTGCTGCTGCTGCTGCTAAGTCACTTCAGTCGTGTCCGACTCTGTGCGACCCCATAGACGGCAGCCCGCCAGGCTCCCCCGTCCCTGGGATTCTCCAGGCAAGAACACTGGAGTGGGTTGCCATTTCTGTCTCCAATGCATGAAAGTGAAAAGTGAAAGTGAAGTCTCTGTTGTTTCCGACTCTTAGCGACGCCATGGGCTGCAGCCCACCAGGCTCCTCCGTCCATGGGACTTTCCAGGCAAGAGTACTGGAGTGGGGTGCCATTGCCTTCTCCGACAGACACCAATTATGCTCCCTAAAATCTGTGTTCCTTTACCTCTTTCGCTTCTTCTGACTGTAGTGGCTCCACCGGCAATCCAGCCTTTCACCGTCAACCCTTCTCCTTTGTCCCTTCTCTACTATGCAAACCACACTCTTTTTTTGAAAATTTTATTTTAATTGGAGGATAATTGTTTACAATATTGTGCTGGTTTCTGCCATCTATCGACATGAATCAGCCTCTGCCATAGGTGTACATATATACCCTCCCTCTTAAAACTCCATCTGAACTCCCTCCCCATCCCACCCCTTTATGTTGTCACGGAAGACCAACCATATTCCACTGTGTGTATATAACACCACTTCTTTATCCACTCATCTGTCAATGGACATCTAGGTTGCTTCCAGGTCCTAGCAATTGTAAACAGTGAGGCAATGAATATTGGAGCACATGTGCCTTTTAAAATTACAGTTCTTTAGGGTATACACCCAGCAGTGGAAATGCTGGGCCATATGGTAGTTTTATTACTAATTTTTTTAAGAACTCTCCATACTGTTCTCCATAGTGACTGTATCCATTTGCATTCCCACCAACAGTGAAAGAGGGTTCCCTTTTCTCCACACTCTCTCCAACATTTATTGTTTGTAGACTTTTTGATGATGGCCATTCTGAAAGGTGTGAGTTGATACCGCATTGCAGTTTTGATGTGCATTTCTCTAATAATGAGCGATATGGAGCATTCTTTCATGTGTTTATTAGCCATCTCTGTGTCTTCTTTGGAGAAATGTCTGTGTAAGTCTTCTGCCCAATTTTTGGCTGAGTCGTCTGGTTTTTGGTATTGAGCTTCATGAGCTCCTTGTATATTTTAGAGATTAGCTCTTTGTAAGTTGTTTCATTTACTATTATTTTCCCCCATTCTGAGGATTGTCTTTTCACCTTGATTATAGTTTCCTTCATTGTGCAAAACCATTTAAGTTTAATTAGGTCCCATTTGTTTATTTTGTTTTTATTTCCATTACTCTAGGAGGTGGGTCATAGAGGGTCTTGCTGTGGTTTATGTCAAAGGGTTCTGCCTATGTTTTCCTTTAAGAGTTTTATAGTTTCTGGTCTTATGTTTAGGTCTTGAGTTCATTTTGAGTTTATTTTTGTGTGTGCTGTTAGGAAGTGTTCTAATTTCATTCTTTTATGCATAGCTGTCCAGTTTTCCCAGCACCACTTATTGAAGAGACTGCCTTATCTCCATTGTATATTTTTGCCTCCTTTGTCAAAGATAAGGGGCCCATAGGTGCGTGGATTTATCTCAGGGCTTTCTATCTTGTTCCATTGTCTATATTTCTATTTTTATGCCAGTGCCATACTGTCTTGATAACTAGCTTGGTAGTAGTCTGAAGTCAGGGAGGTTGATTCCTCCAGCTCCGTTCTTCTTTCTCAAGATTGCTTTGACTATCCAGGGTCTTCAGTGTTTCCATACAAATTGTGAAATTATTTGTTCTAGTTCTGTGAAATAGACCAGTGGTAGTTTAATAAAGTTTGCATTGGATCCACATATTACTTTGGGTAGTATAGTCATTTTCACAATATTGAGTCTTCTAATCCAAGAACATGGTATATCTCTCCATCTGTGTGTGTTGTCTTTAATTTCTTTCATCATTGTCTTATAGTTTTCTGCACACAGCTCTTTTATCTCTTTAGGTAAGTTTATTCTGAAGTATTTTACTCTTTTTGTTGAAATTGGTGAATAGGATTGTTTCCTAAATTTCTCTTTCTGATTTTTCATTTTTACAGACTGAATCTATCCCTTCACTCACAAAGCCATCTTCTCTTGCACAGTCAGAGTCCCCAGCTCCATGGTCTATGTGCCTAAAGCCTTTTGCCTGCTTGTCTATCTTGCTCAATTAAGCTTTTTTACCATTGCAACCATGCCATAGCTATCCTTGAAGCTCTAAATAACCTGGGATTATTCTTGACATCCAATTTGGTCTCTGAAAAACACTAGCTGAATGAAGGAACTATGAATAAATATCTTCTGTGATTATCTCTGATGGAAAGCTCTTTCTCATTTTGCCATTCCTAAAACTCTGAGGCTCGTGTTTGGAATGCAACAACAGAGGGCATAATTCTTTCAATTGAACTAGATTCAAAGGAACACTTAGGGGAGTAGAAACAAGAAGATGTATATTTCCATAGAAACTGTGTGCCTCAGGTCCAAAATAACTTGGGAAACGGCTGAGTGAGAGGAAAAACAAAAATAAAATAGTATCATCAGTGTCATGGAAGATTATTACAGATTGTCTACACAGACAGAAAATACAGATGTTTCCTGACACCAAATAAGCTATGAAGGGGATCAGGGACATAAGGCACTCAGTATTGTATCAAGGTTTTACTCTGTCCAAAGCAACCATGTTGAAAGATAAAGATAGTTATCAAAATGGTTTTTAAAAATAACAGGAAATAGTAACTATTATGCTTCTTTATTAACTCATTAAATATCAAGATGAATTTTTTTTAATTTCAGAGTAGTGATGAGCATACACAATATTTTGATACATTTATAACAGCTATAATGCAGTGTGAAAATATCTATGATTTCTATTGGTGAGAAAATCTTAAGTATTTCATGATTAAAGGAAATACTCTATTTGAGTGAGAGATTAGTAAAAGTAAAGATGTGTTATAACCTAGGTCACAAAAATGCTAACCACAGAAAAACTCTAGAGATGCAGAGAGACTAGTTTGCTTTGACTTCTTCATGGATAAATAACCTTTGAGAAACTACCTTTAGAAGGACATCAATAAATAGCCAGAGGACTCTTTTATTTTCAGGACAGACAATGCTAGATTCCTCAGTTCAGTTCAGTCGCTCAGTTGTGTCTGACTCTTTGCGACCCTATGAATCGCAGCACGCCAGGCCCCCCTGTCCAGCACCAACTCCTGGAGTTCACTCAGACTTATGTCCATCGAGTCCGTAATGCCATCCAGCCATCTCATCCTCAGTCATCCCCTTCTTCTCCTGCCCCCAATACCTCGCAGCATCAGGCTCTTTTCCAATGAGTCAACTCTTCACATGAGGTGGCCAAAGTACTGGAGCTTCAGCTTTAGCATCATTCCTTCCAAAGAAATCCCAGGGTTGACCTCCTTCAGAATGGACTGGTTGGATCTCCTTGCAGTCCAAGGGACTCTCAAGAGTCTTCTCCAACACCACAGTTCAAAAGCATCAATTCTTCAGCACTCAGCCTTCTTCACAGTCCAACTCTCACATCCATACATGACCACAGGAAAAACCATAGCCTTGACTAGACGGACCTTAGTCGGCAAAGTAATGTCTCTGCTTTTGAATATACTATCTAGGTTGGTCATAACTTTTCTTCCAAGGAGTAAGCGTCTTTTAATTTCATGGCTGCAGTCACCATCTGCAGTGATTTTGGAGCCCCCCCCCCCAAAAAAAAAGTCTGACACTGTTTCCACTGTTTCCCCTGTTTCCCCATCTATTTCCCATGAAGTGATGGGACCGGATGCCATGATCTTCATTTTCTGAATGTTGAGCTTTAATCCAACTTTTTCACTCTCCTCTTTCACTTTCACCAAGAGGCTTTTTAGTTCCTCTTCACTTTCTGCCATAAGGGTGGTGTCATCTACATATCTGAGGTTATTGATATTTCTCCCGGCAATCTTGATTCCAGCTTGTTCCTTCCAGTCCAGCATTTCTCATGATGTACTCTGCATAGAAGTTAAGTAAGCAGGGTGACAATATACAGCCTTGATGTACTCCTTTTCCTATTTGGAACCAGTCTGTTGGTCCATGTCCAGTTCGAACTGTTGCTTCCTGAGCTGCATACAGATTTCTCAAGAGGCAGGTCAAGTGGTCTGGTATTCCCATCTCTTTCAGAATTTTCCACAGTATATTGTGATGCACACAGTCAAAGGCTTTGGCATAGTCAAGAAAGCAGAAATAGATGTTTTTCTGGAACTCTCTTGCTTTTTCCATGATCCAGTGGATGTTGGCAATTTGATCTCTGGTTCCCCTGCCTTTTCTAAAACCAGCTAGAGACTACATAAACTTGAAAGACACACGGATGGTGATTCCCATAACATTCCCATTCAACTTGCTGATTTGGCCTGTGCCAAAAGCAGATGGATCTTGGACAATGACAATGGATTATTGGAAGCTTCGCCAGGTGGTGACTCCAATACAGCTGCAATGCCAGCTGTGGTTTCATTGAGAAACTAACAGATAACCTGGTACCTAGCATGCATCGGTTAATCTAAAAAATGCTTTTTTCTTGAAATATATTAATAAAGGCCAGTAGAAACAGGTTTTTTTTTTAAGCTGGCAAAGCCAGCAATACACTTCTACTATCTTACCTCAAAGGGTGCATCAACTCTCCAACCCCATGTCATCATTTAGTTTGCAGAGAGCTGGATTGCTTTTCTAGTCTATAAGATATTTATTATACTGGTCATTATGTTGGCAGCATTATGCTGATTGGACTTAGCGAACAAGAAGCAGCAACTACTCTGGACTTACTGGTAAGACAGTCGTTTGTCAGTGTATGGGAAATAATCCAACAAGAACTCAGGGTCCTTCGACTTCAGTGAAATTTCTAGGCATCTAGTGGGGCAAACCTAGTGGGCTTCCCTTGTGGCTCAGCTGATAAAGAATCTGCCTGCAATGTGGGAGACCTAGATTTGATCTCTGGGTTGGGAAGATTCCCTAGAGAAAGGTAAGGCTACCCACTCCAGTATTCTAGCCTGGAGAATTCCATTGACTGTATAGTCCATGGGGTTGCAAAGAGTCAGGCCTGACTGAGCAACTTTTAGTCACTTTGGGGCAAGTCAGATTGATATATCCCTTCTGAGGCAAAGGATAAATCAAGTCCATGGAATTTTCCAGGCCAGAAGACTGGAGTGGGTAGCCTTTCCCTTCTCCAGGAGATCTTCCCAACCCAGGGATCAAACCCAGGTCTCCCACATTGCCCGCGGATTCTTTACCAGCTGAGCCACAAGGGAAGTGCAAGAATACCGGAGTAGGTAACCTATCTCTTCACCAGGGGATCTTGCCAACCCAGGAACTGAACCAGAGTCCCTGCATTGCGGGTGGATTCTTTACCAACTGAGCTATCAGGGAAGCCAGGGCCTTAGCAGAGACTGAATGCTTAACCATGAGCCACTAAGTTACCACATGACCACAAACCATAAAGCTGGTCATGCACAGCAATGCTCTGTTGTCACGTGGAAGTGATACTTAGGTGAGCAGGACTGAGCAGGCCCTGAAGACATAAATAAGGTACACAAAGAAATGACTCGAATGCCCATGGTGCCCCCGCCTCCTGCTACTCTGCCTTCTCTCTCCCAGCCACACCTGTGACTCAAGAGGAGATCCCTGCAATCCCGTTGACAAGGTAAGAAAAGACTAGGGCCTGGTTTACAGATGGTTCTGCGTGATATGCAGGCATCACTTGCAAGTGGACAGCTGCAGCCCTGCAGACCTTGGGGACATCCCTGAAGAAGGACAAGAGTGAGGGCAAGCCTTCCAATGGGAAGAACGTTGAGCCCTGCCCTTGGCTGCGCTTTGCTTGGAAGGGAAATGGCCAGGTGCGTGACTGTGTATGTTTCAGGCCCTGGGGCCAGTGGTCTGTCAGGAGAGTCCAGAAAAGTATGTGATTGGAAAATTGATGACAAGGAAATTTGGGGGAGAGGATGTGGATAGACCTCTCAGAATGGGGCAATAAAAAGTGAAGATATTTGTGTCCCATGTGAATGCTCACCAAAAGGATATCTCAGCAGAGATGTGGTTCAGTAGTCAAGCAAATAGGATGGCCTGTTCTGTGGGTGCCAGTCGGCTGTTTTCCCCAGTCACTGCCATCACAGCCCAACGGGCTCATGAACAGAGAAGCCATGTGGCTGGGTTGGAGGTAATTCATAGGCTCAGCCACAAGGACTTCCAGTCACCAAGGTCCACACGGCCATGCCTGCCCCGAGTGCCCAATCTACCAGCTGCCAAGGCCCCCAACAGGGCACCTTTACCAGGAATGACCACCAGCCTCCCGGTGGCAGGCTGATGACGTTAGATCCTGCCTTCACGGAGGGTTAGCATTTTCCTCTTCCTGGAGAGACACTCTGAATACGCACTTGCTTACCCTACATGCAATGCTGCTGCTGAAACTACCACTCCTGGACATACAGAATGCCTCGGCCACTGCCATGGTATTCCACTCATCGCTTCTGACCCAGGCTCTCACTGCACAGTAGATGAAGTGCAATAACGGATCCATCTCATGGAAGTCACTGGAATTCTAACTGTATTTCTGAAGCAACTGTATCCTGAAGCAACTGGCTTGATAGAACAGCGGAATGGTCTTTCGAAGACTCAATAGCATCAGCTAGGCATTGATATCTGGTCAGGCTGATGTAAGGCTTTCCAGAAGGCTCCATATGCTCTGAATCAGAATGCAATATATGGTGCTGTTTCTCCCAGATCCAAAACTCCCAGGTCCAGGAATCAGTGGTGGAAAGGGGATTGGTACCACCCACTATTTCCCTTAGTGACCCACTAGCAAAACTTTTGCTTCCTGTTCCCATGACCTTAAGCTCTGTTGGTCCAGAGGTCTCAGCTCCAAAGGGCACAGAGCTTCCACCCGGAGACACAACAGTGATTCCATTGAATTGAGAGTTAAGTTAAGACAGCCACTAGGCCCCTTTGGATTCCTCATTCTTCTGAATAAACAGGCAAAGAAGGGAGTTACTGTGCTGGCTAGGGTGATTGATTCTGACTTTCAAAGGGAAACCTGACTTCACCTGGGCCTCCAGCCTGCTGACTGAAGATCTAGGGATGTTTTAGCATCCATAATTGCCTGAGCTAATTCCTTATAGTAAATCTTCCTATAATATAGGTACACACTTAGTATTGATTCTGTTTTCTCTAGAGAATCTAGTTAATTTCAAAATAGTTATCAAACTAGTTTTTTTTAAAATTATAATAGAATCAGTTATGCTTCATTATCAACACATTAAAGAATAAGACCTGGACTTCCCTGGTGGTGCCGTGGATAAGAATCTGACTGCCAGTGCAGGGGACGGGGGTTTGATCCCTGGTCCAGGAAGATTCACAGGCCTCAGAGCAGCTAAGCCCATAAGCCACAACTACTGAAGTCTAGAGCCTGCACTTCTCGACAAGAGGAAACCTCAATGAGAAGCCACCACAAAGAAGGGTAGCCCCTGCACATCAAGGAAGACCTGAGACAGCCAAAAATAATTTTTTAACTAATTAACTAATTAAACAGCAAAAAAAAAAGACCCATTGCCAAGCTGAATAACTATAATTTCAAGGTGGTGATGAGCTTATGCAATATTGTAATACATTTGCAATAACTATAATGTGGTTTAAAAATATCTGTGATTTCTATTGATGAGAAAATTGTGTGTCCTTCCTTTACTTCCATTTGTTCTGTATATTTGTGACTGAAGAAACTGCCACATTTGAGTTAGAGATTAGAAAAAGATAAGGACAAATTTTTGTTGTAGCCAATCTCATAAGGATCCTCACTCTCTCAGGGTCCATAGAGACCAAGAAAAGAAACTCTGAGATAGAAACAACCGTCCCTTTATGCCTTCCTAGGATAAATTATGCTTTGAGAAACTACCTTTAAAGGGACACAGTAAACACTTACTGGACTCTTTGATTCTCAGGATAACCAAACACCAAACATCTGAAAAATATGTGCGCCATAGACAGGGAAACTGAGGCAGACTTTGGTTTAAAAAAAGAAAAAAAAGAGAGACTGGCAGAGAGAGAGAGAGAGAGTGAAGTCTTCTTTTCCATGAATGATTGGCTTCGGGGACAAAAATCTAAATCTCTTCCACAAGTTATTTTAGCCCCTCTGGGTCCCCAGCATAGTACTTCCATGTAACTGACACTCAATGTTACTTAACAATATTACTTATTAAAGATCATTGATGGACGCATTGATGAACTTACAAGAGTGTCACTTAAAGTTGCAGAGAGAGCAGGGGACTCACACAAGTTGTTTCATTATTTGCTTTTTTCCAGTAGTCATGTGTGGATGTGAGAGTTGGACCATAAAGAAGGCTGAGCCTGAAGAATTGATGCTTTTGAACTGTGGTGTTGGAGAAGGCTCTTGAGAGTCCCTTGGACTGCAGGGAGAGCTAACCAGTCATACTAAAGGAAATCAACCCTGAATATTCATTGGAATGACTGATGTTGAAGTGAAACTCCAATACTTCGGCCACCTGATGTAAACAGCTGATTCATTAGAAAAGACCCGGATGCTGGGAAAGATTGAAGGCAAGAGAAGAAGGTGATGACAGAGGATGAGAAGGTTGGATGGCATCACTGACTCAATGGACACGAGTTTGAGCAAACTCCAGGAGTTGGTGATGGACAGGGAAACCTAGCATGCTGCAGTCCTTGGGGTCTCAAAGAATTGCACACAACTGAGGGACTGAACAGCAACAAAGCATCCTCTTCCCTCCCCTCTAGTGCTATCTTAGAGGCATGCCCAGGCTCTTCCCTTAGAGCAGCTGGCTCTGGCGGCTGTCTGGCATCACCATCCAGAAGCCAGGTGGTCTTACAGCCCATTCCCTCCATGCCAAGGGCAAAGAGTTCAAGATGAATACATCCAAACCACTTGATGTTCGTGCTGTTTCCATGCATGAAAACAAGGCGACTTCCCATCAGGAGCTCTGCCCTCCTTGGTTAATGTATCCTTTCCTAATCTGCTCAAGGAGAGTGCAGTGCCCCCTCATTAGACAAGATGCGCACTTCAGACAACCATATTTTGTGTAAATGAATTCACATATGAATTAATTAATGAATTACTTATAATGTGAGCCCCAAGGAGAAACAGAAAATACAAAGAGAGGAACAAATATGTATCCAATTCTACAATCCAGACATGCATATTACTAACATTTTAGCATATTTAATTCAAGATTTTATTCTCTTTTGAATAGTTTCTTACCGCTTACCCCCCGCCATGGGCATTTTTGTCAAGAAGCATGGAAAGGGGGATTGTATACACTTGTGATGATTCTAGCATATGCTACCTTATTTCTTTTCCCCATCATTTAATATAGTAGCTTGTTATTATATTTATATAAACTGTATGTGTGTATGTTTATATCAATTGTATGTATGTGTATAATTTATATGTATATAATAAGAGTAAATTCATGTCTATAAAAATAAATTTGATAAATAAAGGCACATATGCATAAAAGTCTAACCCTAATACACATATGCTTTTATTTATCAATTCTCTTTCAATGGTCACATACTTGCTCATCCGTTAAACATATTAATGACATAGTCACACTGTTTCACCTTTTCTCTGTCACAGGTAAGGTTCCCGCAAACATGTCTTTCTACCCATCTTTTCCTTCACTTCGTCTTTGGGCTGATTTCCTAGATGTGCAAATGATGCATCAGAAAATGAAATTGCTTAAGGCTCTTCATAGAAACGGCAACCAAACTTTCAATGTGGCCTTCCATTTTAAGTTTTAGTAGTGGCTTCATTACCTAATTCAGGAGAAATCCCTAAAATCCCAAACAATTTTTTTTTTTTCTTTCATGCCCAATAAGCTGGAACTTTCTCAGCGCTAGCACATGAGGAGTAGGGTCACACAGCACAGCACTGAGGCCAAAAACACCAGCTTGGAGCTAAACACACGTGTTCAAACCCAGCTCCGTCCTCTCCCTGCTGGACACACTTGGGCCAGTTATTCACCTCCTCTGTTCCTGAATTAACTTATTTTAAAAGTGGGGATGAACAGCAATACTTACTAAATAGTAATACTTACAACACACGGATGCTATGAGGATTAAATGAGCTACTGAATGTCAAGTGGTTTAACATATAGCATGACTTCAAAATTAGTTTTATTGTCAGTAACTGAGAACATAGTTTACAATAACTGTGGTCTTGTAAATAGTAATATATTTGAGGCAAAATTTGCCTCCTACTATTTGTTTTCTACTTATCCTACCTGTTTCGATAATCATTTTCCCTCTGTTCTTGCATTATTTTGGTTTCGTGGAGTATTTCCACTTTGTCATGTTTTCACCTCTCATCGTTGGGGGTGGGGGGGAGTTACTGTTCTTTCATAGCTGACCTAGAGATCCCTGAGACCTGCTTGATTCATAAACGGAGACCTCACTTCATTCAAACATGAAAGAACTGCTTTCCCTTCCTTTCAACTTATTTGCTTTCGTTGTCATTTATTTTAATTGCATACATATTCATATTCTATTAAAATATTATTATTATAGATTTGGACAATCTACATTCACTTCAGTTTACAGACATAAATGCCTTTTCTTGTTCTTCATCCTTTCTGTATCTCTAAGATCCCATCTGGGATCACTCACCTTCCTTCTGCAGAATGGCTTTTATATTTCCTGCCCTATACTGAAAGTGAAAGTCACTCAATCATGTCTGACTTTTTGCAACTCCATGGACTATACAGTCCATGGAATTATCGAGGCCAGAATACTGGACTGGGTAGCCTTTCCCTTCTCCAGGGGATCTTCCCAACCCAGGGATCGAACCCAGGTCTCCCACATTGCAGGCAGATTCTTTATCAGCTGAGCCACAAGGGAAGCCCTGTAATATCGCTCTAGTATGTATGTAGTATAAAATATGTCCTGTATAAAATAAATATGCCCTGTATAAAACAGTATAAACTATGCCCTGTAATATTGCTCTAGTAAGCGCAAGCTTACTAGTGACAAATCCTCTCTGCTGTTTGCTTTTCTGAAAATCTCTTTATTTTATCTTCATTCTTAAAGAATTTTTTTTCACCCAGTGTAGAATTCTAGGTTGGGTATTAGTTTTCAGTATTATGAAAATTTTTCTTTTATTACATTCTGGTTCTATTATCAATTTTATTTCATTATTGATTTTATTATCTCTACTTTCTATTTTATTTTATGTTACCTTATTAATTTATTATCTTTGTTAAAATTTCATATTTTGTTTTTATTTCATTTATTTCATTTTATTTTAGTCTATGTTTGACTTCACATTTTACTTTTACTATTTTTCTTTATGTTTTAAATTTTATGTCATTTTATTATAGCTTATGTTTTATTTGTGTGTTTATTTTGAAATTTCACTATTTTATTTTACTATGTTGATTTACTTTATTTTTTCATAGAATTTTCCAGGCAAGAATACTGGAATGGGTTGTCGTTTCTTCCTTTAGGGGATTTTCACAACCCAAGGATTGAACTTGTGTCTCCTGCATCTCCTGTATCGACTAGCAGACTCCTTATCACTTGAGTCCTCTTAGCGGGTAAAGAATCCACCTGTCAATGCAGGAGACACCGGAGAGTCAGGTTCGATCCCTGGGTTGGGAAGATTCAGTGGAGGAGGCAATGGCAACTCACTCCAGGCAATACTTCAGGAAAGCACCTCTTGGATGAAAAATCCCATGGTCGGAGGAGCCTGATGGGCTATAGTTCAAAGGGTCGCAAAGAGTCAGCCACCATAGCAATTAAGCACAGCATGCTTCAAGAATTGAGATGATCCTACGACATGCTTGCATTCCCACAGGGCTGTGCTATTTCCCATTTACTGGGCTCTTAGGATATAGGGCTTGGGTGTTTCAAACCAAAGCATGAGAGGTTTTCTCAGCCCTGCTTTGTGGGGGGCCTTGAACTTTTGTTATTCTCACGCTCACCATGTAAGGTTGGCAAAAGATCAGCACATTTTGTATTTTCAAGTTCTGAGCTCCCTCTTTCAGAATGCCACTCACCTTTGGAATAAAAATGATCCCAAATGCTGGGATCATCTCTCTGTATTTCTGTCTCCTTCTGGATCTTGGCCTTGGATTTCTTCATTGCATTGACAACTCTCTTAAGATTTCAGTTACTCCAATTCGATGGTGTGCATGTGTGTATGTGTGGGGGCAGGGTTGTTTTATTTAACTTTCTCTTTGTCTTCAGCAGTTGTTTTTATTTAATCAGTAAGTCTTGTCTGACTCTTGCGACGGCATGGACTGCAGCCTGCCAGGTTCCTCTGTCCATGGAATTTTCCAGGCAAGAATACTGGAGTGGGCTGCCATTTCCTTCTCCAGGGGATCTTCTTGATCCAGGGATTGAACCCACATCTTCTCCATTACAGGCAGATTCTTTACCACTGAACCATCTGGGATTGTCTTCAGCAGCGAGCTGATCCAAATTATTTGGATCACCTAGTCTACTATGTCAAGAAGTAGAAGTCCAAAGCTTCTCTTTTCAAAAGTATGATCTTCTGAATTATTCTTATTATGAAAAAAATGACCCAGAAAAAGATATTTAATTCAGAATTCCCTAACTTATTTTACGGCTAATGCCTTTATTTTTGTGAAGCAGCCCATAGAACAAATGTTCCAGGGCATCTCAACTTACAAAAGGCTTAGATTTCAAAAGGCTGTCCCTAAGAACTTTGCCTTGTAAGTTCAAAGTGATGTTCAACAAGGAGCCATTGTATTCACGTTTATGCAAAGTTAAGTTACAAGAGAAGAATGCCGTTTGATGGTTTTGTTGTGACTCATCCCACTCCATGTAACAACTGTCATTCTTTCACCACTTTCTTTTAATTATTTCTACTTTTATTTTCATTGTAATTGTACACACAGAGAACATAGGACTGCTCAAAAAGGCACTTTGGGACGGGTATGTAAAGCCGTTTTTAAACATGTTTTATTTTGAAATAATGCCTTCATCCATGTGTGTGTGTAGTCAGTCATGTCGGACTCTTTGTGACTCCATGGACTGTATATAGCCCGCCAGGCTCCTCTGTCCATGGGATTTTCCAGGCAAGCAGACTGGAGTGGGTAGCCATTTCTGCCTCCAGGGGATCTTCCTGAAACAGGGATGGAAACTTTGTCTCCTGTGTCTCCTGCATTGGCAGGCAGATTTTTTTTTTTTTACCACTGAGCCGCCTGGGAAGCCCTACCTTCATCTAGCTCTCCCCAGTGATAACACTTCACACAACTAAAGTAAAATACCAAGACCTGGAAGTTGACACCAAGTATTGACACTGATACAATACTATCCAGTGACCTGCAAATCTTAATTAGTTTCACCACTTTTTAACATGCATTCATTTGTGTGTGTGCGTGAACATGTAACTCTACAATGCTCTCTGGTGTAGAGATTCATGTAACTGCCAAACACAAGCAAGATACAAAACTGTTTTATCCTCACAAAGAAACTCCCTATTGCTACTCTTTTACAGCCATACCCACGATCCTTGTCTACTGGAAACAACCTATCTATTCTCAATTTCTATAATTTTGTTCTTTCAAGAATGGTGAAGTGAAGTCGCTCAATCGTGTCCAACTTTTTGTGACCCCATGGACTGTAGCCTACCATGCTCTTCCATCCATGGGATTTTCCAGGCAAGAGTACTGGAGTGGGTTGCCATTAAAGATCTTAACGACCCAGATAATCATGATGGTGTAATCATTCACCTAGAACCAGACATCCTGGAATGTGAACTCACGTGGGCCTTAGGAAGCATCGCTATGAACAAAGTTAGTAGAGGTGATGGAATTCCAGTTGAGCTGTTTCAAATCCTAAAAGGTGATGCTGTGAAAGTGCTGCACTCAATATGCCAGCAAATTTGGAAAACTCCGCAGTGGCCACAGGACTGGAAAAGGGCAGTTTTCATTCCAATCCCAAAGAAAGGCAATGCCAAAGAACACTCAAACTACTACACAATTGTAATCATCTCACATGCTAGCAGAATAATGCTCAAAATTCTCCAAGCCAGGCTTCAACAGTACGTAAACTATGAACTTTCAGATATTCAAGCTAGATTTAGAAAAGGCAGAGGAACCAGAGATCAAAATGCCAACATCTGCTGAAAAAGCAGATGAAAAAGCAAGAGAGTTCCAGAAAAACATTTATTTCTGCTTTATTGACTATGCCAAAGCCTTTGACTGAGTGGATCACAATAAACTGTGGAAAATTCTGAAAGAGATGGGATTACCAGACCACCTGACCTGCCTCTTGGGAAACCTGTATGCAGGTCAGGAAGCAACAGTCAGAACTGGATATGGAACAACTGACTGGTTCCAAATTGGGAAAGGAGTACATCAAGGCTGTATATTGTCACCCTGCTTATTTAACTTATATGCAGAGTACATCATGAGAAATTTTGGACTGGAAGAAGCACAAGCTGGAATCAAGATTGCCAGAAGAAATATCGATAACCTCAGATATGAAGATGACACCACCCTTATGGCAGAGAGTAAAGAAGAACTAAAGAGCCTCTCAATGAAAGTAAAAGAGGAGAGCGAAAAATTTGGCTTAAAATGATATTCAGAAAACTAAGATCATGGCATCTGGTGCCATCACTTCATGGCAAATAGATGAAACAGTGACAGACTTTATCTTTGTGTGCTCCAAAATCACTGCAAATGGTGACTGCATCCATGAAATTAAAGGACACTTGCTCCTTGGAAGAAAAGTTACGACCAACCTAGACAGCATATTAAAAAGCAGAGACATTGCTTTGCCAACAAAGCTCCATCTACTCAAAGCTATGGTTTTTCCAGTAGTCATGTATGGATGTGAGAGTTGGACTATAAAGAAAGTTGAGCGCTGAAGAATTGATGCTTTTGAACTGTGGTGTTAGAGAAGACTCTTGAGAGTCCCTTGGACTTCAAGGAGATCCAACTAGCCCATCCCAAAGGAAATCAGTCCTGAATATTCATTGGAAGGACTGATACTGAAGCTGAAACTCCAATAATTTGGTCACCTGATGTGAAGAACTGACTCATTTGAAAAGACCCTGATGCTGGGAAAGATTGAAGGCAGGAGGAGAAGGGGACGACAGAGGATGAGATGATTGGTTGATATCATGGTCTCAATGGACATGAGTTTGAGTAAGCTCCAGGAGTTGGTGATGGACAGGGAGGCCTGGCATGCTGCAGTCCATGGGGTCGCAAAGAGTTGAACATGGCTGAGAGACTGAACTGAACTGAACCAAACTGAAGAATGTTGTAGAAAGGGAATCAAACAGCTTGTAACTTTAAAATAACTTTTTTGTTTGTTTGAAAGAAAGTGTTAGCTGCTCAGTCATGTCTGACTCTTTGGGATCGCATGGGCTGCAGTCTACTAGGCTCCTCTGTCGATGGAATTCTCCTGGCAAGAATACTGGAGTGGTTTGCTATCCCCTTCTCCAGGGGATCTTCCTGACCCAAGGATTGAACCTGTGTCTCCTGAATTGCACGCAGATTCTTTAACCCTCTGAGCCACCAGGGAAGCTTATCAATATTTACTTATCTCTTTTCTGGCTGTGCTGGATTGCTGTTGCTCTGTGCCGGCTTTCCCTCACTGTGACGAGTGGGAGGTACTCTTTGGTGCCATGTGTGGGCTTCTTACTGCTGTGGCTTCTCCAGTTAAGAATCACAGGCTCTGGACACATGGGCTTCAGCGGTTCCAGCTCACAGGCTGTAGCTTGCTGACTCAGTAGCTGTGGTGCATGGGCTTAGCTGCACCGAGGCATGTGGAATCTTCCTGGACCAGGGACCGAACCCATGTCCCCTGCATTGGCAGGCAGATTTTCATCCCACTGAGCCACCAGGGAAGTCCAATATGTAACCTTTTGAGGTTTACTTTTTTCACTAAGCACAATATCCTTGAGGGGTCTACCCAGTAATCACATTTTTACTTGACTCAACATCCATGTTCTGTTTCTATTTCCTTTTTTTTTTTTTTTTTTTGTACAAAGAAGACAAGAAACTGTCTAAAAGTCATGAGTGAATTAATGACAACATTCTTGACCCTCTAGTTCAGACTTACATTTAACAGACCTTGTTTCTCCTAAGACCAATCCTTGCTTCCTGACTGTTTTGGAACAACAGGTCAGCTGAAGGTCATGATGGATAAACACAATCCACTGAGTATTTAATCAGAAGTTTGTTATATGAAAATCAAATTGTTCTTGACTTTGCCTGCAGCAACTGCTGCATGAGCCCACTAAGTACAAACTACAGAGTGGGTCACTTGGAAATCATTCACATACTTATTGTTGAAAGAATGTCTAAATAGAATTTCTAGTGCCTGAGTAGAATTTCTAAACTCTTAGCTCAAGAGTTGTTGACTTCAAAAACAAGAAATAAATGCAGTGACTGTGTCTACATTTCCTAGTTTTCTTCTTTATCTTCTCTCATCTTTGGGGGTTTGCCTAAAGGTCACCAAGTTTAGGAATGAAACTAATAAGTATTCCATAGCTTTCTGCAGTGGTGGAGAATATTTCTGGCAAGGGCAAGAATATTTCATGAAGGAAGTCCAAGAGCAGACATTAGCAATCTGAGGTTTGTACCATCCCATAAGAACTCTTGATGTATCTTTTTTAGAGTACCAATAAAGTATGTTCAGGCATGCTAAGTTGCTTTATTACTGTCCAACTCTTTGCAACCCCATGGACTGTAGCCTGCCAGGCTCCTCTGTCCATGGGATTCTCCAGGCAAGAATACTGGAGCGCCCTCCTCCAGGGGATCTTTCCAACCTAGCGATCGAACTCACTTCTCTTATGTCTCATGCATTGGCAGGTGGGTTCTTCACCACTAGCTCCACCTGCGAAGCCCATTGTTGTTGTTTAGTTGCTCAGTCATGTCCAACTCTTTGTGACACCATGGACTATAGCACGCCAGGCCTCCCTATCCATCACCAACTCCTGGACCATGCTCAAACTCATGTCCATTGAGTCAGTGATGCCATCCAACCATCTCATCCTCTGTCATCCCCTTCTCCTCCCACCTTCAATCTTTCCCAGCATCAGGGTCTTTTCCAACGAGTCGGCTCTTCATATCAGGTGGCCAAAATATTGGAGCTTCAGCTTCAGCATCAGTCCTTCCAATGAATATTCAGAATTGATGTCCTTTAGGATTGACTGGTTGGATCTCCTTGCAGTCCAAGTGACTCTCAAGAGCCTTCTCTAACCCACAGTTCAAAAGCATCAATTCTTCCGTGCTCAGCTTTTTTATAGTACAACTCTCACATCTGTGCATGGCTATGGGAAAAACTATGGCTTTGACTATACAGGCATTTATCAGCAAAGTAATGTCTCTGCTTTTAAACATGCTGTCTGCTGCTGCTGTTGCTGCTAAGTCACTTCAGTCATGTCCGACTCTGTGTGACCCCATAGACGGCAGCCCACCAGGCTCCACCGTCCCTGGGATTCTCCAGGCAAGAACACTAGAGTAGGTTGCCATTTCCTTCTCCAGTGCCTTAAAGTGAAACGTGAAAGTGAAGTCACTTGGTCATGTCTGACTGCAGCCCAAAGGCTCCTCCGTCCAGGTTTGTCAAAATTTTTCTTCCAAGGAGCAAGTGTCTTTTAATTTCATGGCTGCCATCACCATCTTCAGTGATTTTGAAACCCAAGAAAATAAAGACTGTCACTGTTTCCATTGTTTCCCCATCTATTTGCCATGAAGTGATGGGATCAGATGCCATGATCTTAGTTTTTTGAATGTTTGGTTTTAAGCCAACTTTTTCACTCTCCTCTTTCACTTTCATTAAGAGGCTCTTTAGTTCCTCTTCACTTTCTGCCATAAGGGTTTTATCACATGCATAGCTGAGGTTATCGGTGTTTCTCCTGGCAATCTTGATTCCAGCTTGTGCTTCATCCAGCCCAGCACTTCACATGATATACTCTGCCTATAAGTTAAATAAGCGGGGTGATAATATACAACCTTGACATACTCCTTTCCCGATTAGGAACCAGTCCATTGTTCCATGTCTGGTTCTAGCTATTGCTCCTTGACCTGCATACAGATTTCTCAGGAGGTAGGTAAGGTGATTTTTTATTCCCATCTCTTGAAGAATTTTCCAGTTTATTGTGATCCACACAGTCAAAGGCTTTAGTATAGTCAATGAAGCAGAAGTAGATATTTTCCTGAAATTTTCACTTTTTCAATGATCCAACAGATGTTGGCAATTTGATTTCTGGTTCCTCTGCCTTTTCTAAAACCAGCTTGTACATCTGGAAGTTCTCAGTTCATGAACTGTTGAAGCTCGCTTGGAGGTTTGAGCATAATTCTGCTAGTGTGTGAGATGAGTGCAATTGTGTGGTAGTTTGAGCATTCTTTGGCATTGCCTTTCTTAGGGATTGGAATGAAAACTGACCTTTTCCAGTCCTGTGGCCACTGCTGAGTTGTCCAAATTTGCTGGCATATTGAGCACAGCACTTTCACAGCATCATCTTTTAGGATTTGAAATAGCTCAACTGGAATTCCATCACCTCTACTAGCTTTGTTCATAGTGATGCTTCCTAAGGCCCACTTGACTTCACACTCTAGGATTTCTGGCTCTAGGTGAGTGATCACACCATCTTGGTTATCTGGATTATGAAGATCTTTTTTGTATAGTTCTTCTGTGTATTCTTGCCACCTCTTCTTTATAGCTTCTGCTTCTGTTAGGTCCATACCATTTCTGTCCTTTATTGAGCCCATCTTCGCATGAAATTCTCCCTTGGTATCTCTAATTTTCTTGAAGAGACCTCCAGTCTTTCCCATTCTATTGTTTTCCTCTATTTCCTTGCACTGTTCACTTCAGAAGGCTTTCATATCTCTCTTTGCTATTCTGTGGAACTCTGCATTCAGATGGGTATATCTTTCCTTTTCACCCTTTGCTTTTACTTCTATGCTTTCATCAGCTATTCGTAAGGCTTCCTCAGACAACCATTTTGCCTGAAGCCCATACTGAGTGCTAAGGGACCTACAATATCTCTGCAACCACGTTTCTTCAAATTATGTCCCAAGGCCATCCAGTGTAGATCAAGGAAGCTTTTCACACCAGTCCTTACCAGCTGCTGAGTTTCCTAGTATGAGGCCCAGGAGAACATCCAATGTCCAGGAGGCTTTATTAAGCTCCCCTTGAGTGCTGGTTAGTCTAAGTGTAGAGACACCTGGGATGGGCAGAGTTTGGGGATGATCAGAGTAGTGCATCACTGCACAGTATCTCATATGACTGACTTCCTCTTGATCAAATCTCCCAGTGGAGTTATGTTGTTTAGGAGAGTATGAAACACTCTATTTGGCATAGCAAATGTAGCCAAGTAATTTTAACCTAAGGAACCACAGCCAGGATTGGAGGAAAAAAAAAAAAAAAAAAAAAGCACTTACTCAGGCATATTCCCTCCAAAACCACCTTTGTATACATCTTCAAAAATGGGTTGGATACTGATGCTGGGGTCAAGCTTTAATTAGCGATCTCTCCTATAGATACAAGGCTGATCTTGTATTTCAGAAAATTAACTCATGTAATTTATTCACATCTGTAATAACAGGTGAGCTGTTCTCCCTTTAAAATTCATTGAGTCCTTTTCCTCTGATGTTTTATCATCATAACAGCATTTTTAAAATGTTGGCTCACAGGCAATTTGCCTTGTAAGGTATTTTTATCAGTTTTAAACATGGTAAACATTATAGTAGCTTAGAGCAGATTTGGAAGTTGGAAGGTGCTTATCTAAACAGAGGAAGACTTTGAAGACCTTGCCATTCTTCCATTAGTGCCTAATGATGGGTTTTTCCAACAAATGGGGGAGACCTGTAAGCTCCCTAAGCAAGAAGACTCTACTACTAAGAAAAGGAAGTCCTCCCTAACCCTACCAAGTTGTAGCTTGGAGAACTGAGACCATTTAAGATGTGGAAACTTTAAGTTGCAGAAAATAGACTGAAATGCTGGATATTGAGGATAATGTGCCCTTGGCCAAAGGTAATATCCTTTTTCTAGGAAAAGAGCTTTAACAAGACTTATTAAGAAAATAAAAACAAGGGGTATATTGGGCACCAAATACCTCTTAAACAAGTAACATTTGGGTGAGTTAACTATAAAGGTACACACTGTGTATTAAATTTTCCTCTAAATAAGAAACTCATGGGTATGAAAAAATAAGGTGGAAAATTCACAGCTTTTTTCCTCACACTATAGGTTAGAGGCCACCCACCCCGTTTGGGGTCTTGCACCTTTCATATTTGAAGCAGATCAAAGAATTTGTAAACCAAAATCTAGCAACCTTGGCATATTTTTATAACCCAAAAGGGGGAAAATGTCTTGCAGTTTCCATTGCACACAGAAAAGTGATTAATTATATTGAGAGGGAGAAACTTATAGTATTCAAAGAAACCATATTGAGTGCATATACTCCTCCTCATTTTATACTGGTGTAAAAGTCAAGGCTCTACAGCAATGTATGGGGAGGAGTCCCATGGGAAATGAACATTTCCAATAATCTATTATTGACGTTTATAATGTACAGAACTTTACTGACTTTCCAAAGGTAAAAAAACTCTAAAGGTAAATTAATATTGTTATTTACACCAAATGATCATCTGTGTATTTCTAAAAGACCATGAGATAAAATATAAAACATTGCATTGAAAGACCATCAACAATGAGTCTATTTTGCAAAAACCCCACCCATCTAACAATGCAATAATTTTATCGACTTTTTCCTTGGAATATGCCTTCCAAAGATGAGGCTGTCCTGACTTGTAGAAACAATAAACAATCTTGAGAGATTAAAATAAATGACTTCAGGCTTCTTTTAATTTTCTGCAAACCTTTTGTGAGAATAAAAGAATCACTATCCTTAAATAACTGGAGAATTACATCATTGATCAACTATGTCCTCAGTGGATAAGAGCTCAAGGTGAGACATAGTGTATGTGAAAAAAATTGCTTCTTTGGTGAAAACCCCTCAGCAATTAAACACTCCAGACAAAGGGCCTTCTCTCTCTATCCTTTCACCATCCTCCCCCACCCTTCCCCACCCCAGTGGGGAAAAAGATCAGAAGTTTGGATGTGGGAATGTGACATAGTTCTGGTTATAGTTTTTCCTCTCTCTAAGGTTAATCATGAAAACATTATGAGATGTGGGTTGGAAGTGGTTTTGGAGAAAGTGTTTTCAAGCATTACAAATGTTGAAGATTTTGAGAAAAACTTACTGTATTGAATTGAAATTTCTTTCAAGTGACATCTTTTTTTCTTGTCTTTCTATGAGTTCTGGTTCATCTTGGAAATACTTCCAGCCTTGGTATTATGGTGAGATTCTTGCAAATCACCAGAGTCACCATTATGACGGAAAAGAAACCAGACTTTTAAAGGAATCTTCTGCTTGGGAAAGTGGAAGTCGCTCAGTAGTGTCTGACTCTTTGTGATCTCATGGACTATACAGTTCATGGAATTCTCCAGGCCAGAATACTGGAGTGGGTAGCCTTTCCCTTCTCCAGGGAATCTTCCCAACCCAGAGATTGAACCCAGGTCTCCCTCATTGCAAGCAGATTCTTTACCAGCCGAGCCACAAGGGAAGTCCATCTTCTGTTTAGTGGCTAATATCTTCATGGGCATTAGTGGTTGGAGCGGAGTGGGGGGGGGGGCAGCGTCTCAACAGCTTTTCTCAGAAGAGTGAGATGTGCTGACACAACCAATCAACAGGATTCTTTAAGGTTTGCTTTGAGAAAAAAGTATTTAAATTTGTGCTTCTGGGCTAATTTATTAAATATATCAGTTTGGGGGTTGATAAGACTACTAGCAAGTCTTTATCCTTCTGTTAACTAGCTTGGAAATGATAATTATGGTGGTGATAATGATGGTGATGATAGTAATAGTGGCTGAAAGTGAGAACCGACTATGCCTCAGTTCCCTTTCCAAGCACTGTACATGCAAATTCCAAGTTAAATTAGTCAATGATTATCTGAGATAAATATAATTATTCCCACAAAATAGGTCATAAAATGTTACAGTATGTGTTTATGGTCACATAACTGAAAAGGGATACAGTGGAGAAGGGGGTCTAGATATCTCTTGAGTCTTTATTCATTCTGTGATGGTCTTCCTCATCATCAATGCTTTGCAGCTATTATATAAAGGCTTTTGTACCAAACCTTTCCATCCAAAAAGCAAGAAACATTCAGATTCTACCAGCTCTCCCAATGGGAATAGTCCATCTTCACTTATTTGATCAGTTAAGTCTGGACTGACCTGTGTCCTTCCCCAAAATCCTATGTTGAAGATTTAATGCCCATGTATGTAACTCAGGAATAGGGTCTATAAGAAGGAAATTAAGATTGTTAGGCCATAGGGTGGGGTCCTCATCCTATAGAATGAGTGTTCTTACAGGAGACACCACAGTGTACCCTCTCTGTTTCACTCTATCTGTCTCTCTGCCATGTGAAGACATGGTGAGAAGAACAGCTTTGTAAGCCAAGAAGAAAGCCTCATCAGGAACCAGATCTGCTAGCACCTTGACCTTGAACTTTCCAGCCTCCAGAACTTTGAGAAATAAATTTCTGTGGTTTCAGTCACATAGCCTTTGTTACGGCAGCTTCAGCAGACTAATCAATAGTCTATTTTAAAAAAAGAAAGAAAGAATAAAGATAAGAAAAGAATAAAAAAGAAGCAAAAGGAAGAAATAAGTCATGCATAAACACATAGATTGTTAGAAAAATGACTCTTGAAGTCCACTGTCCACGGCAGTCAGTTAGCAACAGACCGAAGACCATGATTGAAGTCAAATTTAATCGACTTTGCTATTTAAAAGATTTGGTTGATTTTTGTAAAATAATTAGCTTCCAATTAAAGTAAATAAACTTAAAAAGGAAAGAAAGATTTGGTTGAGAAGGGACTAGAGGGTTCATCTTTGTGGTTTTTTGGACATAGCTATAGTTTGGCAATCTAAGGTGGTAATACAGTAGAATGAGTCCAGAGTTTTCAATAAGCATTCTATTCAGTGTTTTATTCCCAAACCCTCTTCCATAGAAGTATTTCAGGAAGTGGCATTTGGATCAGCTTCCCTGGTGGCTCAGTGGTAAAGAATTTGCCTGCCAATGCAGGAGACTTGGGTTCAATCCCTGGATGGGGAAGATCCCCTGGAGAAGGAAATGGCAGCCCACTCCAGTACTCTTGCCTGGGAAATCTCATGGACAGAGAAGCCTGGCGGACTACAGACCACGGGGTCACAAAGGGTCAGACACGACTTAGCTACTAAACATCAGAATTTGGATTAACATGTATTTTTCCAAAGCATCCAGAGAAAATACACACAGTATTTTAATTGTCCATATTCAGAAACTCAGTTTGTGTTTTTATCTTTCTGGGTTAAAAAAGTATTTCAGAAAGGAAGGGTCTGGAACTGTGCATTAGCCATGGACAGTTGTGTTTCCAGCAACCCTGCCTGGGATCTGAGGCTGCTGCCAAGCAGGCTCTCTGCCAGAGGGGAGAGGATTGTAAATCTGGAGAGAAAAATTCAGGAGGAAAACCTGTTTTTGCTTAATTAAAATAAATTTGGGGAAATAGACAGACAAGGGGAAATTCGCTGCTTAATAGGATCATTAAGTCTCATCCTTCACCCCAAATGACTTGTCGAACTGCCACAGGAATCCTCGTGTGAAAACTTGTCGGGAATCCTGACCAGTGAATCAAACCATGCGCTCTCATCAGACTTTCTCATCAAAAGTCATGAAGGATGTTTTGGAATCCAGGTGTGATTTCCAGACACAGAACGAAGTGAAGGTGTTTACAAAGGCAGAACTGTCAGTGATTCGGGGACGGTCTCTGCTTTTTTCCTGAAATGGAGAACAGAGCACAAAGACTACAATGTTAGGAAGGAAATTTCAAAAGTTGTAACATGCGAAAATGCATCCGGTATTTAGGTGAGAGTTTCGGGGCATGGTTGGGGGTTATGCTGGAGAGATGGGAGCCAGGTACTTGGTGGGCACAGCCTCTTAATTCGCTTGCTTTTTCCAGGCTTCACTAGCTTCTACAGATGCTTCACAACAGGTGAGAAATTACCAAAGATGCTTGCCCTAGAGGAAGTTAGGACTATGGGAGTGTTAAAGCCACCATAAAGAGCCTTCCATTTCATGCATGCCAACATGTACAATTCTGACATTTCTAAGAAGAGTGTGTTTTATTCCTACACACCTTCCAGGCTGTGGTTCACATCTTGGGACATGTGGCAACTTCTTGCCCAGCACCATCTCTAACCAAAACCAGCCAATTGTAGGCTTCACCTAAACCAAAGCTTTTTCTGGGAAACTTCCTTCTAAAGACCCTCTAGATGTCATGTGTTACTAGGACTCTTCTCTTGGTAAGCTAATACCATCAACCCAAGACTCTTTGAAAGACATCATTATTTAGCCTTACCAAAGCTATGTAAAAATTATTGATGTTGAAACTTTCAAGATGAATGTTTAAAAAAAAAATGTACTCCCTTTGAAAATTGTTCACAAGCTGTATTATTTTTATCTGGGAGCCAAAATAACTAAATCCTTCTAGATTCAAATCTAATATCTCTACTGACTCCATAAAGGGTGTTTGCTGCTATTTCCATAAAACAAAAAGTAAATTTTTGTTTACTCAATTTTCATGTCCAGTCTAAGGTATTGTGGTCATACAGGGAGATATTGTCTGTGGCCCAGCCCTGTTCTTGAACTTCTTAGATTTAGCTCTTATTCTGCAGTAAATGTCTGTGATTGACATTCTACAGAAACACTTTACAATTTTAAGCGCCGTTTCCTTGGTACTGGAAACAGATACCAGTTAACACATGGGATACTTCTAGTAGAAATGACTTTGTTGGTTTTTTGTTTTATGAACATGATAGATAGGTACTCTAAAGAAATATAGAAGAAACCTTAAAATGTTTCTGTGTCAATACAAACATTTGCATATATTATGCAATATAATTTTTAATAGTTGTACATTATTCCCTTGTATGGATCTATCAAGATTTATTTCACCAGTCCTCTACTGATGGATATTTTGGATTATTGCCAAATGTTTGATGTCATAAGAAACCCTATGATGGAAAAGATCCTTATATGTACATCTTAATACACTTTTCTCCTAGGACAATTTGTTTAAAATAGAATTATCAGGTCAAAGAGCATGCACATACTTTAAGGCTTTTTCCAAATTGCTCTGCAAAAAGGTTATGCCAATTTACCTTATCAACAGCCATCACATCTTCACCAGTAACAGATAGCATCAATCATTTAATCATCCTTAATTTGAAAAGTGGATATCAGCAATTCACTAACATTTTAATTTATAAGAACAACTTTAATGATTAAGGTGATCAAAGCCATTATTATGTTTTGATTGGACATTTAAATCTTTTGTGTAATTTTCTGTTCACAAGTTGTTCTCATTATTCTATTGGATTACTCATCTTACTGATTTCAAAAGATGCTTCATATAACCCTCCCAGCATCAGTCTTTTCCAGTGAGTCAACTCTTCGCATGAGGTTGTGTCCAATTCTTTGTGACCCTATGAACTGTAGCCCACCAGGCTCCTCTGTCCATGGGATTCTCCAGGCATGAATACTGGAGTGGTTTGCCACACCCTCCTCCAGAGGATCTTCCGGACCCAAGAATCAAACCTGAGTCTCCTGTGGCTTCTGCATTGCAGGTGGATTCTTTACCGCTGAGCCACCGGGAAGCTCACAGATCTGAATAGATGCTGTGTTTTCTAAACTTGCCTAATGATTTCTTTAATGGCTTACCAGGCTCTGACTTGGGATTATTTCTACTAGAAATGGCTTTTTCTTTTGTATTATGAATATGATGGGTAGGTACTCTAAAGAAATATTGAAGAAGAAACCTTAAAAGTAGGGTTTAGTGGCTATAGCAAATCTGCCTTGGGTCCCAAGAATCAGTGTGATTAGCAAGTTTTTCCACAATTCTTCTTTTTAATAACATTCAGTTATTCTAACAATCTTTCTGGATGGTCTCCTTGCAGAGATGTTATTTCAAAGCTGAAGTTATCAGCGAAGACTTAAGTTATATCCTGGAAATGAGCACTCTCACACTTGTCCATTTGCTTGACACCATCACAGATGATTAACGTTGTGTGAGACATTGGCGATTTTCCATTCCAAACCCCTAAAAAACCTGAGCGAAGGCACACAAGGTCACTCAGACATTGAGTGAAAAAACCAGAGCTAGGACTCAGGCACTCTGGGCCCTGATCTCACCTCCTGTTGCCTCAGTCTCTTCATCTGTGAAACGGGGGTGAGAGTGTCTCTGTACCAGCTTTGAGGAGTGTTCTGAAGGCGGGTGAGGTAATGTCTGTGGGACTCAGCAGCGACGTAGATGAAAGGCACTGTAATGAGTACAAAGTACTATTTTTCATATTACACTTTAAAGCTCTGTAAATGTTGAAAGGCCTTTTTTATATAAACATGCAGAAACAACAGTAAAAACGAAGTACCCCCTTTATTCCACTTTTTATATCCCCGGATTCCTTTTACCCATTAATTTTTCTTCAGTGTTGCCTCAACAGTGCATTTCCCTGGTTGGGAGCCAGAGGAGAGTGTGGAGATGACAAAGCCATATTCTAAACCACCTTTGCCTATTTCACTTACCATGCCACTGGGCACCTTGTTTTAACAATGCTAATCAGAACTTGTGCTAAATGCTTACCTGCCTGAGGATTTGCTGTGTGTCCACCTACCCCACAAAACCATGGGCTGCTATGAGGACTGCACCAGGTCCAACGTATGTCTCATATTCCCCAGAGCCTAGCATGCTGTCTACCCCGGGGATTTATTTTTTAAAGATATAAATGCGTGAGTGTGTAAATTAATGATCTCGGTCAAAAGGCAAGGCTAATCACTGAGTGAAACCAACAAGGGCACTTTTATAAGCACAAAGAATAGTTTGTACTTGAGATTTGCACCCTTTACTCCGGGAACTTCAGGTTTTCCTGGGCATATTATTAATATTTTTCCATTCCCAACTCTATCTACTTCTACCTTCCAAAATATATGTGATGCCAGCTTTAATACTAGTCTCTGCAGTGGACAGGAGGTAAGGATTGGAGGCTGGAGTACTCAGCATTTTTAGTTGTTTTGACTAAATTATACATTTTAGCCAAAATATCCCCTTAAGAGTTAATATTTATAATAGATAATATACATTCTCTCATTCATCATCACCAAAAACCCTGGGAAGTAGATATGATTAGCCCCTTTTTGAAGCACAAGCAGTCAAGGCTGAGAGAGGTTAAGTAACTAACGCAAAATCACACAGCTGAGACTCGACTCAAGTCAAATCAGGTTCCCAAGTCCCTTCTTTCTGAGATATCACAGTGTCTTCTGGCCCCATGAACTTAAGAGGACTTTCTTCTAGATTATTTCTTTAGTTATAACTAAAAAGTCTTCTTGAATGCAAAGTGCCTTGATGTTTTTGCAGGGGGCTGATGGTCAAAACATTTAACAGCTCATAGGCACAGACCAACCAGTAGACATAAATGCTGCTTGTAAAACCATCAGTTCTCTGCACAGGTTTCCCAGATAAAACACAGGACCTCAAGGTAACTTTGAATTTTAGATAAAGAACAAGTCATTTTTCACTATAAGCAATACTTGGAACAAATGTACACACACACACACACACAAAAGGTTATGTATGGAGCTGAAAAACCTGGTCTTTCAGCACGCCCTCACACACATAACAAGCACACAACACTCAGCAGTTCACTCGACCTTCGTTAGTGAACTTTCAGTTCACTAGTCTTGGCGGCTGGTTTCCGGGGACAATGTAAGAGCTGGTTTAATGGAACAGTGTCAACGTTGTTCTTAAAAATGGGTTGTTTCAGTGTCAAAGCTGGAGCAGTCATGATCGGGGCAGAATCTCACCTCTTACCTCCACCTTGACCTGCATGCTACTGTGATCCCTGTGTACTCTGTTCTGATTTCAGTTTTATGATGGATGAATTTGCAGCCCTATTTAAACTGCCCTGTTTGCTGGAGGGCAAAGCAATGAAAGTCCAAAAAATAAAACAATAGCATTTTAAAAATATATTTTAACTTCAAAACTAATTCTGCACTATGATCATCAAAGCATTATTTGTATCCAATACTAATAGAATATTAACTTTTAATAATAAATACCTATTAAAACTATCAAATGCTCAATGAAAAAGACTGGTTAAATAAATCTGGTGCTACTTTTTTCTGTCTTGTGGACCTGTAGCTGGTTTTCCTTTTCTTCATCCATATCTCCATTTTGAAATGTGCTGTGTGAGCTTGAATTACTTTTCTAATCAGAAAAAAATAAAAAGAAATGACTTTTAAGGTTTCATCATGACCTAAGAACTGGACAATCTAGATCGTGATCAGACAGACAGAAGATGAGGGGCAATAAGGTTAAAAATGAACCTTCTTCATGAGGGAACAGTTTTATTCATGGAAAAACGTGGCAGTTAAATTCAGAGTGAAAATGGCAGTGATGGCTCACTATACAGTGGAAATAATCAGTCAACCCACCCAATGTTTTGTCTACATGACATAAATAACTGTTTGAGCTTTTTTTTTTTTTTTTTCCACTCCATCGGCCAATTTAAGAGTTCTGCAAACAGAAGATTTGATTACTGTTTCCAAAACTCCAGTTTAGTGCAGAATGTAGCTTAACACTGACTGAGAATATTCTTGAACCCCCAAGGCTCATGGTCCCTCAGGAGCAAACAGGCCACCTCCTTCACCATCCCTCCTAAATAGCTCGTGTGCTTGCAGGGTAGACCCAGGAGATAAAATGCTCGTGTGTTTTCCTTCTGACAGCCAGGGCGTGTTGTCTCCCCCTGGAGAACATTTGTTTATAAAGGAGTAAGAGTTTTTAATATATATGCAAAGGATGATAATGAAATGTGTCTGGCCAGAACATAGTCAGGCAAGATTTCATCTAGTTTCAACAATGCCGTGTGCCAGGGCTGAAGCCATTTTTACCGTAACTCACATTTGCAGGCCTGTGAAGTTGCCGCCCACACAGGAAATGACTTGGAACAGGTGGTCCTCAGAGCTTGCTGGTCTTGTCTGGCTCCTGGGTAATGCTTGTGGGCTACTTAGTCACTGACTAATTATGAGCCCGAACAAAAGGCTCTCAGATAAGCTTGAAGTCAAGACACGGGAGAAGGCAAGGTGTAGCCAGGGACTGTCTGAGCGTGCTATGCTGGCTGTCCAAACGGAGTTGATGAATGAGGTTCCTTGGGAAACAATGCCCCCTCGGTCTGGGCTCCTCTTCACTCCCCAGGCACCTGGTGGCAGTGGGACGAGAAAGAACAGGTGAGGCAAGAAGCCGTTGCTCATCTCAGATTCTAACGGCTGTAAATGCATCAGAAAACATCCTTCTTGGAGTCACCGCTCTCAGCGACAGGAGGGATCATTTCTGCATCACCTGAGCTATCAAGCCCATCCATGGATGTGTGTGCAGGCCATGTGAGTGCTTTCGCCTCTTTGATCTCTTCCTAGAATGGGAAGAGGTGACGTAACACTTCTCATTTCCCGGGTGAAGAAACGGAGACTTTGGCAGCCCACGTGCTTGGCTCTCATCCTCAGAAAGAGGATGGTGTCAGAGATGGAATTGCATCTGTGTAAAAAAGAGGTTCTCACGTCCTGACTGCCGGTACCAGGAATGTGACCTTATTTGGAGATGGGGTCATTGCAGAGGTAATTAATTAAGATGAGGTCATAATGGGTGTGGCTGGGCCCCTAATCCAATACTACTCATAGACAGAAGTCCACGTGAAGAGACGGAGACACAGGAAGAAACTCGTGTGAACTGGATGGAGCTACAAGCCAAGGGAGGCTGAGAGGTGCCAGCAAACCAGCAGAGGCTGGAGAGGCTGGGAGGCTCTCCCTACGTGTTTCACAGGCGAGGCACGGTCCCACTGAGCCTTTATGACTAACTGCAAACTCCCAGTCCCCATAACCAAGAGACAACGAATCTCTGTTGATTTCAGCCACCCGGTTTACGATACTTCATTAAGGCAGCGCAGGGAAATCCTGTGTTGGGAAGATCCCCTGGAGTAGGAAGTGGTAACCCACTCTAGTATTCTTGCCGGGAAAAAAAATTCCACAGGGAGAGGAGCCTGGCAAGGCTACAGCGTCCATAGGATCGCAAAGAGTCGGACACGACTGAGTGACTGAGGTCGTGCCTGCGCGAGCTCACGTGCGCGCGCGCGCGCGCGCGCACACACACACACACACACACACACACACACACAGGAAATCCATGTGGGTGGGAACTGGGATTTATTGAGAGGCTGTGTTGTGTCATTTGGTCTAACTTTCACCATCCCCTGTGAATCTATACATCGTATTGAGCCTGCAGATTTGGAGAGGGAGTCTTTTAATTCTTCCAAGAGTAATTTTCCTTTCACCTGGATGGCATCGCTTTAAAAAACTCTATCAGCTGAATACTAGAAGTAATTGCTAGTTTGACGACAAGTGACTCAAATGAAAATACTGCAGGTGGATAAAGTGAGATCAAGCAGAGGGAAGGAGAGTAAGTGGCTGTTAAGAAGAGGAAAAGTGAGAAGTTTCTAGAAGGCTCAGCGTGCACACCCTCAGGTCCTCACTTCAGGAAGAAGACCCCTGGTGAGAGAGAGAAGGCTCTTGCTCACCATAGACCTGTAATTTCCAGATGGCAAATGTAAAGGGAGTGATGGGGTTGAAAAATTGCCATTAGGTATATTTAATTTTTTCCATTATATACAAAAATATAAATTAGGAGAATGTAAAGTAAATAAATAAATAAAGGAAAAGGACCCCAAGTGAGAGCTCCCACCAACTGTCCAGTTAGAGGGAGGGTGTCTGGAAGATCACCACCTTCACTTTCCACACCAATTACAGGTTCAGGGGTTCTGAGAGCACCTCAGTTTCAATAATTCACTAGAGAGACACGCAGAGCTCACTGGAACCCGTTATTCTCCACTTGCATTTGTTCAAGGCAAAGAACGCAGGTTAAAATCAGCCAAGGAAGGAGGAGAGAGAGGGCGCCAGACGCCGAGGTTGCAGGGGGCCTCCGGGTGCCCTCAGGAGAGTTATCCTCCTGGGAGTAAAAGGGGATGTACGCACAGAGCGTTGCCAGCCAGCAAGTCACAGAGCCTCAGGGTCCAGGCTTTCCTGGGGCTCCATCATGCAGATGGGGTTGAGGGACAGAGCTGACACCAGGAGGCCCAGAGCCCCGACTCTAAAGCAAGCAGCTCTGTCTCACAGTCCCCACCCGAAGTTGTGCTGTTATTATCTGTCTGGTCCAAGGCCCGGAGGCAAAGAAAGACACTACTATCAGGCCTGCAATTCCAAGGGCTTAGCGATTACCTCCCAGAAACTGAGGGCAGAGTCCAGATCTCTCTTCGGGCATCTTCAGTACCCCCTCAACTGGACTGCAAGGAAATCAAACCAGTCAACCCTAAAGGAAATCAACCCTGAATATTCCTTGGAAGAACTGATGCTGAAGCTGAAGCTCCAATACTTTGGCCACCTGATGGCGAAGTGCCGATTCATTGGAAAAGACCCTGATGCTGGGAAAGATTGAAGGAAAGAGGAGAAGGGGGTGGCAGACGATGAGATGGTTTGATAGCACCGCTGACTCAGTGGACATGAATTTCAGCAAACTCTGGGAGACAGTGGATGACAGAGGAGCCTGGGGTGCTGCAGTCCATGAGGCTGCAGAGTCAGACACACCTTAGTGATTGAACAGCAACACCCCCTATATTAGACCCAGACCTCCATTTCTTCATCTACCCTCACCCCAGGGAAACACTGCTGCACTCCCAACTCGGAGCAAGCTTTCCTCCCTGTTGACCCTCTGGACAGGAAGAAAGAGGGCCATCCCTCCCTCCCAATGCTCCATTGTGGGCTGAAGGCAGACGTTGCTCTGAGCCTTCTTGCAGGCTGGGGTCTTTTGTGCAGCTGGGTCCTGAGGATCCTCAGTCCGCTGTGCTTACTGGGGCCTGTGTGCCTGGGAGCAAGACAGAGCTGAGCGCAGGGAAGGAAGGCTCGATCAATCAACAGGGATAGGGTGAGGGGCAGTGGGCCACTGGGCTAGGAGAGGAAGAGGACGCTACAACCCTGCAGCGCCAGGGGCCCCCAAGGTCAAGGTCAGAGTCTGCCATTCTCTGCTGGTGTCCTGTGCCAGACATACAGGGAAGACAAGGTGTTCCCTCAGCTCAGACTGGTGGTGGGCGGTGGAAAGAAAGTGAAAGTGGAAGTCGTGTCTGACTCTGCGACCCCATGGACTGTAGCCCGCCCGGCTCCTCTGTCCGTGGGATTCTCCAGGCAAGAATACAGGAGTGGGTTGCCATTCCCTTCTCCAGGGGATCTTCCTGACCCAGGAAAAGAACCCAGGTCCCCCGCATTGCTGGCAGATTCTTCACCATCTGAGCCACAAATTTTCACTTTCATCATAATTTTGTTTTACTCCAAAATACACGTGTGTGACCCTTTTCAGAAGCTGAACCAAGTTAACCAAAAGGAGCAGAGAGAAGAGATGCTGCTGATTATATTCTTCCTTCTGCTTCTAGCATTGGCCTCTCCCACTTTTCGGGAAGTTCAGGGTGTCTTTAGAAAACAATCACCTCTCCTTCGCTCATCAGCACTTTCATGCTTCTGTCTAATCTCTTAAAATTCCTCACCAAACGGCATTTTGTTATTTCCACATTTTCATTTAGCATGCCAACATTTGTTGAGCATTTGAAACATTTTTACGATGTGGACAAAAATTGCAGGGTGAGGGAGCAAGTTGCCTGAGCGATGGCCCATTCCAGCTGCTGCCTTAATGTAGGTCTTCTGTGACCAACCTAGATAGTATATTCAAAAGCAGAGACATTACTTTGCCGACTAAGGTCTGTCTAGTGAAGGCTATGGTTTTCCTGTGGTCATGTATGGATGTGAGAGTTGGACTGTGAAGAAGGCTGAGCGCCGAAGAATTGATGCTTTTGAACTGTGGTGTTGGAGAAGACTCTTGAGATCCCCTTGGACTGCAAGGAGATCCAACCAGTCCATTCTGAAGGAGATCAGCCCTGGGATTTCTTTGGAAGGAATGATGCTAAAGCTGAAGCTCCGGTACTTTGGCCACCTCATGCGAAGAGTTGACTCATTGGAAAAGACTCTCATGCTGGGAGGGATTGGGGGCAGGAGGAGAAGGGGACGACCGAGGATGAGATGGCTGGATGGCATCACGGACTCGATGGACGTGAGTCTGAGTGAACTCCGGGAGTTGGTGATGGACAGGGAGGCCTGGCGTGCTGCGATTTATGGGGTCGCAAAGAGTCAGACACAACTGAGCGACTGAACTGAACTGACTCTGTCCCCTCCACAGTTTTGATGTAAAATATGCCACAGGAGAAGGGATGATTTTAAAAGGCAAAGGAGAAAAGAAATGGAAAGAAAACAGGAAATTCGTATAATCATTTACAGCCAATTTGAACTTTTTCCCATGATTTTACGGGCTTGAGAAAGAGTCATTGCATGGTAAATGACTAAAATAAAGAGACTGGGGTGGGGGTGGTATCTAGAACTCTATGAACAACATACCTGCAACTGACAATGGAATTAAAGTTATAAAAATCATTTCCATGGATGCAAGAGACCTACAGGATGGAAGAAATGTGTTTCAAATCTTGAGTTTTGACCTATCATTTGAAATTCGTTTTCTCTGACTTTTCCATAAGCCATGCCAAAGAAAATAAAGGAGCCAGCTCTTGCCCCATCACGGGGCTCCCCCCTCGCCCACCAGGCCCACTGGCTTTCCTATATCACCATGTGGCAACGCAGAGTCCCGAGGATTCAGATAAATACAGAGCAAGTCATCCCGAAGTCTGGTTTTCATTGACCAGAGCAGAAATTAGCATCACCTTCAGGCAGATTCTGCGTTGTATTCCATAATGCATTAGGAGCCCCCTTTCTGATTCTGTTTTGTATCCTGGCTTGATAGCACAGTTTCTCTTAACTTCAAAGGTTATTCTCTGCCTGAGTAACTCCTCCAAGTTTAGGGGGTTAAAAAAAAAATGAACGTTTATCCTAAATAAGAATTTACCTCCCAAACAAAGGAGGGATCCAAAAAGGAAAAAAAGAAAAAGTCCTTGATAATGAAATAAAATAAAATAAAACCTTAACAAGAACTTATATGAGAACACATTTCCTTTGATTTAGAAAAATCCAGATTTGGCCACGTCCTTAGATGGGGATTAATTGTCAGCATCCTGACACCAGCCACTGCAAATACTTAAAACGAGCTGTGATCTGTTGCTTCTAATCCATTAGGGGCATTAGCGGGCTCAGGCTTTGCATGGCACGCTTGTGCTTTTCCACTTTTCCACGGATCCTTTATCATATATTAATATCATGCATAATGTCAACATTTGGAAACGGTTTGTGACTGACGGGGCTGAAAAGACATATTTCTCCATCAGCCTGTTTCTATAATAGAAGTCATTCTTCTTTAAGACTCAGACCACCATATGCTTCCACTTTTTTTTTTTCCTGTTTTTATCAGGAGACCTCAGCACATTGGATTGCAGTATAAATTTCAAATATATTAAGACAGTTCCAAAAAATTCAAGCCAGCACAGCCCAGGCTCCTCTTGGCACATCCTCATGAGGATTTATTGAGGCCTTAGAAGTCTCTCATCTATGCTCAAGGTCAGCCCTAATAATAGTAATAGCTGATGTTTATTGAGTGTTTACTATACGCCGGGCTCGGTGCTAAGTGTTTTATGTGTGTTGAGATAGTTAGTCCTTCCAAGAACTCTATGAAGGACAGATGAGAAAAGTGTAGCATTGAGATATGTTAAAGAAATTTCCCCCAAGGCACAGAGCTGGTGCAAGAAGCCAGCCATCCAACGTTCAAACCCAAGTTCTTCTGTTTCACCATATTGGCCTGTATTGACTAGTGCCTGCTCAACACACACTCACAGAGACACAACCACACAGTCCCAACATCCCTTCTTTAGGAGCTCTCAGTTCTACCAATAAGGAAACAGTTCCTTTTTTTAATCTCCTCTCTCTATTCAGTCTTTCAGTCATATCTGACTCTTTGTGACCGCATGGACTGTAGCCTCCTTCGTCCATGGGATTCTCCAGGCAAGAATACTGGAGTAGGTTGCCATTTCCTTCTCCAGGGGATCTTCCTAACCCAGGGATTGAACCTAGGTCTCCTGCTTTGCAGGCATACTCCTTATCATCTGAGCCACCAGGGAAGTCAAAACTATGGTTTTTCCAGTAATTATGTATGAATGTCAGAATTAGACCATAATGAAGGCTGAGCACTAAAGAATTGATGCTTTTCAACTGTGGTGCTAGAGAAGACTCTTGAGAGCCCCTTGGACTACAAGGAGATCAAACCAGTCAATCCTAAAGGAAATCAACCCAGAATATTCATTGGAAAGGCTGATCCTGAAGATGAAGCTCCAATACTTTGGCCATGTGATTCAAAGAGCCAACTCATTGGAAAAGACCTTGATGCTGGGGAGGATTGAGGGCAGGAGGAGAAAGGGGCGACAGAAGATGAGATAGTATCACCAACTCAATGGGCATGAAGTTGAGCAAACTCTGGGAGACAGTGGAGGACAGAGGAGCCTGGCGGGCTATAGTCCATGGAGTTGCAAAGAGTCAGACACAACTTAGCCACTGAAAAACAACACTTCACTCTAAGCCCTCATGGAGGGTGGGGGGGTGCAGTTCCCTTCCCTGGCCTGGGAGCCATCATCACAAAATGCATTTGACCCAAGACTAATTTCTTTCCAGAGCCACCCATCCATGTGATAGAGAAATAATCCAAAGCAATATATATTTAGTAAGCACATATTTATAATACTTATATCATTATGATGAGTAATCATACAGATTCTTGCCTTCAAGCCCCCTTTGCACACACCCACTTCCACCAACACTCACACACACACACACACACACACACACACACACAATATTCAGAAGTTTGGTATTATGGCCTCACGAGCCTTGTGGAGTATTGAGAGAAAAATACTCTGTGTATTTTACAAGGGAGGAGGACAAATCACAGGAGATCTTCCAACAGTGAAGGAGATAGAGGCGGGCTGCAGGGATGGAAGAGGGGTGTGTCTAAGCCAGAGGCTGACAGCCATTCACTCTTTCCATGGAGCACCATCCCTCCGTTCTGCCTTTTTAGGGGACCTCGTTAAGGACTGACCTTACTCCCCCGTCTCTCACAGTCCACATTGCATCTCTTCCAGATGTGGAAATTTGAAGGTGAAAGTTGAGAGCAGAAGGCAGTTAGACCAGGTACTAAGTAGGACAAGCAGTGATCTGCAGTCTCAGACAATTTACCCCCAGGGATGCTACTTAAAAAGTAAATGCTCTGAAACTCTAAGGCAGGAGAAACACACTGCAGTACAAGTTTGCAAGAGCAATGAAAAGAGATCAAGTAAGTCGAGTAAGTCATCAAAAAACTGAACATAATTTCTGTGTGGTCCTGAGCAGATGGGGTGGGGGCGTGAGCAGTGTTTGGAGGGGTGCTGCTTGTGAGTGAGGAGGGAGGCAGCCGGACAGCCTCTCTGGCAATAGTTCCTGTCTGGGTGACACCGTGTCCTGGGAAACCCATTTGTCTTGGACACACTAGGAGTTTAATGAACTGTCATCTATCAGTCACCAAGATCTACAGGTCCCGCCTCTTATGACATTCTCTGATCCCTGTTCTCACTCCCTCACTCTGCCACCACCGCCAGGGAAGGCTTCCGAAGTTTCCTTTCCTAAGTGATACAGCGGAAGACCTAACCCAAAGAAGAATTCCAGAAGAACATCTCATCTGTGGGGGGAACATTTTAAAGAAATGGAGGGAAAATAAGAGCATCAAGTATCTCTGTGAAGCTAAAGAAGTGAGTTGGCTTGTCTATAGTAGATCTCATTTGCCTGGATTTGGAGGTTGGCATTCCCTGGTGGCTCAGATGGTAAAGAATCAGCCTGTGATGTGGGAGACTTGGGCTCGATCCCTGGGCTGGGAAGAGCCCTGGAGGAGGGCATGGCAACCCACTCCGATATTTTTGCCTAGAGAATCCCATGGACAGATGAGCCTGGTGGGCTATTGTCCATGGGGTCACAAAGAGTCAGACATGACTAATTGACTAAGCACATAAGGAATTATGATTCTGTTCTTGATGCAAAGGGACGTTGGCACCCCAGTGGGTAGAAAACAGAGCTTCCCCTGGCCAGAAAGGCCCTTTCTGGCTTCAGTTCCCAGAGGATGATGAGAGCTTACAGTGAACAATGTCGGATTCGTGATCTCCAAAGAAGATTTAGCTTTGGGACCAGGGACTAGGCTTGATCACTCAAGAGCTTTTGTGTAGCAGAGTTTTATTAAAGTAAGGAAAGTGACAGAGAAAGCTTCTGACATAGACATCAGAAGGGGGACGGAGAATGTCTCCCTAGGTAGTCTTATCAAGGCCTTATATATTTTTTTCAGACCCACTCCCACAACATACATTTTAAATTAATAAAATTAGAATGAACAATAGAAAGATCTTACCAGACCCACCCAAAGAAAGTTGAGCATCGAAGAACTGATGCTTTTGGACTGTGGTGTTGGAGAAGACTCTTGAGAGTCCCTTGGACTTGCAAGGAGATCCAACCAGTCCTGAATTTTCATTGGAAGGACTGATGTTGAAGCTGAAACTCCAATACTTTAGTCACCTGATGTGAAGAGCTGACTCATTGGAAAAGACCCTGATGCTGGAAAAGACTGAAGGCAGGAGGAAAAGGGGATGACAGAGGATGAGATGGTTGGAGGGCATCACTGACTCAATGGGCATGCATTTGAGTAAACTCTGGGAGCTGGTAATGGACAGGGAGGCCTGGTGTGCTGCAGTCCATGGGGTCGCAAAGAGTCAGAGATGATTAAGCAACTGAACTGACCAGACCCACTCCCATAATATAAATTTTAAGATGACAGGATTAGTCAGAAGGTTCTTGTTAAGGAGAAAATGTCCTTGAGCAAGATAAAATGCTATATTGACTAAGACAAAGCAATGTAGAAAAGAACGTTTGTCCTTTTCTCTTTGAGAGCCCCAGACCCCTTTCTCCTTATCAAGGGCTCCAGAACCCTTTCTCCTCCTTGGGAACCCTGGACTTCTTATCAACCTACCTAGGCACTGACTCTCTCAATGACACGGAGGCAGATAGAAGGCAGGCTCCATGGAAGTGGGAGATGGTGCCATCTCTCTTACACGGAATGGTGTCTAAGGGAACCACGTGGGGTAAATCCCTTTGTGTGCTGCAGTGTAAGGACACAGTAGGTGAACTCTGAGACAGCTGGAAAAATAGCAGACAAGCTGGAGGTTTGCTGGGCTTCAGGCACAGGGATTGGACCCTGTCACTCACGTTCCCACTGTTTGTGACATTCTGTTTCTCTTTTTCTTATCTAGTCTCACAGCCGTTAGTAAAGCCATCTTGAGTATTGCAAATTTATCTTCAGAATAGTTCAGCAGGGTACCAGCAGGATCTTGGGTCAACAAAGACAAGGCAGAAACACTCAGGAACTTTCCCATCACCAATCCCAGGCCAAGTAGCTACAAAATTGCAATAGCCAGATCTCTCCCAAAAAGGAGATTCTTGATTTGGAGTCTAACTGTGTGATTCTGCATTTAATTTTTCACTAAAGAAATTATTTCCTTTTATGCTTTGCCAAATGCTGCCCAGTTTCTGGATAACATATCTTCGGATATGTATTTCCTCTGTGGCAGGTATTTGACAAATTGGCTTACCTTAAGCCACTGCATTTGGAAAAGGACTTGGGAAGATCGTTCACTAAGGCAGATGTGGGTCACCTGTTTATGGCTCATCCATCTTACCCTTTCTGAGGACAGCCGGCAGCCCTTGGCACCCTGATGCGCCGCTGTCTGTAACCACATCTTGGAGCCAGACTTCTGATCTTGGCCAGAGCCGATAATGACAGACCCCCTTGAATGAGAATAACTTGAGAATGGGCAATGCAAAGGCTCATTCAAGAAATCATGGCATCCGGTCCCATCACGTCATGGCAAATAGGGTAACAACGGAAACAGAGACAGACTTTATTTTGGGGGGCTCCAAAATCACTGCAGATGGTGACTGCAGCCATGACATTAAAAGACGCTTGCTCCTTGGAAGAAAAGTTATGACTGACTTAGCTTATTAAAAAGCAGAGACATTACTTTGCCAACAAAGGTCCGTCTAGTCAAAGCTATGTTTTTTCCAGTACTCATGTATGGATGTGAGAGTTGGACTATAAAGAAAGCTGAGTGCCAAAGAATTGATGCTTTTAAACTGTGGTGTTGGAGAAGACTCTAGAGACTCCCTTGGACTACAAGGAGATCCAACCAGTCCATCCTTAAGGAGATCAGTCTTGAATATTCATTGGTGGGACTGATGGTGAAGCTGAAACTCCAATACTTTGGCCACCTGATGCAAAGAGCTGACTGTTTGGAAAAGACCCTGATGCTGGGAAAGATTGAAGGCAGGAGGAGAAGGGGATGACAGAGGATGAGATGGTTAGATGGCATCACTGACTCAATGGACATGAGTTTGAGTAAGCTCTGGGAGTTGGTGATGGACAGGGAGGCCTGGCGTGCCATGGTCCATGGGGTCACAAAGGACTGGACATGACTGAGCGACTGAACTGAACTGAACTGAGCTGTCTGGCTTGCATGGACTTTGCCCGCATTGAGGCCTGCCCTCCTTCGGCTTCCCAACTAGGCACCCACAACATAATCACTAGTGGCATGCTTAGCCCATGATTCAAGGGGATGAAAAATGGAAAAGTCAAACACTGACTTGGATTTTGTTCCTTGGACCTCTAGGTGTTTGATATCATGAGGGTGAAGTCACTGGTATCTCTAAGGCATACAATTATTTTATGTTCTGTCATATAAGCACTGCACTTCCCAGGTTGCGTTAGTGGTGAAGAACCCATCTACCAATTTAGGAGACATAAGAGATGTGGGTCGACCCTGGGCCAGGAAGATTCCCTGGAGGAGGGCATGGCAACCCACTCCACTACTTTTGTCTGGAGAATTCCACGGACAGAGGAGCCTGGTGGACTACAGTCCATAGGACTGCACAGAGTCGGACGTGACTGAAGCTACTTAGCACAGGGGCACAAAAGCATCTTCAAACTTTATCTCAAAGAATACTCTCACAATTTGTGCCTTGTACCTCTGGAGCCACTGAGTGTTCCAGAACAATCTGAATGGACCCCCTGATAGAATCACAATGTGCTACCTTATGCAGAATAATCAACAAAGCTCCAACTTTCTCCAGGTCTCTCTTTCCTTGCCTTGTTAAGGAACCCTAACTGATGTGTTGAGACAAAGTTTCAAGAAGAGTTTGGAATTCCTTGGCCAATACACATGTAGAAGTGCCATAGCTTCGGTTCACTACTGTTTTCCTTGGAAGCCTGGAGACCTGAGACCATCACTCCTGCCGGTGTGAAGACCAAGAGGACACTTTTCCTTTGTAGATCAGTACATATCAGAGCATTGATCAGAGCCTCTTCTAGCATTTGGAAAAGTTTTCATCATTCTGTCATAAATTCAGGGCACCATTCGAGCTGCAGGGAATCTTGGTGAATGCCATTTCAAGTGTAGATAGCACTCCTTGCTTGTACTGTCAGGGTTCCTGTGAAAACGTCAAGACTGTAATTAAATCATTTCAGAAGGATTTGAGTTGAACATTTTGTCCAGGGGTACCAAGACTTGTTCAACTCTTCAACTCGAAGTTTGATAAGTTGGAAGGTTGGATAAGTTTTCTCTAGGAAAGAAACATAACAAAAAATTATTTCATCTAATTAGCCCAAAAAAAAAAATCACCATCAATAATGATAAATCTTTCTGAAATTTTAGAAATCAGACTTTAGCCTCTCCAGCTGTTCATTTTCACAGCCCTCTTAAGATTTATATCCATAGTTTTATTGTAATCATTAATCTAGATGATCTAAGATTATGTTATTGCCTTAAAGGCTAACGTGATGAAAAGATCAGGACATTTAATGAGGTGCAAAATTCATCCCACTTAAGAAAAGCAAGGCTTTGCTCCCAGGAGAAAGCTAGACAGAAAATGAGGCATTTTTCATGAAAGTTATTTGTTTTTGTTTTAAATTCTGGATGGCAGGATAAATCTGTGTCATTTTCACACAATAAATAGCAACAAGTGGCAATGAAGCAATTGAATTCCTTGGCACCGGGCCTCTTGCTCCAGCTGAATACCTCCCCCACTTAATGAGATCCATCAGTAGAAGGTTACTTATATTACCAAGTGGCTCAGCTGGTAAAGAATCTGCCTGCAAGGCAGGAAACCTGGGTTTGATCCCTGGATTGGGAAGATCCCCTGGAGAAGGAAAAGGCTACCCACTCCAGTATTCTGGCCTAGAGAATTCCATGGACCATATAGGCCATGGGGTTGCAAAGTCTTGGACACAACTGAGAGACTTTGATATACACAGGTAGAGAATTTTAAGGGCCACCCCCAATACAACTTCCAGGAAGTAAAACACCTATTAAAGACTAAGAAGCTCAGATCCACCATGATTCCAGCTCAATTTATTTTCACCATAAGTTTACATTTTACCTGCAACTAAAATTATGCTTATTTTTTTAAATATTTGTTTCCCTTTCTAAACTCATGTATTTCTTTTTTATTGTGTTCAGATATACAGAACATAAAATTTACCATTTTCACCATGTTTAGGGGTTAGGTGGGGTTAAGTCCATTCACATATTCTTTTCTTGTCTTCATGATAAAGATTTGGCTAAGTGTTAAGACAGGAAATAGGATGGATGATACCGACGACTCCAGTCCCAGGCTGCATCACCATGGGTTACAGACGGTCGATGGAGAGAGGAGATGGCACAGAAGGTGCTCAAGAAAGAGCTGTTCTTTTAATTTTTTTTTTAGAGTGACTTCAATTATATTTTTTAAAAATGCATCGAAAGAGAGAAATACATTAACATCAGTAGCAGTTACCTCAAGGTGGTATGCAAATAGATGGTTTTCAACTTTGTCACTATAGAAGTCCCTCATTACTGATACCAATGTCAATAAGTATAGTAAAAAGCAGTAGTTTGATATATATTCTTACATTTGAAAAAAAACAGATTGAATGATTAGTGAATTCTTCTTTCCACTCTATAGATATAAGAAACATGCAGAGAAACTAAATGGATTATTCACAGTGCCTGTAATCGGCAGAACTAGCATTAAAGTTCACTTTTTCTGACAGTTATTCTTTTAAAATGAAGCCAATTAAGAATATTAGATGGACCCTCCCCCAGGCCCTGAAATTCAACATTTTCTATGAATTAGCACGCAATAGTCTCTGCAAATAAGTGCACACACTACTTTCCCAACCCACTGTTGCTTTAATAGTTCTGTGTACTCATCTTTCTCATTTGTTAGCTCGGAAGGCAAGATTTAGGCTGTATTCACACTCAAGAGTGTCAAAGGTAGAAACAACCGACTAATCTCTAAAACTTTGCAGGCTTGGAAAAAACCACAATGGTGTGTTTCTTGCCATCACCATGGACAACTAAGCTGAGATTAGGAAAGATGGTCACAAAGAAAGTGAGTCGGGTGGGCTCTGCCTGCCTGTCTAACTGTAAACATGGACTGGAGAAGAGGAGCCTGAGAATTAATTTTTGTCCATTTCCCCAGGAGCAAATTGAGACGAGAATCTCAGTTAACCCTCGCTTGGTGTTAGCAATGTTGAAAGTCCACATGGACCGAGATAGCCTTTGGAAACACTGCATGAGGTTTGAGTTAAAGCAAAGTCGGAAATGAAGACTCGCTGGTACCAAGTGAAGAACGACAATGCATGCCAGTTTCCAGAGAGTAATTGATGCTGAAACATGTCACTTCACTCTTAAAGCACAAATGTTTCAGAGCAGATGTCTCTACAGGAAGGGACCCACCCAGTGTGGCGGAAGGAGCCCAGAAGTAAGAACCACCAGTCCTGTGATCAGGGCTGGCCTCAGACACAGATTGGTGGAAGCTCGGACAAGGACATAAATTCAGTGGCTCTCAACTCCTCTTAAAACGAAACCATGTGGGCAGTGAAGTTCAAACCCAGCTCCTAGCTTTGTAGTGTAAATCATAAAGGGAAAACCAGCTCCACGTCTTGTGCATATTGGTATTAGCCGAAGGATTTCCTGATTGAAAACCTTCTTCCCAAGTTCGCAGGGATGAGAGAGGTACCAGGAGTCATTTGTGATTTCGTGCCCAGGGCTGTCCCTTTTCAACAAAGCCCCTGATATTCACGAGTGTCCTGAGCGCTATGAATCTCAGGGGGAAGTAAGAACTTGCAGCTGTCTTGAATCACCTATCTGACTCTATGCCATTCTCTTATTCCATATTCACTTTCTAGATACCCAGTTTAATCAAGCCAGAACTAGTAGTAAAAGTCATCACACGCAGTCCAATGGTACAGTGTTCAACTTGGTCAACCAAATCTATGTTGTACTTTTACAATAAGCAAAATCACAGCAGAAAAGCTTATGGAGGGGGAAAAAAAAAACAGTTCAGCAAGGAAACACAAAACTTTTCTTATTCTGGCATGCTTTAGTGAGACAGTTGGTGAAATGTGTAAATACCTCTATGCACATTAAAGACTACTTAATAAAAACCTTCCCTTGTGCATGTTTATCCTTTAGCAAACATTTTTTAAAAATCTCAGCTTGTTTCATTTTCTCTCGTTTTTTAATATTTTAGCAAGATTCAGTGGCATTGCCATGTTTGGGGTGCAGAGATGTGATCTGCGGGCCTTTGGATAAGTTGCCCTGTACAAGACATGGTAGTTCTCTGCTGCCTTGAGATAGTTCCCACCCACTCTGTTGTAAATCCACACTCTGATGACCTGTACTTTTTGGAATGTTTGGGGAGCAAAACATTGCTTAAGGGTACACAGATGCAAAGAGTGGTAAATGAGACAGAGATCTGATGTACAACATAACATAGACAATGAACATAGACAACAATATTGTACTATAATGATACAGTGGAATAGAAGTGATAAATATGGCTACAATGGCGATTGCATTGCAATATATAAATGTATCAAATTAACATGTGGTACACCTTAAAGGTACACAGTGCTATATGTTGAATGTATTCAATACAATAAAAAATAATTTTGGCAGATGTTTTTATATCCCTAAGGGAAAGTATCTTCTCCATGTTACTCTAGGGCCGCCTTACCCATGAAACAGCCCAACCAGCATCCCTCTTCATGTTAGTCCCTGCAAAGAAGATGTGACTGACCCTAAATCTCACAGCCCTGGCCATCTGGGATCAGTGAGGAAAGAACAGTAGAGGCTAAGAACTTAGTTTTCTCCCATTCTGTCTCTGTCTCTCTCACCTTCCCAGTTTCAATTTTATGAGGCTGAATTTTGGAAGATGGAAAATAAAAGATCCATTTTGAGACATGAAGGGAAGCAGATGTCACCAAGAGTCCTTGGTGTTACAAATAACATCTCACTTAACTCTTGTTATTTCTCTGAGATGAGTGTCCTTTTATTGTGCCCACTTTACAGATGAAAAAACTGAGGCACAGAGAGGTCAAGTGGATTGCTGAAAATCAACTCAGCTAGCAAAGTGGTAGAGGGAGGTTGCTAATACCCAGGCAGGGTAGCTGGAAGTGGATGCTCTTTGCCACCAGGGTCTGTTCCCTGCAGGAGAGCCTGTGCACAAAGAGGAGAGGATGGCTGGAGGTCAAGAGAAAGCCCCTGAAATGGGTCTTGTGCATAAGTTTTCACGTGTTCCCTCTCTGGGCTTTCAAGGGTCTGTGCCTTTGCTTCATTACCCTCGCCTTTACCTTTTCTAAATGGGTCCCCAGATGACATCCCATATTTTAGCATGGCCCCCAACCCTGAGTCCTTCCTGCCTGAGGTGGGGGCTACATCTTCACATTCTTCTTCCTCCATTGAGTTCGGTGGATTTTGGTAAGAGGCACCCTCAGACCCAGCCTTCAAATACAACCTCCTTATCAGCAGTGGGCTCCTGCCAGTCACCTCCCTTTTCCTGCCCTTTGGGCCAAGCCTGCAGCCCTTGGTGGTGGCTCCCAGGCCCTGTGTTGCTCCCAGCTCAGCTCCCACCCCTCTAAACTCTCCCCCCACCACACACTCTGCTCCCTCTCTAAGCTCTCTTCCTCCAATCTTTGCTGTCCCAGTCTACAAGCCTCCATGCACCTGCTCTGTGTGGGCACACTTTGTGTGTGTGTGTGTGTGTGTGTGTGTGCTTTTGCGTGCTCAGTCACTTCAGTCGTGTCCACCTCTTTGCAACCTTTTGGACCATAGCCCACCACACTCCTCTGTCCATGGAGATTCTTTAGGCAATAATACTGCCGTGGGTTCCCATGCCCTCCTGCAGGGTATCTTAGGTCTCCTGCATTGGCAGGAGGGTTCTTTACCACTAGCACCACTTGGGAAGCCAGTGTGAGTGTGTGTGTGTGTGTGTGTGTGTGTGTGTGTGTGTGTGTACACATAAATACTATACATGGTTGATATTGGGCACATAAGATTTTATCAGCACCCTTGATCTCTACCCTGGTGGCTCAGACAGTAAAGAATCCACCTACAATGCAAGGACCTGGGTTCGATCCCTGGGTTGGGAAGAAGGAAATAGCAACCCACTCCAGTATTCTTACCTGGAGATTCTCCATGGACAGAGGAGCCTGGCGGGCTACAATCCATAGGGTTGCAAAAAGTTGGACACGACTGAACAACTAAGCATTTGATCTACTGACTAGATGCCAGTAGACCCCTCTCTACAATAGAATGCCCCCAAATGTCTCCAGATGTTGCAAAATCACATTTGAGAGCCTCTGGGCTGGATGTGGACCTCAATTCTGCCATAATGCATCTGAGCCCTTCCCCTGCCCCCTGCACCACCTGTCTTGCTCCATCCTCCCCCTTGGACCCAACTGTCCATGAATAGGTGTCCCTGTGACCACAGCCCCACACTCCAGTCCTGAGTCCTGTTTGATCCCCCAGGTCTGCAATCTACCCCCTGATTGGGAAACCAACACTTTCCCAGTTTGCAAGTTGACAAGACCCTAGACTCCTTGGCTACTGGATCTTTCCTCTTTCCCAGCATCTCTGGAGTCCTGCTCCAAAGCACATGCACTTCTCCTAGCTTCTGAGTGCAGTGTCATTCCTGGTCCCAATTCTGCCTTGAGAGAGTCACTCTATTTCCTGAGCTAGGGTGTGAGTGGAAACATGCACGTCAAGCAGCAACAGTTAGAACTAGAAATGAAACAACATACTGGTTCCAAATTGGGAAAGGAGTAGATCAAGGCTGTATATTATCACCCTGCTTATTTAACTTATATGCAGAGTACATCATGTGAAATGCTGGGCTGGATGAAGCACAAGCTGGAATCAAGATTGCTGGGAGAAATATCAATAATCTCAGATACGCAGATGATACCACTCTTGCGGCAGAAGGTGAAGAGGAACCAAAGAGCCTCTTGATGATGGAGGAGACTGAAAAAGTTGGCTTAAAACTCAACATTCAAAAAGTGAAGATCATGGCATCTGATCCCATCGCTTCACGGCAAATAGACGGGGAAACAATGGAAACAGCGACTGATTTTATATTCATGGGTTCCAAAATCACTGCAGATGGTGACTGCTGACATGAAATTAAAAAATATTTGATCCTTGGAAGGAAAGTTATGACAAACCTAGGCAACATATTAAAAAGCAAAGATATTACTTTTCACATGAAGATGCAAGTCCTTATGGTCAAAACTATAGTTTTTCCAGTAGTCATGTATGGATGAGAGAGTTGGACCATAAAGAAGACTGAGCACCAAAGAACTGAAGCTTTCAAATCGTGGTGCTGGAGAGGACTCTTGAGAGTCCCTTGGACTGCAGGGAGATCAAGCCAGTGAATCCTAAAGAATATCAACCTTGAATATTCATTGGAAGGACTGTTGCTGAAGCTGAAGCTCCAGTGCTTTGCCTACCTGATGTGAAGAGCCAGCTTACTGAAAAAGACCCTCATGCTGGGAAAGAGTGAAGGCAAAACAAGAAGAGGGTGACAGAGGATGAGATGGTTAGATAGCATCACCGACTCAATGGACATGAGTTTGAGCAAACTCCAGGAGACACTGAAGGACAGGAAAGCCTGGAGTGCTCCAGTCAATGGGTTGCAAACAATCAGACACAACTTAGTGACGGGACAACCACAATGACAACATACGTGTGTATATGTGGGATCAGGTTATATATCCTACTAGTGTGTATATGCTTCTTTTACTTTTAGTTAAGCTATGTCATGGATATCTTTGCATGTTTTTAGATAAACAGATTATCAGAACAACTTTCACCACGATTGTATGATAACCAATGCCTGGTCTGCAGCCCTCAATGTTAGCTCCTAGTTTATCAAGTTTCCCACGAGACAATGTCTACTATTCCCCCTCCAAAGCAGTAACCTAAGATGCTAAGAACGTTTTCATACACGCATTTTGTCCCATCTTCGACAGGACAGGATAAATTCCTAGAAGTAGGACTGGGGTCAAAGGTGATAGAGGTCTTTGAGATGTGCTACCAAATTGCCGTCCAGGAGTTCATACCAACCAGAAGCCCCTCCAGCACCACGTTCGCCCTTCTGTCCTCATTGTGAGGGCAGGAAACATCTGTCTTCGTGCATTAAAGGGTGGGCCCCCAGCTGTGCACTTACCAGTTTGGAACCAATTAGGGGTATTTTACTCAGAATTTCTTCTTTTTTTTTTTTTTCCTGCGAGATCTGTGTCTTCCTTCAAATTGCAGTTTTTGGCAGCTATGACCATCTTTTCAGCCAACTTGGACTGAAGAGGCAAGCAAATGAGATACACTGATAAAGCAAACATTCTTGCCATATTTTCTCTGTTCAAGTACAACTGCCATATAGTCAGCCCTAACTGTCTTTGCTTAGTGTTTATGTAAGTTCCCAGAACAGCTACCTTAACTTTTGTGATCCCTATTTTTTTAAATTCAACTTATAGCTGATTTGCAATGTTGTGTTAGTTAAGTGCATAGTAAAGTGATTTAATTTTATACACATATATTAATACATATTCTTTTTCAGATTCTTTTCCCCTATAGTTTATTACAAAATACTGAGTATTGTTCCCTGGCTATATAGTCAGTCTCTGTTGATTATTTGTTTTATATATGGTAGTGTGTATATGTTAACCTCAAACACTCCATTTATCCCTCCTCCTCCCCTTTTGGTAATCCTAAATTTGCTTTCTGTGTCTCTGGGTCTGTTTTGTTAATAACTTCATTTGCATCATTTTTTTTAGATTCCACATATAAGCAATATCTTCTGATGTTTGCCTTGCTCTTTCTGACTTGCTTCACTCAGTACGATCATCTCTAGGTCCATCAGTGTTGCTGCAAATGGCATTCTTTCATTCTGTTTTATGACTGAACAGTGTTTCATTGTACAAATATATGATCCCTATTTTTCTAAAGCATGGATTTGCTGATAATAATTATAAAGTGAGTTCTTATCATCCTTCACAAGGGAGCATGAAGGAGAAGTTAGAACATGAATCTTGGAAGCAGGCTATGCGTTTGTGACCCCAAACTGTCCCACGACAGTGGGTGACTGGTCTAGTCCCACCTGAGCCCATCTTTCCTCATCTTTAAATTGGGGTGAGTGTCTAACCACCCAGAGACTAGGAGAATGATCCTCATCTCACACAACAGCCAGGATTCAGTAAGACTAGGATATGACAGCATGGACAAAAATGTTATTCATTAGTATTAAATTTGCAATGATGTAATTAAACAGAGTGGACTCATAGAACACTGCATGGTTTTCTAAGGCTGCCAGAACAAGGTACCACAGGCTGGGCAGCTGAAACAACGGAAATGTACGGGGTCAAGGATCTGAAGGCCAGATGTCAGAAATCAAGGTGTCGTCAACAGCACTGGCTCCTTCTAAGGCCAGTATCCTTGGCTTGCAGATGACAGTCTGTTCTCTGTATCTTCACATGCTATTCCTTCTTTGCATTTCTCTATGTCCAAATATCCTCTTTTCATAGGGACATGAGTCATGTTGGATTAGGATCCAGCTTCATCTTCTCATTTTACCTTGATTGCCTCTGTAAAGCTCCTATCTTCAGAGATGATCACATTCTGAAGTTTCAGGGGTTAGGATTTCAACGTATGAGTTTTGAGGGGACATAATTCAGCCAACAACCATCTCTGTAGCTGGAAAAGAAACCTAGAGATTCTCCATCTTAATAATCTTCAGTCCACCATAATAACTGGAGGACAGATTCAGAAGGGTGACATGCTCTACCAGGGACCCCAAGGAGAGTGGTAGCAAATGCAAGAATCAATCTTCCTAGATGAAAAAACAAATTATTAACTCAGTTCCTCAGATTTCAGTTCACTTGTATTTCCTTGCACATTAGAGTACACAAAGTTTTCAAACATGGATTCAAAATTTTCTCAGGCAATGAAGATGAGAAGGCTGAGCTCATGAGACCTTCCTCACACACAGATCGCCAACAATCAGAGAAGGGAAGGAAGGTTCACAGCAGCTCAGGAGAGGAGAAAATCATTTCTAGCTCAGACAATCGTGTCACATGACTGCGTCTAAACTCCAGTGTGTGAAAGTTCTGCATCTAAATATTAATATAAAAATCTGCACTTGGGTCGTGATGGGGAAGTTGTTGTTCCGTCACTCAGTCGTGTCCAGCTCTTTGTGACCCCATGGACTGCAGCACTCCAGGCTTCCCCATCCTTCGCCATCTCCTGGAGTTTGTTCAAACTCAAGTCCATTGAATTGGTGATGCCATCCAACCATCTCATCCTCTGTTGCCCCCTTCTCCTCCTGCCCTCAGTCTTTCCCAGCATCAGTGTCTTCTCCAGTGAGTTGACTCTTCGCATCAGGTGGCCAAAGTATTGTAGCCTCCGCTTCAGCATCAGTCCTTCCGATGAATATTCAGGATTGATTTCCCTTCAGGATGGACTGGTTGGATCTCCTCGCAGTCCAAGGGACTCTCAAGAGTCTTCTCCAACACCATAGTTCAAAAGCATCGATCGTTGGGCACTTAGCCTTTTTTTATGGACCAGCTCTCACATCCATACATGACTACTGGAAGAACCTTAGCTTTGACTATAGGGATTGGGAGGTAGAAAGTTAAATTTTATTGTATTAATGGATCATGTTCTACATGGCAGGTATGCATTCAGTGCTTTCAGATAACATATTTCAATTCAATGTATGTGCATTTTTAATCAGTTAACTTTTAAAAATAATTTTATTTATGCATTTATTTACTGTGCTGGGTCTTCCTTGCTGCCCATGGACTTTTCTCTAGTTGTGGTGCCCGGCCTTCTCATCACAGTGGTTTCTCTTACTGTGGAGCCCCGGCTTTAGAGCACAGGCCCAGTAGTTGCAGCTCATGGGCTCAGTTGCTCAGAAGAATGTGGGATCTTCCCGGACCAGGGATCCAATTAACCCTTACCACTGAGCCACCAGGGAAACCCCTAAATTGGTTAACATTTTGAATTCTCTTCCTCAAGGCTTATGTGCACCCACAGGAAAGCTAAAGTCTGTCCCTTCGTCTCAGAGAGTGAAAGGATGGGTAACTAGACTGCACACCAAAAATTGGGCAACCCAGTCAAGTTTTCAGATTCCTTTGTCTAAAATTCAGTCTTTGTGTGTGAAAAATGGGAATAATCGGCCCTTTGTTCTTTTATCTTCTACTAAGGTGGTGCTGGAGAAGACTCTTGAGAGTCTCTTGAACTGCAAGGAGATCCAGCCAGTTCATCCTAAAGGAAATCAGTCCTGGAATGACTTCACCTGGAATGAAATCAGTCACTGGAAGGAATGATGCTGAAACTGAAGCTCCACTGCTTTGGCCACCTGATGCCAAGAGCTGATTCATTGGAAAAGACTCTGATGCTGGGAAAGATTGAGGGCAGAAGGAGAAGCGGGTGACAGAGGATGAGATGGTTGGATGACATCATCAACTCAATGGACATGAGTTTGAGCAAACTCAGGGAGATATGTGCTCCCTTCAGCAGCACATATACTAAAAACGTTCTGGGAGATGATGAAGGACAGAGAAGCCTGGCATGCTGCAGTCCTTGGGGTCACAAAGAGTCAGACATGGCTTAGCAACTGAACAACAAGGACATAAGGCTACTAAGGCCTCTGAGTCAGCTAGAGAATTTCTGATATAAACAAGGCCAGTAAAATGAGTCAGCTCACCATGTATCGTTTCCTCCAGCTCAAGTCTCAAGGAAAACTTGGTAGAAAGTTTAGTGTGGATGAAACATGCAGGAAGAGAACCAGAGGTCAAAGAAAAGAGAAGGAAATGGAGTTACATAGACCATTTCTCAGTGCTAATATAAAATTTACAATATGTTTTAAATGAAAGACTTGGAAAGTTTTTCCTTCAACTTCATATAAGCTGTCATGATGGGGATTTGAGAATGAAATAGATGAGGAACTAATTTACCAACCTTGACTTTCTGGAAATGAATGTGCTGGTTTCCAAGTGTGCAGACTCTCCAGCCAGGTTACCAGAATCCAAGGGATGACTTCAGCTTCCAACATCGTCCTTACTCCTTCCAACTGGAGGCCAACCAAGTCAGTGACTAACAGAAAAACCCAGTGTGTACATTTCATCGCAGCCACTCAGGTAGATGGAGATAGGGCCTTAGGAATGGTCAAAGTACTATGTCCAAATACAGTCAGGACGAGAATGTGGCGGTTCCCCCCGCTGTTTCTCAGGCACTCTTGATGTTCATCCCCAAACAAAAGCAACGCATCATCCAGAAACCTTCCAGTCCCTGTGGTATGTGCTGCGTATCTTCCTAAAGAGCTGCGCGTTCCAGGCATTTGTTGAAGCTGGAAATACACTTCCCACTTTGGGCTGATGAGTGGGTATGGGGCACTGGAGATGGAGGTTAAAGATAAAAGGAAAGAGAAGTTTGGCTTCATTGGTGCTCACATCTCTCCATAGCTTGGTTGAAAGATATGAAAGTGTTAGTCACTCAGTTCTGTCCACTTTTTGTGACCCCATGGGCTATAGCCTGCCAGGCTCCTCTGTCCATGGAAGTCTCCAGGCAAGAATACTGAAGTGGGTAGCGATCAGCTTCTTCAGGGGGATCTTTCTGACCCAGGGATCCAACCTGGGTCTCCTGCATTGCAGGCAGATTCTTTATGGTCTGAGCCACCAGGGAAGCCCATAGCTTGGTTGTCACTCACCTTTTCCAAATCCCCCTCTACTCACTCACTCAATGTCAAGTTCACAGAGTCTCTTGTACTCCAGAGTCTAGGTTGCTCTCATCCTTCCACATGGATTCTCTTGTGCTTGTAATTGTAGTCTCCAGGATGTATTGAATCCATCAACCGCATACATTGCTCATATATTATGCCTCTTTTTTAAGTTCAGTCCCTTGTCTTTCATTATATACAGCTTCCCAACTTGTTTCCTTATATAATAGACCCTGGAAGACCCACTTCTCTTCTCCTTTGTTATTTTAATTCAGATTTTTATTAGGTATCAACCAGAAAGCTGTTGATATCCATAGAAGAAGTGCACACCCCTGGTGAAGGATGGGTCTGTGACCCAGAACTGGCCACAAGATGTAAAGAGTTGCCTGCTGGGCCCTTCTGAGAAAAATATTTTGATCCCTGGATTATGGTGAGTTGAATTGTCTCCCTCAAAAAGTTATATCCAAGTCCTAATATCAGTATGTGTGATTGTGACCTCATTTGGAGATACAGTCTTTGCAGATTATCAAGTTAAGATGAGGTCACTTTAGGTCAGAGAGGGTCCTAAATCCAGTGATGGGTGCCTTTATAAAGAGAAAGGAGATGGAGAGTCTGACATACAGACACAGAGGACAGACACTCAGGGAAGAAGGGCACATGACGACAGAGGCAGAGATTGGAGTGAGGCAGCTACAAGCGAAGGAGTGCCGAGAATTGCTGTCGACCTCCAGAAGTTAGGAAGAGGGAAGAAAGAATGCTCTCCAGAGCCTTGAGAGGGAGCGTGGCTTTACCAAAGCTTTGGTTTCAGACTTCTCCGAACTGTAAGAGAGCACGTTGCTGTTATTTTAAGCCACCGGTTTGTGGCACTCTGTTAGGGCAGCCCTGGCAAATTAATAGACCAATTAAAGGCGAGAGCAACGCAAGGAGAAGTTTCCCTTTGGCCTAATTACACCCCTGATTTCCGCTCTCATTTGAGGTTATGATGCGTGAAGCTGGCAGTCACATTGTGGCTATGAAGCTTAAAGCCCATAATGTGTGCTAAGCAGGGCAGAGCAAAGCAGCAGAAAGAGTTGGGGTCCTTTGTAGATATAATGACGGCTTCCCTGGTGGCTCAGCAGGTAAAGAACCTGCCTGCAATGCAGGAGACACAGGTTCGATCCCTGGGAAGGGAAGATCCTCTGGAGGAGGATGAACATCTGACCCCAACCAGCACAGCTTGAGCTATGTGACAGGCACAGCCACGCTTTTATCAGCTCCTTTGAGAAGTATCCTGACTTTCAGCTGAAAGCATTCCTGATATATCACCACTAGTGTTCTCCCACTGAATCTAACTTCCACATTGCTCTAACTCAGCTACAGATCTGATCAAAAACTTCTTAACCATCTTCCCAATAATGCCCAAACTCCACATCCTGTCATTCAGGTCCTGCCATGATAAGGTCCAGCCTTATCTACTATTCCATGAACTGGTTCCGACATAATTCTGGACACAAAGCTTATACTTCACTTCACTACTAATTCTCCCGGCCTCCACTTTCTCATCCAATTCTACCTCCATTTCATTATCAATTTTCTTTCTAAAGAACTCTTCATATTATAGCACTCTACTGAGTTCAGTTCTCTTTACTGCTACTTGTTTGGAAGATAGATATTCAATTTTTACACGTTCTTTTTTTAATTCCAAACCAATTAGAATTTTTAATAGCAATTACTTTCAAAAATATTAATCAATATTTCCTCCTCCTCCTCCTGAATAATTAAGAGAAAATCAATCCTGCTCTAATTCTTATCACCCTACATCCTGTCTTGTATCTTATGGTTTTCCTGTACTGAGTTTCAATTCTGCAGTGTTCTTTATGCTATAAGTCATCATAATTACTCTTGTTGGTCTATGCAGTCAAAGTATGTTTGATTCTATTCCCATAGTTCCCAGTTTCTCTTTGCTAACTTTCCTAAGCACATCTGAGATCCAAGATATTGCTTTTATGATGATGTTCTATTTTTCTGAAGTACAGTCTGCCCTTGAACAACATAGGTCTGAATTGAACAAGTCCGTTTATTCACAGATTTGTTTCTCAGTAAATATATTGAAAAAAAAAATTGGAGATGTACAGCAATTTGAAAAACCTCATGGATGAATCACATAGCCTAGACATATCAAGAAATTAAGAAAAATTAAGTATATTGGGAATGCATAAGATACATGTCTACCTTTACATAGGCATAAGATGAGTGATACTGCATGTAAAATTAACAATGTGTTAGTTTTCTTATTATTTTATAACTTTGTCTTAAAAAATGCTTTATTATATAGAGGATGCATGTATGTTAAGTCACTTCAGTTGTTTCCTGACTCTGTGCAACCCTATGGACTGTAGCCTGCCAGGCTCCTCTGTCCATGGGATTATCCAGGCAATACTGGGAATGGGTAAGCCTTTCCCTCCTCCAGAGGATCTTCCCAACCCAGAGATCGAACCTGTGTTTCTTATGTCTCCTGCCTTTGCTGTCAGGTTCTTTACCACTGGTGCCATGTGGGAGGCCCTCTCAGTACATGAGCACCTGTAAATAAATATAAAATTCTTTTTCACACTATATTTTCATGTTTTATTTCTAGTGTTAGTAATAATAAAATATTTATTGTGTTTTGTATCATAAAAACAATATTGGTATAGGTATTGACAGAATTTTTCTTGTAGACAGTATAAACATATGGTATCAATAAATACAGTTCAGTATTATAAATGTGTTTTCTCTTCCTTATGATTTTATAATAGTATTTTCTTTTCTCTAGTTTACTATAAGAACACAGTATATATAATGTCCAAAATGATATTGATTATTTATTTTATCAGCATGGCTTCGGGTCAACAATAGTTTGTGCTAAGTCACTTCAGTTGTGTCTGACTCTTTGTGACCCTGTAGACTGTAACCCACTAGGCTCCTCTGTCCATGGGAGTTTTCAGGCAAGAATACCTGAGTGGGTTGCCTTACCGTCCTCCAGGGGATCTTCCCAACCCAGATATCAAACCCACATCTTTAACATCTTTCTGCACTGGCAGACAGGTTCTTTACTACTAGTGCCTCCTGGGAAGCCCAACAATAGACTATTAATGGTTAAGCTCTGGAGGAGTCAAAAATTATATGTAGATTTTTGACCTCATGAGGTTGATAATCGTAACACCCGCTGGTCAAGTGTCAATCATATATCTTTTAAAAGCTCTTTATGTGAGGCTTCCTTAGAAGTAAGACACCTTGTATCTTGTATGAAAATGTGCTTACCCTCATTCTTGAAAGATAGGTTAGCTAGGAAAAGTTCTCTTTGCATTCATTTCCCTGTCTTTGGATATTCATTATTGTTGAGAATTCTGCTGTTGATCTAATTACTGCTCATTGAAATAACTGCCTTCTCTCTATGGCAACTTTGAAATATTTGGGTCAAAGTTTCATTTTGAAGTTCTATACTATCACTGTAATGTTGCCTAGATACCAATTTCCTTTTTTTTAATTCCACCTACTCTTTAAATCTGAGAAGTCTATCTTTCATGATGCCTGAAAAATCATCAGCCTTGATATCGTCAACATTTCTTCTCTCTCAAGTATCTCCTTGAAATTTTGATGAGTCCTTCTTATTTCAATTTCCCTGTCACATTTTCCATTTTCTCTCTGTGGGCAGAATTCCACATTTCTTCAAATCTATATTCTAATTTGCTATTTTGACATTAACTGCTCCAGGAAAGTAGGAACAATGTCTCTCTTCTTTCCTCTGTGCTGTGCATGGAACCTAGGAGAAGTCCCCAACCATCTCTTGACTTAATAAATTAATTTCACATTTTGTAGGACACTGAGGTTAAGTAATACCAGATATTTGCCCAACAGTACCCATCAAGTGCAGACTATAGTGAGTTTGCCCTGATCTGTCTGACTCCAAAGTCTTTGAATGAATTAATGAGTCAGGAAACACAGTGAAGAAAACTTGGCCCAGAGACTGAAAACAAAGGTCCTGACACTTCTCCACACCTTTCCCTGATTATCAAAATGGAAGATTTATCTCAGAGTTTTTCTCTCTCTCTCCAGTCTCAACATTTACATATTTAGTCCAGCAAAATAGCTCTATAAATGTCTCCAGGACATCAGTGGGAAGCACCATAGAATTACTGTCAAACATTTATCACTGGATGACAAGAAGTGGTGGAATTTTGTGTCTTCATTCACTTTAACAGTTTCTTTTTTTCTTTTATTTTTTGATACTGACTATACTGGGCATGCTGGCAACTTGGAGAGTCACAAAGAAATTGTGATGGCACCCGTCTTTGCAGAGCTGAAAGCGCAAAGTGGAATACTCCATCTGGTTCAAATTAGGAATCTAATATACCAGAATTAAAATGTCCTATAGAACTTTAAGGCCCCTTCTAGATAGTGAAAAGGCCATGTGTATATTGACGCTTTAAAAGGGATAAGCAAAAAAATGGAAAAGAAGCAAACTGCATGTTTTAGTCTGCTTGATTTCTTTTTTGTTGTTGTTTCTTAAAAATTGATTGATTTTCAACCATCTTTTAAAATTGAAGTATAGTTAATTTACAAGGTTGTGTTTGTTTCAGGTGAAAAGCAAAGTGATTCCATTTTATATATATATATTGATATTATTATAGATATTATAATATCTATATATAATATAGATATATTATCTATATATATAGATATTGAATATAGTTCCCTGTGTTGTACAATAAGTCCTTGTTATTTATGTATTTTACATACGGTAGTGTGTATATGTTCATTCCAAACTCCTGGAGTATCTCTCCCCTTACCTTCACTATCCCCTTGGTAGCCATGCTTTCCATGTCTGTGAATCTATCTCTGTTTCATAAAGTTTATTTCACCTTTTTCTTAGATTCTACATATGTGTGTGTGGGGTGCTTCTCTGGTGGCTCAGATAGTAAAAATCTGCCTGCAATGCAGAAGAGGTTCCATCCCTGGGTCAGGATCTTTGCAGTGGACTGTAGCCTGCCAGGCTCGTCTGTCCATGGAATTCCCCAGGCAAGAATACTGGAGTGGGTAACCATTTCCTTCTCCAGGGGATCTTCCCCACCCAGGGATCAAACCTGGGTCCCCTGCATGGTAAGAAAATTCTTTACCACCACCAAGGAAGCCCCAAGTTGAAATTATTAGTCTCTCCATTGTGTCTGACTCTGTGATCCCATGCATGGTAGCCCCCTCCAGGCTCCTCTGTCCATAGAATTCTCCAGATAAGTGATATTATATGATATTTGTCTCTCTCTGATTTATTATTTATTTTTTATTAAAGTATAGTTGATTTACAGCATTATATGAGTTTCAGCCATACACCATAGTGACTCTATGTTTTTATAAGCTAGACTCCATTTAGAGTTACTATAAAATACTGACTATATTCCCTGTGCATCTTCCTATGTTACATCTTTATATCTTATATATTTTATACCTAGTGATTTATACCTCTTACTTTCTCCCTGTAGCATCCCACTAGACCTAACACACCTCTGAGAGGCTTACTGTAAGTTTTTTCAAAAGCCTTGGCTGCTGCCCCTTGCCTGGCCCACTAGGCAGGGTTGGGCTGGCTCCAGGCAGTGGCTATCTAGGGGACAGGCGCCTTTCTGCTGTGCTGACAACACTGGGAACTGCTTGGAGAGCCACGAGCCACACTAATCACTCTAATCACTGCTAGTTGGTCTGGGGATGAGTTTCTTCCCTGGAAAATGATTCAAGGTTCAAAGAACCAACATGTTGAAAACTCCAAGGAAAGCTGTTAATATGTGTGAACGATGCTGATGATAAAAGCCCTTTTTTTCTCAGAAGACCACTTAGAAAAGCATTGTTCACAATTGCACAAGGCTGCTGAGGTCTTATCTCGCACTCACCATGTGATCCCACTTATCTGCCAGCACTTACTCCACTGAAGGCTATGCTCAAGTCCAACTCAGCACAGATGACCAACAAATGAGGATCCGGTGGTAGAAAAACACTTTTTCTCTCCCACATGTATCCTCTACAGAATTGTGTATTTCAATTAACAGCAGTAAGAAAACTATCTTTCTAAAATCATCACAGTTGGGTTTGTATTGAGATTTTTAGTGTCCTCGGGTATCAAAAATAGCATGAGGGTCCTGTTTGCAGGAGCAGCTGAAGTTATGAGATGAGGTATCACAGGTTCCTTTGAAAACTGGGACCATGTAATCTGAATAGTCATGATCATCTGAATAACCTATGGCTGAGTTAGTTTTTCAAGAGAAATTAAGTACAAACTGGTAAACATAAAATAAATAAGATACAAAGATATAGTGTAGTGCACAGGGACTGTAGCCAGTATTTTATAATAACTTTAAATGGAGTATAATCTATTTCCCAATCTATGCATTTGGTCAACTGGTGTCAATAGCTAACAAATGAAGATGTCCACTGAGTTTATCCTATAGGGTAAGGAGGAAGGATTGGATTTGTGGTATTAAGCTAAGGGACTGGTGTTGATCTAAGTGAGATAATGGACTTCTGTAGACACACAGACACACATGGACACACAGACATACTCAGAGACACACACATATACACAGACACGTACACTTTCAGGTTTACATTTACACACATAGATCAGACGTACATACACATGTACAATAATGGAGATCTTTATACAGAAACCCTAGTCAATGATTAAAAGCATTGACTCTGAAGCTAGACTGACCAGATTTGTAACCCAACTCTTCTCTTAAGAGGTACATGACCTTTAAATATTCAACTGTATAGGAAGAGAATAATAGTCTGTACCCAAAAAGAGTTCAAAATCAGCATGTATGTGTAAGGGACTAGAAGAGCGGCTAGCACTCAGGGAGTGTTACATAAGTGCTTAGTAAATAGAAGACTCTCTTTATTAGAAGGAGGATGTGGTCTCCTTGTCTCTGTCTGGGCACCCATGAGTCTGGCTAACTCAGACATTCCACCACCAAAGGTCAAGAGAGAAGTTAGATAATGGTTGATGATCAGTAGTCTCTGTCATTCCTGCATTTGGGGGCTGATTTTTATTTGTGTGAATATTTGGTTATCATTTGTAGACAGCAGTGTTCATGGGGCCAGGGACAGTGTGAGACTGTTTCTCAAATTTGTTCTCATTTATAGCATGCTGCTTGGCACATAGTAGGTGCTTAATAAATACTTGTTGAATGAATGGTAACTGTTACTTCTACTCCTATTATAACTACTAATATAATTATTGTCAGACTTTGGTTTTGGAATTATTATAATGAAATATGAATCACTGGTTAGAAATTGTATCTTATGAAGATAAGTCCAGTTTAAACCACAGTAATAAAAAAAACAATGTTGTTCTATACAAAATGAAATAGAAGTTAAAAAATTTTAAGTCAAAACTAAAAAAAAATTAAAGGAGAAAAATAATCAAGGCTTTGTTCTACAAGAAGAGCTCAGTTCAGCTCAGTTTCTCAGTCATGTCCAACTCTTTGCAACCCCATGGACTGCAGCTTGCCAGGCTTCTCTGTCCATCACCAACTCCCAGAGCTTTCTCAAACTCACGTCCATCAAGTCGGTGATGCCATCCAACCATCTCATCCTCTGTCGTCCCCTTCTCCTCCCACCTTCAATCTTTCCCAGCATCAGGGTCTTTTCTAATGAGTCAGTTCTTTGCATCAGGTGGCCCAAGTATTGGAGTTTCAGCTTCAGCATCAGTCCTTCCAATGAATATTCAGGACTAACTTCCTTTAGGATTGACTGGTTTGATCTCCTTACAGTGAAGGGACTCTCAAGAGTCTTCTCCAACACCGCAGTTCAAAATCATCAGTTCTTTGGCACTCCGCTTTCTTTATGGTCCAACTCGCACACCCATACATGACTACTGGAAAAACCATAGCTTTGACTAGACGGATCTTTGTTGGCAAAGTAATGTTTCTGCTTTTTAATATGCTGCCTAGGTTTGTCAGAGCTTTTAAGGAGCAAGTATCCTGTAATTTCATGGCTGCCGTTACCATCTTCAGTGATTTTGGAACCCACGATAATAAAGTCTGTCACTGTTACCTTTGTTTCCCCATCTATTTGCCATGATGGGACTGGATGCCATGATCTTAGTTTTTTGAATGTTGAGTTTTAAGCCAGCTTTTTCACTCTCCTCTTTCACTTTCATCAAGAGGCTCTTTAGTTCCTCTTCACTTTCTGCCATAAGTGTGGTGTCATCTGCATATCTGAGGTTATTGATGTTTCTCCCGGCAATCTCGATTCCAGCTTGTGCTTCACCCAGCCCGGCATTTCACAAGATGTACTCTTGTACATCTTGTAGAAGATAATATACAGCCTTGACATACTCCTTTCCCAATTTGGAACCAGTCCATTGTTCCATGTCTGGTTTGAACTATTGCTTCCTGACCTGCATACAGATTTCTCAGGAGGTTGGTAGGTGATCTGGTATTCTTCTCTCTTTAAGGATTTTCCACAGTTTGCTGTTCCAGTTTGTTGTGACCCACACAGTCAAAGGCTTTGGCATAATCAGTATAATTTGAAATAGCTCAACTGGAATTATTGAGTAGTGATGCTTCCTAAGGCCCACTTGACTTCACATTCCAGGATGTCTGGCTCTAGGTGAGTGATCACATCATCCTGGTTATCTGGGCAACAAGAGTAACATCAAATAAATACTGGGAAAATTTATGTGAAAACAGGGAAAATAATATCATATGACTGAGAGAGTAATAATTTCAAGAATCATTTGCCAGAAGCCTAGAATTAGTGCTTATGTCTACATCCCAATTGGGTAGGCATAAAATATAGTTTAACAAATAAAAAGGTAAAATGGATTTGAGCAAGGGAAGATAAGCATCACTACTTGCCATCCCCAGAATGTAAAGAAGCAGACCCTTGGCTGTCTGAAGACACTGTGGTTTATGAGATGTCTGTTCAAGAGAAATCAGGTTCAATGTTAAGCCAGTCAGGGTCATGAACACCTGAGGCAAAACGTGTGACTGGGATGATGGGATTGTGCAGGACAGAGTTTGGTTGAAGATTAAAGGAAAGAAGCAGAGTGGGAATATGCTGAGACCACCCACCCAGATGGCGGAAGCAATGACGTTTTCCAGGCATGGATCAAACAACAGACACAGATGCAGCGAGAGGAGTTGGGCGATGGCAGAGGGAGGGCACGGGGTAGGAGGAACTGTGGGACATCTGCAAGAAATCGACTTGCCCAAAGGGGAAGCAACGCAGAGCTGCTTCTCTGGGTCTCTTCTAACCAACACGGAAGTGGAGGGGCCCTGGAAAAAAAAGCCGGTTACTCCAGAGACAGCCAACAATGAGTGAGCTGGATATTGTCAGATGGACCGCCTGGTTTCAAGAAGGCAGGGTTCTAAAAGTTGAGAGCAAAGACCAGTGGGACTCTAAGCTTTGATGGAATAGCAGGTTCCTTTTAAAAGAATAGAAATCTCTTGTTAGTAGCATAATCCTGCCCAGGAAGAAAATGAGGAAGCAGTTCAAGAGGAGACCAAACAAGAAATTGTTTGTAAAGTCAAATGTAAAAACACTTGTTAAAAAAATGAATATAAATGAGAGTAAGGAATAGTGTCAAGAAGTCTTGTGCTTTGAAGAGGTTTGAAAAAATATGCTAAGTCTGAAATGAGGGTCAATAAAAAGAACAAGGACAGGATAGAACTTCTGGAAGGGCAGCTGGTAATATAAACAGACAACAGAGAAGAAGGTTAACAAATCAGTTCAATTAAACAAGCATTTACTGTTTTCTGTGTAAAAAGCCACTACCAGGAGCTCACAGACCGGAAAAGAAAGTATACAAATCACTAGATTATACATCAGGATGGTAAGTTTCCATAGTGTTAAGGGCTCCAGTTAGGAAATACTACACCAAGGAGAGGAATGGAAAGGTGGGTTTTGAAGGACGCTGGGGTAGGGACTATGAGTTGGGAAATGCTAATACGTCAAGGGAAAGCAGAGGAGGAGGAATCTGAAGAGGAGAGTGAGAAGAAATGGTTCAGAAAAATACTCTCTCTTCAGAGAGCCTGGATGGGACTATCAGAGCAATCTGGGCTGGAGAGAATTTCCAACCACAAAGTCCCAACAGAGACTGAATGATATGAAATGGTAGTGCCTGCTGATGGGAAGGTCCTAGTGATTTAAGCATGCTTTTGGTGGCATGGTGGGACAGAAGCAAGGTCCCTAGAAGGTCTGTGAGATGACACAGAGGGCGCAACTCTTTCCAAAAGTTTGCCTGTTATGAGAGTAAAAAAAGAAAGTGTTCACCATAGGAAGATATTAGATCAAAGATGAATTTATGCTTCATGCTCATTTAAAATTTTTTCTGTTTATACATGGGGGAACACTTCAACATAACCACATGTTCAGAGAGAAGAGAAAGTAGAACAAAAGTCACTGGAAATGGAAGATAGAGAGGAGGTAATTGATAAGGAAAGACCCTGGAGGAAGCAGATAGGGTGTAGGAGTTGAAGGCCATGTGAGGACATTAACTGCAAGGTGAGGACTTCAGCTTCTCCATGGAAATTTTGGGGCCCTAAAAGCAGATCCACTTACCTTCACTGCCTGTGGCAGAACACGAAGGTATTATATCTTGTGGTCTCCATTTTTAGACAATTAAGAAAGACGGCATCCTCTAAGAGGGGGAAGGGAGACGGTCCCAGGATATGTGAAGACTGGAGGGAAGTAGCAGTCTCCATTCCCTTAGGAGAATGAAGAGAGAACTAGAGATTTGTGGAAAGAGAATTTGGTAGAGTTGCGATCCCAACTCAAGCTGAAGACTATGAGTGTATAGGACCTCAATCTACGTATTGAGTACCCAAGTTTCACCAGTAGTCCAGGTGCAGAAAAGTAGATGGTCACATGGATCCAGGGATGGGGCTTGTCAAGCAAGCATATTGGAGGGGTAGGAATACCTAGAAATGGAAGATGAAGACAAGAGAGGGGTTGAAGTGGGGGGTCATGGGATCTAGGTGGCTTAGTGCTCAAAGTGAGACTAGAAAGAGATGAAGAGCCAACAGATCAGCCCAGAGACAAAAGAACAAACGCAGTAGGTATAGAGCAGCATGAAAGAGAATAATGCAATATTGTGGGCAGAGGAAGGGAGGAATGGGTGTACGTCTTTGCAGAAGAAAGATTTCCAGATTATAAGAAGATCCAGGGCACAGGCCTGGAAGTGTGTCTGGAGTGAGGGAAGGTGAAAATCAATAACATTGAGAATCTCAAGAAAAAAGATGAATGGAAATTTAAACACACACACACACACATACACAAAACTCATCGCTATGTTGGTTTGCTCTTACACAAGGGAACAACTGAAGCATGTTTTTGTGCTAAGGAGAAGGATCTGGAAGAGAGGGAGATGGAAGCAGGCAGCTGAGAGGGGAGATGGTTGAGTGGTAAAGGTCTGGGGGAGATGAGAGAGAGAGCAAACCAGAGCCCAGCTGCTGGGATTGGCTGCAAAGAGCCGAAAGAAGGGGCAGAAGTTAAAGGTGAGTCTGTGCACATGATACATTCCTCTAGGCCTGTGAGGCAAGAAGTTGAGGGGCTGGTTGTCCTCAGAGGCCAGGCCCTCTGCTGTGATAGAGGAAGTTAGGCAGGCAAAGGCATGGAGAAAGGAGGTGAAGGTTTGGAACAGCCACACTAGCTTCCTGGTGTGACTGGTTGAAGAATCTTAGTGATTTTCTCCATCTTTGTGCTGCCTCCCAGGCTTGAGAACAGATAGGATCAGTGAAAGAGGGATAGTTGGCATTCTGTCAGGTCTGGATGACAAGAAGACAGAGTGAACAGGGGATTACCAGTGGAGTGAAAAAGTTGGCTTAAAGCTCAACATTCAGAAAATGAAGATCATGGCATCCGGTCCCATCACTTCATGGAAAGTAGATGGAAAAACAGTAGAAACAGTGGCTGACTTTATTTTTTGGGGCTCCAAAATCACTGCAGATGGTGACTACAGCCATGAAATTAAAAGACGCTTGCTCCTTGGAAGAAACATTATGACCAACCTAGATAGCATATTCAAAAACAGAGGCATTACTTTGCCAACAAAGGTCTGTCTACTCAAGGCTATGGTTTTCCAGTGGTCATGTATGGATGTGAGGGTTGGACTATAAAGAAAGCTGAGCACCGAAGAATTGATGCTTTTGAACTGTGGTGTTGGAGAAGACTCTTGAGAGTCCCTTGGACTGCAATGAGATCCAACCAGTCCATCCTAAGGGAGATCAGTCCTGGGTGTTCATTGGAAGGACTGATGTTGAAACTGAAACTCCAGTATTTTGGCCACCTGATGCAAAGAACTGACTCATTTGAAAAGACCCTGATGCTGGGAAAGATTGAAGGCACTAGGAGAAGGGTATGACAAACGATGAGATGGTTGGATGGCATCACCTACTCAATGGACATGAGTTTGAGTAAACTCTGGGAGTTGGTGATGGACAGGGAGGCCTGGTGTGCTGCGGTTCATGGGGTCTCAAAGAGTCAGACACAACTGAGCGACTGAACTGACAACCATTTCCAGTAAACCAAGGAGCTTGAACTAGAAAAGGAGAGAAGTCAAGTCTGATAGATCCTGTTGGGTGGAAGGAAAATGGAGGAACCAAGGTCTGGAAGGACTTTAGGAAATTGAGGGTGAGAAGATTGAGCATAAAACTTTGAGGGAGTATAAAGCACAATGGGGAGCTGTGGCTTAACAGGATTTGTGAGGATGGTTTGGGTATTGGACTTGACAGGAACCATCTATAAGTCAATACTGAGATGAAATATCTGTGATAAGAGGTGACATTGCATTCAAACCAAGACATCGTTAGCATCTTTCTCTTACTTAGCAAAGCTAGAGGACTGGCTGAACACTTGGCTCCATGTCAATTCCGAGAATCTGTGTGAAACTCCAGCCAACACACATTGAAGCACATAAACATATTTTGTATCAATTTACACATAACTCATTGACCCCTTGGGAACATGTCATAATTCTTTTCATGCTCTGCATGCTATACATATATGTGATGCTTTTAGACACAAATTGTGTTTGGGGAAAAGGAGGATCTAGTCTACATCATCACTGCTCTTAAGCTTTAAGACGTAGGGATTAAAGGGCATTGATGTGATCTCATTTAATTCTCCACAATATTTCCAGGGCATGACCTTTGCTAGGTCCAGAGACTCAAAGATGAGAGCTGCCCATGTGTGAGGGCTGCCAGTCTGACTGAAGATGCAGGTGGAATTCACTGAAATGGAAAGGGACAGCCTCTGTTATCTTTCTGTCACTTTTACTTTAAGTAATGGCGTGAATAAAATGTTGTGGGGACAGAGACGAGAGAGACTGAATCTACCTAGAGAGTCATGTCAGGGAAACATTTAATAGAAGGGATCACATTGGGTCTACACCTTCACGGGAGAACATGATTCAGAAGAGAAACAGGGTGAAGATGGATATGGAAGGAGGGATGTTAAGTGGGGAAACCTTTCAGGGGGAGAAGTTTAGACCATATGAAAGTGCAGGTGTTTCCAGAAAACTGTGAAACGTGAGATGTGGCTGGTGCTTAAGACCCAGGACGAAGGTGAATAAACCTGGAAAGATCCCCTCCGTGGTGGCCAGGGATGCCTTTGAATCCTGTACTAAGGATTTGGCTTTTATGTTATGTGGTTGTGGCCGAACTGTGTTGCCTTCTGTGTAAGAATCCAACCTTTGATTAGTTCTGTTCTTGGGACACTTGATAAAATTAAAAATGTCAACTATGTGCCTAGGAAGCATTTGTTATGGTGAAAGTGAGCCTGATGCAGCTCACATCTGGACTGAGAGGAACCATCAATGAACCCAGTTAGGGTGCCCCATTTGGGGGTTTCCCTGAGCCTGGTAACTCTTATAATTAGCCATGGCCTGGCAGCTACACCTCTGCAATTGTTACAAGATATCCTGCATTAGGAAGACCCCCTGGAGAAGGAAATGGCAACCCACTCCAATATACCTGCCTGGGAAATCCCATGGAGAGAGGAGCCTAGCCTGCTACAGTCCACAGGACTGTGAAAGAGTTAGACACGACTGAGCAACTAACACTTTCATGCTGGTGAACTTTGAGAGTAGGAGGCTTTGAAACCAGGGCAGCTTCCCTACATGTCCAATGTGGATTCATCTAGCTTCTGCATAGACAACTGTCATAGAACCTTATGAGTATTGGACATTTGTTGGCAAACTGTGACTCCCACCCCACATCCTCTGAATAAGTGGATGTCAAGGGTATCCTATGATAACATGTGAGTCTGAGGATTTAGTTGAACCTAAGGAAGAACTCTTGATGGGTATTGCAGTGGGTAACAAAGACCCAAAAAGAAGCAGTTAAGTGAAACTGTAAACAAGAAAAGTCTAATAATGTTATTCAGAATTGTTTTTATTGTAACTATGGAGAAGAATTTTCCAGAACATGGAATTTCTAAATTAAAGCATTTTTAGATGACTGCATAAAGTTCTCGAAAAAAATTTTTTTCTCAAAATAAAACTTGGAGGGCGGCGATCACAACATGTAGATGTGTAAGGGTTGAGAAGGTTCATATGACTAATGAAAACAGTAGGGCAAGCCACAGACAGTTGGGAAATTATCTCCCTGGTCCAAAAGATGAGCTGAATTGGGGCACTATGACCGGGTTCACCTCACACTTCCGGTACAACTGGATAATAGCCAGCACAGAACCAAGTTCAGATGCTAATCTCTTACTTCTTGTTTTCACCACAACATCTCTCTGTGAAAAGTATAGCAAACTAAAAGGAATTGCATTTACTGACTCAACGAGAGTGTGCTAAGATCCTCTGTGCCAGACTGTGGGTCAGTCATGAGCGAGACTGACCATCTGTCTGGTGAGGGAGAGAGACATACAAACACTTAATTACATTCAATGTGGTAAGTGCTTGTGAGAAACGTGCCTGTAGTCTTAGTGAAACCCAGAAGAAGGACCCATTGATTTCGTTTGGTTGGACTTTCCAGAAAAAAAAAAAAATTACCTAAAGACTGAATTTTTAGGAGTTTAAGTAGGATTTTCTAGGCAGAAAAGAGAGTGTGTGTGTGTGTGTGCATGTGTGCGTGTGTGTGCGTGTGCATTTGTGCATGTGTGTGCCTGTGTAAAGGGTGAATGGAGAAATAGGGCGGAAGATGCTGAATGAAGCAAGAGTAGCAAAAAAGGTCCACATCTCATTCATATCAAATGCCCGATGCTCAGAGCACTGAAGCTCCTCGTGATGTTTCTGCCAGCATCAGGATCCCTGTGCTCTGACGAGGCAAAGACTATTCTAACATCCTTCAGGGAGAACCACTGACTGCCTGAGGCCTCATCTCAGACTGGCCATTCTCCACCAGCCAGACCTTGAGTTTATGAGGTTGTCATCACCAAGCAGTATTCTACTGTGTGATCCAAATCCCATGTACTTGGCTTGGAGCTGCTATCTGGGGATAAAATCCACAAGCAGCATATGGCCCCTGCCCTCATGGAACCAACTCACAGTCTAGGAGAGGGGGGATGAGTCAAGTAACGGTATCATATACACAAAAAGTACAAGTACCTCTGGTCAGAGGAGGAGAGCTGAATAGTGATACCTCAGTACATCCAGAGTCCGATTAAGAGCCTTTTATTTATTCTTTTATTGTGGACTCAATAGAAGATTTCAGACAGTGTGAAATAGCAATAGAGAGGCACTGCAAGTGTTTTAAGATGGCATGTCTAACACCAACGCTGTTTCAGCCATGATGCAGTGAGAAAAATAGAGCCCACAACAAGTAGTTTTAATAAGGGGACGTAGCTACAAAGACTTTGAAAGAGGTGAATATCCCAAGTGAGGACAGGGCTACCCAGAGATGAGCAAAAAGAAGGGTTGTAGGAAGAAAGGGAAGCAGCAGAGTTGCCAGAGCTGGGAGCCAGAATCATAGGGGAGATGCAGCCACTCCTAGAATTGCTCCAGAATTTAGAGAGAGGGAGAAATATCTCTCATTTCTCAGCCAGAATCCTCTCCTCCAAAGAGAATTAAAAACATTCATGTTTTTGTATCCCTCAGTTCAGTTCAGTCTCTCAGTCGTGTCCGACTCTTTGTGACCCCATGAATCGCAGCACGCCAGGCCTCCCTGTCCATCACCATCTCCTGGAGTTCACTCAGACTCACGTCCATCGAGTCAGTGATGCCATCCAGCCATCTCATCCTCTGTCGTCCCCTTATCCTCTTGCCCTCAATCCCTCCCAGCATCAGAGTCTTTTCCAATGAGTCAACTCTTCACATGAAGTGGCCAAAGTACTGGAGTTTCAGCTTTAGCATCATTGCTTCCAAAGAAATCCCAGGGTTGATCTCCTTCAGAATGGACTGGTTGGATCTCCTTGCAGTCCAAGGGACTCTCAAGAGTCTTCTCCAACACCACAGTTCAAACGCATCAATTCTTCAGTGCTCAGCCTTCTTCGCAGTCCAACTCTCACATCCATACATGACTACTGGAAAAACCATAGCCTTGACTAGACGGACCTTTGTTGGCAAAGTAATGTCTCTGCTTTTGAATATGCCATCTAGGTTGGTCATAACTTTTCTTCCAAGGAGCAAGGCTTGGCTGCAGTCACCATCTGCAGTGATTTTGGAGCCCAAAAAAATAAAGTGTGACACTGCTTCCACTGTTTCCCCATCTATTTCCCATGAAGTGATGGGACCAGATGCCATGATATTCGTTTTCTGAATGCTGAGCTTTAAGTCAACTTTTTCACTCTCCTCTTTCACTTTTATCAAAAGCCTTTTTAGTTCCTCTTCACTTTCTGCCATAAGGGTGGTGTCATCTGCATATCTGAGGTTATTGATGTTTCTCCTGGCAACCTTGATTCCAGCTTGTGTTTCTTCCAGTCCAGCGTTTCTCATGATATACTCTGCATATAAGTTGAATAAGCAGGGTGACAATATACAGCCTTGACGTATTCCTTTTCTATTTGGAACCAGTCTGTTGTTTCATGTCCAGTTCTAACTGTTGCTTCCTGACCTGCATACAGATTTCTCAAGAGGCACATCAGGTTGTCTGGTATTCCCATCTCTCTCAGAATTTTCCACAGTTTATTGTGATCCACACAGTCAAAGGCTTTGGCATAGTCAATAGAGCAGAAATAGATGTTTTTCTGGAACTCTCTTGCTTTTTCCATGATCCAGCAGATGCTGGCAATTTGATCTCTGGTTCCTCTACCTTTTCTAAAACCAGCTTGAACATCAGGAAGTTCACGGTTCACGTATTGCTGAAGCCTGGCTTGGAGAATTTTGGGCATTTCTTTACTAGCATGTGAGATGAGTGCAATTGTGCGGTAGTTTGAGCATTTTTGGCATTGCCTTTCTTTGGAATTGGAATGAAAACTGACCATTTCCAGTCCTGTGGCCACTGCTGAGTTGTCCAAATTTGCTGGCATATTGAGTGTAGCACTTTCACAGCATCATCTTTCAGGATTTGAAACAGCTTAACTGGAATGCCATCACCTCCACTAGCTTTGTTCATAGTGATGCTTTCTAAGGCCCACTTGACTTCACATTCCAGGATGTCTGGCTCTAGATGAGTGATCACACCATCGTGATTATCTGGGCCATGAAGATCTTTTTGTACAGTTCTTTCATGTATTCTTGCCATCTTTTCTTACTATCTTCTGCTTCTGTTAGGTCCATACCATTTCTGTCCTTTATCGAGCCCATCTTTGCATGAAATGTTCCCTTAGTTTCTCTGATTTTCTTGAAGAGATCTCTAGTCTTTCCCATTCTGTTCTTTTCCTCTATTTCTTTGCATTGATCGCTGAAGAAGGCTTTCTTATCTCTTCTTGCTATTCTTTGGAACTCTGCATTCAGATGCTTATATCTTTCCTTTTCTCCTTTGCTTTTTGCTTCTCTTCTTTTCATAGCTATTTGTAAGGCCTCCCCAGACAGCCATTTTGCTTTTTTGCATTTCTTTTCCATGGGGATGGTCTTGATCCCTGTCTCCTGTACAGTGTCACGAACCTCACTCCATAGTTCATCAGGCACTCTATCTATCAGATCTAGGCCTTTAAATTTATTTCTCACTTCCACTGTATAATCATAAGTGATTTGATTTAGGTCATACCTAAATGGTTGAACGGTTTTCCCCACTTTCTTCAATTTGAGTCTGAATTTGGTAATAAGGAGTTCGTGATCTGAGCCACAGTCAGCTCCTGGTCTTGTTTTTGTTGACTGTAAGAGCTTCTCCATCTTTGGCTGCAAAGAATATAATCAATCTGATTTCGGTGTTGACCATCTGGTGATGTCCATGTGTAGAGTCTTCTCTTGTGTTGTTGGAAGAGGGTGTTTGCTATGACCAGTGCATTTTCTTGGCAAAACTCTATTATTCTTTGCCCTGCTTCATTCTGCATTCCAAGGCCAAATTTGCCTGTTACTCCAGGTGTTTCTTGACTTCCTACTTTCACATTCCAGTCCTCTATAATGAAAAGGACATCTTTTTTGGGTGTCAGTTCTAAAAGGTCTTGTAGATCTTCATAAAACCATTCAACTTCAGTTTCTTCAGCATTACTGGCTGGGGCATATACTTGGATAACTGTGATATTGAATGGTTTGCCTTGGAGATGAACAGAGATCATTCTGTCATTTTTGAGATTGCATCCAAGTACTGCATTTCAGACTCTTTTGTTGACCATGATGGCTACTCCATTTCTTCTGAGGGATTCCTGCCCACAGTAGTAGATATAATGGTCATCTGAGTTAAATTCACCCATTCCAGTCCATTTTAGTTCTCTGATTCCTAGAATGTCGACGTTCACTCTTGCCATCTCTTGTTTGACCACTTCCAATTTGCCTTGATTCATGGACCTGACATTCCAGGTTCCTATGCAATATTGCTCTTTACAGCATCGGATCTTGCTTCTATCACCAGTCACATCCACAACTGGGTATTGTTTTTGCTTTGGCTCCATCCCTTCATTCTTTCTGGAGTTATTTCTCCACTGATCTCCAGGAGCATATTGGGCACCTACTGACCTGGGGAGTTCCTCTTTGGTATCCTATCATTTTGCCTTTTCATAATATTCATGGGGTTCTCAAGGCAAGAATACTGAAGTGGCTTGCCATTCCCTTCTCCAGTGGACCACATTCTGTCAGACCTCTCCACCATGACCAGACTGTCTTGGGTTGCCCTGCAGGCATGGCTTGGTTTCATTGAGTTAGACAAGGCTGTGGCCCTAGTGTGATTAGATTGACTAGTTTTCTGTGAGTATGGTTTCAGTGTGTCTGCCCTCTGATGCCCTCTTGCAACACCTACCATCTTACTTGGGTTTCTCTTACCTTGGGCGTGGGGTATCTCTTCACGGCTGCTCCAGCAAAGCACAGCCACTGCTGCTTACCTTTGATGAGGGGTATCTCCTTACCGCCACTGTTCCTGACCTTCCACATGGGATAGCTCCTCTAGGCCCCCCTGCACCTGCACAGCCACCGCTCCTCGGTTTGCTCCTCTGGCCACTGGCCCTGGCCTCAGGCTCGGGGTGGCTCCTCTGGGTCACTGTCCCTGGCCTCAGGCTCAAGGTGGCTTCTCCCGCCCACCCCTGATCTTGGACGCTGGGTGTCTCCTCCCAGCCACCACTGACCTCGGACGCAGGGTCGCTCCTCTCAGCTGTTACTGCGCCGTTGCAGCCTGGCACTCTAGGCCGCTGCCTCTGACCTCGGAGTGGGGTAGCTCCTCTCTGCCACGCTTAGTGTGCACCGCCAGCTCACGGCCGCCTGCACTTAGTGCGCTGGCTCGCACTAGGATGCTTGTAATAAAAAAGAAAGACAAATATAAATGTAAGCAAAAAGAAACTGGAATCCTCATGTTTTATAGTAGGAATGTAAATTAGACCCTCCAATTTTCAAACGGTTTGGCATTTTCTTATTTTTATTGGAGAATAGCAAATTGACAATGTGATAGTTTCAGGTGGACAACAAAGGGACTCAGCCATATATATACATGTATCCATTCTCCCCTAAAGCAAACCATAATCTTAACAAATGACCCAGCATCATTACTAGTTACTAAGGGAGATGAAAATATTTGCCAACACAAAGACTTGTTCATAAATGTTCATAGCAGCATTCTTCATAACAGCCAAGAACTGGAAACAATACAAATGTTCATCAGCTAGTAAATAGACAAATTGTGGTACATACATTCAAGCAAATACTATTCAGCAGCAAAAAATACCCCCAAACTACTGATACATGCAACAACATGGATATATCTCACAAGCATTAAACAAAGTGGGAGAATACATTTGCTGAATTATTTCATTTACATGAAATTATAAAAAAGGCAAAGCTATGGGAAGGGAGATCACACTAGTGGTTTCCAAGGGCTGGGGTATCTGGAGAGGAACTAATTGCTAAGAAGCAAGATGGGGCAAAAGGAGACTGCTGAGTCTGATGGAAGCGAAAGTGTTACTTGCTCAGTTATGTCTGACTCTTTGCAACGCCATGGACTGTAGCCCGCCAGGCTGTTCCATCCATGGGACTTTCCAGACAAGAATACTGGAGTGGGTTGCCATTTCCTTTTCCAGGGTATCTTCCCAACCCAGGGATCAAACCCAGGTTTCCCACATTGTAGGAAGACTCTTACCATCTGAGTTACCAGGAAAGCCACAATCTAGTCTTTGGTGGTGATTGCAGTTTTTTTGGCAAAACTCATTAAATTGCACACCGAAAAAATGGTGAATTTTAATACATTTGAATTATACATCAACACACCTGACCTTTAAAAAATGAGAAGCATTAGACTAGTGTCAGGGAGAACACAGCCAGCAGGGAAGAGCAGTGAAGAAAGGGAAAGGATTTGATGAGGGGAAGCCTGCTTAAGAAAAAGGAACATGATAGAAACAAGCTTCCTGGAAGTCAGAGAGTTAAGAATTACAGAGAAGGCAGAATGATAAAATGCAAGACTAGTCATGACAATGGAACTCAAAGTAGCCTCTTTGTAGGGACAAATACTAGGATAAAGAGGAAGGTTCTGGTAAGTCTTCCATGAATAAGAAGAAAGGGAAGCACACACTCACTCATTCACTCACGTGTTCATTCATTCATGCATGACGCATGCATGCTTTGTATGTTCATTTTGTACTAGCTGTGGGCAGTGGTCAAGACAAAGGAGAAGACAGAGCTGAACTCATCCTCTAGCAGCAGACATCTGCATGCAAAGCCCAACTTCAGACTGGGTCCAGACTTTACCCAGTAGCTGCTTCCTCCCAAATTTGTTTCAAAATGTTGAACAGCGGTAACTTCATCCCCAGGAAGTGAGGCCATTTCTCAATTTAGCATGAATCTTCATTAGCCTAGACCAATCATGAGAATTCCAATCCCCTTCACCAGTGATCAGCAAGAGATGGGAGCATGCCTTTGTTCTTCACCTTGAGACGCAAGGAGAAATACACTGGAGGACCTTCATGTTCTGAATCAAAAGAGAGCTTCTTGAGGGGAATGGTTTTTGTGTTAATACTTTCCTTCCTGCTTGGCTAACTGGGACAACATTGCGTCATCTGGAGCTATAGCAGCCATCTTATGACCATGAGATGATAAGTCTGAAGACAAAAAGCCAACTGGCCAAAGATCTCAGTGAAGGCAGGAGAGAAAGAATCTGAGTCCTTGAGGACACAAACCATCTGCTACACCAAAGATAAAATCATCTACCTCCAAATTTTCTGGAAGATAATTAAATGACTGCATTTCTGAGCCACCATTCATTTCTTTCTGTTCCTTGCCATCACAATTCAGATAATACCAGTTCCAATGAGAGGTCTCAGCATAAGAACTTAGCAATGATCTACATGGTTGTACATTTAGCCCTCATTCCTAGGGCTCATCAGAGAGGTGGCGAGAAGACAGGAAATCTCAAGAATGTGGAGGAAGGAAAGACCCTTCTGGGCTGTAGGGAGTGATCCCATCTCTGAGATGGGAACTAGTAAGGAAATGGAAGTTTACAGAGATGGGATACAAGATCAATTCTAGTCTCTGGAGCCAATGAGTGATGATGAGAATCAGAGATTAGAGAGAGGAAGAACCCATTGGGGAGGGAGGGAGCAAAAGGAGGTCCAACCAGTCAAAGTGTTTTTCTCACCCATGGAGAATGAACTCAGAGTATCTCAGCAATGATCCCAGAGTACCCCCAACTCAATCATCTTGTGGTCATCAAGTCAGTGGATTCAAGGAAGATATGCGATTAACTGTCACATCATTTCCTAGCCAAGCCCATTAAAGTGTAGGCAGAGGGCACTCACAGAATGAAATGGAGAGAGAGAGGAAATTATGAGTTCAGATCTGTGCCGTCAAGTCACTTTGAGGGCAGTCACCAGGATCAGGCGTTTGAAAGTCTGAGGGGTCTTCGCTGACTTTCTTGGATTTCAATGCAGAGTTGAAATTGCCTGCACATGATCCTTTTCCTCCAGCTACTGCACAAGGAAACACAAAATGTTCACAGTGCAGCTCTGCAAGTAATTTCCCAGAGAAAAGGACTAGAAGGGAAGCAGAGAAATGTTAAATTATCAGTTTTGGTTTCATAAAACAGTGGAAATTTTAAGAAACAGATGTGTTCTTTTGAGACTGCATTTTCAATAGCTTGTTCCATATTTTCTTCATATCATGTTTTTTTTTTTAATCAATAACGACTAAGGTACAATGACTATCCATCTTCAATTTCTTGGCTTATGGTTTGGTTCTGGAAATTGAAGCCCAGTCTTGCCTCTATCCAGCTCTCCAGCCGTGTCAGCTTGACGTCGTCCCATTACACAACTCTTTTTATTAGTGTTCTTTCTCTGCCAGGCCTGACCGGAAACTGATGATCCTAAGCTTTCTAAATCCAAATCAAGACAGAGAGGAAGAAGATGAAGTTAGTGGGAAACACCAGCATCAATGTCACAATGCTTTCTTCTCACCCTTTGGTCTGTACTTTCCTAAATATGTGATAACCGACAACTAGGTTAATGCCCCCTGCATCACAGTTTTCTCATCTCTTAACAGGAAGTAGAGTCAGTCTTTCCAGTCCTACTTTACAGAGTTATTGCAAGAACAGGTCAACATTGAATTGCCTCATTTTTGTTCTTAACGTAGAGGGGCAAAATTAAATTGAGACCATGTGCTTTGAGCACTAATGTGTTGTGGCATTGTAAAAAATTAGCATTATTAGTTTCTGTTGTCATTATTATTATTTAGTATATAAAGTACATAATAAATATTGTACAGAAAGTACATAACAAGTATTGTACAAAAAATACATAATAAATATTGTTATTTAGTACAGAAACATGCAATGAAAAAGCATTTCAAAAAATTGATGACATTGTTCAAACAAAAGTTTTTCTTTAAAGCCCCTAAATTTATCTTTTCTAGTTTCTATATTTATACTCAACAAAGAGACACATCAAAATAAAGATATAAAGGTATCAGAAGTATTTTTTCTTACTTTACAGCTTACCACATTCTGACAGGTTATTCCACTGAATGTGCTTTTCTGTGTGTTTTTTTCTTTTTGGCTATTCATCTATTTTCCAAAAGAGACTGTACTAATTCAGACTATATAACTTCTTTTTTTTTTTTTGCACTGATACATATTGTCTCAGTAACTGTCAAGGTGAAGTTGCTCAGTCGTGTCCGACTCTTTGCAACCCTGTGGACTGTAGCCTACCAGGCTCCTCCGTCCATGGGGTTCTCCAGGCAAGAATACTGGAGTGGGGTGCCATTTCCTTCTCCAGGGGATCTTCCCGACCCAGGGATCAAACCCAGGTCTCCCACATTGGAGGCAGACGTTTTAACCTCTGAGCCACCAGGGAAGCCCTCAGTAACTGTAGCTTTATAATAAGTTTTGAAATCTAGCCATATAAGTCCACTACTTTTGTTCTTCTTGAATATAAAACTTGGCTAATCTTGACCTTTTGCATTTCTACATACATTTTAATGTCAACTTGTCAATTTCTACACAACTAAAGACAAATGTGTTGTGATTTTCATTTAGATTATATCAAACTGAAAGTTCAGCTTGGGGAGAATTGTCTTTTTCTTTTGTGATAGTGAGACTTCTACTTCCCGAACATCATCAGGTGTTTTGTATTTACTTTCATTTGTTTATGTTCATTTTAATTTATCACAGACCACTTGTTTATAGCCTCCTCCTATCTGCCAACATATTCCCAGTAACTGAACTGTCCTTCAGCTGCATAATGAATGTCAGATTCTCTTCCATTAGTGTCCTTTTCTACAAGACATTAGACCCTCAGATTAAGTTCATTTTAGTAACTCTTTACTCAGAGTTACACTCTGTGTGTGAGCATGCCCAAGTGCACAAGCATGTACACCGGCCAACATAATCCAGCTTTTCTTGGTTCTTGGTGGTAGTACTGGTTTGTTTCAAGCTGATCCTTCAGAGTAACTGACTGAAGCCCTTCTCTAAAGATTACAAAACAAAAACTCAGATAACCTTTCCATTAAATACTTTTTCCTTCCCCTTTAGGAGATCCTGGATGAAGGGATTTGAAGGCAATCTTGAAATTACCACATTTCTCAATAGAATTCCATGACACTGAGAAAGCAATGACACACGTCAGGCGTAAAATGTTCTCTAGTTTTAAAATCCTACCATATATTAGACTATGGATTCTTACATTACTGTGAATGTGGTAGTCATTAGTGCTGGTTTCCAAATATTCTAATTCTTCCTCCTTCTCAGCAATTCCGCCTTCTGGAGGATTGCCCATCCTGGCTCCTCTGTGGTGGGATATGACTAGCTCTGTCCAATATGCTGTGAATACATGTGTGTATCACTTTCTGGCTAGAGCAATTCCTCAATCCAGTGAGACCCTATAGAGCTCTTGTTTTCATCTTCCACAGTGACCATAAATGTTCTGGTGTGTCCCAAAGTAAAAATGATGACAACATGGAACAAAGCCCTTACACCAGCCTCAGGGCATGAAAGTGCATAGTCAGCCAGTCAGCTGTCTGATTCTTTGCAACCCTATGGACTGTAGACTGCCAGGCAAGAATATTGCAGTGGATTGCCATTTCCTCCTCCAGGGGATGGACATCTTGGGTAATAAATTAACTTTGCTTTAAATCACTGATTTGTGGGATTATTTGTTACTGCAGCATAGCCCAGACTATGCTGACTGATACATTAAGGAAGGTTAAAAAAAAAAAGGTATATAATTATCTAGTCTCATTTCACAGATAAAATTAAAAATGACTCAAATTCTTGCCCAGAAAACTCCTTATAAATATGAAGAATGTCCTATTTATTTACCCTGGCCTTTTACTTTGTATGGTTTATACAAACTATTCAATACAGAAGATATTTGAAAAATGTTTGACATGACTGGATAGATGACCAAATTAATCCCTTTGAATGAGTCCATATATAAGAAGACAAGAAGGCAAGATATTATGATCTCATTGATTTGGAATCAGATAAATATGAACTCAAGCCCTGATTTTATCACTGATGTGTGACCCTGAGCAAGTTTCTGAATTGCCCTAACTCTCTGCTTCCTGAACAGTAAAATGAGAAAAATAATATCAACCTCTTGGGGTCATTCCAAGAATTAAATGAGATAACATATGTTACCTCATTAGTGTAGTTTCAGGAATTAAGACTTAAAAAATGGAAGCTATCATTATTATTATCCTTCAAACACCATCAAAAAAGAAAAAAAGAAAAACATAGGAAGCAATGTAGGGGAGAATGTCAATATTTTAGAAGTTACTCATATATTCCGTCCAGACTTACATCAAAGTCCAAAAAAATAAATCTAGAAGACAAAGCAAAACTAGTCTGTAGGATGATAAACCAAAATCTAAAATAATTAAATTCATTAATCCATTCAAGGTACTATTAAATTAAAATATAAACTGCTGGTGAATAAGGTGGCAGAGGAGTAGGTGGAAGTGGAGTACATCTCTCTCCACCAATCAGAATACACCTTCAGACTCAGAAGTGCGTGCAGAATACCAGCTGAGAGCAGACAGGAGTACCTGACCAGAGGAAAAGAATATATCGAACCAAGTAAAACTCGGTAGGATGAAGGAACTAGGGGGAAAATCAGGAGTGTTTGTAGGACTGGACCTGCCCTCAGTGGGTGGGGGAACTGAAGCAGGGGTCAGATCTCCATATTGGGGCAATTGTCTCAGTCAGAGGAGAAACATTTAAGGCTGAGAGTGAAACAGCTGGCCTGTGGCAGCATAAATGGAATGAGAATCAGACAGTCCTTGCCGCAGCCTTAAATACTCTGGACAGGGATGAGGGTCCCCTGGAAGGCATAGTGGCTGGGAGTTGGAGTTTGGGGAGTGTGGAGTGATCCAGCAAGGGCAAGAGCTGCTGTTGACTGTGGAGACACGGATCTAGGGGATGCAAGGGAGGAGACTGTGGTGGGAAATGCCTGTGGAGGAAAGCCAGGCAGACATGGAAGCACGGTGATGCTGCTGAGTCACACTTCGGGGTAGAGCCATCACCATAGCCTCTCTCTCCCCACACGCCAGCATCGGCAGCTTAACAATAGAGAGGCTGGCCCATCAAACACCTGATGCACTGAACTACAGAGCAGGACTCCACCAAGGGCACTCCTTTAAGTGACTGATGCACCCAGCTACAGAGTAGGACCCCACCCAGGGTGCCCCTTGAAGTGCCTGACATGCTGATCTACAGAGTAGGACCCCAGCCAGAGGGGCCCCTGTAAATGCCTGACACACCGAACAGAGAAGGAGCCCAGGTAAGGGAGCCGTCTACGTGCCCGATCAGGTGGAGCTACAGACAAAGACTGTCCAAAGAGGCCAGCCACAAGAGGCCCCAGAAAAGACTCTCATAGGGCCATAACTCCTGTGGCAGAGGCAGTCCATGTCCCTGCACACTTGGCACCACCAAGGTCCCTGCAAGCCAAGCAGCTGCACTACCTTCATGCTCAACTGTCACTGGGGCAGAGCTGCCACAGGCAAAAGAAGTCTTGCATCTATGCACACAGGGTCACTTGGGTAGTGTCAGAGTCTTTGCGACCCTGTAGACTGTGGACCGCCAGGCGTCTCTCAGGGAGGGGGCTTCTCCAGGCAAGAATACTGTAGCACATTTGCCAGTACCAGTTGCCATAGCCTTCTAGAGCACTATATTTCCTGCTTTCCTAGCCACCAACTCCCCTGAGGACCTGGTGCTGCCAGAACCCCTATGACCCAAGCAGCTGCACCACCTCCACACCTTGGCCTCACAGGGCAAACCCAAGCCCTTCAGGGCAGTCTCAGGAGCAAACCCCAGTGAACGACTCACATGCAGAGGTGGAAATAAAATCACAATTGAAACCCAGGGGTGGCTAAGGAAGAAGACCCCAAACCTTCCCACCAGCTTTACAAGATATGGATTAAAATCTATATGATCAACTAGACAGACTCTGTGTCTATGGAATATACAAAAGATCATTGAGAGCTCCCACAAAAGAAAACGCTCTAGCTGTGGACATTGGAGGCAAGAACACAGAGGAGTAGGGCCAAATAGAATCTGAGCTGTCCCCACAGCAGGTCAAGAGATCAGCACAGTGTTGGAGGGCATCCTCGGGAGGTGAGGTAGACTGTGATTCCCAGTGAGGGAAAGGACTCTGACAGCAATGACTTAAGAAAAACATTTATTATTCTTATGTTTTGACTTGTTCTGTTGATTTTTTTGGATTTTTTCATCTCCCCCGCCCCCATTGTAGTTGTCAATTTTATTGGTACTATGAAATCTAATTAAGCTTTTGAGCTTTATTTTTTTCCCCAGTCACATTTTTTTATTACTGTTATAAACCTCTGTCTCTCCATTGGGCTTCTGCAGTTCTGTGGAGTTTCCTTTTTTTTTTTTTTTCCTTTCTCTGTTTTAATTTTAATTTTTAAAACCTATTATTATTTTTTCTACATTTATTCTTTGTTTCCTTTTCTTATTGTTCTTTTCCCCTTGCAGTTAATCTTTAATATATATAAATCTTCTTCCTCTACCTCTATTTAACTTTGCATATCTATTTGTTCTTTCTTTTATTTCTTTCCTTTCCTCTCAACAAATTTGTTACTTTTATTTTCATTGCTTAATTCCCCAGGTGGCACCTTGTTTTCCAGCTTTGTTTTCCAGTTTGTGCTTCAGTTAGTTTTGCTCTGGTAAATAAAATTTTTGGTTTCCTTTGTTTGCCTGAATGATCTATTGTAATTTATTTTTGTTGGACTTTTTGATCATGAAAGATGATTGCTCCTTGGAAGAAAAGTTATGACCAATTGAGACAGCTTATTAAAAACCAGAGCCATTACTTTGCCAACAAAGGTCCGTCTAGTCAAGGCTATGGTTTTTCCAGTGGTCATATGTGAATGTGAGAGTTGGACTGTGAAGAAAGCTGAGCACTGAAGAACTGATGCTTTTGAACTGTGGTGTTGGAGAAGACTCTTGAGAGTCCCTTGGACTGAAAGGAGATCCAACAAGTCCATTCTAAAGAAGATCAGTCCTGGGTGTTCTTTGGAAGGACTGATGCTAAAGCTGAAACTCCAATACTTTGGCCACCTCATGCAAAGGTTGACTCATTGGAAAAGACTCTGATGCTGCGAGGGATTGGGGGCAAGAGGAGAAGGGAACAGCAGAGGATGAGATGGCTCAATGGCATGAGTTTGAGTGAACTCCAGGAGTTGGTAATGGACAGAGAGGCCTCAGTTCAGTTCAGTTCAGTTCAGTCACTAGGTCGTGTGACTCTTTGCGACCCCATGAATTGCAGCACGCCAGGCCTCCCTGTCCATCACTCCCTGTTCAACTCCCGGAGTTCACTCAGACTAGTGTCCATCGAGTCAGTGATGCCTTCCAGCCATTTCATCCTCAGTCGAACCTTCTCCTCCTGTGCACAATCCCTCTCAGCATCAAAGTCTTTTCCAAAGAGTCAACTCTTCACATGAGGTGGCCAAAGTACTTTAGCATCATTCCTTCCAAAGAAATCCCAGGGCTGATCTCCTTCAGAATGGACTGGTTGGATCTCCTTGCAGTCCAAGGGACTCTCAAGAGTCTTCTCCAACACCACAGTTTAAAAGTATCAATTCTTCAGCGCTCAGCTTTCTTTATAGTCCAACTCACATTCATACACGACTACTGGAAAAACCATAGCCTTGACTAGATGGACCTTAGTCGGCAAAGTAATGTCTCTGCTTTTGAATATGCTATCTAGGTTGGTCAAAACTTTTCTTCCAAGGAGTAAGCGTCTTCTAATTTCATGGCTGCAGTCACCATCTGCAGTGACTTTGGAGCCCCCCAAAATAAAGTCTGACACTGTTTCCACTGTTTCCCATCTATTTCCCACGAAGTGATGGGACCAGATGCCATGATGTTAGTTTTCTGAATGCTGAGCTTTAAGTCAACTTTTTCACTCTCCTCTTTCACTTTCATCAAGAGGCTTTTTAGCTCCTCTTCACTTTCTGCCATAAGGGTGGTGTCATCTGCATATCTGAGGTTCTTGATATTTCTCCCAGCAATCTTGATTCCAGCTTGTGTTTCTTCCAGTCCGGCGTTTCCCGTGATGTACTCTGCATAGAAGTTAAATGAGCAGGGTGACAATATACAGCCTTGACGTACTCCTTTTTCTATTTGGAACCAGTCTGTTGTTCCATGTCCAGTTCTAACTGTTGCTTCCTGACCTGCATACAGATTTCTCAAGAGGCAGGTCAGGTGGTCTGGTAGTCCCATCTCTTTCAGAATTTTCCACAGTTTACTGTGATCCACACAGTCAAAGGCTTTGGCATAGTCAATAAAACAGAAATAGATGTTTTTCTGGAACTCTCTTGCTTTTTCCATGATCCAGTGGATGTTGGCATTTGATCTCTGGTTCCTCTGCCTTTTATAAAACCAGCTTGAACATCTGGAAGTTCATGGTTCATGTATTGCTGAAGCCTGGCTTGGAGAATTTTGAGCATAACTTTACTAGCATGTGAGATGAGTGCAATTGTGCGGTAGTTTGGGCACTCTTTGGCACTGCCTCTCTCTGGGATTGGAATGAAAACTGACCATTTCCAGTCCTGTGGCCACTGCTGAGTTGTCCAAATTTGCTGGCATATTGAGTGTAGCACTTTCACAGCATCATCTTTCAGGATTTGAAATAGCTCTACTGGAATGCCATCACCTCCACTAGCTTTGTTCATAGTGATGCTTTCTAAGGCCCACTTGACTTCACATTCCAGGATGTCTGGCTCTAGATGAGTGATCACACCATTGTGATTATCTGGGCCATGAAGATCTTTTTTGTACAGTTCTTCCGTGTATTCTTGCCATCTTTTCTTACTATCTTCTGCTTCTGTTAGGTCCATACCATTTCTGTCCTTTATCGAGCCCATCTTTGCATGAAATGTTCCCTTGGTATCTCTGATTTTCTTGAAGAGATCTCTAGTCTTTCCCATTCTGTTGTTTTCCTCTATTTCTTTGCATTGATTGCTGAAGAAGGTTTTCTTATCTCTTCTTGCTATTCTTTGGAACTCTGCATTCAGATGCTTATATCTTTCCTTTTCTCCTTTGCTTTTTGCTTCTCTTCTTTTCATAGCTATTTGTGAGGCCTCCCCAGACATCCATTTTGAACTAGCCATAGGGAGTATCAAATAGTGAAAACTTACACAAAGGAAACCAGTTGAATACAAGACCCAGCATCACTCAGCTACCAGTACACCTCATCTAAACAACAAACAACAAAAATATAAACCCAATCATCAGCCAACAAGTATACCACCTCACTCAGCCTTGCCCATCAGAGGAAAAAGAAACAAAAGCTCAGCACAAATCTCACCCTATAGGAAGCTTACACAAACCACTGGACCAACCTTAGGAGGGTAGAAACCAAAGGGAAGAAAAAATTCAGCCCTGGAGACTGGGAAAAGGAAACATCAACACAATAAGTTAAAAAAACATAATGAAAAGGCAAGGAAATACTACACAAATGAAGGAGCAAACCAGAAACACAAAAGTCCAAATAAATGAAGAGAAAACAGGCAAGCTACCTGAAAAGGAATTCAGAATAATGATAGTAAAGATGATCAAAAAGCTTGAAAGCAAAATGGAGAAATTAACAAAGGGTCAATTAACAAAGACCTAGAAGAATTAAAGAATAAACATACAGAGACAAACATCATAATTATTGAAATCAAAAAAATACTCTAGAAGGAATCAAGAATAGAATATCTGAAGTAGAAGAATGAATCAATCAGCTGGAAGATAAAATGATGGGAATAACTTCTGAAGAGCAGAATAAAATAAAAAGAATGAAAAGAACTGAGGATAGGCTCAAAGACCCCTGGGACAATATCAAATGTACCAACATTTGAATTATAGGGGTCTCAGAAGAAGAGAAAAGAAAAGGGTATGAGAAAAATTTTGAAGAAATTATAGCTGAAAATTTCCCCAACATGGAAATAGTCAATCAAGTCCAAGAGGCACAAAGGGTCCCAAACAGCATAAACCCAAAGAGAAACATGCTAAGACACATACTAACCAAACTAACAAAGACTAAACACAGAGAAAGAATATTAAAAGCAACAAGGGAGAATCAAGAAGTAACATACAAGGGAAACCCCATATGCTTAACAGCTGATATTTCAGCAGAAACTCTGCAGGCCAGAAGGAAATGGTAGGATATATTTAAAGCATTGAAAGGAAAAAATCTACAACCAAGATTACAGTACCCAGCAAGGATCTCATTCAAAATTGATGGAGAAATAAGAAGTTTTTCAGACAAGCAAAAGTTAACAGAATTCAGCACCACCAAATCAGCATAACAACCAATGTTAAAAGGACTTGTATAGTCAGAAAATATAATAAAAGAAAAAAGATCTACAAAATCAACCACAAACAATTAAGAAAATGGCTATAGGAACATATATATCAATAATTACTTTAAATGTAAATGGATTAAATGCTCCAACCAAAAGACATAGACTGGCTGAATGGATACAAAAACAAGACCCATATATATGCTGTCTACAAGAAACCCACTTCAGACCTAAAGACATCTATAGACTGAAAGTGAGAGAATGGAAAAATATATTTCATACAAATGGGAAGCAAAAGAAAACTGAAGTAGCAATCCTCATATCAGACAAAATAGACCTTAAAATAAAGAAAGTTAGAAGAGATAAGGAAAGACACTACATAATGATCAAGGGATCAATCCAAGAGGAAGATATAACGATTGCAAATATCTATGCACCCAACATAGGAGCACCTTAACGCATAAGGCAAACACTAACAGACATAAATGGAGAAAGTGATAGTAACACAATAATGGTAGGAGACTTTAACACCCCACTCACACCAATGGACAGATCATGAAAACAGAAAATTAATATGAAAACACAGGTCTTAAATGATACATTAGATGAGGCAGATCTCATTGATATCTTCAGGACATTCCATCCAAATGCAGAAGAATACACCTTCTTCTCAAGGGCACATGGAACATTCTCCAGGATAGACCACATCTTGGGTCACAAATCAAACTGCAGGAAATTTAAGAAAATTGAAATCATATCAAGCATCTTCTCTGACCACAATGCTATGAGACTAGATATCAATTACAGGAAGAAAAAAAAAAAACTGTAAGAGACACAAACACATGGATATTAAACAATATGTTTCTAAATGACCAAGAGGTTACTGAAGAAATTAAAAAAGGAAATTTAAAAAAAATTCTAGAAACAAATGACAATGAAAGTATTACAACTCAAAACCTATGGGATGTAGCAAAAGCAGCTCTAAGAGGGAAGTTTATAGCAATACAATCCTACCTCAAGAAATAAGAAAAACATCAAATAGACAACCTAACTTTGCACCTAAAACAACTGGAAAAAAAAAAGAACAAAACATCTCCAAAATTAGAAGGAAAGAAATCATAAGGATTAGAGCAGAAAGAAATGAAAAGGAAATGAAAGAAACAACATTAAAGATTAATAAAACTAAAAGCTGGTTCTTTGAGAAGATAAGCAAATTTGACAAGACTTTAGCCAGACTCATCAAGATGAAAAGAGAGAAGAATATAATCAACAAAATTAGAAAGGAAAAGGGAGAGGTTGCAACAGACAATGCAGAAAAATACGAGACTATTATGAAGAACTATATGGCAATAAAATGGATAGCCTGGAAGTAATGGAAGATTCTTAGGAAAGTTCAATCTTCCAAGACTGAGCCAGGAAGAAATGGAAATTATGAACAATGCAATTACAAGCACTGAAATTGAAGCTGTAATCAAAAATCTCCCAAAAAACAAAAGCTCAGGACCAGATGACTTCACAGGAGAATTCTATCAAACATTTAGAGAAGAGCTAATGCCTGTCCTTCTAAAACTCTTTCAAAAAATTGCAGAGGAAGAACACTTCCAAACTCATTCTACAAGGCCACCATCAACCTGATACCAATACCAGACAAAGACAACACAAAAAAAGAAAACCACAGGCCAATATCAATCACTGATGAAAATGGATGCAAAAATCCTCAAAAAAATTTTAGCAAAGAGAATTCAGCAACACATCAAAAAGCTCACACACCATGATCAAGTTGGGTTTATTCCAGGAATGCAAGGATTCTTCAATATATGCAAATCAATCAATGTGATACACTATATTAACAAATTGAAAGATTAAAAACCATATGATAATAGATGCAGAAAAAGCCTTTGACAAAATTTAGCAATGATTTATGATCAAAACTCTTCAAAAAATGGGCACAGAAGGAACCTACCTCAGCATAGTAAAGGCCATATACAATATGCCAAAGCAAACATTATTCTCAATGGTAAAAAACTAAAAGCATTCTCCCTAAGATCAGGAAAAAGCCAAGGGTATCCACTTTCACCCCTATTATTCAACATAGTTCTGGAAGTCCTAGCTACAGCAATCAGGGAAGAAAAAGAAATAAAAGGAATCCAGATAGGAAAAGTGGAGAAGGCAATGGCCCCCCACTCCAATACTCTTGCTTGGAAAATCCCATGGATGGAGGAGCCTGGTAGGCTGCAGTCCATGAGGTCGCTAAGAGTCAGACATGACTGAGCAACTTCACTTTCACTTTTCACTTTCATGCATTGGAGGAGGAAATGGCAACCCACTCCATTGTTCTTGCCTGGAGAATCGCAGGGACTGGGGAGCCTGGTGGGTTGCCATCTATGGGGTTGCACAGAGTTGGATACAACTGAAGTGACTTAGCAGCAGCAGCAGCAGATAGGAAAAGAAGAAGTAAAGCTCTCATTGTTTGCAGATTACATGATACTGTACATAGAAAACCCTAAAGATACTATCATAAAATTACTAGAGCTAATCAGTAAATTTAGCAAAGTTGCAAGATACAAAATCAATAAACAGAAATCACTTGCATTCCTATATACCAATGATGAAAACTCAGAAAGGGACATTAAGGAATCAATCCCATTCACCATTGCAACAGAAAGAATTAAATATCTAGGAATAAACTTACCTAAGGAGAAGAAAGAACTGTACACAGCAAACCATAAGACACTAATGAAAGAAATCAAAGACAACATAAACAGATGGAGAGATATTCCATGTTCCTGGGTAGGAAGAATCAATATTGTGAAAATGTCTATACTACCAAATGCAATCTACAGATTCAATGCAACCCCTATCAAATTACCAATGGCATTTTTCATAGAACTAGAACAAAACATTTCACAATTCATATGGAAACACAAAAGACCCTAAATAACCAAAGCAGTCTTGAGAAAGAAGAATAGAGCTGGAGGAATCAACCTTCCTGACTTCAGATTACACTACAAAGCTACAGTCATCAATACAGTATGGTACTGGCACAAAAACAGAAACATAGATCAATGGAACAAGATAGAAAGCCCAGAAACAAACCCATGCAGCTATAGGTACCTTATTTTTGACAAAGAGGCAAGAATATACAACAGGGCAAAGACAGCCTCTTCAATAAATGGGGATGGGAAAACTGGACAGCTACATGGAAAAGAATGAAATTAGAACACTTCCTAACACCATACACAAAGATAAACTCAAAATGGATTAAAGACCTAAATGTAAGACCAGAGACTATAAAACTCTTAAAGGGAAACAGGCAGACCACTCAATGACATAAATCAAAGCAAGATCCTCTATGACCTACCTCCTAGAGTAATAGAAATAAAAACAAAAGTAAACAAGTGGGACCTGATTAAACTTAAAAGCTTTTGCGCAGCAAAGGAAACTATAAGCAAGGTGAAAAGACAGTCCTCAGAATGGGACAAAATAATAGTAAATGAAACAAGTGACGAAGGATTAATTTCCAAAATATACAAGCAGCTCATACAACTCAATGCCAGAAAAACAAACAACCCAATCAAAATGCGGGTAAAAGACTTAAACAGACACCTCTCCAAAGAAGACATACAGATGGTTAACAAATACATGAAAAGATGCTCAACATTGCTCATTATTAGAGAAAAGTCAATCAAAACTACAATGAGATATCACCTCACACTGGTCAGAATGGCCATCATCAAAAAGTCTACAAACAATAAATGTTGGAGAGGGTGTGGAAAAAAAATGGAACACTCTTGCACTGTTGGTGGGAATGTAAAGTGATACAGCCAGTATGAAAGATGGTATGGAGATTCCTTAAAAAACTAGGAGTAAAACCACTAGATGACCCAGCAACCCCACTCCTAGGCCTATACCCTGAGGAAACCAAAGCTGAAAACGAAACATGAATCCCATTGTTCACTGCAGCACTATTTGCAATAGATAGAACATGGAAGCAACCTAGATGCCCATCGACAGATGAATGGATAAAGAAGCTGTGATACATATACACAATGGAATGTTACTCAGCTATAAAAAGGAATGCATTTGGGTCAGTCCTAATGAGGTGGATGAGTCTAGAATCTATTATACAGAGTGAAGTAAATCAGAAAGAGAAAGTTAAATATTGCATTCTAATGCATATATACAGAATCTACAAAATGGTACTGAGGAATTTATTTACAAGGCAACAAGGGAGAAACAGACAGAGAATAGACTTACGGACATGTGGAGCATGGAGGAGAAGGTGAGATGTATGGAAGGAGTTACATGGAAACTTACATTACCATATGTAAAATAGATAGCCAACAGAAATTCACTATATGGCTCAAGAAACTCAAACAGGGGCTCTGCATCAATCTAGAGGGGTGCGATGGGGCATGATGTGGGAAGGAGGTTCAAAAGGGAAGAGATATATGTATACCTATGGCTGATTCATGTTGAGGTTTAAAATAAAACAACAAAATTCTGTAAAACAATTATCCTTCAGTAAAAAGATAAGAAATATAAAGTGTTACTATGTATGTATATATTGCATGTGTGAGACATATTTAGAATTTTATATTTAAGATGCATAGATAGATAGATAGATAGATAGATAGTAGCCAATAGATAGTAACTAGATATTGAATACAAGGGTCATACTCATAAAACTGGCAAAGATCTCTTGAATAGTCACTGTGGTGCAAATGGGAAAGGCTTCTAGGAAGGCAATGATAGTTACTTGGACATGAAGTCATTAAAAGGAAAACATTCATAACCTAGAAAAACATACATCATTTATTCATGCCAGTGATGGTATGAAATTTTTAAAGATTCATCTTAAATACACCATATAGTATAAGTAAACCCTCCTGACAGCTAGTGTTAACAAAAAGTTTTTTTAGAAACACAACTTTTTGGCTCCAAACATGGAGCTGATGAAATGGTGATGCAATCTTTATATCCGAAGGCTTGCGTGGGCTGGGAGTCCAAGATGGCACACTCACAAAGCTCACAGTTGATGCTGGCCGTCACCTGGGAGCATGTGCGGGGCTGTTCACTGGGTCTATACATAGCTTCAGCGTGGTGGCTGACTCCTAGAGGCCAAGGCAGCAGATGTCACTGCTCATAAAGGCTAGGTCCAGGACTGCCTTAGCATCACTTTTGCCAAGTCGCAGTGGTCACAGAAGCTTCAGGCCACCTTGTCATCAAGTGGAGAAGCAATATGCCTGCCTCTTGATGGGGAGGTGCCAAAGAAGCAGCACCATCTATATTGCCACACTCCAGTACATAGAAGACACTGCATAATAAATATCCTTTTAACAAGTGGATGATTAAGCAGTTGGCTGCCTTAACCTGTTTCTGTTATACATATTTTCTCTTCCTTTACCTCTGAATATATCAATTTTCCATCTGTTCCAAAATTTTAAATTCTTCCCTTCCACCCTCCCTTTGCATCTTCCTTCCTTTTCCTCCTTATCAATTTCTCTCTAAATCATTCTTCCTTCATCTACCTCCCTGCCCTCCCTCCACCACACACACACACACACACACACACACACACACACACACACACACACACACACACACACTTTGCCCATGATGAGGACTACAGCAGTTATAAAAGATGGAGACTTATCCATGCAGTTGCTGTAGATGCTTCTGGAAGTCATATGTTTGCAAGTTGGCAATGCCCCCTTTGAAATTTGGAAGAGGAAAGAAAGAAAACAGCAGACACACATATTTCTTCATTGTACAAATTTGTGGTTGCAAGTCTACACTTTGCAAAATATGATTCTCCCTCTTTTCAAATTTAAAAAAAAACTGAAAGGATCTGTAAATCACAGAAGCATCGTTGAGCAACATCTTGATGATTTAAGTGTAAATGGATAAGAAACATATGGATTCCATTGCGCACAAGCACACACATTGGAAATGAGTGGGGAAGGCAGCTGGCAAAACGTGTTTCTGGTTTGGTAGAATCTGGACCACTCAGGAGGTGTGGTTCAGGACATCAGCAACCCAAATGCCAACTACAAGTTGAGTTCATTTCATCCTGCTGCCAAGGCAGAGCAGGGGTTTCATTCACGTTCAAATGCACTTCACCTAGACTTTTTTTTTTTCCCTCCACATTATAAACTTGGCAAAATTTGAAGATTCCTTCCATTTTGGATTTACATGAGCTCTATGTCCTGGCATGAGGAAAGTAATGTAATACAAAATGACATAAAGTTTGGGAAAAGTGACAATTTGATCTCATGTTCACTTTAATATGGAAAGGTTGAATAACATTCGGTTACATTCATTCCAATTTTCATCTTCTCAATGAAGGGCAAGGGGCTGCCAAAGAAAGGTAAACTGGGACCATTTCAGCCTCTGGTGTGGAGAGGGAGGAGTTGGGAAGGGGTTCTGCTGAGGGTATGCACAGTCCTGCAAAGATTTAAGGATGGAGCACTTTTCACGCTGACATGATCATCTGTTCCTTTGACGATAAGTTAATTTGCAGCTTAAAAAAAAGCACGTTACTCTGACTTAGACATCAAACATTTGAGAAAGGAAGATAGTATCTGATTCTAATCTCAAGAATTAAGGCTGGGGAGAGGAGCGGAAAGGCTGGTAGAAAGATAATCAGAGATGAGATGATAAACTACTTGTAAGGCTGTCAAATTCCATCCCCACGTGAGATAACAAATTTGAAAGTATATTTCTGCCTGATGAGCCACCTCAGCCCCAACAGAGATCTGTAAAGGTATCTGTAAATACCAAGTCAGCCACTGGTTGACTTGTCCTCTTGTCAATACTTTGTGCTATCCACCCCTGTCATACCTTAACTGGCATTATCACATCTCATTGGGATGCTTCAACCACCCAAACCCGGACCCCCACCTCCAATCCACTTGCACACGGCAGTCAGAGCTCTCTTCTCAAAGGGGATCTGATCACACCGCCCCCCAGCTCAGCACCCTTCAGTGGCTCCTCAGTGCTCTGAAGCTAAGCCGTGACTTCTACAGCATTTCAGAGGAGGAGCAGAATGGTTGGTCCCCATGCTCACTCACCCCTCTAACCTCATATCTCCAGGACTACGAGTCTCACATTCTTTTCCTCTTAATGATTTTTTTTTCAATTTCTCAAACTCCTCATGCTTTTCTTTCACTGTTTCATCTCTGCTTGTGTTTTCTCTCCTTCTTTCACCTTCCTCACCTCTTGTGACTCACATCTATTGTCCTCCAAGTCAGGAGAAAATCTTCCCAGGCCCCACAGCTGTCAATCAAGACCCCTCGAGGTATTCTTGCAATGCCTCCAGATGTTATAACCCCCGCCCAGTTTGACCTAGATTGATGGGTCAATGGTAAACTCTGGCAGCAGAGGCCACGGCTGGCCTGACTGCAATGCCTGACACTTACTAGGTGCTCAGGAGTACTGAAAAAAAGTTGGAATCTCAAGTCTACATGCTGCAGTCTGGAAATGTGATAGTTAATTTATGTGTCAACTTGACTAGGCTACAGCGCAATGCCATTGAGTCAAACATCAGGCTAGAAGTTGTCGTTGTTCCATTGCTCAGTCATGTCAGACTCTTTGTGACCCCATGGACTATAGCATGCCAGGCTTCCTGGTCCCTCACCATCTCCCAGAGTTTGCTCAAACTCATGTCCATTCAATTGGTAATGCCAACCAACCATCTCATCCTCTATCATCCCCTTCTCCTCCTGCCCTCAATCTTTCCCAGAATCAGAGTCTTTTCCAAAGAGTCAGCTCTTCACATCAGGTGGCCAAAGTACTGGAGCTGTGGCTTCAGCATCAGTCCTTCCAGTGAATATTCAGAGTTGATTTCCTTTAGGATGGACTGGTTTGGTCTCCTTGTTGTGTCAAGAGTCTTCTCCTGTACCACAGTTTGAAAGCATCAGTTCTTTGGTAGATGTAGTTGGAGAGGTGTGGTCTCAGAAGTGATTAACAAGCAGATTACCCTCTATAATGTGCATGAGCCCCATTCAACAAGCTGATCTTAGGAGCTAAAACTGAGGTCCCCCAAAGACAAAGGAGCTCTTAAGACTACAGCATAGAAACACTGCCTGAGTTTCTGGCCTGCTGACCTGTGGAATGAGAGGGCTCAAGACAATCACCTCAACTTTGACCTAAATTTCCAGTCTGGTGGCCTGCCCTGATTCCAGACACACCAGGTTCACAATCCCATAAGTTAATCCCTTAAAATAAACCTTCCTTCTCTAATAGTTCTGTTTTTCTGAAGAACCATGACTAATACAGTAAGGAAAGTACAACTTCGATTTCTATTTTGACTCTCCATGCAGTCTCTGGGTCCAGACACTCATCTTCTCCAATTCAGTAGCATCCTGTTGGCCAAACGCAAAGTTCTAGGCTCTGCTGTGTCCACTCAGGGTGGGAAAGTAGGCCTTGGGTCTTTGGTAATCTTCTGTCTCTAGGCTTGAATCTGATGAAGTGATCATCACCCCACCTGGTCAAACATTTCCTTTGCCACTCAGGTGGGTGGTGCCTTCAGGCATGGCTTCCTCTTTTTCATCGGTCTCCATGCCTCCTTGGGGTGCACAGACGTGATTTTACTGAATCTAGAACTTGGGAGCTCAGAGACAGCCAGAGATCTCTCTGCCTGGGTAACCCAAATAACTCTTCAGCTCTGAGCATTTCCTTCCTTGCCAGAGCTGTGTCCAGGGAAGAAGGCCCTACCAAGGGCTCAGCAGCTCTCTCTCAGGGACACATCAGCATCTGAGTTTTGGCACTAGAGAGGGATTAATGGTGGCTCCCGAAATATACCTCCATAAGCTAGCTCCAAGAATCGTGAACATAAGTTTATTTGGAAAAACTATTTTCCCAGGTTGCGCTAGTGGTAAAGAACCCTCCTGCCAATGCAGGAGATGTAAAAGATGTGAGTTCGATCCCTGTTCTGGGAAGATTGCCTGGAGGAGGGCATGGCAACCCACTCCAGTATTCTTGCCTGGAGAATCCCATAGATAGAGGAGCCTGGAGGGCTACAGTTCATAGTGTTGCATAGAGCCAGACAAGACTAAAGTGACTTAGCACATACACAATAATTAAGGATCTCCAGATGAGATCATCCTGGATTATCCAGGCCCTGAATCCAATGACAAGTCTCCTTAAAAGAGTTCAAAGAGGAAAAGACATAGGGTAACTTCCCTGGTGGTCCAATGGTTAAGAATCTGCCTTGCAATGCAGCAAACATGGGTTCAATCTCTGGTCAGGGAACTAAGATCCCACAGGCTGCAACCAAGACTCAACACCAGCCAAGTAAATAATAATTTTTAAAAAAAGTGGAAAAGATACAGACAAGAAGAAGGCACAGACATGAGAAAGCCATGTAAGATGGAGGCAGAGACTGGAATGGTGTAGCCATGAGCTGAAGGACACCTGGAGCTGCCAGAGGCTGGGAGAAGCAGGATGCATCTTCCCCTGGGACTATCAGAGGGAATATGGCTCCATCAGCACCTTGATCTCAGATTCCCAGCACCCAGAAGAGGAGGGAGTGGACATTTCTATTGTTATACCCCACTCTGTCTGTGGTACTTGGTTATAGTAGACACAGGAAGCTTTACCCACTAATCTGCTTCACTTTGCGGAGCGATTTTATAGTCAAGGTAAGGTGGGTAATAGACTATTCTTGTTTGTTGTTGCTTTTAGTCACTAAGTCTTGTCTGACTCTTTGCACCCCCTGGACTGTAGCCTTCGAGGCTCCTCTGTCCATGGGATTTCCCAGGCAAGAATACTGGAGTGGGTTGCCATTTCCTACCACAGGGGATCTTCCCCACCCAGGGATCAAACCCAAATTTGATCAGTTTCAACTGATTTTGATTACCCCGCATTGGCAGGCAAATTCTTTACCACTGAGCCACCAGAGAAGCCCAGGCTATTCTTACTCACCATCAGGTTTTTTGGATCTCGTGTACGTGCTAAGAATCATTTCCATTCCCCTCTGGGAGTAAGCTCCTGGAACTAAGAACACCAGTGAGAAACTAGTTGCCTAAGTCTGGCTGGGGTGGGGGCAAGCGAGACAGGCAAACAGTATTACATCAGGGAAACCACTTTAAAGTGATCTCTTCTGAGAACTTTTAGGAACACATTATTTTTTTTTTCTGAAATTGTCCTGAATTCTCACTTAAAGGGTAAACACCCAGTCCAACAGACACATGACTTGGGGATTAATTCTAAATGCCACTTTCTTAACATGGAAACACACCGTCCCTATCTTTATTCCTAGTTTTGTTCTTCATGAGCATACAACCTTTATTGCTAGGTTCTCCTAGTGTATAAACATGACTGCCTTTTGGCCCCCAAAATTCCCATTAACCAGCAAATAACTTCTGCAGTGATAGGTCTTTAGCCCAGAGGTTGTTCCTGGACATTATTTGCCAGTATCTCCATCTGGAGATACTCTCTGTTCTGTGGACTTGTCTGGCTTCCTTTTCCAAATAGCAGAAAACCTGCCACACCTCAAGCATCTTCAAGACTCTAAATTTTACTGTGTTGACCCAAGGACCTTTCCTGAGAATAGAATTATAAATTATGTATCACTGTTATTGAAGAATGATTTGAACATAGGCTTACCTTCAGGCAATCTTGGGTCAAATTCCAACTTTGCCCTAATAAATGTGTGTGATTTGCAGCTAATTATTTAAATCCTTGGTGCCTTAGTTTATTTATCTGTGAATTACAGACAGTAACATCTAGCTTATAAAACAATTGTGAAGTTTAATAGTCATAATGTGAAAAAGAATTAGCATTAATTGGGTCCTCTTTTCTCTGTTTGCTATTTCTCATTCATTCCTAAATGGATTCTTTACCAACCGTGATGGAAAACTACGTAGTTGTTAAAATTATTCTTCCTAAGAGTGTTTAATAATGTCAGGATGGCCTGGGTCATATTATTGAGTCAAACAGGTTATTAGGCCATAAAGATGATATGATCTCCACTTGTATTGGAAAATATACAAGAACCTCAAAAAATCCTGACATTAGAAATTATACAAAAATAGAAGCATACACATCAAAACTTTCAGTTCAGTCACTCAGTCGTGTCCGACTCTTTGTGACCCCATGAACTGTACCACACCAGGCCTCCCTGTCCATCACCAACTCCCGGACTCCACCCAAACCCATGCCTGTTGAGTCAGTGATGCCATCCAACCATCTCATCCTCTGTCGTCCCCTTCTCCTCCTGCCCCCAATCCCTCTCAGCATCAGGGTCTTTTCCAATGAGTCAGCTCTTTGCATCAGGTGGCCAAAGTATTGGAGTTTCAGCTTCAGCATCAGTCCTTCCAATGAATATTCAGGACTGATCTCCTTTAGGATGGACTGGTTGGATCTCCTTGCAGTCCAAGGGACTCTCAAGAGTCTTCTCCAACACCGCAGCTCAAAAGCATCAATTCTTCAGTGCTCAGCTTTATTTATAGTCCAACTGTCACATCCATACAAGACCATTGGACAAATCATAGCTTTGACTAGACGGACCTTTGTTGGCAAAGTAATGTCTCTGCTTTTGAATATGCTGTCTAGGTTGATATAACTTTCCTTCCAAGAAGTAAGTGTCTTTTAATTTCATGGCTGCAATCACCATCTGCAGTGATTTTGGAGCCCCCAAAAATAAAGTCTGACACTGTTTCCCAATCTATTTGCCATGAAGTGGTGAGACTGGATGCCATGATCTTAGTTTTCTGAATGTTGAGCTTTAGGCCAACTTTTTCACTCTCCTCTTTCACTTTCATCAAGAGGCTTTTTAGTCCCTCTTCACTTTCTGCCATAAGGGTGGTGTCATCTGCATATCTGAGGTGATTGAGATTTCTCCCGGCAATCTTGACTCCAGCTTGTGCTTCCTCCAGTCCAGCGTTTCTCATGATGTACTCTGCATAGAAGTTAAATAAGCAAGGTGACAATATATAGCCTTGATGTACTCCTTTTCCTATTTGAAACCAGTCTGTTGTTCCATGTCCAGTTCTAACTGTTGCTTCCTGACCTGCATACAGATTTCTCAAGAGGCAGGTCAGGTGGTCTGTATTCCCATCTCTCTCAGAATTTTCCACAGTTTATTGTGATCCACACAGTCAAAGGCTTTGGCATAGTCAATAAAGCAGAAATAGATGTTTTTCTGGAACTCTCTTGCTTTTTCCATGATCCAGTGGATGTTGGCATTTGATCTCAGGTTCCTCTGTCTTTTCTAAAACCAGCTTGAACATCAGGAAGTTCATTGTTCACGTATTGCCAAAGCCTGGCTTGGAGAATTTTGAGCATTACTTTACTAGCGTGTGAGATGAGTGCAATCGTGCAGTAGTCTGGGCATTCTTTGGCATTGTTTTTCTTTGGGATTGGAATGAAAACTGACCTTTTCCAGTCCTGTGGCCACTGCTGAGTTTTCCAAACTTACTGGCATATTGAGTGCAGCACTTTCACAGCATCATCTTTCAGGACTGAAATACCTCAACTAGAATTCTATCACCTCCACTAGCTTTGTTCATAGTGATGCTTCCTAAGGCCGACTTGACTTCACATTCCAAGATGTCTGGCTCTAGGTGAGTGATCACACCATTGTGATTATCTGGGTCGTGAAGATCACCAAAACTTTAATAGTGGCTATCTCTAATTGACTATACCTTATGAGTTTTAAATCCACACAATTTTCAAATGTTCTCTAGAATGCACTTATAATCAGAAAAAAATATTGAGTATGACCTTGAGTAAGTGACTTTGCCTGTTTGCATATTGGCACATTGGGCATAGTAACTTCTGAAGATTGAAGGGAAAAATAGAGATAAATGTCCTAGAAATCTTCATGTAAGAAATAGAAGTTTTTGTTGCTCACATAACAACTGAGTTTTGGGTAACTGGTGTTGGGCTGAAAGGAAAGCTTTAGCACGAAGTAAAAATTTGATTTTTGTATGCATGTTCTCTGCTACACACTTGTAAGGAGATGCGTGTGTGTGAATGTTGGGGCTGGTGTCACAGGCAGGCAACCCAGAAGGACTCATCTCAAAAGGGCCTCCCTCGCTCTTGGTTTAATGCTCTTGAAATTCTGTTGTCACCATTTTTAAATTGTTAATAAGTTCATGGCCATCTTGAAATTCTTTATAACAAAGGACCCATATTTTCGCTTTGAACTGGGCCTCACAAATTACATAGCCTCTCCTGAGTATAAGTGACAGTGTGTATGAGGCCTTGTGTATATTTAAAGAAATTGAGTCTTTTATAGTAAGAATGATTGCTGGTGAATGGGAGAAGGAAGTACATTTGGCTAAACCTGAAAGAAGCTACAGGCAGAAATGAAGAGATTAGAACCCACTGGGAACTAACCAAGTGGGAGTGGTGGCAGCTGGCTGTCTTTGTGAAATATGTAATCTGTTGGCAAATAAAACCAGTTAGTTAAACTCTGATTAAAGTGTTCTTTCCTCTCAGTTCGAGTAAAACATTTGAGGGTTTGTTCACACTTCAGATAAAATTCTAAGTAAAATGGAAAAAAAATCTATAAAAATAGAAAATGCTTATTCTAGAATAAATCAGTGGGCTCTGTCCAGGAAGGAAACATATTACCTAAAAAAGACACCAAAGGTGTACATTCTATAGGATCCACTTCTGCCATAGAAATCCTTAACATGATCTATTCATCCAGAGATAAAGGCGTCTCAGGGATTTGTTTAAGACTTGGCTGGATGCCCCTGGTTTTGCTCACTCTGATGCTTCCTGAAGGCTGAGGTCATGGGGCTGGACGATGAAGGATGAGCGATGGTGGTTGGCTGTGGCCACTTCATCTCAGCCGATGTGATTGGCTATTTTGAAATTGTATTTAGCATACCCTCGGACCTTGGGGGTGATATCATTGCAACTCACTGGGAGGAAGTTGGTTGCTACCAGTTTCTGAATTAATCAGTTCCTCTCTTAGTGAAGTAACAGATTTCATATCAAGTAATTGAAGAGCTAAACATTTGAAATCAGGGTTGACGCCCTATGCATTTTTCAAACCACCTCTTTTTGAGCCAGAATCTCCTCACACCTTCTTTTATAAGTATTACCAAGGTATTTTTTAACCATAGTGGTTAATTCTTAATTATGGAAAGATAAGATGAAACAGAATACCTTATGCCACTCCTGTATCTGTCTTTTTCAAACTGTTCCAAAATTCCAGGAGTAATTTTAAATATCTCCAATAATGCACTCTGTTATTTGAGATTTATGCTGGCTTACTTTTAGAAATTGGGCACCTCCAAAGTTTACACCTAAACATGGGAATGTATGAAAACAATAGGAAGGAATATTGGCTACTCAGTGGTCACTTTTTCCCCTTGCTCCCCACAGAAAAGATGTCTGCATATCAGATAGAGGAATTTACAAAATATATTTTTGATGTGGACTTTTTTCAAAGTCTTTATTGACTTTGTTACAATATTGCTTCATTTTATGTTTTGGTTTTTTTTGGCCCTGAGGCATATGGGATTTCAGCTCCCTGACCAGGGGTTGAACCCATCCCCCATACACTGGAAGGCAAATGCTTAACCACTGAACCCCCAGGAAAATTTTTAATTTTATAATTTTTATTCAGATTTCATACGTAAAAATGCCAACTTCATGCCCTGGCATGGCACAAAGGTAAAATCTTTGCTTCCTTGTAGGTCAAGTTTATCAAGTAATTAGCCTCCCTTACTTGAAGAATCTGGGAACTCCAATGTCAGAATCTTAAAAGTCCCAGGAGAGGTCACTAATTAGCTAACGACTACAGAATAAATGCAGTCTGTTTATCTAGGACAGTGGTTTCTACATTGTAGCTGAAATCATAGTTTTTTTAAAACTAGATATAGGCTTCCCAGGTGGGCCTAGTTTTAAATAACCCGCCTGCCAATGTAGGAGAATCAAGTGGCTCAGGTTCAATCCTGGGTCAGGAAGATCCCCTGGAGGAAGGCACGGCAACCCACTCCAGTATTCTGGCCTGGAGAATCCCCATGGACAGAAGAGCCTAGCGGGCTACAGTCCAAGGGTCGCAAAGAATCGGACATGACTGAAGCGACTTAGCATACACCGGAAAGTTCTGGAAAGACCCTCTCCAAATCCTTCTTCATCTTGTAACTTTGGAGACAACACGTTAACAGTCATGCCTTTCTGAGCCTGCTTTGAAAGGATCACTCAGGACTCTGCCTGTTTTAATTATATATATATATATATATATATATGTACACTCTAAAGAGATTTTTTCAATTCACTTTAAAAAATCCCCACATGTATTCAAGAAATGAAAGTCTCTTCCTTGCTCTAGTATTCAAATGATTTTCTTGAAAGATGATGATGATTTGAGACCAGGGAAATCGTGTTTTCTTTACCCACTGAGGATCTTAGCCCTCCTGCTTCTCAACTGGCCTGTATCACAACCTATAAAGCAGAGAGATAGCCAGAAGTTAGCAAAACCCTTCTGTGGTTTAGGCTGGATAAGCTCACCGAAACAGTGGCCTTTCCACAGGAACGTCGGTTTTGCAAAACAAAGAACCAAGTTCCTTAGCTGTCCAAGGAGCCCCATCCAAAGGAGGAATCAGGCCTCTGCTTCCTGTATTTTTTCTCCCTAGCAGGTCAACCCCACTTCCCCACCTAATCCCCCTTGCCTGTCTTTGCAGGATCGTAGCAAGCTTAGAATAGAAATCGTTTTGTCTGCGTGTAGTGGAAAACACCAGTTTAAACAGGATGTCGGAGATCAGGACGGCTGACCCAGAACATGGGCCAGGGCAGACTTGAAAGCACGAGAGCTTCATTCACAAAGGTTTCCTGGGAGCAGCTCTTTCTCAGCCTAAACAGAGTCACGCACAGGCTGGCCCTGGCGCTCCCACACGGCTCCCAGAGAGGAGGCGACGGCTTTGAACGTCCTGCAGAGCCGCAGCCTCTGTGGATGGCAGCCCTGAACGCGACTGGGAGTAATTACCAGTTGGAGAGGGTGCTCCTTGCGAAGCCAGCGCTTCTGCCAGCTACTACCCTTGCAGAGCAGGAGGCAAGGAACATGGGCTGTCCCACGCCTCCTTGTTTTCTTTCCCTTCAGTGGGACAGTTTCAACTGATTTTGATTACCCTGGCGCCAAATAAATGAAAACATTTCATAGACATATAATCATCCATCACTGTGAAGAAAGGAAGAATGTTTCATGTTCGGTATGTTTATAAATACACTTAATGAAAAAAGGACAGTGCTGTCTTTTCTCCACGACTTCGCTGCTGCTGTTGGCCAGAGGGTCCAGCAGCTCTGGGATCCACCCCCAGAGACCCCGCCACCTTCCCCTCCCACGGTTCGCCTTGACAACACAGCACGATGGCGCTCGAAGGAAGTCAAGAGAATGACCTGCTCCTCCAAGGCAATCTTCTGAACTCTAGCCCCTCTGCAAAGACAGCACAAGGACAGGGAGCCAGGAAAAGGTAAGTGTTGGCTTGTGTATTAAGAAGTCAAAAGCCAGCCGGCTTTTTTTCCCCATCTGCCTTAAGGCAGCCCCAGTGAAAGAAGCAGCTCCATTTCAAAAGAATTAACAATTGTCTGTGCAGAACTGGTATAGCCCTTGCCTTGGGTTTGGTTAATAAATGAATGGCAGGTTGAACTTCCTGGAGTGTGTGGGTTATGTCAATGCCAGGAAGACCGGAGGAAAAAAAAAGCTTGTTGAGGGTTTGTGTGTCCCATTGGTTTATGTACAATGTGTACTGCCATTTAAGGTAATTTGGGATTTAGGATTTTTACAGGCCATGGTAAATCTTTTGGGGAATCCAGAGCAACAAATTCTCTCTAGCCTCTCTTGCTGGCAAGGTCTTTTAATTTGGGATCCCATAGGCACTTGGGCTTCCCAGGTGGCTGAGTGGTAAAGAACCTGCCTGCCAATGCAGGAGACGTAAGAGACCTTGGTTCGATCTCTGGGTTGGGAAGATCCCCTGGAGGAGAGCATGGCAACCCACCCCAGTATCCTTGCCTGGAGAATGCTGCTGGACAGAGGAGCCTGGTGGGCTACGGTCCACAGGGTCACAAAGCGTCGGACACGACTGAAGCAACTTAGCACACACTCACACACACACACGCTCTCGGAAGTTGGTGATGGACGGGGAAGCCTGGCATGCTACGGTCCATGGGGTTGCAAAGACTCAGACACAACTGAACGACTGAACTGAATTGACACATGCTCTCAGGCACCATGAACACCCCCGCGGAGCCTCTCAGAGGCCTCAGTTGCTGACTAGAGTTCTGAATGTGGGGAAAAACAGTGAGGGCAGTTCCCTACACATATGAAATCAGTGCTGGGCCTATTTCCCCTAATGTCATTTCTAGCAATGTGTTAAATATTTGCATTCACACTTGGCTCATAAACAGGGCCAGATTCCCCAGGGCGGTGGGGTGGGGGGGGGGGCGGTATGTAAGAGACTCCCTAAGAGTCTTTCACGCAAAATGCATCTCGATTTTAATCACAAGGGCTGTCACAAGAAGGGGAAATCCACCCATTCAAATCCAATTGGTAAATACAATTGACTCGCCTTCTGTAGCTGTATCCTCAGATTTTGCATCCCACCTATGGATGGCTGACTATATTCATTTATATTCAATTGGGCAATTAAAAAAGAGACTTGAGCACCCATGGATTTTGGTATCTGTGGGAGGTTCTGACCCTGGGTCGGGAAGATCCCCTGGAGAAGGAAATGGCAATCCACTCCAGGATTCTTGCTTGGGAAATCCCATGGACAGAGGAGCCTGGCAGGCTACAATCCATGGAGTCGCACAGAGTTTGACGTAGCTTAGTGACTGAGTATGCACACACGGGGGCTCCTGGAACCAATCCTCTATGGATACCAAGGGAGAACTGTTTTCAATATCACCAGAGACTATTTCTCACTTCAACAAGGGCCGTAAAAATCATCCTAGACAGCAGTAAAGAGGGATGTGGCCTCACAAAATCTGGAAGAGGAGAAGCTGTGACTTTCTTTTTTCACAGAGCTTGATAATCCGTCAAGCAGAAACAAATAGAGAAGTCGGATGTTCTGTATGCCTCTGTCCTTTGGTGTGAGAAGCACCCAGGGCAGGAGCATATGAGAGGTGAGTGTGACAGCTTTCAGAAGGGGTCCCGTGACGCCCCCTACACGAGATAGCACCATCCCTGATTCTCAGGAGGAAAGTGAAAAAAAGGCGGCTTAAGAAGATTTACGTATTCTTTGCGGGTGCTATTCAGCATCTGTCAGTAACAAGGTTCTTTCGGGTTGTCGAGACGCTGCTCAACCTTAAATAAAATAACAGCACTGATGATTCACACATGCATTGAGGTTTATAATTTACAAAGCAATTCAGGATGCTTTATTCCGTTAGATTCCCCCAACAACCTTGAGGAGACGGGGGAATGACATGACATGACAGGGCAGGATACGACATGTTCATGATCCAGTATCTATGGAAAGGGCAAGGATCTTAACCAGCTGCTCCCCCCTTTCCTTTTTTCCCCCATTTCATGACACAATTCATTTTTGTTTATTTATTCCAGTGGTGGCAGATTGATTTCAAGGATGGCCAAAGCTCTTCACCCCTCCTGGTGGACATGTCCTTTTTATAATGGGATTCTGCTTCTCTTCCCATTGAGACATGCAGCTTACTCCCCTACCCCTTCAACAGTGCCCGGCCTGCTCACTTGCTTCAGCTGATAGAATGCAGTAGAAATGATAACTTGCCAGTTCCCAGCTAGGTGTGTTTCTTCTGGCTCTCTCTCGCTGTCGTCTCCATGAGAACCTCCCTAGGTGGGTGTCCTGGAGGACAGGGGGCCACGTGGAAGAGAGCCTGGCTATCCTAGCTGAGGCTGTCCTAAATTAGCCAACTCCCAACCAGAAAGAGAGTCCGGCCAAGATGAGTAAAGCTCCCCACTCAATCTGCAGCTGATAGAAGATGCATGAGTGAGCACCACTGACTCACAGACTCAAGAACAGTGATAAACGTTCATTGCTAAAGGCACTCAGGATGGGAGGACACTTTAAATTCAGCCTAATTGTGGACATGCTGCTGCTGCTGCCGCCACTAAGTCACTTCCGTTGTGCCCGACACTGTGCGACCCCAGAGTCAGCAGCCCACCAGGCTCCTCTGTCCCTGGGATTCTCTAGGCAAGAACACTGGAGTGGGTTGCCATTTCCTTCTCCAATGCACGAAAGTGAGAAGTGAAGTCACTCAGTCATGTCCAGCTCTTCGCAACCCCATGGACTGTAGTCTGCCAAGCTCTTCTGTCCATGGGATTTGCCAGGCAAAAGTACTGGAGTGGGTTGCCATTATCCATACTGGTCAACAAAAAAGTGATGGGACCCTGTGACTTTCTAAGACCTGAAGGTACTAAAACAGTGACTGAGACAGGCCCTTTGCAAGTCTCATATTATAGTCTGTCAGGGAAGATAAGGTATGGGCATGGGTAGCCAGGGTGGTACACAATATTCATCGCATGAATGGTTAAAAAGTGCCCACATAATTTGGAGGAAGGAAAGATTTCATTTTTAATTACCTCACAGACAATCTAGTTAACTGCTAAATCATCCTCTTTCCTTGTTGAACAAGATCTAAAATGACCTGAATTCATCCTATGTTTTATAAAGACAAGGACACATGCAGGCCTGGGCATGGTAAACTCATATTATCCCTGAAAAATGCTATTTAAATCTCCAAAGGGAACATATGACCCCTTTGTAGTATAATTAAACATCTTGTAAATAATGCATATTGTGGAGACAAGAAAGACAATAAAATGTGGGAACCACCTCCTACTAACCCTCTGAACTTGAGTGAAAATATTTCTATTAACCTCAAGCAAATGATCCTAGTGCTGATCCACAAAGCATGTGAAGTTTGAATTCCTGTTGAAACAAATCTTCTCTTTCCTAATCTTAGCTGATTCTTGGATTGAGAATAAAAACAGAGTAAGGATGAAGGCTTGGAATACTCTAAGCACTATTTTATAGTGAAGGCTTGCATGGAATTTGGAGCCAGACTACCTAGGTTTGCAACTCTGGCTCCCCAACTTTCTATCTGTGTGGTCTTATAAATTGCTTAGTCTCTTTATGCCTCAGTTTTCCCATCTATAAAATGGGGCTAAATACGGGGTTGTGAGAATTAAATTAGCGTAAAGCACTTAGCAGGGGTCAAACAGAGATCATTGCTATTATAGACTTCCCTTGTGGCTCAGATGGTAAAGAATCCACCTGCAATGCAGGACACCCTAGTTTGATCCCCAGGTCAGTCCTGGAAGATGCCCTGGAGAAGGTAATGACAACTCATTGCAGTATTCTTGCCTAGGGAATTCCATGAACAGACCATGGTGTTGCAAAGAGTCAGACACGACTGAGCGACTTTCCCTTATTCACTCAGTCTAATTATTAAACACAATGGATTCCACTGTTGATGAAATCAAGAAGTCACCTGTCACATATCATATGTGTCAAAGACACATCAAGTGCTTTCCTATCATTTCATTTTTAATTTTTTATAAAGGAAGAGTTTTTAAATTATCAAAGGTTATTAATTTGACAATGGAAATAAACACGATCATTCTTCTCCTTCTCTGTTCATAGAAGAAAACATTCCTAGTGAAAAAATGGCCACCAGAGGAAGAAAAATTACTTCTTGTTATCATCATCATATTTTTAGTCTAACTCCTTACTCTGATTGAGATGCAAACTTCATTTGTCCATACTTACATGAAATATTACATATATTTGTTTTAGAGTTTTGTGTTAAGTCACTTCAGTTGTATCTGACTCTTTGTGACCTTATGTGACTATAGCCTGCCAGGCTCCTCTGTCCATGGCATTCTCAAGGTGAGAATACTGGAGTAGGTTGCCACTTCCTTCTCCAGTTTAAGAGTTTAGACCTATTAAAAGCATAGTCATTTGGCAATTAATGTGTAATATACCCAGGTTCCTGGAAATTTTACTTTAAAAGTTGAGGAATTTTACTCCCCTACTTCTGGAACCCAGTGTGTATAACAACCCAAGTGCAAGTGGATGATGAGGGAAAAGAAACAGAAGACTGACCCTGTTATATGGAAAGTTCTAGCCAGATGTTAATGGCAATCAGAAATATGTCTTCAGTGTTTATTACTTGGATGTTTTTTGGAAGGAAAACAGCAGGAAAAAAATTATCTTCTTTTCCAAAAAAAATAATAGAGTGTCAAAACCTGGAAAGATTTTGGTTACTTTAGATATCTTCCCAGAAAAGAAAAGTTACTGAGGACTGAATAGCCAATAAGAGGTAACTAACCACTGCAGGGAGATCCACCCAGTCCATTCTGAAGGAGATCAGCCCTGGGATTTCTTTGGAAGGAATGAGGCTAAAGCTGAAACTCCAGTACTTTGGCTGCCTCATGCGAGGAGTTAACTCAATGGAAAAGACTCTGATGCTGGGAGGGATTGGGGGCAGGAGGAGAAGGGGACGACAGAGGATGAGATGGCTGGATGGCATCACTGACTCGATGGATGTGAGTCTGAGTGAACTCCGGGAGTTAGTGATGGACAGGGAGGCCTGGCGTGCTGCGGTTCATGGGGTCACGAAGAGTCGGACACGACTGAGCGACTGAACTGAACTGAACAGTATTGAGAAGATAGAGGGGACACTGGGGAAAGATTATTTTAATTAAAGGCACTGATTATCATGGAAAGCTAAGGAGGGAGGGATGTGGTTTAAGTTGTAACCCTTATAAAGGAAATGGCAACCCACTCCAGTGTTCTTACCTGGAGAATCCCAGAGACAGGGGAGCCTGGTGGGCTTCCGTCTATGGGGTCGCACAGAGTCGGACACGACTGAAGCGACTTGGCAGCAGCAGCAGCTTATAAAGGTTACTAGTTAGGGTAACCACTAAGTCAATGAAAGTGAAAGTGAAGTCGCTTAGTCGTGTCCTACTCTTTGCGACCCTTGTTGACTGAAGCCTACCAGGCTCTCCCATCCATGGGATATTCCAGGCAAGAGTACTAGAGAGGGTTGCCATTTCCTTCTCCAGGGGATCTTCCCAACCCAGCGATCGAATCCGGGTCTCCTGCATTGTATACAGACGCTTTACCCTCTGAGCAACCAGGGAAGTTAATATCACCTTCTAAAATATTATAAGTCAATAGCACCTTATGAAATATTATAACTAGGGGCCAGGACTTGAACTGGAGGGTAGATGGTAAAAGCTAAGCAAAACGTTACCTTACACAGCACATAATGAATGTCTAAAATTTTTTGTGTCTTAAAGCAAATGTTTTCTGCTGTCTTGATAAGCTTTGGAGGACAGGAACCCTGACTTGTACGCATTTCTGAACTGCCTTTCTGCTTCCCCAAGCACTCAGCCCAGAAAGTACTATAGACTGGGTGTTTGTTAGTCAAAGGTCCAGTGAATGAGTGAAAGAATGGTGAACTTAGATCAGTGCATGAGTGTTGGGTCCCTAATCATTTCGTAAGGGGACAAGGGTTGTTCTAGACACAACTCTTACTTTTTAGTACATGAAACTTTGTATTATAACCAGCTTACACAAAAGGAAGAATTGACCTCAGAGAAAGAGAGACAACCACGAGTTAGGTGGATATTGGTTGTAGCCACTATATCAGACAGGATGGGCTAGGTCATGGCCACAGACTACCCACATCTCAAGACTTATGACCACAGCAATTGAGTTCTGCCCCACATTGTTCGCCAGCTACATGTTGGCTGTGGTTCTGCTCCCTGTCTGCTGAAAAGCAGCCCCATTGGTGCCAAGGTCAGGGCAGACTGAGCAAGAAAGGAATTTTTTTATATGTGATTGTGAGGCCCAGAGGACCTCAGAGAGTGTTCTGGACAAGAATCCAGTCTAACCACCCAACAGGATAATTTTGATTTCTAGTTCAGGATGGTCAATGTGCTTTCCGCATGTTCTGAAAGCTGGCTCATATCATTGATGTCATTCTGATAATTTTTTCAAGAATTACTTGAAGGAAGAACTTATTTTTATTGTGTAGCCCAGAAAACTATCCTCAGTATCTTGTAATAACCTGTAGTGGAAAAGAATCGGAAAAGTGTGTGTGTGCGTGTGCGTGTGTGTGTATGTGCATGCTCAGTCATGTCCGACTCTGCAACTCCATGGACTGCACCCCACCAGACTCTTCTGTCCATGGGATTTCCCAGGCAAGAATACTGGAGTGAGTTGCCATTTCCTTCACCAGGGAAACTTCTCGACCCCAGGATAGAACCCTCAGCTCTTGCATCTCCTGCATTGGCAGGTGGATTCTTTACCACTGAGCCACCTGGGAAACCATATGTACATATATATGCACACATCTGTAACCTCTGTTCTAGGCTGCCTTGCCCTGGAACAGGCAGTTTTGTCTATCTTGCTCACTACAGCAGTGCCAGACATAGAGAATATGCTGAATAAATGCTTGTTGAATGCGTGCAAGTTTCAGTCCCTGAGCTGTGAAAAGGAGGTGATGTTTCTAAGTGTGTCTCCCCCTCACCCCTCCTCCCCTTCTACTTCGTAATGCCCCTTTGGGACTTTTCTGTCAAAGCCATACCTGGGGAGAAAAAGAGATCTATTTTTCCTTTTAACAATTTCTCAAGTAGCATTTCATAGATGATAAGCTAGTTATGTCCTGCCTCTTTCCCTTTATTAAATCTTTTTCCCAGCACCGTGCATGATCTGTACCTGGCGTTTACACAAAATAAATCAGGAGAGAAAGTTCCTAAATTCCCCATCTTTGGGCAGCACTGAAGTCAGCTGTCCCAGGACAGAAGTGGGAGGGAGCCTTAGACTCAGATCTGGAGCCTGGCCCCCGGGGGGCAGGTCAGAAGCCAGCAGCGGCCCATCCTCCGGTGTCTGGTGTCTTGTTGCTTGAGCGTTTGCCTCCTGCCCGTAGTGGTTGGTAATTGCTGGGTTCATTGTGTGCCTTTGGTCTCTCAGGTGTATTTTCTAAACCAACATAAAAGGAAAATGATAAGGGCAAGCGCACGAGGGTGTTTATGTTTTCAGCGCTAGCCAATTGCCTGAGACCAAAAACAAAAGTTAGTGCAGATGGAGGGGTGCAAGATTATGACTTGACTACAATGGAAACCCAAACCTCTCCTTCTAGAATGTGCCTCACTCCCAGCTGTCGTCCACCTCCGTTTAGCGGAGCTGCCTCCCGGCAATTACCACGCCTGGATTCTCCTTTGGAAAAGGAGCACAGAAGAACAATGCTGCAGCCAGGCCTCCTGGACAAGAAGGCAGGTGAGTCCAGCATGGAAAAAACATACGATAAATGATCCCTTTGGCCATTGTTTCTTTACCAATGGACAAATCGCTAGCAAGGTGAGCCTGGTTTTAAGCGCTCCTCCCGGACCTTGAACAGGCTGCAAGAAAAAGGGTAAACAACAACAACAACAAGATCCATGCCAGCCCGCTGAGATTGAAGGCCATTGGCGTATTCTATTATCTTCTCCTTTATGCTTAAATTTACTCCCAAAGTGTTCCTTAGGTGATAAGTGTATGGATCCATATGTCACATTTTGGCCATCAGTGAGAACTGCCAGGTAAAATGCAGGTCACTCAGTTAAATCTGAATGTGGGTTAAACAGTAAAGAGCCCTTTCCTAGAAATGTATCCCATGCAGTATTTGAGACTCATTTCTTGTCTAAAATTCAAAGATAATAATGCATCCTTTTTCGTTTGTTTATTTTGTATTGCTGTATCTATCAGCCCTACCAGATTGCATGATAGAAGCATAGAAAGTGAAGTTGCTCAGTCGTGTCTGACTCTTTGTGACCCCATGGACTGTAGCCTATCAGGCTCCTCTGTCCATGGGATTTTCCAGGCAAGAATGCTGGAGTGGATTGCCATTTCCTTCTCCAGGGGATCTTCCTGACCCAGGAATCGAACCCCAGCCTCCAGCATTGTAGGCAGACACTTTACCATCTGAGCCACCAGGGAAGCCTAGAAGCATAGAGGGAACCTTGAACTTGAAAGTAAGCGATATGTTACTCCAGTATGGTTAGAGCTTTAAGAAAGTACAGTGAAATTATTAATACTTAATTGTTCCAAATGTTTCCAGTCCATCCTAAAAGGGAGAATGAGCTAGAATTTATTTACTCATTGGGTGAGGGATGTGAATAATGATGGAAGTCTTGGAATTAAAAGGTGTGTATTTCAATAGGTGAAAGGTTCTGAATCGAAAAGAAGTCATCGCCTCTTTCTCATCACCTTAATAACCAGGTCCTAGACAGTCCAGGGACAGCGCAGCACAGGGGACATAATAGTCAGCACAGAGTCATCCCTCCTTCCCTGATTGTCAGCTTCCATTGGCACCTCTGCAAAGGGTTCACTGGAGTCAGGTCAGTCCAAAAAGGATAAAACAGTTTAATCAGCATGTTTTCATGGGTTCACCTGATTGACCTGAGAGCTGGAAACATAGGCGGCTGATGGTGAATCCTTGACTAGATCCATGGAAAAAAATAGGTATTGTTAGGATTAATCACAAGTGGAACTGTATTTACAGTTCAGGCATCAAACAAAATACTGTCTGCATATTAAGATGATGCAGCAAGAGGATTAAGCATTGGCTTATCATAAAAATGGCTGTCTCCTCCAGGTCTGCCCTCTGTGTGGTCTGCTAGCTACAGGAATGAGGAACACCGATAGATAATGTTTGGGCTTGCTCCCACATTGGTGGCCAAGCAAGGGCAGATCGTAAAGTGAAATCAACATCCTGAATTCAGGTGTATGTGTGTGTATGCGTGTGTGTGTACTTGTATGCATCTGAGTGTGTGGATCTCTCTTTTTTATCTATCTAGTTTTTGAAGCAAAATTTAGTACAAACTACCATATTCTGGAAAAAATCTTTAATTTCATTTTTCTCAAGATAGAGCTCTAGATTCTTCTATAAGCAAGGGAAAAGTCTATACCATGTAAGATGCAGTCAAAGTCAGAAACTTTCTGAAGAAGCATTTTTCTGGGAAGCCTTCTGATTTCTTCCAGTTATCAGAGAAATAATAAAAATTCAGTAAGTGCCTATCAGATAATCAGTACTATCTCAATTGTGTTGCACATGGAGTTAAAGAAAACTTCTGAAGAGACTCAAGCCATAAGACATACTGCACTGACCGACCCAACTACCTAAAGGCACTATCTATATAGGCAGAACACGGAGGTTCTGCAGATTCAGTTCCTGACCCTCATGATAAATTAAATACTGAGTAAAGTGAGTCACATGACTTTTTTGGCTTCCCAGTGCATATATAAAAGCTATGCTTACACTATACTATAGTCTATTAAGCATTATGTCTAAAAAATAAATGTACATACACTCAATAAAAATACTTTATTCCTAAAAAAAATGCTAGCTGTCATCTGAGCCTTCAGAGCGAAGTAACTCTTTGCAACAGTAACATCAAGATCCTAATCACAGATTCATATCACAAATATAATAATAATGAAAAGGTTTGAAAGATGGTGATAACTTGGTAATAATTATTACCAAAATGCAACTCAGAGACACAAAGTGAGCAAATGCTTTTAGATAGCTGGCACTGTTAGACTTGCTTGATGCAGTCTCAAACCTTTGATTTTCAAAAATCTGAAATATCTGCTTAGTGCAATAAATGGAAGCACTGTAAAATGAGGTATGCCTGGGCTGTATTCTGTTCTAAACTGGCTGACCCATCATTGCTAAGGGGAATAAACAATGATAAATAAAGAAATCTCACTGCTCCTTACCCTGGAGTTTTGTAACCAATATTCAAGAGTCCTGAGCTTTCCTGGTGGCTGAGTGGTAAAGAACCTGCCTGCCAATCCAGGAGGTACAAAAGACGAGGGTTCAATCCCTGGGCTGGGAAGATCTTCAGAAGGAAATGGCCACCCATTTCAGTGCTCTTGCCTGGAAAATCCCATGGACAGAGGAGCCTGGCAGGCTACAATCCATAGGGTCACAAAGAGTCAGACACAACTTACTGCCTAAACAACACCCACCTTCCTCCTTAGGCTTCCTTGCAATAAGCTGAGGCCAGATGACTAGCCAGGGACTAACCACCATACACATACAAATGTCCCACCATGAGTATAAAGTTGTTTCAGACACAAGGAATTCATTGGGTCCAATCATAAAAGCCACTTGATTTTTCTTCATTGTGACAAAATATACGATTTTGTTCTTTTCATTGAAGTATAGCTGATTTACTATAGTGTGTTAGTTTCAGGTGTACAGCGAGGTGACTCGATTATACACCCGCATACAGCTACATATTATTTTTCCATTCATTCCCATTATAGTTTATTACAAGATATTGAATATAGTTCCCTATGCTATATGGGCTCCCTGATAGCTCAGCTGGTGAAGAACCCACCTGCATTCCTGGGTCGGGAAGATCCCCTGGAAAAGGGATAGGCTACCCACGCCAGTATTCTTGGGCTTCCCTTGTGGCTCAGCTGGTAAAGAATCCGCCTGCAATGCGGGAGATCTAGGTTCGATCCCTGGGTTGGGTAGATGCTCTGGAGAAAGGAAAGGCTACCCACTCCAGTATTCTGGCCTGGAGAATTCCAAGGACCATACAGTCCATGGGGTTGCAAAGAGTTGGACACAACTGAGCGACTTTCACTAGGCTATACAGTAATCCCTTGTGGTTTATCTGTTTTATATGTAGTAGTATGCATCTCTAAATCTCACACTCTCAGTTTATACCTCTCGCCCACTTCCCCTTTGGTAAATATAAGTTTGTTTTCTATGTCTGTGAGTCGTTCTGTTTTGTAAATACGCTCATTTCTACTGTCTTTTGGATTCCACATAAAAGTGATATCACATATTTGTCTTTTTGCGTCTGACTTACTTCATTATTATGAAAATCTCCATTTCCATCCATGTTGTTGCCACTGTATATATATGCTCCACATGTTTTTCATCTGTTCATCTGTGAAGTACGCTTACGTTGCTTGCATGCCTTGGCTATTGTGAAATGCTGCTTTGAACACTGGGATGTAGGTATCTTTTCAAATTAGAGTTTTTTGCCTTTTCAGGATCTATGCCCAGAAAAAAGATTGCAGGATCATATGGTAACACTATTTTCAGTTTTTTAAGGAACCTCTGTTCTCTTTTCCATAGTGGCTGCACCAATTTACATTCTGACCGACAGCATAGGAGTATTCCCTTTCTCCATACCCGCTCTAGCATTTATTATTTGCAGACTTTTTGATGATGGCTCATGTGAGGTGGTACCTCATTGTAGTTTTTATTTGCGCTTCTCTAATAGCAATGCTGAACATTTTTCATGGGCCCGTTGTCCATGTGTATGTGTTCTTTGGAGACATGTCTATTTAGTTCTATCCATTCTTTGATTGGATTGTTTGCTTTTCTGTCACTGAGTTGTGTGAGCTCTTTGTCTATTCTGGAAATTAAGCCCTTGTCAGTTGCATCATTTGCAAATATTTTCTCCCAGTCCGTGGGTCATCCTTTCATTTTGTTTACATAGTTATCATGTTAACCGTAAGTGTATAATTCGGTGGCATTCACGATTACACTCATAATATTGTGCAACCATCCCCACTGTTCATCTCCGGATTTTTCATTTTCCCAAACTGAAACTGTGTACCCATTCAACAATGACTCCCCAACCCCTATTCCTCTCAGCTCCCCTTCACTAGTATTCTATTTGATGTCTCTGAATTTGACTACTGCTAGTACTTCACATAAGTAAAATCACACAGTGTATGTCTGTGTCTGGTTTATTTCAGTCAGCATGATGTTTTCAAGGTCTGTACATATCATAACATATATCAAAAGTCATCCCTTTTTATGGCAGAATAATATTCCATTGTCTGGATAGTCCACAGTTTATCCATTCATTCCTCGATGGACCCTTGGGATTCTTTCTACCTTTTGAAAAGCAACCTGAGTTTTGTCGTTCACTGTCCTTCTAAACTATTTAGTGTGATTCCTTCCCTGCCACTCTCCCTCACATTGATAAGGAAAGTCACAGCAACAGTCTTCATTGTACACAGAGTCCCAAGTAACCAAGACTGCAAACTTGATTGGATGCTCATGGCTTCAGGTGGAGACCTTTGGGTTTGGGCTGACTGCTGGGGTGATTAACAGAGTGTGGTCCGGCAACTTTCTCACTACAGCCTAGCCTTTGTCTGTCCACCTCCAGCCTTTGATAACAGAGGCTCCTTACAGGTAAGTGCTGGAGAGGATGAAGGGAGAGAGGGAGAGCCATCAGGAGATGCTTATTTGTCAGTCGCTGTTGTAAGTGGCTTGGCTCTCTGGTCCTAGCAGATGTTCCATGGAGGTGTTCCATCGGTCTCTCCTGTGCACCTTTGTGGGTTCTACATGGGCTGTCTCATCAGGTTCCTTAGGCTGTGCCCCTCTCTAGGCTCTCGGCCCCCAACCCCACCTCAATCCTTTGTCCCACGTGTGCACACCATAACCTCTTCGGGGTTGAAATCTTTTTACCTGGGCAGCCCACCCTCTAGTACAGATTTCCTTCTCCTTTTTCTCTAGCCTCTTCCCCTTGCCACCTTCCTCTGGCTCCTGGCTCCTCCCACTCCCTTCTTGCATGGATGTCCCACTTCCATTTTCTTTCACTTTGAACACTTACTGATTCTGCCTGACTGGCTCAGCCAGCAGCCCAGCACTGCTCTTTCTGCATCTCTCTCTCTTCTACAACAAAAACTATCGCTACAAGGATGCAATGTTACAAACCATCCCAAAACGATGGCTTGTAACAACCGCCATGCATTACTGTGCATGCGTCTGTGGGGAGGTTGGCCAGTTGTGCTGGCCGTGGCTGGGTTTGGTTGGTGTGTTCTTCGGCTTTAGGCTGGAGCTCATTAAGTGCCTGGTGGTCAGCTGGCTACTGACTGACGTAGGAAGACCTTGGCTGGGATGATGGTGCTCTTCCAAGTGTTTCACCTTGCAGTACCCGAGTTCAGGTGTATTTGAACATGCAAGCACTTTCCCAAACTGTGTTTCCTTCAAATTGGTTACTGTCCCATTGACCAAAGCAAGTTATAAGGTTGAGCTCATGGTCAGAGTGGGAGGGACCACATTACGTGGCATTCCCCAGCATCTTGTCTTAACATAGTCTCATCTATCCATCTGTCTATCCGTCTGTCCATCCATCCATCCATTCATTCATTCAAAAAGTTTCCACATATCAAGCATAGCGATAGATACTGGAGATATAATAGTGATCAAAAATAGTCAAGACCCTACTCTCAAGAGTCAACAGATGAACTAAATAACGAGAGGTACCACCCCCAGATCAGTTTGCCAAAAACGCCAACTGCACTCCATCACTTTTGAGGCCCAAAGCTTTTTACAGTGCCCCATTATTACAGAATAAAAGCAGATTTCCTCATCCTGGCCTTGAGCTTTTCCTTTATGTGTCCTAGGAATTTTCTTTCTATATGAGTCCTTCTCTGGTCCCCATCATTTTCCTCTCTCATTGACAGGCTGGGCTTCTCACCATCTCCCAAGCAGGCTGAGTTTACTTCTGATCTGCCTTCAGCCTCATAACTCTGCTTCATTTGTCCTTTTACCTATCAAAAGTGGATGTATCTAGTGAAACAAAACGAGACCCATATCTGCCAACATCCAGCTCAGGACTCTGCTATTCCGTGGCTACAGGCTTTTCGGTCACACAGTTTCTTCCTGACTCAAACATTACCTTCTCCCCAGCTCACGGTCCCTGCTCAGTTTTCTGAGCCAGACCTAGGGTCTTGGGTAGGGTAAGACAAATGAGGTGCCTAGGGGGCAGTATTTAAGGAAGCGCTCACTCATGGGGTCATGGACCATCAGTTCAGAGTCAATGCCACCACAGTAAAGTCAGTGCTTCCTTAAACATTGCATCCTGGGAGCCTCACTCACCTCTCCCCAGTCCCTGCCTTGGCCATACTTATCATTTTGATATCTTCTATTCATTTCCTTTCTTAAGGTCAATGGTTCATAAGACTATCTTCTTCTAACAGTACCAAGTCTGCCTCACCCAAGGTTAGGAAATACTCAATGGAATATTATAACTAAAGTTGCAGGGAAAGTAGAGTGTTCCTGATATTTGGTAAGGGCTTCCTTCCATGGTGGCCCAGACAGTAAAGAATCTGCCTGTAATGTATAAAGCTCAGGAAAAAGGCTGGAAGAGACAAAGAATGAAGTGATAAAGGGGGATTGGATAATTCTGCCAAAGACGAAGACAAGTCAATTCATTTTGTCATATGAGTTAAAGGAAAGCAACCTTGCTATGTTATGTAGCAACCTTGAGAGGTGTGATGCTCGCTGGATGAAGAGAAGCATAAAAATTGTGAGTTTGAGCAGGGGAGAGGGAGGGCCCAGATGTAAATTCATATAGATGGAAAAAACCCACAGAGGTAGGGAGACCTGAGTTTCCGAATGAGTAGTAGTAGCGTTAGTTGCTAGGTTATGCCCAACTCTGCGACCCCATGGACTGCAGCCCACCAGGCTCCTCTGTCCATATGATTCTCCAGGCATGAAGTGGGTTGCCATTCCCTTCTCCAGAGGATAAAGCTAAATACATGTGTGACTATGGCCATAGCCAAGAGGGGGATCAAGAGAAGGGAAGCGATGACATCACAAAAATGTGATTCAGAAAAGACCAATCAGAAGGGCAATGATGGGTTCCTGTTTAACAAAGACAAAGGCACAGCAGGAAAACATCTGCAAAATTTGATAAAGTGCATATGCCCTGTAAGGCTTTTCATTGACAATGACACCAATGTAGACATAAGAACTAATATTCTTAAGGAACTCAGGATTTTTTAAGAGCCCAAGATGATTTAGGTACAATTCCAGGCCTTTCCCTTGTGGCTCAGCTGGTAAAGAATCTGCCTGCAATGTGGGAGACCTGGGTTTGATCCCTGGGTTGGGAAGATCCCCTGGAGAAGGGAACGGCTACCCACTCCAGTATTCTGGCCTGGAGAACTCCATGGACTATATAGTCCATGGGGTCACAAAGAGTTGGACACAACTGGGCAACTTTCACTTCACTTCCAGGCCTTCCAACATTCATTAGATTGGCTTTCTGAAACCCCTAACATCCATTGGACAACTACTTCAGTGAGTTCTGGAATTACAGTTCATACCATACAGGCCACATGGGCAAAAGCTAATGTCTTGAGTCTTCATTTTCAAAGTTAATTTGAAAATTGTAAACAAACATTAGTAAAATCTGAAAAGCACAGGGAAACCAACCAAGGGTAATATCTCCCTAATAATTGAAATTCATTAAAGCTCTGATGTGTCCTGCAAGGAAAGATCACCGATAGCCCTCATGATGGAAACCCAGATGAATGTGCCTCTGTTTTACCTCTCTGTAATCCTTTAGTTCCGCCAAAGCTTGCCAGTCCTGGAAATGTCCTTATCCTGCAAGGAATATTATCCCAGATATAAATCCTATGTGAGAAACAGTATCTTCAATAAAATCTCTGTGTGTATATGTATCTCTAAAGACCCCAGGTTCCAGTAATGATGTAATATGACCCCCCTTTCACAGGCAGCCCCAGAGGCTGAGGGAGTCATGGTCTGTTAGTTGGATGTAGCTGGAGTAGCATAAAGTGATACCTTGGTTTCTTCTTTCTGCTTTTGAATAAACTCAAAACTTAAGAAGAAGGTGAAATGAGAACCAGAACATGAACAAGATTTTGCTTCCTGCCCTCCTCCCAGAAATCCAGCCAGTGTCTGAACTGGCAGCAGGAGGGGAAGGGAATTTGAGGAGGAGGAAATTAAAGCACACACCACAAATTGTAAGTGTGATATTCTGTTTTCTCAGTAAAGTTGATATTTTTTCATTTTGACATTTTGAGGTTCTGTAAGAATTTGCAGCCTGCATCTGCAAGTCTGAATGATACTCTTCCAAAAGAACATTGAATTCAATAATTAAGTGATGAACACCAAGGGTTTCTTTCTGCAGAGGAGATTTGCTACTCATTCTTACCCAGACCTCTAATTTAGGGGCCCAATGCCATGTCTTTATGACACTGGCAAGTGCAAGTATTAAAATTCACATATTGCATTTTTCCATATTGAAACATCAACCACAGATCTCGCTTATTCCATTCAAAACCACTTTGCATAGTCCAAAAATTAGTGATCCTCACAGCACCCTGGTGAAAAAGGCAGTATTATGCTTCATGCTTCTAAAGAGTCATGTGGAAGTTTGTTGATTTGCCTATCACCAGGAAAACGAGTAGCAATTACAATAAAAGTCCAAAGTTCCTGGAGCCAGGTGCTCTGCTCAGGCTGGGCACATGCATCATTCTTTGCCACCCAAACTGAAACATTGAATCCTCCGCCATCTCACCAATGTGAATTCTGGCATCTCTCACTCAGAATAATTTTAGTTTGCTCGTTCCCCTTAGCTTTCTCTGCCTGGATCTCATGCTAAAATTAACCTCAAGGTTGGAGGAGCTGGAAAGTTCAGGACCAACCCAAAATGTTTTCCATCTTTTGACCAAACCTCGAATACTGAACATTTCTAACATTCAAAGAGGGTTTGTTGAAGTTTCCCAACTTTACCCCTCCTGGTTTCAAATGGCACCCGAAGCAGAAGAGCCAAAATGCTGTAAGGAGAAGCTATTCCAAACAAGATTCTTGGCCCAAGGCAGGCCTGAAAGGCTCCAGATGGATCTGATTGAAGTCGCCAAACTCCCGGGTGCCTGTGTAAAAGGGGCCTCTGGATCCTGGAAGGTCTGGCTGTTATGAGCAGGTTGGGTCCCTTTTTCTGGAACAGAGCATTGGGCGTGACATTGGCAAGGCTGTGACTGGACGGCAGAGGCAGGTAACCAGTGGGGAGGGGGACAGCCCCTCCTGGGACCCCTGAAGCCACCTGCAGTGCTGTGGCTCCGTGAACTTGTGCTGTGCCGCTGTGGGGTCACAGGCAAGGCTTCCCTCGGAGCAGGAATGTGCTTCCAAAGTGTGAACAAGGTGGAAACTGACACTCTGATGTGCCTGGAGGAAAAAAAAAAATATATATATATATATATATATACACGCCTTCTGTTTACATGCATGTGACTACCAGCCTGGCAGAGGAAGCACACAGGAGTCTCCTACACTGTGGGTCAAGCCTCAGAAACGTGACCCAAACCCAGCACTTGCGAAGTTCGAGTAGCCATTCAAGAAAGCTCCATCTTGGAGGACACAAGCCATGCCTTTTGGGGGTTTCTGCTGTCTAGAAACATCCAGGGCTTATCAAGTTACGCCAAGGTTGATGCTTTCAAATTGTGGTGCTGGAGAAGACTCTTGAGGGTCCTTTGGACAGCAAGGAGATCCAACCAGTTCATCTTCAAGGAAATCAACCCTGAATATTCATTGGAAGGACTGAGGCTGAAGCTGAAGTTCCAATACTTTGGCCACCTGATGTGAAGAGCCAACTCACTGCAAAAGACCCTGATGCTGAGAAAGATTGAGGGCAGGAGGAGAAGGGGATGGCAGAGGATGAGATGGCTGGATGGCATCATCGACTCAATGGACATGAGTTTGAGCACGCCCTGGGAGATGGCGAAGAACAGGGAAGCCTGGTATGCTGCAGTCCATGGGGTCGCAAAGAGTTGGACACGACTGAGCAACTCAACCACAAGAAGTGAGGAAGAAAAGTCAGACCTTTCAGAAAGTGCAAAGGAAAAAACTGATCTCAAAGTATGTGAGAAATTAAAACATTCTTTCTTTCCTGAATTCCTACACAGGCAAGGCTTCGCTCTGAGCCACGCTTCTCCAACTTGACTGGGTGGAGAAATTCCCCATGGGATCTTATGAAACTCTGGACTCTGGCTCTGTCGGCCTGGGGGGTGAGGGAAACCTGAGATTCTGAATCCTAACAAATTCCTATGTGATGTTAGTGCTCCTGGTCCATGGGCCACTCTGAGTAGCTCAGTAGCTTAACCTCTTGTATTTGAAACAAGTGTCATTAAATAGCTCTTTATACCATTAGACAGCTTTCATTTGATGGGTTGGTATCAATGCCTTTTTAAAAAATTTCTATTTCCCCATTGAGCAATATGTCTTCATCTCAGGAAAGTTAAGAAATAAACACTGAAACTCTTGCCTGTCTATCAAACTAAGTCTTGGGACTTCCCTGGTGATCCAGTAGCTGGGGATGCTGTGCTCCAGATGTGGGGGACCTGGGTTCAGTCCCTGGTCGGGGAACTAGATCCCACACGCCACAGTGAGGATCCAGTGCAGCCAAATAAATAAAATAAGTAATTTTTTTAAAAAAAACTATCCTCTTAAATTTGAATTGTACACTTATCCTGAGGGCCTTGTACGCAAGACAGATGTCTCTACTCTGGACCCCAGCACGAGGGTCCAGGAGACACAAAACCATTAATGTTCCTGCCTGCAGAACTCTCCAGTTGTTTTAAATTTTTGGATTTGCCAAAGAGCAGGTTATAATCCTTCCATGAAGCTCTGTCGTCCATGTCCCAGTTTAAAAATCATCATTCATCCCTTGTATGTAGAATCTTAAAAAAAAAAAAAAAAAGATATAAATGAACTTACTTACAAAACAAAAGGAGACTCCCAGACTTAGAAAATGAACTCAAGCTTGCTGAGGTGGGGGAGGGATAGTTAGGGACTTTGGGAAGGTCATGTACACACTGCTGTATTTTGAATGGATAACGAACAAAAACCTACTGTATAGCACAGGGAACTCTGTTCAGTGTTATGTGCCAGCCTGGTTGGAAGCGGGGTTTAGGAGAGAATGGATACATGTACATATGTAGTCCCTTCACTATTCAACTTCACTATAATAGTCCCTTCACTATTCAACTGAAACTATTACAACATTGTTAATCAGCTATACCACAACACAAAATTCTTTGGATGTTAAAAAAATATTTAATTTTTAAAAAATCATCACTGAGGTCATTGTCAGCATGGCATGGGAGTTTCTGGATAGCACCTCTGTTGGAACACAAAGACTTAGAAAATAAAGGAAAATGTGTGCTAGGGAGAGCTTATTTGTCCTCCTGAGATTTTAGACTATATACAGACTATATGGAGACCATATACAGACTATACAAGGACTACATAAAGACTATAGAAAGACTATATATAGACTTTATACAGACAATACACAGACTATAAAGACCAGATATAGACTATATACCGACTACATAGAGGCTATATACAGACTACACACAGACCATATAAAGACTACATATAAACTATATAAAAACTCTATACAGTTTTGGGGGGATCTTTTTTGCCTCCATTTTCAGGCCAAAGAATCTTCTTAACGATAAGCAAGTTCAGAGATAATGTACCGTAATCATGAAATGAAAAAGTCTCACAGGATGTTTGGATTGCATTGAACTGCTCACAGAAGTATATACATTCATTATAGGATTATGCAAATACACATCTTTGCACCTTTGCTATTATTTTTAGAGAGCCACCAAAAATAACACCTGAGCATATCTGTCCGCCAGTAGAAGCTGTAGCCAATCTGAGCAAGGATGAAAACTGCCATCCAATCACTCGGCAAAGCCACATTCACTGCAGCCACTTGGGTACAAGTCTCGAGCCGGCAGCCCAGAGCCTGAGTCACTCGGAGGAAGCGGGACAGAGGGGTGGCTTAATGCACAGACTTGAAGAATCCCGAACAGTGCTCGCTGCGAGATGGCCAAAGGCGTCCCCCTAGGCGCTTCACGGATGGCACACTTGTCCTGTGGTCTCAGACCCCTAAGGGAGTGGTAAGGCCAAGTTCACCAGCAGCCGGCTGAGTCTTTATTATTGTTATGACTTGGAGGATACCCAGAAACACTCCCACTGTGGCCTCGGAGAGTTATCTGCTGTTACGGCACTCAATATGCCGGCAAATTTGGAAAATTCAGCAGTGACCACAGGACTGGAAAAGGTCAGTTTTCATTCCAATCCCAAAGAAAGGCAATGCCAAAGAATGCTCAAACTACCGCACAATTGTACTCATCTCACACACTAGTAAAGTAATGCTCAAACTTCTCCAAGCCAGGATTCAGCAATACATGAACCATGAACTTCCAGATGTTCAAGCTGGTTTTAGACAAGGCAGAGGAACCAGAGATCAAATTGCCAACATCCACTGGATCATGGAAAAAGCAAGAGAGTTCCAGAAAAACATCTATTTCTGCTTTCTTGACTATGCCAAAGCCTTTGACTGTGTGGATCACAATAAACCGTGGAAAATTCTGAAAGAGAGGGGAATACCAGACCACCTGACCTGCCTCTTGAGAAACCTATATGCAGGTCAGGAAGCAACAGTTAGAACTGGACATGGAACAACAGCCTGGTTCCAAATAGGAAAAGGAGTATGTCAAGGCTGTATATTGTCACCCTGCTCATTTAGCTTATATGCAGAGTATGTTATGAGAAACGCTGGACTGGAAGAAGCACAAGCTGGAATCAAGATTGCTGGGAGAAATCTCAATCACCTCAGATATGCAGATAACACTACCCTTATGGCAGAAAGTGAAGAAGAACTAAAAAGCCTCTTGATGAAAGTGAAAGTGGAGAGTGAAAACGTTGGCTTAAAGCTCAACATTCAGAAAATGAAGATCATGGCATCCGGTCCCATCACTTCATGGGAAATAGATGGAAACAGTGGAAACAGTGTCAGACTTTATTTTGGGGGGCTCCAAAATCACTGCAGATGGTGACTGCAGCCATGAAATTAAAAGACGCTTACTCCTTGGAAGAAAAGTTATGATCAACCTAGATAGCATATTGAAAAGCAGAGACATTACTTTGCCAACAAAGGTCCATCTAGTCAAGGCTATGGTTTTCCAGTGGTCATGTATGGATGTGAAAGTTGGACTGTGAAGGAAGCTGAGCATCGAAGAATTGATGCTTTTGAACTGTGGTGTTGGAGAAGACTCTTGAGATCCCCTTGGACTGCAAGGAGATCCAACCAGTCCATTCTGAAGATCAGCCCTGGGATTTCTTTGGAAGGAATGATGCTGAAGCATGTGAAGAGTTGACTCATTGGAAAAGACTCTGATGCTGGGAGGGATTGGGGGCAGGAGGAGAAGGGGACGACAGAGGATGAGATGGCTGGATGGCATCACTGACTCGATGGACGTCAGTCTGAGTGAACTCTGGGAGATGGTGATGGACAGGGAGGCCTGGCGTGCTGCGATTCATGGGGTCGCAGAGTCGGACACGACTGAGCAAATGTACTGAACTGAACTGAACTGACGGCAAATAACCAGGAGCAAAGCAGCTCCAGGCCAGCGCACAGGCCTTCAGACTGCCCGCTGCTGCTCCGTGGCAGCTCCAGCCCCAAGGGTCACAGATGACTACAACAAACCATGCGCGTGCGCGCTCAGCTGTGTCTGACTCCATGAGACCCCATGGACTGTATCCCGCTGGGCTCCTCTAGTGGAATTCTCCAGGCAACAATACTGGAGTGATTTGCCATTTCCTTCTCCAGGGGATCTTGACAGATTCTTTACCACTGAGCCACCTGGGAAGCCCACAACAAACCATGAGACCTCTGCAAATTCCAGCCTTACTTTCATCTTTAAACATGACCTGCCATAGGAAGATCCCACTGGGAAAGATCCATACTCGGCTCCAACTAGGCCCGCAGAGAAAAGCCAAGAAATTGGGCATTTAACCGGTACATCCAAACTCTCCCGTTGAGCATCTGGACACTTCAGGCTAAAATTTTCTGGGACGTTTCTGGAATGGAATACCCAAAGGACTAGTTGCATCACCACTTGAATTTCTAAGTCATTATGAAGTCTCAACCGACTCTAACGTGGCAGCTGCATGTTACAGCGTTGAGCTTGTAGGGTCCATCCGGGGAATACTCAGTGTAGCAGAGAGAAAAGACCCTGGTATGGGGTTTAACCAGCCCCAACTTTATCAGGGAGCCCAGAAACACACTGGTGATTATCTTAACAGAGGATTTCCATGGAGAGCTCAAGGCAACTTGCATGACGTTGAGATCTTCATAAATTTGAAGAAATGCACACATTGTTATCCTTCTAAGTACTAATATGGTGTCAAGCTTTGGCAAAATAACTTCACACCCGTCTGGGAGAAAGCAGTCTCTCTCTGGAGTTTCAATTCCTGCTTTAGTCAAAACAGGAGTAAGAAAGAATTATGTCTATTCCTTTTTAAAGCCCGGTGCCCTGATCTCTGGCTGTGTTATCCCTGGTGTGTGGGGGTGAAATTGAGAGAATGGGAGGGGAAAACCCAGGGGGTTATTCTAATAGCACAGACTTTATTACAAAGTGTCTTTGCTGGCTATCACTGACCAGCTTGGAATCCAGGGTTAGCAGTTCAAAACCCTTGTCTCAGACTTCCCTGGGGGCTCAGTGTTAAAGAATCTGTCTACCAAAGCAGGAGACTCGGGTTTGAGCCCCGCTCCAGGAGGATCCCACATGCAGTGGAGCAACTAAACTGGTGCACCATGACTGCTGAGCCTGTGCTCTAGAGAGCAGCCCCTGCTCTGCACAACTAGGGAAAAACCCGAACAGCAGCAAAGATTCAGCAGAGCAACCCCATCTCACCAAAAAAAAAAAAAAAAATCCTCACTCATAGTGTCTCTTAACCATGTGCATTGAAATTAAGAACAGAGTGCCCTGGAACAGCAGTTCTCAAACATTTAGGCACCAGGGACCAGTTTTGTGGAAGACAATTTTTCCAAGGACTAGGGGGATGGTTCAGGTGGCAATGTGAGTGATGGGGAGCAGTGGGGAGTGGGGGAGGGGCAGCAGGGGAAGCTTTTCTTGCTCACCTGCCTCTCACCTCCTGCTGTGCAGCCCCGGGGGAGGCGGGGTGGCGCAGGGGAGGCGGCAGAGGGGAAGGGGGTTGGCGATCCTATCCTGGAGGATGTCTACAGAGCAGAGCAAAAGAAATAAAGTTATTAATGGGGAAAGGAGATGTTTACTTTGGAACTTCAAAATGAACATTTGATTAGTGAGCTGGTAAAACCAGTGGGCTGGGGCTTCCCAGGTGGCTCAGTGGTAAAGAATCGGCCTGCCAATGCAAGAGATGTGGGTTCAGTCCCTGGGTTGGGAAGATCCCCTGGAGGAGGGAATGGCAACCCACTCCAGTATTCTTACCTGGGAAATCCCATAGACAGGGGAACCTGATGGGCCACAGTTCATGGGGTCGCAAAGAGTAGGACAGAACAACAACAAAACCAATGGGCAGGAAAAATAGAGAAATATGCGTGCCCCAAATGGCTGGCCCACGTGCAAGATTAGCCTGATTTCAGCACTTCCAAGTAGGCGTGTCTTCTTCCTAAGCTACAGAATGAACTGTCCAGTATTCTTTGTCAGTTCTTGTTCTGGAGGACCATCCCCTCTGCCCTCCCTATATTTTGTGAAGTTCTCTTAATGCTCTCAAAGTGCGGTTGCCACAGTGCCGGGCTGAGTTTTACCTACAGGTGTGAATTAGCCTACTAATTTGAATTGTACTTGAAAAAGGCAATACAGGGATCGTTGATGGGTGAAAACAAAAAGTGAACAGTGTTAAGGCAGCCACTGCTTCGACCCCAAGTACAGAATTTCGCTTTTCTTTGTTTTCCTTTAGCTTCCTGAGTTCAGTGTGTATGTATGTGTGTAAGAGATAAACATAATTTTATCCCTTTATTGAAAAGATGTCCACTTAGGAGGAAGAAAACCACATACTTTTGGTTTTATTAAAATGGTCTTTTAGTCACAAAATTAAAATGCTTTCTTCTTTGCAGGCTTTAAAATACCAGTAAGTTGCTAGACCCTCTTAGGGGTCAGATTCTCATCCAAATAGTTCCTTTTATTATTTTTTCCTTTTATAGTTTCACTTATGCTGTGATCATCTTTACCAGGGGCTGAGTTCTGCTGATCTGATGCCCAGCATCTGAAATGATGGGCTCCATATCCCGTCTGCACAGCAGCCTGATGCCAGGGTTGAATTACTATTGAATAAGCAGCAGTGAAATCTTTATCAAAATAATCAGGGGTTCCCAAAACCACAAATAACAACAACCGGACTCAAGTTGTACTAAATCAGCAAAGATCATTGATATAATAAGATTCTGAGTCACTTTTTTTCTGCAGTCTCTCTCTCTCTCTTTCTCTTGCAAAGTCTCCTTGGCTATTTTCTTGCACCGCTTGGGGGAGGGCAGGTGGAGGGAAGGAAGGGCATTGCTCAGAAAGTTAAAAAAAAAAAAAATTGACATCACTGAAGTCACATGATTGGCAAGAACCAATTAAGATGGGCTGTGGAAAGGGGAACAGTTAAATTTGTAATTTGGGTTGTGTGAAAACTTCTTTGGGCCTCATAAACAACCACAGAACCACAAGTTGGGTAGCCTGGCAGTGTCAGAAGTCTGAGCCCAGCATAGTGGTCAGCAGGCAAGACGGATCACTCTGACTGGAAACCACAGGGCTTCGCAGAGTTCTGAACATCATCAACCCACAGCCAAGACGCCGCTTTTTTTTTTTTTTAATCTTTAGCAATTTGAATATCTGTCTTTGCAAAGGTACATTTCTTTTTTTTTTTCCTTAGGGCTCAGGGAACCCCAGAGGTGTCGAGGGGAGAAAAAAAAAAAACAAAAACAAAAAGGACCTGTAGGGAACCATGGTTGGAGGTGAGGTTAAAACGGTGACCTTTCTTGGTTTCTCGCTCTTAAGGTAAAAGAACTCATTGAATCCCCCGCCTTCAGAAGAGGGTGCCTTTTCAGGAGGAAGCGATGGCTTCAGACAGCATGTTTGAGTCATTTCCTTCATATCCACAGTGCTTCATGAGAGGTGAGTACACTCTGAGATTTTAATATCTACTTTTGCTCGGCTCTGTAGATAATAAAGTGGCTGCCTGTTGTAACTGGGTGCAGAGAGCCCCTGCCGCTCTCCCGTCTGTTTGGGGGGAGGAATTCAAACACCTCTTCGGGTGTAAGATTTCAAGGCTATTGGATTACTTATTCATCAGATGGCCGCTTTTGAGAAATGTTTTCATAAATACTTAGTTAAGCTGTCGAGGGGTTCCGTCGGTGGGTGAGAACTTTGTCCGGGGCAAGTCAGTTGGGCTGTTCCTGATTAAAATCCTAGAGATCATAAAGTTTGCAGGAAGCTCTCTGGGTTTTCTCTGGTTGCCCCCCGGCCTGAGATGGCTGTGGCTGAGTTGCCCCGCGCTGGGCAGGCAGTGTGGCCCACATGCCAGCCTGCCCTGGGCTTTAGCGGACTCCAGCATCACCGGCCAAGAAGGCTGGTGCCAGCGTGGGGCGGAGGCAGAGGTCGGCTCACCGCCCAGGCGGGGACACAGCAGGGACAAAGTAGCAAGTCAGTTGTCTCCGAAAGACGGATAGTAGAGGAGCCGGGCAGACTGGTCTAGGTTGAAAGCTGGGGCCTTGCTGGGTTATTCCTTGCAGCCTCAATGCAAAAGAGGCTGCCGGCATCTTCTGAGAGAGAGTGAAAGCGAAGCATACACAAATCTCTCCCGCCAAGAGCAACGAAGAAGTTGCCTAAGTCAAGCGTCTGAAGTGGCAGCTGAAGTCATTGAGATTGCATGCTTCCTAATAGAAGCAGCTAGTTCGGGGTACCTGCCTGCATGTTGGCAACCAGCCTCTTGAAACGCGCTGAGCTGTGGTTGAGCTCTGAATGTGTGAGTATGTGTGTGGTGTGAATGGGCGTCTGGAGTTATCTTTGCTGGGAAAAAAGAGGGCCGCGCCTAAACAAACACAAAGAAGAACGCAGAAATGTCACCAAGACATTGCCGTGTGCGTCCCGGCGAGCCCTTTGACCAGCGTCTGCACAGCCTGTGGCTTAATGGTTTGGCAGAGCTGGGATGGAGTGGGATGGATGGGACGTGGGGGGGTGGGGATCATTCATTTTCTAGCTACAAATGCTCGCGCGCACCCAAATAGTGTCTGTGACTCATTATTTATTCATCGAGCCAAGTGAGCTGAAGAATGCAGAGGGCTGCCAGCCACTTTGTCACAACAAACGCTATTGTGGATGCCACAGAGCCTCTGTGTTTCCGGGTCCCTGAAATTTAAACACTTGACAAAGATGTGTGTGTGTGTGTGTGTGTGTGTGTGTGTGTGTGTGTGTGTGTTGTAGGGAGAGCAGGATTTCAGGAGAAGGGGAAGAAAGCAAGTCATTAACCGATTCAAAGCTTCAAATTAAAGGGTTTTCAAGTGCTTCTTTACTGGCAGCTGAGGACATTTTAGTGAAGTTGAGTCATGCGCTGGTATGAGTCACACATCCTCACGGTGCTGAGCTTCTGCGGCAGAAACGCTGGCCGCTGGGGGTGAGAAGCTGTGAAGGGCCTTCTCGCTGCATTTCCTCTGGGCCTCTGACAAGCAAAGGAAGCAATATTTGTAGAATAACAGAAAGGAAAAAAAAAATCTTCCTGCCTCTACTCTGCTTTCAATACTCTCTCCAAACGATGATTGTTTCCTATTCTATCAACTCAGGAAGGCAGATTCAGGAAATTTTTCAACATCCCACTGGGTAATAGATGGGATTTCGGTGTGCAGGGCTGGCCTGCCTTCCTGTCCTTACTGGTGAGACAGCAGAGCTAAGTGAGGGGGGACCTGGTGACCTGCTCAGACGCCGGCAAAGACAAGGAGCTCAGCCCCTAACCCAGCCCCACAGTCCCTGTGTCCCCAGGATGCACACCGACCGGACCTGCCCCCCAGGTTTAGGAGCTGGTGGCAGCATAGATTTCAAGAGGAACTCTGTGCGGGGGACGCTAGCACCCCAACCAAGGCTCAGAAAGGCTCATGGGAAAAAGTCTTTTCTTTCCTTCCGGTCATTAAAAGGAACTCAGGGATGATTACAATCACACACTCAAGAATATAATATGGAGACTGAATTTCAGAGAATCAGAGTGAAATCTAGGCCATTTTTCACAGCTCAGTTTATCAAGGTGATTCGTCAGGCTGAGGGTTTGCATGGTCTGGGTTCGCAGTCCACACCACGCGTTTGAGTCTGGAGAGGTAGCAAAACGTCACTACATTTGGTACAAGATGGGCCCTGCCTTAGAGCGCAATGCTAGAAGAATCGCCCTACTCTCTATTAAAGTCCGTATCCTCCTTGCAGCCAGTACCCTGTCCCCCCAGCCTGGCCGTGAGCAGCGCCCCTCACTGTGGTCATTTATTGCAGCCTGTAATTTATAGCGTGTGTGCCCTCCCCAACTGCAGCTCCAAGCGAGCGGGGAAAATATCTTGTTTTCTTCCTGGGATGGCCCTTTATCAGTGCATGCAATTCTCACAGGAGGAAACCCATAACTCATTTTTTGAGCAAGATACCCATGTGGAAATGGAGGCGAAAGAGAGGTGTGGGACCAAGCCAACCATTGTTCCCTTCTGTGTGACAGGCAAGCGAGAGTCTGAGAGCCTGGCATGCAAAACAAATGTGGTCTACCACTGAGAAGGCTGCCTCTGCGCCTTCTCACTGAATGTGCTCAGGCAAGAAGATGAGGCGTGATTGAAATTCCCTGGCATGATCCCCTGTGGTTCAAGGCACGACGTCCCTGCAGGACCCAAACTCGGGTCCCCTGGCGGGGTACCACGTGCGGGCCTGCAGAGTGGGGAAGGATTGCGGAGGAAGAATGTCGGCACATATGTGTTTTTGCAAAATGCCTCAGGTAGCCGTGTTCTTAGAAGTGGCTTAGTGGTCTATGCAAAGCCTGAATGCTAATATGCCTCCGAGTTCCTAGAACCACAGGTAGAAATCTCGGCGGGGCTGACGCACCGCTGTCTTCTCAAGGTTATCTCTCAAAGGGAATTGCAGGAGCGGAGGCTGAACGTGTGAAGCATGCCTCTCCATGGGTCTCAGTTTACCACTTCTTTGCAGAGAAATATTGGTGAAGACATCTCTGGCTCTGCTGGAGATATAAGATCACACAAAGCCGTTGATTCAACTGGGTATCAGACACCATGTGAATTCCGTGTCCGTTTGCCAAGGCTGCCATAACAAACAAGCATAGACTGAGTAGCTTAAACAACAGAAATGGATTGCCTCGTGATTCCAGAGGCCAGAATTTCACGGACAATCCTGGTGTAGCTTTGGTCTTGGGAAGGCTTCAAGGCATCGGGAGGTTGGTTTCTTCTGAGGCCTCTTTCTTTGTCTTGTAGACGCTGTCTTCTCGACGCTGTCTTCTCCCTGTGGCCTCATGTACTCTTCCTTCATAATTATCTATGTCATAATTTCCTCTTCTTACAAGGATACTAGTCGTATTGCATTAGATCCCACCATGAGGACCTCATTTACTCTTAATGATCTCTGCAAAAACCCACTCTCCAAATACAGTCATCTTCTGAAACACTGGGAGTTAGCACTTCAACATATGAACTTGGGGAGGACACACTTCAGTCCCTGACAGTGTGTCTTAGCCAGTCTGACTCCCCTGGACCCACAAGGACCCTGTACTTTTCCTAAGTGCCCTCCTGGATGTGGAGGAATCAGATCCCAGCTCCCCCCATGTGAGACGCAACTCTTGAGTTCTGAAACTGCCCACACATTTTGAAACTGAGAAGAAAAAAAAAGGTGTTAAAATCTATCTAAACTCACAATCAGACCCTTTGCTATTTAGTTCCTTTGCATGCTGAGAGACCTGTGAAAATGACAAGGCAATTCTGAAATGTTTAAGCTTTAAAAGAGCAAAGAGCAGTCCCCCAAGAGATGCCACCTCCTTGGCTCTGCCTCCTCCCCAGGGATCGTCCCTGTAATCCCAGACCTTCCCAAGGCACACCCCATGCCTGGGGGTGGGAGACAGGCCACAGGAGGCCCCACACCTGCTCAGACTCCAAGGGCTGGCCCGGTGAGCTGCCAGGAGCAGAAGCAACTTTAGAAGGAACAGCTGAGCCAGGGGCTAACCGGCAAGCAAGCAGCCTGGGAGAGCTTTTGGAAGTAAATTAATCGCCAGGAGGTTTCTCTCTTCTCTTGAAACAGGTCTGAATTGTGGACTTTGAAAAGATTTGCCTTTTTCCTGAGAAAGCGAGTAATGTTGGGCCACTGCACACACAGAATCTAAGAGAGACAGGCTTGGAGGTGTTGGTCTAAAGCACAGAGCCCAGGAGCTTGTAAGAGCAGCCAGGATGAAAAAAGAGAAGGAGCCAGGGCTGAAGAAGGACCAGGCGGACTTAGTATGGTGACGCCCTTTTCCTTTCTTTTCAGGTTTTCCGGCTTTTTGCCAAAATAGCATGGGACAGCTTCTTTCTTGAGCTTTGGTTTCCTCATCTCTAAAGTGAGGACGGTATCAGATTAGCCAAAAAGTTCATTCGGGTTTTTCCGTACGGTAAAACCCAAATGAACTCTTTGGCCAACCCAAAGGACCTGTTGTTAAAGTGGCTGCAAGGACTAAATTAAACAACCTAAGTACAGTGCTTGATGCTGTCATGAAAACCAGGCAGTTAATGTCAGCCACGGTGACTGTGGTTCAGCTTTCCAGATGATGCTTAGTCAAGGCCATCTACTCTCAAAAGGAGAGGTCACGGGGGACCCCAGGAGAGGCCTCCCAAAGACAAAGACCCCGGGTGGGGAGGAGACGGTGTGGAGAGTCAGAACCAAGACGAGAGGGAAGGGGCTCTGCCGTGGGGGTCCAGCCTAGGCCGGGGCAGCGTGGCAGGAGCCCAGTGGGGTGTGGAATTTGGTGAGTAAATTAGCCGTCCCTTCAACACCATGTCTCTCTTGCTTTATGAGAAAGAGGACAGAGAAAGGGTGAGGGCACTTTGTGTCACTTGATGGGCTTAGCTTTTCAACGTCGTAGCTAGTTGGGGCATGAGACAGGAATCCCGATGGAAGTTTCTCCTTTTTGAGGTCCTGGTATCACTTTATTCTCCTGAAGTCCCTTCTTAATGAAACAGCCACCTCCTCACCTGGTGACCCTCCACAGGTCCCCCTGGCTCCATGCTTCTAGGGATATTTCTGTGTATTTGTCAAAGTCCTGGAGAAGCCAGTGGATAGAGGAGCCTGGCAGGCTATATATGGGGTCACAAGAGTTGGACACGGCTTAGCGACTTCCCCACCACCACAACCAGTGAAGGCACCTTGGTTGCTTGTCAGGTTGGGGGTGGGAGTGAAGGCCGCACAGGAAACTCAAGTGAAATTGCTGTTTCTCAGGTAACTTCCTAGTGACCTAGATGAGTCATTAGATGTCTCCGTGTTTCATCTGAGTTCTGCAAAAGGGACTAATAATGTTCTAGATGAGCTTGCCTCTGAATGACCGAGTTCCTGTTCAAAATCTTTCAATATGTCAGAGAGAGGTACCATAAAACGCATCACAAAGTGTCTCAGTGTAAAAGCATGAAGCAATTAAAAAAAAAATTATTTTATTTCCTAGTGGAAAACAGTGATCCTACCATTTCATATATGGCAAGCATTTTCCCCAAATTCTCTTAAAAATTTTTTTTCCAACTCCCATTCTTGAGAGAGCTCCCCAGAAGCTGCTCTGGTACCTGAAAAGAAAGTGTTAGTCTCTCAGGCCTGTCTGACTCTTTGCAACCCCACAGACTGTAGCCCGCCAGACTTCTCTGTCCGTGGAATTCTCCAGGCAAGAATACTGGAGTGGGTTGCCATTTCCTTTACCTAGACCTTAAAGTTTGCAAAATATTCTTTTTCCGAAAATTTTGTTCCTTAAGCTCCCCTGTCCCTTCTTCTCGAGGCCACCAATCCCCTCCTTCAGCCTCTTTGCTGAGTAAAAAGAGCCTCAAGTAATATGTCGTACTTGGCCTAGTTATCCCCCTCAAAAAAAAATTCAGTATGATGCCCCAGGGTGGTAGAAAGGGAGGGAGCGTCTCCTCCAAGAGCTTTGCAGACCATGCACATAATCAGGGAGTGCTTTCAGAGAATTATGGGTGGTTCCTGGACACAAGTTCAGCTCAGTTCAGTCCCTCAGTCATGTCCAACTCTTTGCAACCCCATGGACTGCAGCACGCCAGGCTTCCTTGTCCATCACCAACTCCCGGAGTTTACTCAAACTCATGTCCATCAAGTCGGTGATGCCATCCAACCATTTCATCCTCTGTCATCCCCTTCTCCTCCACCTTTGCTCTTTCCCAGCATCAGGGTCTTTTCCAATGAGTCAATTCTTCGCATCAGGGTCTTTTCCAATGAGTCAATTCTTCACATCAGGAGTTTCAGCAACAGTCCTTCCAATGAATATTCAAGACTGATTTCCTATAGGATGGACTGGTTGGAAGGGACTCTCAAGGGTCTTCTCCAACACCACAGTTCAAAAGCATCAATTCTTCAGTGCTCAGCTTTCTTTATAGTCCAACTCTCACATCCATACATGACTAATGGAAAAACCATAGCTTTGACTAGATGGACTTTTGTTGGCAAAGTAATGTCTCTGTTTTTTAGTATGCTGTCTAGGTTGGTCATAGCTTTTCTTCCAAGGAGCAACTATCTTTTAATTTCATGGCTGCAGTCACCATCTTCAGTGATTTTGGAGCCCAGAAAAATAAAATCTCTCACTCTTTCCATTGTTTCCCCATCTATTTGCCATGAGGTAATGGGACCAGATGCCATGATCTTCGTTTTCTGAATGTTGAGTTTTAAGCCAAGTTTTTCACTCTCCTCTTTCACTTTCATCAAGAGGCTCTTTAGTTCTTCACTTTCTGCCATAAGGGTGGTGTCATCTGCATATGAGATTATTGATATTTCTCCCAGCAATCTTGATTCCAGCTTGAACTTCATCCAGCCCGGCATTTCACATGATGTATTCTGCATATAAGTTAAATAAGCAGGGTGACAATATACAGCCTTGACGTACTCCTTTCCCAATTTGGAACCAGGACACGAAACAGGGTCTGAAGCTTCATGTAAGCTTTCACCTGCTGGACAAGTAAGCTGGACCCTCCCCTGGATCACACAACCTTCTCTTTTCATCGAAGGGACATCCTTTCATCCTCTCTTAGCTCCTTGAATCTCTCCCTTCCTCCTCCCTTTTACTGTCCTGACACTGAATGATGCCAGAGAAAGAAAAGAAGGAATTCAGGTGGAAAAACCATGCACCTCAAAGACGACTGAAATGATGCCTTTCCTTACAGTGACATAAAGAGCCTGAAACTCTTGCTAGGGTTTACTGGTGAGAAGTATGTTCAGCTATACATTGACTACAGTGGCTCAAGCAGCCAGGCCTTGTTCCAGCATGGGTGACCTGTGGTTCAGGAGCAAGTGGCCCACGGCTGGCACAGCAAGATGCTCTTGTGTTCTGGTTCCACCATGAGAGGCATGCAACTCGGATCTGTCCAGGCAGGAAGGAGATGGGGGCCTCAAACCCTTCTTCTTGGAGCTCTGTCTTTTTACTCAAGGAAGGAAGCCCCTCTCTGCCAGCTCCCTCTTATGTATCTCATAGGACAGAGCCGTGTCTATGACATGGTGCCCAGGGCAGCAGATGTGGCACTTATCAGCTCACAGAGCAGAGGAAAGCAGAGGGGAAGGTGGGTGGGAGTGATGTCAGGGGCCCAGGGCAACATCTGCCAGGCCACATTGTTCCCTGGCAGGTACCCTGGCATTCCTGGTGACTTCCCTTCTCCTATGTCCTCCATGTGGGCTGTGCTTTGAAAATACACCCAGAGGTGGGGTGAACTGGGAGACTGGGATTGAAATACACACACTATTGACACGTGTCTGCTTTGTCATCTCTGACTCTGAGACCCCACGGGCTGCAGCCCACCAGGCTCCTCTGTCCACGGGATTCTCCAGGCAAGAGTGCTGGAGTGGGTTGCCATTTCCTCCTCCAGGAGATCTTCCGGACCCAGGGAATGAACCTATATCTCCTGAGTTTCCTGCACTGGCAGTCAGATTCTTTACCACTGAGCCACCTGTGTAGCCCTGATACTACGTCTGAAATAGATACCTAAGGAGAACCTGCTATAATAGCTTAGGGAACCCCAGTCAGCGCTCTGTGGTGACCTAAATGGGAAGAAAATCCTTGAAAGAAGGGCTATGGGTACACGTATAGCTGATTCAGTAGAAATCAGTAGAAATCACCAACATTGTAAAGAAACTATACTCCAATAAAACTTTTTTTAAAAGAAGAAGAAAATACACTCAGGGAGGCTCTGTTATTCCTTCAGTCCTTGAAAGTTGCCAGTGGATCCTGGGGGTGGGGAGGATGGTATTCTTTCTTTTTTTTGCTGTATGAAAGAAAATGAAAGCACCTTCAAGTAAAGGTCTTGAATTTTTTTTACCGAAGTATAACTGACTTACAATGTGTTGATTACAGGTATACAACAAAGTGATTCAGTTATATACATATATATATATATATCAGATATATAGAGGATTATATATATATATATCCTTTTCAGATTTTTTTTCCATCATAGGTAATTATAAGGTGTTGAATATAGTTCCCAGTGCTATACAGCAGACACTCATTGTTTTTCTGTTTTATATATAGTGGTTATGATCTGTTAATCCAAGCTCCTAATTTATCCCTCCCCACTTTTAGTATTTTTTATTGGAATATAATTTCTTTACGGTGTTGTGTTAGTTTCTGCTTGCTGTACAACAAAGTGAATCAGCTATGTGTATACATGTATCCCCATGCCCCCTCTCTTGAGGCTCTCTCCCACCACCCCATCCCACTCCTCCAGGTCATCATGGAGGACAGAGCTGAGCTCCCTGGGCTATAGAGCAGCTTCCCTCTAGCTAGCTATTTTACATGATTGTGTATATATGTAGTGCTGCTATTCCAGTTCGTCCCACATTCTCCTGCCCCTCCACGTCCACAAGTCCATTCGCTACATCTGCATTTAGAGCCTGTCATACAGAATGATGTAAGTCAGAGAGAAAAACAAATTTGTGTATTAATGCATATACACGGAACCTAGAAAAATGGAACTGACGAATGCTCTTTCATTTTTGATTTACTGAAAGCAAAATAGGCAGGAGATGGGATGGAGTGGGACAGGGGGCCTGTCAAAAGGGAGACAGGGTCACACCTATTTTCAGGGTCGAAACCCAGAAGCACACTTGACTCTCACAGTGTTATAAAAAACAACCAGCTTTGTATAGACCAGAGTGTTGCTTATATAAAAACCACCACACCTGGCCCCTGGGTTGATGTATCTACTAGTAACTGGAAATAATTTCCTTTTTTCTCTTCCTCGCTCTTTTGAATTCTCAAAACCCCATGACCTAACCCTCTACACCTTTACTTTTTTTTTAAGAGAATTCTTTTCTACAGAATTTCTGGAGGGAAATTTTCTTTTAAGTCGCCCTCCTTAAATTTACCCAAGGATGTTCTATCTCTGACTGAAAGACAACAACCAGATAATACCCCTCTATCTGGGAGATAGAACACTTATTCATACCTTATATTTCTGCAAGTTACAGATTATTTTTGCTTCGTAATTACTGGCCTGTCTACTTCCTGAGTCTGGATGAAAATCTACTTCCCTGAAAGTCAATGCCTTAAAAAAAAAAAAAAAAAAGCCTTTATTCAGTTTTTCCCTGAAATAAGAAATAGTGTAAATCTTTCATCCTGCTTTGCTGCAAGATGAGTGAACATGGAGAATTGTTGATTTTGTGGAAGACATTGCCCTCCCTGCCTTTGGCCCTTCTGTGTCTAATCTCAGATGGACTTCTCTTTAAAGAGTGGGCTCTCCCAGACAGTTTGGGGGCCCCAGGGTAAAAGGTAACCCAAAATAAAAATCACAGTTGGCTAGTTGGGCTTGTTCAATGCCTCTACTGCTTTCAAGACTGATGCTTCTTTGTGTAAATTTGCCACCTGTGCTAAACTGATTCAAAGCTAAGGACTCAACTTGTTAAGTCTTGAAGCCATGTCTATTGGAAGAAATATGTCACTGACACTTTGCAAAACTTCTGCCCACCTTCCTTGCCAACCATCTGATTTTTACTCCTGGTCTTTTGGATGTCCTCTGTGAAGACTAGGACTCCTAAAAATAAACCCTTTCTGATAAGGAACAAAATTATAAGATATGAACCATAAATCAAATATAGCCTCGGACCTCAAAGCAAGCCTCTATTTCCTCTTCTCTTTGAGAGTCATATTGGTCCTGAACAGCACGTAGGTTTTTCTGAAAATGTATAAGAATTCAGATTTTTTTTTAATTAGTAGGATGTCTTAAAGAAAGAAGTAAAAAATATTCCAGTGATCAACTTGCCAGATAGGGATATGTTAAAAAGAGCAAACAGAAGTCAGAACCCTGGGATTAACAGATACGCACTACTGTATATAACATAGACAAACAATAAGGACGTACTATATAGCACAGGAAACTATATTCACTGTCTTGTAATAACCTATGATGAAGGCTCTGAAAGACCTATGATGGAAAGAGTCTATGTATACACACACACACACACACACACACACACACATATATACACACACATGTAGCTGAATCACTTTGCTGTACACTTGAAACTATACAACATTGTAAAACAACTATACTTCAATAAAAATAAAGTTAGAACCCTGAGTACATGGCTTACTCTTAGGTGGTCACAGGCTATTGTGAGTGGAGTTTTTTCAAAGAGGCTAAGCACGGTGTCAGAAAATCTTTCATTGCTCAGTGAAGGAACAATTTCCATCTTCTACACACACGCACCAAAAAAAAAGATCACATATAACCTTTGATGTTCATTTTTATTACAGCTTCAAAACGTGCAAAAGAGAATGTAGACAAAAATACATTAGTTTGGGTGCCATTTTTCCAGGAGCAATTTCAACGCCAACCACAGTTTGCTGTTTTATTACACAGCTTCTGTTTGCACTTTGAACTACGTGCTTGAGGCCGCTCACTCCACACCATCTGCAAGCTGCATCTGTGCAGCCCCATCCACCTCGCTAACAGTCACAGCTGAACTTGACATTAACCTACTTTGAAAGTATGCAATCTGTAAACTCTGAAACTGCACATAGATGTATACACACAAGCACACGTGCACACACACACACACACACACATATAGCCCATGCAAAAGTCTGGAGGAATTAGGAGGAAGGGAAAAATTAGCCATGTCTTTTATGAGGTTGCTGTCATGTCTCTGCCTTTGCAGCCTGGGCTTAGTAACATAGAGGCACTGAGTGACGATGAAATGATCTAGGCACCGATGGGTATGAACAGAAACTCACACTGCTGTTTTATTATTATTGACTGACTCCGCCGTTCAGAAATATCAAGATGGCTATGACTCCCAAAGTCCAAGAGGAAAGAAACAATTACCAAACAATTTTAAACAAATATTAGGGCTGCAAAGGGTGTGGGGTCACATAAAGAAGTACAAACACCAACAATGGAAATTCTGTTCAACTGCCAATCATCCTGCATCATTACTTCATATTAAAAAAACAACTACACCTCCAACATGCTTCCCACTAGATTGTGTTTGAAACAAAGAAGTAATTGTATCCTAGAGGTGGATGAATCTGTTTAAATAACAAATGAACTATGAGACATATAAACTATGAGATACTGTCACATGTGATTCATTCTAAGGTATGTGTGTGTGTTTTCTATATATAGTTTCATCTAGTTTCAACTGGCATCTGGAATTATATAACTGTTATATATAAAACTACATAACTATAAAAATATTTTTAAAACTATATTTTTTGGCTGGAATCATGGTAGACACCTCTGTGCCTTAGGGCACCAGAGACATTCCCTTGTCGGAGGTCCTACCGTTGGCTCAGTGCCTGAGTCAGAACTGGAAATTGGGTCAGCTCTGCTCCTGACCCTAGAGTTTTGCAGACACTGGACTTCAGGGGCTGATTCCACTCGGGAGCCTAAATACTCAGCAGCCTCTTCTCCTTATCACCCTTCATTTCATCACCTCGGTCAGATGCCACAGCTCTTGTCGGGCTAAATCCCTTGCTCTGTGTGGAAACATCAAGTCGACAATTTCTGCGGAGCCCTTGGGCCCAAAGATCCGCCACAGGTGCTCGCAGGGGGTGGAGCCGCCCCACCAGTGCAGCCTGGGTGCTGTCTCCTGCCTAGGGGTTCTGGGTCTCATCTCTTACCCAGAAACCCAGCACAACCCGAGCCAAGCATCCAACTGTGCCCAACCGCCCCTCCCTCCCCGAGGCAACCTTACGGTCAACCAGGTTGGTTCTGATGAGCATCTCTTGTGAAATCCGGATGACCAACAGAAGGGCAAGTGTCTGTGTTCACACAGAGGGACAGAGGGTGGAGGGTGGTGTCCTGCCGAGGCTGCCAGCCTCCGGTTCTCAAAGGGCCCCCTGGGAAGTGGGGGGCGGGGTGCTCTCTTCTGACCAAATTTGAACCCAGCTATGAGCCCCATCAAGAATATATGTCCTCATGACACTCTGCATTCAAACCTCTTACTCTCAAAGGTGGCCTCGCTCAGGAGAAATATCAGTCTGTCTCTCTGTCTCTCTTTGTCTCTCTGTCTCTGTTTCCCTCTCTCTCTGTCTCTGTCTCTCTCCCTTTCTCTCTGTCTGTCTCCTGTGCACACACACACACACACACACACACACAGAGGCAGGTATTCAAGTCCTATGCTTTCTGGATTCTAGTGGCTCCTCTTCGTCTGAAGCACTCAGTTCAGCAAAGTTGCTTCTGAGTGAACTAATAACCACTGAACAGCAAGGCAGTCACTTCCAAACACTTTTGATCACATCAAATAGAAGTAAAGCTTATTTTAGCACACCCGCTAAACCTATGCATATTTATTTATTTAGAAACTACATGCCTATACTACTATACTCATACTACTGTACTGTATAATTATAGTATGCTCAGTGTACAACACACCCCCAAAATAGAAATTAAAATAAGATGAAAACTCAAATTATGATGGTTTTCCTTCCCCTCCCTTGCTCCTGCATGAATACCTCAGTTTAAATCAGGAGGTCCCCAGGTGACTATATATTTCATGATCACTGAGACTTAGCTTACATCAGCATCCTTGAGTCCATCAGCTGGAAGTTGCAATAGCTGTGTTTGGTTTGGTTTGGTTTTTAATTGACCTACAGTTGGTTTGCAGTGCTAATTTCTGATGTACAACAAAGTGATTCAGTTATACACCTATAAATATATATATATATATATTCTTTTTTGTCTTCTTTTCCATTATGTTTCATCATAGGATAATCAATATATATAGTTCCCTGTTCTCTACATTCGAACTTTGTTGTTTATCCCTTACACAGATAAAAGCTTATATCTGTTAACCCCAATCTCCCTCTCTATCCCTCCCCCAACCTCCCACTGGTGGTGAAGTAACAACTCTGCTCCAGAAGGGCCTGTGTATTCTTGAGCCCCAGGCTCTTCTCTATGAAATGTCATTGGTGCAAAAGCCACCAGGTAGACAGACCTGACCAGCCAGTAGATCAGGAAGCAGGGAGCCCAGAGCTTGGGGCCAGGAGATTGGTTCCTATCCCCGGTGTGAACTTGATCTGCTTCCCCAACCTTGCAGAGCCTGGGTTTCTCAACTGTAAATGGGTGCAATGATCCAGATGGTTGCCAAAAGGATTGGAATCGCCAGTCTATGTCTGACGCAGGATGCAGCATGCTTGGGGCTGGTGCATGGGGATGACCCAGAAAGATGTTATGGGGAGGGGAGGTGGGAGGGGGGTTCATGTTTGGGAATGCATGTAAGAATTAAAGATTTAAAAAAAAACTCAAAAAATAAAAATAAAAAGTAATGGACACAGAGAAGAAGTCAATAAGGAAAAGTAACCGCGGGAAATGCCACTGAGAGTATCTAGAATGGAGGCAGGGAAGGAGCCTCTGCTGAGCCCAGAACATGGCCTGGCAGCTGTGCCAGGAAGAGCACCACATTGCAGAATGGAGAATTGGCTCTCTTCCTCTCTCTCTCCACGCAGCCGTGCAGAAGTGGTCTTAGTGCTCTGCGGCAGAGGGCTGAGCTTACAAATATTAAAGCTGACCACGTGCTTGCTAAGTCGCTTCAGTCATGTCTGACTCTTTGCAACCCTATAGACTGTAGCCCACCCGGCTCCTCTGTCTGTGGGATTTCCCCCGCAAGAATACCGGAGTGGGTGGCCATGCCCTCCTCCCGGGGATCTTCCCGACCCAGGGATCGAAGCCGCGTCTCTTATGTCTCCTCCATTGGCAGGCAGCTTCCTTACCACTAGAGTCACCTCAGAGGTCTTCTGCAAAGCTGATCACAGCGGCGGGTAATGTTTACTGATTATGTGCTCTGTGCCAGCCCTGGCACTGTGTCCAGCTTTTCCTTGAGTCACCTCGATAAATCCTTCACACAAACCTGTGAATAGGTCGCCTCGTTGCTACTCCTCTTTTTATTCGGGGGCGTGGCGTGCAGAGATGAGGGAACTTGAGGTTAGGCTTCTGGTAAAGGAGAGAGCCAGGTTCAAATGGAGGGGTTCTCTCTGCAGGGCCTGAGGAGAAGAGTGGCTATTGCCATTCTCTCAGTTTGGCATGCCAGAGAGCTGAGCTTTATGGAGCTAAAGACTTGCCGAAGCGCCTGGACAGAAGGTGATACTGTGAGGAGGTGGGGAGAAGGCGTTGAACCTCAGGGAGCCTCAAGTTGGGGCCACCGTCCACTGACAAAGTCCGCTCTCCCGGATGGCTGGCATGCCTCTGAACACATTTGGTGGCTTTAGGTGCCCACCATTGGTGTGAATGCCTCCCCTGGTCACTAGCTCCATCCTCAGGGCCCCTCCCCATCAGAGCTGCCCCCCGCGCGAGAGAGAGATGTCCTGGTGGCCCCAGGATTGCCCATGAAGGATGCCGCTCTGAGCCAGCAGTGCTCAAACAAACATATATCAGAATCACCCATTCCCAAGATGCTGGTGATAGGCTGGCTGGGGGTGGGAGTGGGGCGAACCGTGACTAAGCCTTTCTTCCCAACCAGATAGTTGTCAGTTTACCAGTCTGGCCATTCGTCTGGAAACTAGTTTGATTCAATGCGGCACTTCCCGAAAAAACCTTTAGGAGGCGCTCTTTCTGAGAATCATGTAAAGCAGACCCTGAAGGAGAGATAGCGCCTTTTTTAAACGCCGTGTCTAAGGCGCCTCTCTTGCCCCATCCTAGTCCACGTCCTGGGGCCCGCGTATGGAAGAACCCACCAAACGATGCTCTTCCACCAGCAGTTAGGGACCTCAGACCCCAGTCCATCCTTCAGGAAGCCAGGGAGCCTCTGGGAGCCCGTCTGTCAAAACCCTCACTCTGGCCAGTGTTTTCAGTAATGCTCCCAGTAAGCATCCACATCCAGCTATTCCCATGGTTGGGATAAAAACTCCACCCAGAAGCAGGTGATTAGCAAAACTGGCCTCACCGCCCTCCTGACGACGGACCTCCTCCCCCTCAACAACCCCTCAGTTGCAAAGTCAGAGACCCACTCCCTGATGGGCCTTTTGGAATCATCTCTCTGTCGTTCTGCAAATATCTGCCATTTCAAAAGCCCACATCTCCAGCCCTCTGACATCGTTACAAATCCTTCTCTCAAGCAGGTGGATTTGAGGTTTTCTTTTTTTTTTTCTCTCTCTCTCTCTCTCTGACCTTATGCGTACAAAAGGCACGTCTCATCTGATTATTCTACAGCGAGTTACCACAGGGTCGCATGAAGTTCCTTCCCTTTCTCCTTGGGCTCCACGTGGCAAAGGACACAATAATTAATTACATGCTCCCCCCTCCCACCTCTTCACCCAAGCCAGCTCCCAGCCAGCCAGCGAGAGTTGAGAGTCGCAGGCTTGCCTAGAAGCAGGGAGCCTGGCCAGCTTCTAATTGTTGTTATGCAAACATCGTAATGGGAACAAATTAAAAGGCACTCAGGCTAATTATTCTTTGCAATAAAAAAAATAATAAACTAAGCTCCTTTGGAAAGGTGACTCTGTGTTAGACTCGATTTCCTTATACAGGGTATGAAGGGAAATAAAAATTTCATGGTGTGAACTGAAAGATTATCACTGAGGAATTCTTGTGACTCAGAAAACGCCCTGCCATGCTTAGAGCCAGCTGCCTACACCTCAGGGCCTGGCCTGACCCCCAGCTCCACTTCCCTTCCTCCTTCTTCCATCTTCCCTCCGTGAGCTCCACTTGACCTTTACTGAGGATGAGTTCTTTCTGGGGAGTCCTGGCCTCAGGTCCAAGCTGACCCTCTCTCCCCTCAGTGGTCTCCCTCCAAGGGCCAGCGCCCCCCACCCCCACGCCACCACCGTTTCGTGTGACAGATTTTACCCCCCTCCCACATCAGTTTCCAGGTGGCTCAGCTGGTAAAGAATCTGCCTGCCCAATCCAGGAGACATAAGTTCAATCCTTGGGTCAGGAACATCCCTTGGAGGAGGAAATGGCAACCCACTCCAGTAGTCTTGCTGGGAAAACCCCATGGACAGAGGAGCCGGGTGGGCTATAGTCCATGGGGTCGCAAAGAATTGGACACGACTGTGCAACTGAGCAGACAAGCACACACACACGTCTGGTTAGAACCCAACGGGTCATTGACGCAGAAGCAGTTGTTTCAACACAGCCTCTTCCCTCTAAGTCAGCTTTTCTATAAGAACCTCACAACCTAAAGGAGTGAAAAACTGAGGGACCTTGACCCCACAGCTTCACGTCAGCCTGGACCACCCCTGTGGCCTGGGCCTGAGGATGGGTTCTGGAAAAGTCCACAATGGGAGAGTGAAGAGAGGGAGTCCTCCGTCTCCTCAGGGAACCTGTCCCACTCTCCCACCTCCCTATGTCCCCACACCCCCAACCCCGACCCCCCCCCATGGCCCCCAGGCTCAGTTACATCCTGCTTCCGGTTTGGGAAAGCTTCCGGTCTCCACATGAGATAATTGACACTGTTGCTTATAAATGATGACAAGCACAGCTAACATTCGCCAATAGTTTATAATGTTTATAATGATCCCTCCTTCATCTCTTTTAATCAAAAACCTTGTATGTAAGTACAACTCTTTTCTTTTGAAAGGGACTGTTGTGGGTTTTTTAATTAATTGGTGTTGGAATCCAGAAAAATAATATAGAAGATCTTATTTGCAAAACAGAAATAGAGACACAGATGTAGAGATAAGCATAGCTCTTAATCCCCAGTTGATAAAGATTTTAAAAGGAGGATGTAGCAGAGATGGGTGAAGAAACCGCCCCACACAGCTAGTAGGAGGCCGAGCCGGGTGGGGGGGGAGCATGGACCCTGCCTCACTCACTCCCTCCCACCTTTCAACGTGGGGCAGAGCCTCTGTGTGTAAAGCCAGCTCCATTTCCTGCTGTGCTGCCTTGGGCGGATGGCCTCACCTCTATGGGCCCCCGTTTGCTTCATCTGCAGAGTAACAGTGATGATGCTCATCTTGTAGTCGTGAGACCTGTGTTAGGAATGGCATGGGACACCTCGAGTTGATCTTACCGCTTGTAAAGCGCTTTTTCTCTCTATCTGATTAGCCCTTGTGGATTAGACACCATTCAGTTTGATGTTCCCCTTTCCCTCTTTACACAACAAGGCCCCCCAAATCCCCAAAGTGAACCCTGATCCCATCATTCATGTGACCGTGCATGGGTATCTGATGCCTCCTGGCTGTTGGCCACGAAGGACTGGCCTGTGGGGTGAGGCGTGCGGTGCAGTGACAGAGGAGCCTGGGGCTGCCACGCGGTCTCTCCTGTGGCGATGTGCGCCCTTGCACCCTGGTCAACCCCTCCCTGGAAAACTAAGAGGCAGCTGCCTGCTATCTCTCAGTCCTAGCATTCTTTTTTTTTTTTTTTTTTTGAGCTCTTTGTTTCTTTTTTTTTTTTTTTTTGGCAGCATAGTTGTTTTCCAGTGTTGGGTTAGTCTCTGCTGTACCGCAAGGTGAATCAGCTATGCATATATATACACCCAGTCTTTGTCACCATAGAGCACTGAGTTTCCTATGATACACATTAGCTTCTCATTAGTTATCTATTTTATAGATATCAATAGTGCATATACGTCCATCCCATCTTCTAGTTCATCCCACCTAGCCCCCTTCCTCCCTTGGTGCCCATACGGTTGTTCCCTATGTCTGTCTCTATTTCTGCTTTGCCAATAGGTTCATCTCTACAATTTTTCTAGATTCCACATAGACGCATTAATATGCAATATTTGTTTTTCTCTTTCTGGCTTACTTCACTCTGGATGACAGTCTCTAGGTTCATCCACCTCTCTGCAAAGGACACAGCTTTGTCCCTTTCCACGGCTGCGCACTATTCCATGGGACATATGCGTCAGATCTTCCTTATCCACCCCTCTGTTGATGGGCCTTTAGATTGCTTCCGTGTCCTGACTATAGTAAATAGTACAAAAGAAACATGCCCCCCACTGTTCAGTGCAGCTCTGGTTTTCTAAGGATGGCATCTGGCATCATGCAGCCTGACACTTTGCCCTCTGTTAACTTCACCAGTGTTGACATGGGGGTGGGCTCTTTCTTTGTTGAGGGGACCTGTGTGTCACAAGAAGTGTAGCTGTGATCTGAGTCCACACCCACTAGATGCCAGTAACTCCACCTCTCCAAAATGTGACAACAAAAAGTGCAAACATGGTCCAGTGTCCCTGAGGGCTACAGTTACCCTGTTTGAGAACTACTGGTCCAGAGATCCCTTAGGAGCCAGTGCACTACGGTCACTTCCTATTTATTCATGGGCCAAAGAAATTAAAAAGTGTAGAGGAGACTGAGCATGTTTTCACTCAACATTCAGAAAACTAAGATCATGGAGTCTGGTCACATCACTTCATGGCAAATAGAGAAGGAAACAATGGAAACAGTAGCAGACTTTATTTTCTTAGGCTTCAATATCACTGAGGATGGTGACTGCAGCCATGAAATTAAAAGACATTTTTGTCCTCAGAAGAAAACTATCACAAACTTAAAGTATTAAAAAGCAAAGGCATTATTTTGCCTACAAAGGTGTGTCTAGTCAAAGCTATGGTTTTTCCAGTAGTCATATATGGATGTGAAAGTTGGACCATAAGGAAAGCTGAGCATTGAATAATTGATGCTATTGAACTGTGGTGTTGGAGAAGACTCTTGAGAGTTCCTTGACTGCAAGGAGATCAAACCAGTCAACCATAGAGGAAATCAACCCTGAATATTCATTGGAAGGACTGATGCTGAAGTTGAAGCTCCAATACTTTGGCCACCTGGTGCAAAGAACTGACTCACTGGAAAAACCCTCATGCTGGGAAAGACTGAAGGCAGGAGGAGAAGGGGACAACTGAGGATGAGATGGTTTGATCACCGACTCAATGGACATGAGTTTGACCAAGCTCTGTGAGATGGTGAAGGACAGGGAAGCCTGGCGTGCTGCATTCCATGGGGTCGTAAAGAGTCAAATGTGACTGAGTGACTGAACAATGAACCACAACAATGATTTGATCCTCCACAGCATGGTTGTACTCCTACACCAAGTTTGAACCCTGGTCCCTCCCTATCCCTTCTTGTTGATTCAAGCTGTCTGTAACAGCTAGCAGTCTATGAGCAGGAAGCTTGAGAGCAGAGTGATCTGTCATAGTCCCCATAATTAAAAGCAGAAACTAAAACCGTCCATGATTCCAGTCTACTGAGGACAAACCAAAAAGAACTAATATGCTAGGATTGCTTTCCAGAGGAAGCCGGGCCTGTTAACTCAATCTTTAACAGTGTTTCTACTGAAAAAGCTAGGGCAAGGGAGAGAAAATTAGGTACTCCTAGAACAATGCCTCTAGTTTGCTTTGATTAATGTGCACATGTGTGTGTTCAGTCGCATCCAACTCTGACCCTGTGGACTGTAGCCCACCAGGCTCCTCTCTTTCATGGGATTCTCCAGGCAAGAATACTGGAGTGGCTTGCCATTTCCTCCTCCAGGGGAACTTCCAAACCCAGTGATCAAACCCAAGTCTCCTGAGCCTCCTGTATTGGCAGGCAGATTCTTTACAGCTGAGCCACTTGGGTTAATGTACATAATGATTAAATTCAGAAAACAGAAGTAAGCTGATAAGAAGTGCTAAGAAAGCACTGTTGGAACCTCACGTTTTATTGAACAAGCACTATTATGTAGCATTTTCCATGGGCTGGGCCCTGCTGTAAGTGCCTTACACACAGAAACTCATGTCATCACTGTCACCTAGACAGCAGAGACAATTAGCCTCCTTTTTGACACATGCGTGGCTAGGGCACAGAGTGGTCAAGCGACTTGTCCAAGGCCGCAACAGCTGAGAAGTGGCGAGGCTGATTTCACCTGTAGTCTGGTTTTGGATCTTGAGCACTGAACTATTGAATTGTGCCTCTTTCCATGAGATAGTCTTCTAGAGAGGGTATAACCTGGACACTCATATCATCCGGAATAAATTCAAACTGAGTAATCTGAGTCTCTAATTACAGACTTCATGGGATGGTAGACTATGGTTTGATGATGAAAGAGCTCATAACTGTTGACACTCCTAACAGTGTGTTAAGAGTTTGAAGCACATGGTAGTCAGTCTGATTCTTTCCAGTGCCTGATTTTGAATAATTCATTTTCCTTCCCTTTTTGTAAAGGGATTGTTAGCAGGTCTTTGATGAGGCTCTTGAAATCTAGAAAATAGATCATCAAAAAGGCCAGCTAATAACTGATCCAAGGACCTACAAATCACTGACGATTTGGTCAAAAGTTTCAAAACTCCCAAAGCACATTCAGTTTCACTTTTCTACACGCTATTTTCAAATCCCTTCTAGAAGGATATTTCTCCATTCTGCTGTGCACAATTTCCATCAACACCCCAAATTTCTGGTAGCAGGATCATTGTGGGAAATCACTGTGCAGGTTATGAGTGCTGGGACATGTACCCACGGCGGGTGCTGGGTACTAGAGCAGGTCTCCCCATATCCCCACCACAGACATGACCGGACATGATCTGTGTTTTCTCCCTGAAGTAACAGCGCTACCAGAGTGATGCTCTGATGACCAAGTCCTCTAGGATACCCACTGGAGGAGCATGCAAAAGACCGCATTCCAGTTTTGGCTAGTGTTTATTCAGTCCATGAAGCTACCGTAGCACCCACTGAAATGTTATCAATAATTCAAAGTTTCCTGTTCATGGGAGCATTCTCCTAGAGACTCTAAATTCTTCAAGAGAGAAGCTTTTCTCATTCTCTTTTTCTTCTTTATTCCCAATACATGGCAGTGTGCAGGCATTCAACAAATGTTGGATGGATGGATAGATGAACTGAGGGGTGGACCGATGGATGAATAGATGGATGGAAGATGAGCAGATAGAATGTTTAGAACGTTGGTGCTCCATCAGCCTTGTACTTACTGCTGAGCTGTAGAAACCCCAGTGGGTATGAGCAAAAGAGTCCACAGTGACAATTTAACCCTCCACAGCATATTTGTACTCCTATGCTTGATTTTGTACCCTGTACACACCTATACAACCACGGCAGAGAGCAAGTAACTAGCACCTCCACCCAGACTTGGTTCCCCCTTAAGACTTGTGATCAGCTAAGAACAGGAAGGAATATGTGGGCATATTGGAGCAAAGGAGAGCAAGTGGCAGGGGCTGGTTCCACTTCTGTCCAAAGAGTGTCGAGCTAGAAGTCCCATGGATGTTCTTTGTGGGAGGCTAGGCAAGTGTAAGAAGAAGCATTGAAAAATGCTACACAGTCGAGGGGTTTCTTTCTGTTCCTGTGCTTTAAATAGGATACATATGTGGAGAGAGGAATGCCCATGACCGAGAGAGCTGTACTCACAGGACTGAAAATGAGGTCCCCCTGGGTTACCTCTACAACAGCAAACAAAGACCAGAAAAGATGCTCCTGTCATCTGCTCAAAGAAACTTTTTTACATGGGAAATCTTAACTATCTCTTTTCCTGTTTGGAAGAGGAAAGTATTGGAACATCAGAAACAGCTGGTGGATAACACACAGTAGGTTTTGCCTGAAGTTCTAGGTCTTGCCTGTCTTGGTGAAGTCGGGGATTGGGCATGCACGTGGACTGTCCTGCTGGACCTCAGACCCATCGTGTCCAGCACCATGTCTCTATACCCTTCAACTGATTATCGTTGTGTAGTTGCTCAGTCGTGTCCAATTCTTTGCAGCCCACCAGGACTGTAACCAGTCAGGCTCCTCTGTCTACGGGATTTTCCAGGCAATAATATGGAGTAGGTTGCCATTTCCTTCTCCAGGGGATCTTCCTGACCCAGGGATCAGACCAGAATCTCCTGCATTAGCAGGTGGATTCTTTACCATCTGAGCCACCAGGGAAACCCATCTGTCAATTTAGGGGAGCATTATCTTCAGGGAAATGTTGGCAGGTGATGTATTATGTGGCTTCCCCTTCCATTCCAAGACTTTGGGCATCTGTTGAATAATTGTACTGTCTGGTACTCCAAGTCACCCCTAACCATTCCCCAAAAGTCCCTCTGCACATAAATCCCCTTTAGCCAAGCCTGAACTTTGGGCACGTGGAAGCACCCAAATTTGTCCATAAGCCATGTCTTTGCAGGAGAGGAATTCCCTGAAGGTTAGACCTCATTCTTTGCTCCATTCAAGAATGTTCCTTAGTGGATCTTCTGTTCAAGTAAATGCCTTATCTTTGTAATTGGCATACTTTTCTTTAACATTTGGTCTCCTGGTTCCTTCCTCATGGGTTTGTTTGCTCAGATCCTTTCTTTTATTGAGATCATATGTAGGGAACTTCTTGGCAGAGTAGTCCCTCCTCCTTACTTTTCCTATTTTCTTCTCTATGCCTGTCACCTTTGAATATCTTAAATCAGTGGTTCTTAACTGGAGAGAGAGGGTGAGAGGTGTGGGAGTAGTTTAGTCCCCAGGACCTGTTTGGCAATGTCTAGAGACATTCTGGGGCTTCCCTGTTTGCTCGGCTGGTAAAGAATCTGCCTGCAATGAGGAGACCTAAGTTCCATCCCTGCGTGGTCACAGCTGGTGCGGAGTAGCAGAAGTGACATCCACAGGGTGAGACCAGAGGAGCTGCTGAACATCCGTGACAGCACAGAACATCCTCGCCATCAACAAAGAATTCGCTTCTGTTGTTCAGTTGCTAAGCTAAGTTGTGTCCAACTCCTTAGCGACCCCATGGACTACAACATGCCAGGCTCCTCTATCTTTCAGTATCTCCCAAAGTCTGCTCAAATTTATGTCCATTGAGTCTGTGATGCTATTGAATCATTTCGTCCTCTGTCGCCCCCTTCTCCTCTTGCCTTCAATCTTTCCCAGCATCAGGGTCTTTTCCAATGAGTCAGCTCTTCACATCAGGTGGCCCAAGTATTGGATAATCAGGTCCCACATATGAATAGCTGAGAAATCCAACCACCAAAATGATGGTTGTAAAGACATATTTCCGCCCTTTATTCCGCTTTAGCATTTTACTCGGAGAAGGCAATGGCACCCCACTCCAGTACTCTTGCCTGGAAAATCCCATGGACGGAGGAGCCTGGAAGGCTGCAGTCCATGGGGTCGCTGAGGGTTGGACACAACTGAGCGACTTCACTTTCACTTTTCATCTTCATGCGTTGGAGAAGGAAATGGCAACCCACTCCAGTGTTCTTGCCTGGAGAATCCCAGGGACGGGGGAGCCTGGTGGACTGCCATCTTTGGGGTTGCACAGAGTCGGACACGACTGAAGCGACTTAGCAGTAGCAGCAGCGTTTTACTTTCTAAAAAGTGCAACCCTCCTTGCTTTTTGAAACTGGGGCAATGACTGTGCCTTTAGAACAAGTATGTGTCAAAGGGTAAATGGGGAACCTGTAAGGCCTTAGAAATTATGTCACTTTGGGATCTCCAAGGACTTCCATAGTTCAGCATCCACTGTAGGCATCTCAATATTATAAAAAGGAATTCTAATCTGTTTTCTATGTGGAGGAAGGAGCTATTACTGTAAAGAGGTGATCTGGAGACTATCATAAGGCCTTTGACTATCAGAGGAAAAGGAAGAAGACAGAAGAGAACTGAGTATGAACAGTCAAGACTGAAGGGACATTGAACGTGAAAGTGTTAGTTGCTCAGTCATGTCCGACTCTTTGCGACCCCATGGACTGTAGCCCACCAAGCTCCTCTGTCCATGGGATTGTCCAGGCAAGAATACTGGAGTCAGTAGCTACTCCCTTCGCTGGGAGATCTTTCTAACCCAGGAATCGAACTCAGGTCTCCCACATAGAAGGCAGATTCTTTGCCACCTGAGCCACCCCCTGAACCCCCAAAAATATAAGCTGCCATTTGTGACAGCATAAGTGTTAGTCATATAGACATGTCTGACTCTTTATGACCCCATGGATGGCAGCCCAGCAGGCTCTTCTGTCCATGGGATTCTCCAGGCAAGAATACTGGAGTGGGTAGCCATTGCCTTTTCCAGGGCTTCCCAACCCGGGGATCAAACCCAGGTCTCCAGCACTGCAGGCAGATTCTTAACCATCTGAGCCACCAGGGAAGCACTGAGAGACCCCAGAGCAGAGGCTCGAAAGAGGAAACCAGGAGGAGTTCTTGGAGCAGAGTCAGGGGCACTACCACGCTGAGGCTGACCAGATGCTGACACGGCTGTGTCTGAAGCCTGAGAAGGAAGGTCTTCCTGCAGAGGTTAGAAGATTCCCTTAAGAGAGAAGCTGTGGACTGGAGGGCAGCAGCAGGGTGGGCCAGGAGAGCAGTGGGTCTGAAACTAAGATGATGGTTAAGGTGTGGGAAGCAAGGAATGGCCTAGAACATGAGCAGATATTCATCCACACTTGGGTTAGGGAGCAGGGAACCAGGGGTTACTGGAAGCTGCTGGGGGCTCAAACCTCTCAGCAGTGCCTTGTGAACTATTATTGTTACGCTGACTTTGAAGATAAAAACACGGAGGCTCAGGATTTAGATAACGAAAACCAGCATTACGAAGCTTAGAAAGGTTAAGAAAGAAAAACCAGATTTCATGACCAGTAATAACCCTGGCCATGTCAGGATTAAAACAGAGGTATGCTTACAGCTTTCAGCTAAATCATTACATTACTACCATTCTTTCAATCTATATGTCATACACTGAAATCTCTTCCAGCTTGAGCTTGGAGTTGGGCTATTGACCACCACCAACAGGACAAAAAAAAAAAAAAAAAAAGTCAGATCAAGAGACAGTGGGGAGAGGCCACCCAAGAAATCTAGCAACGGGGAGTGGGAGTGAAGAGCAAACAGCCGCCCCTTGGATCATAGATTTAATAGTCTAGATTTCAAGTAGAACGGAAACTATATTAACAAAAGGAAATTCCTTCCCCAAGTCACACAGCAGACAGATGAGCGAGGGTCCACACGCCCTTTTTCTTACTTCCTCTGTGTCTTTTGTGACCGTAGCACCAGATTCTCGATGCTTTCATCACTTTTTCCCTTCCCAGCTCCTTCTGATCCTGGGACCTAGGGTGCCAGGCTTATCACACTCGGTAAAACCTGTCAGTAATGACCCATCAGTAAATTTACTGAACACGTGACGGGTGTGGGTGACATCGTGTTGACAAAATGGCCTGGAATGCAAAGATCATATGGCATGAAACATCTCTCCAGAAGCTTAGTGTCCAGTGAGAGGTGCAAAGCCAAGCATCAGAAACAGGCAGTGAATGAAAGGAGGAGGGAACAGCCCAGCCCAACCCAACAGTCATCCCAGAGCAGGAAAAGAACTGATTGCTGAATGAGAAATCGCCATCCGAGAAGGGCTCAGAGAGGAAGAAGTCATTTTATACAGAGCTGGGAAGATGGAGATGAAAAGAAGGAGACAGCCATTCAGAGTGGGTCAAGGAGCGCTCACAGGCAACCAAGAGGCCGCTTCAGCACACAGGTGAACAGGGAAACTAAAGGCAGAACTTTGAACGCTGCTATAAGAATGTTGGACTTGAACTTGCAGACCAGGCAGTACATCAGAATCCCCTGGAATGTCTGTTAAAATGCAGATTCCTGGATGCCATGAGAAATAAGATTCAAGGACCCAAGAGTCTGCATTTTAACTGCCCTGTAATCTTAGTCGTACTTTGAGAAATACTCAGCAACAGGGAGCCCTTGACTGATTTTGATGAAGTCAAAATGGAATCTTCATGAAATTTCAGGGCTTAGCAAAATTTAGCAGAAATTTTTTTCCACATCTGACAGCACCGCCTTTGGCAGGACCTACACAGTCTGGATTGTGAGTCCTCTCTTGCCATCTTATTCATATCCTGTGGATTTCCTAGTCCAGTCCCTCAAAATCTAAGTCTTAGTGCTAATTCAACATGACTCAAAAATATATACTTTATAGAGCATACCACAAGATCCTAAAGGAAGTCTGAGATCAAGTTGGGTCTAGAATATTCAAATATGGGCTCCAAATTCTTACTGCTACCCAAAAGTGCACAGCTTCTGGAAAATGTGGACATTCGTTGAATTTCAACTGTGAGATGTAAATGTTTTCATCAATAGGAAACCTTGACTAAGTTGGGTTTGGGAGGTTGTGTTTTTACATCTCACCTTCGGGCTTCCTCAACAGCTCAGTTGGTAAAGACTCTGCCCACAATGCAGAAGACCCTGGTTCAATTCCTGGGTCGGGAAGATCCACTGGAGAAGGGATAGGCTACCCACTCCAGTATTCTTGGGCTTCCCTTGTGGCTCAGCTGGTAAAGAATCTGCCTGCAAGGTGGGAGGCCTGGGTTCCATCTCCTGGAGAAGGGAAAGGCTACCCACTCCAGTATTCTGGCCTGGAGAATTCCATAGACTGCAGTCCATGGGGTTGCAGAGTCGGACACGACTGCGTGACTTTCACTTCACTTTCATCCCCCCTCTAACTCTAGGCTCAGAACATCATCTTCCCTGAATCCCTGAAGGTGTTGCCTATTAGGATTGAAGAAATCTCTTGGCTCATTCAAGCTTCCCTTCCCTCTGGAACACAAAGGAAGTTTCTTCTCCATTAGCAAGATGGCCAGTGTTAAACCCAAGCCACAGGAAAAATACAGCTGGGCTGAAACTGGATGGCCTGCATTAGGGTTCCTTCTAAATGCGGACTCCTCTGCACGTACCTTGTAGTCTATACAGAGACTGGCGGCAAGAAATGCACAGAGAGTGACAAGCTAGCAATCTCCCAGAGCCTGGCCATTCGCAGTGTGGTCTTTGGACCAGCAGACCAGCATCACTGGGAGCAGGGTTTAAAAGTGCAGAGTCTCAGATGGGGGTCCCAGACCTGCAGCCACCAGAGTCTGCAGGTTCCACAAGGGCTGCAGGTGACTGGCGTGCACTTTCTAGCCGGCTTGCAAATGAAAAATTTCCTGCAGATTACAGTTTAAGAAATACCCTTTTCTGTCTCCAACCTGTGCTCCCCGGCCCCCCCCCCCCCCGCCCCCGCCTCCATTTGGGCTTCTCTGCCTCAGGGTGCTTGCAGAGCAAGACTGGGCAGTGGATCAGTTGCAGGGAGGGGCGGGTGGCGGAGGGAAGGCGGGTTGCACTTGCTCCAGCCTCCTGGTCCTCCTTGAAGTCCTCCCAGCCGCTGCACCTGCAGGGCTGTCGCCTCTCTGGGAAGACCCTTGAAGCTGAGACACTCCACCCCCCACCCCCGCCCCAGGCCTTGCCTGTAGGGTGGGGCTGGACTACCTCTTTTCTCTCAAAGAGCCTGGGATGCTGACAGCCTCAGATGGAGGCATCCTGTTTGTCGAAAAATAAACCGGCAGTTAAAGCAGGGTTGCGAGAGCGAGAAAACCACAGGCCTGCGCGCCGCTGATAACGCGCGGGCGGGCAGCTTTTGCAGAAGTTCCGTCGCTGCAGCGCGCAGCGCGCCAGGGCCCGCGCCACCGCCTCCTTTCCTGTCTCTGCCGCTCGCGTCCTCGCCGTTTCTGGCTGTTACCTCTGCTCCCGCTCTTTCAGTTACTTCACTCGTTTTTTATTTTTTTTTCTAAAGGATCCCCTCGCTGCCTCGCGACGAGGGATGGAGGGACGACTCTCCCGGCGGAGGGGTGCGCATATTCACAGCCGGGCCCGAAATGTACAAGCTGTCATGCAAAAGACGGTTTTAGGAGAGACGGAAGTTTCTCTTTCCCCTGCAGTGTGGCATGCTTTGACCTGGCTTTCAAAAAGCAGGACAAAGAAAGGCGATCCAGATAAGACCCGAAGACCTAAATCTTGTATAAAAGAGGAATAACAGAAGCAAATTTGAAAATATCACCCAAGTCCAACATCCAGATTGTTCTCTTGCTTGGAGCAGGCTAACCTGGCCTGATTCCCTGCGGTGAATAGCTAATTACCAATCTTCCCCTTTTGGGGGATATTAAAAGCTCTTTCCCCCTTCGCCTGTTATCAGATAAGCAAAGCAGATGAGAAGTTGGTGGGTAACCACAGGTACAACCACAGGATTCGCTGGAAACCAAACGACTTGACCCTCCAAGGCAAGGGTGTAATTGAGAAGTAACCTGAAAATAGGTTCGCACAAACTGTAAAACTCACTGTTCTCAAGTCAGTCACTGGGACTTCTCTGAGCTTCAAAAGGATAACCCCTCTCCCCCCCCCCCCACACACACACACGAACATTACCAGCCACAGAAGACAGCTCCTACTGGGGCTAATTGAAAATCCAGCAGAAGGAGACCACCGAGCTTTCAAGGGGTCCCGATTATCGCTGGGGCGGTTAGCTACCGTGAAGTTTCAAATTTGCTTCCACTATTCCTCTTTGACCCAAAAGGCAGGCTGGAAACAGACCACACCCGTTCATTAATGCTGCAGTGTTCCTGATGAGTAACTAGGCTGGGTGAATAAGAAGCTACCTATGTTTAAGGATTTCCAGAGAGTGCTGTCATTTTTCCACTTCTTTCCCTAGAAACTTCTTCCAGTTTTCTTCTGTTGAGCAGTTCTCCACAGGAAATCACTCCTCTGACCTCTTATTAGGGAGCTCCTGTTCCCATTTCTGTGACCTTTGTTCTTTTATCTCAGATGTGGCCTCATGTGGTTGAAGTTCTTTTTGTTGTTGTTGGTTTTTGGTTTTCCTTTATTTATTTAGTTATTGACTATCAAAGAAGAAAACAAATATTTTTTAAGTACCATTTAATTTATTTTTGTTTTTTTGGTGGGGGAACTCACTCTTAATATATCTTTTTTAAAAGTTGATAAAGTTTTAATTGGAGTCTAGTTACTTTACAGTGCTGTGCTAGTCTGCTGTACAACAGTGTAGATCAGCTATATGTATAATATATCCCCTCCCTCTTGAGCCTCCCTCCCACCCCACTAGGTCCTCACAGAGCGGAGCTAAGTTCTTTGTGCTATACAGCAGCTTCCCACTAGCCGTTTTATCTTTTGTTTGATCTAGATAAATAGAAGGCCCTATACATTCTGGCCAATCCAGGTATAGACAATTAACTCAACTGGAACGATGAAATAAATGAGTGAAAACTCAAGTCAAAGGATGGTTGATGCTTAGGGATAAAGGAGAGGTTGAGATGGGCTGACATGAGCCAGGTAAGATTGATGAGATACAGTCTGATGGGGAACATTGGCTGTCTCCTAAGACTGATTTAGGTCATAGGAGGTGCTGGGGGGAGGGGTAATAGTGCTGCTCATGAGCGGATGGCCAATGGAGAGCTGTAAATACACTTAAGGAGGAACTTTCTTTTGCGGGCAATTGCCCAAACTGATGCGTGATTATTTTTGTTACTTACTCTGCAGACCTCAGTGATGCCCTAAATGCGCTATCTCATTTTAAAATGATCATAAACAGATAAATACAAAGATGTTGACTAGAAAATAATAGATCTGATTTTAACGATGTATTCTGGAATTTACACATCTATAATTGCAGTGTCCTTCAAAGTAGTCCCCTGGGGGAAGTATACCATCATTCCAACAGCTGCCTTATTATTTTAAGCCTTTTGGAAGCTACCTTTGTGAAATAGTTTTCAGGGCAGTTTATTGGTAAAAGCAAGTAAGATAATCTCATGACTTTTAAATCCACCTCATTTTTGACCCAGACAAGCATTACCAGGCTTGATTAGCTACCTGATTTATCACTAGTTTCTGGATTAAATGGCTTCTGGATGTTTCTAAAGATCAAATCCATTGCTGATGTTCCAGACATTGTGGTCATTCCAGAAAGTATGCTCCATGCTTCTCTGAAAAAAAGAGTTCTACTGGATGCTGAGAATTTCAGCATCACCAAAATACAATGTAAAATTGAACGAGGCAGTATTAAAAAGTCAGCTTTAACTTACAGCTACACCTAATTAAAAAAGAGCACAGAAACCAAAAAATAACCACCCTGATGCACTAATGTCATGACGTAATACCTTTACTATTAGGTTTCTCGCACTGGTAAGGAACTTTACCATATAACTAATCGTCACTATTTAAAAAGTTAAAAGAACAAGATGCAGAAAGCGCATTGAAATTCTGTAGTCTTTGGGGGAATGCTAAGTGACCAACTATTACCCAAGATATGCTCTACTTATTAATAGCAGGCTGATGACTACATTGTGCTGTATCAGGGGATTGGTTTGGCTGCTGTAACAGAGAGATTCCAAATTATTGGGCTTCAGCAAGATAGAATTGTGCTGCTCTCTCCATTATAGAAGTCTAGGTAGATTGGTATGGGATCTTCATAATCACAAGAAACCAGGTCTCTTCCCCTCTAACATGTGGTTCTTAACTTATGGCTCAAAATGGCTTCTCTAGTCCCCTATATCACATCCACATCCCAGCCAGAAGGAAGGAAGAATATGGAAGGAGAAGATCTATCCTTTCCCTTTAAGACCAGGATCAGAAATTTGCTACAACACTCCTGCTCACAATCCACCCTCTAAACAAACACCTAGGGGCCACCTAGCTGTAAGGGAAGCTGGGAAATGTGGTCTTTTGCTGGGCAGCTATATGCCAAGCTAAATATATGTTTCTATCTATTCACATTTAGTATATTAATGCATATTTATATTATGTAAAACACACAGTTAATATAAGTATATAATAATATAATAAAATATTTAATACACAATTATACTGCTATATTATTATATAAAATATAATTGTTTGTTGTTGTTTAGTCACTAGGTTATTTCAACTGTTTTATGACCCCATGGACAATTTCCCCTGTCCGTGGGATTTCCCAGGCAAGAATTCTGGAGTGGGTTGCCATTTCCTTCTCTAGGGGATCTTCCTGACCCAGGGATTGAACCTATGTCTCCTGCAGAGACATAGATGACTCCTGTCATCCTGGCAGAAGGATTCTTTAGACTTCAGGAGCCACCAGGGAAGCTGTATAGCTGTATTAACTTGACCCCATGGACTATACAGTCCATGGAATTCTCTAGGCCAGAATACTGGAGTGGGTAGCCTTTCCCTTCTCCAGGGGATCTTCCTAATCGAGGGACTGAACCCAGGTCTCCTGCCTTGCAGGTGGATTCTTTACCAGCTGAACCACAAGGGAAGCCTAATAATAAAATAGAAATAGTTTAATGCATAGATTTTAAATATATTAACATATGGTTTTAATATGATCATTGTAATAATGTATCTTAACTTATTAATATAACATATTAACATAATAATATAATACATATCAGCATCTACTATATAAAGATGTAGCTAATATATTTGTATTTTGGATGTCATCTATATATTATTTATATGTACAAAAGGAGCAGTCTGACATCCCAGAGCTTCTGACATCCATGGGTACTCCTCGAGTTCTCCCTCCAGCACTCTCAGCAGTCCCCCACTGTGGACCAGGTGATTCTGGCCTGATTCCGGAGCATCACCCCCTCTACCTTTTTGCCGTCTGCAAGCTTCTGTCCCATTGACATCTAGATGAGTTTGCATGTGGGGAGCACCCAAGAGAGAAAGTAGCAGTGCTCAACAAGGACACAAAGTGCAGGAAAAGCCTGTCTGGCTCCCAGGACCCTCAGCCTCACTATGGAAAGGCAAGCCAGGTCACTGGCAGCCCCCTGCTTACCATGTAGCGTCAGGTTCAGCCCATCTGCCCGCCACACTGGGCAGTAGGACCAAGAATCCCAGAAGGAGAAGGGAAACCTCTATGGGTGAAGACGGGCCTCGTCTTCCTACAGCAAGGACAGATGGGTTTCAAACCTGTCACGCCTGACTCATCTCACAAGAGTCGCTTGCAAATAATCAGGAATTTTGCCTGCTGGGAGTGTGAACACAGCCCTCATTCAAAATGAACATACTGAAGTTTAGAGTTCAGCCACTTGTAGGACAACATATATAACACAATGCTCAAAATTTGTGGCTGCCAGATTATTTTACTATGGTTTACAGTAGTCTGCATTTGAGGTCATCTACACCTGTGATCTCTGAATGGTGGAAACATGATGTTGCGGACGCTGCTGCAGTGGGGAGATGGTGCTGATGGGTGATCGCTGACATCTACAAAAACCCTACAGGCATTTTGTCCTGGGGAGCTGCTTGTTATTTGTAAAAAGTAAATAATTTACCTATTGTATATGCATATGTTTTCTATTTATAGTAAACCAGCTGCAGGCTGTCCTTGACACCAAATGCATTTGGGCCATTCTGGGTAGGTCTGAGAGGACCACAAACTCCATCAAAAGCAAGGCCAAGAAGGAATCTCTTTGTTCCTAATTCTCTAATTCTCCACCATCTAATTCACAACCCCAATTCTCACCATCCCTTGATTGCACACACCCAGTACACACCCTTCTACTCCCTTTATCCTGTTCAAAGACCAGCCACGCTTCTATCTTCAGTGCTGTGCACAAACCACAGGACTGCCAAGCAGCTCCCTCAGGAAAGCTGCTATTACCCACAGGTCACCTCAGCCACCCCTGAATCTGTGCCCAGCACAACTTAGACGAATGATGATCCCTCAGCAAATTGCTTTTGGTACTTAACTTGCTGTTGTTCAGTTGCTCAGTAGTGTCTGACTCTTTGCAACCCCGTGGACTGCAGCACCCTAGGCTTCCCTGTCCTTCACTATCTCCCAGAGTTTGCTCAAACTCATGGCCTTGGAGTCAGTGATGCCATCCAACCATCTCCTCCTCTGTGGCCCCTTCTCCTACCCTCAGTCTTTCCCAGCATCAGGGTCTTTTCCAATGAGTTAGCTCTTTGATACTTAGGTAGAAGACATCCAGAAATAAAAACATGCATTTTCACTGAGTCCCATTAGCCTTTGGGTTTCGTTGCTGCTGTTCAATCGCTAAGTCATGTCCCACTCTTTGCGACCCCCATGGACTGCAGCACACCAGGCTCCTCTGTCCTCCACTATCTCTTGGAATTTGCTCAAATTCACATCCACTGAGCTGGTGATGCCATCTAACCGTCTCATCCTCTGCCACCACCTTCTCCTTTTGCCTTCAACCTTTCCCAGCATCAGGGTCTTTTCCAGGGAAAAGGGGTTAGGAGACCATTTTTCACCTGCTCCTGGAGCTCTTTGGGCTTCCCAGGTGGCTCAGATGGTAAACTGTCTGCCTGCAATGTGGGAGACCCAGGTTCGATCCCTGGGTCAGGAAGATCCTCTGGAGAAGGAAATGGCAACCCATTCCAGTACTCTTGCCTGGAAAATTCTATGGACAGAGGAGCCTAGTAGGCTACAGTCCATGGGGTCGCAAAGAGTTGGACACGACTGAGTGACTTCACTTTCTTTTCTTTTGGGAGCTCTTGCCAGCCTGTAACATGAGCACTCCCATCCTCTTGGAAACATGGAGATAATGGCTCTGACCTTCCTTTTCCCCCCATTCCCCCTCCTCTGTGGGAGGAGAAGTGCATTGGATGAGAGCCCTTGGGACCAGGCTGCCTGGAATGGGTACTTGTCCTTCGGCTTTGGTCTCCTGGGATGCTGCCCCAAGCGGGCCAGCCTTCCAGAACACCTATTCTTTGTCTAACTACCGCTCAATTCAGGGCTCAGCAGGGATGAGGAATTCAGGCCCCCATGGCTGGTTTCCTGGGTCCTTAGGAGTGCTTTCCCATAATCCACACTTAGGCACAGACTGCTGGACTCCTGGTCTCAGCAACAAGCCCCATCCTCCAACCCATCTCTACAAGCAAAATGATAACACCCCTGATGTCTCCACTGGATTTTACGGTCTATTTCTCAGCGACTTTAGAGTTTGAAGTGGGGAGGGCTGTACTGATTGAGTTGACATATTTCTATCATATTCTGCGTGCTCAGTCACTTCAGTTGTGTCTGACTCTTTGCAACCCACTGGACCGTAGCCCGCCAAGCTCCTCTCTTCAAGGGATTCTCCAGGCAAGAATACTGGAGTGGGTTGCCATGCCCTCCTCCAGAGGATCTTTCTGACCCAGGGATCAAACCCTTGTCTCTTGCATCTCCTGCTTTGAAGGTGGATTCTTTATTACTGAGCCACAAGGATATACACCCACAAATATACAGAATACCCCTTACTGCCCCATTTATGTGACTGCGTTTTTGGGTTTCTGTGGTTGTTGCTTACCTCACAAATAGCAAACAAACAAAATTTCCCCAAGATTACTGCCTAGAAGGTTAGGACCATCTCATTTAGTTCCCAACTTTATGTAGTGCTTGTAATATGCCAGGCCTTGTTTTAATGACTGCAAATGAGAACTCATGTCATCCTTAGAGCAATCCACATGGTAGATACTGTTGTGAGCCCTGGTTTACAGATGAGAAATTGAGGCACCAATTGGTGCCCAGGGTTTTGAGTTCCAACTGAGACAGGCTATCCCCTGGGCTCGAGTTCACGTGCCTAAGTGTAGCCCTAACCCCAAGGACAAGGTATCCAGGGGGTTCTGCCAGCCATGGAGTTGCCTTTCAAGAAAAGCCACGTACGTCCCCAACTCCCCCAAGGTTATTTCCCAGGTGACAGGGTCAGCCGGCATGGAGGTAAGCTGGGAATAACATGAGACCTCAAAGTCCTCTGTGCACCTCATTCCACACCTCCATCTGGACCCAGGGAGGTTTATGGTGAGTCACAAACCAGCTGGAGTCCCTTCATACGGGGAAGAAATAATGGCCTTCCCATCACCTTCCCAAAGGCCAGGACAGACCCTTTTGTGAGACCCCATAGAAGCAAAGTCCTCTTTTAAAAGTTGTAGATTATACCCCTATATATAAAATAGCGACTGATAAGGACTTGCTCTGTATCACAGGGAACTGTACTCAATAGTCTGTAACGGTCCATATGAGAAGAGAATCTAAAGAGTTGGCAGATGTCTGTGCATAACTGATGCGCTTTGCTGTTCGCCTGTAACTAACACAGCATCATAAATCAGCCATACTCCAACACAAATGATAAAAAACTAAAGTGAAAGCGGTAGTTTAATTGTATTTCTGCTACTATTTAAAGGCAGATTCAAGGCATTCTCAGTCTCAATTGATTTAGTCACTTATGTTTTTAAAATCAAGATTTCTACCTACACCTTGGCCTAGCCCACAGAGAATGAGTCCTGGCTTAATTCTAAAACAGAGATGGACATTCAGCTTCCTCTTCTTCATCATCAAGATGACAGTGAGACTAAGAAAGCATTTCTCTGGGGTACATGGAAATGCTCTTGCATAACCTAACCCATTCAAGTCTCATCGCCTTTAACTTTCTCCTCCCAGTCCTCAACTCTGCAAAGAACCCGACAAAGCCCCTCGGGAACATCCCTCAGAAATCTAAATGAGAACAAACCCAACCCAACCATGAAGTCACTGTGTTTTCTACCAGGCCCCGCCGCAGCTCAGGATTCCTAGGTGCTGGTAAATGGAGGCTTCTGTGATGCCATGTGAACAAGAGACCGTTCTGTGTGATTCCAGGCTCTCTGGAGAATAAGGTCTAGGAAGAAATGACAAAAGCTTTCTATAGAGAGTTTGAAATAGAAGTCCCACAATTTCTGTTTCAAAACCACCTATGAATGCAAAGGACTTAGGGAGTGATACTTTTTCGGTTCTTTCTTTGCCATATGGACGGGATTGAATCATTGAGGGGGAGGGCATGACTGTGCTGATGTTTTGTATGTTTGGAAAATCTAAGGTTGGGAAACCCCAGGATCCCGGGATGCCCCAAAGTGTGCAAACAGCCCATTGTCTGCTTAGACTGGCCTGCTTTGCCGTGAAAATGACATCCGACTGATAAGCAGCCCTCTGCTAGAACATTCCAGGTGCAGGAGAAAGTTGGTGCTCTGTGTCAGCCAAGCAGTAAATGGGTTTCACAGTGAGTTCAAAGGCAATATGAACTTTCCTTTGTTCTGGTGATGATCTTGGCGTCTGTAGGTTTGGGCTTATGATTAACCAGGCGAGAGGCTGGCTGGGCAGGTTGTCTATCAATCCTGTTTCCTGGATGGTTGCTGAGAACAGCATCTTACTCATATTTCTGGGGCAGCGGTGTGCCATATGACTCCATATGACCTCAAAACCCTGGGATCTCAAGGAATTTCACCTCCACTGACTGCAATTCCAGGACATTTTGCCCAAGTGTAGGTGATCTCAATAATTTTCCAAAGAACTTTAGGACTTTTAAAAACACGTGCTAAATTACTTTTATTGCTGTGCATGAACATTTTATCTCAATCTGTGGCTAACTTGCTGTGCATGTTGACAATAGTGTACCAAGGGTCTCGTAAACATGCAGGAGGCCTGTGTAGCTTCTGCCTCCAGCAGTTACCCTGTCGTTGGGAAGGAAAGACACAGGCATGTGGAATAGCTGGATGACATCATGAAACTGCAAGGGATTGAACGGTACCCACAGTGATGCAATGGCAGCTCAAAGAACTGGCAGGTCACAGTGTGGCTGGCACCATCACAGAGGCCTCTGGCCAAGTTAGGATTTAAACATTCAGAGAAGAGTAGAGAAAAGTTATCCAGGAAAGTGTAACAGCATAGGCAAGGCAGGAATTGCTGAGTGATGAGTCGATCACTTTGATTCAAGGGGAATGTTGTGTAGAGAGGTCAGGACGGGTTGGTGGGACCAGGCTAAACTAGTTCAGGTCGGTCCAAGCCAGGGGGTAGGACTTCATCCCGGAGATGGTAAAATGTGAGCTGAAGGTGTCCAGGCAAAATTAGTCCCTGTGTTCCTCCAAACCTGAAAGCCATTCAAATTGCTTTTTAATTTATTTTTTAATTGAAATATAGTTGATTTTACAATGTTTCAGGTATAAAGCAAAGCGGCTCAGCTCTCTATATATATGGGTGTGTGTGTGTGTGTGTATGCAATTCAGCTGTATATATAGAATAAAGAATATGTATCTATATAGAATGAAGAATCTGGAAAAGAATATATTCATATGCATAATAATATTTTTTAATAAAATATTTTTGTGTGATGTATAAACATTTAAATAAGTATATGTAAATATGCACATATTCTTTTCCGGGTTCTTTTCCATTATCAGTTCAGTTCAGTCGCTCAGTCGTGTCCAACTCTTTGCGACCCCATGAATCGCAGCACGCCAGGCCTCCCTGTCCATCACCATCTCCCGGAGTTTACTCAGACTCATGTCCATTGAGTCCATCGTGCCATCCAGCCATCTCATCCTCAGTCGTCCCCTTCTTCTCCTGCCCCCAATCCCTCCCAGCATCAGAGTCTTTTCCAATGAGTCAGCTCTTCACATGAGGTGTCCAGATTATTAGAGATTCAGCTTTAGCATCAGTCCTTTCAAAGAACACCCAGGACTAATCTCCTTTAGAATGAACTGGTTGGATTTCCTTGAAGTCCAAGGGATCTCAAGGGTCTTCTCCAACACCACAGTTCAAAAGCATCAATTCCTCAGTGCTCAGCTTTCTTCACAGTCCAACTCTCACATCCATACACTGGAAAAACCATAGCCTTGACTAAACGGACCTTTGTTGGCAAAGTAATGTCTCTGCTTTTGAATATGCTATCTAAGTTGGTATCTAAGTAGCTATCACAACTTTCTTTCCAAGAATAAGTGACTTTTAATTCCATGGCTACAATCACCATCTACAGTGATTTTGGAGCCCAGAAAAATAAAGTCAGCCACTGTTGCCACTGTTTCCACTGTTTCCCATCTATTTCCCATGAAGTGATGGGACCAGATGCCATGATCTTAGTTTTCTGAATGTTGAGCTTTAAGGCAACTTTTTCACTCTCCTCTTTCACTTTCATCAAGAGGCTCCTTAGTTCCTCTTCACTTTCTGCCATAAGGGTGGTGTTATCTGCATATCTGAGGTTATTGAGATTTCTTCCGGCAATCTTGATTCCAGCTTGTGCTTCCTCCAGCCCAGCATTTCTCATGATGTACTCTGCATATAAGTTAAACAAGCAGGGTGACAATATACAGCCTTGACGTACTCCTTTTCCTATTTGGAACCAGTCTGTTGTTCCATGTCCAGTTCTAACTGTTGCTTCCTGACCTGCATACAGGTTTCTCAAGAGGCAGGTCAGGTGGTCTGGTATTCCCATCTCTCTCTGAATTTTCCATAGTTTATTGTGATCCACACAAAGGCTTTGGCATAGTCAATAAAGCAGAAATAGATGTTTTTCTGGAACTCTCTTGCTTTTCCATGATCCAGCAGATGTTGGCAATTTGATCTCTGGTTCCTCTGCCTTTTCTAAAACCAGCTTGAACATCTGGAAGTCCATGGTTTATGTATTGCTGAAGCGTGGCTTGGAGAATTTTAAGCATTACTGTACTAGTGTGTGAGATGAGTGGAACTGTGTGGTAGTCTGAGCATTCTTTGGCATTGCTCAAACATAGACAAAAATGGAGCCTAATTACCTACCCAAGGGTGATGCCCCTACCATCTGCAAAGTGGTGATTTCCAGATCCTGAATCCGTCCTCCCCTCCTTTCCCCTGCTCTGTCACTCAGCCTTTTCTGAGCTTCTCTGCTCCCCACTCTGTCTCAAGGCCACAGAGATGTTGCATCCATCACCACCCCCCAACCCCAGACACACATAGCGACCATCCACGTGGCTTAAGCCCCGGGATCCTGTGGTAAGAGCCCTGCAGGCTGCTCACTCACAGCCCTTAGGTGGGGGTGGGGGGGGGGGCAAGAAAGCGATCTGGATGCATGGGCGCTCTGGGGGTGGGGGGCATGGGAGGCCCCCGGGCTCCTGTTTTGGGCTCTTGATTGCTGGATCCTCTTGGCCCCAGAAATGAAGTTCTGAAATGACCGCATTGGCCCTTGACTCGTGGGCCTGGAAGGACTAGGGCTGCTTTAAAGACTGTCCACCCCACCCTAGGTAGAAAGAACTTGACTAACCGGTAATGAGATACACAGAGGCAGTGTGGATACACAGAGGCAGTGTAGTGGAGGCAGTGGTAGCCCAGGTTTGAATGTCAAATATTGGTGCTCGTAACAAGTGTGAGAAAGCTGATGGCAGGGTTTACCTAGACAGATGTCAGTGGCCTACCGGGTATGCCTGATGATCACACAGGAAGGGGGAAGCAAAGCAGCATCCCTTGGGCATCTACTGTATTCTGAGCCCTGGATGACAGGAGTATTCCACTTGTATCATGTTCCATTCATCTCACCGGAACCTGATGGGGTGGGTGTTGTCCTCATTTTTTAGAGATGACAAAACCAAGGTTCAGAAAGGTGACGAGATCACCCAAGGTTGAGAGCTGTTTCATGACCCAGCAGAAAGTAAAGCTTGGGTCTTTATGACTCCAACCCATTAGCTGCTTCACTCCACACCACGCAGCCCAGGAGCAATTACAGAAACCACTGTGTGTGTGTGTTCAGTTGACTTTGTTGTGAGTTTTATTTGAGGACTGAGGGTAACCTCGATGGTGGTTCAGGCTTCAGAACAGCTCAAGTAGCCTGATCCCCAGATGACAGCATCAGAAGCCTGCAAAGAGCCATTCAGTGGGAAGGAGACAGAACTGGGGGGCTAGGCAAGCAGAAACAGTGTCTGTTTGGTGAGTTTGCAAGGGCAGGCCTGGCTGTAGTTAACTGTATCCCGCTTGCTCTCAATGTGGCATTGTCTTCCAAGACCCCATCCCCTTCATGCAGGGGATGGCCACAAGATGAAGGGCTGATCTGCAGCAAAGGTTGCGGGATGTTCATCTCTTCTTGTAAACAGTTTCTTCTTCTCTCCTAAAGAGCAGTGATGAGTCAGTCATTTGGAGCCTGGGTCAAGTTTTCTATTAAAATAAATAAGGTTATGCATTTCTATTAAAATCAGATTATACATGGGAATCAGGTTTATGGAGTGGTCCCCAACATATGCCCAGTGCAGAAATCCCTGAAGATCTGGGCCCTAAGATAAAGTTGCCATGTGCTGGAGGAGGAAAGGGTGGCAACAGCCCCTTTCTAGAACAGGGGCAAAGTGTATAATCGGGTGGTTTGTTTCTCTCCTCCTCTTTCTTCTCCTGTACTAGCCTCTCTGGCTCCCCTCCCTGGGGCCTTCTGAGTGTCCCAGTACCCATTCTGGGACAAACTTCTTAGATCAAACGAAGGACGCCACCTCTCAAATGTCCTACCGCCTTCTCTGTTGTCCAATCAAGAGACTGCTTGTAGCCTAGATAAACAGACAGGTAGGAACAAGCCTCCATAAACACAGGGATATTTTCTCACTCATAGTGTGCCCATAGAAAAGGGACACTTTCCTCCCAGGGACAACATCTTTAGGACAACGGGAAACACACCTCACTGTGGTTTTGCATCAATCCAGGTTCTGAAACTCACTTGCTCTGTGAGTCCGGCCAAGTCACCTTGCCTTCTTGGGCACGCTCCTCATCTAGAGGACGAAAGGCACATCATCAAAGGGACGTTTTCCAAAGAAGGGTGCTCAGAACCTTGTTCCTAGAGCTGCTTATGGCAGACATGTTTCTGCTGCCTGCAAAGGCCCCCTGGAAGAGTCATAAGAATGATTGGTTTGGGTTGGCCAAAAAGTTCGTTCGGATTTCTTGTACAATGTTATGCAAAAACTGAATGAAATTTTTGGTCAATCGAATACATTACAGGCTCTCAGAAGGTCTGTAGGAATTAATGTTTTCTCTGTTTTAACTCTGTTCCCCAAACCGATGTAACAACAAACCCTCCTTTTATTAGTACTCCAAGACACACAGACACACATTGGGATTAGCTGAACAGATCATACGTAAGGAGATCTGGTTTTTGACCCTCTCATTTGAAAATGAATTCATGGTGAACATCTTCAGACAGATGGGGAAGAAAATCTTCTTCCTTCAAATGGTGGATGACTTCTAAACGGTATCACAGTTTATGGGGATCTGTACATCCGTGCATGCTAAGTCACTTCAGTCGTGTTGGACTCTTTGCGACCCCATGGGCTATAGCCCACCAAGCTCCTCTGTCCAGGGGATTCTCCAGGCAAGAATTCTGGAGTGGGTTGCCATTTCCTACTCCAGGAAATCTTCTCCACCCAAGGATCAAACCCAGATCTCCTGCCTCTCCTGCACTGGCAAGTGGGTTCTTTACCACTAGTGCCTCCTGGGAAGCCCTTATGGGGGTCTGTGAATGGATAAGAAAATGTATTTTGTCAAAAATGGAGAACTACCATTAATGATACTGATTCCCATGTAACAAACAAGCTGCCTCTAAGAGAGGCTGATAGGAAAGTGTCTCAAAAGGTTTGAGTGGCAGTGACAAGACTGGTCACTGTTTCAGAGAGTGGTGAGCTAGGCTGACCACGATCCATCCCTTCCTTACCACGGCCAAGGCTCTCAGCCTGCAGGGCCTCCCCTCCCACCCTCCCACTTGTCTTCTTGTTCTCTTGTGGTGAAATTTTAGGCAGGTTCTAATTAGCGAGGCTGGAATTTGACCATGAGGTGGAGTTAAACATTTTCACCTTTGCAGATGGGTTTGAAGACAGTATAACATTGGTTCCTGGAAGGGAGCTCTCATTTCCCATTTTCCTCCACAGTTGCCTCCGCAGTAGAAACTGCAGGAAAAGGAGGGCAAATCGGATTGTATGGTTGACTTGAACTTGACCAGAAAACGTTTGTTTCTACCTGTTCCTACCATCATTCTAAAATCTTTAACTTTGATTTCCTGCCTAAGTGCTACCTGTAGTATTGAGTAACTATTGATTGAGGTAGAGGACGCTGTTCTTTTTTTTCATTCTGTGTCTTTTTTTCCTGTTTACATACCGACTGTTCGGAGGTAAAGTGAGCAGAGCTGATCAGCTCCTCTTTATAGGTGGAGAAGCTGAGATAATGGTCTGTGAAATGTGCTTAAGGCTAAGACTTGATCCTGGACCAGAAGGAGAGTAGTCTGATTCCTAATCCAGTCTGTATGGCATCACTGGATCAAGACTTACCACTGTGTAATTCAGTAGCTGCAGAGGACTGAAATATTAGACTGATTCTGTGTGGTCCTCAATGTGAAAACTATACTTTTAAATACCTAAAGAGGCGGTCCATTTCTTTTTAAAAAAAACATCCAGTGAATTAGAATTCAGTTGAATCTGGTTTCTAAATAAAGTTTATTTTCTTTTTTATTTCAAAAGCTGTTTGGAATATAAAACGAGTGGATATATGTATACGTGTAACTGATTCACTTTGCTGTACGCTTGAAACTAACACAACACGGTAAATCAACTATAGTTCAATAAATTTTTTTAAGAGTTAATTGGAGAAATTGTGAAAAATTAGAAAAGTATAAAGAAGTTTGCTTTGTCTGTAAACCTAATAATTATTTGTGCTCCTTGTTGACATTTTGGTGTCCTTTAACGTGCATTTTAGCTGACATCACATTTAAAGTATTACTTTATAAACTACCTTCTTAAAAATATATTTATTTGATATTGGAGTATACTTGGTTTACAATATTGTGTTAGTTTCAGGTGTACAGCAAAGTGATATATATGCATGCAGTCTTTTTCAGATCCTTTTCCCATATAGGTTACAGTAAGTTCCCTACATGTGAACCTTCAAGCTGCAGACTTTCAAAGATGCGAATGTGCATCTGATTCCACCATCGATGTCAGACATGAGTGACACGGCAGCTTGCCCTCCGTCTCCTATGGCTGACAACCCTTCAGCTCTGCCATCTCCCACCTCCTCTCCCTCCTCCAGTCAGTAGCTCTTCTTGCCTGTTCCCTCCATGCCAGCCCCTGTGTACCAGCTGTGGTACTATCAGTTCAGTTCAGTCGCTCAGTCATGTCTGACTCTTTGTGACCCCATGGACTGCAGCAGGCCAGGCCTCCCTGTCCATCACCAACTCCTGGAGTTCACTCAAACTCATGTCCATTGAGTCAGTGATGCCATCCAACCATCTCATCCTCTGTCATCCCCTTCTCCTCCTGCCTTCAATCTTTCCCAGCATCAAGGGCTTTTCAAATGAGTCAGTTCTTCGCATCCGGTGGCCAAAGTATTGGAGTTTCAGCTACAACGTCAGTCCTTCCAATGAATATTCAGGACTGATTTCCTTTAGAATGGACTGGCTGGATCTCCTTGCAGTCCAAGGGAATTCTCAAGAGTCTTCTCCAACACCACAGTTCAAAAGCATCAATTCTTCGGTGCTCAGCTTTCTTCATAATCCAACTCTCAGATCCATACATGACTACTGGAAAAACCATAGCTTTTACTAGACAGACTTTTGTTGGCAAAGTAATGTCTCTGCTTTTTAATATACTTTAATGTATTTTTCAAGGTACTGTAAGATTGAAATGTTTTCTTGATTTTTATATTTGTTATGTATTATTTGTGTTAAAACTATTATAAACTTATTACAGTATAGTACTATATAGCCAATTATGTTAGTTGGGTGCCTAAGCTAACTTTGTTGGATTTATGAACAAATTGGACCTATGAACTTGCTCTTGGAATGGAATTCATTTGAATGTAGGGTCCTTACTGTATTAATAGAATATTAAGTAGCTTTCTCTTTGCTATGCAGTGGGACCTTGTTATGAACTAACTCTTATACCTTAAACAGTAGTATGAGCTTTTCTGTGCCATTAAAAATTACTCAAAAAGTTATTTTATTTATTGCATGACACATAATCTATTTAACCAGCCTTAAATCTTTGGTAATTCAGATTGTTTCCAGTATGTCACTACAATGATTGATGCTAGAGTGAACATTTCCGAACATAATCTTTGGGTACATTTCTGATTATTTCTTAGGATAAATTCCTAGAAAAGAACATTGTTTCAGAGCCTCCGGGCACTTTTTAAGAGTTTTGATACTGACATATTACCCTCTGGAAAGGGTACACCAATGAACATTCCAACCCATAGTGCATTCCAATCCATTTACCATCACTGGACACCAGCTTCACTTTTTTTTTTTTATTCTTTTTTGATTATAGCCCGCCTCTAGCTTGGGGGTGAGGCCCTTTAATAACTCAGTTCTGATATTCTTTCCCTCTCATTTCAGCTTCTCAGAGTTGCTCTTTCATTGTGGCAGGCTTTCCTTCCTCTTTATGGATCCATGAATAAGTATCTAATGAACAAAATAGTTGATATTCAGTTAGAAGTTAGATTTATAGTGATATTTAAAGATGTCTCTGAATTAGTTGTACCTAGATAAGATTTCAAAACATGCAAGTATCAGCTCTCAAATACTTTGCCTCAGCCTAGCTTTCTGCCCTAGAGCACCAAGATGAAAATTCAACTGTGCCTGTAGACTTCCATTCAATTTCATTTACTTACAAACACACATGGACAGGAAAAGGACAGGACATCTTTAATGAGCAGAAATGATGTCAAAATGTATATTATGATTGGGATAATTTGCAGACATGTTATACTGTGGACACTTATGTTATGCAGTCACAATGAGAATTATGATTTATATCAGGGATTGGCAAACTATAACCCATGGGGCACGGATGACCACCACTTGATTTTGTGAATAGGTGTTTATTGGCACATTGTCTGTGGCTGCACCCTTGCTAAAATTTCACAGTTGAGTCACTTTGGTACAGACCTTATCCACAAAGCCTAGAATATTTGTTGGCTGGCACTTTACCAAAAGAAAGTGTCCCACGCCTGATTTATATTCTACTTAAAAGCATACAAAGAGTTTCACTCTTCATTCTTCACTGTTTCAGGACAGAAAGCTGGCATTATTACTCATCTCAGTGTATGGATGTGTAAATGGATCTCTTCAAGGTTAGATTTTTGTTCAAGGTCAGGCTTGGTTTCTGTGAGGAGGAGCTGAAGTTTGAATTCAGAACTTTAGATCTGTGATCTGATGCTTGCTACTTTCCAGAGGGAAGAAGCTTCTCTATTTTGCCCCTTCTTTTGTGTCTCTTTACCAACCACTGTGTGTCAATTCCTTCCCAAATTCTCTTTATAAGATCCTTCCCTTGGGAAATCGAATGATGTGCTGGTGGCGGTGACATATACAAGCAGATTCTAGCCTGTATCTTATATATATGCATATAAAATGAGCAGATTGGAGTCCTAAGTATATTGGCAGAGTTGGCATGTAAGTTAATCTTTCTTCCATGATTCAGAAATCCAAGCCACCTTCAGAAATACCTGAGAGTTATCATATGAAAATTTATTAGTTTATCATGGCCCAGAATTATAGATGTGGGTGACTGAATCTCCACAGATCTTATCATATCCCTTAAAAGTGACTTTAGCCTCCCTGCCGCCTCACTGTAAATTCATTTATATTCCAGCTGGTTTTCTCTCATTATGGCAGAAAAGGAAAAAGTATGTGGATATTTGAACTTTGGGGATGCTTGGATCCTGATCAACAGAAATGTACTAGATATTTCATCATTAATGCTTGAACTCTTAGAGAAAAGCACAGAGATCTATACACAAATAAGAGATGCACACAGCAACCAATATTTTTAAGCCTCACTATTAAATGTGAACCTCATGTTTGATATGTTAGATATGGGAGATTAAGCTAACAATTGTATTTACTTTAGTAAACTCTTTTAAAAAAAAATCCTAATTCAGAGCTTGTTTCTGAACAACTACCTCCTTAATCCCGTAGCACCTGCCAGAAGACATCCAATAACCTGCTCTTTAGGTCAGAGAGAAACATACAAAAGAGAAAGCCTTGGCTGAAATGACTCATGTTACAAGCCAGCTGCTTTCCAGAATTCGTTAAGCTGTAGGGTCCAGATCTCCTTTTGTGGCTTTCTACAGACTTTATTTGAACAGAGAAATTACAGCAACCCTGCCCACATAAAAGCTAAGGAAAGAAACTAGTTGGGGTAGCGAGAGTGCCCAAAATTTTACTATACTTTGAAACAAGATGGCAGGGCTGTTACCAAGCCTTCTCTTTGCTTTCTGGTAATACATGCTCCTTTGCTTTCATTCACTGTTAAAACAATTAAAATGTGAACATGCTAGATTCCATTTGACAATCAGCAGGAATTTTTTTCTTTTTTTTAATAGTCACTGAGGCAGTGACTGTCAGAGGCACTAAAACCTCCTCTGGCATTCTGGTTAATGTTGGTTGATCACCAATCATCCTTTGCTTCCTTTGACCAACATCAAGTTGTTCTGAGTTCTTTTCCATTTCAACTCATTGAGCGATCTGCCTTAACCCAACACATGAACATATCCTGGGCCAGTGAGAAGCAATGTCTGGTTTATATATTTATTTTCTCCCAAGTGACAACTCATGAATGAGTAGTGGTCTTCCCTGTGCCTCGGAGCTGAGGAAGGAGACAGATTTTCAGCAGAGTTGCCAAGATCAATTGTTTCTTGTGTAGAGCTCTGTGTGTGTGTGTATGTGTTTTCTACTCAGGATGGTACATTCATCTATTGATTCCTTTAACAAACTTTTGTTGACTATCTTTCTTTACCAGGAAGTATTCCAGAGACTAGGAATGGGAGGAACTCCAAGATACAAACAGATAAAGACATTCACATAAACAAAGACTGTGCCTTTATATGATAAGTATAGTAGGAATGTTCTAAATACAGGAATTGTTAGTGCTTTGGGCCTCTGCTTATTCAAACATTATGATGGAAAAGATAATGAAAAGGAGATGAATGAACAGATTACATTTCCAGGAGTGGTTATCAGTCTCCTCAAATCTATGGTATGGGGTATTTTTAAAAAGTATTTTCCTGAAGTTTATGGAGCAATAATCCCTTGCTATTGGCCTAAATGTAGAGGGGAAAATAAAACCCTGAAACCAGACCATGCAATATGGTTTTCATACGCCCTAAAGCCAGAGTTGAAAGAGACTCCAACTTCATATCACCAAGCAATATTCAGGCTATTGCAGACTGAAATGCTTTCCCTGAACTATTCTAAGGTAGGCTCTCATTCTCAAAATCGGCTCTTTATGAAACTCTGTGTGAACACTCAGGGGAGATTTTCATCTAGAATATGTATACATGGGTGTGGTTTGTCTAACAAACCACTGATAGTTCTTCAGTATCCACGGATAGAACTTTTACGTTTGGGAGCAGCATACACTCAGATGCTCATTTTTTTACATAGGAGGAAATGAAACATAGACATGTTAAACTATTTGGCCACAGTTCACATTTAGTTCGTGTCAAGATTTTAATCCAGCCTGGAAGATAGATTTTAATCCAACCTGGAGCCTAGAAACAGCCATTCTTGAAGCATTTATCTTCCATTTTCTTCCTCAGTAAGCTTCATTTCATCTACTTCAACAGAAGTTGTTGATTCAGGCTGGAAACAGAGTTGAACAAAGCCATCTCTAATCAGCTCAGGTGGCTCTGCATTAACTGAATGCCCATTACCCTCCAGCTGGCCTGGCTCAAGGAAGGGTTTGAACGACCTTGGTATCCCTTATTTTTCAAAGATGTCTGTTCATTGCCTTGCATGCTTGTAGGTCAATATGCAATTTCCCAGAAATATAATAATATAATGAAGTATGCTCTTGCTGTTTAGTTTTAAGTCACGTCGGACTCTTTGTGAACCCACAGACTATAGCCTGCCAGGCTCCTCTGTCCATGGGATTCTCCAGGCAAGACGATGTATAATTAATACTAAAGCTGCATTGACCAGAGTGTCATTTTCTTTGAAGCATCAGACCAAACTGCATGGTCTTGCACCCCAGCTTCATGGTGGTGAGCAACACACAGTTAATTTATGCAAAAACGTTACTTCCTCCCTTGTGGATTGACTGCCGGATGGCAGAGAACACACGAAGCCGGATTAATTTCAGAATCACTCAGCAATGTCACAGACCCAGTTTGGATTGTTCAAACACATGGTCTATGAGAGATATTTATCCTCACATTGCCTTGCACTAGCAACTATTTGTGAGACTTCAAGAACAAAACGTATCATGGAAATAAAATGCATCATCAAAAATAAAAAATACATCATCGACTCAGCAGAGCTGGCCCAGGGTTAACAGATGTAGTAGAATTTCCCTTCTGGTCGATCATGTTTCCCTTTGATGCTGTTCAAAATTCTTTAGTGATCACCGATAACTGCCTGTAATTCAACACACACACGACCAGCTCTCCTGAAAGTCAAGCATCAGCTTCTCTATTACAGTGGAGGGAGGGGCCCCAAGTTTGCATTTGTTTTTGTTTTTCTTTATTTTTTTTCCCTCTTTAGATGCATGGCTGTTTTTAAGCAAAGTCCAGTTTGGCATCCTAATATAAGTGCAATTTCATCTTTCTCCAGAAGCCTTCCTTTTTCACAGCCTCTAATGACTGTTCCATCATCAGTGCAGTTAGAACTGAGTCCACCTCTAGGCACCTGTCATACCTGTAATGAAGGAAAAGAAGGTGTAAGTGGTGGAATAAACAGTGTTTGAAGCACACCCTTGGCTCACTACTCCTGAAGATTGACCCTGATAGTCTTGAAGTTCACATTCAGCAAATATTTTGGTATAGCGTAGTTAGAAAATCTGCTTAGAAAGATGTGCACAACCTATTTTTTTCCTTTTTTATCCTTAAATGTTTCCCTGATCTGGCTCTTCCTCTTCTGTCCTCAAGGAATTTTCTCAGGGCAGAGCTGAGACAAACCTGGTCTGTGATTCCCTCCAAAGAACATGCTAAACACACACTTGTCATTGATCCAACTCACCCTAGGTTTTTGAGTGCCTTTCAAATGATTGTTGGAAACTGGGGCTAGTGGTCATGGGAAAGGGAGGGTCAGAAGATGAATAAACTAAATATTAAAGAAATATACCTCTAGTTGGTTGGGAAAGGGGAAAGCTTACATACGTGATACTAACACGGAACCAGCGTGAATGTGCTATCACGGCACCGTGATGAAAGGGGGAGGATACATCAATTCTCACTGCGGGAGGAGCTGGGCAAGTTTTTGGTGAACGTGGGTTTTAACTGCACTCTTGAGTTACATGGAACTCTCCCAAGTGAATGAGGCAGTGACAGGGACATCAGAGATAAGAAGCAGGACCAATTAAAGACTTAGATGTGGAAAAGCATGTTCATATAAAATAGTGTGGTCTAGCAGTGGTAGGGAGAAGGTAGGCAGGAAAGGCAGGGAAAAATAATAGGGAATTAAGCTGAATCCATAAAACAGGATTGGGTTCTCAAGGGCTTTCAATGTTAGAATGAAGAGCTTAGATACAATGAAAGGTCAAAAACGTATTTTAAGTTGAGGTATGAAGTAGTTCTGGATTGTATAAAGTTCTTGCTGACATTGCTTGGAAAATGTAAAGATTTTAAAATTAAAAAAGAAAGAAAGAAAGAAAAAAATTTTTTTAATTAAAAAAAAAAGAAAACGCTGGGATGGTGATTATGAGAGAGGCTAGAGGATCCATTTGAAGAATATTGAAACAACATATTGTTTATTATTATATTTTTATAAATAGTAACACTTATTATTAAAGAATACAGGTGCCTGACAATGGAGGGTAGTAGCAAGAATAGAGAAAGAGGCGTGACAGGGAAGTGAACCAGGAGCCTGGCGATTGACTTAGCCTCTGGAGGGAAGAACTTGAGGTCAGAGAGATGGTGATGTGAAAGTCTAGAGTCTGGTGAACCAAAGAGTAGTTATCCAGGGTGCGAAGCAAGACCAAGGTGGAACATGGGGCCCAACGGGGTCTGGTTTGGACTTATTGAATTTGGGTCCCTTTTAAATATCTGTGTGATGACATGTGACCAAGGAGCAAAGGATACAAGTCTGGTCTGGAGGCAAGGATTTAGGAGTGGAGATGCAGCCAGCCAAGGGCATTACGGCACAGTTCTGTGGGGAGGACAACGGCCCCTAAAGCTCAAGAGAAAATTCAGGGGCAGGCACAGCATGTGTCCAAGGAGCATTATGTGTACAGTCCACACATCACTCTAGAAGAGCACTGTCCAGTAGAATATAATGCAAGACCACATATTCAATATTCTGGTTGTTGTTGTTGTTCAGACAATCAGTCATGTCCAACTCTTTGTGACCCATGGACTGCAGCATGCCAGGTTTCCCTGTCCTTCACCATCTCCTGGAGCTGGCTGAAGCTCAAATTTTCTAGTAGCCCCTATCAACTAAGTAAAAAGAAACTTGCAAAATTAAATTCTGCTTATATTTTTATTGAGCCCCTATAGCCAAATAATGTCATTTCAACATGTATTGTGAAAATCATTCATGTGATAATTTACATTTTTTAGGTCTTTGCCATCCGGCGGGTATTTTACACTTGCTGTTCGTCTCAATTCAGACCAGCTATGTTTCAAGGGTTTATTGGCCACATGTGCGAGTGGCTATCCCAGGTGGCATAGTGGTAAAGAATCCGCCTGCCGTTACAGGAGATGCAGTTTTGACCCAGGTCGGGAAGATCCCTTGGAGTAAGAAATGCCAACTTTCTCCAGTATTCTTGCCTGGAAAATTCCCTGGACAGAGGAACCTGGTGAGCTACAGTCCATGGGGTGGCAAAGAGTTGGCGACTGAGCGTACACACACACACATCTATAGACAGCACAGTTCTGGAAGCTACCTAAGGTAGTTCGAGGATAGGGTGAACACGTCATTTGTCCTCCAAACTGAGGCACTTTCAGGAGGGGAGAGGGATGAGGCAGGAGACGGGGACCATCCTGGTGAACCAGGAAGGGCGGTATCCTACACGAGGCTCCAGGAAGACCTCTTGTTTTCTCCCCTGTTACCCCAGCACCTTCAGTTTGGCAGAGAAAGGGAATGGTCTGTGTCCAAGCATTGATTCAGATCTTAGCAGCAGCCTGTCTAAAGCACCAAGCTGAGCCCTGGCCTCAAAGCTTCGGCTGACATGACTCCTCCACTGTGCACCTTGTTCCCACCTTACAAAAAGAAAATGTTAGTATCACAATGCCACTAATACATACTGAGCATGTATGTGTCCTGTCCTGGGCTGAGCCCTTCATATGTGACATCCTTGACGTTGGTATCACTGTTATCTTTATGAGGTTCAGAGGGAATATCTAACTTACCCCTGGACAGGGACTCAGATTCAGGTCTGGCTGACTCCAGTTGCCAGGCTCTCAGCATCTGAGCCACATGGATAATTTTCTTCCATATTGGCTAGAGAGAGGGGGTTATATGAAAGATGCTGGAAGACTTGAAAGAGAGTAATGTGGTTTTCTTTTGCTAACCAGATGGACTGTCCTTCTCGTTGTGCTTTCTGCGAAAAATATCGAGTTTGGCTTGCCTTCTTGAGCCTTGTATGGAAGCGAAGCAGATTTTCTCTAAAAATATTATATGTATGTGTGATGCTTAGTCACTCAGTCGTGTCCAACTCTTTGTGCCCCCGTGGACTGTAGCCCTCCAGGCTCCTCTGTCCATGCAATTCTCCAAGCAAGAATGCTGGAGTGGGTTGCCATTTCCTTCCCCAGGGGGTCTTCCCGACCCAAGGATGGAACCCGCGTCTCTTACATCTGCATTGGCAGGGGAATTCTTTACCACATGCACCACCTGGGAAGCCCATAAAAATATTGAGGACACTGAATTTGTAAATCTCCAATCTCTAGCGTGTGTGTGATTTCACCTCTCCTGGTAATCCTGTCTCTCAGCTTCAGTGCACCCGATCCCTGGCTACGAAGTTACATGTTAGTTCCTCAGTCCCTGAAGAAGTTCTGGCAATGATGGATCATACTTGTTGTCAGTCTTGTCTTGGAGGATGACTTTATGCTTGGGATGAGCCTGCCAAGGATGATGTGAGAAACTTACTCATTGTCGGAGACCCCAGGAAGATGTTCCCAGCTGTGAAGAGGCAGCTGCAGTCAAGTACAATCCCAGGCATTCCAGCTGGGGGTGGGAGCACTGGCAGCCACGTGTCCCAGTTGGGCAGGGAGTAAACGAGTCAAAGCCCTGTAGCGAGCCTGCCAGGGCAGCAGGAAATTCACAAAATAGTGCCATCCCACACTCCAGGTCCTGGCATGAAATTCAAAGGGAGCTTCAAAGGTATGCAGTGGGGAAGAGGTCCTGGCTGAGCCAAATGCCAAAGTTTCCTTCCTTGTGCAGCGTCTTCCATGGCGAGAAAAGGTGCCCTGCTGACAAGTGCTGACGGAGGATTTAGAGACCTACCCACTAGTGGCTCAGATGGTAAAGAATCCGCCTGCCGTGTGGGAGGCCTGGGTTCGATCCCTGGATTGGGAAGATCCCCTGGAGGAGGTCATGGCAACCCACTCCAATATTCTGGCCTGGAGAATCCCCATGGGGAACCTGGCAGGCTATAGTCCATGGAGTTGAGAAGAGTCAGACACGTCTGAGCCACTAAGCACATAGCACACGCCCATGGGAGACAGAGCTTCAGGAAGGAAGCTTGGGGGCCAGCAGGACCAATCTGTGTCCTTTATAGGAACGGGGCTTAGATGCCAGGGACAAGCGGGGAATTGTGGAGACAGTCTGTTAGGTAGTATAGCATGTTTGGAAAACAGAGGGTTTCTAGACTTAAAAATAGAGACTGTGTAAGGTGGAGTTTCATAGCATTTATTAACTAAATAATTGCTGAGATCTGGTGGGGTGGAGAGAGAGGGGAACAGAAGTCTAATCTGACTCTAATTAGACTCACGTCTAGAATTTAAAATGTGGTGCTTTAGAGGGCAGAAGAGGCTATTTCCTGGGATAAAAAATGAGTCACACAGAATCCAAATGGTGTTTATAGACTGTAGACAGCCTTGGGGAAGGAGGGGGTCTTTAAAAAGCAAAATATAGTCTCTGTCCCTGTCTGTCTGTCTGTCTCTCTTCCTCTGTCTCTCCCCCACCTGTCTCTGTCTCTCTCCCCCCCGTCCTCTCATTTCTGTTCGTCCTATTTCCACATCACTCTGTCAAAGGGGGTGCGTATGTTGGTAGAAGCAAGAAGTGCTGCTCTAATGAAGAGCATGCATTCTACCTCTGTGTAGATCAACAAAATCTGCCCAGGACTTCGGTGACTGAAAAAGAAGAGACATCAGGTTTCGAAGGTTTTGCTGTTAATGGAAAAAAGAATGAGATCGTCTTAAAACCCTGAATCACAGAAATTTTTACTAAAACTAAGGATTTCCCAATCCCATTTTAGAAAGAGGCAAACCAAAGTCCCTTGATGATGAGCAAGTGATGTGAATTTGAATTATGGGCATCATGGCCAAGTTGTGCCCTTGAAGATCCTGGTCTTGACCCTAGCCGGGACACAACCCAAGCACATGGTGAGATCCACAGCTGTAGAAGCAATAGGATAAATTGGAGGTGGGGTAGGACCATGTCAGGCTCCATTTCAAAGAATCCCTGACCCATTTGGAAAAGTTAAATAGCCAGTTCTACAATGGACAGGGTGATAAGAACAGGGTCAAAACTTCTGGGTTCTGGTCTGAACTTTATCTGACTTGACTCGTGACACACCCTTAGCTGCGCCCTGTAATCGCTGTCTTATTCTTCAAGCAGCATAAAAAGAGCAGTTTTCTCTCAAGGTCCTTTGAGATTTACCCTGATGCTAAGGTCTGTATCTCACGTGCTGTCACCAGAGCTGCTGTTGCAAAACAAGGGAGGTTTTCGTTATTCATAATAAGGGGCTGTCCTAGTTATAGTTTCCAGGTCTTTTGGTTTTTTAGAATCATCTGATACAACAAGCATCTGCTGCAACCAAAGATGCTGTGCTGCCTGTGGAGTCTCACCACCATGGGTGTGACTGATTCTGCACGATGGCTAGCAGGGCGCAGGATGAGCACAGTTCTGTATTTTCAGGTTCTTCCTTTGACTGGATCATTTCCTGAAGGCGGCTACCATGGCAACCTCGTACCTTCATTTTCTCAACGGCAAATGGTAGTGAAAATGGTTTTATACTTTAAAGAAACCTTAGACGGATGGGATTCATGAGTGCAAATGGATTATTTTGAAAATCTGTAGATAGATACATAGATAAATGCAAAGTTGGAAGGTCCACACTCATGCCCTACATAAAGAACATATTTAAAAGGAAATTTCTAAAGCATATTTGTTTTATTTTCATTGATTTTACCTCACAAGTATTCTAAATATTCCGTTCCACTGATGGAATGATTGCTTCAGGAACATCAGCCCTGTCAATGTCAGGATAGGAAGAGCTCATTTGTGATCTCAGGGAGGCAGCAGGCTTCTCCTTCTCAGGACAGTAGCTGCACCCCACCCCCCACCCCGAGAATGGAAATGCAGGAATTGAGCCTTGCAGGGAGCGGGGGTGTCCCAATGCATTGACCCTGCCACTGAAACTGGAGTTCTGTGCTGTTCTATTGGAGATATCACGGACTCATTAGGTCAGTGACGTCATTCAGAAGAACGCTCCCAAGATGGATGCAAAATAAGGCATAGATGAGTCATCTCTTGTAACAGACAGCTTTCCTCCTTCTTGTTCGCTCATCATCATCAAAGTGAAAATCATAACTTAAGTATGTGAAATTGCAAATTTGTTTGGCATGTAGTTGTGTCTACACGTACTAAGTTTCCCACTCATGGGAGTCTCTCATTACCATTCAGCTCTCTTTTACTCACTTGCGTCCATTCCCGTTATTTTCCTACCAGCTGTCTGCCTGCTCCCTTGGTATCGAGATTTGCTCTCACCCAGCCAAAGTCAAGTTCTTGGCCTCTCACATATAGTCATAACTGACTCTTGACGCACTCAGGTCCTTTGCTATGGAAGATTAAGATGCATTAAGATACCCTGATGACTTTTTCAGACCGGGAAGTGATTTCAAATATATCGAGATTTGTGGAGCAGTACATTGGAAAGAGAACTGATTGTCTGAAAACAGCCCAAAGTGAACATGACATTCAAATTGGAGGAAATATATGAACTCACCACTTATTTGGCTGTTTAATGAAGCTGTATTGTTCTTTTACCAACGTGTTTCACTTTAATGCTAAATTCTGTTAGGAGGAACATGAGGCAAAAATCCCATTAGTGGTCACTTGTTGCTCTTGTTTCAGGACAAAAGCAATAGACTCAAATGTATTTATTGTTCTCATGTGTTTTACTTTCCTGCACTCAATCGATCTTTAGAGCCTACTATGCGCCTGATGTGTTCTAGGTGCTAGGAATGTAGCAGTGAACCAACTGAAAAAAAAAAATTCCCTGGCCTCATGAAATTTATATTCAAAAAAGGAAGTCAAACAATAAGTAAAGTATACCATGTGGGCAGCTGATATTAAGAAAAATGAAGAAAAATATGGCAAATAAGAGGCAATTGGGACTGCAAGGGTAGGAAGGGAGGGCCTTGATAAGAAGATGGCTGATGACATGTGACCTGGGTGTTGACACCATCATACTTGCCTGAAGGAGCTGAGACAGGGAGGCAGGCAGATAACAGGTGCCAGAGCATGTCAAGCAGAGGAAATGGCAAGTGAAAGGCCAGAGTTCTAGGATGCATTTTTCTATTTCTCTGAAAAAGCATCATTGGGATTTTGATAGATTGCCTTGAATCTCTAGTTTGCTTTGGGTAATATTATCATAATTTTAACATCATCAGGTCCTCTGGCCCATGAACATGAAATGTCTTTCCATTTATCTAAATCTCCTCTAATTTTTTTGAGTAATGTTTTGTAGTTTTCAGTGTACAAGTCTTTTGCCTACTTCGTTAAATTTACCCTTAAGTATTTTGTTCTTTTTGATAGTTTTATAAATGGAATTGACTTTTAATTTCCTTTTTGGATTGTTCATTGAGTGTATGTAACAACATAACTAATTTGATATGTTGATTTTATATCCTGCAACTTTGCTAAAACCATGTATTAGATTTAACAAGGGCTTTGCGGATTTTTTGAGGGTTATAGCATCACGTATGAACAGAGACCTTTTTTTCTTGTCTAATTGCTCTGGCCAGAATTTCCGGTACTATGTCACACAGAAATGGCAAAAATGGGCTTCCTTATCTTGTTCCTGAATGCAGAGGGAAACCTTTCAGTTTTTCATTGTTGAGTATGGTATTAACTGTAGGTGTTTCATATATGGTCTTTATCATGTTGAAGAAGTCCCTTTCTATTCCTAGTTTACAGAGTATTTGTTTAGGGGTGATTAAACAGTTTTGATAAGAGGTAGTTATAATGGTCACACAACAACCATTGTGAATATAATTCATGACACTGAATTATTTACTTAAAAACAGTAAAAATGGAAAACTTCATGTTGCATATATTTTACAACTCAAAAAATAATAATGCAGTATACAAAAAATTGAATTTTGCACTTTAATTGGGTGAATTTTATGTGTATTATGTCTCAAATAAAGATTTAAAAAAAGCCAAATAGGAGAATATTGCAAATGGAAGCAAGAAATTATAGTAATTCATGGGAATGATGAAGTGGCTGATTTAAAGATTAAAAACATTATTTGATGATAGTTTGGATAGAGGGCATAAGCAAAAAAAAAAAAAGAGGCATGGAAGAATCAAATGTTCTTCTAAACCATTTGGAAGTTACAGTTGGTGTGGAAGTAAGGAGGACTATGGGAGGACTAGATTTGGGAGCAAAGAATCCACAGTTTAGGCTCAGACACACTGGAGGCTGCCCTTTGCTTTCTGCTGCCTTATCCCCAGCTCATCCTGGCACTGGAAGAAGTGGCTCCGCCACTAGTAAATAACAATTGTTCCTTGTATGTGCAAGGCTATCATCAGGAGCTGCCCCAAACTCCAGCTCCCTCAGAACAGAACTCAAGTTAGGAGCCCACTCCAGAATACAGGGGTGTGAGACACAGTTGAGAGAGATAACAAAGAATTCCCAAATACTGAGAATAGTTATTGCCAATTATAGAAGGGCAAAGAACAGGAACCACTGGATCATGGAAACCTGCATGGAATCTTTGTGCCCACAGGGCCTTACACACAGTAAGTATATGGTAAATGTTGGCTGATTGGTTGATAAGTACTAGTTTCCAGTGAAAATTCTGGGCTCATCTTCCATACAGATTTGAAAAAGTCAGTAGATTTAATTTGCCTTTTTGGAATTGATTATGGCCTTGTGCTGAGTAGGAAACAGTCACTTAGTCATGTCCAACTGTTTCCGACCCATGGACTGCCCAGGTGCCGCAGTAGTAAAGAATCCTCCTGCCAATGTGGAGACACCGGAGACTCAGGTTCAATCTCTTGGTTGGGAAGATTCCCTGGAGACAGAAAATGGAAACCCACTCCAGTATTCTTGCTTGGAAAATCCCATGGACAGAGGAGCCTGTTGGGCTACAGTCCAGAGTCACAAATAGTCAGACATGACTGAGCGCACACATAGCTTATTATACTGCCCTGAGTAAAGGTCCCTTAGACATCTTTCAGCCTATTGGTTTGAGATCTCTTGGTATCTTACCTTTTAGTTCCTAACTCTAGTGATCACTTAAATTTCAATGAAAGAATAATTTGTGTAAGATTCAAATATTGTAAATATGGCTCTGAGGTCTTAGGAGGGAAGGTTATCTTTTTTTGCCCAATGAAGATGAAGTTCCACATGAGCAGAGACAGCTGAAATAAAACAGAGCCAGCTGGAAAATTTCACTTAATATTAGACAAGCAGGTTCCTCTTTCTGTTGACTGGTGTCAGTGGTGAGTTCCTAAGAAAATCGAGTCTCTGATGGTCACATTTTGCAAAAGGGCTTCCCAGGTGGTCCTAGAAGTAAAGAACCCACCTGCCTATGCAGGAGATTCAAGAGACACAGATTTGGTCCCTGGGTCAGGAAGATCCCCTGGAGGTGGGCATGGCAACCCACTCCAGTATTCTTGCCTGGAGAATCCCATGGATAGAGGAGGCGGGCAGGCTACAGTCCATAGCATCACATAGAGTTAGACACCAGTGAAGTGACTTGATACATACATTTTGCGCAGAAGAAAGACCAGAATCTGCATGGTCTTAGGCTTCACAGGAAAGAAGGAACCAGGCCTTCTGTTCATTTCCACATGCTTCCTGGGGCATGAAGGCCTCAGCACGTGTGGTCACAAAGCCCAGTACTGAAGCAGCCGACCCCTTTCATCCCGGTCCACACATGGCGAACACTGGCTTGGGTGTGTATGTTTTTAATACCACTCTCTCTTCCAGGGAGTTTGGAACACACGTGTTCCTTTTAACTCCCACCAGTCCCTGAGATCTGCCAGCCAGGAAGACCATTCTGGAAGAACTTTGGAGAGGATGAGGGAACTGTTTTTGCAACCGCCTGAGACTCAGGAAGCACAGGTCTCCCCAGGTCAGCCCCTCAGTGCTCACCCTCACATAGCAAAGCTCAAAGGCCTTGCTGTATCTTGGTTTTGTTGCCCATAAAACACAGATAGTAACACTTGCAAAACAGACGCTAAATGGAATGCATTTTGTGATCTTTGGAGGAAAGGCAGCCTGTTAACATATGCTGACAGTGTGTTTTTCGGGGCAGGCCTGGAGCCACGGCCCCACATTGCCACCAGAGTTGTTTCTGGAACCCGTGCCAAGAGCAGCCCAAAGCAATCCAGCCTCCCAGGCCTGTCTCTGGGTCCAGCTGGCAGAAGATTAAGGGCCTCTCTTGCCCAGCTGTGTGTGCCCTGCTCACCCACAGGCCTGAATTCAAGGCCCCCAATGCTTGACAGCCACTGAAAGTCACCAATTCAACCCCATAATAGACCTGCTTACTACCATATGCCTGCCTCAGGGTCAAGTTTATTAAACCTACCATTTGGAGGGCAGAAGCTGTAAAGGCTGGCCCCTTCAAAGAGAAAGGTTTTGCTTTGGAACACAGATCCCCTGTTTGTGCTTCATGGGTGGATATTTCAGGGGATAAGAGGGTTTGTGGTTTGTTTGGGTCTTGGGAAGAAAGAAATTGACAAGATGGGCTGCAGACTGGACTCACAAGGATCTGGCTCCGTCCCCGCTCAGCAGAGTTGAGGTTCGTGGTGCCCCAAGCCAAAGAGAGATTCTCTGGGGAGGAAGACGGATGATGGAGGGGGGAGGATGGAGCGGATGTTGCCAGGAACTGCCTTTGTTATCTCTGCGAGTCACACAGCAGCCTCTGGACATTGTGTGGTCCTGCTGAGGAAGCCACAAGGGACATTCTCAGGGAAGTGAGCCTGATCTATGTGGTCCCCACTCAGGTCCCCTTTTCCTAAGTCCCTTTTCTCTCGTCCCCATCCCCTCTCCCAGCCCATGTTGCTGCCCTAAATATTTCCTAGAGAGGAAATCAGGGCAGCAAAGATATTAATTTTAAGGGACTTAACCCTTTCCTGGCAGACCCAAAGTTTTGAAGAGAAACATAGGAGAGGCAGTGCTTACCCCTGAGCTTAAATCTCGAGTGACAGATGTTTCAGATACTGTCACCAGGGAAAGGCAAGGCAGGTAGAGAGGGAGATAAGGGGAAGATAAAGATGCTGAGTGCCAAAGAACTGATGCTTTCGAATAGTGATGCTGGAGAAGACTCTTGAGAGTCCCTTGGACAGCAAAGCGATCAAACCAGTCAATCCTAAAGGAAATCAACCCTGAACATTCATTGGAAGGACTGACACTGATGCTGAAACTCCAATACTTTGGTCACCCGATGGGAAGAGCTGACTCCTTGGAAAACACTCCGATGGCTGGGGAAGATTGAGGGCAGGAGGAGAAGGGGGCGACAGAGGATGAGATGGTTGGATGGCATCACCAATTCAATGGACATGAGTTTGAGCAAGCTCCAGGAGATGGTGAAGGACAGGGAAGCCTGGTGTGCTGCAGTCCATGGGGTTGGACATGACTTAGAAACAGAACAATAACAACAAAGATGTGCTGGGCACATGACCACTCGCTCACTCAGCCCCAGTGTGAGTCTGGCCCTGACCTTTCCAGTCCTCCTTGCAGAATTTCATGTGCATCCCAAATGCACCCAGAAACCAAAATGAAGACCGCAGGACAGCATCCCAGATGAAGGGGGAAAGCCAAACCATGGTCTCAGATTATAAAGAAAAACTGTCTTAGAAAGCCCAGAGGAAAATGCAGGGCCTGGCTGCCCGCCATCTGCACTGAGCCCCGAAGCAAGAGGAAATTGACTTGAATATCAGCATGAAGAGCTTAAGATAGAGGCAGGGAAGGATCTCCAACAGAAAGGCATTCCTGCTGGTTGCATAAGCCCTTCTCTTTGAAGGTCTGGAAGGTCTGACGGGTTCTATCATCGATGGAAGCAGATGATCAGCAAGATGCCTCCCAGTGCTGGGACTACCTCACCATCTAATTTTAGCAATTCCTCTTGGCAGAGGATGAGTCCTCCCCCTTCCCAGGGCTATCTGGGGTTCCACACACCAGCTCCTACAGCTTCCTTTGATGTTGACGGGGGGCTCTGTGGACTCAAGGCCAGATATGCTGCAGGAAGAGACACGCTCAAACCCATTACACTGCCCTATCTCATGGCAACCATAAGAGGCCTGCAAATTTTTTTCTTTTTTTTTTAAATTATGAAGTTGCATCACTTGATTTCAAGTTAAATGTGGGCTGTCAGGTTTGGGATCAATCCTCAGAAATGATTGTTAGGTCAATTGCCATCCAATATCCTCTCTTTCTTTGCAGCGGAGGATGCTTAAGGCATGACGTTATTTTGACTAATTTAAAGATTTCATTCATATTTTTAACTCATAACTGAACGCAATTTAAGCCCATCATGTAATGACAGAAAGTGGCCAGAAGCCATGGGAATGTGTTTCTCATTGTGGAAACTACAAGTTAGTCATTTTCTTCTCCCAAGTAAACGTCTTTGGTTTGGTTAAGGGAATTTTTTTCAAAGAAATCATAATTTCCAAATTAGTTTTTCATCTCAAAAGTGAACCCTATGGAAAATGTAGCAATATTTCTGTAATTTTACAAAATGTTTTGATAGTATCTATGTCCTATTTCTCAAGATCTAAAATCTTACTTTTGGGGTCTTTTTGTTTGTTGGTTTTTTTTGGTTGTTTCTTTTTTTTCTGTTTTAGTTTTTAACCTCCTGGCCTCAGAATGTAAAGACAGGTGATAAGTTCCGGCGAAAGCAGTAAAGCAGAAATGCTCAAATTACTAGATAATTTACAGCCAAACTTTCTATAACAGGGATCTTTGTGAAACTAGCTTTTTTTCCACTTACGGTTTTAATAGAGATGAGATGGGTTGTGAAGTTAAGTGGGGGAGGAGAGAGAGAGAGAGGAGGAGCTTGGTATTCTTTTTCAAGCTGATTGTTATTTGTGTCGATATTGTTCCGAGAAGTCTGCTTTTAGGCCAAAGTTTCGGTCTACAAGTTCCTTGCACACCCAGAAACTTCTAGAGGTGTGTGATGGGCTGACTTGATAGATTCATCTTTGGGGTCTGAGAAGGAGGAGCCATGGGCCAGAGGCAGGTGAGGTAGAATTTGGGGAACCACGTCTCCAGCCTGCTAGGCTAGGAGCCCCCCAGTCTCTGACTGCAGCCCTGCAGGCGAAACCTCTCCTAGGATCTCCCTTGATGTCAACTCCTCTCCCGCACCAGACTGTGGGCTTTTCTCACTTTGCCCTCCGTTTAACTGCCTCCTCATCCCCTCTGCAGCAGAGTTATACATCTGGGCTCCCCAGCTGGGCAGAAAGGCAGAAGCAGAGATGGAACCTGGTGAAGTGGGGTCACACGCCAGGGGTGGGCTACTAATCCCTGCCCTGTGAGATGGAGGCTCCCCTGTCTCCATGGTTCTACCAAGTCCGAGTTTCTATTACTCTGCACTCCTGGGGGCAGGCTGCAGATATATCAGGTTCAAGGTGTTTAAAAAAAAAAAACAGACCAAGAGCTTCAAATAATTCTCAGTGTTCAAGCCGACGCTGAAGGTGGGGCAGCAATATTCTAGAAGGGAGGAGTGATAGAAGAAATCAAGAATACAAAGACATACCTACACATGCGTGCCGAGAGGCAGAGAGGAGGCGGGAAGAACTAAGAGACGCTTAGTTCCTGGAAGTCTTTTCTGGAAATAGTGCCCCGTGTCAGCTCAGGGCAATGAGTCAATTAGAGTATTTGCATATTTAAATCTCAAATTATCTCCCAGAAAGTTTTACTCTGTATTCCAAAGACATCAAGTCTCCAACAGAATTGTAATGCTTTTTTAAAAAAAAATTTTTTTTCAATTAGGAAAAAGATGATTTTAATGCATTACTCATTCTATCATTTTTAGTTTACCAAAACCAGCAAGAAATTAGTTCCCAGGTCATTAAATTCCACCCTTTGTGGTCAGAGCCGAAAGGGCTGGACCGGCTCTGCTGGGAAGGGTGGAGTGTGGTTGTGTGGGGATCGTGGGGACACACTGGCAGGCCCTCCCCAGCCCTTGCTCACGAGCCAGCTGCCTGCCCCCCGCCTCCCCGCATCTGCACGGCTTGCTTGACGCCCTGTGTTGACTTCGGCTACTGGTCAAGTTTCCCCTGGAGCCCCAGTGCCAAGGGTGCCAAGGCCGAGCTGACTCATGCTTTCCCGGACTTCCTGACACCCTGTTCACGGGCTTGTCGGCAGCTACAAGACACTCTGCCCCATTGGTGTTGCAATTCCAGCCAGGAAACCAAACTAACCGCCCCAGAATTTGGCTGAAGTCTCTGAGGGTGGACAAGAACAGAGGTTCTCAGTCAATATTTAGGCTGGGAGTGAAGGCCGTCTTTTGTTTGTTTCTTTCTTTTCTTCCATTCTTTCCTGCTCTGCTTTACTGAGATATAATCGATATACATCACTGTGTAAGTCTGAGATGTATAGCATAATGATGTACACATCTTGTGAAATGATTATCACAATAAGATTAGCTAACGTCCACCATCTCATACAGATACAAAACACCAATGCCGATTTTTTTTTTTTTAGGTCAACTTACATCTATTGAGCAATTTCTCTATGAGCATAAAAATGTTGATACATATGTGTATGAGTTTACAATAGGAAAACTTTCATCTCTACTCACCAGTGGAAAAAGATAAAGCATCATTTTATTTAGACAGTTTACATCTTGAGTAAATATCCTATCTCCAAGTTTATAAAATTTCTTCAAAGATTTACTTTAGTTGAACTGTGGTTAATCGGGCTTCCCTGGTAGCCCAGATGGTAAAGCATCTGCCTACAATGAGACCCGGGTTCGATCCCTGGGTCGGGAAGATCCCCTGGAGAAGGAAATGGCAACCCACTCTGGTATTCTTGCCTGGAACAGTATTATATTAGTTTCAGGTATATGACATGGTGAATCAATATTTTTACAGGTTATACTCCATTTAAAGTTATTTTAAAATGTTGGCTATATTTTTAATTTAAGAAAAATTTGAATGTCAATGGTCAAGAAATCCTGTTCTTCCTAGTTGCTCTGGAAGCATTTAGTGATCCAAAGATTGTCTAAACAAGTTCCATATTTATGCAGTTAGAATCACAGTCTTTATTTTCTCCTTCATTCATAAAGGGAGCTCTCTTCTGTTGCTGAAGCGGCTCTTGAGGTAACTTGACATGTTAACAGCCACCTCAGAGGGAATATGTGAGTGTGTGTGTGTGTGTGTGTGTGTGTGTGTGTGTGTGTGTGTGTGTGTTCAGTCATGCTCCGTTCTCTGCGACCTCACTGACTGTAGCCCACCAGGCTCCTCTGTCCATGGAATTCTCCAGGCAGGAATACTGGAGCTGATTGTCATTTCCTTCTCCAGGAGATCTTCCCAGTGATCGAACTCCAGTCTCCTGTGTCTGCTTCATTGGCAGGAGGATTCTTTACCACTGAGCCACCTGGGATGCCCCTCAGAGGGAATATGGCTTTCCCCAAATCCACTTGCCTGAATTCAAAGTATAAGAGAGAAAATCGGCTTTTAGGAAAATTAGAGAGTGGGGAATATCAGTGAGCGACGCGGAAGAAATTAGACTAGAGCCTTTATCCCATGTTTTTTCCCCCTACATTCGTCACTCGTGTGTGTGTGTGTGTGTGTGTGTGTGTGTGTGTGTGTGTCCAGTAATAAGCAAACAGGCCAATTTTCTCCTCCACTCCCACACTGGTTCAGATGTTTGACCTGAGAAGACAAACTGGGTGAAAAGTCACTGAGGACGCAGGAGCCCGGAAGCAGCTTTTATATGCTCCTCTCTCCAAAACAGTTCTATTTCTCTCACTGCCTATGTTACCCGTGACTAAAGGCACCCCATCTTTTCTATTGTCCTATTCCATAGCTACATCACTGTGCTTGCCTCTAAAATCATCCTTGTTCATGTTCACGATCATGTTCATTTGATTTGGAAAAGTTGCCTTCTGTTCTTCCTGAAGTTGGCTCCATATGCCTTTCTCAAAGCGGCCACCCCACTGCACCCCCAGGGGAGTGAAATCTACAGACAAGAGGCGTGTCCAGTACCGGCACCTCTCATAGGCGTGTCTGCAAGGCCTACAGATGCTCTTCCTGGCAGGGAAGGAGCGTGGCCCTTTCGGGGAACAGTCAGCCTTTCTGCCAGTTCAGCCTGGAGAACAGGCCCAGGGTATGTACTCTCCCTCCTGCGAGGTCTGGGCAGGCTGCCTGCCCAGTCATCTCTTTTATTGCTGGCCCCAAAAGGGAGAAACTAGACTTGGATGGGCCACATTCTGGCTGCACCTTAGGCTGGCCTTTGGCATAAGTCTAGTGGGGCCAGCCCGAGGCCCTTCTGGGTCAGAGCATGCAGACTCCTGCCTGGACCACCGGGCAGACATTTGTCCGATCGTTATCACGGGCAAACCACTCAACTCAGGTTTTGCTTTTATTTAGAATGTTTAATTCTGTGAAGCCTCGTTGTCTTTTGAGATGGGAATTTTTCTTCTTCCTAGCCCTTGTCGTTCTCTGAAATCACTTGTTTACTGATTTAGTCATAGCCTGTCTTCCCTAGAATGTAAATTTCACGAGGACAGTGCATGCATGCTGAATTGCTTCGGTCGTGTCCCACACTGCAACCTCACGGACCATAACCCACCAGGTTCCCTTGTTCATGGGATTTTCCAGGCAAGAATACTGGAGTGGGTTGTTGTGCTCTCCTCCAGGGGATTTTCCCAACCCAGGTATTGAACCCACATCTCTTATGTGGTCTCCTGCACTGGCATGTGGGTTCTCCACCACTTGCACCACATGGCCATAAAGAGTTAGCTAGAGAAGAATTTTAAAAGCATACTGCAAAGAACCATTTTTATATTAAATCTCATTCAATGTTTCCTCCGGTCTGAGGAGCCTGAATAAATGGGGCAGCATGCTTAAAGTATAAAGATTCTGCATAAACTCTTATCATCGATTCCCTCAAAGATTGAGACCTGATCAATTTCACTGTCTATTGTAATCTCCCACTGCCTATAACCATGCCTAACTCATGTTCACCCATGGGCTCCACTTTGTAAAACATAAAAATTGAGGCACCAGGTGGCTGCCTCCAATCTTCCCAAAGTCCAGCTTCTGGGAATGTGTCCCCAGGCTCCTGCCTGTGTCTCTCCCAAAATACCATCTCATGAAAGGGCAGGCCTGGAAAGGGTAGGGATGTCACAGTCTCCGCCCCCCGCCCCCCGGCCGAGAAACCTTTTGCTTCTCTTTCTGAGAGGTAGTTTATTACTTTTTTGTGTCTGCCATAACAACTGATCTTAGGGCAGAGGACTGGAAACAATGGAAGTGTTTTCTCTCATAGTTCCAGATGCCAGAAGTCTGCAATTGAGGCAGGGCCACCCTGCTTCTGAAGGCTTCCTTCCTGGCATCTTCTCACTCCTGCTGGTTGCCAGCAATAGGCGTTCCCTGGTGTTCGGCCACATCACCTCAATGTCTCTCTCCATCATCATCATCTTCATCTCTCTCTCCTCTGTGGGATGCTGTTCTCTCATCTTACAAGGGTATCAGTCACTGGATTTAGAGAAGACAGAGGATGAGATGGTTGGATGGCATCACTGACTCAGTGGACCTGAGTTTGACCAAACTCCAGGAGATAGTGAAGGACAGGGAAGCCTGGTATGCTGCAGTCCATGGGGGTCCTAAAGATTCAGACATGACTGAGTGACTGAACAGCAACAGCTAATCCAATAACCTCATTTTAGCTATTAATTCTGCAAAGACCCCATATCCAAAGAAGGTTGTGCTCTGAGGCTATCGGTGGGCAGGCATTTTGGAGACGCTATCCAACCAAGATCAAGTAAGTGGACCCCACGCACTTACTTGTTTTAAATCGTATGCCCTCTCTGTGCTCTGTGTCCTCAGCTGTAAAATAGGAATGCCAGTCATCCCTGCCTCTCTGAGTTATCATCATGTGCTTAGTAGGGTGACTGGCACACCTGGAGAGCTGTGTAGGGTAAGATGCGGTCAGCCAAGTGCCTATATAGATGCTTCACAGAGGTGAACTGGACACCCATATCATCCAGGACGCCTCCGGGGATGACAGGTAAAGGAAACAGACTCCCAGGGCCAGCCAGGAAGCACAGGGCAGGACACCCAACCAGGCCGAGGCCATGGTACATGGGAAAATTCTTTATCTAGAAGAATTGAGCCAAAGGAAGAGAGGAGAAAGGGGGCATCTTATCTGGAGGGAGGGGTGGTGGCAGTAGCAAGGGGGAGGAGGTAGGAGGACCTGGCATGTTCAGAAATCATCATTGGTCAAGATGGTTAGCAAGAGAGGCAGAGGAGGAGAGTCAGGCGGTAGACCCCTGGAGTTCTCCAAGGTCGCTTCTGGCTTTCAGCCATCTTAATCCGTTCAGGCTGCGTTATCGAAAATACCATACACTGGGCAACTTATAAGCAGCAGACATTTATTTCTCACAGTCTTGGAAGCTGGAAAGTTCAAGACCAAGGTTCTGGAGGACTCAGTGGTGAGGGCTGGCTTCCTGGTTCACAGGCAGTTATTGTCTCCATTGTGTCCTCATATGGCGGACGGGTCAGGGGTCCCTGGGGTCTCTGGGGTCTCTTTTGTGAGAACCCTAATCCCGTCCTTGAGGGCTCCACCTTCTCACCTCCCAGTGACCCCACTTTCAAATACCATCACCTGGGGCGTCAGGATTTAGCATGAGTTTGCGGGGGACACATTCATTCAGTCTATAGCATCAGTAGTTCTCTAAGCCCTGGGTTGGTCAGAGCAAACCAGTATTCCCTTGAACTACCCAGCTCTCAGGACTGATACGTGGGTTGCTGGTATCTTTGTGATCACAAAGGAAGCCCAGAGGTGAGGTTTCCTATGAAAGAGTTGCTGAGATTTCATCTAGTTTTATGAAAAACGTTAGCAAAATATTCAGTATGTCTCCCAATGTTGTATCTATTAAAGGAGGCATCCCAGATGTGTGTGTGTGTGTGTGTGTGTGTGTGTGTGTGTGTGTGTGTGTGTGTGTGAGCCTGACTCATGGTACAACCACAGTAGGGCAATGAGGCTCACCGTCTTGAAGTCTTGCAACTAAAACCCGTCCTTCGGACCTACCTTTTTTAAAAATAATTTTATTTGTTTATTTATGACCTTGCTGGGTCTTCAGCGCTGCACAGGCTATTTTTCCAGCTGTGGCAAGCAAAGGCTATTCTCCGTGACGGTGCTTGGGCTTTTCATTGTGGTGGCTTCTCTCATTGCGAAGCACCGGCTTTAGGGCACGTGGGCTTCAGTCGTTGTAGCTCATGGGTTTAGTTGCTCTGAGGTATGTGGGATCTTCCTGGACCAGGAATGGAACCCATGTCTCCTGCATTGACAGGCAGATTCTTCACCACTGAGCCACCAGGGAAATGCCTCTGATCTACTTTTATGACCCATCACATCTGCTCATGTCCCACTGAGGCAAAGACACACACCTGATTCCCTTTGGAATGCGAGGTCTAGACACATGGGTATCACACAGTCACACATGCAGCTCTTCCATCTCAAGGACCCCGGCTTCTACGTGGGGAGCCTCCAGAAGCAATTGCCATGGTTAGTAGGGTCCAGACCTTACTTGCATCATCAGGAAACTAGAAGTAAGAGTCCCTTCGGCCACTTGAGGACACAAGCTTGCAAGTCTTCATGACTTGCCTGGGGCCACGTGGGCACTCAGGATGGGGGTCATTCTTCAGCCAGGTTATCCTGTCATTAGCCGGGACCCTTCTCCCCCGGAGTGAGCCTCCCCACCAAGGCAGCATCCTCCAGACCCACTGAAAAATACCTGTCTTCTTCTTTTCTCTTCCTGAGCATCTTCTGGTTCCACTGAATCCCTGTTTCAGCAAAGCCATAACCATTTCTCATCCCTGTATTCCTTGGTGTCTAGAACGCTCCTGGTCAGGATGAGATGCTTTTATTTCTTTCTTTTTGGTTTTATGAGGATTTTGTGTGTGTGTGTGTGTGTGTGATGTCAGACTTCAAAGGAAGCCTCCCACTGTAAAGATCACGACCAGACTCACATTAGTGATTCTTTCTCATTCCTGTGGGGGAAAGGACGGTGGTGCTAACACATGTCTCATCTCCCCCTTGACATGCAGTCTCTTTCAAGTGAGTTCACAAAGCCCCCTCACTTTCTCTTTCAGGTCCTAAAATAGTATGTCAGGAATCAACAGCTGCCTACGCAGCCAAGAAGCTGAGCTCCCGGTGACTTCATTCGTCACCGCACCCCCCAAGCCCCCTAATCTTCGTGTTCCCAGCCTCGTGTCAGCACTCGGCTCCCCTCTCGTGTCTGGCTTTCCTCAGTAAATCCCTAAGTGCCCCTGTTCTCACTAAGTCACCGAAACCCTGGCCACAAGGCGGGCAAAACGAGATTTAATTGAATCTCTTGGCGATGATTCACAGAAGAAAAGCCCGACCGCGTGACCTGGAAACCACACAGTGGGGAGTTTAGAAACCGTCAGCGTAGTCAAAACAATGTTCCTGGTTCAGCCATTGAGTGAAGTTCAAAGGAACAAAGACATCAGTGAGAACAGTATCATGCCAAGGGCGGCCTGAAGAAATACACTTACCTGGGCATGAAGCCTTCTGGGGTGAGGCGTCCAGGACTTTCAGTCCTGTTAGTTACAGGAGGGCTGGCTCCAGGGAGGAGCAGGTTGAGAGGATGTATCAGGATCCAAGACTGCTGGAACAGGTAACCACAAATGAGCTGATTTAAAACTATAGAAATGGATTGTTTCACAGCTATAGAGGCTGGATGTTCAAAACCAAGGTGTCAGCAAGGGCATGTTCCCTCCTAAGGCTCTAGGGAAGAATCCTTTCTTGCTCCTGGTGTCTCCCAGTACTCCCTGACATTCCTCACATTGTAATCGCGTCACCCAGTCTCTGCCCCCATCTTCACAAGCATTCTCTTGTGTTTATGTGTCTCCTTTTCTCACCAAGACACCCATCGTTAGCTTCAGAGCCTGCCCTAATCTGGCATGACCGCATCCTAACTGTATCCAGTCGCATCTACAAAGATCTCATTTCCAAACAGAATCACATTCTAAGGTTCCAGATAGACATGCATATTTGGAGACGAAACCATGGCTCATTGGCTGTATTCCACACATCATCCCCTGCCCATCTTGTAGAGTTAGTTGTTCCTGGTCTTGATTTTGGAGCCTCCTGGACTAGAATCTGGGCTACCCTCATAGATCAGTTGGTAAAGAATCCCTCTGCAATGCAGGAGACCCTGGTTCAATTCCTGGGTCAGGAAGATCTGCTGGAGAAGGGATAGGCTACCCACTCCACTATTCTTGGGCTTCCCTTGTGGCTCAGCTGGTAAAGAATCCACCTGTAATGCAGGAAACATGGGTTCGATCTCTGTGTTGTGAAGATCCTCTGGAGAAGGGAAAGGCTACCCATTCCAGTATTCTGGCCTGGAGAATTCCATGGACTATACAGTCCACGGGGTTGCAAAGAGTCAGACACGACTGAATGACTTGGTGCGTAATGTTGAATCCTGACCTTTTGACTTTCATGTTTGAGGGAACAGTGTCAGCATGTGACACATGGCTGGTGTGGTTTGATGGAAAGAGCACTGAGTGTTACTGTGGGGAAATCTAGAAGATGGAATGGTGGGCAGTGTCCAGTCTGCAGAGTCTGGTCAGAGAGTTATGTCCTGATAACAGACACGTTTCCTTAGAACTGTTAGTTACATCTGATGTGTCCTCACTGAAGGAGGAAATGTTGATTGCATTAAAACAACAATCATAATAGAGGAGACTTAAATGATTGAATAAGATACTCATCTACCCCATACATTATAGTTTTTGTCCACATATGAGAAAGGAAGATACTCCCACTAAGAAATGTGGCAGGAACTCCCATAAGATGTCCCAGGGATTCCCTCTAACTTTTGGAGCAAGGAATCAGAAGGGAGGTTAGAGAGACCATGGCTTTGGAATGTTTTAATGTTCACCATAGGCTATTAGCACTCAGAGCAAAAAAAATGGTACCGTTTCCAAGATCTTACATTCCAGAATGTTCCTCCATCTGTAGCCTCCACTCGTTCCCATCTACCAGGTTCACTCCTTCATGGTGACCCCAGAGATCTCTGGTCAACCCTTTTCTCAAGCCAGTCAGCACCTTGATAATCACTGTCCAGACACCGATGGGCTGAACCCTGCAGTCGATTCCCTGGAGGTCTCACCAGCGCCTACACTCCCATCACGCTACTGCAAGACACTGATTGGACCGTGAGCACTTTCAACCCAACATTCAAATGAATTCCCTTCTACTTCTCAGCAGAGTTCTGAAGTCCTCACCCTCATTCTTCAGTCACAAAGAAGGGCTGTGGCAAACTTCAGAAACTATATGGAGCTGGAATTTATGGAGCTCTGCCATGGTTGGGTGTGGAATGAAGGATGGGCATTTCAAGTAAGTCAAGTCTGAAATTTGAGCTCTGGTGACTAAGGGCTGCTAGTAAAACTCACAATGTCCTTTATCTACTCTCACTCTTAAGCCTCCTAAGTATTAGTGGAATTACCAAACCACCTGGACACAATCTTTTTAAAACTTTTCATTTTGTATGGGGGTATAGCCAATTAACAAAGAAGGCTGTGATATTTTCAGGTGAACAGTGAAGGGACTCAGCCATGTATAGATGTATCCATTCTTTCCCCCAAACTCTCCTTCCATCCAGGTTGCTACGTAATATGGAGCAGAGTTCACTGGGATCTACAGTAGGTCCATTTTAAATATAGCAGTGTGTACATGTCCATCCCAAACTCCCTAACTATTTCTCTCTGCTGACCATAGCTCCCCCACCACCCCCCGCCACCCATAGCAACCATAAGTTGGTTCTCTAAGCCAGGGACAAAATTTTATTATTATTATTCTAAACTGTGCATCATTTTCTCACACTTTCCAACTTCTCTCTTTCTAGAAAGTAGATCTTGGTCGCCAGGGCTGAAATTTCAGACTTGACTTACTTGAATGCCCATCCTTCACTCCACACCCAACCATGGCAGAGCTCTATACACTCCAACTCCATGAAGTTTCTAAAACTCTTACCTCCCATCTGAGAACCAAGTGTGCTGTAGGTCCAGAACACAAGAGAAAGACCACATAGGACAACACAGTAACAAGACTGTATCATAACCCTTATTGTAATTGACCTTTACGTTACTCCCAGAAGGCACGTGGCATGCTATCAGATGTGTGAATGAGCAACGAACCCAACATGTTGATAACTTATCAAGAGCGAAGGCCATTTAGTAGTAGTCATAAATGTATTTATTTTTAATAAATAAAAGTCAATCTATTTTAGCATGTATTAGTAATAGTCACAATATTAAATTTAACTAGCTTTTCTTTTACCCGGATTAACGAAAGTCTATCAAGAGTTTTAGAGAAAAAAAGGCCATTGTTTCTGGAAAGAATGACTCACTCAGTCTTTTAGCTTTGCGCTTCCTGTGATTCACATCGCCTTTAGAGCTTCTGACGCTTAACCTTCCTAGAAGTCATATTGAAAGACAAGAGAGATGCTTGGGGCATAATTTGGGATGTCCCGTAGGCCTGAATCTTCCCCAGATTCAGCTTCGCACACTTGCTGGTTGACAACATGTGTGTTCAGTGCCTTTTCCCTACGTAGTCTGCTGGATGTAGAGAAGAGCCACAGAGAACAGAGAGCTAGGCGCTCCGGACATTCCCGAAAATTTACTTGGTTAACAGCATGACGAAGCAGAACATGCCAACCTGGCTTCAAATCTGGGTTCTATTACCTCCTGGTTGTGAGATCTTGGGGGATGGCTTAAGTCCTTTGAGTTTATTTCCTTTTTCACAAAGTGGAGATAATATCACAGTTTTATTCATGAGGCTAAATTTTTAAATGATAAAGGAGAAAAATTGACAACAAAGCTAAGTCTAGTGGATGATAGCTTTCCCAACCAATCCATCTGTCTCTCAGGCACACATGAGCACAACCACACACACATACACTTATACTAGTATCTTCTGATTTCATAACTGAGTCTTGGGCTGACCCTGGGACCCTCATAAGAGCTACACTTTCACCAACAGCAAATCTTCCTTTTACTTAACGTCTGGTATCAGTGGTAGTTGCTTGGATAGATTGGATTTAGAAATCTGTCCCAGGACTTCCTGGTGCTGAAATGGAGCAGATTCTGCCTGCCAGTGCAAGGGGGTTTGATCCCTGGTCCAGGAAGATGCCGCATGCTGCAGAGCAGCTAAAGCCCATGTCCCATGGCCAAGAACAGCCACACGAGAGGAAGCCCTCGAGCAGCACTGAAGACCCAGCGCAGCCAAACACAAATCAGTTAATTAATTTAAAAAAAAAAAAAGCAACTCTGAAAGACATTCTGTCCCTGAAAGAGCTCTCTATACCTCGTACGTGGCAAAAAGAGACCTTAAATCGTCAGTGGGAAGGGGAAGGGCAATGCATAGTTGCAATGATTCCATGAGATGAGCACTGACGTACTTGTGACAAAGGGAAGTGGAGCAGGGCGCTCAGTGAAGGTTGGACAGAAGGAAGCCCTTTCTGTCTGCACGAAGCCCTCAACCTCCACACGTCCCAGTGAATATGCCCAGCCAACTGCCAGCAAGGCGCACTGCAGTCTCCCTTTAGAGAAGCATGTTTAGCCGCTGTTCTAAGACCCATCGTTTCGGACTTTTGTTCAAACAGTAGCCCCATTTTTAACTAGAGCAATTTGAAATGGAGGCTCCCACGGCAGTATGGCAATGACCTACAAATAATGAGAAAACAGGTCTCGGGACATTTTCACTAAGGAAATAAACACAGCCATTGTGAAACTTAGAGCTGTATCATCATGGTGAACGGAAACTTTAAAAACTAGGTCATTGTTTAATAGTCTGGAACATCTAAACGACCAAACTAAATGGATCAGATTCACAATCAAGTGAAACACACCAGGAAAACTCAGTTCTCTATGTAAGCAGAAATAATATTCTCCTGAATTCCATGGCTATGTGGGTCTACATCTTTGTAAAGTCTAGCCATGACTAAACTACCCAATGATAGGTAGCAAATTAACTGTTAAACCTTTTTCAGACTCTCAAAGAAACTTCCAGGAAAAACAATTCATTCTTGGATGAGCTAAGATGATCCACACAGAATCTATTCTTGGTGCCAGATCAAAGAACTCCATATTTTTACTGGTTTATTGCTTTCTTAAAGATTTTCTTTGATATGGACAATTTTTTAAAGTTTTTATGGAATTTTTTGCCATATTGCCTCTGTTTTATGCTTTGGTTTTTTTGGCCAGGAGGTATGTAGGATCTCAGCTCCCCGACCAGGGATCAAACCCACACTGCCTGCGTGGGAAGGTGACATCTTAACTCTTGCACCGCCAGGGAAGTCCCTATTGCTTATTTTTATCAGGAAATTTGAATAGTACTGTTATAGACTTTTCATATCTAATTTGCAGTGGGAAATCAGAAGAGTATTACCACATCTCAGTTATCCTAAACAACAATAGACTGGTCATTTTATCATCACCAGAATTAAATGTGTGACTCCGGGGCTGTGTGGCCACAACAGAGTCTTCAAGAGGAAGCACTTATGTTTCTTTCACATCAGACTAATGTAGAAATCAAGAAGTTCAAAATTCACTTCCCAAAGTATGTCAGTAAAACAACTCTCTCCTATTTAGACCCTCAGCTGCTGTTGATCTTAACGGGGGCCTTTCCACAAACTTCATCTCCCTCTTTGATATTTTAGCCTCTTAATCATTTTAAGTCAACAATCCATAGCTGACAGTTCTGCTGATAAAGTACCTTTATAATGATAGACTTGGTGTTTAAATTTCCGCCTACGTCTTCTCTAAGTTGGTGACCTAATTGTAGCTGATGCTTCCAGGAGAAATACTCACTTGTTAACCTCAAGTTATTTCTGGGCACAGCTGAAATAAAATAAATTGCTTTTTAAGCATACAGGTCCAGATTCTGTGTCTTATTTTCCATTTCTCCTTGTCCATTTTTCCATGTAGGTTTTATCTGCTACCTATAAACCATGAAAAACAAATTATTCCATTCAAATCTTTGGAAAGGGCTGTTCGCTGGCACAAAATCGCATTGTCTGGTACTTTTTCTCTCGTTTTGAATTTCTGGAAGGGAAATCCTCCTTATGAGAAGACTTAACTTTCCATCAGTAATGGGGAAAATGGTTTCCCTAGGGACGATAGAGGTAGATTTATAAGAGAAAACTCAGCAGAAATAAAAATCAGCACAGCTGATTTTTGATCTGTGTCTGTTGGGTTTTTTTGGTTTTATTTTTGTTTTTAGTGATGTTGATCCTTATTCTGCCAGTGACCTGGAAAAAAATGAAGAGGGGAATTGAAAAAAGTGGGAGGCCAAACAGTACAACACATTTTGGAAACCGTTGTTTCAGTTGTGTGCTATTTAAATGTCACCTTTACAACCCAAAAAAGAAAATGCACTCTTCATATCTTCAAAGCAGAATCCCCTATCCCCGGTTTATGTATGGCTCACGACATCTGCTATAGGTGGGGGACCACACTGGTTTGGCTTATACCTATTGTCCTAGAGTCTTGGGTTGGCCAAAAAACTCATTGGGGTTTTTCCATACCATGTTATGGAAAAATATGAATTAGCTTTTTGACCAACCCAATAGTCCTTAATTGGTAATAGCACCGCCTTTCCAAATGGAGCTAGTGGTAAAGAACCTGCCTGCCAATGCAGGAGGCACAAGAGACTCAGGTTTGATTCCTGGATCAGGAAGATCCTCTGGAGGAAGGCAAGGCAATCCTCTTCAGTATTCTTGCCTGGAGAATCCCATGAACAGAGGAGTCTGGCAGGCTATATGGTCCATAGCGTAGAAAAGAGTTGGACATGACTGAAGCAACTTAGCACAGCATGCATATCTCTAGTCAAGCTGAAAAATATTCTATTTTGATGATAAGTTTCCTGCCAGGCTCCTCCGTCCATGGGATTTCTCAGGCAAGGATATTGGAATGAGTTGTCATTTCCTTCTCCAAAGAACTTTCCAAGACTTACCCCTAGGTGTTTGCAAGATGCCTTATTTAGACAGAAACCAGTAAGAAGAAATGGTTTCAGAGAACTTAGTCCATTGTTCATATGGAGAGATGGAGACCCAGATGGGTCTAAGCCCTGCTCCTCAGTGACAAAGCCAGGATCGGAGTAATAGGAGCAGATCTTTATATGGTGCCTTTTGTCAAGCCAGGCGCTGCTCTGAGCCCTCTGTGTACACTGACTAATTTAATCCTGACCATAACCTGCAGGGTAGGTCCAATCGTTATCCTGTCTGACTACAACCAGCTTGTCCCAGGCCATGAACCAGTGGAGGGCAAGGCTGTGCTAGGAGCCAGGCCGCCTGGTTCTAGCATCTGGTGAGTTCCACACCTCACTCTTCCATCCAGAGCCAACACTTCTGATTCTTGTTTCCACCTTCTTCTCTGTATTATGTTGCTTTTGGACCAAGGAGAGAAAAGATTGTTAGTGAAAACTTAGCCTCATTTTTCCAAGCTGATATTTTTATATTACTCTGACCATCATCCAAGTACTACCAAAGTCACTTAAAAACAGAGAAAGTTTAAAAATAGATATGACATAGACTTACCAGACAGCTTCCCCGGTAGCTCAGTTGGTAAAGAATCCTCCTGCACTGCGGGAGACCTGGGTTCGATCCCTGGGTTGGGAAGATCCCCTGGAGAAGGGAAAGGCTTACCCACTCCAGTATTCTGGCCTGGAGAATTCCATGGACTGTTTAGTCCATGGGGTTGCAAAGAGTCAGACATGACTGAGCAATTTTCACTACCAGATGATAAATAGGTTTTCAGAGAAGATAACCAAAATGTTGAACCACTGGTACAACCACTTAGAAGGAAGGCAGCAGTAAAATGACCACCCCAGAGGGACTGACTAAAAATCAGCCTTGTGGAGTTTTTCTTTTTAAATAAAACTTTATTTAATTTTTTGGCCATGCTGTGCAGCACGCAGGATCATAGTTCCCTGACCTGGGATTGAACTCATGTCCCCTGCAATGGAAGTACAGAGCCTTAGCCGCTGGCCTGCCAGAGAAGTCCCAGCCCTGTGCTTTTCATGTTAGCATTTATTTGTCAAGGTCTGCTGAATGGTACCATAAGCCCCCGAACAAATCATGTACACATTTTCATAATTCTCTTTGCAGAGCAGCTGATAAAGCACCCATGGAAAGGTTTCTGTTAATAAATACTGTGTGATAGTGATAATATTCAGTACTTGCCTCTGAGGTGCCAACCTATGCAAAAAAAAAAAAAAAAGTATTGGCCATAGAACTTATAGGAAAAAAATGAAGAGGGTTTACAGCATACAAAGCTTGGAGCATATGTTTAAGAGCACAGCCAGATCCAGAAAGCATCTTTCTCTCATCCCATGGACCGTGTGAGCCACAGCTGGGACTCTAGAACTTGGGCATGGGAATATGCAGAGCATCCTTGAGCCTTCGTGGCTCCCAGTTAGCCTTGAAAGTGAAAATGAAAGCTGCTCAGTCATGTCCAACTCTTTGCAACCCCAGAGACTGTAGCCCACCAGGCTCCTCTGTCCATGGGATTCTCCAGGCAAGAATACCGGAGTAGGTAGCCATCTCCTTCTCCAGGGGATCTTCCTGACCCAGTGATCAAACCTGGGTCTCCTGCATTACAGGCAGATTCCTTACTGTCTGAGGCACCCATGGTTGGAAACTTCAGTGCTCACAGCCTACTGATGAGAGTGGGAATCTCAATGGAGCTAGTAAAGAGTAACTTTCCAGCTTGTGAAAGAACATCCATCTCCTAAAAGACAGGAAGGGCTTACCTGGTCCAGCATGAATAAAGGAGTTATTTTTGTCTGAGAACTCTGGCCGGGGAGACTCCATGGCCACCTAAAAACTCCTTTTTGAATCCGGGTGGCTTAGGAAAACATGCTTCAGTATCAGAACACAGAGACTTGAAGCATGTAGAGGTTTAAATGATAAGGCAGCCCACGCTTTATCAGCAGAACTGGCAGGAACATCAGACAATCCCTTAATTACCCTCTACAGCTGTTCTTAAATATTGGAATCTCTTAGCGCTGATCTGGTTCACAAAAGGAGCAGCAAATGTTGCAAAGTTAGTGCTTTTTAACCAATAAACACACGGTGATGAAATATGTGAAGCCGCAGTAGACAAGTAAGATAAATAAATAAATAAAAACTTTCCAATAAAGTGATCTTCTCCCAGTGACATCTTGTTATTCCAGTAAAAAATAGAATCCTCAAGTTTGGCAATAGTTTTTTCTTCTTGTGAAAGCACAAATAATAACACAATAAAACTAGGCTTTTTGGCATATACTTGAAGGTGGTTAAAAGGAAGATATGTCCATTTCTTTTTTTACTGTGTGGAATAGTATTCCCATTCATTTCCCCCGTGAGGACCACTGAATTTTGAGTTCAGTAGAAAACTAACCTAGAACCAGCACCTTCATACTCACACCCATGTAAAGTAAGTCATTGTGGTAGACCTTTCGGACAGATCATTCACTGGGCATAATTCGGTGTTTTCTTGGTGAAGATTCTGAACATTTCAAACAATAGCCGTAGTCAAATAAAAACCGAACAAATAATTAGATGCTCAACTTCTCTCAAACTTTAAATTAGCAATTTGGTTTTATTTAGTTAGTTTTTTTGTATTTTATGGAAATATTCTTTCATTTACTTTGTATTGAAGTAGAGTTGCTTTCCAGTGTTGCGTCAGTTTCGGGTGTACAGCAAAGTGATCTGATGATTCTTTTCCATATAGTTTTTCCTTACAGGTTGTTACAAAATATTGAGTGTAGTTCCCTTTGCTATACAGAAGTCCTTGTTGGGGGCTCCCCCAGGGGCCCAGCAGTAAAGAATTCATCTGCAATGCAGGAGACTCGCAGGAGACATGGGTTCAACCCCTGGGTCAGGAAGATTCCCTGGAGGAGAGCATGGCAACCCACTCCAAATTCTTGCCTGGGAAATCCCCTGGACAGAGGAACCCCATGGGGTTGCAAAGAGTTGGATACAACTGAATGACTAACACAGGCACATGTGCATGCACACACTCACACACACACACACACACACACACACACACGGCAACACAGTGTCATGAAAAAAGCTAGACCTGGTGGTGGTGGTTTAGTCACTAAGTCGTGTCCGACTCGTGTGACCCCATGGACTGTAGCCTGCCAGGCTGCTTTGTCGATGGGATTCTCCAAGCAAGAATACTGGAGTGGGTTGCCATTTCCTTCTCCAGGAGATCTTCCCAACCCAGAAATTGAACCCAGGTCTCCTGCATTGCAGACAGATGCTTTACCGACTGAGCTATGAAGGAAGCCCATTAAGGAGGAACATTTTCTTCTACTGCTTGCTGGTTGGGTCTACCTAGTGTTACATTTGCCCTACGGTCAGGTTGTCCAATCACTCTGAGCCTTGTTTTGACTTCTATGAATATTGTGATACAGTGCGAGAATTTAGCAACTTTAAATATCCAACACAAAGTAGAAGCTTAAAGCATGACACACATATGTAATGTCACAATCTGTTGCTTAAAACTTTTTCCCCCAGTATTTCAATGGCTGACCCAAAATTACAACATTTTTAATGGACCTATAGAAAAGACAAGTGAGATAGGCTTTGCTATTTTTGCACAATGTTGATAATTCTGCTCCTTAAAAGAAAATCCCAAGGAACTAGTTAGTGTGCAGAAAATTCTTTTCAGGAAGAATGTTGAAACAAAGCAGGAGCAGACAGCAACCCAGGAGACTGGGGTGGCCCTTACAGACCTGGTGCCGCCTTTGTCTGCCCCAGACTTCATTCCACCTTCATGTTCTTCTGTTTGCACCCCTCATCTGAACCCCAGATTTCAGGTTTGGAAAACAAAACCAAATGACCCATGAAACATAAAACAAGATCCAACTAAACACTGTGAGCTCTCTCTGGCTTCAAGTCAAAACGTGGCTGAACCACAAAGCATCACCTGGTTTTGAGTAAAAACCACACTGAACCACCATTTTTTTTTTATGGTTTCGATTTGAAAACGGGGTTTCATGCAAAGCTTGCCCTAGTTTCAGAAGAGTTCCTTGGCAGAGTACAGGCAAGGCTTCAGCTAGTATGGACTCTGCGACATTGGCAGCCTCAGTCGGCCCGTGTGGAGGCAATTTCTTCTCATTCTGCCCTTCGAACACTGCCCAGGTTTTGCACAATCTTAATCACATGATCATTAAGATGACTGAAAATCATAAGATGTATTGATAAGAAATACAGTCAATCAGTTCATCTCTTTGTACTTAGCTTTTACAAAAATGGAGAAGAAAATGTTTGAAAAGCGATGAATCAAAAAGAGTGGGGAGAATCTAAAGATTTATCTATGTATGGAGGCAACGAGGAGATTTGAAGAAATTCTTAGAGTAATCAGGGCCAAAATTCCACTTTCATGGGAAATAGTAAGATCATAAATGCAAGTGAAAGTGAAAGTGAAGTCGCTCAGTCATGTCCGACTCTTTGCGACCCCATGGACTGCAGCCTATCAGGCTCCTCCGTCCATGGGATTTTCCAGGCAAGAGTACTGGAGTGGGTTGCCATTGCCTTCTCCTAATAAATGCAAAGTGGCCTATATGAGTATATGGAGCGATGAAACCCCTCAGTTCTTCCCTCCTTGTGTGTGTGTGAGTGTGTGTGTGTGAGTCTGCATGCGTGCATGCGCACTCAGTAGTGTCAGACTCTTTGCAACCCCATGGACTATAGCCTGCCAGGCTCCTCTGTCCAAGGGATTTCCCAGGCAAGAATACTGGAGTGGGTTGCCATTTCCTACTCCAGGGGATCTTCCTGACCTAGGGATTGAACCTGTGTCTCCTGTGTCCTGCATTGGTCAAAGAATTCTTTTCCACTGAGCCACTGGGAAGCCCTTTCCTCCCCTTAGAAGGAGATGAAAGCCCTTCTCAGAAGCCAAGAGTGTCAGATGAGCCATTTCCCCTGGGAGGTGATGACATTTGGAGAAGGATTAATATGAAGGCGCTCTAAGCAGAGTTCTCCATGACTTTAAAGGAGCCCACCATTGTTCTCTCTATAAATTAAATGAGTGCTTGAGATTTAAAGGGGATTATAATCATGAACACATGGAAGAATGGATTGAATATATAAATAAGCATTTTTACATCAATAAATGCAAAATTTAAAAGACTAACAATAAGAGAAAATAAATGGCCTGCTGAAAAAGAGCTTATATCTGTGTAATACTATAGAATTCACACACAAAACTTCCCACATTGACATACTGCATCCTTCACCCCCTCTCCCCTCACCCCCTCCCCCAAAAATCCATGAGGTAATCAGTGCAGGCCCTGGAAAGATGTATCTGTCCAATCCAGGTCTAGAGGTTAGTAAACTGTAGGAATTTGACCTTCTCTTATTTACCTCCATGTAAAAAAAAAAAAAAATTAGGACTTCCCTGGTGGCTCAGACAGTAAAGCGTCTGTCTACAATGCAGCAGACCCGGGTTTGAGCCCTGGGTTGGGAAGATCCCCTGGAGAAGGAAATGGCAATCCACTCCAGTACTATTGCCTGGAAAATCCCATGGACAGAGGAGCCTGGTAGGCTACAGTCTATGGGGTCGCAAAGAGTCAGACACGACTGAGCGACTTCACTTCACTTCACAGACAATAATGGACTTCCCAGGTAGCTCAGTGCAAAAAAGAATCTTCTTGCCATGCAGGAGATGTGAGTTCAAACCCTGGGTCAGCAAGATTCCCTGGAGGAGGGCATGGACACCCACTTCAGTGTTCTTGCCTGGAGAATCCCATGGACCGAGGAGCCTGGTGGGCCAGAGTCCTGAGTCAGAAACAACTGAGGAGACTCAGCACACACGCAGAACACACGCGCAGGCAATAATGCATCCTTGGCAGGACTACCGGGCAGCAACAGGAGACAGTCAGATGCACTAATCACTGCAATAGAATGTCCCAGGAACCAGGGTGGGAATATCCTATAAGGAGTTAAGGGGCAGGAATTAAAGATCCCCACACTTGCCTCCTCTCTTTCTGCATAATAGAACGCAAGGCAGAAAACTAGATACTCTCTGGGAGACAGAGCTGTAGGAAAAGAGACTTGTAACATGGTGCCATTCTGTGAGCTGCAGAAAGCCGTTCAAGTGGGAGGCTTGGTGTTGAACATACTGGTTTTGAGGGTCTCGTGAAATAGACAAGGGAAGCTCTCAAGATCCTCTAGAAAGTTAGGTATAGGTGTTCAGGGAAAGAGTTCTGGGCTGGAGACATGGATTTGGGAACGGGCTTCCCTGGTGGAATAGTGGCAAAGAATATAACATCTGGCTGCCAGTGCTGGAGTCTCAAGAGACATGGGTTCAATCCCTGAGTTGGGAAGATCCCTGGAAAAGGAAATGGCAACCCACTCCAATATGGTTTCTTTCATGGGAAATCCCATGGACAGAGAAGCCTGGGGGACTACAGTCCATTGGCTCACAAAGAGCACAAGCACGATGTCGAGGTGGTAGGTCAGTAAACCCCCCAGGACAGTCTGTTGACGAAGGGAGCAGTGGGGGTTTTGACCCCCAAGTCCTATACATGCAGCTGGATGATATAGGACACCTAAGAGAACAGGCTTAGTAAATGATGACTGCTAGCCAAGGCCACATGCCACCAACTGAAAGGGCCATTCTCGTTGTCATCCTTCAGAGCTGATCATGCAAAACCCCAAACCACTTTTGCCTTTAAGTATAATAGTAAGGCACATCCCACCATCCACTACAGAAGGTGCTTATGTGTGCATGCTCATCACTTCAGCCGTGTCCGACCCTTTGTGACCCCATGGACTGCAGCCCACCAGCTCCTCTGTCCATGGGATTCTCCAGGCAAGAATACTGAAGTGGGGTGCCATGCCCTCCTCCTCCAGGCGAGCTTCCCGACTTAGAGATCAAACCCAAGTCTCTGGTAACTCTTGCATTGCAGATGGATTCTTTACCTGCTGAGCCACCAGGGAATCACATTCACTATAGAATAGTCCATTGCAGATACCAAACCTAGGGTATAAATACCTTATTTACATAAAGGATCTATCAAGGGTGATCATATATTTATGATAGGGTTCACAGTGGAATTCTATCAAATGTCTTTGGTGATGGTAGCAGCTGCCTCACCTCTCAAGCTGCAAAACAAAAATTACATTTTGCCCACACTTTGGGGGAACAGGTTTGCTTTTGCTTATTTTCATATGTTTGCTTTTTTAAGACAATGCATATTATAAATGGATAAATGGGGCCAACAGATATCAGTTTCTCCTTCCAGAAGTTCTTTGGCACAGAACCTAGTAAAGTCTTCTGTTTGTTTAATCACCATGGATTTGAAGATATTTTGCTGTAGAATATTGATATGGAGGCAGAAACCAAATGGACATTTCCCTAGATTAAAAGTATTCATTCCATGCCCCAGAGATCATGGTTGGGCTCTCTAGTTCAATATTTCATTAATCACTTGGAAGCTGGAGCAGTGGGCAATGAAATCTCCAGTTTTGTTTTGTTTTTTTTTTTCCTAGTGAAAAATGAGCTTATCCTGGTGTCATATAAGTGGAATAAAGTAAGTAAAGATCTGGGTAGTGGATATGAGAATATCACATCAACTTAAATGTTTGCCTGTTATTTTAGGAAAAAAAATTTTCAATCATATTTAGAAAATTATGGTCTCTAAGTTACAACTCTACAAAAGATCATTAAAATTGTCCCAGAAAATGTTCTTCCACTAGAGACATCAGTGCAATGTACTGTTCCATCCAGTACAGGCCACAGAAATCCTTTAAAAGGGGCTGGTGAACCACACAACATGTTGTTATGCTTGTTCTGTGCAATATGTGGTGCTTGAGGTTTGATTGCTGCAATTCATGGGCCTCGTAGAAGAATCATTTCTCCCTCCTCTAAGCTGCTGGAGTTTCCCTCCCTCTTTGTGTCTGGTTGTACATGCATCTTCTTCAATTCAGTAAAGGCAAAATATGCACATTCCCTGTTATAAAGACCTTGTTCATAGTACATACACCATACATTCCATCATAATAGATGGTGGGATGATGGGTGGATAAATGAGTGGTTGGATGGATGGATGGATGAATGGATAAGTTGGTGGATGGATGAGTCGATGGATGAATAAGTTGGTGGATGGATAAGTGGATGGATGGATAAGTTGGTGAAAGGATGCGTGGATGAATGGATGGATGGATATATTGGTGGATGGATGATGGTTGAATGGATGGATAGATGGATCAGTGGTGGGTGGAAGAAAGGAAGTATAACAAAAATTTTAAATGTGCCTAGAAAGCAATTAAGGCCATTAAAATGATAAAGTGTTTCTTAAGGTAAAAAAATATATATATTATTCTTTAAACTGTAATGAATAAAAGAAAGGATAAAATTTTTAAAATTCCAAATGTTTAGCCTTTCCTGAAGTGACGTGTTAGTTGTGTTGTGTCTGACTTTTTGTGACCCAATGGACTGTAGCTCACCAAATTCCTCTGTCCACAGAGTTCTCCAGGCAAGAATACTAGAGTGGGTTGCCATGCCCTTCTCCAGAGGATCTTCCCAACCCAGGAACTGAACCTGGGTCTCCCGCATTGCAGGCAGTTTCTTTGCTGTCTGAGCCACCAGGGAATCCTTTCCTGGATGCTCCTTATTGCTGTAAATTCATTCTAAAAATGAATGAAGAAAAGGAATTTCAAGTTACACACCCCATTTCTTAAGGTCAGAGTCTTGATAGAAACCTATTATGTGTTTCATAAGATTTCTTTGGTGAAAGGAATTGACCCAACATTGTATTTCTTTTTTTCCCAGAGCTCTAAGGAGCTTAACACTGTGTTAATAAGTCAATTAAAACTTCACAACCAGCGTGGTGCACATAAGCACTGGCCTTTTTGACATGTTCTTCAGCCTCTAGGAGCCTCAGTTTCCTCATGTGTAGAGTTGGGATAAATATATAATGCTTACCTCACCTTCTAGGATTATGAAGATCAAGAGGGGTTATCTATGCAAAACCCTTAGTTTATAAACAGCTGGTAAGTGGTGGCGCCAGTGTTGAAATTCAGAATTGCCTAACTCCTAAGGCTTTTTTTTTCTTTTTTACTTTTTATTTTGAAATGAGTTGAACATACAGGAAAGTTGCAAGAGTAATACAGAGAAGTTCTGCATACTTTTCACCTAGATTGACCAATTGTTCACTTCTTGCTCCATGAGCTGATGTTTTCCATCACGGTGCGATGGGGTCTAGAAGAGTGTGTAAAGTAAGTGCGATCATTGTGCTGACCTCAGAGGGCCATTGTGTGATTTGGATGAGTTCACAGATGTGAAAAGGAAAACCCATAAACATAAAACCTGCAGCAAAGCCTCAAGGGACCTCCAACCAATGGGCAGCCCACCACACAGGTGACCCCTGAGCTCAGTCTTTGAACAGCCAGCCATCCAGGATCAGAACAAAAACAGTGATTTCCATGCACCACTCCTTGTCTTCACCCAGGGAAAGGGTTGGATTGGCAAAATCTCTAAAGCAGGGGTCTCCAACCTCAAAGCCGTGGACCAGTACCACTGGTGAGACCAGCAGTGGTATTAGATTAGAAATAAGGAGCCCAATCAATGTAATGGGCTCAAATCATCCTGAAACCATCCCTGCCCTCCAGTCTATGGAAAAACTGTCTTCCATGAAACTGGTCCCTGGTGCCAAAAAGGTTGGAGACTGATGCTTTCTAAAGAATATTGTGCTCAGTCACTCAGTCATGTCTGACTCTTTGCAACCCCATGGACTATGGCCCACCAGGCTCCTCTGTCTATGGAATTTTCCAGGCAAGAATACTGAAGTGGCTTGCCATTTCCTTCTGCAGGGGCTAAAGGCTATTCGCAGCGTATTAATTTGGAGAAGTGAGTGAGTGCTGCTAAATCCGCCGCATCCGTGGGTAGAGGTCATCTGCGGCGTTTCCAAAGGGTTACTGTGAAGACTAGAACACCCTCTAGCCTGTCTCCTTGCAAACCCCAGCCCTGGAATAGAATCATGATTTCCCAGTACTGAACACCGTTCTCAGAAGTGAGACGTAGCCTTTCCAAAGAGTCTATTCGTCTAGCTGCACGAAGACAAATCCTTGTCCAAAGGCATGAAAACCACTTAAATACCATGTGCAGCCCACAGAAACCATCTCCATACACAACAAAGGATGTGCTTTGACAAATTCTCTCAAGAGGCAAAGCATGAGGGCTGGGAGATGTTAACGTCTGCCATCCAGGCCTTCATGGAGAATACACACGGCCAGCACCAGCCATGTCCAAATACCCAGAAAAGATATGACCCATAACTTCTAAAAAGTTCTGTATCACATAAAAACAAGCCTGGAGATGATCAATTTTGCAGAGTAAGCATGACCCTCTCCTTTTGTCTCTCTCTCATTCTCATTCTACTTTTGACTTATTTGTAGAAAGTTATAATTAGATCGTGATTTGCCTTTTTTTTTTTCTTGAACTGATAAAGTGCCGTGAATCCTGGACAACATCCATGAGTGCAGTCACTTATGAATTTTGCTATTTTTTTGCACATAGCACCATATGCAGGCCCGACAGAGAGGCATGGTTCCGTATTGCTGGCATGCAGGAGAGCCACTGAAAGATATCATATGGTCTCCTGGCAGAAGTACAAAGTGCCTCTTGCTGTTTGATCTACTGTCTTAAACTTAAATGCAAAATCTGATAATTGGGTCAGGCAGGAGAAGAAACTGAGCAGTAAAGTTCTTTTCATTTCCTTTAGCTATTTCATCTTTTCTTCCCTTTTTTTTTTTTTTTTTTGCCTGCTTTTTCTCCGGACTCCCTCTCCCTTTTTTTTCTCAGCTCCTGAAGGAGACAGATTGCCTTGCGAATAGGATGAATTCAAAGAGGAGGTGGGTTTATGGCCAGAAACCCGTCAGAGGGTCTCCAGGCACCTCCGTCAGGTCCTTGCTAGATGTACGTTAGATTTTTGCTCCGTTAGCAACAGTCTGGATAACCATCTTGAGCTTTGCAGAAGCCAAAGTCATGGCTGGGTTTGCTTGTTTAGAAATATTACTGCCCTTCCAGACTTGGATTTGTTTAATGTAAAAGGAATTCATCAGAGTCTCACTGGCTTAGGGCATTAAGCAGACGGAGGCTTGTACTTCAAAGGGCACACAGGAGATAAATGAAAACTGAACCTCATCCTCAGACAGGAGACTCTGATACAAAAGGCCTGACTTAGACCTCTCTGCTCAATTGTTCTAAACCGGGAAAAAGAACTTTTCATTCTTGATTTCGCCACTCCAAGACCTATTGCAGAACTGACTGTGCGGATACGGAATTGTTTTAGCTGGATGTAAACCCAAATACGGCCTCTTCCTAATATATACAAATTTAGCCCTTACTAAGGAGGGGACAAATTTGGAAGTGACAAAAGTATCAGCCTTACTTTTTCAAATCACAAAAGGCAGTTTCTGTCTCTTGGGTGAGTCACTAAAGGTTTCCCCAGGTCAGGCCACCCTCTCACTGGGGTACATGCTTCATGGACATCTTGCAGCAATGTTAGAATGTTCCAGAAACTTCCTCCCCGAAAGACCACCCGGGATTTGGTGAGAGGGGAGCCTGGAAGCAAGTCATATATGTCTCTTCATGTGTGTGTATTCAGTCACATCTGAATCTTTGTGACCCTATGGACTGTCACCCGCCAGGCTCCTCTGTCCCTGGGATTCTCCAGGCAAGAGTACTTGAGTGGGTTGCCATTGCCTACTGCAGGGAATCTTCCCAACAAGGGACTGAACCCATGTCTCCTGCGTTTCCTGCATAGCCTGCATTGGCCGGCAGATTCTCTACCACTCGGCCACCTGGGAAACGCGTCTGTCCTCATAAGCACCCCATACCGATGCTGTCAGTTGGACTAAGCATGAAAGAACATTCTAGAAAAGAGCGTCTTGACTTTGAATAGAAAGTGGAGTCCCTGGGAGGCCGCCTGAATGGATTTTGCCTCTGTGAGAGCGTGGAGTGTAAGTCCTCCTCCCAAGGTGAGCCTGTCCACTAATGGCTCCGCAAGCCCCTGCCTTCAGAGGGCCCTGTCCCAGCCTCAGACCCTTCAGAGGGTAAGGCAAAAGGGTCCTTTTAACCAGGGCTTTAATTTCTAAAGCTTCCCAGGGTCCCTCCTGCTTGTCCCCTCCTGCCTGGGACTTAAGGGTCCCTGTGGAGGGTTGTGTTTTTGTAGAAGAGTGTCCAAGGCAGCAAAGCCACCCAGAGTCATGCTGAGAGCTTAGAATCAACTCGCTTGCTCAGATATGACAGGCAGGCCAGGACACAGCCCTAGATGCCCCTGCAGCCTACCTTCTGAGGCTGTCGGGGACCTGGAAAGATGGCACAGAGCTGTATCCAGGGTGTAGGGGTGGAGAGGGAAATTCGGCAGCCCACCAGGGCTGATCAGTATTTTCCCCCCCCCAGATGGTCAAGCCCTGGGAAGAGAGGGCTTGGAGCAGAGGAGCCATCCATTTATTCTCTGGCTTGTTCAGACTCAGCAGCTGCCTTTCGGAGGCCTCCCAATCGATTCTGATCCGAATGGAAAAGAGCCTGTTTCTCCAGAACAGGCGTGACACAGGTAGTTTGCAGCTCTCTTGAATGGAAGCTGCCTTAGAAACAAATGCCTGCAGTCCCAGGGTTTCCCTGGTGACTCAGTGGTAAAGAATCCACCTACCAATGCAGGAGGCGTGGGTTCAGTCCCTGGGGAGGGAAGATCCCCTGGAGGAGGGCATGACAACCCACTCCAGTCATCTGGGTCTGGGAAAGCCCATGGGCAGCGGAGTCTGGCAGACTGCAGTCCATGGGGTTGTAAAAGAGTCAGACACAACTTAGCGACTAAGCAACAATGAACTGGGAGAGTGCAGCCTGGTTCTGGCAGTCTCCAAATGCAGTCTTCCAATCCAATATTCAGGATGCTGCTAGGGTCTCAGAGGACACCAGCACTAGCATCAGTTAGTCACCTTGCTGTCCCAAGGACATCACACCCTGTCATTTCACTTAACATGACTGTGCGTGACTTCTCACCACAATGGGGCTGGAGAATCTTTTCGTCTAAAACATTAAATTAACACCAGAAGTGACTGTTATATGCCCCCTTGCACGCCTCTACAAGGGTGGATTTGCAACAACACGGATCCCCCATGGTTCAGGGGCTTTAGGAGGGAGTCATCCACCCCAGCTGATTCCAACACATTTATGGGAGAGAGAGATGGGTTACTACACTCACAATGGCCCAGTGACAGGGATCCACCAACCACTGCTTCCATCCAACCCAAAGCTCAATGCAAAAGCAAAACACAATTTTTTAAAACATTGAGGAGTTGTAAATTCGCTTTCATTACACCCGTAAGATTTTTTTTTTCTAGTGACTGAAGAAATGAAATGGTTGTCTGAATGTATTTGTAAATGGGCCCCTGCTTTCTCAGGCTCCTGATCCTCCCCTTCCTCACCTCCTCCACGTGCTTCAGGGACGAGAACCATTTCCCGTAATCGCAGTTTTCTTATTGGTAGCCTCCATCAACACGAAAAGTGAAAATCGAAAACCCTTAGGTGGAAATTAATTTAGAAACAACATTACCACAATCCTTGTATGGCATATGTAACCATAATAGCCGTTTCAGTGGGGAAAGCAAAAATAAATAGAAGGTCAAATGACATTAATTTCCATTTGCAGCAAACCCATAATTGGATCAATTATCAGATCCTAGGGGAGAAAGTAGATTGTCATTGATTGGTGGGTGAAGCCCACATGGGATAGAAGGAAACGCATGTGATGATGTCCATTGAAACTGGAAGGAGTGGGGAACCCAGTGGGACTGGAGGTGACTGCCCCCCACCCACCCAGGGCTTCCTCTAGACTGCAGAGTGGTCTTTAGGCTGAGGCGTCCACTTCTCCATTCATTGATAGGTGTCTTTGGGCAAGTTCCTTGACCCTTTGGAGCTCAATTTTCTCATCTGTTCATTGGAGATTCTAAAAGTACCTACCTGGGTGAGTTGTAGTGATTAAACAAGGATTAAATATGGTTGTAAAGATTAAATCTTAGGCAAAATCTGGGAGATGGTGAGGGACAGGAGTCCTGGCATGCTGCAGTCTGTGAGGTTGCAAGGAGTCGGACACGACTTGGTGACTGGACAGCAATAAAAGAAAAAATGTACTTGAAGAGGCACCAGGTAATTGGCTAACTGAAAATGTTAGCTAATTGTGATTAGTATATCTTTTTATTATTATTTATTATCCATGAATCAATGGTAATAAGAGTAGATTTGGGATGAGAAGTTGCAAATCTGAGTTTAAGCTCTCCTGTTTTCTGACCGTATTGTTTTGGGGCAGTAAACCGAAGCCTCAGTTTCCTTATCTGTAAAATGGGCGTCTATCAGTTTGCCTAATGTGCTGACCAGCGACACTGAATAAGAAATGGGAAAGCAGTTTGTCTTTGAACCTGAGTCTTCAGAATTCGCCTTTCTCCTGGGGACACTGGAATTGCCGCAGAGGAGAGAGTTCCAGCAGGGCTCCCTGGGACGTGACTGGCCAGTCCCTGCCCTGGTATGCAGGAACGGGTTTGCCTCATTTCTGCACGAATTTCCAGAGCTGCTACCCACAGGACACATGGGCATCTCCAGGTGTGACCCCCCAAGGATGATCTTCTGCTTCTCTCTGCAGCCTGAGGTCAGGTCAGAGAGCGGTGAGGAGCAAGGTAGACACATCATGCAGAAATGCCCCAGATCTCAGAGAGAAGACCCAGACCCGGAGGACACCCCTGCCCCACTGCATGTGTGCATTCTCTGTGTCTCGGGTTTTCATCTGAAGAGGCCGTAGCTGGTGACTCTGACCACCAGGAGTTCTAGGGAGGAAATAGGGCTCCACGGAAAGTAAACAAGAACATGCAGTTCTTTATACAAATATTCTCAAAGAACACACCAAAAATCCTTCCTCCCCTCCCCCTTTGGATGCGGGTTGAGAGCTTTTTTTCTTTTGCACCCTTATAAATATCAATGCCTTTGCTCTCTTCTCCTAATGTTTTGTTTCCCCAAAAGTGGTGCCTACCTAAAAACCGAAGTACCCGGCCCTCTGCAGTGGAAAAAGGCTAAACCAGAGGCAGAAGCGCATCGGATGCCAATGAAAACACACCAAATGATTTTTATTTTAGTTTCCTGACAGGTCTGTTACCATTTTCTGAAAATTTGGAGATGAAGCATGGAATCTAGACTCAGATTGGTTTGTACGGATGTGTTTGTGTGCACAAGAGAGTGTGTGCGTGGGTCAAATTATGTGTCAAGGAGTATGTGCGTGTGTGTGTGTGTGTGTGTGAGCATAGCTGTGTGGGTGTTGCATGTGTGTGGAAGTGTGCATGCCTATGAGCCTGTATGTGTGTGTGTATGTGTGTGCATGCGTGTATGTGAATGTGTGTCATTCAATCACTAAGTCGTATCTGACTCCTTGCCACTCCATGGACTGGAGCACGCCAGGCCTCCCTGTCCCTCACCATCCCCCAAAGTTCACCCAAGTTCATGTCCATTGAACTGGTGATGCCATTCAGTCATCTCATCCTCTGCTGCCCTCTTCTTTTGGCTTCAATCCTCCCAGCACGCATGCCCACAAAAACTGTGAGTGGGAGTATACCTGTGTGCATGTGTGTGTGCAGTGAGAACACTCTGGGTGTGAACTGTGTTCCATCCGTCCATCACACCTTCAGGATGTTCTTCCAGAGGAGACTCGAGACCACCTGGCATCAATCGTTGCCATCACGTCAGGAGAAGGGTGGAGATTGCCTGGTGGCAGAGCTGGTTTGAGGCAGAGGCCTGATCCGAGAGCAGTTTCCTCTTCCACCTCCCTTCCCATCGCTCTCCTTTTCCTTCCTCTTTGCTGACCTCTGAGACGCCACCACCTCTGGGCTATTTTCTCACCTCCCCCCATGTTAACAGGGTGTTTCTCCAGCCCTTGCTCTGGGGGATATGCACCCGGGTCTAGAGGGTTGCCTGTAGTCCAGGGTGGGGACTGAAACACCCTGAGTGCCGCCAGGGTCACAGCCTCCCCACCTGGGTCTTCTCGGCTCCCAGGCTGCTCACTGTGGCCCCAGGGCCCTGAGCCCCATCAGTTGGCTCTTCTCTGTGTTTCTCCCCAGTTCAAGTGCAGAGACCCTCTGCCATCAGCCGTGAGAGCACAGGATCTGGAGGGAATAAATGACTGAATAGCAGCCCCGCCTTCCATCTTTGAAACTAACCTTTATTGATTTGAGCTAGAGGAAAGCAGGCTCTGAGAATATTCGGAGATGGAGGGCACAGCTCGGGTGCCAGGCTCTGCAGGAATGTGGGTGTGCTTTCAGCGCAGGGGCTTAGTGAGAGTTCCAGCCATGATGCTCTGGATCACGTGACCGAGACACTAACGCCATGAGAAATGGGCCTGCCCGCAAGGGGTCCACAGTCTCACGGAAGCCAAACGCGCTGCCATCTGGACTCTCAACCTTGACTCCACACGACCATCCTTTGGGGAGCTTTTCTTTCAAAAACACTGAAAGCTGAGTGCTGGTGTCAATAGGACCATTTGTTTCTTTCCCCCATTTGCCGGGGCCTCTCCCGAGGACCATGGGGCAGGCAGGAGTTTTGACTGGCAAAGCACAAGAACTTATATTCAAATTTCATCCCCACAGCCGCGCCGTCCAAGGCTGTAGGGAAAGTGCCAACCGTGGGTGAATTTCATTTGCTTCTCAGAAGAAACGCTCCGCTCTCGACTCTTAATCAGCCTTTTTTAGATGGTTGCGGTAGGAATGTGTATATCTGGGGCTGAGGACATGGAACGTTACCTGGTGCTTAAATCTGGATTGGGGCCATTTGGCCAAAATCCTCTGGCTTGGTTGTCTGAACTCAAGCATAGCCTCCAATCATAGCCACTGATGGAATGGACATGAACTTGGGCAGATGCCGGGAGATGGTGAAGGACAAGGAAGCCTGGCGTGCTGCAGTCCGTGGGGCTGTGAAGAGTTAGACACAACTGAGCGACTGAATAACAACGTAGCCTCCAAGTGCCAGAGAAAAGCAGTAAAGAAATAAACACAAAACAGCACTGATAGAGCCATAGAGAGATGTCAACTCTTTGTAGTTAAAAGACCGTGGGAGTGGGATATTTGCCTCATTTGTGCAAATTTCTATAAGCTCTCTCTTTACCAGCTGCCTGATGGCATTTGTCTCAAATCTCATCAAAAAGGAAGAGCTAATCAGAGCATTAAAAGCAGAGAAAGAAATTTCTTTTGGTCAAACAGAACATCCTGTTTTGAGTCCCAAGCAAGCTCTTAAGTCAAAAAGGGTGCTCAGCCTTTTGCCTTTGGCAAAACACAGCCTCTTCTTTCTAAATGTTTAAAAATGTTTAGTGGGAGCAGAAAGTGCAATGAACTTCTTAAGACATCAAAAAACTATAAATTAATAAAACACATAAACAGAACTTCCATTAAACTGGGCAAGAGCTTTGAAACACAGAAAGAGGCTTACTTAGAGAAGGACCCTGATTCAGAAAGATAATTTGCTGAGAAAAGATCAAATATGCCTGCCCACCCCTTCCCCATTTCTCACAGAAGGTTTACTTGGGAAAGACTATCACCCGTGCATCATGACAGAAGTCATGGCTCACTGCAAAGATGGAAATAAAAAGGTGATGTAGGTTCACACCTTTATCAATGAAACCCGAGAGTTACCTTGAAATCACCTATGTCACCCACTAGTACCATTGTCAAGGAAAGTTTCACAGCTGGAGTTTCAGGATAGCTAAATATCAAGATGAATTGCAGACATGTCACCCAAATTTTTCATCACATATCATTTTTTGACTCTCTCGAGTGGGCAGTCAAAACATGGAAGAAGGGTATGAATTTCCTTATTTCTGGTTTGTTTGTTTTTTTTACTTTATTACAAAAATTACATTCAGGTATAGTTGATTTATATGATGATAGTAGCTTCAGGTGTACAACACACTGATTCAATATTTTTGTAGATTATATTCCATTTATTATAAAATATTGGCTATATTCCCTGTGCTATACAATATATCCTCATAGCTTATTTCTTTCATACACAGTCGTTTGTACCTCTTAACGTTCTACCCCATGCCTCTTACTCCTTCCCTCTCCCCACTGGCAACCACTGATTTTTTTCTCTATATCTGTGAGTCTCTTTTTGTTTTTTACATACAGTTGTTTGTTTTTTAGATTCCATATGTAAGTGATAACAGACAGTATTTGTCTTACTCTGTCTGACTTATTTTACTAAGCCTAATACCCTGTAAGTTTATTCATGTTTTTGCAGATAGCAAACTTTTATTCTTTTTTTATGGCTGAATAATATTCCAGTATATGTATGTGCGTGTGTGTGTGTGTGTGTGTGTGTGTGTGTGTTTATACATCTTCCATCTTTATTCATTCATTTGATGATGGATACTTAGGTCGCTTCTGTATCTTGGCCATTGTAAATAATGCTTCTGTGAACATGGGAGCGCATGTATCTCTTTGAATTAGCCTTTTTGTTTTCTTTGTATGTAAATGCAGAGGTGCAACTGCTGGATCATATGGTAATTCTGCTTTTAGTTTTTTCTGTAACCTCCATACTGTTTTCCACAGTCGTTGCATCAACGTAAATTCCCACCAGCAGTGTCCTGGGGTTCCTTTTTCTCCACATCCTAACCAGCATCTGTGATCTTTTTTATGATAGCCATTCTGACAAGTTTGAGGTGATACCTTGTTGAGATTTTGCTGTGCATTTCTCTGATGATTAGCAGTGTTGGGCATCTTTTCATCCATACTTGGCCATCTGTATGTCTTCTTTAGCAAATATCTATTCAGGTTTTCTGCCCATTTTTTAATCATTTTTTCTTATATTCCATTGTATGAGCTATTTATATATTTTGGATATTAACCCCTTATAAGTTATACCACTTGCAAATATTTTCTGTAATTCAATAGCTTGTCTTTTCATTTTGTTGGTGGTTTCCTTTGCAGTAAAAAAAGCTTTTAAGTTTAAGTAGGTCCCATTTGTTTATTTTAGGCTTTGTTTCCTTTGCCTTAGGAAACAGATCCAAAAAAGTACGGCTATGATTTATTTTTGTATTTGGTGTGAACATTTTTCTAATTCTGTTCTTTTACATATAGCTGTCCAGTTTTCCCAACACCACTTGTTGAAGGGATTGTCTTTTTCCATTATATATTCTTACCTCCTTTGTTGTAGATTAATTGCCCATAAGTACAGGGGTTTATTTCTAAGCTTTTGATTCTGTCCCATTGATCTTTGTGTCCATTTTTTGTGTCAAATCGTGCTACTTTGAATACTGTAGTTTTGTAGTACCTTCTGAAGTTAGGGAGCATAATATTTCTAACTTTCTTCTTTTTTCTCAAGATTGCTTTTGCTTTTCAGGTCTTTAATGGTTCCATACAAATTTTAGCATTATTTTTCTAGTCCTCTGAAAAATATCATGGATACCTAGATTTATAGTGTTAGTGCCCAACTCTTTACAACTCCATGGACCATCAGGTTCCTCTGTCTATTGAATTCTCCAGGCAAGAATACTGGAGTGGGTAGTCATTTCCTTCTCCAGGGTATCTTCCCAACCCAGGGGTTGAACCCGGGTCTCCTGCACTGCAGGCAGATTCTTTGCCATCTGAGCCACCAGGCAAGCCATAGGAACTGCATTGTCTGTAGATGGCTTTGGATAACACAGAAATTTTAACAATGTGAATTTTTCCAGTCCATGGATATGGACTATCTATCCTTGTTTCTTAAAACTCGTTAGGTTTGGGGTTTTCCCTGATAGCTCAGTTGGTTAAGAATCCACCTACAATGCAGGACAACCTAGTTTGATTCCTGGATTGGGAAGATGGGCTGGAGAAGGGATAGGCTACCCACTCCAGTATTCTTGGGCTTCCCATGTGGCTCAGCTGGTAAAGAATCTGCCTGCAATGTGGGAGACCTGGGTTCGATCCCTGGGTTGGGAAGATACCCTGGAGAAAGGAAAGGCTACCCACTCCAGTATTCTGGCCTACAGAATTCCATGGACTATATAGACACAACTGAGTGACTTTCACTTTCTTTCAATTTCTTATGACTGCTATGGCATCTATGCCACAAGGATATTTTTCCTTTACAGTTATCTGCTAATTCAGAAAGGATATGGTTCCTGAATCCTAGAGCAACTTGGCAGGACAGTGCCCCAACTTTCCCTTCTCCTCCCATCCTTCCTCACCCAAAGACATTTATGACACCCCTTTGTCCACGCTTCACTCAGGGCCGATTCTCCCATCTTCTCCAGTGTGTTCACAGACACGCTTGTCTTTGTTAGTACATTCAGAGAGGGAATTGGGTGAAGGTAGTCAAAACGTACAAACTTTCCGTGATAGGATAAATAAATTCAGGGGTGCCATGTACAGCTTGATGACTGTAGCTAATTATACTATTCTGTATATTAGAAAGTAGCTAACAGAGTGGATCTTAAAAGTTCTTCTGACGAGGAAAAAAAATGTGTAACTATGTGAGGCAATAGTTGACTTATTAACCATGAGTTACTGCCGTTATCATTTCAGAATATATACACATATCAAATCATTGTCCTGAATGCTTTAAGCTTATACAGGCTTACATGTCAACTATATCTCAATAAAACTGAGAGAAATAAACCTTAGTGATGTTGTAAGACCGGCAAGGCCTTCTATCCACCATCTTATTATAAAAAAGGGTTGAGGAGAGTGCAGACCAAACTCTAAACAGGGTGTTCCTTTCATAGCACCCAGGGGGAGGCGGCAAGCTAAGAGGTACTTCCTCTCGGCAAGTAAGAGGCGCAGGTAGGTGCACAGTCGGCTCAGGATGCCTTGGGTGCCTAAGACAGGTCTCCTCTTCTCTGAGCTCCCAATATATTACTACTTCAGCTCAAGGAAGTGTTGACTTTCCAAAGACAAGCGAGTCCCTGGCTGGCTCCAGGTAATGACACTATGCTGAGTTCCTCCCTTTTCACAAGCCACCCTGGCTCTACACTTCCTGTTACAAGCATTTATATCTCCTGCCCATTCATCCCTAATTTTCCAGGGAGTTGTGTGAGGATTTATAATGGATCATGATCATACTAAGTGCCCCATAACGCTTTTCATCTTCAAAGCAAACGTAAGTCAACCCTCGTAACACCCATGTTGGCCAAGTCAGTGTTTTTCTCCCTGTTTGGCACCTGGAGGTGCACAGCGTCCCAAGTCCGGGTGCACAAAATGCCAGCTGCTTTCTGGTGTCACTTCTTCCGGCATCCCCTTCCAGAACACTGTCTTTTCAAACAAGAAAAGATGTGGAGACCTGTCCTAATGTCCACCTGTGCTCTGTAACCTATTGTCCTGCCATGTCGGAACCCTTTCTTCTTCACCGTAAGGCTGGTGGGCAAACTCAAAGCTGAAGACAAAGGGAATATTGACCCCATGAATGGAGTTTCCTCAGCTGAGAGGGATGAGCTGTATGCGGTGTTGGTACGCCCTGCGTGTTACTGTCGTAAATGGCAGAGAAAAAGGAGAAATTGGAGACCATGAGGTCAAAAGTTCTAGCAACTCGGACCCACCAGGCTCAGCTTCCGGGGGACTTGGAACCATAGCCCACGAGTGAGGTGGCCACCCATCCTGGTAGGAGAACACGTAAACTCGAAACATCGTGTCTGGTGTGTGTTGTAAGAACAATGCCCATCATTGGCAAGTGGGTGACAAGCAGGACTGGCCAAGAATTTGACACTATGGGAACAAAAGAGCCAGGTGACTCCTTTCTTGCTTAGCAGCCATAGGTTTAAGAAAGCGTAGACAAAGCGGGCAAAGATTTGAAGTTGTTTAATATCAGGTTCACCAAAAACTGACCATTTTTCTGGTCACTTCCTTTACTGTTCTCTGTACTTGTGATTATCCCTCAGTTGATTTTTCAAATGAGAAACTTGTTGGACTTTGTATTTTCAGGAAAATGCTTTCAGTGGAAACCATCCTAACTAGAAAATCTCTCTCTCTGTACTTGGGTCATAGCAAAGCATACAGTGACTCTCCCCGCTGTTCAGGCTCCTCCCAAAGCTGCCCCTCTTAAGTCACTGGAGAGCCTTCTCACCCCCATTCTGCAGCTGCTCTTTCCAGGGCCTTCTACTGTGTCCAAAAATCACCCCTCATCTCCCCTCCAAATAGAAGGGAAAAAACACTTCTTTTGCTAAATTTCATTTCACAAACATGCAAGGACTTACTACAAATGTGCTGTTGTGTTTTGAGTATTCGTTCACTTCATCTTTCTATTTTTGTTTGCATATGCATGAGGAAAAAAAATATGTTGTTTGAACTAAAAGAAATTTGAGCCAAACTCCTCTTGACAGTTAACCTGGTTGAAGTGCAGTTGACTTCTTGCCTATTCCGGAAAAGCAACCCAGTGTTCCCAGTAGCTCCTTAATGCAATTACTTGATGAGAGAAAGGCATTTCATTTGCTAACCACTACAGGAATAAGCAATATAGCTGTCAATAATTTCTCAACAGGGCTTCAGGCATGGTGGGCACCAGACAACCACATTTGTATATGCTCATTAATGCATTTCCATCAATGCTTAAAAAATAGCTTTCCTAAAGCCTAGGGGTCTTCAGGGATTTTGCTGATAGGGGAATGACCTTCTCCTTCTTCTGTTTTCAGGTTGTTACTTGTTTCTGAATATGCACCACATCACAGCAATTTGCCTCAACTCTCCATTTAAGTCAAATCAGGTTACACTCAGTGTGCCTGCCCTTCTGGCTTCCTTTGAGGCCAGAGTGACGAGCCTGAGAAAACGCAAAGTCTGCTCCCTCTTTACTTTTCCTGTGCTTGCTCACTTTCCTGAGAGGAGTTTTATACCACTGTGATTTCCAGTGATGAAAGTAATTACTCCTATCTATGAAGCCCTTGCCGTATGCCAGATATTGTGCTGTGCATCTGTTCATATGATCTCATCTAATCCTCAAAACCCCTGAGAACAGACACGTTTAAACTTTAGCAAGTATAGGAATATCACCTGGGATAGCTTATTACAAACAAGACTTCCAGCTCTCCCACCACTGCAAATATTTAGGTTGAGTAGGGTCCGGATAGGTAGTCTATGAGATTACATTTTGCAAAATATTGCCCTAGAAAGTAGGTTCAACTATGATTACCATTGTATTGGTAGAAATCTTGGGCTGAAAGACAGGAGGAAACTTGCTCAAGCTGACTCAGAAATCAAACCAAGCCTATATGAAGCCAGCTCCGAATTCCATGCCCTACCCGAAGGTGCCCCAGTCCTCACTCACTTTATGAAGGACTGAGTGATTTCCATAATGTCAGAGTAGTTAACTCTAGGTGACATTGCTAACAGTTCCAAGTTCCAGTGTCTTCTCACAACCAAGGCTTATTTCTCGCTTTGGCGAAGGCTAATGTTTTGTGAGGGTAACTCATCCACAAGGGTCTCCTCCAGCCAGTGACCCAGGGCTCCAGGCTGCTTCCACCTGGTAGCTATGCCACCTAGAGTACAAGATCCGGTGTCATCCCAATGGAGAGAGAGAATGCTGGATGATCACCCAGGATACTAGTGGGTCCCACCTGCAAAGGGTTAAATAGTTTCTACCTACATCACTTCGGTCATAATTCAGCCAGGTGGCCCCAGTCTAACTGTGAGAGAGGCTGAGGAAATGGTAGGATCACATGTACATTTAGTGGACACCCAAGTGAGAGATCTGAGACTAGGTACCAGTGCCCAAAGCTCCGCAGGTTTCATTAACCACAAGGACTGGACCTTGTTGCCTCATCCTCTGCTTTCTGCTCCTTTGGCCTCCTGCCTTTCAGGCTCACCTCCAGCGTGATTCCTGCAATGAAACTGTCTGCAAAGTACTTCCCCCGTAGGTAGTAAGGTATAAAAGACATTCGTATTAGCCATTTTGAGGTGTTATTAAAAAAATCACACAGGCCGTGTTGCTTAAGCAACAGGCATTTTTTTCTTACAGATCTGGAGGCTGAGACATTCAAGATCAGGATGCTAGCATGATCAGATTCTGGTGAAGACTCTCTTCCTAGGTTGTAGACAGCTGTCTTCTTGCTGTGTCCTCACGTAGCCAAAGGGCTTCCCAAGTGGCACAGTGGTAAAGAACCCACCTGCCAATGCAGGAGAGGTGAGAGATGCAGATTCGATCCCTGTGTCCAGAAGATCCCCTGGAGGAGGGCAAGGCAACCCACTCCAGTATTTTTGCCTGGAGAATCCCATGGACAAGTCCATGGGATCATAAAGAGTCAGACACTGACTGAAGTGATTTAGCATGCATGCATGCAGGGGAGAGGACAAATTCTCAGATCTGTTCTTATGAGGGCACTAATCCTATCATGAGTCCCCCACCCTCATGAGTTCATCTAAACCTAAATAAAAGACCCCGCCTCCTAATAGTTGCATACTAGGGCTTAGGACTTCAACATATGAACTTGGTAGGGGACAGGAACACAGGCATCTAGTCCTACTTCTTAACATCATCCCAGATGGGATCCCCTAGAAATGGCACTTCCTCTCTTGTTTTCTCCTCCCACCTCAAAAACAGCTATGTAACTCAGACCTAAAAATGTGAACTGTGTCTTATGCTCCTAGCTGACTTGGAGAATTCACTATGGTATGTCTTGAAAACGTCTGAACCACCTGTATGAAGTCCCTTTGGGAAGGTGAGTTGATGAAACAGCCCTGCCTGCCTGGGGATACCTAACAGTTGGCAACACTGTAAAACGTAAATACCTGGTCAGTCAACGGGCTGTGGACAGATTTCTTTCTAGCGAACTTCATAATGAGCTATTACAGAGCAGGGCAGCATGTAGTCCTGTAATCATGGACTAAGTGTCAATAAAGGATTCATAAACAGAACCTTACTTATGCTTTCTAGACTTCATCAGGATGTCAGCGCTTCCCCTAAATCATGCTGGAAGTTAGCACAAAGAGGGACACCTGTAGGATTGGGGTGGAAAATCGTAGTGAAAGTGAAAGTCACTCAGTCATGTCTGACTCTTTGCGACCCCGTGGACTATACAGTCCATGGAATTCTCCAGGCCAGAATACTGGAGTGAGTAAGCCTTTCCCTTCTCCAGGGGATCTTCTCAACCTAGAGATTGAACCCAGGTCTTCCACATTGTGGGCAGATTCTTTACCAGCTGATCCACAAGGGAAATCTTAGGGAGCTGTCTTAAGATTCTGCCTACTATAGATACTCTATAAAATGCAACTAAATCTTTGCTTAATTATATGCATAATCAATTATTACTTAAACTCATACATACATGTTTTGCATTTTTTGCAGAACAAAATTGCATTTCAGTTATTTCCTCAATGCAATTTTGTCCCATCATCTCTATGCACCTATGTATAATTTCTATTATTCATAGTATGAAAGTGTTAGTAGCTCAGTCATGTCTGACTCTTTGTGACCCCATGGACTATAGCCCACCAGGCTCCACCATCCATGGAATTCTCCAGCCAAGAATACTGGAGTGGGTAGCCATTTCATTCTCCTGGGGATCTTCCCAACCCAGGGATTGAACCCAGGTCTCTTGCATTGCAGACAGATTCTTCACTGTCTGAGCCACCAGGTAAACCCAATTCACAGTATAGTTTTAAAAATAAGATATTGGTTTTGAATACTAAACAAGAAATAGAGTGTGAGTTGTGATTTTTAACTTCAGATGTAACGAGGTGGTTTTAAGACCCTGGACAATCACTTAACTTTGTGTCTATCTTTCACATTCATAAACTGTGTGGCTTATACCAGATAATAATGTTTGTTTCAGTTCAGTTCAGTTCAGTTGCTCAGTCGTGTCCGACTCTTTGTGACCCTATGAACCGCAGGACACCTGCGGACAGGCCTCCCTGTCCATCACCAACTCCCAGAGTCCACCCAAACCCATGTCCATTGAGTCAGTGATGCCATCCAACCATCTCATCCTCTGCCATCCCCTTCTCCTCCTGCCCTCGATCTTTTCCAGCATCAGGGTCTTTTCCAATGAGTCAGCTCTTCTCATCAGGTGGCCAAAGTATTGGAGTTTCAGCTTCGACATCAGTCCCTCCAATGAACACCCAGGACTGATCTCCTTTAAATGTTTGTTTAGCTCTGGGTAGATTATAAGCAACTATAACAATCATTTGATTTTGCCTCAATTTGCTACAAGATCTTTAAGATCCTTTAGTCTTAAAACATTCTACAGTCCTACGATGGCTACTGAGCAGTGATTCTGCAATGCTGAGTGCAGCATGTCACAACATTCACTGGTGTCCAGCCCGTTCAGAAGGACCCTAACTTGGTTAGCCTGGAAGAACTCTAAACTCCTTGAAGGAAGACTTCATTTATTATGCATCTTTGTGCCTCCAGGGCCTAGCTCAATACTTGCCAGAAGGGATATGACCAATAAATATTAGCTATCGGTTGGCTGAACAGGGCTGGGTGACAGCCTGGGGATGTCCCCTCCTCACCCCCTGTAGGGCTGTGAGAGAGTACACATCTCAGGCCAGCCTGCCTGGCCTTTTTTCTCACTGGTGCAGTAGTCTTGTCCCCTGTGGTTGTCTCCAGCCTTGGGGCTGCCTTCATGACCTTGCCCTTAATGGATGAGCGCAACTGCGGAAGGGCAGCCTGGTCTTCTTTCCTCATTGGCTTGTGACAATTTCACAATGTCCCCTTCCTCAGTCTCTGGCCAAAGCGTTCAACCTAGCCTCTTTGGGATGAAGATTATATGTCTGTTTTTATCATGGAATAAAAACACACACCATTTACTTCATATAAATTCACTCTATGGTTCTGCAGCTGGAGGGCATATCTTCAAGAAGACAAAGGTTGATTGGGTGGGGAGGGGTGTTGTTTGTTCTATTCTGTTTTAATATTTATTTTCTTATTTGACTGTGCTGGGTCTTAGTTGCGGCAGGTAGAGTCATGCAAATCTCTCGTCGAGGTACACAGATTCTCCGGTTGCGTCCCTCAGGCTCAGTAATTGTGGTGTGCTGACTTAGTTGCTCTGCGCCATGCGGGATATTAGCTCCCTGATCAGGGGCTGAACCTGTGTCCCCTGCATTACAAGGTGCGTTCTTAACCACTGGCCCACTGGGGAAGTCCTCATGTTGCTATCTTTAAATCCTGCCATTAGTAAAGCCCCCCTAGTGAACCCCAAAAGTAGTTTAATAGAAATATTCAAACTGATTGCTATCCTAGTAGTTGATGAATGGAAAGGATTTTGATGTGTTGTATGGTTCATGCCGGGCTTCCCCTGTGATGTTAGTGGTAAAGAACCGGCTTGCTGATGCAGACATAAGAGACACAGGTTCAATCTCTGGATTGGGAAGATCCCCTGGAGGAGGGCATGGCAACCCGCTCCAGTATTCTTGCCCACAGAATCCCATAAACAGAGGAGAGGAGCCTGGAGGGCTACAGTCCATAGGGTCACAAAGAGTCAGACATGACTGAAGCAACTTAGCATGCAAGCATGCATGGTTCACGCCTCCACTTTTAGGCCAGACTGAACTGAAACCCCACAAACATCTGTTCATTACACTCTTCCATCTCTCTAGATGATTGAGCTGTTTGGGGGATGGATCAGAAAAGTAATGTACAAATAAATGATCATCTCTAGGCCAGATTATGCACTTCCCCTGGTTTCTGCACCACTGAGACCCACAAGAAGTGGGCTGTGGTCTTCTCTCCACTGCTTCAGATGCCCAGGCAGCCCAGCTTTGGCAATGGGTCATTCCCAAATCAGGGTGTAATCACTGTGTCCAGAAGGCTACCTCAGTCCCCTTCATGGGCTCATAGCCCAGACAGTCTGGGCCCTGGGAAACCTAAGCAGACCTCTTGAGACTTCCTCTGAGAAAATCTCCTCCCAAAGCCCATTCCTTTCTAGAACGGAGTCTTCTGAAACTCTTCTTGTGACAGGAAACACTGAGAGGTGTGCTAAGATGAATGAAATGAAAGGCTGTCTCGGATGAACTACAGCCCAGCCTTTCGAGGGAAAAAGGGGTCACATCAGTTGTGTCTGAAGCCATTGGGGTCATAATGAATAAAATTCAGTCTCCTATTCAAAAATCTCATATTCTCTTTGGAAAGATGTTGTTGTTCAATTGCTGAGTCATGTCTGACTCTTGGCAACCCCAAGGACTGCAGCACATCAGGCCTCTCTGTCCATCACCAACTCCCGGAGTTTACTCAAACTCATGTCCATTGAGTCAGTGATGCCATCCAACCATCTCATCATCTGTCATGCCCTTCTTCTCCTGCCTTCAATCTTTCCCAGTATCAGGGTCTTTTCAAATCAGTCAGCTCTTCTCATCAGGTAGCCAAAACTTGGCCAAGATGGGAATAAATAATTGATTACAGACCACGATAGGACCAAGTGAAGTGTATACGGGTGAATCTGAAGGTGGAAGAGCTTGTCTCTCCTCTTAGCTCAGGAGACATGTGATACCCACACATTAGAGTCCTGTAGGGCTCACTGGTCCCTTCGAGATGACTAGCAGGGCCTGGAGACAGCTGGGATGTCTCCGCTCAAACTCATTTTGGACTGCCATCCGCATCTGCTCGTCATTCACCAGATGCTCCTGGCCAGATGTGTTCTCATACCCTCTCTTTGCAGAGCTGTAGCCTTTGCTAAATTAACCTCCGCTGTCCCCCACCACTTCCGATGATGACTTGTCCTAGCATCTTGCTGTGTGATGTGATGCTCCCGACCAACTTTGTATCTGTAGAGCATTCAGCAAGCCCGGCTATGGAAAGGTGCAAAGCTTTATTCTAATTTTCACAGCATCACCACAAGCTTTATGGAAAATGTGACTGAGACTGGAAGGATGACAAGGGCAGGGACGTGAGAAGGAGGGTATTTCAAGTAGCTGGAACAGCAAAGACAAAGGGGCAGGGAGGGGAATGCCATGGGTAATTCAGACCATCACCAAATCCACTGGGTTTGAAGGACATGGTTACCTGTTTGAGGAAGAGCAGATATAAGGCTCCTAAACATGAGTTTAGGAGTCAGAACACAACAAAGCATTTGAGAAGAGAGCAGTGTCACAGTGATATAATTTCTTTGAAAAGATTAGCCTAGAGACCTTGTGAGACAGGAGGACATTGGAGGGTGGGGAGGCATTGGAACTGGAAAGACCAGTTCAGAGAGAGAATCCAGGAGGGACTGCATGGAGGGGGTGTCAGGGCAAACCAGGAAGTGAAACATATCACTAGACATGGCGAGAGGAGGATTGACAAAACTGGACAACCAGCAGATGGGGACGATGCCCATCCATGACTACATGGGCAACTGGGAGAAGAGGGTGCCAGGTCCAAACCAGAAATCCTGGAAAAGGAGACTACCAGGACAAAGGAGTCAATGGATTTCTCATGGGATAAGCTGAGTTCCAAAGTTCATCAAGAGACAAGGTGTACACACTTAGATTTTTTTGCTTGGCTCAAAGCTGGGCATGGGAGTATCATAAGGCTCTCAGTTCAAGGAACTTCTGAATGATCACTTGGTGGATTATAACCTTTTAATTTCTATGTGTTTTCAATAGTTGATTTGCAGTAAGAGAATAAGTTTTTCCACCCAAACTTTTGTACTTTTTTAATCTAAAATAGCTCAAGGCAGTTTGGGTTTGTCAATAACTAAAAGAAAAAAAAAAGAAAAAGGTGATCAGTTTTCTGGTCTTCTAAGTGTGCCAACAATGCACCTGTTAATATTCTTTCTGATGGGCTGAAAGCTGGGAAGTGGTATTACTGCACCCCCAGAGCCTTGCTATTTTTCATGCAGACCTCATGTTTTAATGTTGCTAATAAAACTGTTAGTAGCATGTAAGGCTGAGTACATTTGTAAAAGGAGGAACAGAATAAGGTCTATTTCTTCATATGTTTATACAAAAAAAAAAAGAGAGAGAGAGAGAGAGAGAGAAAGAGAGATGAGGTATTCAGCTCAAAAACAGTGACAGAGGGCTGGAGTTGAAGAAGGCAAGTCTAGAGGCAAGGATTGAAAGGGCTTCCCTGATGGCTCAGATGGTAAGGAATCTGCCTGCAATGCAGGAGACCTGGATTCAGTCCCTGACTTGGGAAGATCCCCGGGAGAAGGGAATGGCTACCCTCTCCAGCATTCTTGCCTGGAGAATTCCATGGACAGAGGAGCCTGGGGGATACTGTCCATGGGGTTGCAAAGAATCAGACATAACTGAGCAACTAACACTTTCACTTTCATATATAGTAGTCGGTGTTCAGGAAACACCCAAGATCTACTAGAAAGGGTGTATAGACAGAGAAAAGAAAACCTCAAAGAAGGCTTCCATCAGGGCCTGAGAGCAAAGAAGATGGAAGGAGGTGTCAGAGGGGTGGACAAACCCCCAGCTGCTACAGCGTCAAGGACACACCAAGGGTAGAGGATATTTCAAGAAGGGCATGGTCAAGGATGTTGCAGAGAAATCTAGAAGGGAAGAATTGAATCAGCAGCTGTTGACACTGGTGACATTTGAGAGAGCAATTTCAGGAGAGCAGTGGGAGTAAAAAGCAGGATGCTGGGCTGCGTAATGAGGAGATGGTGAGAATGTGGAGGTGGAAGGTGGGAGCACTTTTGTGGAGGATCTAGCAGAGAAGTGGAGAAAGGAAAGGGCGCTCGAAGGAGGGAGGGACCGAGGTCAAGCAAAAGCGGGTGACGTGCCCACCAGGCAAGCCCCAATTTGTTTCTTTGTTGTTAGCATTCAGTTGCTCAGTCGTGTCTGACTCTTTGCGACCCCGTGGTCTACGCCAGGCTTCCATGTCTTTCACCATCTCCTGGAGCTTGCTCAAACTCATGTCCATCAAGTCGGTGATGCCATCCAATCATCTCATCCTCCTTGAGAACCCCATGAACAGTATCAAAGGCAAAAAAAAAAACTCGTTTCTAATCACAGGGAAATGGACCCGCATCCGGCTAACACGGAATCATTTTACTCTTGAAAAAGAAATAAACTCTAAAAAAGTTTTTTCCTATATTTTATGAAATTAGGATATTTTAGTCCACCTAAAACTATAGATTATACAAATATTATAACCAATGGCCGTGAATGATCAATAAACATTCGCTACTATATGGCTGGCACATGGCTGATACTCAACCAGTATTTTTTAGCAAATTACTTGCCGTGATAATATCTATATTCGCCTGCCTGTTCTCAGTGGAATTATTTATTTAGCTGTACTCATTAGTCTTGGGCTTCCCTAGTGGCTCAGCTGGTAAAGAATCTTCCTGCTAATGCAGGAAATGCAAGAGATGTGGGTCAGTCCCTGAGTGGGGAAGAGCCGCCGGAGAAGGAAATGGCAACCTGCTCCAGTATTCTTGCCTGGAAAATTCCATGAACAGAGAAGACTGTGGGCTACTGTCCCTGGGGTTGTAAAGAGTGGAACATGACTGAGTGCACAGATGAGCTCTTACATGCTCATTAATCTTAGGTATCCAAAAAGGTAATTTAGAAATAACATTGGAAACAAAAGATTACACTCAAATACGAGGCATCATTTGCCAAGCTGTATCAACCAGGCTTTGATGTTATAACAGTTCCCAAATAAGTCAGAGTTCAGTTCAGTTGCTCAGTCGTGTCTAACTCTGCAACCCCATGGACTGGGGCACACCAGGCTTCCGTCCGTCACCTACTCCCGGAGCCTGCTCACATCTCATGTCCATCAAGTTGGTGATGCCATTCATCATTCAAATAAGTCAGGAGTCATCTGTTAGACAAGAAATTCGTTTGAGAGTGGAAGTGTTAACACCGAAATTATTTATTCAATTCAGTTCAGTTCAGTCACTCAGTCGTGTCCCACTCTTTGTGACCCCATGAACCACAGCACGCCGGGCCTCCCTGTCCATCACCAACTCCTGGAGTTCACCCAAACCCATGTCAGTTGAGTCGATTGAGTCCAACCATCTCATCCTCTGTCGTCCCCTTCTCCTCCTGCCCTCAATCTTTCCTAGCATCAGGGTCGTTTCCAATGAGTCAGCTCTTCACATCAGGTGGCCAAAGTACTGGAGTTTCAGCTTCAACATCAGTCCTTCCAATGAACACCCAGGACTGATCTCCTTTAGGATGGACTGGTTGGATCTCCTTGCAATCCAAGGGACTCTCAAGAGTCTCCAACACCGCAGTTCAAAAGCATCAATTCTTCAGCACTCAGCTTTCTTTACAATCCAACTCTCACATCCACAAATGACCACTGAAAAAACCATAGCCTTGGCTAGACAGACCTTTGTTGGCAAAGTAATGTCTCTGCTTTTTAATATGCTATCTAGGTTGGTCATAACTTTCCTTCCAAGGAGTAAGCATCTTTTAATTTCATGGCTGCAGTCACCATCTGCAGTGATTTTGGAACCCAGAAAAATGAAATCAGCCATTGCCTCCACTGTTTCCTCATCCATTTCCCATGAAGTGATGGGACCGGATGCCATGATCTTCGTTTTCTGAATGTTGAGCTTTAAACCAGCTTTTTCACTCTCCTCTTTCACTTTCATCAAGAGGCTCTTTAATTCTTCTTCACTTTCTGCCGTAAGGGTGATGTCATCTGCATATCTGAGGTTATTGATATTTCTCCCGGCAGTCTTGATTGCAGCTTGTGCTTCCTCCAGCCCAGCGTTTCTCATATTATACTCTGCATAAAAGTTAAATAAGCAGGATGACAATATACAGCCTTGACATACTCCTTTTCCGATTTGGAACCAATCTGTTGTTCCATGTCCAGTTCTAACTGTTGCTTCCTGACCTGCATACAGGTTTCTCAAGAGGCAGGTCAGGTGGTCTGGTATTCCCATCTCTTTCAGAATTTTCCACAGTTTATTGTGATCCACATAGTCAAAGGCTTTGTCATAGTCAATCAAGGAGAAATAGATGTTTTCTGGAACTCTCTTGCTTTTTCCATGATCTGGCGGATATTGGCAATTTGATCTCTGGTTCCTCTGCCTTTTCTAAAACCAGCTTGAGCATCTGGAAGTTCATGGTTCACGTATTGCTGAAGCCTGGCTTGGAGAATTTAAAGCATTACTTTACTAGCATGTGAGATGAGTGCAATTGTGCAATAATTTGAGCATTCTTTGGCATTGTCTTTCTTTGGGATTTGAATGAAAACTGACCTTTTCTAGTCCTGTGGCCACTGGTGAGTTTTCCAAATTTGCTGGCATATTGAGTGCAGCACTTTCACAGCACCATCTTTCAGGATTTGAAATAGCTCAACTGGAATTCCATCACTTCCACTAGCCTTGTTCATAGTGATGCTTCCTAATGCCCACTTCACTTCACATTCCAGGATGTCTGGCTCTAGATGAGTGATCACGGAGAAGGGAATGGCAAACCATTTCAGTATTCTTGCCTTGAGAACCCTATGAACAGTATGAAAAGGCAAAAGATAGGATACTGAAAGATGAACTCCCCAGGTTGGTAGGTGCCCAATATGCTACTGGAGATCAGTGGAGAAATAACTTCAGAAAGAATGAAGGGATGGAGCCAAAGCAAAAACAACACCCAGTTGTGAATGGGACTGGTGATGGAAGCAGGGTTCAATGCTGTAAAGAGCAATATTGCATAGGAACCTGGAATGTTAGGTCCATGAATCAAGGCAAATTGGAAGTGGTCAAACAGGAGATGACAAGTGTGAACATCGACATTCTAGGAATCAGCAAACTAAAATGGACTGGAATGGGTGAATTTGACTCAGATTACCATTATATCTACTTCTGTGGGCAAGAATCCCTTAGAAGAAATGGAGTAGCCATCATGGTCAACAAAAGAGTCTGAAATGCAGTACTTGGATGCAATCTCAAAAATGAAAGAATGATTTCTGTTCATTTCCAAGGCAAATCATTCAATATCACAGTTATCCAAGTCTATGCCCCAACCAGTAATGCTGAAGAAGCTGAAGTTGAATGGTTCTATGAAGACCTACAAGACCCTCTAGAACTAACACCCAAACAAGATGTCCTTTTCATTATAGAGGACTGGAATGCAAAAGTAGGAAGTCAAGAAACATCTGGAGTAACAGGCAAATTTGGCCTTGGAGTACAGAATGAAGCAGAGCAAAGGCTAATAGAGTTCTGCCAAGAGAACACACTGGTCATAGCAAACACCCTCTTCCAACAACACAAGAGAAGACTCCACACATGGACTTCACCAAACGGTCAACACCAAAATCAGATTGATTATATTCTTTGCAGCCAAAGATAGTGAAGCTCTATACAGTCAGCAAAAACAAGACCGAGAGCTGACCGTGGCTCAGATCGTGAACTCCTTATTGCCAAATTCAGGCTGAAATTGGAGAAAATGGAGAAAACCACTAGACTATTCAGTATAACCTAAATCAAATCCCTTATAACTATACAGTGGAAGTGAGAAATAGATTTAAGGGACTAGATCTGATAGAGTGCCTGATGAACTATGGACGGAGGTTCGTGACATTGTACAGGAGACAGGAATCAAGACCATCCCCGAGAAAAAGAAATTATTTATTATGTTGCTAATATAATTAGCTCTTAGCTGATTGATGACCATTAGCCAGGGAAGATATTCGAGTTATAGACTTATTCTCAAAACGCTTACTTAACCGCTGATACTACTGAAAGCAAAATACTTCTCTTTACTCACAGACACAACCTAATTATGATGGTTAATATATCCTCTAGTCATGTAAATACAAACACAATTCTCCTTAGATCTAATATTCCCAGTGCAACATGGACCTTCTAACACTCTCCATCCATATAGGTTATTTGAACTTGGAGGATCAAGTCAGCCAAATGAGCTTCATGCTAGAAGAAGCACTCATCTTAGATGAAGCCCCCAAAGCACCATAATATTTCACCACATTTTCATGTACTGGCAGGCTTGTGCACCCCAATACTAATCAATCCAGAGGAATACTTGCCCCACCTAAACTCTCAGAAGAACTGCTCAAGAAAAGAAGTATAATTTGATCTTGTTTTACACAGCTTTTCCCTCATCACTATGTGGCTCAAGGAAACTTTATCCAATAAGGTTGACACATTCAAAGAATAAGAAAATCGTTGGGGAATATCGTAAGCACATGAAATAATTTCCTAAATCTCCTATCTTTCCTCCTACTTGATTACAAAAAGAAAGAAAAGAAAGCATTTGGGGAAAAGACAAGTTATTACGTAAGCAAATACTCTATTTAGGCAAATCTACCAGCAGCATCCTTATCAAGTGACTGTTATCGTTTAGTCTCTAAGTCGTGTCCGACTCTTCTGTGACCCTATGGACTGCAGCCCACCAGGCTCCTCTGTCCTTGGGATTTCCCAGGCAATGGAGTGGGTTGCCATTGGTTGCCTTCTCCGGCGGATCTTCCCTACCCAGGGACAGAGCCCGCATCTCCTGCATTGGCAGGCAGGTTCTATACCACTGAGCCACCAGGCTCAAACACATTTGTATACAATGGACTTGGGAAGGTCAGAGGTTTTACCACACCCAGGTGTTGATGTATGGGATTTTCATTTGAGTTCATTAGAACAATCCCCAAAGCACAATCTTATAAATCTCTGAGCCTGCTTAGAGAAGTGGGAAAACACCATCATAAATAACATAAAGCAAATGATGGGATCTAATACTTGGACCAACCCTGGGACCTATTCTCTCCCCACTGGCCTTCTACAATCATTTTTCTCTTTTACATTAAGTAAAATAGGGTTTGAATAGTTGGTCCCCTGATCATTCTTTGGTGTAACAACTGGCAAACTGGCAATTCAAGTGAAGTCCTCTGCCAAATAGAAATTAAAGATGCTTTTCAGGCTTTAAGAATCTACAATTTTAGGTACTGTGTGTTGGACTGGACCTAAGCTCCATTATAGGATTCCTTTTGGAACCCATGGACTAAGTCTGATCAATACAGCAGAGAAGTCAAGGGGGGAAATTGTCCTCAAAATAGATTCTTTTCTGTGTTAGTTCCTGAGCAGTTGTTGGTATTTTTCCACCCACTGTGAAAAACACGGTCATAAAACCAAGAACAGTAGAAGAGTCGGGGTGAAATTCGTTCATTTTTCGCTTGCACATTTGTGGTTATTTTCTTCAGAATCTGATCTTGACGACATGAATTGATGGCCCCTGTGGACCTTTTCCATTTTTGTTTCCCAGTTACTTGGAGACTTAGAGTGTGCCCACACAGCCTGAGGAAAGAGGGCTAAAAGCTGACCAGACCCACCTGGGGCACTGAACTCGGGGCAGCGGGCAGTGATGACAGCTTTGAGAAACTTCAGGGTCCAAGCCTGACGTGACCATACATTCGGGGAGGAGGGAACTTTCCTGCAACCTGGCCCGAGGCTTCAAGCCCACTTGCGGCCCCGCTGTTTTAGTGCATCAACTCAGAGTTGCACCACTGATGAATGGAGCCTCTTGGGTCCAAAAGAATGTGATCTACTACACAGAAAAACCCAAACATAAGTGTACACTGAACGCCAGCAACAGAAAGGCATCTGGCATCATCTCATCCCTGGAAAGGGGACATGAACCCCACTAATTAAAACCCTGCTCACCCTCCCGTGTGGATTCAAAGGATGTCTCGTACTCAATTTGTGGCCAATTGCAGCATTTATCACCATCTGTCTTCATAAAACTACTGGAAATATCAACTAAGCCCAGTCAAGAAGAGCTCTTAGAGCCATAATGGACATTTACCTGAGCTTGAAGGAAAGAAGCTCCTTAAGGTGTCTGTTGAGTGATTGTCAAGTGACTATGAAATCTGCTCAGTGGGCCAATGGACTGTGAAAATTCTGCACAATGATGCTTGTAGCCAATCTTGCCAGATAGTCATCAGTATATAAGTAATTGAACCTGAAACTTTTACTTGATTTCATTAGTGCAAGTCCAAAGATGGTGCATTCTTACAAATCTTGGAAAACTGCAATATAAGTAACCTATGGAAGATCACCTAGCCTAATGATCAAACCACTGGGGCCTGGTTCCACATTCCATCTCCAGGAACCCAGCAGTCCAACCCAACATAGGTTGGTGCCTCAAGGGAATGACTTCTTAACAACCCATTATCATGACATCTCTGGTATTTGAATCTTATTCATTCAACCCTGGATTGGGTTACAAAGACCAGGGGGGTGACGAACTCATAAGCGTTGAAGGTACTTTTTCTTCATTGTTTTGTCATTCTCCTTGAGAAATCAGACCCCATTTGCATGATTCAGAGTGCCCTCTGAAAGAAAATCCACCATTTAAGGAGGTTTATGCAGTGCTAAGATGAAGTAAGCTTGCAAGCTTTAACTTGCTGCATATGTCTCTCATTAAATAATCCACTGAACTTCAAAAAAAGAAAGAAAAGAAAGAAAAGGAAAACCAAGTCATCATCTATAGCTAAACATCAAACAATAAAACTATTATTAACCCTCCATACCATTAAGAAATTAGATTTTATACCTTCATCTTTCAGATGTCTAGCTTTAGTAAAATGACCTTCAAAAAGAATGTGCGTGAATAGAGGTAAAATATTTTCTGCAGAGTATTTGGGCTGACATTTAAGAAAGTTTTTTTAGTAAGAGTCTTAACATGTCATACATGAAAAGACAAGAGTTTTGAAAGATTGATTGGTAGATTATGTTAAGAATCACAAAGTAAAGCATGTGCTTTGGGACTTATGTTTGGGTTGATCTTTGTGTCTCATTCTCAGACACTTTCTGTGCAGTATCGTCAGATACCTCACTCAGGATGGGTTGAACCAAGCATGAGTCTGCGTCCATATGGAAGAGGAGTAACTATTCACACAGAGTATTTGGGAGAAGCCCTGGGAGTTTCTGTAAGAACGGAGAGGCTGAAATTCCAAGATGAGGGGAGGGCAGATTGGTACTGGTGTCTGAGAATACAGTCAGCAGCAGAGAGAAATCTCCAGGAGCTCTTTCTTCTCCCACGATAGGCACCATCCACAGTCAACTTCAGTTTCCTCCCCCAACACGTGCCACTGTGTTCTGCTTGTCTGTTTCTCTAAAACACGTGTGGGTACGAAATAATGCATTGCACACGATTATCCTGAAAGTGTGTTGCGCTTAGTCTCTCGGTCTTTGTGACCCCGTGGACTACAGTCCACCAGGCTCCTCTGTCCATGGGGACTCTCCAGGCAAGAATGCTGCAGTTGGTTGTCATGCCCCTCCTCCAGGGGATCTTCCCAACCCAGGGATTGAACCCAGGTCTCCCACATTGCAGGCGATTTCTTTACCGTCTGAGCCACCGGGGGAGCCCAGAGAAGGGGTTCATACAGATGGTCCACAGTTCCAGTTCATGGACATGACTGGATAGTCCCCATTTTAAAGACACAGAAACTGAGTCCCAAAGTGGAAAGCGCCCCATATCTCACTCCTAGTTAGTGGCAAAGCCGGGAGAAGAAAAGTGGCTCTTAACTCCCGGTTCAGCAGTCATTCTCTCTCTCCATCTTTATTTAGACCCATGTCCCAGGAATAGACCCATGCCTCCCTCAGAGGCAGAACAGTGCCAACTTGCCAGTCTTGTCTGGGGCTCCCCGGAGGCACAGAGGCTAAAGGGAGCCAGGTTGCCTCCTGGACACCAGAGCGAACATAGGCATTATCCTAATTCTGGATAAAGTTTTGTCAGAAGCATCTTTCGGCTGTTCATATGTTGATCAGATGATTAAGGTCAGAGAAAGACACTGAAAAACCCTCAGCCAGGATCCTTAGGATAGAGAGAGCCGAGGAAGGACCATTTCTGGGCATCTCCAGGGCACTGGTAAGCCACAGCCATCCCTCCAGGGTGCGATCCGACCTCTCCAGCTCTCTGCCATTTGAGTATTGCTGGGTCATTGCTCTCACCAAGAAGGAAAGCGGTTTGCATTCATCTGATTTCGAGCTGAAGAAGGCAAATATATTTTGGAGGAGCCAAAAGCACAAATCAAAGATTTCTGAGCCCAGTGGAAGAGATACCTGCTCATTATCAGTCTTTAGAGCGCCAGAAAGCTCCTACACTCCCCTGTGAAAGGGGTAGGTGAAGCATCGTCTTGCTTCACTTGACAGTTCAGGGCTCAGTGGGTTTGACTATTGGTGAGGCTTCTAAAGGGCTCACAAGCTTCTTGCTCCTAACACAAAACTAAATGTAGTCAACTCATCTCTCTCCTGCACTCTATAGGAACATGGGCAGTGTGCTATCAAAAGACTGAGTTTTAAAATCCTGAGGATAATTATTCCTTTCATGTGCCATTTATTATTTTCTGTGTGTTTAGAACTTGGCTTGAGAAATTCCAGATTTTGATGACTAACAGAAACCATGTAACTGGGGCACTAAAGAACCAATGAGTCCTTAACCACTTGAGGAACCACAAGCAACACTTTACTTATGGCTCAAGAATTCTAGGCTGTGGCTTATGTGGGCACTGCCGTTATTAATTTGCCTCATTAAGTCATTAGTGTCTGTCTCTCCCATTGGCAATTTCCATTCCTGAGATTCTCAGGAGCCAATTTCTGGCATTATTTCTCAAGTCATAGCACCCACTGGACATCCAAAGCAAAAGCAGTAAGGATTGACTCTGGACCAGAAGAAACTAACATTGTTTTTTTAACAATGGGTGGTTGGCTGCTTATTCCCCATTTTAAATGAAAAACGAAAGCAAATATGAAGGGGAGAGGCATACCTGGTTATAGATCGCACAATTGTTAGGCTAACCTGAAAGGTCTTATCCCAGAGGCGGGTGGAGTTGGGGGTGGCGGGGGAGACCTGGAAACAAAGTGATAGGGAGATCACAGAACTTGAAATGCACCGGAGTTCTCCAAACCCCTCAGGGCAGCAGCTGGTGGGGTTCTAGCATCCCCACTAAGGGTGCAGCTATGTCTCCACAAGCTCTCATTTTTGTAGATATATTTAGATTCTCTGGGTGGGAAGATTTAGGTAATCTCTAGTAGCCCTTGTCTTAGAGAAATGATGCTTATATTAGATACTTCCCTGGGAGGCTGGACCCTGGACCCCGAGTTCTGATGTTTGTTTAAGGTACTCAAGACTGAGACTAAGGCACCCCTGTCTCTCCTCTCCTTCTGACTCTGGCTTGCCAGAGTCATATGTATGTGTCCTAGCTATTGATCACACTTGACCATATGTTCTTATCTTTTAGCAATAAAGTCCATTGATGGACAATATGGTAGCAAACAGATACTATTGACAATTGCCAATCCAACAAATGTGACCGTTTCTGCTGTGAAATCACACGTGTTCATCTTTTATTGTTGCCCATAGAAGCAGAGGTTGGAATAAAAAAATGTACCTATTGAGCCTAGCAAAGTATTAAATCATGTTTCTTGGAATTTTTTGTTCCCTGGGATAAATTTTTTAATGAAAAATCCATTAGAAATCTAATACAGAAAGCGCCTATCCATTAAAGTAATCATTTTCTTGTACTTTAAAGTATCAAATGCTGACACAGTATGATCATTAATTAATCATCCAATTTGTTTACAAATTTCATCTATAAAACCTTTGTGAAGAAAACCTTTAAAATATGAAATTTGCCTTTATATGAACTGAATCTAGAAAAAGAGTGGTAAATATAAATTTTATTTAGAATCATTTTTACCAGTAAAATGCATAAGTCCCTTTGGTCTCAACACTTTGCCAAATAAATAACAAAACCAAGATTAAACTTTGTCATCAGAATATTCTAAGGAACCTATCTGATACAGAGTTTCATCAGAGGCTTACTCCTTTTTATTACTCTACATAACTGACATAGAAAAGACACAGGCAAAGACATAACAAAATTTTATTACAAATGATAATATCAAATACAAAAAGGTGTTGGTAAATTGGGAGACTGGAATTGCTATCTATGCACTACTATATATAAAATAGATAACTAAATAAATAACATAGATAATAAGAACCTACCGTATAGCCCAAGGAGCTCCACTCAGATGGTCAGAGAAGTCCCAGTGGTCTGTAAATAGAATCTGAAAAAGAGTGGCTTTATGTATAGGTTTAATGGATTCAATTTTTCATACAGCAGAAAGTAACGCAACCCTATAAATCAGCTATACTCCAATAAAAGTTAATTTAGAAATTAACTATTGCAAAAAAAAGAGAATGGTATTTGTTACATAGATTTTAATGAAGGCCAAGTTTCTAGCCTTTTTTATTATTATTGGTTTATAATCATCTTCTCTAATTAAGACTCTTTTAGAGCCGGTTTGGATTCACAGAGAAACTGAAGGGAAAGGTACAAGGTTTCCCCATATCCTGTCTGCCCACATACACTCACAGCCTTTCGCAGTATCAACAGCCCCCACCAACAGTGAGGTACATTTGTTACAACTGATGAGCCTACACTGATACTACATTATGACCCAAAGTCCTTGATTTACAATAAGGTTCACCTTGGTCTTGTATGGGTTTGGGAAAATGTCTAAAAATGTATATCCATTATGATATCATATAGAATATTTTTACTGCCCTAAAAATCCATGTGTCTTCCCTATTTAATCCCTCCTTTCTGCCCGCAACCCCTGGCAACCTCTGATCTTTTTACTCTGTCTATAGTTTTACCCTTTCTAGAAGGAGATGGAGTTGGAATCATACAGTATGTAGCCTTCTCAGATTGGCTTCCGTTCACTTAGTAAAATGCATTTAAGAGTCTTTTTGTAGATCAATAGCTCGCTTCTTTTTAGTATTGAATAATATTCCATTGTCTGAGGTACCACAGTTTATTCATTTACCTACTGAGGGATATCTTGGTTGCTTTCCAGTTTAGGCCATTACGAAAAAAAAAAAAAAAAAAGAAAAGCTGCTATAAGCATTATCGTGCATGGTTTTGTGCAGACATAAGTTTTCACTTCTTTGGGGTAAATACCAAGGAGTGAGATAGCTGGATCATGTGATAAGAGTATGTTCAGCTTTGTAAGAAAAAATACTGCCAAACTGCCTTCCCAAGTTAACTGTATCGCTTTGCAATCTCACCAGCAATGAATGAGAGTTCCTGTCGCTCACCGTTTGGTGTTATCAGTGTGTTTCGGCAGTTCTAATGGGAGTATACTGATATCTTACTGTTGTTTCAGTTTCCATTTCCCTGATGGTCTATGATGTGGAGCATCTTATTTGCCATCTGTATCTTCTTTGGTGTGGTATCTGTTGAAGTCTTTGGCCCATTTTTTAATTGGCTTGCTTCTTATTTTGGAGTTGTAAGAGTTCTTTTCTTCAGATAACAGTCCTTTGTCAGGTGTGCCTTTTGCAAAGATTTTTCCCATTTGGTGGCTTCTCTTCTCAGTCTCACAGAAGCACACGTTTTTAATTTGAATCAAGGCCAGCATACCAATTATCTCTTTCCTGGACTGTGCCTTTGGCATTGTCGCTAAACCAACCCAAGCTCATCTGGATTTTCTACTACAGTACCTTCTAGGAGTGTTATGGTTCTGTGTTTTGCATTTAGGCCTATGATTCATTTTGAGATCATTTTTGTGAAGGATGTAAGGTCTGTATCTAGATTTCCCCCTAACCACCACTGTTCTTTGGCATGTGGATGTCCAGTAGTCCCAGCACCGTTGGTCGAATCCATCCTTATTTTTAAACAATGTGTGTTCAGCACTTTGGCAGATGTAGCCAGAAGGATCCCACAGATACACAAGCATGAAGTTCCAAGAGAAAAAGGAAGAGCAAATGCAGAGCAGGACAAAAATGGAAAGGAACAGGGAAACAAACAGAACCTGTCTGCACAGACCCTCAGCAAGATGTTGGACTAAGAGACTGTATCTAAGCTTGAGCGAGAAGATCGTTCCAGTGAGAACTAATTTAGTTATAAATTAGAGACTGGAATAGTGTAGTTAAATATCAAGTACTGAGAGAATTCACTTCCTTTTGGCTTTGAAAGAGATTCCTCCTCAGTGAAAAAAGAATATAACAACTTTAGCTCTCCTGGAAATGCAATTGGCATGAGACTGCTTGAAAGAATCCATGTGTGATACATACAGGCAGTTATTATCTCAGTCTCTTCTTGGTCACAGAGGGTCTTTTCACTATGAATATTATATAACTCATGGTTTATTAATTTCTCCAACTAATCAAAGTATAAACTTAGAAGCCATAAACTAGCACTCTGTAGATGGGGGCTTGGGAGGAAGGCTCAAGAGGGAGGGGATATGAGTATATTTATAGCTGATTCATGTTGTTGTAGAAACCAACAGAACATTGTAAAGCAATTATCCTCCAATTAAAAATAAATTTAAAAGAAAAAAATTAGCCCTATGCAAGTTCTGAAATGCACGGTTTCCTGCACAATAAAGGCCCTTAGAAGTTTGCATAATAAGATTTGGCATCTTTGGGGAGAATTATGTTAAAAAAAATAGTAAATTTAATGTCTCATTTCTTTGGAGCTCAGAGGCCTTTTGCATTACCTGAATTGAAGAGAAAACAGTTTTAGAGACAGGAAGGTCAATCTCACCTGGCATTTAAAAAAAAAAAAAAAAGATTATCTTCACTTAAAAAAAATAAAGTTGATTGACTTTAAAAAATAAAAAAACTCCAAAATACGGAAAGTATTCCCGTATTTTAAAAAATAAAAACTCCAAATATGGAAAGTAGGCTCACTGATGCAGAATGGGATGCTCCCTTACCATCCCCATACCCAGGGGACAGAGTACTTTTTCTTTATGTTTTTTCACTATGAGTCTGCATTGCTTCATGGAATGAGGGATGGCACAAAAGGTGAACCCCAGAACCCCACATTGAGCCTCAAAGCATTTTAGGACCCAGTGTTTTAGATTTTTCCAACTGAAGAAAACCATTCCTGGAAGGTTTAGTCATGGTGGTGTAGTTGCTAAGTCAGCCCAAGTCTTGTGACCCTACGGTCTGTAGCCCTCAAGCGCCTCAGTCTATGGAATTCTCCAGGCAAGAATACTGCAGTGGATTGCCATTTCCTTCTCCAGGGGATCTTCCCAATCCAGGGATCGAACCCCGGTTTTCCTGCACTGCAGGCAGATTCTTTACTGCCTAAGCCACTAAGGAAAAGCGCCATGGAATGTTTAGAGGGACTTCAAGTTAAGAGTGATTGTTAATGAGTTCATCTTACAAGGTGCTTATGGGTTATGCCATTTGTTTTAAATCTATTTCATATGTTATTAATGTATGTAAAATTAATTATTATTTATTTTATTTATTCATTTCAAAGGAGATAAAATGCAGAGACGGAGGAATATAAGCAGAACTAGCCGATGAACTTGTTGGGATCAGTGCAGACACATTACCCCAGCGCCTCTGCGAGTCACCCAAGGCGTTCCAGTTCTCAACAATAGATGACTATAGTTTTTTGGCTCAGAGCCATCATGTCACAATGGCACTCTCCCAGGTCCATCGGCGTCTTAAAAATATTACAGTACCAACAATAATAATAATAATGATAATTGTTTGAGTATTAAGAAAAGACTGCATGAAAGAAAGAATGTTGCATTAGTCAGTCAGGCAGAATAAATGATAACCTGGCCTTTGATTTAATGAGTCTTTATTAGGTGACAAAGATTGGACCCATCTGTGCATAATCGTTTGTGCTTTGGGCCAAACCTTCTGTCTGTACACAGAGGAAAAAGACACGGCGCGCCTAGGTCGGGGCACAATAGAATCCTTTGTCTCTCTCTGTTCTATGGAGAATTTTTTAAATACCTTTTTTGAAGCCAAACAATCATTTTTAGCTTTTAAATCAAATTAACCCCTTTTCCTAGTGAACAGTCATAAATAGTAGTCTGGATAGGGAGAAAAAAACTTGTTCAACTCGCAAGTATTTACATAGAAATTACAGGAGATGGTATATGTTCTGCTAAAAGCAGAGAGGAATGCCTCCAGAGCCTTAAAATAGAACACGTGATCTTCCACATGGGCTGGCAATTATTAGCAAGCAAACAGTTACTAAGGGGGCAACCTGCTTGCCAGGGCTCTCAGAGCATCTGTCTACCGAGGTTTCTGACCACACTGAGACAGTTTTTCCTCTGTCCACTCCAGTGTTCTTGAGAACCCATCTCTGGGCAATTAGAGCTGAAACACCACACTTGTACCGGACTCCTACGTGTATGCAGTTACCAGCTTTTTTATCAGCAACGCCCTCTGCACGGACGCCCATCCTGTTTCCATTGAAATTCGTGAACATCTGTTACACAGGAGACGGGTTAGCTACCAAACACTACTGTTAGATTTCTCGCCAGCAACTCCCATGCCTTCATGTGGTTTTTGTTTTCTTCTTTAAACAGTTAATTATGTTTTATTTGTTCTTCTATAAAAGCTAAATTTAGCCAAGTTTTATACTAATTTAAAACATTTTCTGGAAATGACAGAGGGCTATTGTAAAAAAAAAAAAAAAACAGAGAGACTGAATTTTCAACGGTTATCAGAAATGAATCTAAAGAAGTGAATGAACACTTTGGCTTGGGTCTTTAAGTCTCAGGTTTTATTTGATGGATGTGGACAAATAGCGTTTAGGTTATAAATGAATTCACAGTCGGTGCTCACATAGGCATTCTGATCTAGAAGGCGGGCTGCTGGACCTCTTCTGAGTGTGGTCTCATAAGTATAGGTCTCTTCTAAGTGTGGTTGTTGTTCAGTTGCTAAGTTGTGTTTGACTCTTTGCGACCCCATGGACTGTAGCACTCCAGGCTTCCTGTCCTTCACCATCTCCCGGAGCTTGCTTAAACTCATGTCCACTGAGTCAGTGATACCATCCAACCATCTCATCCTCTGTCATCCCCTTCTCTTCCTACCTTCAATCTTTCCCAGCATCAGGATCTTTTCTAATGAGTTGGCTCTTCATATCAGGTGGCCAGAATATTGGAGTTTCAGCTTCAGCATCAGTACTTCCAATGATTATTCAGTATTGACTTCCTTTAGAATGGACTGGTTTGATCTCCTTGCTATCCAAGGGACTCTCAAGAGTCTTCTGCAACACCACAGTTCAAAAGCATCAATTCTTCAGCACTCAGCTTTCTTTATAGTCCAACTCTCACATCTGTATGATTACCACCAATACCAAATCCCTGAATCCAGAGTGCTGTTGAAAAATGTTCAGAGTCACATTTCCCAGACATTTGATTTATCTTTCTTAAACTTCCATATTGTGTATGTTTGTGAAGGTATTATCTGAGTAGCAAAGGAGAAGCTAAGAAAACAGGTACTTACCTCAAGGTCATATAATGTTGAATTTTTGGAGTCAGGATTTAAGCCCAGTTTCACTCCAACTTCCATCCTGAAGAGAAATATCCCATGATTTCTGTAAAGGGAAAGGGTGGTGTGGAAGGAGAGCCCGCAACTGTGGGATCCATTTCTTGGTTCTCTTTATGTTCCTCAAGAGCAGTCAACTAGAATCAGTGGACATGTGAGAAACACATTATTTTAATTATAGAAGTATATTTTGGTTTCCTTTCTAATCCTTTTTATTAATTTCACTGTTTTAAATGTCATTGGCTTAAGAATTCATTAGCTGTAAAGAGATCATATTTTAAATCGTCAAATGTTGAAGACAGAAACAAAAGTGTGAAAGAGAAAGGCCGTGAGAGAGAGTAAATGAATAAAGTTGGCGGGGGGGAGCGGGGGAGAAAGGAAAGAGGCGGGAAATAGGCAAGGACTTCTGTTTCCTGGTGGGCGGCTGAATGTCTTTGACATGTGAAACCTCCGTGGAACACATGGGTCATGTGCCTATTCTCCAACCCAGCTCCCACCCCTGACTTCACAGCTCTTGGCATGATTCACAGCCACACAGCCACCTTCTCTGAGTCCATCACACCCTCCACTCTCACTGCTAGACCTGCAGAGCCAGCAGCCACAAACCATGGCCCTCCACACTGCCCTTCTGCTTCTCTGACATGGCCTTCATGACCCCTAAAACACCAGCACATTAGTCAGCCTGTGCATTCACATTTTGGAATCCTTGTAATTCTTTAGCACCTCCAGGGCCAAGGTTCCCAACACCTGGCAAGACAAAGCAAGCCAGACCAAGATATAGGTAGCCAGTTGGGCATGACATGAAGGTCAAAACCAAGCTGAACTGAGAGACCCTTGTCTGCTTCGGTAAACTCTCTTGGGCAGTGTATTGCATGCCAAGTCAAACCAAAGACTAAGGCAAGACATAGGAATTTTTTATTTAAATAGGAACCTGCTGCTACTAGTAAGTCACTTCAGTCGTGTCCGACTCTGTGCGACCCCATAGACGGCAGCCCACCAGGCTCCCCCGACCCTGGGATTCTCCAGGCAAGAACACTGGAGTGGGTTGCCATTTCCTTCTCCAAAATAGGAACCTAGGCCTTGACAATTTTCTACATTCACCTCGGTACACATTGAATGTAGTAAAACAATGGAATCAGTTTCCTTTTCTGGTAATAAATCTTAATGACTCCAACTTGTCCGAAGTTGGTTTTCAAAAAAGCACACCCAAACTTGGTGAAGGATGGGTAACGTCCCGCCACTTCTAAAATATCCCACGTCAAGTGTATCATTAGTAACTTACCGTGTTAGAGTCACTGAAACAAATCAATGTAAACAGCATCACCGCATCACAACCTAGCTCCGGATGTCCTCTGACCTAGTTATGTGGGTTTGGGAAACAGGCCTGCAGGCCCATATGTAGCCTATAACAATCATGTGTCTCATGGTGCTGAGTGTAGAAGGCAAGTGGCCTATAGGTTAGAAAAGAGGTGTTTAGTTCTAAACAACTTCACATAATTTTCCAGAATAAACAGTCAATGTCTTATGCATAAGCCTCTCCAATCCCTGGTAAAAGCCAGCAGCTAAACCCATACCACAATGCACCCACATTTGTCCCATGTTTTCTTACACAGATTATCTTGGGTTTCTCCAAAGATGCGTGATCACTATGCACCTAGATGCGTCCGTACCAATGAGAGAAATAGCAGAAAGTGAGAGCATAAAAGAGAACCCAGACGCAATGAGGACCCAGATGGGTCTGGGCAACAGGGAAGAACATCTAAGTGGTCACAGGAGTAGGGACGAGGCAAATTAACAAGGAAGAAGGTAAGCATAGAAAATGCAAAGTGTGATGCAGGGTTCACCATACATGATCAGTTGACATGAAATTAACAGCCTGGGATGAGCATTCTTTTAGAATAGATCACCTGGGAGGCAGGTGATGAGAATGAGAGGCAGCATGAGAAAATGAAATAGGCCTGGGGTCTAATTCTGGGCTCTGCTTCTTGAGTTAGTAACCGACTCTGTGGGCTTTGGCAGGTGGTTCAACCTCTCCAAGGCTTGGTCTCTGTTTCTGCAGAAAGTGGAAATAAACTCTCCCCATCTGCTGGAGAAGGAAATGACAACCCACTCCAGTATTTTGCCTGGAAAATTCCATGGACAGAGAGCCTGGCAGTCTACAGTCCATGGGGTCTGAAGAGTTGGATACGACTAAGCAATGGAGCATGCATGAAATATTAGGTAGTCATAAAGGTTTAATGACATACTGGACCACACAAAGTATGTAGTTTGAGTCCTCAATAAGTAGTCATTGTTTTAGATGGGTAAAGACCTCTGGCATGGTTTCCTAAAGGAGCATCTTGGCCCAGCTATAGGGGAAAGTGATGCATTGAAAATAGTTGCTAAGAGAAAGGAATCTATAACCTTTCAGTGGTGTCATGATTGGAGAAACTTGGGGAACTGCATCTGGCCTGGGCACGTTTCCTCCATAGAGGCTCTACCAACACCTCAAACTCAAAATGTAGTAAAAGCTATCTCCTCCTAGTTTTCATTCACTAACTCATTCATTCCTCCATCCCCTCATATATATAAAGTGAAGTGAGTGAAGTCGCTCAGTCGTGTCTGACTCTTTGCGACCCCATGGACTGTAGCCTACCAGGCTCCTCCCTCCATGGGATTCTCCAGGCAAGAGTACTGGAGTAGGTTGCCATTTCCTTCTTCAGGGGATCTTCCCAACCCAGGGATCGAATCCCGGTCTCCAGCATTCCAGGCAGATGCTTTAACCTCTGAGCAATTCATTATCCAGTTTTATAATGTCTATGATATACAAAGCATTCTATTTGGGAAATGATACAGAGAAGAACAAGACTCTCTATGAATAAATCATCCAAAGTGGAAATTTCATGGTTTTCATTGGCTCCTGGGAAATTCTAATGTTTCTTACATTTGCTTTTTCCTTGTCTCTTTGTATGAACTCCTATTCGGGTACACTGTCCCACTTCAATTCATCTTACAGACATGGCCCAGCTGGTTGCCTATAAACTCAAATCTGATCATACTTCCATCATGCTCAAGACTCTTCCATGACTCCACTGCCTACAGAAAGAGATACAAATTTCAACCTGAACCCAACCTTCCTGTACTGCCTTATCTTCCACTATCTTCTCCAAATGCCTTAGTCTGGAGATTGGAAGTATCTGGCATGTATACCCCCACACCTTCCCCTCACCCCTTGCCTATTGCAGACATAAATAATTGATCACAGCACTCTTTTCTCCTGAATCTGAGTCATGGTTTCAGAATCCTCAGACTGTACCAATTGATCAGAACTGAGACTCCAGCTGAACCTTATTTGGCCATCCCTGCTGTAGTTCCTCTGGTCAGAAAAAAATTAGTAATCTAGAATCTACCTTAGGTTCAGAGTGTTTAATTGCTACTGTTAGTTGTTTTTGTTAACAGCAAGATATGTTGATTAACCTGTTTTCAATTATAAAAAATCCCTAGTAAACAAAGACTCTATCTTCCAGACACTTAGAAAAATAATAATATTATTGGAGACATTTTTTAAGGAGTCAGTCATTTCTTGGCATAGGTGTGTAAGAATAACTACCACAAACCACTTCAAAATCCCCTGTATACATTCATCAGGATTTTAGGCTCCAAGAATCACAAAGAAAAATTCAGCGATAAATTAGACAATCCTTATGCTGTGCTATGCTCAGCTTAGTCAGTCAGTCATGTCCAACTCTTTGTGACCCCATGGACTGCAGCCCACCAGGTTTCTCTGTCTATGGGATTCTCCAGGCAAGAATACTGGAATGGGTTGCCATGCCCTCCTCTAGGGAATCTTCCCAACCCAGGGATCCAACCCAGGTCTCCCACAGTACAGGTGGATTTTTTACCAGCTAAGCTACCAGGGAAGCCTGAGTTTGCTGGTTAGTAAATATGAAATACCCAGCAGAACCAACCATGAAATTCCTGGGAGACAAACTATCATCATCTTTCTATAAATCGAGAAGAAAATGGGTATGACCTTAGAATTGAGTAACTGGCTCTAGATATGGGGCATCCTTATCCTTAAAGAACAAACAATTTTGTGATACTTCTTTGTATCTGCTATGGTGTATATATGAATACTTAAATATTAGAAATTTTCCAAGACAGTTCAAAGAATACACAGATAGCCCCATTCAGAGGTCTCAGGAGGCTACTGTGAGGAGTCTCCTACACACATGCTTGTGTGTGTGTGTGTGTGTGTGTGTGTGTGTGTGTGTGTGTGTGTGTGTGTTTGGTGAAGGGGAATGCAAAAGGACAACAGAAAACTGACTTAAGTAAAAATTACTATAGTTGGACCCTACTGAAGGGCTCAAGATGGTTCTTAGTTTTATCTCTTGAAGAACCAGCGTTCTTGTTCATGTCACTTCTTCTCCTTACAGGAATCATATATTGAGTATTTTTTAAAATTGTCTTCATCAGTATTTTAGCAAAACCAGCACTAGTTTTTCCCTTGGTGATTCTGTTGTTCAGTCAAAATCCCTTTCCACTGAAGGACTGATCTGGGCACCTTGGTAAGCTCCATAAAAAGTCAAAAATTTGAGAATCTACCTTAGGTAAAGAGCAAAGAAATCAGTATCCTCCCTGGATGCCTTTTTTCTGTTGTCTCCCGTCCCTCTCCTCACCAAAAAAAAAATTTCTGGGGATAAATCTATTTCCATTAGTTTAAATGGAGTGAATTTATCAAAATGATGTTATTTCCAAGTTGACTACTGGATTCCACATTCCACTTTGCTTTTTCCCCTAAGATCAATAGTGTTGCTATAGGAGTGTTTTATAATCAAACCTCTAAATAAATACATCTTCTTCTTGGGACTTCCCTGGTGGCTCAGTGGTAAAGAATCCACCTGCAATTCTAGATATCCTGATCCCTGGGTCAAGAAGATCCCCTGGAGAAGGAAATAGCAACCCACTGTTGAATTCAGGAGTTTGTTGAAAGTTCTGACTTATATATCTGATTTTTCCAAATAAGGACTGCATTTAATAAGTTGTATTATTAACTTTGAGGATAAATCTGCTTCTAACCTTCTAGTTTTTGGTGGCAAGTTGCTTCAGGCTGGTCCAGAGTTGTCATAAAGGGGGCATCCTAGATGCTTCCTTACAGATTCCAAAATTGGGGGCAGAATATGAACAGTTCTAAAGAGGATTTTATCCACAAAGTGAAATCCCAAGGAGATCTAGAGAAAGAAACTTATAAGGTCGTATGGACCTTTCTGAGCCCCAGAATTCATCAGTGCATTCTGGAAGGAGTGCCCCTTCTACAGGGCTTGGACAACCACCATGGACCCCAACCACTACTATGATTCAAGAAAGCACACTACTGCTTTGCCCTGTACATCAGATCTCCTTCTCCCAAGAAGGATGTAGCTTTGTCCAGAAAATCTTAAATTGTTTTAATTACCTTTCTGATTGTAACTTGACCCTTTCAGAGATGGATGTCAAGATAGAGAAATGATAACAATATTCAAAAATATTTTACTTAAAATTCTTGTCAATTATGTGGTTGTTTGGTATTCATTTAAGATGAAGAACTAGACATAAATCTAAAACTCTAGACTGTAGAGTAACGCTGTCCAGTGGAATTTCTGCCATGATGAGCACTTTCTACAATCTACTCTCTCCCTTGTGGTAGCCACCATGTGGCTATTAAGTGCTTAAGAATTGGTTATTGCAGCTGAGGAATTCATATTAAATGATAGCAAATTCAAATTACCGCATAAGACTAGTAGCTACTTTTAGATAGCCTAGCTCTAGTCTGGAGTAGTAAATAGTCCTCAAATTGTGCTTCTTAATGAAATCAACTGGGGAGTTTCTCAAGAATTCCAATGACTGGGTCCCACTCTCAGGGATTCTGATTTCATTTGGTCTGGGCAGTAGCCTTGGCATCATAATTTTTAAAACCTCTTCAGATAATCATTAATGTATGGTCAAAGTTGAGAATCACTGTTCTAGAAGAGACATTACATTACTAGAGTTATTATAGCAGACTAGATGATACATTAATGGATGCATTAAAACCTCTGAATATCATCAATGCAACAGGTGGTGTGATGGTGTCCCTAAAGCAAACTCTTTTCAGACAACCTGTTTCAAGTATATGCTATGCAGCAGACACTATGTCTAATCTGTTCTACTAGCATCCTTACCATGCTCTAACATAGCCAGTGTACAATGCTACAATGCTCAAAAATGGCGCTTCTGCAAATTACCAAGTCAACGCAAGGGAAATGTACAGAATTCAGAGTCCAAACGTACAAGCAAGTTTCTATAAACAAAGGAAATGCCTTGAGAGAAAGGAGTTGCCCCATCCACCCAACAAACAGAAGAGAAGAGGGACCACCTCTAGAACAGGGCCTTTGCATACCACCCACTGACTTCTATCCTAAACAGCGCATCTCTGGAAAAGTAATTGCCTCATAGGCGAAAAGTGAGAGTTGCTCAGTCATGTCCGACTCTTTGCGACCCCATGGAATTCTCCAGGCCAGAATACTGGAGTGGGTAGCCTTTCCCTCCTCCAGAGGATCTTCCCAACCCAGGGATGGAACCTAGGTCTCCCGAATTGCAGGCAGATTCTTTACCAACTGAGCTATCCAGTCAGCAAATGGTAAACTGATTACTGATCGACTATCAAGTTACCCTACAATTGTGCACCAGAAGAAACCACACAGGTAGCTTAGCGTGTATGCATTCTGTGTTGCAGGGAGTGTGGCAAGGGAAAAGAAAGCCGAAGTCCAAGCTACTGTTGTTTGTTCTTGAGTGCTGCTTTCCAAGATTGAGTTCTCTCCCTGGGTCGGCACCCCATAAATGCTGTTCTTTAATGCACTCATTTTCTTCATCAATTTTCTCCCTGCTCCAAACTTTCTGAAATGTTTGAGTTCACCGTTTTTGTTTTCTTGTCCACTTCTGGCTCAGCAACTCACTGTGCAGGCAACTGGTTCCCACAGTTCATCCTTTGTCAGCACTTTGTTGTCGTGTTTTATTTGCTCAGTCATGCCCAACTCTTTGCGACCCCATGGACTATAACCCACCAGGCTCCTCTGTCTATGGGATTTTCCAGACAAGAATACTGGAGTGTGTGGCCATGCCCTTCTCCAGGGGATCTTCCCAACCCAGGGATCAAACCCGTGTCTCCTACAGTGCAGGAGGATTCTTTACCACTGAGCCACCTGGGAAGCCCTTGACAGCACTTTTGCCAAGTGGAAAAGCCCAGGACATCTGGGGAAAGAGATGCAGGGGGAAGGGAAAAAAAATCACAGGGCTACTGAGCCACTGATTGTAGACAGTGCCTGCCTCTCTCACTATCCTTGCATTTTTCTGTTGAGAAATTTTGATTTTCGATGGAAGGTGTGATGTCTTCAAGGAACATTTGTTTTATCTGTCTGACCAAGAGAAAAACTGAAATGCTGCATACAAAGAATCATAAACAACTACCTGCTTCTTCCTATGCTTAGGAAAAAAAAAATCCCCCTACTAAATCTTCAGTTCTTATTGCATTATTAAAAAATCCCACTTGGAATGACGCTTTCACATACCTTAACCTGATCTGTTCAAAACATTGCTTATGAGAAGCCCCAAAGAGCTTTAGAAAAACCCAAGTTTGTGTTTGCTGTGGATCCAAATGCTGACAGATTTAATCAATCAAGAATAAAAATGTGCTGTCTTTTCATGTTGGGCACGCAAGACATTTGCCTTTAAAAAGACAATACATGCCTTTTATCATGAAAGTAATACCTGTTCATTTTTTAAAAACCTAGAAATTATAACCAAGCAAAAAGTGGATCAAAGTTACTCGAAGTTTCACCTTCTAGAACAATTGTGCATGTTCTACCCTTAGTGTTGCCTTTCATCGCCATGGAAGAGGGTAAATTTAATGGGGAGAAACCCAGCTTTTCCATGGCTAAATGAGATGCCCAGGAAGGCCCACCACAGCACTGGCACTTGGGTAACAGACAAAACTCTCTGCCCTTCCTAACCTTGTAAACCCCACCCCCACTCCAAGCACTCGGGCAGTAAATGAGGTTTCCTGAACACGTTTCTGAGCTACGCTGTAATGATGCTAAAATATACCATCTATTTTCAGCCTCTAAGGAACTTATGATTTAGTTGGAATATTAGTTTCCTGCAGCTGCCTTAACAAAGTACCACAGACGTCAAGGCTTAAAACAACAGAAACGTATTGTCTTGCAGTTCCCAAAGTCCGAAATCAAGGTGTCAGCAAGGCCATACTCCCTCTGACATCTTTAGGGGACAGCTCTTCCTTCTTTATAGCTTCTGGTGGTTGCTGGCAATCCTTGGGGTTCCTTGACTTCTGGACACATCACTCTAATCTCTACTCCTGACATCATGTAGCCTTTAAAGTGTCTATGTCATCCTATGGAATTTCCTCTTCTTATAAGGACCTTAGCCATATTGGATTAAGGCCCACACTAATAACCCTCCTCTTAACTTGATTATAACTGCAATGGCCCTATTTCCAAAAAGGTCACCTTCACAGATAAACTAGGAGTTAGAACTTCAACATATTTGATCCAAAGCACTGAGGAAGCAAAAAGTCTCCCAGGATGCAGTTAGAGAACAATAAAAGACCTGTAAAATTAAGTGTTCAGCTAAATGACCCAAACTACCAATGCTATGGAAATTCATAGAATTATTCTAGAAGGACGAGATAGTTTTGAAAGGGTTGATGGATTTCATTGCACTTGGGTGGATCTTGGTAGGGAAGATGGAGAAGCAGACACTCCAGGGAAGGGGATACAATTTTAACTTTAAAAATTAAATTTTAAATTAAATTTTAATTTTAGCATAGTAAACAAAGTACTTTTCCAGCTAGCTCTTGCTGTCCTCTTGAGTCTCAGGCCCCAGGAGACTTGCTAAACCACACAGGAGCCCCTCAGACGCCTTCTTCTTTTGCACCATCACACCTGTTCACATATTGCTCATTCTAACCAGAATGCCTCCTCACCAGTTCCTACCATCACCACCACCCCCGTCCAATTTCCGATTCATCCTTCCACAAGCCCAACGTTGACATCATAGCTCCAGGAATCCGGACCCCCGGAGAGAATTAGTCACCACTCTCCCAGGGCCACCAGTACACCTTGTGGATGTTGACTCATAGCCTGGTGTCCCTTAAGGATGAGAACCATGCCCCAGGAGCCTCTGTATTCCCGGCACAGAGCACAGAGCCTAGCACTGTCAGTGGTCACCAAAGGTCTACTGAAGTCTAGTTGAACTGAATTCTTCGTGGGCAGGAAATGAGGGGATGAGCCTCACTGCAGCCTAGCCGTGGGCCAGGATCTGCAGATGGACTGATGATGGAGCCATGGAGAAGAGAAGCAAGTAAATCATCACCGGGGCAGGATCCAGACGTACCATGGGTACTGGAGGGGGTCACCGCGTGAGTGAGGGAAGGCCTAATGTGCTAGGAAAACACAAAGGAGTCAGCACAACCAGAGCCGGAGACTCAAGAGGAGGAAGGCAGGAGACACAGAGATCCAGCGGGCGGGGCCTCCATGGTGAGTGACTGCAGAAGTTTTCCCGGCATGGAAATGCATTTGGGCCTGAATATAGAAGATGTTACAGTAGTGACATGGAAGGTGATGGCAACCTGGGGTCAAAGCCAGATGCAGGGAAAGAAATAATCAACTCTAGAGAGAACACGGCAGGCCGAAGAAACACTGGGGGTGGGAAGGAGTAGAGAAATGTGCACCAAGCATGAGGAGGCAAAACTGACAGAATCGCAATGTTGAGAAAGGAGTGAGCGTCTCCCTTGAGGGACGAGTGACAGAATTTCTGCTCAGAGAAATGGGGACGACAGGAAGGTGTGGGGTTGGCCCCGAGTTCCGTTTTACTCATGCGTACTTTAAATTCCCACGGGACATCTAGGTTTTATAAAGTTAGCAACTAAGTGGTAGGGGTTGTGGAGGTCGTGTGGGTTTTGTTTTTTTTTTTTTTTTTGTAATAACTATAATTAGAATCATGTTTGAGATCAAGTTCTGACTCTGGAGAATTGTGCCTCCAGTTTTCATAACATTGTGACTTAAAAAATGAACACAACTGCTAGTTCAAGACGAGAGGGACCCAGGTCATCCCCGCTCGGTTGTTTCACAAGTCCAGTTGTAACCTGGAAAGAAATGGAAACCACAAAGCTAATGGACAGTGACAGCCTGCCCCTTGAAGAGGTCCACTTAAATATAGACAGTTCATCTCTGCTGCTGCACAGGATGAAAGGGGATCAACAGCCTCAAGTGCTCAGTATCTCCACTTGGCATTCTGGGCTCCCTGAGCTGTGTAGACACCTGTCCTAACCACCAGGGATCAGCAATCTCAGAAAGGGTGGACCAAGAACCTCACTGCATAACTCCAGGGAGAGAAAGTTGGCCTTGAGAATCTGACACAAAAGGAGGACGTTGGCAAAATCCATCTGCAATTTGGGGGACCTCTGTGTGCTCCAAATCATGGCCCTGCCCATTCCTTGCTGTTTTAGCAGAAACAAGTTGCTTATCTTCCTTGCGATTTATTTTGCTCTGTAAAAGAGAACCATCTTGGGACCTACCTCTAAGGCTGGCTGTGAAGACTTAGAATGTTAATACATGAGAAGTACTTGGAAGAGTATCTGGCTTAGAAAAAACCATCAGTCCACGGTAGATACATATTTATTCCGTAAAAATGATTTTTATGTTTTCCATATGTTTATACCAGAAGCTTACAAGTGGCAGGGACCCAAATCAGGCAGATAATATCATGGGTTCCTACTGTCGGGGTTCTCTGGAGGTCACAGTTGCGACCCTACCCAGAAGGAAAATGAGGGATACAGAAACCAGGGGCTCCCCTCCAAGTCTAAACACTGAGGGTTTCAGGAGGCAATTGTTTTTAATGTCTACAAATTATTTTAAACTTTTTATTTTGTATTGGGGCATAATGGCTTCCCTGGTGGCTCAGACGGTAAAGCGTCTGCCTGCAGTGCTGGAGACCCGGGTTTAATCCCTGGGTTGGGAAGATCCCCTGGAGAAGGAAATGGCAACCCACTCCAGTACACTTGCCTGGAGAATCCCATGGACTGAGGAGCCTGGTAGGCTAGAGTCCTGCTGCTGCTGCTGCTAAGTTGCTTCAGCTGTGTCCGACTCTGTGCGACCCCAAAGATGGCAGCCCATGAGGCTCCCCCGTCCCTGGGATTCTCCAGGCAAGAACACTGGAGTGGGTTGCCATTTCCTTCTCCAATGCATGAAAGTGAAAAGTGAAAGTGAAGTCGCTCAGTCGTGTCCGACTCTTAGCGACCCCATGGACTGCAGCCCACCAGGCTCCTCCGTCCATGGGATTTTCCAGTCAAGAGTCCATGGGGTCGCAAAGAGTCAGACACGACTTCACTTTCACTTTCTTTGGTGCTTCAAATGGTAAAGGATTCGCCTGTAATGCGGGAGACTTGGGTTTGATTCCTGAGTAGGGAAGATGGGTATAGAATGGCTACCCACTCCAGTATCCTTACCTAGAGAATTCCAAGGACAGAGGAACCTGGTGGGTTACAGTCCATGGGGACACAAAGAGTCGTACCTGATGGAGAAAATAACACTAACTAACTAACTAACTATAGCCAATTAACCATGCTGTGTTAGTTTCAGGTGAATAGCAAGGGACTCAGCCATACATATACATGTATCCATTCTCCCGAGCTCCCCTCCCATCCAGGCTCCCGCATGACATTTGGCAGAGTTCCCTGTGCTACACAGTAGGTCCTGGTTGGTTATCCATTTTAAATGTAGCAGTGTGTACAGGCAACCACAAGTTCGTTCCCTAAGTCTGCCAGTCTCTCTCTGTTTTGTAAGTGCCTTTGTATCATTTCTTCTTAGATTCCACATATAAGGGGTGTCATACAATATTTCTCCTTCTCTGTCTGACTTACTCCACTCAGGATGACAATCTCTAGGTCCATCCATATTGCTGAAGACGGCCATTGCTTTTTAAGTCGCTTAGGATGCTCTGACGTTCTCTAATTCCTCCATAGGCCTTCCTTAGTCCATGCATCCAGCCTGCTGTTTCCTCTTCCTGGAATGCCCTTCCTCCCACCCTACCCTCCACATTACTTTGTGAGTTCTGGTTTGGAACACCTGAATAATAGAGTAGTTAAGAACTGTAAAGTGCTGTGCTTCTTACTAGGTGTGTGACATTGGATAAATTACTTACTCTCTCCAAGCCTTGGTTCTTTATCTATATTGTAGGGGCAAATAAAGCACCTACCTCATAAAACTATTGAGAAAACTGCACCAAACAGTATACAGCAGGGACCACATATCTCAGGGGCTTCTCCCTTGAATCTGGTATCACCGCCACTCAGAACCTCCACCGACCATTCAGGACAGGTGAAACGCAGCTGCATTCTCCCTCTTTTTAGCCAGCACACACCTTTCTGAAGGCACACAGGGTGTCAGCCTAACCCGTCAGTTAGAGATCTGTCTCCTTTAAAAGCCAGAACCATACCTACTGGAATTCCCCAAATCTCATAGAGTACTTAGTACCTGGTGGGCACTCATCTGTCCCACAGATGAATGAATCTATCTAAAGGGTACAAAGTATCCTAGAAAAGTTAAGTTCACCTTATTGTTACAGATTTTTAGGAGTGTGTTCACAGTTGAGCCTACCACATTTTTAAAAATCCGTTTGTCAAGAGAGTGAATAAGAACATTTATATTTGTTCAAGCATGTTCAGAGCAGCATTAATAAAAGTTGGAAGCGGCCCCAGGGTCCATCGAACACTGAATAGGTTAAAAAAAAAAATACAGTCTAACCATACAATAGGATATTATTCAGCCTTAAAAAGGAAAGAAATTCTGACACAAGTTACAACACAGATGAACTTGGAAGATGTCATTCTATGGGAAATAAGCCCATCACAAAGGGGCAACTATTGCATGATTACCCTTATATGAGGTGCCTAGGCAGTCAAAGCCACAGACACAGAGCACAGCATGCTGGTGACAGGGGTTAGGGGGAAGGAGGAATGGGAAGGTAGTGTTTCGTGGGTACAGAGTTTCGGTTTGGGAAGGTGAAAATTTCCTGGACATGGATGGTTGTACAACAAAGTAAGCGTACTTTATCCCATGGAGTTGCACACATAAAATGGTTTAAATGGTGAATTATGTACAGTTTACTACAATACATGGGCTTCCCTCATAGCTCAGTCGGTAAAGATTGTATCTGCAGTGCAGGAGACTGGGTTCGATCCCTGGGTTGGGAAGCTCCCCTGGAGAAGGAAATGGCAACCCACTCCAGTATCATTGCCTGGAAAATCCCATGGACAAAGGAGCCTGGTGGGCTGCAGTCCATGGGGTCACAAAGAGTCGGGCACGATGGAGCGATTAACACTTTACTACAATACAAAAGGGGGAAAGCATGTTTAAGAAGCTCCTGGTAGTTGCACAAAGGGCTTATTTAGGGAATATGTGATTTGTCCATGTGGACACGTCTATAACTGTTCCAACCTCTGCATTATCATCAGAGGATTGGGGCAGGCTGAGAACCCATGCTTTTAATTCTAGATTTTAGATGAGGAATAGGATACTGCCTTTATTCTGCAAAGAGTTAAGACCTTCTGTGCAGATTCACTCTGAAAGATGCTTTCCAGTGTCTTCCGGAATGTAATTGTGTGTGGCATAAACGACAGGAACAAAGGTGGGACTGCCCGTGGACATGTGTTACTTACTCACTGTCCCATTTGCTTAGCAATTGGAAAAATTCTTGGTGAGTTTCTGATTGACAGTTATCCCCTTATAGGTGGTACCAAGAGCTTCAAGTGCTTTTATGTCTGCTTCATCTTTTTTTGGCCAGAAACTGGGGACTATCACCATCTATGATGACTTGCTTGGAAAGGTGGGAAACCTGGGGTCTTGGGGAAGCCTTTGGTTGTGGAGTCAGAAATAGACATTTTTCTAGAATAGTAATGGACGGTTTTGGAAGGCGTTTGGGGATGAGGCCATAAAATGTGCTAAGATGCTAAAATATATCCTTGGAAGAAAATAGCTGAGAATCCCCAACAAAACAGGGCAAATAGTGTGAAGGCAAGGATGTAAAAATAAAGAGCATTTTTTTATTTTGAAAGTGGTTATTTGCTTTGTCCACGTGCAAAACATGGACTTTGAATCTGTTCAGCTTTCCCCTTCTGAATAGAGAAGGTCAACTTTCCAGAGGAAGAGGTTTTTGCCCTTTGGTTCACGGGCTCTTATCCAGGTTCCTAAAATAGTGCCTGGCCAGGAGGACTGGCTCAAAACAATGTATTCTGTGAATGATGCCTAAAGCTAGTTTTCAAAGATGTTTCAGAATTACAGCACTAACATAGAATAGGGTGTGCCTGTTCTATTTACTATTTGATTCACCCCTAAAAGTGTTCATCTGAAATGAAAAGTGTTTAGTCGTGTCCGACTCTTTGCGATCCCATGGACTGTAGTCTACCAGGCTTCTCTATCCGTGGGATTTTCCAGGCAAGAGTACTGGAGTGGGTTGCCATTTCCTCCTCCACGGGATCTTCCTGACTCAGGGATCAAACTCAGGTCTCCTGCATTGCAGGCAGATGCTTTACCCTCTGAGCCACCAGGGAAGCACTGTCATCTGAAATAGTCTTTCCTAAAAAAAATCTCCAAAGTTTGCCTGGGGCAAAAACCTAAATCTAATAATACTCAAGTATCAGTTTCCAAAATACCTGTCACTTCCTGGATCTATTTTTATTTCAGTTCTATAAGTAAACCACTCAATCAAAGAAGGAAGTATTTTTATCTCCACACTAATTTGGTCAATCATTTTTCCCCAAGAGTCAAGCTCTGCTGGGCACATGCAGATATGGGGTGGGGAAAAAGCCCCAGAGGAATAAGGGCAGACCACTGAAGCAAAGGACAAGCCATAGTGCTGGTGAAACCTTAGACAGCAGGGACTTCCATGCAAAGCTGGTAAAATAGTGTGCTGGGTCAATAGGTCAAGAAGTCAAAAGAACTGGGGAGTTCCCTTATCTGGTCTCCAGCAAAAGAATGCAGATGTTAAATACAGTCATAAATGAATTTAGTCATCGGGTTCTCAGTGGTTCCCCAGAGAAGAAAATGGCAACCCACTCCAGTATCCTTGCCTGGGAAATTCCATGGACAGAGAAGCCTGGCAAGCTACGGTCCATGGGGTCTCAAAAGAGTCAGACACGACTGAGAACACAGTCATCTGGTTGATTACTAGATCAGACCTTCTTTCTCCGCTCTGTCTTGTCTCGGTGGTCATCACTTTTCAAACACTGTACTTTGGAATCCACACCAAGGGTTAAGTTTTGGTATCAAGAGTGGGCACTTTAAGAAACTGATTAAGAGTGTGCGCTCTGGAGCCAAACTGAGTTCAACTGCCAGCCCTGCTAGCTGTGTGACCTTAAGCAAGTTAATTAACACCTTTGTGGCTCAGTTTCTTCATCTGTAAAATATGCATAATGATAATAATACTACCTCATAGCACTGATGTGAAAGGGATTGGTATATTAGTTTGTAATGAATTGAAATACTGCAATAGCATCTGGCATTAAATATTATGCTCTCTGCTCTGCTATGTTGCGTCAGTCGTGTCCGACTCTGTGTGACCCCATAGACGGCAGCCCACCGGGCTCCCCCGTCCCTGGGATTCTCCAGGCAAGAACACTGGAGTGGGTTGCCATTGCCTTCTCCAATGTATGAAAGTGAAAAGTGAAAGGGAAGTTGCTTAGTCGTGTCCGACTCTTCGAGACCCCATACCGCAGCCTACCAGGCTCCTCTGTCCATGGGATTTTCCAGACAAGAGGACTGGAGTGGGGTGCCATCGCCTTCTCTGAAATATTATGCTATATCTCAAAAATTGAGCTTCCCTCATAGCTCAGTTGGTAAAGAATCTGCCTGAAATGCAGGAAACTCCAGTTTGATTCCTGGGTCAGGAAGATCCCCTGGAGAAGGGATAGGCTACCCACTCCAGTATCCTTGGGCTTCCCTTGTGGCTCAACTGGTAAAGAATCCGCCTGCAATGTGAAAGATCTGGGTTCAGTCCCTGGGTTGGGAAGATCCCCTGGAGAAGGGAAGGGCTACCCACTCCACTATTCTGGCCTGGAGAATTCCATGGACTGTATAGTCCATGAACTCACAAAGAGTTGGACACGACTAAGCAATTTTCACTTTCATCTCAAAATATACTGTGTTATAATTTTACATCTATTTTATGAATTTTTACTTTATGCAATTTATTAAATTTGTGAAAGATTGACAATACAGCCCTCATAATTATAAAATCATGATATTTCTTCCCAACCAAGAAAAAAATCAGAGCATCTATAAGAGAGCAGAGTACATAAAATAAGCAAAAATTTTGAAAATAATCTGATAAATGTAGATCTTTCCACATACCTGTTGCATCTGGGGATAACTACTTCACTGAATGAAATGTTAATCTCTCAGTGCTGATGACTGGCCAGACTTTTTCAACTCATAGCCAGAGGACAACTGTCATAGACCCACGTTGAAAAATGTTCCCAAGAGGTTTTCAAGGTGAGAAGTGTCACTATCCACTGAGCGCCCACAGGGGAAAAACTCAGTTTATTGCAGAGTGATTCTTAGGTCAAGCTGATCTTACCACAGCTTCATAACTTGGACAAGAGCCAAGGATTTATAGCTATCTCTTATTCTCCCGTTTATGGATCTGGGGTTCTGTTGAGCCATTTCACACATCGCTTCCAAGTTCCAGTGGTGATAACTGGCTTGCCTTTCATACCTGCCAGACTCCACATTCATTTCAGCACTTATATGAGGGCTAAACATAGCAGACTTTCTCTCTCATTTTCTCTGTGTCTGTCCACCTTTCCATCTGTCTATCACCTTTGAGATATTTCTTCCAAGGAAAGAATATCAAAGGATACCATTATTTCATTATATTTCTCATCCAATAAAAAGCACCCTAGGTTTGACTTAGCAATATGACTCTGCCCAACATCTTTTATTGCCTAAGAATCAAATACTCGTGCATTCAGAAGTGGAAAGTAGAATGCTCATATATTAATAGAATTCTAATGTTTTGAATTCAACCAAAAGCCACTTAGTGATTCATTATGGGACATCTCTTCCTGTGCCTGAGCCCTACCCCAACGTTTCAAGTTCTGACTCTTCTTTACCCCACCTCTTCTCCATCTGCCTTCCCTTTCCATGGCTGCCACAAACCCCTCACCGAGTCCACCTCCTTATCTCCTAAATGGTCTATGGGCTTCCAACCCCAGCCCACTCAGACTTGTCCTTCCCATGGATCTCTGATGCTCCCCCTGAAGCAAAGGTGTGCTGAGGACTATCTGTGGCTGTTGTTCAGTCTCTAAGTCGCATTCAGCCCTTTGTTATCCTATGAACTACAGCACTTCTGGCTTCCCTGTCCTTCACTCTCTGCCAGAGTTTGCTCAAACTCATGTCCATCGAGTCGGTGATGCCATCCTACCATCTCATCCTCTGTCATCCCCTTCTCCTCCTGCCTTCAATCTTTCCAAGCATCAGGGTCTTTTCCAATGAGTCAGCTCTTCATGTCAAATGGCCAAAGTATTGGAGCTTCAGCTTCAGCATCAGTCTTGTGGTGCCTCCATAATGGCTGCCTGTTCTTGGGAAACAAGTCTCCTGTGACATTGTGATTTATAATAAGAAATCCCATTTCTGACACAGAGCACCTAACACCATTGGAATTTCCTGTGATGAGAGTGATAAAGAGGTCTCTTGCGGTATTAATAAGGTGACTTTGGGACTGCACCCCAGGATGGGGGCTATTTGCCAGGAGAATCAACCATGTGATTGGAGGTTTAGAACTATCAGTCCCACCCCAACCACCAACCTCTGGGCAGAATGGGGGGTGAGGGAGGGAGGGCTAGAGGTTAAGTTCAAGTCCCAGTGGCTAATGATTTAATCAGCCTGTCTATCGAATGAAGTCTTCACAAAACTCCAAAAGGTCGAGGTTGGGAGAACTTTCGGGCTGGTAACGCACAGAGGTGAGGAGAGCTGCATGCTGAAAAAGGAGCAGGCAAGCTCTGGGCCCTTTTCCCATACCTTGCTCTAGGCATCTCTTCTATCTGGCTTTTCCAAAGAACCAGTGATCTGGTAGGATGGAGAAGCCTGGTAGGCTACACTCCATGGGGTCGCTAGAGTCAGACACAACTGAGAGACTTCACTTTCACTTTTCATTTTCATGCATTGGAGAAGGAAATGGCAACTCACTCCAGTGTTCTTGCCTGGAGAATCCCAGGGACGGGGAAGCCTGGTGGGCTGCCGTCTACGGGGTCTCACAGAGTCAGACAGGACTGAAGCGACTTAGGAGCAGCAGCAGCAGCAGGTAAAATGTTGCTCTGAGTTCTCTGACCCACTCTAGCAAATTAATCAAACCCAAGAAGGCAGGTCTTTGGAACCTCCAATTCATAACCGGTGACAACCTGGACTTGCACTTGACACCTGCCTTGCGGGAGGGGTGTGGGCAGTCTCGTAGGACTGAGCCTTAACTGGTGAGATCTGACATTGTCTCCAGGTAGATAGCGTCAGAACTGAGTTGACTTGTAGGACACCAACTGGTGTCAGAGAATTCCTTGGGACTTACTGTATAACAGGGTACTATACTTAATACGTTGTAGTAACCTATAAGGGAAAAGAATCTAAATAAGAGAAAGACATACATATACATCTGTAACTGAATCACTCTGCTGTACACCTGAAACTAACACAATGCTGCAAATAAAATGTATTTCAGTCGGAAAGAGAGAAAAATGTGGTGCATATATACAATGGAATATTATTTGGGCATAAAAAGGAACGCATTTGACTCAGTTTTAATGAGGTGGGTGAACCTAGAACCTATTATACAGAGTGAAGCCAGAGAAAGAAAAACAAATATCATGTATTAACACTTATACATGGAATTTAGAAAGACAGTACTGATGAACCGGTCTCCAGGGCAGCAGTGGAGATGCAGACATAGAGAACAGACTTCTAGACACAGGGGAAGGAAGGAGGGGGTGGGACAAATTGAGAGAGTTTAAAGCATTGAAATATATACATTACCAAATGTAAAATTAGATAGCTAGTAGATATGTGCTGTATGATGTAGGGAGCTCAAATCCAGTGCTAAGGGTCTAGAGGAGTGCGATGGGGTGGGAGGTGGGCGGGAGGTTTCAGAAGGAGGGACATATGCGTACCTATGGTTGATTCATGTTCAATCATATAATGAATCATAACCATCCATATATGGCAGAAACAACACAATATTGTAAAGCAATTATCCTCCAATCAAAATAAATTTAAATAAAAAATTTTTTTTTAAAAAAAAGAGAAAGATTTCCTTGAGTGTGTAGGGAAGCCCCCCAGCTCCATACATACTTTGGAACTGGAGTCAGAACTTTAATCTCCAAACCCCTTAGGGACAGACTTGGTTATAAGACTTCACATTATACAGGGAGCAGAATGCATTCAGGGCAGGGGCTTGGCCGATGGCAAACAGAACAGAGTCCAGGTTCTGTCTCTGAACTTATGGTCTCAGTGGAATTGGAGACATTACTGACTCTCTTTGAAAGAAAGTGAAAGTGAAAGCCTTTCAGTCGTGTCTGACTCTTTGCAACCCCATGGACTATCCAGTCCATGGAATTCTCCAGGCCAGAATACTGGAGTGGGTAGCCTTTCCCTTCTCCAGGGGATCTTCCCAACCCAGGGATCAAACCCAGGTCTCCCACATTGCAGGTGGATTCTTTACCAGCTGAGCCACCAGAGAAGCCCAAAAATCCTGGAGTGGGTAGCCTATCCCTTCTCCAGGGGATCTTCCTCACCCAGGAATCGAACTGGAGTCTCCTGTGTTGCAGGAGGATTCTTTACCTGCTGAGCTACTAGGGAAGACTCTCTATAAATCTGCTGTTTAACTGAAGGGTTATTATGAGCATTAAACTAGATAATATCCATACAGGACTGACTTAGTGCCTGGCAGCCCACAGTAAGCACCCAGTAAATGTGACCCCTTGATGTGGCTGGCCTCCCTGCAGCCTCCAGTCCCTCCTGGATCTTCTGTTCCCCAGGCCAGCATGTGCTGCAGCTGCGTCCTGCATCCATCACATCCACTCTGAGTCCTCCCTCCTTTGCTCACGTCCTGTGAGCTATCTTAATGTCTCTTCCCAAAGCCTACACTCTCTCCAGGCTCACACCTCCCTCCATCTTTTCCTCAAAGCGTCCCCAGCCCTCTTCCAGATGGAGCTCGTTTCTCCCCTTTCCTAAGCTCCTTTGACACTGTGTTTATTCCTCCATCATCACATTCATTATAATCTACATTAAACAGTATTTGGTGATCAAACAGCCACTCCTTCTGGACTGTGCATCGGGTAAGGGTTAGGGCCATGCCTTTAGTAGATATTACTCCTTGAGAATATCCAGGCCAGGCCTTTGTATATGGGTGCAAAGTGCTTGCGTGACTATGGAATTCATATTTTATTGATTGCATCAAGAACTTTAAAGGTATTCATTTTTTGTTTTATTATCTGCCTATTTTATTAGTTTTGGCTGTAGTAGATCTTCATAGCTGCACGCAGGCTTTCTCAAGGTGCAGTAAGCACCGGCTACTCTCTAGCTGCTTCTCTTATTGTAGCATACAGACTCTAGAGCACCAGCTCAGTAGTTGTGGCACACGGGCTTAGTTGCTCCATGGCACGTGGAATATTCCAGGACTAGGGATCGAACCTCTGTCCCCTGCATCGGCAGGCAGATTCTTAAACCACTGGACCATCAGGGAAGTCTGGTTGTAATCACCAGGTGGTGCAGATATCACTACCCTTTCCCCTGCCCTGGGACACAAACTTCTAGAACCTGAAATGCAGCTGTGCACTGAACAGGGGGTGGTGTGTCAGACGTGTAAAACCAACGAGCCACTGGAGTTTCATTTCCTTTGTTGGGTCAGAAAATCAATCAGTGACTTCAGCAAAATCTCGAGACCGTCTTCCATCTCCAGGGCCATGGTAAATAATTGATGTCCCTTTCCCCACCCCCTCTGCCCAAAAGTCTTCTATTCTTAAACCTGAGTAACTTTCAGAATATGCTTTATTGAATCTGCTTGGATCTCCTATTATCATACTTAAAGAATAAAGAAGACAACCTCCATCTCGAGGTAAAAGCTTTTCACTTCCTAAGACAAAGAACGTGAAGAGGCTCTTGATATTCAACACCTGGAACCCTTGAGGATACTTTTTTTCATATATTTAAAATGCTATGGTTTGTTCTCCATGTCAGCAAAATAACGCTGACTTAGAAGAAAAGATGGAATATGCCAAGCATTAAAATTTGAAGATAATTCTGTAATGAGTCATCCAAACATTCTGGATCTCTTGCCCTTATTTCTTTACTCTGACAACACCTTGCACTTTGCCAAGAAGCAGCAAACTCGGTAACAGATGCCATCAAACTAGAGTGGCATATACATATCAATAAGAACCTTTTACATTTGCATATAACTCTTCTTCAATAAGTTTAAATTGCTTTTCTCCTTTGTGGTTCACCACGGGGCAACGCTTCTATGAAATCAAAGCAAGTGCTGTAAGCATGTGTCTTTATACCCACTTGGGTTGAGCTCAACAAGGAGGAAGGAACGATAATTCAAATAATCACTAAATGTGAATGTCAAGTCCAAGTCCGTTCTCAGCAGTATCAGACGGGTGATGAGCTGAAATTTACCTGCGTGGTGTTTCTTACTGCTCTCCCTCCTCTTAAAAGGTCCACTCCCTTTTTTTCCACCTGGCTTTTCATTCTTCCATTAACTTTTCTTCCTTGTAAGACTTAGTCAGAGCTTAAAATGTTCTCAAATTAGTAAAAAGTAAAGTAGCACAATTGGGAAAGATTGAAGGCAGCAGGAGAAAAGGAAAACAGCAGATGAGATGGTTGGATGGCATCACTGATGCAATGGACGTGAATTTGGGCAAATATCAGGAGACGGTGAGAAACAGGGAAGCCTGGCATGCTGCAGTCCTTGGGGTTGCGAAGAGCTGGACATGACTTTGTGACTAAACATAAAGTTGCACAATGTAGAAATGTTTTAAGGTTTTAAATACTTTTATATGTCCTTCTTCTGATGCAATGGAAAGAGTTCAAGTTCAATATGTCCAAGCCATCATAAGGCAACAGATTGGCTAAATATAGTCGAAGATTAGTCTTACAGGGTATTTCATTGAATCCTCGTAACAGGGCTATAAGGGAAGAACTGTTCCCATTCTGTGATTCAGGAAAGTGATTCATTGACCAATCCAAGCGAAGTAACAGAGCCAGGAAGCCAGACTCAGCTCTCTGAGTTGAGTATATCAGGTTCACGTGGGCTCGTTCTCCTATGAGCCTAGATCCCAGCTTCATGTTCAGATGCTTTATACTCTGAACACTGAAGATTGAAGCATGTCCAATCAATGATAGCCTTCCTGAATCCTGAATCAATAATGTGACAGGCAGGAGGGAGTGGCATAGACGCAGGTCCGAAGGCCAGCTGTACTGCCGCTCAAAGCCAGGCTGCAGAAGGAAGCTTAGACCTGGGAGAGCAAAGCTAATGCCCACCCTCCCCCACAGCAATGCGCTCAGTATCCAGTAGCCTCACTCTCGGTCTCAGGCACCTTGCACCAGTGCTGGGCTTACAAAACACACCACACAGAGACACAGACCAAAGTGTGTTCCCCCTGCAGTCACCAGCTCCCGGAGGAGCAAGGGAGGGGACCAAGTTCCCACATGCATCACTTCCTTCTCCCAAACCCACCAACTCACCAAGTGAGGGGAAGAGATGAGAGCCCGTCTCCCTGTGTGTTGGGGGCGGGGGCGCGGTGGTGGGGGGTGCCTCCATGTAGCAGCCGGTTTCGGGAATGGGGAAGAAACCCTGGTTTCTTGAAAGTTTATTCTAAGGAGTTTTACATCACAGGCATCATCAATGCTCAAATATACACGACAACTTCCTGGCAGGTATAACACTTGAATATCCCCTGTATCCTCATTGCAAAATTCTGTCACATGAATCCCTACAGAGACTGCGATGTCAGAAGACCTTGTTCTGACTCACTGCATGACCCAGAGTAAGCCGCTTAACTAGTCTGGGTCTTCATGTCCCCATTAATAAAGTCCGCACCGTGGATGGGAATCCTCTCTATGCAGAATGCCTCCATCATGGGCAGCCGTAAAGGATCCTCCAAACTCAGCTACAGAAAGACCCGGTCTGCCAGGAGATGGGTGACAACCCCCAGTAGACAATTGGTCTGTCTTCTTCTAAGAGTCCTGAGCAAACTGTGTTTTGATGGCATTCCTCCTGTCAGACATCGACTGAGAGAGTGAATTCCCCCCGCAGACCCCAGGCGAATGTTCGTCCAGAATGTTGACCGTATTGAGTAACAGCAGGTTATTTCATGCTTCTTGAATGTTCGACATCTGAGCAGCTACACACACTGGATCCTATATTTTAGCCCATTGACAGGCCTGGAAAGTACATATGGTTTAGATTTTTAGACAACACTCCATGTGAAAAAAAAAAAAAGAAAAAAACCTTTCCTTTTATAGATGCATATTTTTAGAGTCTCTGAAGCTAAACTCTGGGCTGAATTTAAGCCACGTTATTCTTCAACCCAATCGAGACCCTCAATGCAACTTCGTGTCAGTGGAATACATGGTTAACTGATATGTCAGAAAATCAATTAATTACTTTTAAGAAGCAGTTAAGAGTATCTTTACAAAGCTGCCATGTGAATTATTAAAGAATACAACCTAAAGGTCCCCACTGCCCATACCTACCTGAAGCCCTGTGTCACAGGGTGGTTCAAAAGATGCCCTGAATTCCAAATGAAAATCGTACAAAGTTGAAGGAACCAAAAGAAGAGAGGGAGACGGGGAGAGGGAAAGTGACAAAGCTTCGGAGGCATGGAGCAGAAAAGTAGGAATTTGCTGATGCTGCTAAAGGCTACCCCATGATGCCACCTAGCTCTGGGTTTGCCAACACGTGTCCCTAAGCCTTCAGACAAGACTGCAGAAGGTCTACTCCAGTCTGCTCATCTCCATTCTTTGGTAGATGGGCAGCTCTATGCAAAGCCCTATAGGCTTCTTTTTTGCTGGAGTCTCACTTGCCCTAGAGACAAGCCCCTGCAAGGCCCACCACTCTCCCTGCTCCTGCAGTTCTAGGCCTGTCTCCAGCCTGGCCTGGGCCCATGAGCTGCCTGGGTAGAAAGGCCGGAGCTTCTCCCAGGCCCTGGTTTGTATCAGCTCAGACTATTTAGATCAGATCCAAAGACGCTCATCCATCTGAGTACTGCATATCCAGGAACAATGCTGAGACTGGCCTGGCACTTCAGATACCCATCAGATGTGGGTTCCCCAAATGTAGAGAGAATCCCTCCCACCTCGATTGAGCCTGCACCCCAAAGACGGGGAAAACAACGGTCTGTAGGTGTCGGATGAGGGCCTAGGCTGAAGCACTGGGATGTGGGGAGGCCTAGACAGATGAGTCTCCCTTGTGTTTTTTTGGTTTTGATTTAACCAGAAATCTTTACCATCCAAGTGAGGAAACAAACAAACAAAATAAAAACATACATTTGCATAACCATAGCATCCACTGCTCCTGTTAGTGGGATGCCTCCTCCTCTGGCTGCGGGCCAGCTCTGATTATCGCTGGGTCTGAAACTCCCAGGCCATCTGAGGCGCTTCTTCGGGTTGCTGACCATGTCAACCTCCAAAACCCTCAAGGCAACAAGAGTCAGGAACAGGGGCACGGTTCCCCGGGCTCCCAGACTGAGACCTGGAGATTAAAAGAAGCAAGTCATAAAGGAGATGCTCTTTCAGCACTCCACACCTGGCAATCAGTTCCCCCCTCAATATGAGACCTGGGTTGCCTCAGGGCACAGCAGGCTGGAGGGGAGGTGGCTGCCACTGGTCCTCATCATTCATTGGTCCATTCATTCATTCATTCATAAAAAGTACTTAATGAGAGTCCCTGGATCAGGAAAATCCCCTGGAGGAGGGCATGGCAACCAACATGCCAACATGCTTATTAGGAGTCCCAGCTGGTGTGTGATTCACTCACAAGCCCACCTGTAGTGCCCGGTGCTGACGAGTAAGGATGACACCCACTGGGAAGGGTTCTGTCCCGTGTGCCCAGGGGTAGGCGGGGAGGCTTCTGTCTGGTGCTGGGTTTCAGTGGGGCACGGGAGCTTTAGTGCCGCGTTGAGGACTTGTGATGGACAGGATGATGCCCAAGGGACCTTTCCGCCTCTGCATGTTGCTTTCATTATGCAGTTCTTGACTTCAGAAAGAACCAGTTCATTTGTTCTTAGTTGCCAGAAGCCCAAATGAATTCCCCACTAGAAAAAGTAGGTACGTCTTGAAAACGATCTTCATCATTGACGACTGGATCAGGAAAGGAGAAAAACTAGGACCTGGGAGAGCCCAGAGCCTCTGGCTAGCGGGGAGGGGGAAAGGTGAGGGAGCAACAGAAGCCAAGTTCTTTGTTCCCTTGCCAGACACCAGGGAGCCATGAGGCATGACTCAGGACCCCACCCAGAAGCTTTGGTTTTTCAGGATGGCTGGCCTAGGATGGGAAAGTCTGTGAGTCCCTGGGGAAGGGAGAGCTAAGCCAGGAGTCCAGCGGGTTGGTGGAAGCTGATTCCAGGGTCAGTTGGTGCACATTTCAATTTCTTTAAAATTGAATCCGTTAGCTTGTTTCACTGTCCATCCTGGCCTGGTGGTGTTCTTTCTGCCATAAAACACTGCAGAGTGGCCCAAGTGCAAGCCAGCAGGGAAGCTTTCAAAAGGAGGAGAAAAAAGAAAGAGGGAAAGAGGCGATGAGAAGTGAGGACATTTGGTGAGAGGACCCAGAACTCAAAAGAGCAGGTGTGACTCTTGAAGAGGCATATCTGCTTCTCTTCCCAACCCTGAGAGAAGCTCACCTTCCCATCAGTGAAGAAAGGATGGTCTGGCTGGCACCAGAGAGCCACGGTCAACCTTCCTGACTCATCTCAGCACTCATCATCCTCTGCATCTCCCTCCAGGGACATGCAGGATATAAGATACGTCATCTATGTGTGTTTGTTTTTGTTGTTGTTGTTGTTCAGTCACTAAGTCATGTCTGACTCTTTGTGACTCCATGGACAGCACGCCAGGCTTGCCTGTCCATCACCAACTCCCAGAGTTTGCTCAAACTCATGTCCATTGAGTCAGTGATGCTACCTAATCTCATCCTCTATCGTCCCCTTCTTCTCCTGCCTTCAATCTTTCCCAGCATCGGGGTCTTTTCCAACGAGTCAGCTCTTTGCATCAGGTGGCCAAAGTATTGGAGCTTCAGCATCAGCCCTTCCAATGAATATTCAGGCTTGATTTCCTTTAGGATTGACTGGTTTGATCTCCTTTCTGTCCAAGGAACTCTCGAGAGTCTTCTCCAACACCACAGTTCAAAAGCATCAATTCTTTGGTGCTCAGCCTTCTTTATGGTTCAACTCTCACAACTGTGCATGACTACTGGAAAAACCATAGCTTTGACTAGATGGAATTTTGTTGGAATTTTGATGTCTCTGCTTTTTAATACACTGTCTAGGTTTATCATAGGTTTTCTTCCAAGGAGCGAGTGTCTTTTAATCTTGTGGCTGCAGTTGCCATCCACAGTGATTTTGGAGCCCATGAAAATGAAATCTAACACCATTTCCACTTTCCCCCATTGATTTGCCATGAAGTGATAGGACCAGATGCCATAATCTTTGTCTATTTTTTAAAGAAGTGTAATATTGTCCCCATAAGCACTCAACCTTCTCTGTGTTGGGTATAGCATATGAGCTGCCTGGAACAGCCAAATAAATAAATAAACAAAAAATATATTAAAAAAAAAAAGAAGTTGTCTCTGTGTCCCAGAAGGGAACAGTACACCCCCATCTGGCCCCATCTCACCTTTTCTGATTGATTTTCACAGAGCAGTGTTGAGATTTTGCATAAAACAAATGAGAAGGGAGGGACAGAGTTATAAACCTTTCTGGTGTGATCCAGATGGACTCCATCTGCTTGCCGTGTGAAGGAGATACAAACGGTGTGATGGACTGTAGCCCGCCAGGCTCCTCTGTCCATGGGATTCTCCAGGCAAGGATACTGGAGTGAGTGGCCATGCCCTCCTCTAGGGGATCGTCCCAACCCAGGGATTGAACCCAGGTCTCCCGCACTGTAGGCCGATCCTTTACCGTCTGAGCCACCAGGGAAGCCCATAAACGATGTGAGAGAGCATCAGTCCCTCTTGTGAGGATGGGTGCCCATATCAAATGAGAGGAGCGCAAGAATCTTATTGTTGTGTGTGCACAAACTGCACGCAAAAGGAACATGGAGTTGTCCTGGTGTGCTGTCCACACAGGGGTCCTGGGAACAAGACCCTCGAGGTCAGCCCCATCTTTTAGCACCATCCAAAACAGGCTGATAGCAATTTTTGTGCTGCTTCAATGTTTAGGTTTAATTTGTTCAGAAAACAAAAGACAAACGATTTGCTTAGAGTAATCTGTTGCATAATATCTAAAAAGATAGATAACAAGATTATACCTCCTGTCCCTCCAGCATCCATGCCCACTTGTGCAAACACACACACACACACTGGCCCCTCAAAAGTCTATTATAGCAGAAAGATCAATGACTCTGTTCCTCTTTCTTTAGAATTAGAAGATAAGCCTTTACATATACTGTATCATCGGTCACATTTGACGTATATGCAAAAGAAGTTCAAAGGCTGACTTTGACAAAGGGCGTTTGGAGAAGGATGATAAAATGTGTCTGATAAAACACACACAAGAGACTTTAGCAATAAAGACTTACAAATTGGGAAAGCAGGACTTGGGCAGCGGTGTGAAACTGTGTTATCTACAGCCTCAGCACTGAAAGATAGTGGCCCCGAGCACAAGGCTTTATCTGGCCTCCACAAGAATAGATTGCACCGCCCCTGAACAACCCTGCCTGCTAAGCCCAGGAAACACCTTGCAGAGGAGTTGATGCAATATTTGCCATCCTGGCCCTCAGTGACAGTTAAAAGTAGTGTTACAACACAGCATTGAGCAACGACCTTGCTGTATCATCCGAGTCTTTTGTTTTATAGCACATTTTCCCCTCACTGGAAAGACAGATGGGACATTTTGGGGTGACATGTTTTTGGTTCACTACTTTCAGTTTAGACGAACAAAGAGAGAAAAGAGACATTCTCTCTTCTGCCTTTCCAATACAATTTTTAAAATCCCTTCCTGATTGACATTTCAGGTAGGAGTTGAGTCATTCCTTTTTTGCATCTTATTTCATTATTTCTTGAGATTTCCCAAAGATTCTCAGTATCTCTCCTTGGAGATTTATTACTCAGTCCCTGCAATTTCTCCGGGGGCTGGAGTTTAGTTTATGTGATTGCAATCAGGAAACCACTTTGAAAGGGAAGAAATCAATTTACTTTCTCGTGAGCTGTAAATTTTCTGTAAATAAAATTTCACAAGACTATCCCTGTTTTAAAAGGAGTAACAGCAAGGCTATTGAAATAGTAGCAGGTTTGGGGACAGAACATTAATTCCCAGGTCCCGAGGTCCCAGATGGGTCACTATTAGGGGATTTGGGAAAAACCACTCATTGTTTGGAGCCTTTTTTCTCTATATAGAATGAATTGTTCATTGTTGTTCAGTCACTAAGTTGCGTTGGACTCTTTGCGACCCCATAAACCGTAGCACACCAGGCTTCCCTGTACTTCACTATCTCTCCCAGTTTGCTCAAACCCATGTTCATTGGTTGATGATGCCATCCAACTGTCTCATCCTCTGTCACCCCTTTCTCCTTCTACCCTCAATCTTTCCCAGCATCAGGGTCTTTTCCAATGAGTCGCCTCTTTGCATCAGGTGACCAAGGTATTAGAGCTTCAGCTTCAGCCTCAGTCCTTCAAATGAATAGCTAGGATTGATTTCCTCTAGGATTGACTGGATGGATCTCCTTGCAGTCCAAGAGACTCTCAAGAGTTTTCTCCAGCACCACAGTTCAATGAATAGATTGTACAAAATGTTTGCTCAGACTCTCTTCACCTCTCAAAATGATCAGAGGCCATTCCACGGAAAAGCAGCCTTCAAAACAGTTTCCCTCTGATTTGTTTTATAATAATCTTTGACTTCTGATGATCATGTCTGCTTTTTCCAAGTGCTTCAGCAGTGATGGTTGAGAGGGATCTTCTCTATAAACCTTCTGCCAGTGGCAGAGGCTCTAGACTTGGCACAGCCAGGTTAGGGGACCCACAGAGACTCGTAGAGGCTCCCCCACCGAGTCACTTTAACAAAATAAGTATCAAGAAAAAAAGACATTTTAGGCCAGAAACTTTCAAACATATTTGAATTGCAAGTGACCATAGGAGGTAGGTTGCAGGTAAAAATTCCATGGACAGAGGAGCCTAGTGGGCTTCTCTGGGGTCGCAAAGAGTTGGACACAACTTAGCGACTAAACCACCACCACCATGACTCAGGAGATGGTTCTAGCAATCGAAAAAAGGGCCAGGAAGCAATACTTGTTCTGACTACTTGTGAAGTGCTCTTTAATTTATCTCCTTCTATTTCTTTTTCTTCCCTTTCTGGCGTATGTATAATAGTAATAGTAGTAATCAGAGTCGTCTCCGACTCTTTGTGACCCCGTGGACTGTGGCTGGCCAGGCTCCTCTGTCCCTGAAATTCTCCAGGCAAGAATACTGGAGTGGGTTGCCATTTCTTTCTCCAGGGGGTCTTCCTGACCCAGGGATTTTTCACCTTGCAGGCAGATTGCTGACCATCTGAGCCACCAGGGAAGCCTGTTGTGGTTGTTATTATTATTGTTTCATTTGAAATCATTGAATGGGTCACAATCTATGATTTTGAAGTCACTGTTAGGAAGCTTTTCACAAGGCAATGTCCTTCTGCTGCTTTCTAAATCAGAGACGTACAGCTGAGTTCCTGACCCCTCCACGGGTGATGCTGTGTGTTTTTCTCCTGTTGTGATTTTCTTTCTCTGTCAGAGTGCCCCACCCCCCAAGCCTGTACACCAGGGAAGCACTGTCCTTAGGGTCAAGCCTTCCACTGCAGGCAGATCATGACCCTCCAGGCTATGAGTACACCACAAGTCCTAATAAATAATGAATACTAATGACAACCCTGAGACACCTATTTGCTTTGTACTCCCAACAAAGTCAGAAGGAGAACCGGGGCTGCTCCCTAAAAATGGCATCCGGCTCTCTAAATAAAGGGCTTTAATGCATTTTCTATTTAAACCGTAAGGCCCTGGGCTCAAACCCAAATTGAGATGGGCTCTCATCCTTAAGTACCATTCTGGAATAAGCCGTTGAAATATTAATCCATCTCTCTGGGTTCAAGGCTTCGGAAGCATCTCAGTTCTTGGTGTCACATTCCTTGAGGGGACCTGCTTCAACACGCCCTTGAACTGGGGATGGGCAGCCTGGCAGAAGCAAAGGCTGTCCTTCTGGAAAGTCACTGTCTACGAAACTTCTTCGGTGAGAAACATGAAGACGAAAGGTTATTAACAATACACACAATTCAAAGACTGATTTCTCAGTGCAGCCAGTCAAGTTCTTGCTTTCGTTGCTCCATCTCTACATAGCCGAGAGCATGCTCTTTAACCTCATTAGACTTAAGGGGATGAGAGTTCCAAACTTAGTAAGATCATGGAGAGAATCAAATGAGATAACGCATCAATGGACATGCATGCATGCTAAGTCACTTCAGTCATGTCCAGCTCTTTATGACCCTATGAACTGTAGCCCGCCAGGCTTCTCTGTCCATGGGGATTCTCCAGGCAAGAATACTGGAGTCGGTTGCCACGTCCTCCTCCAGGGGATCTTCCCGACCCAAGGATTGAACCTGCATCTCTTATGTCTCCTGCATTGGCAGGCAGGTTCTTTACCACTATCGCCACCTGGGAAGCCCCAAAGGATATGAGTTTGAGCAAACTCTAGGAGAAAGTGAGGGACGGGGAAGCCTGGTGTCCTGCAGTAGTCCACAGGGTCACACAGAGTCAGAAATAACTTAGCGACTGAACAACAGCAACAAGGCCTGGGTAGCCCTTGTCCCATTGCCTGGGCCTCAGAGCAGCTGCAGCTCTGAATGAATGTTACCGATCATTCTTATTTGTCCGCTAGCGTAAACAAAGCTTTCAGGTTTGATGAATCAATTCTACAGCTTTCTTTGTTCTTTGAGACAAGTAACACGAGGGATCCCCAGAGGCCAAGTGACCTAGTCTTAGTCTTCAGGTAAATGAGTCCCCCAAACCTGTTAAAACCTGGCATAGCCAAAATCCAACATCTTTGTGTGTCCTGAGCTACTCTAGGTTGTTCCCGATATGATCAATTATTTATTTGACCTACTAAGTCAATATAAACACTTATATATCAGTTTTCCTTAAAAAAATTATATTTGCTTTTAAAGATCCAAAAATTTGTCCCAGGGGGAGTTTTGCTTTTTGAGGGATTGCTGATTTATAACACACATCAGAAATGCTCCTTTCTCTTCTGTTGAAAGTGAAACAAACAGACCTTCAGCAGAGAAAAGACTTTTGTTCCACAGGTTTCTGGCGAGGAGTTATTTGAGGTCTACGTACTTTGGATTTCAACATGCCAAAATTTTAAAGATCAACAAACAGAAGATATTTTTCTGTAGAAGTTTTTATTCTTAGATTTGTGGAGGGAAGAGCTTCCCTAATAAGTTTCAGGTGTCTCAGATGCTTCTAGATATTTATCCACACTTCTCTTGTTTAGCTCCAGGTATTTCAACCTTAGGATAAACAAACAAACAAAATTCCACTTTTACTGTATCTATTCTCTGTAATACAGGGAAGAAGTGTGCATTTATTGCTATAACTTCTTAGGGTGTACCCAAATTTATATCTAGTTTTATTCATAAGAATTCTAGAACACGTAAAGATGATAAGTAACAACATTCTCATAAAAGAAGTTTAGGTTTTGTTTTGGGGTCTTTTGTTTTGTTTGGGGTTTTTTTCCTGCTTTACCTTAAGGCATTATCACATTTTTGCTAAAGGAGTGTCTTTGGGAGATAGTATGATTAATTGAACCATCATTTACCATTATTAGAAAAATAAATCATATACAAAAGTGAAAAGAAAGCTTCCATGTGAGTTCCCGTCTCATTCCTGGTAAGCAAGGGGTTAACCTGATGTCTTCATCCATTTCCACTCTAATTGGGAAGGATGGGGGAAAATCATTTCAGTAACAGAATAAAAATTGCTAGCCTATAGATGCCTGAGGCAAAAAGAAAAGAAATGAATTCTCTTGCGAGCTTGGTTAGTGAGGGGGAAAACCTGACTTCATGTCATTGTTTAATGTGCCAGTATTGAACAGTGATCTCTAGAAAGGTGTATGGATCCAGAGAAGAGGTCTGTCTGCCCAGGTCTCCTGCACTGAGGTCACTAGGCAGTTTCTGGACACTCTCCTTTCAGGTTGTGCTGAACCTGGAGTCAGTGTAGGTTAACAACTCATCACGGTGTTTACGGGCACAAAGGGGAACCCTCTCTGGTACACCGGGTAAAGTTTTCCTCTTTCCTCCTTAGAAGTCCATGTCATTACTTCATGTCTTCAGTAAAAGAGAGTTCTTAGCTAAATAAATATTTCCTATTTCGTAAGTGGTAAGGAAATAGACTTGATCTGAGATATTTTTCTCAAAAACTGAAAAAAGTGAGATGCTTCCTAAATGGAGAACTTGACAATTAAAGAACTTCTTATAATTGAATTCTTTTTAAAAATTATTCAAATCCACTGTTATATAAATACTTACTACATGCCCCTTTTCAAAACTCACCCTGAAGTACTTTATTTCCCAATAATACTTGTGAAATTCTCCTTAGGCTGGGTATATTCATGGAATTGGCATTGTTAAGGTGTCAAGAGAAATAAGAGTTACTCGTTTTGTAGTTGTGAAACATTAGTGAACTTCCAAATCAGTAGTTCAACTAGAAAAGAACCTGAGTTCATTCGGGGGGTTATTTGTCGTCATATTGGACGGTCATCTGTTCCCTTGCTCTTGCTATTAAAAAAAAAAAAAAACAAAACAAAACCTACCAATTCTGCAAAAATATATGACAAAAAGTCTTGGAGTTTATGTATTTAATTATTTCTAATAAGTTTTGGATGATCTCTGTAGATTGCTTTCATTAAACATAGAAGAACAAATTGGCAATTAGCTAACAGATAATAGCTATTTTTCAGCTGTAATTTCATTAAAGATTATTTCATTCTTCCACTCTACCTTTTAAGAAGAGGTGAACTCTCTAGAATTAGCACCATTATTCTTTCAAAAAAGATAGCAAAAGTTGTCTCATTTTTTTGAGCAGGTTTAAATTATAGCATTTTTCAGGCTTCCCAGGTAGCTCAGTGGTAAAGAATCTGCCTGTCAATGCAGGGAACCCAAGGGGCGCAAAAGTCTTGGGTTCAATCCCTGGTTGAGACAATCGCCTGGAACAGAAAATGGCAACCCACTCCAGGAATCTTGCCTGGGAAATCCCATGGACAGAGGAGCCTGGTGGGCTACGGTCTATGGAGTCACAAAGAGTTGGACATGACTGAGCGTGCATGCATAGCATTTTTCCTAGGAAGTCCAAGACAATCCTATCCTTAAGTTTAAATCTGACTTGACCATTGTTTGATTGAGAAATAGGCAATATGTTTCCTAAAAAATCTTCCCCAAAATTGTTTTCTTTAATTAAAACAAAATTTTAATTGACATACAGTTGCTGTACAATATATATGTTACAGGTGTACAATCCGGTTATTTACAGTTTTTAAAAGGTTATATTCCATTTATAGTTATTATAAAATATTGACTGAGTTCCATGTGTCATACAATATGTCCTTATTAGTTGTTAACAGAATTGTTATTATCTTACTTCAATCACTGGAGCATTATCCATAGAAATGTGATTATTACTGGAACATCGATTATATAATATTATTTAATAATCTTACCATAATCTAAAAATATGTAAACATTACAATGCATATCTTAAGATTTTTATGAAACTTAGAAAATGTAGTTTCGTAGAATGATTGCTTTCATTGTTGCTGATTCTTTTAGGTCTTTTTTATTGCATACTACAACATGAAATTTTCAAGTTTTTGTGGCATATAATTCCATGACCTCACAGAAAGTAGGATAATAATAGTTTTTTAATCCATTATTCCATTCAAAATCCTGTTTTTCAAATCTGAAGACAGAAGGATTAATACAAAAAGATTCATTTTGAGTGCCTGGAAAAACACTCTAAAATCAACATTTGGCAATTTATAATTTAATTGATCAATAAAATGGATCTATCACAGCTATCTCAGCAATTCCTTCACTCTTTTTATAAACAATATTATTTATTTTTAGTTATAAAATGATATTCATTAGGAAAACATAATTAAAAACAACTTCATACACCTGGAATTAATAGAATAAATCAACTATGACATGAAAGTGAAGTGAAAGTCTCTCAGTCATGTCCAACTCTGCGGCACGTGCACGACTCTTTGTGACACTCTTTGGACTGTACAGTCCATGGAATTCTTCAGAATACAGGGTAGTCTTTCCCTTCTCCAAGGGATCTTCCCAACCCAGGGATCAAACTCAGGTCTCCTGCATTGCAGGCAATTCTTTACCAACTGAGCTATCAGGGAGGCCTCAAAAATCAACTATACTTCAATTAAAAAAAAAAAAACTTTATAAAGAAATTAAAAAATTCTTAAACTTAAAAAAAAACTTTTGTATTGGGGTATAGTTGATTAACAATGCTGTGATAGTTTCAGATGAACAGTGAAGGGACTCAGCCATACATATACGTGTATCCTTTCTCCCCCAAACTCCCCTCCCATCCAGACTGGCACACAGCATTAGGCAGAATTTCCTGTGCTATACATTAGGTCCTTGTTGATTATCCATTTTAAATATCACTGCTTACTCTCGATTCTTAGGTAGAGTTCCATGTTCAGGACAGACTGGGGAGTCAGCACCCAAGGTTTATCTCAGGCCTTTTCATTCTCTTTCTAGAAAGTTCTGCTATACTTGAAGAAATTTCTCTATAGTCTACATGGGATCATAGATAGAAAAACTTTTACTTCAATTGGAAAAAAGCTCCAATTTGATGCACAGTTGTAATAATAATGATGAGGAACTTTATAGCTATTTATTCTAAAAGAATTAAAGTATGTTATATATGCATATTATGTTTTAGTTATCATTTCATAATACAATATAGAGTGAAACCTCATTAGTTGGGTTGACATAGAGAAAATAGAATTAGTAAAAAGGATGAATTTTAATATTTTTAAATAATTGTGGTAATAAATTATAGGTAATATTTATGAGTAAATATCTACTTCTCTCTAATCTCTTGCTGCATTGCTTTCAGTTCAGTTCAGTTCAGTTCAGTCGCTCAGTCATGTCTGACTCTTTGCGACCCCATGAATTGCGACACGCCAGGCCTCCCTGTCCATCACCAACTCCCGGAGTTCACTCAAACTCATGTCGGTAGTGATGCCATCCAGCCATCTCATCCTCTGTCGTCCCCTTCTCCTCCTGCCCCCAATCCCTCCCAGCATCAGGGTCTTTTCCAATGAGTCAACTCTTCGCATAGGGTGACCAAAGTATTGGAGCTTCAGCTCTAGCATTGCTTTAGGAGTATTCAATTCTTTGGGACCCCATGGACTGTAGCCTGCCAGGCTCCTCTGTCCATGGGATTCTCCAGGCAAGAATCCTGGGTTGCCATGCCCTCTTCCAGGGGATCTTCCCAACCCAGGGATTGAATTCTAGTCTCTTATGTCTCCTGCATTGTCAGGAGGGTTCTTTCCTGCTAGTGCCTCTCTGATCTCAGCCCTATGTAAAATATAGAACAGCAATGTATTTCTGTTATTTTCCAGAAGATGCAGAATCTCAAAGTTATTTGTGTGTGTATTTAAATCACAGCTTCTCAGGCCTGCTCGCATGAATAGAAAAGACATATGTGCAGTTGGAGGAACCCTATGTAAACTGGTAACATTCTTAAAATGTCTTGTCTTGAGTTGATCCTATGTTTTCTTCTTTCTTTTCTTTCCCCTCCCCACTGAAAATCCAAGTTCACTCCAGCCGTATGCTGACCTCATTCAGTATCAGACCAGGTCAATTCCTCACAGTTCCAAGGGGCACTTAAGTACAAAACTGGAAAAGCTTGTCCACAGCTCTCATTTTTCAGATGAGGAAACTGAGGCCAGTACAAAGTGGCTAACCAAACGGACCTGCAGTTAAGCCCCAACCCTCCTCCCTGTGTCTGGCAGCTCAAGAACCAGGTAGACTGACTCACCTAGCTATCTTCAAACATAAACGAGGCTGAAGGAAAAGAGTCAGACCTTCCCTTGTCATAACCGCCCCAGTGAGAGAGTAAAGATAAATTATAAACACAAAGAATAAAATAAAGTGCTTGCTTTGGGGAGGAGAGTTCTCTGTTGAAGGAACCCTGGGAAATGACAATTGAAATTCCTAAATATTCATTCAGACATTCTCATTTATTTTTCCTTCCTCAACTTAGGAAACTTGTGTTTTGTTTCTTTTCAGTTCCTTTGGGGGTTCTTTTGTTTGTTTTTATTTTACTTTTATTGGAGTATAGTTGATTTATAATGTGTTAGTTTCAGGTATACAGCAAACTGAATCAGGTATTTTTTTTTAACTTTTTACTTTTACTTTATTTTACTTTATAATACTGTATTGGTTTCAGGTATTTTTTAAAAATCCACTTTTTTTTCTTTTTAGATTCTTTCCAGTATAGGTCATTACAGAGTATTGAGTAGTTTCCTGTGCCATACAACAAGTTGTATAATATTTAGCAGTGTGTATATGTCAATCCCAATCTCCAGTTTATTCCTCCCCTACCCCATCCCCTAGCAACCATACATTTGTAGAAAATTTGTATTTTGTTTCTAATTCACAGTGGCAGAAGTGGTTTTAAATATATTAATTAAAATGTCTAAAGCAGACTCTAAACGTAATATCTTTTTAATAGAAGATACTTCTGTGATCTGCTAGAAAACTTGACTGCTGTAACATTCCCCAGTTAGGGGACTCAAAGCCATAGAAAAGTGTGTCCACTCAAGTGTGTTTCTCAAGAGCAGCGGACTTTGAGAAGCTCCTAGACACTTGGGTACTTTCCATAGTGCTTGGATGGGGGAAATCACTGTGAGAACTAATTTTATGTGTCACAAGTGGTTTCTCAGCCTTTCATTAAAAGAGCCAGAGAAAACGATAGTGAAGGACAGGGAAGCCTGGCGTGCAGCAGTCCACAGGGTCAGCAAAGAGGGGGACATGCCTGAGCAACTAAACAACAACAGCAAAGAGAATGTGGGGGAGACTGAGGTCCCATCCAACCCGCAACACTGTGGGGTGGAAACCAGGGCTGCTGGCTCTCAAGAGATGCTTAGACCTTCAAAGATTCCAACAACCCCCAAGGAACCAAAGCAACGAGGCAGGACCTGTAGTTTCTGTTACAAACCTGGCTCCATATTTCTTCTTTGTTGTTGCTTCTGAGAACTAGAAGAAAAACATAACTGAGGCCAGGAACTGACTCACTACTGATGGGAACTCATTATTTAAACTAGAAGATGGCTTCCAAATTGATATCTTGGGTGGTTTGGTTTTGTTTTAAAATCTGTATGCAGTATTTCAAAATAAACCTGTTTGTTTGCTGTTGTTCAGTCACTAAGTCATGTCCAACTCTTTGCGACCCCATGGACTGTAGCACACCAGGCTTCCCTGTCCTCCACTATCTCCCAGAATTTGCTCAAACTCATGTCCATTGAGTTGGTGACACCATCTAACCATCTCATTCTTTGCTGCTCCCTTCTCCTTTTGCCTTCAGTCTTTCCCAGCATCATGGTCTTTTCCAATGAGTCAGCTCTTCACATCATATGGCCAAAGCACTGGAGCTTCAGCTTTAGCGTCAGTCCTTTCCAGAAATTCACGGTTGATTTCCTTTAGGATTGACTGGTTGGATCTCCTTGCAGTCCAAGGGACTCTCAAGAGTCTTCTCCAGCACTACAATTTGAAAGCATCGGTTATTCAGCACTCAGCCCCTATCTGAGGCTACCCCTCAATCACTTTGCAGTTCTGTTTTGAAGTCATGGGCTGGTCAACATAAAACCTCTTGTTCTAATACATGTTGCCTGTACGAATTTCATAGAACATAAGGATGTTGGAAAAGAAAGGGTCAAGAGATTCTTTAGTAGTATTCTTTCAGAGTCAAAGAAGCCAAAGCATATTGTATAGGCTGTGCCATCAGCAGCTGGTAAACTTAAGTGGAAACAAGGGATGCATGAGGTACACCGGTAGCTCATCGATGGCTGTGAAAATGCATTCGTGGCAATGACAGCGGCCCCTTAGTTGTTTTCACCGTGTATGTGTGTGTCCTTATGACACAGCCAATCAAGTGATGCTGTAATAAAATTCTGAACAGCTTGGAGGGAAAACATGAGTCCAGAAAGATGCATTACTTAATAGCCTCTGCTAATAGCAGGTTATAAACAGGGCTCGCTTGAGCACAAGCGGAATAGCAGCAAAACTGCTCTTCAGAGGGAGTTGTGTTTGAGTGGTCACCCTTTAACTGCACAGTCTAAGATAGTAGCCACTAGCCTTGTGAAATTTGAGGGCTTGAAACACAGCTAGACTGAACTGAGATACACTGTGAATACAAAATACATAAGGAATTTGAAAACTTACTAAAAGAAAAATAATGTCAAATATCTTATGAACAATGTTAATATTGATTACATGTTGAAATTGTTTGGGCTGACACAGAATAACTGTACAAAAAAGATCTTCACGACCCAGATAATCATGATGGTGTGATCACTCACCCAGAGCCAGACATCCTGGAATGTGAAGTCAAGTGGGCCTTAGAAATCATCACTACCAACAAAGCTAGTGGAGGTGATGGAATTCCAGTTGAGCTATTTCAAATCCTGAAAGATGATGCTGTGAAAGTGCTGCACTCAATATGCCAGCACATTTGGAAAACTCAGCAGTGGCCACAGGACTGGAAAAGGTCAGTTTTCACTCCAATCCCAAAGAAAGGCAATGCCAAAGAATGCTCAAAGTACCGCACAATTGCACTCATCTCACACGCTAGTAAAGTAATGCTCAAAATTCTCCAAGCCAGGCTTCAGCAATATGTGAACCGGGAAATTCCAGATGTTTAAGCTGGCTTTAGAAAAGGCAGAGGAACCAGAGATCAATTGCCAACATCTGCTGGATTGTGGAAAAAGCAAAAGAGTTCCAGAAAAACATCTATTTCTGCTTTATTGACTATGCCAAAGCCTTTGACTATGTGGATCACAATAAACTGTGGAAAATTCTGAAAGAGATGGGAATACAGACCACCTGACCTGCCTCTTGAGAAACTTGTACGCAGGTCAGGAAGCAACAGTTAGAACTGGGCATGGAACAACAAACTGGTTCCAAATAGGAAAAGGAGTATGTCAAGGCTGTATATTGTCACCCTGCTTATTTAACTTCTATGCAGAGTACATCATGAGAAACGCTGGGCTGGAAGAAGCACAAGCTGGAATCAAGATTGCCAGGAGAAATATCAATAACCTCAGATATGCAGATGACACCATCCTTATGGCAGAAAGTGAAGAGGAACTAAAAGCCTCTTGATGAAAGTGAAAGAGGAGAGTGAAAAAGTTGGCTTAAAGCTCAACATTCAGAAAACGAATATCATGGTATCCAGGCCCATCACTTCATGGGAAATAGATGGGGAAACAGTGGAAACAGTGTCAGACTTTATTTTTTTGGGCTCCAAAATCCCTGCAGATGATATTGCAGCCATGAAATTAAAAGACGCTTACTCCTTGGAAGGAAAGTTATGACCAACCTAGATAGCATATTGAAAAGCAGAGACATTACTTTGCCAACAAAGGTCCGTCTAGTCAAGGCTATGGTTTTTCCAATGGTCATGTATGGATGTGAGAGTTGGACTGTGAACAAAGCTGAGCGCCGAAGAACTGATGCTTTTGAAGTGTGGTGTTGGAGAAGACTCTTGAGAGTCCCTTGGACTGCAAGGAGATCCAACCAGTCCATTCTGAAGGAGATCAGCCCTGGGTGTCCTTTGGAAGGAATGATGCTAAAGCTGAAACTCCAGTGCTTTGGCCACCTAATGCAAAGAGTTGACTCACTGGAAAAGACTCTGATTCTGGGAGGGATTGGGAGCAGGAGGAGAAGGGGATGACCGAGGATGAGATGGTTGGATGGCATCGCTGACTTGATGGACATGAATTTGAGTGAACTCTGGGAGATGGTGATGGATAGGGAGGCCTGTCGTACTGCGATTCATGGGGTCGCAAAGACTTGGACACGACTGAGCAACTGAACTAAACTGACCTGAAGTTAAATTTATTCTTAAAATTACTTTCACCCATTTCTCTTTACTTTTTTCATGTGGTTATTAGAAAATTTTACATTCCATATATGGCTCATATTACATTTCTAGTGGACAGTGCTGCTCTAGAATAAGAGAGATGCCCACAGGATTTAAAGACAAATTGTCAAGAACTAGTAAAGAAGTTTGAATGACAATGACATAATGATGTGACTCTTGCAAGGTGGTTGAACTGGCTGGCTATGACTGACAATCTAGGGGCAAACTGGCCAATAACTGCATCTCAGTTTCTTCATCTGTAAAATGAAGGGAATAATGGTGGACTGTTTACTGCTAGAAAGCTAAATGGAATAATGCACGTAAAGACTTTAGTGTGAAGTTTGATGCACTGATCAAAGGGAGCTCCAATAATCATGATTGCCTTGGGCAACTCCAGCTGCTGTAACAAAATACTATAGACTGGGTGGCTTACACAACAGAAAATTATTTCTTACAGTTCTGGCAGCTGGAAGTCCACGATCAGAATGCCAGCATGGTTGGGTTCTGGTGAGAACTTTCTTCCTGGCTTGTATTAATACTTGGCTGCCTTCTTGCTGTGTGCTTATATGACAGGGAGAGGGACAGAGAAAGGCTCCAGTCTCTGCGTACAAGGGCACTAAGTCCATCATGAGCACCCCACCCACATGACCTCATTTAAACCAGATGACCTCCTAAAGGCCTTACCTGTTAAGACCATTACATTAGGCTTTAGGGCTTCAACATATGAGTTTGGTGGCAGAGCAGACGCAGACATTCAGTCCATCACATTCATTTCAAAAGTCCAATCGGAGAGAGATTTCACATTGATTTGCAATTTGTTTACAAACACCTTTTCAACACTGCATCCTAGTGGGTGCTGGGCACCGTTTTTGCTGGATACTGAGCAGCTGGCCTTGCCAGCTCTGAGTGCGGTCCTTGAACCAGGAGCAGCAGCATCACAGAGAGCTTGCTGGGAATACAGGACCTCAGTCACCACCCCACCCCCAAACCTACTGAATCGGAGTCTGCCCTTGACCTGGTCCCCAGGGGCTTAGGGTACACATTGCTTACACGGGGCTGTCTAGGATTTGAAAAGGAGGGAACCTCCCTGGCAAAGTGTTCAGACCTTAGTGGTTATGTGTTTGTGTGGGGCTGAGGGTGAAATCAGAAGAGAATGAGACAGTTACAGGGTTGGCTTGAGGGAGGCCAATACAAGACATCCTTGTCCTCCCATGATCCAGAACCAACTGTGAGGCAGGAAAACAAGCGGAGCAGACAGACGTCAAACTATCAGCCTTATCACAGACAGGACTTTTGGAGAACAGGGACTCAGGTATGTGGCTTCCTGCCCCTGAACCCCAGAAACAGAGGCTCATAAGGACGCAGGCAGTGTCTCCCCAAAACAATAAGAGGAGGGGAAGGCGTGCTTGGTGTGCTGCTTTCCTATTGCGGCCAAACGAGCAAATTAGCACCAACTTCGCAGCTTACGTAACACTTGTTCCTCCTGTTTGTTCTACCAGCATCTTGTCCTGTCCATTCCAAGATGATTGCTGACGTCCACCTTCAACCCATCGGCACTGGTCCTGACTGCTCCTAATGGCACGAGGGCGGGAAATGAGGGAAGATCCCTCCCTCTCCCTCACTTCAGTCCCTCCTTTTGTGTCCCCATTTTTTTCACCTAAATGCTCACAAGTCTTGCTTGGCAAAGTTATAGCTCATCTGCTCCTTCTCTGCTCCGTCTAATTCACCTATCCACCCCTGATAGATTTATTCTCCTAAAATACGTCTCCACCATGTTATTTCCCAGATTTCCAGGCTCTGAGAGAACCCGCTGCCCTCACACTGAAGTTCAGGTTGCTTTAGATTGTGTAAGCTGCCTCTGACCTGTCTGTGTTTGTGTCTGCCTACAAACTGCCACACCTACTGCGACAAATTGTGTCACCTACAAGCTGCCACACCCCAACCTGATCCCCAACTTACACCCCAACTATTCTGAGTCTGTGTCGTAACTTCATCCATGCCTCTCTCATGCTCATCCTTCTGCTTGGAAAGGCTTCTCTCCCAACCCCCCAGGCACCCCCAAGCCTTACTGACCACCTGGTGAAAATCTACACGGCCTCCAAGAGTCAAATCAATATCATCTCTAACCAAGAAGTGGGTCTTTTCAAAGCCCACCAGGTGGTGTCAATTCCTGTGCGTCCTTCCTCCAGCTTCCTGGACTTTACACACTTGTTCATCAGCAGCTTGATACTCCACGGCTCCCACTTATTGGCCAAAGGGACCTTGACTCACTCTCAAACTTTGTAGATGGCCAAAAATAACCTCGGGATATGAATCCTAAATACTTGGTGATTCTGCTCAGCAAAGAATTTCAGGGCTATTTTCTGATGGAGACCTTGAGACAAGGGAGGATAAAAGTCAAAGATGAGATCAGAGTTTAATCATTCAGAAGGCTAAAAAGGACACTGATAAAAATACATAGTTGTGGTCAAAAAGAAACATAGCTCATCACGTATGTAGACCCAGATGTGGGGATGAGAATGCGCACGTGTCCACAGAGATCAAGAGTGAAGTAACTTTGGGCAGATTTCCTAAATTCTCCAACTGTAAGCTTTCTGGTCTGTAAAATGGGAATGGGAATGGTGTTGCAAGGAATAAATCGGGCAAGGTAGTCAGCTCTCACTGTTGTGAATACCCAGGACCTGTCTTCTCTTACAGTTCAGGTTCTAGCATCATTAACAACTCCTTGGGCAAATCATTTCAAATTCCTACAGGTGTGACTTCAGGTACAGACACCCGCCTCCTCTCTCTCCCCTCTAACCCCCCAACTTAATGATGCATGCTGTCTCCTTGAAGCTACTGACACAGGACAAACAAAAAAAGCTCTCAACAGACCGCTGCACACCTTTCAAAATCCTCTCACTTCTGCCCTTGTTTTTAGGTTAAAAAAAAAAAAAAAAATCTTGGCTCTTCTCTCAGAATCACTGAAATATTAGGTGTGTAGACAAAACACTTGCCTTTCCACTCTGCTTCTCCTATTTCTCAGTCTCAGACATGGAAAGGCTTCTCAGGGTCTCAGGAGAGAATTTCCAGGGTGGTTAATTCTGTTAGGTCTCTTTAGCATAAACTCAGCTGTCTGGTCAATCTTACTGCTGTGAATTTCCGCTGACCCCCACACCTATTAAAACTAAATTTACTAACTTCAGGGTGTATTTGTTATTTTCTGCCTTAGCATTCATTAGTGCAAATAACACTTTCTCTGCTCCGTTTTTAAAAAAAATTTATGGAGTCACTTTATGTACTTGTAAACCACAATTTTGTGTGTATGTGTCTTTAAGAAGGCTCTTTTGAGAATTTTGTTGTTGTTTAGTTGCTAAGTCGTGTCCAGCTCTTTGCAACCCTAAGGACTCTAGCTGTCAGGCTCTGCTGTCCATGGGATTTCCCAGGCAAGAATACTTTAGCAGATTACAATTTCCTTCTCCAGGGTATCTTCCTAAACCAGGGATCGAACCCATGTCTCCTGCATTGGCAGGTGGATTCTTTAAAGCTGAGCCACCAGGGAAGCCTCCTTTGAGACTATACATACTTAATTCCTTTCATTTTTCATCACAGGGCAGTCCTTCAAAACCCCTTATTATTTAAGTTGCCCTTTTCGATTAGCAAAACCATAAAACTAAGGAGCTGAAAATCTTGTTCTCCTGCCTATTTAAACAGCATCTGGAAATCTGAAATAATTACCTCCTTTCTTAAAGGTTTTATTTAAGCAATATTATACTAATATTGTGCAGTGGAGTTGAAATCTCTAGGTCTGCAGTATTTGAAATGTTCAGATCTTAAGGCTTTGAAAAATGCTGTTTCCTCCATGTTAATCACTCAGTTCTGACCATTATCCATAACAAGGCTGATGAAATCATTTCAAATTCAGAACATTATACGTAGATATTCAAGGGAAAGAGAAATAGCTTCATATGGCTTTACTTAATGGATTTACCTGTGACTTTACCTGTAACTGTACATGCAGGAGTATAGAGTAAGTGATCCATATGTGGCAATTATCATGAAAATTATTTTCAGTAACAACTGATATCATCTGTCACTTTAAGAATGAAAGCTTTCAGTATAAGCAATCTGCCCTCCTAGCAAAGGGAAAGAAAGGAAATCAAGTGGGAAGAAAATACTTCTAAAATATCTCATCATTGGAAGTAAATGATTATAATGTTTGTCTACTAGTTTCTTTTAGAAGACATATTCCAAATTGTTATCTTTATCACTTTGAAAACTATTCATATTTTTACTTTTTTGCATTTAGCGTCTAGTATGTCACAGATTTTTAAAATGTTTTTATATTAAGTTAGGGTTTGGGAGCTTTTGTTGTTTGCTTTTCCTTACCTACAATAGTTTTTTTAATTTTATTTTATTTTTATTTTTATTCTACATTGGTGTATAGTTGGTTTACAATGTTGTGTTAGTTTCAGGTATACAACAGAGTGATTCAGTTACACATTCAAATATATCCATTCTTTTTCAGATTCCTTTCCCGTATAGGTTATTACAGAATATTGACTAGAGTTCCATATGCTATACAGTAGGTTCCTATTGATTATCTATTTTGTATCTTATAGTGTGTATGTGTTAATCCCAAACTCCTAATTTATACCCCCTCACCTTTCCCCTTTGGGTTTGGTTTTCACTTTGAATTGTGATCCATCCCTACATTATCCAAATGTATTTTTAACATTCATGAAATAAATCACATTTGCATCCCATATAGAGCTTAAAAGAGGTGATTCTATGAATGATAAAGACCTCAGTATTAGCTAGCAATGGGAGGCATTGGTAGAAGGTACCTAAAAACCATACGCATATGTAACAGTTCATTTTTTTATATGATGATTTACTATTTTAAGTTATTTTTGACCCAAAGCTGGACAATATGCTATAAAAATCTCCAGTGCTAAAGAGTGTGAGAGGCAACAAGCTCCCAAAAAAATGAGAGAGGGGATTTAGTTTTCACACTGGCATTGGTTCCAACTACAATTAATCAACTTCAGTAAATTTGGTGTTTGCTGTCAATATATTCACACAATTATTTTTATTTTCCTATTTTCTACTCTTTCAGAATGTGTTCACGGAATGAATCCATCTAGAGACGTTCACGGTATGTTAGATTCCAAATTATATTCTTTACATGCATATTCACATGTGCATATATATGACATTTTATACATGTATCTCTATTAACCCAAATAATCAAGACTTTTTTTTTTGCTGATTCAAAAATATTTAAAAGCTGTTTTCCGTATTGTAAATGTCAAACATATAAAACATTCCAATGAAACCTTAAATGATACCCTCGTTTCTACAGCGTTTACCACAGGTGCGTTGTGCTGTTATTAAATGACTCTATACAACTCACTCTCTCTAAAAAAAAAAGCTTGGCTTCTATGTGTTATAACTTTATTACTTTTGCTATAGCAGTGCTAATGTAAAATTTTTATGAGCAAAATGCTTACTAAGCATCCTTAACTTTTAAAAAGATTAATTTAAATTCTTTCTCAGTTTGTTACTTGTGAATTGTAAACTGATTTACAAAGTTAGTGAAATAGTCATATATCAACCACAGGATCCCATGGAAACATTCACACAGAGGAAGAATGTAGTGAAAAAACAAAGGAACCTGGTCCCCCAAAGTAATTATATTTCAAAAGTGAAATCATCTCAAATCCACAGGGAGAAAGGGATGTTTAATTATTTAAATTCCAATGTTGAAAACCGGACCATGTGTATTATACATACATTTACATGTATGTTAGTCTCCATTAAAATTGTTCTCATTCCCTGTGCCATTAGTACCAACTAATGTGGTCCACCTCTAGCAAAATACATTCTCTGCTTTTTATTTTCATTAAAATGGTCACTGAAAACAGAAATAATTCTTTTAGAAATGTTGCATTTTTAGGAATGTAATTTTAGAAATATATTACAGAGGGGATTTTAAGAGAATGGTTGAGATTCTTATTTTTGAGAGCGTTTTGAAAGAGTAAAAAATGTGTAATATTTAAATGTTTTCTGAGACCCCCATCATTATATATTTACTTAAAGTTGTAGAAAAAAAATGTCAATAAGCTGTTTTCCAGTGAAATTGTTTTATTTTCCCCTTCCAGCTAAGTAAATACTGATTTTTCAATTCACTGTGAGAACTCACATTTCATTCAATCAACTAGGAGCCTTTTGGAAATTTCCCCCATGCAGCAAATTTGGAAGAAACTGTCACACAGCATCCATCCGCCCAACATATTGCTTCGTTGTAATTTTTGCACTGTGTTTTGACAAAAGCAAATATTAGTATTATTCCAGGGGAACACTACGAGTGTATACAGAAATGTTTCCTTTCCTTTTCTCTTAGAGAAGCAAGGGAAGGGAAATTCTATATAGCCCCTTAAATGAGCGCTCCTGGTGGAAAAAGAGTACATCCAACTCCATACGCTATATGTACAAAGCCCCTTAGATCAAGGGGTTCGCGATACCCTCTTAGTTGAGTCCCAGGCTGCCAGCTTTCCATTCATTTTAGTTCCTCGATAAGGAGGGGCGGTGTGTTTTATTGCTGGGTTTCAAGCGTGCACCCCGTTAGCGCAGTTACAGCCTGCGCAAGGTCCTGAGAACCCCAAATGCCCGGCGGCCCCACTCAAATAAAATCAGCAGCAGCTTTCCCTGCTGCTACTGTCCTTGTTGGAGTTCGAACTCGGGCTTTACTGGTTGAGATTCTGAGCTAAACAGCGTCTGAACCGGGTGCATCTATCGCTAATCCTCTTCTCTTACTAAGGAAACCTGATCCCCACCTGGAAGACCGCGTTGCGTGGGGCGCCCGCGGCCCTTCGCACGGTTGAGGGTTTCAGGCAAACGGTCGCAGCCCCAATGGAGCTTTCTCTGAGCTTTCCGAGCAGGCGGCTTATCCCCCACCCCCCGACCGCTACATCCTCCGAGATAGAGCCCATTTTTGCCTACACCACACTCGAGTCACCCCAGACCCGGTCCTAGGGGGTCTATGGGGATGCACTTGATCGGCTCCTGAGGAAATACACTCGAGCCCAAGCAGAAAGATTTCACTCAGCCCGAACTCGCCTCTAGAGCGGGCAGCGTCGAGCCCGGGCGCAGAAGAGAGACTGTGTGGCCCCGGGGCTCCGGCGCAGACGGGGTGTGTGTGGCGGGGCGGGGGGTTGGGGGTTGTCTGGGGATTGTCTGGGGACTGCTCGCTATTTGGGATCGCTCGGCCCGGGTGGAGAGAAGACTGTTGTGGGGGGGGGGGGGTGTCTTTACACCTGCAATGTTTGAAATGAGGCTTCTTCAAAAATCACTTTTAAAGAAAAATACAAGGGCGTTTTCTGAGACTCCCCTCAACCCTCAGACCCATTAAACAAAATACAGCTGAATACTGGAAGTTCCGGAATGTCCCAGGTTTCTCGGAGCGAGGGGACGGGCGCACCGGGCGAGATGCGGGGCAGGAAGCAGGGGGCCTGCCGCAGGGAGCCCGGGACGCCCCCAGCCCCTACTGCTTGGGACCAGCCGATGGTGGGGACGGCCAAGGGATTTCGGGAAAAAAAGACCCCGATACGCGCGGGTCGGGACAGCCCGGACCCCTGCGCGAAGGTTCCCCTGCTGCCCTCCCGGCCGTTGGGATAGCGGGGCGGGGGGCGGAACGGGGCCGCGCAGGCAGGATCCGGTCGCCGTTTCTCCTTTCGCTTCTTCCCCAGCTGAAGTTCCTACCGGAGACCCAAAGGCCGCCAGAAGGACGGAGCTACAGCCGCGCCGTCGGGGGCGTTCCCCGGCGCGCGGGCCGGCCGCCGGGCGCCTGCTGCCCCCTGGCGCCCGCGCCGAGCCGCCCGGCCTCTCAGGGCCTGGGGCGAGGGAAGCGGCCGCGGCGCCCGGAAAGGCCTCCGAGGCCTGGCCCGCCACGGCCCCCGCCTCTGGCAGGCCCCTTGGCGCTGGAGCCCTGGGGAAGCCGGAGCGGCGGCGCCGGCGGCAGCGGTCCGGCACCCCCAAATCGCGCATCGGCAGGGGGAACCAAGGCGGGGAGTGGGAAGGGAGGGTCCCTCACCCGGGGGCGGGGGCGGGCGAAGTCGACGTGGAGGGCTCCGTGCCAGGCGAGGGGGAGAGTGGATGAGCGCCCTCCCCCCGAGGGAGGGACCCAGTGGACTCCTCGCGGAGTGTAGCTGGGAGAGCCCCGCGGCCGGGCGGTGGCGTGGGGCGGGGGGAACCGGGGCCCCTCTAAGCTCCGCGAAAATGCCCGCGGCGCCGCTGGGACGGGAGCGGGGAGCATGTTCCCGCCCGCGCGCAGAGCCGGGGTGGCTTCAGCTCCCGGGGCGGCTGACGAGCGCGCGCGCGCGGGCGGGGAGTGGACCCAGGGGCCGTTTCCGGGGAGCTGGAGGTGGGTGCGGGGCGCAAACGACCTGGGCCCCGCGGGGGAACCCCGCCCGGAGGCTTTCCAGTTTCTTTCCAGTCGCTTGTTCTTGGGGCGGGGGGGGGGGGGGCGGCTTCTGAACTACGGAACTCCTTCGCTGGCCACTAAGCTCAACTCCACCTGAGCGAGGCGCGCCGCGTCAAGACGCAGCGTAAAACACCAAGAAAACAAACCCAGAAAGAAAACTCAACACAAAAAGCAGGTCGTGGAGACCGACCACCGTCTGGTCTCAGTAAAGGAATCAGCGCCACTTCGCCGCGGCTGCCAACCGGCGCCGAGCGGCTCCCCGGGCTGGGCCCTCGGCCCTTCCCGGCCCCCTCGCGGCGAGTCCCATCCATGCCGGGAAAGTGGAGGCCTTGGGGCCCCCCGGCCCCCAGGTCTCGGGAGCCTAGCGGCGGCCGCTTCATCTATCTCCATGGCTCGCGGATGCTTCTCTCCGACAGACTCTGATCCCGGACCATTTGCGGCTCAGCGCGCGGCCCCAGTCCCTCCAGGCCGACCGGCCTTCTGCTCCACCTCCTGGGTCTCCGAACCACGGCCGCCCCTGGCGCGGCCGCTCACGGCAGCCCCCCGGGGCGGGCGGGCTGACTGACTGCCGGCCGCGCAAGCCCACGAGTGTGCAAAGCCGCCGCCGTCCGCACCGGAATGGCGGTCTCGAGCGAATGTAGGAGCGTGTGGGTGCGGGTATGTGGATGCGGGGAGCGCGGCGTGGCCTCCGCACTGGCTGGCGGTGGACTCTCCACCCTGGCCGCGTACAGTAGCGCGCGGCGGCGGCGGGGGCGCGCGGGCCAATTCCAGGAGCCCGCGGCACCGAGCCGCGCCCTGCCTGATACCGGAAAGGCCTGTGATTGGCCGGCAGCCGCCCCTATGCAAACGAGCTGAGGGAATGGAATTCCTCGGGCCGGGCTTACAGTAAAAGCACGTTCATTTCCAGGCACTCTCATTCATAGAGCCAGCGGGCGCAGGCGGGACGAGCGCCCCGCGGCCGGACCCAGCCAGGGCACCACGCTGCCCGGCCCTGAGCCGGCAGGCATCTCTTGCTGGGGATACTGGGGACGCCAGAAGAAAGTCAGTCTTTGCTGTTTTTCATAGAACCGCGTTGGAACTTCGATTTTGAATTGTGTGTGGGGGAGGATTTTGTTGTTGTTTTTGCCTTTTCCTACTTTTGAATGAACTGGTTTCTTGGCTGGATGGTTCCATTTCTTTCCTGGGTGTGAACTTTTCTCCGGTTGTGTCCTTTGACAACAGCGGGAGAGAGTGCGCCGGGCTTCGTGGCGAGTGGTGAAGTGGCGCGTGTGCGTGGCAGAGTGTGCGTGCTTGTGTAACTCGAGCCGCCCCGTCTGTTGCGATCTGCGCTGCGGAGCCTTTCTCGCCAGGGCCCGCTCCACCTGCTGCGGTTCCGCGGTGTGTGGGTAAATTGGCGCGTCCGGGCAGTTCACCCGGCCGGCGCTGGGGCGACGTTGGAGGAAGCTCGTCTCGCTACTGCCCAAGTCGGGGCTGACTCACCGGAGTCGATGTAGACGGCGGCTGGCTCCCGAAGAGTGCGTGCCTGCGTGCGTCTGACTCCGCTGCAGCTCACCTCCCACCAAACCACAGGATCAGCCACAAACTTAACCAACATCCCCAAACCCGAGTTCTCAAATGTGGAGAGCTGAACCCTGAATATCATCGACTTGGATTTTTTTTTTTTAAGATCAGCTTTTTCTTTGATAAAGCTTGAATTTTCTGAACTGAGCATTTTGCCAGAATTTATTGAAAACATGACAAGTCCTTCTAGCCCAGCCCTTCAACTACTGAAGCTGATTCTCAAGGCTACTTAGAGAAGAAAAAAAAAAAACAAAAACGTGCAGCGAACATTAATGGGTTTCTGTTGTGTTTAATTTCTCTACAGATTGTATTGTAAATATTTTATGAAGTAGAGCATATGTATATGTTTATATATATGTGCACATACATTAGAAGCAGGACCTTTTGGAAGTCTCAGCTCTCGCTTTTGAGGACCGAAGCCAGTTTTGCATGAATAAAAAGTGGCGCCGTATTTGAAGACACTCGTATATTTTCTGTTGTTTGGACTTTAAACAAAACTCACCTGGGGGGAAAAAAAAGAAGAACTGACAGGCAATTAACTACTGGAACGTCCAAATCCTATATTTGCTGGTCCTTCTGCTCTCCGCATAAATAGTTTAGGAAGTGTATGGGAATTTTTGCCTCCGGGTACTTCTGTAACAGCCAAAGACTGAACCTTCAAACTCTCAAAGCAAAACTCAGAAGATAGGGTCCCTTGGCCCTTGACTTTGGATTCTGGTCGCCCACTTTTCAAAGCACTAAGCGGTCGGTGCCCGGGTCTGAGCTGAGGCCGATTGTCAGAACTAGAACTTTTTCAGCCTTCCTGGACTGTTCGTAACTTAGTCTCCCCCTCTCCCCCAGCCACCTTGCAGCAATAAAGGTCCCTGAACTTGTATGTTGGTCTCCCGGGAGCTGCTTGCTGAAGATCCGCGCCCCTGTCGCCGTTTGTTAGGAGCTGTTTGCAGGGTCCTAACTCAATCGGCTTGTTGTGATGCGTATCCCTGTAGATGCCAGCACGAGCCGCCGCTTCACGCCGCCTTCCACCGCGCTGAGCCCGGGCAAGATGAGCGAGGCGCTGCCGCTGGGCGCCCCGGACGCCGGCGCCGCCCTAGCCGGCAAGCTGAGGAGCGGCGACCGCAGCATGGTGGAGGTGCTGGCCGACCACCCGGGCGAGCTGGTGCGCACCGACAGCCCCAACTTCCTCTGCTCCGTGCTGCCCACGCACTGGCGCTGCAACAAGACCCTGCCCATCGCTTTCAAGGTAACTCGGGCCGGAGCGGGTGGCGGGAGGACAGGCAGAGGCCGGTCGATCGCCGGGGCGATCGGGGAGGGCCGTGGCCAGGCAGGCGGGGCCGGGTTCTAGAAAGGGGCCGGCGCGGAGGCCCGTGGTCCATCCCTCTGCGCTGCGCACACGGGGGATGCTGCGTTGCCGTGGCTACCCTCGGTTGGGCTGGGGGCGGGGGGGCGATGGTGGAGGGGTCCCGCTTCAGTAGGCCGCCGCGGCCTCCGGGGGATGGTTGAAAAAATTCAGGGTGCCCCCCCCCACAAAGAAGTCCACGGAGGGCCGGCGGGACCTCCTCCCCGGGCATCGGTCCTTCGCTTTGATCCAAAGTAGGAAAAGTTATAACCCGGCCGGAACCCAGCCCTTCTGAGGAAGGCATCAGGAAATAAAATCGAGATACTCTGATATACCTTTGGATCCAGGAAAAGAAACTTGACAAGGAAAACTCTCATGGCTTTTCCCCACGTCCACCCCCTGTTTAACTGCACTGTAGAAATTAGCAAGTTCAAAGTCCACGGCGGACTCTGTTAAATTTGCAAAAGTTTTCTGAGGGGTGTTTTTGGTGGTTGTTTTGTTTTGAGCTTCTAGCCTATTCCTGCCAGAAGCCGCAAGTAGTGAATCCTGTTTCTTTTCTGGGAACCCTCCTGAACGTTATCGCCGGCTCACCTAGCCTGAAGCCCCGGGTCAGCTAAAGGAGGCAAGGCGGGCTGCCGTGAGCCTGGGGGTCTCATCCGCCTGCTTTGCTGTTTGAGGGGAGGGGGGCGGCGACGTGGACCAGGAAACTTCAGCCTTTTAGCTTCAGAGGTCCGCGTTCACTTTTCACCCCTCATCTTGCGCTAGCTTTCAGCTGTCTTGAAAAACCTTGGCCTTCAAAGGGGCTATATAAACAACCCCGGGCGTTTTTAAACAACCGTCCCACCACCCCTGGCAGCAAACAGAAGATGTTTCATTTCTGCGGTAGGGATTCAGTTCTTCTGTCTTGGGTGGGTTGAAGAAGGGGCAGCTTTTTAAATACAATCAGTGCTGTCATTTCCTGTTCTTTTAAAGGGGCTAAGGCAGGCAAGGGGTAGGGGGTGGAAGCTATAAAGATCAGCTACTCTTTTTTTCCTTAAAAAAAAAAAAATAAAATCTGGCTACGTAATTGTCCTCTTTAAGGGGAGATTAAAGTTTTTTGTGGTTCCAAGCCTGGGATGGATTTGTAGCTAGTTACAATGAATAAATGTTCACTTTTTAAAACACAAGTTAACTATCGGAGTTCTTTATTTTTAAGCTTTAGACACCTTCCAAATTTAGATTATGGTTTTTCAAACAAACAAGCAAAAAGTGCAGTTGGCTGCCTGTATAGAGCTGCCTCAATTTTCTAAAAGAAGGAGTTTTTGAAGAGGATAGAAAGGACGATGAGTCTGAGCAGCTGCTGGACTCTTTCCTGTCTCTTCCTCCACCTCTGTAGATTTGGGTTGGGAGCCCATTTCAATTTTAAATCACGCTAATCCCTGTATATAAACAGACTCAGCGGGCAGACCTCCTCGGCTCTGACAGGGATGGGCCCCGGGTCACTTGCAGATAAGTGCAGAGGGGAGGAGACAGGCTGATAATCAACCCGAGGGTCCTTTAAACCAGGTGCTACAGACTCACCACGGGAGTGTGGGTTCTCCAAGATCTGTGGCTTCCTTCGGGCTAAGTCATAGTCTCCTCGACTAGGGAACCCACACCCCAAATACTAACTGATTAAGAAAGAATCTGAAGGAGTTAGGGCCAGGTCATTTCTCAAGCCACCCCATGAAAGTATTTCCTTCGAAAAGAATGGAAAAAAAGGGGAAAAAAATCAGGTAAATTGCTTTCCTGAGCCATCAGGGAATTCCCTTTAGCAGAAATCTTAATAACCCTAGAGATTTCCTTTTTAAGATGACTTTTGACAATTCACTGTTTTAAAAAGATTTGTTTTACTGAGTGATAGTTTCTAGGTTCAAGATCAAGGTATAAACCTCTTGAAAAAAGTTCAAGTGGGTTTTGACAACTTTGGGGGCAAAGGAAAGGACAGTAGAGGAATCAGACCGCTTGGTGAACAATCTGTCGCCACTCCAGTCCCCAGGAAGGGGGGCCTCTTTCTAAAGGAGACCTGCTCACCGCCTAACGGAAGAAGCAGACAAAACTGCCAGTGAGGGAACAAGCACAAAGATTAGGTATAAAGCAAGCTAAACTTTTGTGTCCCTGACTCCAGTCTGTACTCATCTTGCCCTACCTACCTCCCAAGCACTTTCTATAGAAATTACTACTTTAGAATTTGGATTTTATGTAACAACCCAGACAACCTCTTTAAGAAGGTAAGCACTAAAGAATTACTAAGATCTTCCATACTAAGGAGGAGAAAATGTAAAACCATGATAAAGTCTGACGGTATTGATGAGAAGGAGCACTAAAATGATTCTTTAGGCATCTTCTGAATATGTGTAAATCCTCTGCTTTAATCTTTGAAACTAAAGGGAGATTTAAAGGTGTGAGTTTTCCTTAAAATAGATGAAAACCATCCTAATTGCTTATCCTGGGCCCTAAAATATCCTCCATGCCCCGGCGTCTCTGGTGAAATTGCCTTTAGTTTTTAGCCTGGGAGAAATCCCTATTTTACTACAGAGAAAAGTCTTAAATTTGCTACCTGTTACTCATTAATTACCGAAGCAGTCAAAAAAGCTGTTTGGATGACTTAGGATGTGTTTTGTAAGACTGTAATATTAAAGTTTATTTAGGCTCTGGTACACCACAGTCCGAAGGCATAAACATGCCTTCAGCAAGTTGAGAGGCCTTGGACGCTGATAGTAGTATTCTTTTCATAAGAAAGAAAGAAGTAACGTTTCTGTCGGTGAGATCATGGTCTCCTAGCTATGCAGTAAATGTCATCTCAGCTGAATGCTAAGTTCCACCCCGCAGCTTTCTTTAAAACACTGGAAATTTAAGGAATTTGAAATAAATGAATTGTGACTATAATTTCAGCCTAACTAGAGTTGGTTTAAAATGCCAGTTTCAGCCGTGAACAGGCTGACCAAGAGCAGTGTGGGGAGGTCTGTAATATAGAAGAGGTTTGATATTTTGCCCAACTTCCTGATACTTTAAAAAGAGAAGTTAAAAAAAAAAGAGAGAGAGATCCTTTGGCCAGCAAGTCTCTTCTTGTCTGTTTGGTCTGTGTTAAAATGTAAACGTTTGTGTTTCTTTACCTATTGTTTATAGCTTTTCATTCCAGTTCTTTCTTTTATTCTGTTTGAAGTTAGATTTTTTTAAAAAAATTCTCTGCATATTGCCTATCAGTGATAAAATCTATATCAAATTAACAGAAATGTTAGTTTTTAAGTTAAAAATATTTTTCTAGTCTAAGAATGCTTGCTAACAATTAGATGATATTCTTTATTAATGTAATTTTCTTGGATTTAATTCTTTCCCTCCTCCTCACCAAGAAAAATCTATAAAAGGCCAAGTAAATGATCTTTGAGCCCCAAAATATCTTTGACTCCTGCTTCAGTTTGAAAAAAGGGAAAAGGAGTTAAACTCCTAATTTCTTTAGTCTTAAATTCCAGCATCAACAACTTTTTCTTGTTTAGCCACCACGATTATTTTACTCTGTATTTTTGTTTGGTGACTGCCTCATGAATTTGCCACATTACTGATGAGGATATTTTGGAAAGATGAGTGAGGCTCAGACATGGAGCACTGTGAGAGGGGCCAGTGGGAGGAAGGTGATTTAGAATACATTTTGGTAGTTATAAAACAAGATTTATTTATTTTAAGCTCTTTAACCAACAATGAGTTATTCAGTTTGAAAACCATGCAGTTGATCCGGTCCCTGTATACTTACTTACTGAATGTGGAATTAAAACAGAGACGCCAGGTCATCACAGGGAGATGGGGATGAGGAAGTAAAAATATGTTTTCAAGGAGGACATTTCAACATTGTGAGCTAATTTTACAGAGGGAAGTGAAAACAGTTGGGGGGGGGGGTGGAACAGACTGGGGGTGGATTTTTAAGGGACTGAAAAGAGCAGAATAAAGCAAGTCTATTTCATGGCAATAGAAAAAACGGTAACAAGAACGTAACTGATCAAGGAGATTTATTTCAATAATGGTTTTGAAACAAAAGGGAATTGTCATATTACTGCTCTTAATTTAACAGCAACAAACACACTTATAATGGGCTCTAACTACCTAATTAGAGGGTGCTTGGGGAAGAAATAGCTGTGCTTTTAAATTTCCTTTATAGAAAACACGTCCAACATTTGGATGGAAAGGACTGGAAAGAAAGCTAAGAGTGCAAGTTGGATAAAATAGGTGAGGAAGGTGCCTGCCTGTTGCTATAAGAATTGAGTCTCCTGGTACAGTCCTGGGGTCAGAAGGATGCCTGCCTCTTATAGTGAGTCGGTTCAATTTCCCCATCATAGTCCTTAGAATCCAACAGCTGAAGCACCCTAGGAAATAAAAGGAATAAACAGTCAAGTGGATAACACGAGAAAGGGTGATGACTAAGCAGGCAATGAAGATGAGAATTTAGAGAAACGTGGCTTTTCTGTCATTCACGGGGGCCTATGGCAGCCTTATATGCAGACAGAAAAAGAGGACTGAAATATAGGTGTTACCCCTGCAAAAATTACGTGTCAGCTATTAGGTAAAAATGGGGAAGGGGAAAACAGGAGGAGGAATAACCACTGTGGAATGCTTTATTAACACAACTCAAAAATAAAACCCTATACCCACTAGCTGTCACTCCTGATTCCTCTTTCCCTCAGCCCCTGACAACCAGTCAGCTATTTTCTGTCTCTGTGGATGTGCACATTTTGGATTATTCATATAAATGGAATCATACAATATGTGAACCTCTTGTGAATGGCTTCTTTCACGTAATGTACTGTTTCAGCGGTTCATCTATGTTGTAGCATGTATCAGAACTTTATTCCCTTTCATGATGAGATAATATCAATTGTATGGCTCTATCACAGTTTTAAAGTCCATCATCAGTTTATGGATATTGCGTTATGGAATACTTTATTTTTGTTATAAATTTATTGTAATAAGTTTTAAAAATATAAGATGAAATAAACCCCCCAAACGATTATAAAATTGGGATGATGAGCACACATTTCACTAGTGACTGAGAAAATACCAATCAGGGGGTATTGCAAGTGATAGGAGATCGTGATCACGAGTAGAACTTGTTTTGATTTGAAATTCTATGACCACTTTAGAAAACACAAACAATGGAAATAGTTTTGACCAAGAAAATAGTTTTTAGAAGGATCAAATGATGACCCAAGAAATGGACACTCCTACATGAAGCATCATTGGCCATGCATTTTGCCTTAAAATTCCTGCTTTTTTAAAAATTTACCTGAGTGTCAAAATATTTATTTACTAATTTACTTTAATAGTCCTGATAGGAAATCCATTTCCATTCAGGTGCATTGAAGGAATTCTTCTTCAACATCATCTGGGTTTGGAAAAAATCTCAATTATCTATCAGGTCCATGTTAAGACATCTCTGGGACTCACAGAATAAAAATGTGTTGAAATTTTGCTCCTAAAATCAGAGCAGCACATCAAAGTGAGCACCCCTCTTCTCTGAGGTCTATTGATTTTGTAGTTAGTATTATGTTTCTGATTTTTTTCTCTTGCATACTGCAATTCAGTGCTAATGAAAGCAAGTCTTTGGAAATCAAGTAGGGACAATAGGATGAACTAATTGTGAAGGGAGTGTGTAAGTCATTCACGAATAGTCAGCAATTCAGTGGAAGCAATCAGATTTAATTTTAGCAGTTTAAACACCTCAAAGGCAAAATCAGCCCTCTTAGGCCTATTGGTGGAGGTCTGGACAAATGAAAAATGGGTTAGGCTATAAACTTACAAAAAGCAAGACATTCTGTTTCTCAAATATGGAGAGTTAAGAAGAGATGATTGTATTCATGAGAATCCATAGCTTTTCAAAGCCCTTGCTATAGTGAGCCTTATTCCAGCCGTGTCCTGTGACCTTATGTGGCTTTATTAGATGAATGTTTTATGATTTAAATATCTATAATTTTACGTGTGTGTGTGTGCGCGCATGTACTTAGTCACTCAGTCGTGTCCAACTCTGCGACCCCATAGACTGTAGCCCATCAGGCTCCTCTGTCTGTGGAATTCTGCAGGCAAGAATACTGGAGTGGGTTTCCATTCCCTTCTCCAGGGGATCTTCCCCACTCAGGGATCAAACCCAGGTCTCCTGCACTGCAGGCAGATTCTTTACCGTCTGAGCCACCAAGGAAGCCCAAAATTTTACATAGTGGAATTTAAAGTAAATCTTCCCATTAATAACTCTTCTGTTGTTTTAATTTGTGATATAAGTTATGATTTAGTTTGCTATTCCTTTGCAAACTAAAAAGCATCACAATATCCATTCAGTTTTAGAACAGTTACACAAATGACGTCAAAGTTTCTAACATGCCTGATGTCTGTGTTTGTCCCTTGACGGGTGTTTAGGTGGTGGCTCTGGGGGATGTTCCGGATGGCACTCTGGTGACCGTGATGGCAGGCAATGATGAAAACTACTCAGCTGAACTGAGAAATGCAACCGCGGCCATGAAAAACCAAGTTGCGAGATTCAATGACCTCAGGTTTGTCGGTCGGAGTGGAAGAGGTATGTGTCTGTCAGAACTGAACTTGAAACACTCAGTATCTACATGGCAACAAACCCAGATTTCAAAACATCTAGAAGTTTCTGTGATGGGATTCCCTAGAAGCATAGTCATTTCTTCCCATCATTGTTGCTACGTCAACCTTGTTATTTAATATTTAATGTTTCTAACAGAATCTGGCTTTACATTATTGCTTTCTGTTATTGAATTGGTTTAAGACTGATTTGAAGCAGATAAGACATGAATCGAAAATTCCAAGAAAACCTCTCAGATCTTTACTAAAATGTAAAAATATAAAACGAGCCATCATGGAAGCTAAGATTATACAACTGGGGTTCTCTCTTTGATAATTTTCAGAAATCTCTTTACTGGAAGCCTTTAACTTCTGGTCCATGTGCCATAAGTGACCGAGTTTCAAATGATCACTTCTAGTAATTTTAAGGGTTATATAGTAGATGATTATTGCAATATGTTTCAAAGAAGCACTTTTTATGGTGAAATATGAAGAAATAGTGTTAGTAACATTCTGATTCGGTGATTCTGATGGTGACGTGACTTTCCTGTATATAATTTGGATGGCTTATTATTATCTGTAGGGAGGGGCTAGGCCCAGTTAATATTTTAGGTACAAATAATATCAAAGATTGAACTCTCCCGAGAAATTGTTGTATCAGTGTGTTTCTATGTGTAGTTTTCTTTCTCCATACGTGTTATCAAAGTATTCAACCAGAAAGAGAAATCTTGGCTTGTAATCTCCTCTGGTTTCCAATCATTTTCAAATATTGTGTTTTCTGTATATTGTTAAGAACCTTGGTCCTGTTTTATAAATAGCAGTAAGTATTATTTGTTTAATTGAAGGAGGTAAGATAGTTTGTTTTGAAAATCGCATTTTTGTGATGCAGTGTTGAATAAGCTTATGAATAAAAGTTATTTTGAGTATGATATAAAATGACGTAGAAAATACCTAAATAACAGGATGACTCGTTTTGAAAAAAAGTAAAAGAACAACCAACAGACAGTTAAACAGAAGGATAATTATTAGTCTTTATAAAGGCATTTGCAAATCTGTATTCTTGGGGAATCTGATTAGTCAGAGAGGAAAGGGAGTAAAGGCGTGTTGCTTTTTTTGGTTGTTGTGTTTGTGTTATCCTAGCTGTCTGGGGAATTTTCAAAACAGAATCATAGGTGGAGAAAAATTTCTTAAACTTATAACATGGTTGAAAATGTTTGTTTATAGCACTATGTTAATAGTAGGCTACTGCCAAGAAAATTATATCCACTTATTGAAAGCATGAATGATGTTATAAGGTATAAAGGCACAAGTTCGTCTATGGGTTCACTTGTTATATTAAAAGTCCTCGCCTTTCAGTAAATGGAATTACCATTGTGGTTCAGAGATACATGTTTGGAAAACATCTCGGAGGTTTCGGATAAGTAGCTGGCAGAGTGGGTGAGAAGCCAATAAAACACAAAGGCCCTACCGTCTGGTCCAGTAACCATCTCAATTCAGTGCCTGTGGATTTCTGTTCCTAAGAAGCCATAGCTGAGGATCACTGAATTGTGTTTCCAGAGGAAGTAGTATTACATCGTGTGCATCTGTGTAGGTCTATGGGTCGGGTTTTGGTTATGCAGGTTCTGGGAATTCTTCAGTGGTCCATGCCATTTTCCCCTAAGAAGTGCAGTAAGTGGCCTTCCAGCAAGGGCCAGGAGGTTGGTGATGATAAAGAAGGACCTGGTGAAAGCAGCCTGCTTTCTGTGCTGGCGTTTCTCATCCCTTACTGGCCGTGTCTGTTTTGAGTGGGTGACTAAGAGGAGCTTGTGTTGACTTGGGGAACAGTGAACTGTTTCCCCAAGGTGTGGATTGTTTGCGTTCGGCTGCCTGATTAGTGCCAGGATGCCTTTGAGTCTGCAAAGTGGAATAGCTACAACCAAGGCTGGGCTGTCTTCTGATGGTGTGGAATGAGACACTTAATTGAAATGCTGCAAATACGAACAGTATCTGTTTTGACCAGGCTTCCCATGTGTGCTAATAAGCGATCCAAAACAGAGGAACCCCAAATAAATGTTGTACCCAATTAGTTACCGTGTATATTGTTGGTCTTGAGTGATTTTCTTTTTTTTTTTTTGGTTAAGTTCTGCAAGACAAAATGAGCTGTCAAAAGGCTCAGTTTGACTCTGACTGGTAATTTCTCTCCATAATCGTAAAACACAACTTTATTTTACTCTTTCAAGTCTTGAGTGTCAACATCAGCGCCTGCCAGGTTTTTTCTTTTTCATTTTTTGCAATTTGCTTCTCATTATGAAGGGAGCGGATGACTTTCCCTCATTTTAACAATTAGCCTTAATCTCCCTTGCGGAATCTCGTCCTTTTAAAAGTTTCATAATGTTTTATTAAGTGATCTTAAGACTATCCCCTATTTTGTTTTCTGGTTTTGAAAATGTGTCTGAAAATACAACACTGGCATCCACACACCACACTGGGGCCGGGAAGGTCCTGGCTGCTGGCTCATCCTAACGTTTCAACGCCAGTTTCCCATTCTGTCCAAAGCCAGTGGTCTGCTGAGTTTTCTTAAAGCGGCCTGGTACTCCCTTCTAAATAAAGGGTAGAAAAAGAAACTCCCTTTTCTTTTCTCAGCCTTCAGTCCCTAGGGATTGTAAAAGCTCCTAGAAATTGTCAGAGGTGGAACATGGAAGGGTTTTTCTCTGTTCCACAAAACCGATCTGCCTGGGCGCTGGCTCGGGTCCAGGATCGCGGTTCCTAACCTCGGGTTCAGCCTGCAACTGGGAAAACCTGCCCATCCGGCTTTGAAGGCCTCGCTGACAACCCTGGCCCCTAAAAAATACTGGTGAAGGCTGCAGCCGTCTGGGCCTTCCTCCTTCCTTTCTTTTCTGTCACTGACAACTTAAATCTCTCCTTCAGGGCTATCTCACCCTGGGAATTTTCTCCCTTTGATTCAGTATCACCGTATAGATCCACCATTCCTTTACAACGGAAGGCGAGATAGTAGATCCCAGGAGAGGGGGTTGTTATTCAGAACCGTTGTTCACACCTAAACACACTTCCTGGGGACTATCCCTTACCTCCAGAAAAATCCAAGTTCAGGATCAGGGGGAGCTCTTCTTTGGTGACATTCATTAGTGGCAGCTCACATAGCTTCCATCGCCGTTGAAGCAGGTGCTATGGATATTTTCAGTTATAAGAAACTGTATCATGGCTGCAGTCGAGAGACGGAGAAATTTTAGCGATGAAATCCGTGAGTGCTTCCTCCCCTGTTGGAGTACTTAATCAGTTGGAAAGGAATCGATCAATCGGGGAATACGGCCTTAGTTAATTCATTTTAGAACCAAAGAGGAAATCTACCAGACCGTATTATCTATCGTATAGTAAATGGGGGAAGAGAATCCACTGCAGATTTCCTTCTGATTTTTCTAAGACTGAGATTTTTAATTTTCAGAACATCCAGGAATCATTTTGAAAATCCTTGAAAGCCTGCTCTCCGGGGTGGGGGTGGGGGGGAAATGCATGTATGCACCCACACACCCAGCTTCTTGTACAGTTGCAGTTTTAGGGCTGCTGAAGCTCCTTTATGGAACTTCTGAGGATCCCATGGACCCGCTCTCCCCCAAGGCAAGAATCTGTGAATCTGGGACTTTGCCTTGACCGTGGAGGGCCAGCCTAGCATGGTGCTGCACGTTATAGATAACTAGAAAATGAGGAAATAATGAACGCATGAGTTAGACATTCTTCTTGCTCCCTGGGATTGTGCTGTTTTGGTTACACCTGCTTTTATTGTATCCAGGGCCTGGTTTGCATAATTAGGAAAGGAGATCCCATTCAACTACTGGTCTAGACCTTTAAGAGGTACACACACAGGTATACACACAGATGGTCCCTTGCAAAGGAAGAGGGCTTATTTTGTCACTGAAGGGGCAACCTCCTCTCTAGAGACTGCCTGGCCCCCTGGCTACAGACCTACAATTTGAATTCCCAACCAGCCCAGCAAGGCCGAATGGTTCTCCCACCATCCATTAGGACCGGGCTTAACTTCTTGGTGGAAATTTCTGGTTATGCTGACCTCCATGGCAACTTTAATCTCGCCCGCTTTCCAAATAGGACCCTTCTCAACCCCTCTATAAAATGAAATTCCTTCCTCACGTTCCTGCTGTGGACGACTTCCCAGACATAATATTTACCCTGCCACAATCAGGGTGATTGTACATTTGGGTAATGTTCGTTCCTGAAGGATTTTCATTCTTAAGGTATTTGACTATATTCGCAGGACAGGATGGGGAGACTGCCTTTCAGATGAGTGAAAGACTGGCTGAAGCAAAGGTACATGCAGGAAAGGATAGTGTACCGGTATTCTAAACACAGCAAGAGGTGTCTTTATGGAGTGGTTATTACTAAGAAATGGTCTGGATGACTCACGATATTATCATCAGATCCCAGTCCTTCTCTGTTTTATCACAGACTCATGTAATAGGGGGAGGAAAATTCATCTGACAATCCCAGCGTTGTTTCGTGGATAACATTCAAGATAATGAGTTGGCAGTCAGACCTCCTGGAGAGAATACAAGGAAAAGACATGGGTTGTATTAAAATCACCTCTCCCATTACCACCCCCATCCCCTGGGTGTTTTTGGATTGCAATAGATCTACCTTTTAAAATGATAATATATACACTGAAATCTGTTTTCAGACTTCCAGGTGGGCAAACACGGATAGGAAAAGACTCAGCCTCTGATACGTGCAGCCTCAGGCAGCCCAAGCAAATAATGCCTTTTGATGGCATGTGGAAAGCTGGTATCTATGATCTGACGCAGGGTTCGTCTCTAGAGATCAGTTTTCTCATTCTGTTTCACATTTGCCCATGAAAGAGTAACATTTCCTCAAAGCAAGTTGCTGCCCACCACCCAGCAGTTCCTGTCCCACTTGGTGTCGTGGCAAAGACCAAGGAGGAGAGCTTTCTTGAAAAATGCCTGTGGCTGGAAAACGTAGCTTCGTGATTGATCTCTTTCATGGTTTTCTTGCTGATTTTATGAAGTGCCAGGTATTGTTGATGATGTTAGACAGCTTTTTTAAGTTGAGGTTATTTGTATGAACAATATTTAAGAGTTGATGGGCAGAAGCTGGACTCTGTCCACCACTCCCACCCTCCCCCACCGCCCATCCTGCCCCTGCAAACTCCTTCCTTGCCAGCCCACTTGCTTTAGGTTGAAGCAGCTCTTTTTGGTGGGGACAGAAGACTATCAGTCAGAAAGCGCTTCCGAGAGAAATAATGGTTGAGTGATTTTTAGAGCTTCCTGTTTCAGCAGCAAGCATTATAGACATAAACAGTGATCCAGCCAATGGCTTCAGTGCTGCACTGGTTCTAATAAATCAGTTTTGTATTTTTTTTCGTGCTGGTTGGTGAGGGGCGAGAGAGGGTGGAGAGGACTGGTCATGGAAGAGTGTATTCTGTTTCCTCTTCTTTATTATTTTTAAAGAAAAATGACTTGCTGAAAAGAGAGATGGTATACAGCCTGATGAGTGTTTTCTTACTGTTGGTGATTATAAAACATTGTCAGATCAGAAAGGGGTTGTTTAGGAATAACCATGTACTGTTAGTATGGAAGGGTTATGTAGTTTTGAAGGATCTATTGGACTTTCAGTCACAAGGGGTGTGTGTGTGTGTATGTTTATGTGTGTGTGTGTGTGTGTGTATGCTCTGTGTGTGTGTGTGTGTGTGTGTGTGTGTGTGTGTGTGTGTGTGTGTGTATCCTTCCACTGAAAGGACTTCCTGGACCAAATTATCTTTGAGGACTAAATCTATACTAATAACATCTCATCTGAAGCCCCCCGAAAGCAATTAACAGAAATTAATAAGTGAGCAGTGTAGCTTTAATGAGTTGCCTATGAATGAATACTTTCAAAGGTTTCTGGTTTTATCAATTTGGTCTCAGGGTGTGGGGGATGGATTGCTGCTCTTTAAGATTTTTATGTTTATGAACATGCATTAGTGGACTTCCAGCAACACTTACCCTCTGTCACTGGTCCTGATGCGAGTACCGTATTCGACAGAGATGTATTATTTAGTCCACGTTGAGAACAAAGCTTTCCCTGGCATTCCTGTTGTTGGCACTAATTTGAGATTCTAGCACATTCCAGTCTCTATTAGGCTATATCAGGCAGTGAATCCCATTTAGAAACTCTATTTTGTCACTGAACTTCCTCCATCGCCAAGGGTTTCAGATTGCTGAAGACCCCAAAATCGTAAGGTGATCCCAGCAACCTCCTTCAGTAGACCCTGTGGCCATCCTGTGCGTGGACTCAATGTGTTTCCTCTGGTTTCCTTGGTGAGGAAGCTTTCATGTAGGAGCCACTTACACTGTTTTTATTGAAGATGGAAGTACATTTCCTGTCTTTTTCTCAACTTGAGTGAATCCCTACTTTTACTGTGAGATTTCAGAGCATCATTAAGGACGTCAGTTCAGTTCAGTCGCTCAGTCGTGTCCGACTTTTGGCAACCCCTTGGACTGCAATACGTCAGGCTTCCTTACCCATCACCATCTCCCAGAGCTTGCTCAAACTCATGTCCATCAAGTCGGTGATGCCATCCAACCATCTCATCCTCTGCAATCCCCTTCTCCTCCCGTCTTCAGTCTTTCCCAGCATCAGGGTCTTTTCCAATGAGTCAGTTCTTCTTCACATCACGTGGCCAAAGTATTGGAGTTTCAGCTTCAGCATCAGTCCTTCCAATGAATATTCAGGACTGATTTCCTTTAGGATGGACTGGTTGGATCTCCTGCAGTCCAAGGGACTCTCAAGAGTCTTCTCCAACACCACAATTCAAAAGAATGCAGGCGCAGCCTAGGCCTCAGAGCTGTGCCTCCTCCACCCCCAGCCCCACCCCCAGCCTCCCATCAAGGACTCTCCTGGGTCTGGTGAATGGGAGGTCTGGCCAGCACCCTCCTGCTGGTGGTGTGTGGCCTTAACTGAGTCACCGTATGCAAACAAAGGAGACTTCCTTGGTGCAAACAAAGGCAGTGCACAGGAATATGGGCGTTTGAGCACAGTTGGTGATCTGTGTGCTTATCAGATCTCAGCGGAGGAGGCAAGGTGGGATGGGCCTGTTTGGAGGTGGAAGTGCTCCAGGTTGCTCCAGGCACTGATTTGGGGTTTTTAGAGATGTTTTTCCTTGATTCCATTTGAAATCACTGTACAGAGTATAGTCACTGTCTGTCTGTCTATAACAAATAAGAAACAGTTTAAACTCGTATCCTAACACAGCTTTCACCTCTTTAAATGGTGTTTTTCCAGTACCTACGACCCAGGGTCAGTCCAGACATTTTTCTGCTTTCCCCATCTTGTTTGAAACCTCAGGGCTGGTTAGAGCTGATAGATCTTATCTGTGTATCTGCTTATCAATTTTCATGGTGGTCTCCCACAGTGGGTCCCCACATTTGGCAATATCTTCAAATATTTTTGGTTGTGTCCCGCCCCGGGGTGGGAGAGCAGAGGCCATTCCACAGTGCATAGGACAGCCCTACCATGCAGAACATTAGTCACGCCGTTGAGACTGAGAAACCCTGGGCTGGCCTCTCACACTGATTATGATCAGTGGTAAAATGTCTCCTCTTTTTTTTCCTAGCACTTTCTGCCTCTTTACAAAATTTATGAAAAACTTAAATCAGAAAGTTCGCACAGAATTTTAAAAAGTACAGGACATCACTAAATATGAAAGTCTTTTTCTAAATATCAAAATATACTAGAGTTCTGTATACACAGAACTGCACCATTTCCGCATCTCCTGGGTTGGGGTGTGTGTGGCTGCCGGAAGAAGAGACTGCAGGTGGAAGGGGGTCTCTCCATTGTAGGTGGAGGAGGGAGGCAGGAAAATCTCTTCCTGGAGAACTGCCCCCCTCCTTTCAGTCTCTCTCTTAGAAATGTCACGCAGGTGCAGGTCCATGGGGACCATCAAAAGCAGTGAAAGTGCACAGCTGGCTTCTCAGTGCCTGTCCCTATCCATCAGGCACCAGTCGGGGCCCAGAGATCCACTCATCCAGGAACATGAGTTGATGTGAGTGCAGTGTCCGCCTGAGCTACAAGGCGCTAAAAGCAAGGTCCTGGTGTGCGTCGCTGACCGATACCTTACAGAGACCAAAAAGGAGTCGGTTTGCACACCTTGGGGAGATGCAGGGACGGATGGAGGCTGACTTGCCATCCATCCCTGGGAAGCCTTGGTTACCTGCCAGAAGGCTATCTTCGCAGGGACCACAGACAGACAGAGATCTGGGTTCTTCCAGAGCTTTTGGTTCTGCCATCACTTGTTTGCTACAAGAAGATTCAGCGAAAGATGGCTTAAAAAGAGGTCTGGGAAAAAAAGAAAAGAGTCCTCTGGCATTCTCACTGAATCATGGTGGTGTCTCCTACAGGTGGAATTTTCTCTTTTTTAAAAATTTCTTTTTAACTGGAGGATAATTGCTGTCCAACATTGTATTGGTTTCTGCTGTGCAACCATGAGAACTGGCCGTCAGTATACATATGTCCCCTCTGTCTTGAGCCTCCCTCCCACCCGCTTCCCCTACCCCTCTAGCTTTTCCCAGAGCACGGGGTTGAGCTCCTTGTGTTATACAGCAGCTTCCTGCTAGCGACCTATCTCATGCCTGGTAATGCATATGTTTCAGCGCTACCATCTCAGTCTGTGGCACCCTCTCCTTCCCCCGCTGTGTCCACAAGGGCGTTCTTTATGTCTTCATCTCTATTCCTGCCCTGCGAATAGGATCATCAAGGACCATTTTTCTCAATTCCATGTATATGTGTTCACGCACACTGTTTTTCTGACTTGACTTCACTCCATGTAGCAGGCTCTAGGTTCATCCATATAGGAGGAATTTCTTGAATATGCTTTGCTGTGACTGCGGACTCTGGTTGGTTGGTTGCATGGACTCTGCCTGGGGACCTCACTCTGACCTTGCCTGCCCCATCCGCTTCCTGTGCGTTTCCCTCAGTAAAGTCATCAGCTCCCACATCCGGCGTGCAGGTCGGCTGTGTGTCACACCCTCAGACTGGTTAACTCTCCACGTGGGAGTTCCTGGGCGGCTGCAGGTGTGAAGGACCAGCTATGGCAGGCAGGCACACGTGGGGGCATGGTGATGCTGAGACCCCAGCACCTGGGAAAGGATGAACGTGGGCCCCAGAGTCCCCAAGAGACTGCCTTCCAAGAATTTTCAAAACACAGGAGATTCCACCCTGAACTAGAGAAGCCCTGTGTGATATCAGTGGACCGGTGCCTGATACAGAGTGGGGACTTATTAAATATCCAAATGAGTGACCACCCCAGGCAATAGAGCCTCGTGCTTACTGCATGGGCGGTCCTAGATTCGCCGCTGGCAGTACAGCGTCTCATCCTGGGCACCAGTAATGTTTCAGGTTGATTTTTCTGTGTGGGGGCCATGTTCTGCATTTGGGGATGGTTAGTGGCATCTCTGGCCTCTATCCAGTAGCCTGGAGCATTCTCCCTCCAGTCCTGGGTGCTCACAACAAGAAATGTCAGCAGAATTTGCCAAATGTCCCCCCCTGGGGGAGAGGTGGAGGCAAAAAGCACTGGCTCAGAGCTGTGTGTCTGTGGGCAAGTTCCTTGACCTATCTGAGCCCAATTCAAATGTTGTCCAAAGGGGATGGAGTGCAGTGAAGATTGCCTGAAATAATACAGTCTTTAGGGGTTATTACTTGTCATGGCAAGGTCCGTTGCTATGACCCTAATTCTGCAGAGTCGCTGATGGCAGCTCTGTGAGCTCCTAACAAATAATACGACCGGCACCTGCTTTTTTTATTTGTTTAAGTGAGTGACTTTCCTCTGAGACATCAGGCCCTTATCGTGATCCTTTGGCCCCCGTAGAGCTGGCTCTCAGGTCACGAAAGAGTTATGCGTAGCAGGCATGACAATTTCAGATCAGCAATGGAAGGGACGAAATTAAATATGTACTGTAATCCGAGGCAGTTTTTCATGGGAAAAGAAGTCCTCTCAACTCCTTTGTCCAGACATTAACGGCATGCAAATATTTATGATTCATACATGCCCCTTTAGTTCCCGATCATATTTTAACAATAAACACTGCCATTTTCACAGTGAGGCAGAATAATCCCTTTGTCCTGTTGCCGGCTCTCCAGGCTGGCACCCGGCGGCATCGCATTCTTCCTGCTAGGTAATTGCTGACTCCACCCAAGTGGAGGGGGGTTTATAGTTGCTCCACGGCGGCACCTTGGACCACGCACTTCAGGACCTCCTGGCTGTTCCCCTGCAGGCCATCTTAAGGTTGCATCTCAGCACATTGAGAAAACACAAGCCAACATCCACGCGTGTTTTTCTTTTTTGGCCACATCTTAGCAGAGAATCGATACACCTGGCTGTTGGCTTGAAGAGGTGTCTTGCATTCTTCCAAAATCCATGGACTCAAGAGGCCCCCACAGCCATCATGTCCCAATTGATAGTCCTCCGTTTCCTGATAACTATGCATGCATCTGTTTGTGCCGATCCTGCGGCTCTTTGGAAGGTAGTGTGACAAAGTACCAGCAGGTGGCCTGCTTGCTGGACTCACGTAGATGTGCTGGCCTCACTCTCCTCATCTGTACAGTAGGTATACCAGCGCCCTTCATATACACCACAAAAGGTTTTTAGAGTTATTCAAAGATGATGTGTGTGTAACAAGACTTAGGAAGAAAGAGGTATGACTCACCTCCATGTCATCCTTCTTTCTACAGGAGACTCTCTAAGGGAGGGGAGCAGAGACTGGGCAGGTGTTAGCCCATGTCCCCCTGAATCAGCAAGGCAAGAACGATACCATTTCCACTTTCCACTCCTCATTGGCAAGGAATTTATGTTCCTTTATCTTCCAAGGAAGCTTGTAAAATGAGAATGCCTGTTAGACACAGCAGAAATTTCATTAATATTCATAAATAACAGGAATAATAATAATAATATAATCATCCCAGGCATTTGCTGTATTTATCTGTACATAAACATAGGAATAATAATAATAATATATAGTCATCTCAGGTATAGCCATACCCTGTGATCGACCTGATGTTCTCTGTTTTCACTGGTGAATTTTTCACAGGCTTTGGACTGTCTTTGATCAAAGAAGTCTAGCGCCCACGGCTACTTTATTAGAACTGTCCTCCACCCACAGAGGTCATTCCATGAGGGTATTTCATTCATTCATTGATCAGATGAACAGTGTGCCTCTGCCATGTGCCGGGCATTGGGCTAGCCCCGGGGACACAAAGGTCAGCCAGAAAGAAGCCACAGCCTGCAGGGGTCAGTGAGGGGGGTCCCCCAGCTAAAAGATGTTGCTGTTCTGAGGGGCCAGTGCCAGGGTGAAAGGACAGGAGTGACCGAGGCAAAATGCACCACCAGGTGCCCCACCCACTTCAAGCTCGGGGGTCTTTCCGGACCACTTGTCATCTCAGTGGAGACATCTCAGCATGACGAGGTGGCTGTCCAGGTGAAGGCATCAGGAAGGATGTCCAAGCAGAGAAAACTCAGTGGGAGAGGAGCCAGCAGAGAGGGTCTTGACATCCCATGCTGGGAATCTGGTCTGATCCCAGCAAAACAGAGGTTTTAATCAGGGAATTGACATCACCATATACAAATGGTGTGAAGAGGCTGGGGCTACAGGCTAAAGAGTAGACAGGGCTTTGGGAGCATAGCTGGGAGCTCAGAGGTGGGATCCAAGGTTGTTTTGGGGTTGAATTTGCAGGTGCTGAACCCGCGGATACAGAGGTAAATGTCACTATTTCTAGAAATCAGTTCCCTGTAGGCCCCACCTACCAGGCCCTGCAGTCTTGCCTGGAGCTTTCCTCTTCTTCCTGCTCAGCTTCTGTCCCCCGCCTGCCCTCCTAGCCTCCTGCAGCAGAGCTGTGGGTGCCAACAGGCGGGCAAGCAGGCCCTGAGGACCCTGATGCCGATTTCCCGGCAGAATGCCCACCCCTGGGCTTCTCTGTCATGGCGCCAGGTGGCCTTAGGCTCTGTGTTTCAGGCACTGGGCTGTGGGCACCATCGGGTCAGGGCCAGGACTAGGCCAGCCACAGGAGGTCACCGTGGTCAGCTGTCCCTTGTGGCATTTGCCCTGATGGGTGGAGAATAGGGAATTGGAGTGCACCAACCAGAGGGCTCCCCAGGGTGGAAACACAGCAGAAGGCGTGGCCTTGGCCTAAAGAAGCTGTGAATTCAAGGCCCTAGAGGTGTTTGGGCTGCAAGGATTAACCTTGGTTGCTCATCTGAGACACGCAGGCACTGGGACACCAAAAGGAAAAAGGAAGATCAGAAAGGGACCGTGATATCTAGCGGGTATGCCGTGCTTAGTCGCTCGGTCTTGTCCGACTCTTGGCGATCCCATGAACTGTAGCCCGCCAGCCTCCTCTGGAAGAAATGCAAAAATCATGTGGGAGCATCATGGTTCTTTGGGCTTTGGTTAATGCTTCTCATGAAGAGAAGGACTTGTCCAACCATCCCCTTACTAAAGCAGAGCTCACACCCAGGCCACTGAAAAGGAGAGTCAAACCTTCCAAGTGAAGTCAGACATCATAAAGAACCAGCTGTCAAACTGCAACTTTACAGAATAATTCACTGATCCATTTATCAAACATTTTTCTATTGCCTCAGAACAGAAGATGCAAAGATTAATAAAAGACCGTCCCTGTCCTCAAACAACTCATTTTTCTAGAACAGCTCCAGAGAAAACACTTGGCATGTTTTGGCTTTTCTCCAAGCAAACTGCTGTTTTTCAAATGCTCCATCATATCCAATGCATGCTGATTTTTTCTGGAAAACTGAGTTCTGTATTTTAAACACTTGACTTTCAGGCAACTTTGTGGGGGTTGTCCTTGTGCCAATATCTGGGAGCGCCCCCTGCATTCTTCCTGCATGGCTGCAGGAGCTATGGGAAAAGGACATTTTAAACATGGGCACTTTGCATCCAAGTGGACACACGCTGACATCGTCACCTCAGTTCAATTCAGAGAAACCAGCAAATTCTGCACCACTTGAAGAATCTGTCTCCTATTCAGAAATCCCCAAATAAATAATTAAACAGCCCCAGTGTCAAAAATAGTGGTACGTGTTTGGGCAAGGAAATGGTTGAGGAGCAAAAGCATGCATTTTGGCCATTAGCTTGTTCCAGTGGAAAAGTGAAAAACATAAATTAAGATACTTTGTGGAAAACATCCTCGATTCAGATTTCTCCCAAAATCTCTGAGGATTTGTTCGTTTTCATATTTAGTTACTGGGTGATCAAAATTAGACCCGGGCACAAACTACATAGTAAGAGGAGAAATTTTCATGCCGCATCTCACAATCTTCTGGCATTTCCAGAATTTGCAAAGAGCAAAACTTGAGCTTTCCCTGGCTTTCTTCGTTTTCCAAAGTTACGTTTTTTTTTTCTTTTGACTTTTCCTTTCTCACTCTCTTGGTTGCTTAAAGTGTGTGAACTCAACCAGTCTCCCGACAAAGATGCACAGATGAGTGGAAAATGTTGTGATTGCGTTTCCTTAGCTATGTGACCCCTTTCAGCAGACAGTCCTCGGTGCACACAGCCTGCCCTTGCGTGACAAAGGGCAAGTTTCACATCCCAACTGAAACTGGCCCCAAAAAGGAGAAGATGACTCACGGGGTCCAAACCTTCACCAAGGAGAGTGACCGAAACAATGAGCCCAGTGCGGGCGGCTTGGCTGCCCATGAACCAAATGATCACGAGAGTTCAGACGGAGGGAGACACGCCCGTGGCCACAGGAGCTCATTGCCATGACCTGATGAACTTCTAAGGACCTGCTTCTCACTCTCAGGCCCCAGATAATCTTGAATCACCTTTTCATCTTCTACTTTTCTCCCCACCCTTGCCCTTGGAGGGGGAGCAGGGCGCCCATTTGCAGCAATCCTGAGGTTTCGCCACTTCCAGATGTGGTGAGGAAGTGGCGTGGTGCCCTGGGGCCCTGGCGGAACTGCAGTGTCCAGCCGTGGCTTTATGAGACCACAGCCAGCTGCCCGAGTCCACCAGCCCCGTGGCTGGTAAACGTGGAGCCGGAGAAAGCAGAGACTTGGAGCCTCATCCCTGCCTCACCTTGGAAAGCATGTCGGTGGTAGCCGACGTCCAGGAAGACGCGCCCCGTGACCTTCTTCCCAACTAAATAAAGCACTTAGTTATTTTGTGCTGGCATTTGGATGAACATAGTGGTGTCGAGGGGAACAACACATGCTCTGGGGCTGGGGGGGATGGGGGGAGTGTTTGGCTGGCTTGGTGTCAAGTGGCTCAGCCAGTTGCAATTGTGCCTTACAAAGGTGGCCAGCTGGCAGGGCAGGAGTGACCTTGAACTTGAAGTTCCAGTTGAATGTGCAGTTTTCCTGATGGGTTTTTAGGCCCCATCCTTGCCTGCCTGTTGGTCCTGTGTGCTCCACCTGGGTCTGCTGGAATTTTCTAGAGACGAGAGGATGAACCTGAAGGAGCTCCACTAGCACCACCTGCAAACACTAAGGCTCCGCTCACTGCCCATCATCAGACCTTGATGCTGAACCGCCACCAGCCCCGCCTCACGGGACTGCCTGCAGCTGTGATCTTTGTGGAACTGTGTTTGAATTATCTTTAATGATAATTAAACTGATATTTGCTAATGCCTTATTTCATGTAATTTGCATAACAGCACTGTGAGATGGAAGGACCATGATCACCCCTGTTTTACAGATGATGAAGCCCCTCAGAGAGGCTAAGTCACTTGCCCACGGTCGCACAGCTAGCGAGGGGCAGAGCTGGCATTCGAACCCAGGCAGCCCGCATTGTTAACTACTAGCACCCATGCCTTGGCACTACCACGGGGTTGTGTAATCAAGTTCTCGTCTTGTGCTGCTTCCAGGCTTTATAAGTCAAGACAGCCCTTCTCTCCTTCGTGGTTTCTTCCACCTTCTTAATTCAGTCCTAGTGTGTGCGCTTCTAAATAGAATTCCTCCTGGACCCAACCACTGGCCAGAACTCAGGGTGCTGACTGAGTGAGGTTTGTGGGCAGGAGAAGGCAGGTCTGAGTGTTCTCCTTTCCTTGGCTCCCTCCACTGTGAACCTACACAGGGCCACCTCCGTGACCCTGCAGCTCGTCCCCTCCCGGAGGCCAGAGCCACAGTCTTTCAGCAACACAGCTGGGGGCACCTCGGGTCCCACCATGGGCTGCAAGGAGCCGCCCAGCCTTGCCATGAAAGAACTCAGTCAGGCTACACATGGGAACATCAGTTCTCTCTATGGCAGCCCCGTCTCCCAGCCCCGTGTTTGATCCCGAAAAGCCGATTTCAGGGTGGTGGTTATGGAGCTGAACTGTCTTTTCTTTGCTCTCCTCTGCCTTCCTACTAGTCTGCCCACAGCTTGCTGAGAAAAACACTTGAGGCTTTCACTCTCCACACCTACGCACTTAAAATACCAGGCCCATAGGTCATTTTGATGAGGGAATTTGGCTAATAACACATTAGGCCTTGGGTGCATATACCATCACGGCAGGTGCTGGCCAGGAAGGGCTGTGTCCCAGCAGGAATGAGCTGGGGTGTGGCTAGGTGTGATGGGGCGTGGTCAGGGTGTGGTGGGGCGTGGCCATGATATAGTCCGGGTGTGGGCAGAGGGCAGAGGGCAGGGGCTCCGAGGGTCTGACGTGCCCACTGGCAGGCCAGTCCCCAGGTGTCAAGTTCGGTGCCAGGTCTGCACAGAAGAATACAAGGAAGTAGAAGGCAGAGCTTTCTTAGAGTGGAAAAATGTCACACACACCTGTGAGCCAATGTCATCACTTACTGCTGCTGTCTATGAGGTCATGAGCAGATGTCGTGGTGTTCAAAGCTGTACACAAGGGCTCCGTTGTGAGCCGGAATACCTCCACCTTCATGAGCCATAGTTACTGGGGCCAAAATGCCCCACCTAGTAGCTTTTGCCGGACAGACACTTCTTGACTGCACATAAAATGATGGGCATAAAATAGTAAAATTTTAATTATAATTACAAGCAGTGATTTTGCAAATATTCACTTTGGTTGAATTTCCTTCCCAATTCAGTAGGGCAGTCTCTGTGGTTAACCAGGGGGCTGGCATTAAGTGCCAGGAGCCTAAATTCAGCTCAGGAAGAAAGTAGTTTTGAACTATAACCCAGGCTCTCAATTAGCTGTTGAGTACGGTTTGGAACCATTATTATCCCCAGGACTGTGTTCTCTTTTGAGGGCAGTGGCAGAGTATGGTGAAGGGACCACAAGTCTGGATTGCTAGTTCTGGTGCCAGTGAGTTTGAAGGTAGAGCTTGGGGACCTCATGACAATAATATGAAACACAAAGCTGGGAGATCTGGGTTTTCTGTGTATCTAAGCTGTGTGACTTTGGACAAAGCACTCACTCTCTCTGAGTCATAGCTTTGTTGTCTGTTAACCAAAGGCAATGAAATCTGTCTTGTTTATTTCATGAGAGTGTTGGAAGGATCAGATAAAATAGTATATAGGAAAGTGCTTGAAAACTTGTAAGTTCTACACAGTCCTGAAAATGCCAACATTAGGAAGACAGTGATCTATGTTGTCATTTAGGAAATCAAGGATAGGATGATTGTTAACTTGGTCGCTCAGCCATGTCCAACTCTTCGCAACCCCATGGACTACACAGTTCATGGAGTTCTCCAGGTCAGAATACTGGAGTGGGTAACCTTTCCCTTCTCCAGGGGATCTTCCCAACCCAGGGATCAAACCCAGGTCTCCTGCACTGCAGATTCTTTACCAGCTGAGCCACCAAGGAAGCCCAAGAATATTGGAGTGGGTAACTATCCCTTCTCCAGCGGACCGTCCCAACCCAGAAATTGAACCAGGGTCTCTTGCATTGCAGGTGAATTATGGTTAATTCCTTATGGTTAACAATGGGGAAAGGGGCAGAGAGGGAGAAATAAGGAGTTTGTGATTAACAGATACATACTACTGTGTATAAAATAGATAAACAACAGGGACCTACTGACTAGCACAGGAAAATATATTCAATATCCTGTAATAACCTATAATGGAAAAGACTCTGCAGAAGACTATATATATATATAAATATCTGCGGAAGACTATATATATATATAAATATCTGCGGAAGACTATATATATATATATGTATATGAATCACTTGGCTATGCACCTGAAACATACAGCATTGTAAAGCAACTATACTTCAATAAAAATTTTTAGAAAACAAAAAGTGGGATGGTTATAGGAAGGCCATCTTAGGAGTAAGACTGTTTCCCGTCGGTAGAACCCACAGGTAAAACCTAGAAAACAGTGGTCACTTGCAGTGCTGCGACTGGAACCCTTATGATGTTTAGTGTTTGTACTGAGTTGAATGTTGTTGTCTTTCAGTCATTCAGTCATGTCTGACTCTTTTGCCACCCCATGGACTGTATCTCATCGGGTTCCTCTGTCCAGGGATTGGCCAGGCAAGAATACTGGAGTGGGTTGCCTTTCCTTCTCCAGGGGATCTTCCCGACCCAGGGGTTGAACCCACATCTCCTGCACTGACAGGTGGATTCTTTACCACTGAGTCACCAGGGAAACCCACTGAGTTGATTAGCATTCCCTAAAAAGTCATGTCCATGAGTAACCTCAGAATGTGACCTTATCTAGAAATAGGGGCTTGCAGATATAGTCCAGTGACGGGAAATACCATACTGGAGTAGGGTATGCCCTAAATCCAATGACGGGTGTCCTTATAAGGAGAGGAAGATTTGAAGACAGAGGACATGGAGGGAGGGAGGCCATGTGAGGAAGGAGACAGAGACTGGAGTGATGCTGCCACAAGCCAAGGAAAGCCAAGGACTGCTAGTAATACCAGAAGCTGGGGCGAGACCAGGAAGAATTCTTTCCTGGTAGGGGAAGGCCCACTCGACACCTCCGTTTTGGACTTCTGGCCTCCAGAACTAGGAGACTATAAGTTTCAGCTGTTTTAGGCCACCTGCATGCACGCATGCCAAGTTGCTTCAGTCGTGTCCAAGTCTTTGCAACGCTATGAATGGTAGCCCGCCAGGTTCCTCTGTCCATGGGATTCTCCAGGCAAGAATACTGCGGTGGCATTACTGGAGTTGCCATTTCCTCCTCCAGGGGATCCTTCTGACCCAGGGATCAGACCTACTTCTCTCAAATCTCAAATTGGCAAGCGGGTTCTTTACCACTAGTGCCCCCTGGGAAGCCCTTAAGCCACCTGTGCTGTGCTTTAGTCTCTCAGTCGTGTCCAACTCTTTGAGACCCCATGGACGGTAGCCTGGCAGGCTCCTCTGTTCATGGGGATTCTCCAGGCAAGAATACCGGAGTGGGTTGTCATGCCCTCCTCCGAGGGATCGTCCCAACCTAGGAACCAAACCAGGGTCTCCTGGACTGCAGGCAGGTTCTGAACCAGCTGAGCTACCAGGGAGGCCCTTAAGCCACCTAGTTTGTGATCATTTGTTACAGCAGCCCTAGGAAGGAAAGACCGTGTTTTAATGGAATCTGAAATGCTGGCGTTTCAGGCAGCAGGGGAAACACCCTGGGTGTAGGCTCACGCCTACCTGTGGAGATGGACAATGGGATTTATCTCAAAGATAAGACCAGAGTGAGCTGTGACACTGTATGTATCCCATGAACACCTGCGTTTTGCAAACCAGGAAACTGAGATCTGGAGAGGTTAAAGATGTGTGCAGGAACCTAAATGTTCTGTCTTGCAGGGAGAGCTGTGCCTCTCTCTGTCTCTCTCTCTACACACACAGAAACACACACACACCTTTGAATACCAGATGCCAGATGCTGTTTTAATGATTTTACTCATATTAACTCATTTAACTGCCTCCAAAATTCTATGGGCTTCCCAGATAAAACCCACCTGCCAATGCAGGAGCTATAAGAGACACAGATTCGATCCCTGGGTCTGGAAGATCCCTTGGAGGAGGGCACAGTAACCCACTCCAGTATTCTTGCCTGGAAAATCCCACGAATAGACGAGCCTGGCAGGCTACAGTCCATAGGGTCGTACAGAGACAGACACGACTGAAGTGACTTAGCACGCACACAGGTCCAATTCTATAAGGCAGAAGAAGTGATGTGTACCCATCTTCAAGGTAAGGACACAGGCACAGGGAAGACTAGTGACTTGTTTAAGGTCAGTTAGCTGGAATTCAAACCCAGAGGACGTTCTCTGAACCACTTTGCCAAGAAGAAATGCTTTTATATAACTAATGTATTTATATATTAATATTTTTATTATAAATTATGTTTAAACATTTTTTTTAAATTATTAAGAACACTGCATGGCATGTATGCAATGAGTACATACTCACATTTCGTGAGTATGTATAAGACACTTAGATGGAAATCCACGTGCGTATTTATGCTCTAAATTGTCATTGAATCTGTCAATTACATATCCTTCTGTCTGGCCAACCCCGTGCCTGCCTATGGAATAATCAAAATAATATTTGAAATCACCAACAATTAGTATTTCCAAAATACAGAGAGAATCATTCCAATTAAGCCTATCCTCAGAAATTCTCTCTCTCCTAATCCTTGGAGGTACAAAGAAAGACAAAAATGGGTTCTTTTACTCCTTTTGCCCTGAGCTTATTGAAAGGGAGGACATGGGGGTTTCTAGCTGCCAATCTGCCCCTATGTTCCTGGGCTCTCGACCTAGAAGTAAACACATCTGAATCTCTCTTGATCCTGTGTTATTAATGACCAAACGAAAGCCATGTGACTACCAGACGTGCCACATCTAGACAGCATAGTTGTACTTTCCAGAATGTCAGCAAAGCCAAACTAAAAGGAGTGTTGGAAAAACCGACAACGTGCGCTCAAGCCCTGCCCCCTTTCCAGGACGAGGGCTGGAAAGCATACGTTAATTTTGAATTACCCAGCAATATAATCAGGCCATCGCCTCATCCTTCTTTGCTCTCTTTTGTGTTCCAACAGGGAAAAGCTTCACTCTGACCATCACTGTCTTCACAAACCCACCGCAAGTCGCCACCTACCACAGAGCCATCAAAATCACAGTGGATGGACCCCGAGAACCTCGAAGTAAGTGGGCCCCCTTCGGGGCTGGCACCCCCCCATCCCCCGCCCCAGTTGGTACACTCAGGCACCAGGGACCATGTCTTCAAAGCCTTGCGTTCAATCAGCATCATCCATATGTGGCTGAAACCTCTGCCAGAGGGGAAGGTCAGGCCCCTGTAGAGAGAGAGAATTTTACTTTTGACGTTTTCACTTGTCAGAGGCTGTCTCTGGGCTCCAGGCTCTTTTTCGAAGCATCCTTTTAGAGGGCAGAAGGAAATCAGACTGACTCAAGTGCATGTTAGAATCATTTGGGGACAGTACGGGCCTAAGGACCAAATATGTGGTAAAGTTCCATGGAAGACTGGCCAGGCACAGAGGTGGCCCCAAAAAGGCCAGAGGGTCAGAGTGGACCACAAGGGGCTGATTACCATCCATGCTGGTGTTTTATTCATTTGGAGGCTGGAGATGAAGTCTATCCAAATGACCCTTTTCTTTCTATGCCGCAGATTGAAATTTTATGACAGGATTGTTTAAAATAGAGAATGGGAGGCAGGAGGAATGCCTGGGGGAAAACCAGCAAATATAGAAAGATGGTACCAGAAAAATAGCTCCTGCGAGAAAAGGTTTTTTTAAGAAGGAGTGGGGTTGTTTAGTCTGCAGAAAAATGTCTTCACGGTGACTTAATGACTATCTTTGAGTAAACACAAGAGTAGCACTCTTTTCCAGAACCACACCCTTCCCTTGGATGGAGGCTGGGTTACACTTGCGGATCTGTGGAGCTGCGTGGAGCCCCAGCCCGGCATCTGCATGCCTTCTAACCATGTCAGGCCCCCGCTGGGAAAAATAATATCCTCTGTTCTCAGGGTGGGGGTAAGGGGGTGCAAAACTGGGCTTCCTGCTAGGCCAGGAAGTTGAGAGGCAGGCGTGTCAGGTCGTAAAGCGAAGTGGTTAAGCATTTTGAGTGCTGGGCCAAACAAGTGGAGTGTGGGGCTGAGGTGCTTAACATTTCAGGAAGTTATGGAGCCTCTCTGAACCTCAGTTTCTTCATCTGTAAAATGGGGATGTTAATGAGAGCTTCTCTATAACTTGAAGGAGACAGTGCTGTGTGCCTGGCAGGGAGAATGAAATCAGGAAATGCCAGCGATCTCCAGTTGCGCCTCCCTGCCTGCGTCTCAGGGTGCCCCTGCGCTCCCTGCCCCCTAGTCCAAGAGGACCTGCCCTGTGGTGGTGTTGGTGGCCCCCGGGGCACGGCTGTCTATAGGTCATCCTGTGAGCACTATAACTTGCGGCAGTCTTCCCTGGAGTCCCGGCCACAGCCTCCTGGTACCTTGATCACCCTGGGCGCTGTGTCAGTCAACCACGCCCACCAGGGACCACCCCTCAGGACAAGCTGTCCGTTCACCACCTCTTTGGTGCCCTTTGCCTGTTTTCTTTCTGACCTTATTTCCCCCACCCTGCAGACTGTTCTCTTTAAGTACCTGGAGATGTTCTGGCCACACCCAGACTCAGGAAACTCCAGGACTTGGTAACCACCCCCGATTCCCATTTCTGTGTGAAAAGAAAACCGCAGGCACAGAACCACACAGTTCTAACCAAACCCAACTTGGGAGCTTTCCAAAGTAGGAACGGCAAATTGAAGACTCCTAGTGACCCTGCATTAAACACGCCAGACACACCACGCAGGCGCCCTGACGTTCCACAGAGGACCAAAGAGGAAGCAGGCTCAGATTACAGCAGGCGCGGGATGGGGGGCAGGCCGCTGTGAGGTTGAAGGCGGTTGACCTTGAGGATACTTAAACTTCCAGAAAGGCTCACTCAGGAGGCTGTAGAATCCCTTTCTTGAAAAATAGAAGCAGGTGGACTTCCCTGGTGGTGCAGTGGTTAAGACTTCGCCTTCCAGAGCAGCAGGTGAGAGTTCCATCCTTGTGCACGGCGCTGAGATCCCACATGCCTTGTGACCAAAACACTGAAACATAAAACAGAAACAATCTTGTAATAAATTCAATAAAGACTTTAAAAAAATAAGCACACAAAATTTAAAAAATAAAAATGGAAGCAGGAGGTTAAGAGATACAAATGATGATGCATAAAATAAATAAGATACAAGGATACATAGTTGGAGGAGGGGATGGCAACTCACTCCAGTATTCTTGCCTGGAAAATTCCGTGGATAGAGGAGCCTGGGGGACTACAGTGCATGGCATCACAAGGAGTCGAAAACGACTGAGTGACCAACACACACACGCACACAAGGATATGTAGTACAACAGAGAGCATGACCAATATTTTATAGTGACTATACGTGGACTATAACCTTTAAAGCTTGTGCATCACTATGTTTTACACCTGAAACTTATAAATATATAATATTGTACATCAGCTATGCAAAGTGAAAGTGAAAGTCACATCTGACTCTTTGTGACCCCATGGTCTATATAGTCCGTGGAATTCTCCAGGCCAGAATGCTGCAGTGGGTAGCCTTTCCCTTCTCCAGGGGATTTTTCCCAACCCAGGGATCGAGCCCAGGTCTCCCGCATTGCAGGCAGATTCTTTACCAGCTGAGCCACACAGGAAGTCCAAGAATTCCCTTCTCCAGCAGATCTTTCCAACCCAAGAATCAAACCAGGGTCTCCTGCCTTGCAGGCAGATTCTTTACTGAGCTATCTGCGAAACCCTGTACCTCAGTTTAAAAAAAAAAAAAAAATAAGTAAAAGTAGAAAAAACAGCCATCTCTGGGAGAGTTCAAAGGCAAACCTACCAGCAGGAAGAAACTTAAATCAGGTGATCCCTCCATATGCCTTCCACTGCCCCTCTTCATTGATGCATAAAAAGGAAAGTTTTTGCTGTATAGCCAGTATTTTCCTGCAAGATTCAAAGAGCTAACAGTGATTGAACTTCAAAAAATAAATGATGGGCGCTTGAATTTTTAAGAACTGGCAGTCAGAGGGGAAAAATATGTGATTGTAATGGGCCGCCTGTATATACAGTGGACTCTACTTCCTGCTGCTTTATGACTTAAGAAAACAGTCATTATTGAGAAGGGTTTTGGAGTAGGCAGAAGGGAGTGGCTCCAAAGAGGCACCCATTTTTACAGTCTTTCCTGCCAAATGGAATTTGGGGTCTGGGGAAAAATCAACTTAAAAAGCAAATTAAATAAAATATATATATATATATAAGTATATATAAGAATATATATAAGTATGATATAAAGAGGTGTTACCGGCTTAAGTAGAGAGTGTCTATTTCACAAGGGACTTCTAGGGACAAATGCGCAGTCTCCCAGGGTGACTGTGGTAATGTTGCCTTTTCACTCTTGGAAGCTAGGCGGACCTTTAGCAGGCCTTTTTCTTATTATCATTTGGGTGTCTTGATTCAAGGTGGAACTACTTTTTGATGAAACTGTGTTTATAGCCACTTTTTCTTTTTAAAAGAAATTAACAGAATTGCCCCACCCCCGCAACTTTATTGAGATATCGCTGGCTTATTGTGTCAGTTTAAGGTTTACAACATGATTATTTGATATATGTCTGCACTGAGAAATGATTACTGCAGTGAGATTAGTTAACACATCCTTCACATCGTGTAGTGACAGTTTGTTTGTCTGTTGAGAACTTTTAAGATCTACCCTCTTAGCAGTTTTCAAATATATAATGTGGTGCTGTTAACTATAGTTCATGCTATACATTAGGTCCCCAGAATTTTTTCATCTTCTAACTGAAAGTTTGTACCCTTTAATCCCTTTCCCCCATCCCCTACCCCTAGCCACCACCAATCTACTCTCTGTTTCTGTGAGTTTGTGGGTTTTTTTTTTTTCATAAGATTCCACATATAAGTGAGATGATATAGTATTTGTCTTTCTCTGTGTGACTTATTTCACTTAGCATAACACTCTCAAGGTCCACCCATGTTGCAAATGGTAAATAGCAGGGTATCTTTTATATGCTTGAATAATGTTCCTCTGCGTGTGTGTGTATCTAACACATCTTCTGATTGTTATCATGTTTTGAGTATTGTGAATTATTCTTTCCAATGTAGTTTGAGGGCTTCCCTGGTAGCTCAGCTGGTAACGAATCTACTGGCAATGCAGGAGATCCCAGTTTGATTCCTGGGTCAGGAAGATCCCCTGGAGAAGGCATAGGCTACCTACTCCAGTATTCTTGGACTTCCCTGGTGGCTCAGATGGTGAAGAATCTGCCTGCAGTGCGGGAGACCTGGGTTCTCTCCCTGGGTTGAGAAGATCCCTGGAGAAGGGAATGGCTACCCACTCCACTATTCTGGCCTGGAGAATTCTGTGGACAGAGGAGCCTGGCAGGCTACAGTCCATGGGGTCGCTAAGAGTCAGACACAACTGAGCGACTTTCATTTTCAATGCAGTTTTAAGAGAGGTCATTGCATGTAAATTAGGAATGCCTAGGCAGTGTCAAATCTATAGTGAGATCTCCCAAGTCCCTTCCATCATTATTATGGTGCTGTGAATTCTGGGTGATTCTGGCAACATGGTTTCAGCATAGCCAAGTTGAATCATTTTGAAAAGTTCTTTTGTTTCGTGAAATTAATGACCATGAGCACTCAAAGGGACCTGAGAGAGCCTTTAGGGCTAATTGCCTCATTGATAAGGGAAAACAGCCACAGAGAAATGAAATGATCTGCTTAGGTTGGAAAGAAAGAGTTGGTGATGCAGCCAGAATTACAATGAGGAGCTCCTGATACCTCATACTAATCTACTCTGTCCATCCATTCGTCTGTCCATCCATGCATTTACCTCCCCATCCCGCACCACACCATCTGCACATGACCTATTCTAGACTCTCTGACCAGGCCCCAGTACGCTCATTTTTGAAACTAGTTGTTGGCTTGTGTGACTTCTCACATTTGTCCCAGCTCTAAGATTGTCTAGAAAGGGCAATTCCCAGTGCCTGAGGGCAGGCATGGAGCCTTCAACTTAAAGCATTTTTGCAAAAACCCGGAAGGAAAGCTTATCTCATTCAGCCTGCCAGTAAGATAATTAAGAAAAGGCCGGAAGAATTAACGAACGTGCTGCTGCTAGCCTGCTGGCCAGGCTGATGGAATCACTCGATGTTTCCCAACCAATTTCCTGGTTTTCAGTGGCGAAGTTGTAGCAAAAAGTGTCTTCCAAAGAGAAATGAATTTTTTCTTTTTTTTTACCATTTCAGGTGGCACTTGCCCTTTTCCGTAACTGACCTGCCCCTTAGTAAGTCAAAAAACTTGTTTTTCCCACATCTTGCAGGGTTATTTGTACATCTCAGGTGAATAGAGAAATGATTAATTGTTGAAAAATTAAAATTATTATGGGGAAAGAACACCAGCAGAAGGCAACTTCTGCTGGAATAGTACTTGTAAGCTGCAAGGTGGGACCTGTTTTCAGTTTGTAAGTAGAATATTTAGAAGCTTGTCAAGATATTAAAAAATGGTCTTCTCTTTAAGCATGAAAGATTGAGTGAAAAGAGTTTTCAAGGAAAGGATATTTGAGATTGCTTTTATGTATTTTTTTTTTTAATATTTCAGGAAACCTAATGGGAAATTCCAGCACTCAGCCCATGTGTCTGTAATTTAGCCCATGTGTCTGTAATATGATAATGTTGAGATACCAAAGTGTATTCTCTGCAGATATTTCACTAAATAATTTGAATGCGTGACTTAGTGCTGTAGAGAAAGATACTTTGCTAAGGAGGGGTTGAGGGGCAGGGCAGGGGTGGGAGTGTCCCACTGGGGTGGGCTCAGGATTGGACAGTCACTGTGAGGGCATGAGCCATCACCTGGCTGGCCAGGTGTCCGTTACATCTAGAACACTGAGTAACTAAAAATTTTAAAGGTTCATAAAACAAATATTCACCATTTCTAGGACAACTTCTGCCCTCGAGTTAATGGAGCCCTTCACGGTACCTGCTGTGTTTGAACTCTTGAGATTCAGAGTAACAGGATAGCTAGGTGGAGCCGTGACTTAAAAACTTTTGAATATGCTACTTTCTGGGGCATTAGCGTCTTGCCAACTAACAACATTTTTATGGAGAGTTATAGTTGAAATCGGTCGATTTAAAATAGACTTCGTTCCACATCACTCAACTGCTTTTGTTAAGGGCTTTGTCGAGACTATATCACACGAATATAACTTTTTTCTATGATGTTGAATGCAAATAGCAATGCTATAATATATATATATTATATATATATGGAGAAGGAAATGGCAACCCACTCCAGTGTTCTTGCCTGGAGCATCCCAGGGACGGGGGAGCCCGGTGGGCTACCATCTATGAGGTCGCACAGAGTCGGACACGACTGAAGTGACTTAGCAGCATATATATATATATATACAGAGGGAGAGAGAGAAAGAAGATATATAGAGATATATAGATATATAGAGATATATAAGATATATAGATATATATATATAAGATATATATAGAGAGAAGAAACAGAATCTTTGTTTATGGCGAGTATGTTTCAAATAGAAAAGAAGTGCATGAAAGATGCATTTAAACGCCTATAAACTTACGGCGATCATGGACCGAAAAATATTTGAAATCAAGTTTACCCAGAGAAGTATGGGATGAGCAGAAATGTTTATGAATTGTTCTGGTGATTGACTAATGTACAATTTTCTTTTAAAATGTTGTTTTCTCTTAATAATAAGAATACCCAATAATAATAATAATGGGCTCCCTTAGTGGCTCAGATGGTAAAGAATCTGCCTGCAATGCAGGAGACCCAGGTTCCATCCCCTGGAGAAGGGAATGGCTACCCAGTATTCTTGCCTGGAGAATTCCATGGACAGAGGAGCCTGGTGGACTATACAGTCCATGGGATTGCAGAGTCAGACATGACTGAGCGACTAACACTGTCACTTTCACTTTTCAATAATAATATGAAACACTCCGATAGTGCTGACTGTTTGCTCAGCACTGTACAAAGAGCCACACGTACCTTAATTGACATAATTTTTGCAAGATCAGGTAAGGATAGATCCTTACACAAAGAGAAATCCAGTCCCTTGCCCAAGGTCACACAGTTAGTTCATAAGCCAGAACTGAAACACAGCCATCCAGACACTGCCAGCTACAGACGCCAAAGTCTTATTTTTAAGAACTACGCCAACTGCTACTTGAGCTTTATTGTATTGAAATTTTCTATGCAGAAATTTTTTATTAGAGTTTATCAATAAAATTCGGGTTCAGTTTTCTTCAAGGAAGCAGAGCCTGATGGTCTTGACATTCATCATTTTTGTACCAACGGGATGGAACCAACATTTTCCCTGGGGTGAGGATGCTGTCAAATGTACCACCCACACTGCCATACGGGCTGACAATGGGTTCCATGTCTGTCACCAGGGTCTGCTTAGGGGCCTGGCATCTGGGGACCCGAAGCTTACCTCTCCCTCCAGCAGAGGCAGGCAGGAAAAATGAGTAATGTGACAAAAATGACCACAAATGAGCTGTCCAAGTCCAGTTCCTCCTTCAGCAAAGAGATTCCTAGAGGGCCCACGTGCACAGTGCAGCCTGCTTCTTGCTGTTTAGTTGCTCAGTTGTGTCCGACTCTTTTGCGACCCCATGGACTGTAGTCCGCCAGACTTCTCTGCCCATGGGATTTCCCAGGCAAGAATACTGGAGTGGGTTGCCATTTCCTTCTCTAGGGGATCTTACCGAGGCAGGGATCGAACCTGCATCTCCCACATTGGCAGGAGGATTCTTTACCGCTGAGCCGCCAGGAAGCCCATGCAGCCTGCTAGGAGGATGCAAATTTTTTCATTTTTTTGCCCCTGACTGGTTAGTGGAATGCCAGATGGTTTTCCAGATCTGTTATCTCAGGATTGTAATTATCAATCCCTAATCACCTTGTTCTCTGGGAATTGCTTTAAGCATGTCCTTTAAGTAATGAATGATCATCTACTTAATCCCCCTTTCCCTGGATTCTTCAGATGCTGGATTTGGACTTTCATTCTTTCTGGATGAAATCATAATCCCCAAAAGAAAAGGAAAAAAAAAAAAAAGAATTCTTTCTTTCCTCTCACCCAAATATAAAGGAGACAGAGGGTCAAAGAGGTAGAATGTTCTGCTTAGATTCCTCCTCCCCACTGTGAACGGCACTTCGGTGCTAAGATGGACATTCTGGGGTGACTTCCACTGAAGCTATAATCCCCGCTGTGCTAAGCTCCTCAATTATCTGATGACTGGGCAAAAGCAGTTTTTAAAGCACTAATAATCCTGCCTAAATGTTTCCAGTGAATTTTAGAATGTCTTTCTGTTTGTTATGCTTAGTAGCATCAAACTAGACCAAGAAGTATTCTGTATAGATAAAGACTCCTACAGACTTCCCAGATGGCTCAGTGGTAAAGAACCCGCCTCACAATGCCAAAGATGCAGGCTCAATCCCTGGGTTAGGAAGATCCCCTGGAGGAAGAAGTGGCAACTCACTGCTGTATTCTTCCCTAGACAGTCCCACAGACAGAGGAACCTGGTGGGCTACACAGTCAACAGGGTCTCAAAAGAGTGGAATATGACTTAGCAACTAAACAACAAAGACTTCCATGACTCTTGAGTTTTAAGTGAACTTATTGCGGCTTCCCTGATAGCTCAGTTGGTAAAGAATCCACCTGCAATGCAGGAGACCCTGGTTTGATTCCTGGGTCGGGAAGATCCGCTGGAGAAGAGATAGGCTACCCAATCCAGTATATTCTTGGGCTTCCCTGGTGGCTCAGCTGGTAAAGAATCCAGCTGCAATGCAGGAGACCTGGGTTTGATCCCTGGGTTGGGAAGATCCCCCAGAGAAGTGAAAGGCTACCCAGTCCAGTATTCTGGCCTGGAGAATTCCATGGACGGTATGGTCCATGGGGTTGCAAAGAGTCATACATGACAGAGCAACTTTCCCTTTACATTCCCTCCACATCCAGGCTAAGGTCTGAAGGAGACCTTTGGATGAGAGGGATGTAAGAGGACCCTGGAGGGAGTAAGCTTCTGCCCCTGGAAGCAGTGATAAGCCACTTCATTAGCTCACCAGGACCTGGGCAGGCCTGTGATCTCTTGGTAACTAGCCCTGTCTTCATACAGAAGTCCTGAGATGTTCTGTGTTGCTGCAGAAAAGAGGGAAAAAATGGTTCCTCCCAGGTACCAATGAAAACATAAAGAAATGATCTAGGTAGCACCTCAGTCTAATGTAGGGGAGCAGGGGGTGGAGAAGGAACATGGACCAAATCTTAAACCATGACTCTGAATAGCTCTGTCCCTCTGACCCATTGGAAACCCACATCACTATTTTAAACGCCACCCTAGTGAAGTCGAGATATAAGCTAACATCCCAGTCCTTGTTAGAATTTAGTATATGAAGTGCTAAAAAAAAAAAAAATCCTGTCTGCATTTAGGCTTCAGTTTCTTAATCTTAAAACATGTGAAAAGGTTTCTAGATCCTCAGCTGGGGGACCTGGATTTTCAGACTGGCGCCACCAGGCCAGTGGGTGTGAACTCATGCAATTATCTTAAGTACTTTCTCCTCACTGTCCTCTTCTGTCCAACCAGGCAACAGGACCAGTGATAATCTCTAAATTAGTTCCCGCTGAAAGGATGGCAAAATACCATCAGAAAAACAGAAGCCCTGCGCTCCCCGCAAACAGCGCCCCCTAGAGGTCGATCCTTGGCGGCCTCCTTCCACAGGGTGGGGGGTGGGGGGTGGGGGCGGATATATCCTTCATCACATCACGCATATATGTATACACCAGTTCCTACGTTAGATGTTTTTTTGCTGTAAATTTTTGAATGGCTTTTATCACTTGGTGTTGAAATTAATCTGGCTATGAGTAACGCATCTAATTTCCTGCAGCCCTGATGTCATTGCCATCAGCATAGTGATTACCACTGGATTGCAATCCCCCTCTTGGCATCTGCTGACTGTATGGGTGACCGTGGGGTGGGCAGAAAGAGTGCTGGCCTGACCCAGCCTCCAGAAAACAAGAACAGTGGCCGCATGAACCTCACAGGGCAGGGAACCTGAATGCGACAGCCTTGGTCAAACATTTTGAACCAATGCCTGGCACACAGTCGGTGTTCAGGAGATGCAGCACTTATTTGCATTGAATCTTGGTATCCTTTGGAAATGAGAGGACTCGAAACCAAAACGATCTGTGATTCCTAAGTTTAAAAATTCATGAAGTTGCCATAATGTTTCATTTTTTTAGACACTTAATTAAACATTTATAAATTTTGATTTTTTTTTCCTTTTGTATTTAGACACAGTAAAATTTCTTTTCTTACATTTTTATGGACCCTTGAAACACTCTGGTTCACCATTCCTAAGTCCCTCAATGGGCATATCGGTTTGCCCCCAAAGGTTGAGATTGGTGGAAAAACTCAGAGGAGCCTGGCAGGTTACAGCCCGTAGAGTCTTGAAGACTCAGACGCAACTGAAGCGACTTAGCAGCAGGGGGAAACTTCTGTCTGAGTAAAAAGTGGGTGTTTGAGATCTCACTTGCGGGTCCTTTCAGATATACACGTGACACGGCGTGGGAGAGGCTCCTCTACTTTGTTTTAGAAAACTGACGTGAAATGTGCCAAACTCTTCTTGGGGTCTCAAGCCTCACGGCAGATGCACAGGGCTCACCTCCTGGGGTGCCTGGACGCCCCCGTTAACCACAGCCAAGCTTCGTGGGCATGACACTCAGCCACTCTCTGTGTTTCCTAAACCAGCGTGTCTCTCTAGCCTTGTCTTGGATTTTTCTCTTCTGGTATGTGTTTGGTAGGGGTTTCCTTCATTTCCCCCAGAGACACTCAGAGATGTGTTTCAGTGACCGCACGTCCACCTTTCACCATCAGAGACCCTTCTGGGCATCGCAGTGCCTGCCTTAGCTGCCCATGCACCTTGTGACCTGATGGAACAATGCATTGCCGTTGGCACAGCGTTTTATAATGCATTCTTTTGTCGGCTTTGGGATGGACTTAGAAATTTTTTATGCTCTAACCACTTTCCATTTTTCATAAAAACTCTCCTTGAGCTTTTGTGAAGGCTTGGATTTTTTTTTTTTTTTTTTCCTGTAGGCCATGTAGCTAAGAAAAGCATTAGGAAGAATTGGATCCAGTGGGTCTGATAGAACTCACTGACACTGCCAAAAAAAAAACGAGAGGTTCAGTTTAAGTAAAGTAGAGTTAACCTGCCTTGCTCTAGATCTGTGTTTAAGTTCGTTTGAGCTAGCTTGCAGTTTCTGTGTTCTCCCATTCTTCCCGTGTTATTTTCCTTTGTAAACAATTTATTTTAAAGGTTTGCTTTTTTTGCTGTGAACAGCTGACTATCAAGAAGGGGTAAGTTAGGTATAGCCTATTACTGAGCATTACAGCTGTATTATCAGACATGTCACAAACACTGACATTGGCTGTGAAATGCCTTTCTCAGTTACACGTGATATATTTACAGTGAGTTCTTTGTGCAAGTAAGTTATGCATTGTCACTGGGAAAATTCCTGATAGCCAAGCCAAATATTCTGGCTATATATTTGTAGATGAAAGCCAAGGTAACATTGAAGTACTCAAAGCAAAGTTCTTTTCTGTTTGCCTTTTTCTAAGGAATACAGTTGAATTAATCTGCCAACTCCCTAGACCCCTATAAAGTAAGTTAATGGCAATACATTACTTTGGTATTTCCACGATTTACATATACTCAGGTTCCATTAAAGCAAGTATTGACTAAAACTCAGCCTGTTATTGAATCTTTCAGCGTACTTTCATACACTGAAATGGCGAACATTTGAGATTCCGTTTGTTTGTTTTTGTTTTTGTTCACCATGGCTTAGAAGTCAGCCTTCTGGTCATTTGAGATAAAAAGTAAATATTTGAAATATCTCAGCTCTTAAGAACTATATACGTTTATGGCTCATTTTGGATGTGTTCCTGGTATCACCTTATTTTTACTTACCTCTGAAGTGGTTTTATGATTTTCTAATTCACTCGTTTTAAAGCGCTCCAGAGAAATACTCATAGTCACATCTTTCTGTTTGTTTCTGGCATTGCTAAAGGGCACAGCCCCGAGGTTCAGAAATGAAACTCTGAGCTGGGGGAGTGAGAGAGGAGTTTGGAGGTGGACTGATACGGCCTCGTGTCTGAGCCCTGCTACGTCCATACCTGTGCGTCAGTTTCCCCATCTGTAGAATGGGCGTGTGACACCGACCTTGCTAAGGGATATGAGGATTAGAGGCGGTCTGAGCCACAGGCTGGAGCAGTGGTTGGCGGCCCAGCTGGAGAGCTGATGGCCTGATTCAAGGTTACCTCTGCCCTGTGGTCAGATCAGTTTCCCTGAGCTTGGCCTCCTCACATGCAACCCTGGGAAGATGATGTGTTCATCTCAAGGGATTCTGGTACTTGTTGAAGAAAGGAGCACGTGATGACACATGGTGCCTGGCACAGAGATGCTCCTTAAATATTAGCTGTTATTATTAAAGCACATGCCCTGGACACAAGCCCCTTCCCGCATACCATACCCCTCACCAGGGAATCAACTAGAATTCTGCCTAAGTAGAGGCCAGATACTTGCCATTGCTGAGTTTTTTTTTTTTTTTTTAATCATTGCAGATTGAACTCTCAGGATACAAGACAGTAAGGGCTTTTTTGTCGTTTTCCTTCCAGCCCAAATACTGCAATAAAATACTATTTTAACCCCAAATACTGCAGAAATACTGCATTACTTCACCAATTTTCTCCTCACTGAAGCCAAACCATGTTCACCATATTTCCCTGCTTCCTTTGTTTCTTTTCCCAAACAAAGATTTTATCAAAATGTAGTTGTTTCTTAACTGAACATGCTGCTGTGTATCTGCCAAGACACTTAGCATCTAGAAGCTTCCATTGAGTCATCTATAAGGTGGAGATAATTATAATAGCTCTAATGCAGAAGATTGCTTTGCATGAATTGAGATGATAAATATCCAAGTGCTTTGTAAACAGTCTGTCAGGTAATCTATCAGTCTATCAGAAATCTATAAATATGTAATTAGATAACAGAAAAGCATAGGAAATGTTATTATTGCTGTGTATATTATACAAAAATCTCAGGGATCTAAAATAAAACTTGGCTTCTTGAAGGTACATTTCATTTCATCCTGTCTTCTAGGATTGATGAGAAGAAAAACCATAGGGGAAAAAATAAAGGCATTTAAATCAGCCCCACTGTGAATCCATACTTTTAGAAGCTTTACTTTTTGCCATCAGAATATCTTAATATTTCCTTTCCTACTGTTACACACCCTGTAGGCATTTTGGAAACAAACAAAAGGCAAACTTCACAGTTAAGAGAACTGAGTTTACTTTTAATATCCATTTCTTTTCCAAAACCAAATGCAGTTCTTCCTCTCTGGCTGTGCTATTTCATTTTCTTTCCATGAAAGGCTTAGGAAGAGTTGCAGAGATTGTAGTGTAGCTTGCTGAGTCCTTGTTCCTCTTTTTTCCACCCATGGCTTTTTATATATGCTGCTCGCCTGAGATTTGGGGGTTAGATTGCAGGGAGGTGAAATATTACACCCTTGAGCCTTCCTGCCAGTTTCCCAGGAGGAGTCAAAACCTGCAGCTGCTCCGAGGAGAGAACCTTGCAAGGCTCCAGAGGCTGGCTTGCTGTCCTGTTCCTTCGTTCACATGCTGTCAGAGCCGGTTGGGAGGAGAAACTTGCTCTATTCCGTGGGTGATTCAGCCAGTCTCAAAATAAATAAGTAGCTGAGGGCAGGGAGAAAGAAACCGGGAACTGCTGAAATTTGAGTCTCAAGGGCTGGGCCATTCTCGGAGCCGTTCTGTTGAGCCATAGGAGCAATCCTGAACCCTGGGCAAGGGAGAGGCAGCCACGTGGAAAGATCGCAGATCCCAGCCCGGTTGGCTCTGCAGAGCTCAGCAGCCCCTATCACCTCTCAGAGCCTCCGTTTCCTCATCTGCCAAACAAGAGAGAGAGGATCGAATGGTTTGAAGATCCTTATCAGCTTCTAAAAGGAAGAGTTGATGTCTGTAGGAGCAAGCGCATCCCCCTGGGGGGGGGTCACCTGGCCTGGAGGAGAGCCCAGGTTTGCAGCCAGCCCACCAACCTGGGGAGCCAGGTTCAGGGCTGAGAAGATGGGCAAGCACCAGGTAGAGGGCACAGCCACTCACAGCCCAAGCAGGGGGAAGAAATGGATAAAGGTCCACCCAGAGGGACATGCCCTAAGGAGGGGAAATTATCCTAACTTGATTTCCTATGACTCTGGCATCATTTTAAAAAAAAAGAAAGAAAAGGGGAGGGAGGAAGTCACCCTTCTACCCACAAAGTACTGGATTGTGCAAGCTACAGAGCCCCAACCTGGCCAAATTCCGGAAGCTGGCTGGCCAGAGACCTTGGGGTTCATTCCTCAGCCAACTTAAAAAAAAGATGGTTAGAGTCCTGTTGACCGAATTGTTGGATGTTTCTGAGCGAGGCTGCCTTCCCCTCCTTTGCCTCTTCGCAGCCTTATGGGCTGTTCTTCACTACCTGCCTTACCTATCTGCACCATCTAGCCACAAACAGCTTGGGTTGACCACACCACTTCCCTATTGAAAGTTAATACTGTTTGACTCATTCTGTGTTACTAACCTGAAGCCAAAGAAAACAAGCCAGAGAATAACCGGCTTGTACGGGGCTTGGAAGGCTCTCAGAGGCCCTGCTTTCAAAATCCTATACAGTAGCTTTACTATATCTCTCCGCCGCAGCTGCAGAGAAAATGAAGGAAGCAGAAGTGGTTTCAGAAAAAGAAAAAAAAAAAAAAAAAGTTGGGTGTCGGGAAGAGACCCAGAAGGGAGTGAGGTGGGGGCCGCCCTCTCTGGCTGAGAAAAGACAGGGAGTAACCTGCAGTTTATGAGGGCACCCTCTCCCAGTGGAGGTGTGCTTTAACACACCAGTGTTTGCACAGAAGAGGGAACCGTGGACGGAGTTAAAAGGAGAGAAGTTTCAAAACGCCTGTCGCAAAGTCGGTTCTCCTGTTGGTGTTGGTAGCAGAGGCGAGCGGGGAGGCTGGTCCCTTGAGAGTCAGCTTTGCAGAGACAAGAGTCCCCAGGTGAAGACGGAAGGAGGAAGGCCTGCTTTTTGCTGCTCTCCAGTCTGGAAAGGATTCTGATGGGAGAACGGTGCAGGGGTCTTGGAAGGAAATATCGATACCCCTCTTGTCCGTCCCTCCAGCACTGGCTCAGATGGGGTCATCAGGGTGAATAGCGGGCACTTGTGTCTTGGCATAAATAGAACTTTCCCTCCCAAGATCGCCTGGCAAGCACAGGACCAGCATTTCTGTCATCGTGCAACGCCTCTTGGGGAGTCCCGAACAAAGAACCACCGCCCTTTCAAGTAGCTGAGGGGGGAGGACCCCACCGATGCTGTTTCTCAGCTGTGTGTGGGCAACAGTGGATAATAACTTAGCCTGAGTGAGACCAGTATGCCCCAAATAACCTGCCAACTTTTTCTTTAGATGGCGTGAGGTAGGGATAAGGACAGGTTGCAAACGACTGCTGGTTACTATTGGCTTTCTTACGAGCATGTGGTCAGTGACTGATCAGAGGGCACTGTCCTTTGGCACCTGCTTGGCTATCTATTAAAGGACTGGGGCGAGGGCCTTGAGTTGGCCTTTTGGCCTCCTGCTGCTGTGAGGCCAGCCCAGAAGTCAGTGGGCATTTGTGACGTGAGAGAAGACAGGAATCAGATGCTGTTCACTCCCGCCCCTCCCCTGCTGTTGGAAAAGCCCCCCCACCCCCAACCCACATTCACCATGGACCAACAGGAGAGCTTTTAGCAATGAGAGGCGATTTTTCCTTACATTGTGAATTTTCCTTACTGCTGTAGGATGTACGTCCCTGAGTAGGTCTAGCCTAGGAAGGGGGCTGGACATCTATTTATTCATTCTTGAATGCATTCATTCATCATTCATTCATTCATTCACCCAGCATTGGCTGAGGCATACCATCACACCTCCAGGGCCCTCAGTTTACCGCAGCCCTGTCTGAACAGGCTGGGGGCCCTCTGTCTTTTGTGCATAGTGTGTGCAGGTCTTGGAGGGGAGTGGAGACCCGCAGGGGTGTCAGAAGGCTTGTGGGAGATCAGCATCACCCAGGCAGCTGGAGGGAGCAGGTGGAGTCTATGGATGTCTGGGACTGTGTTCTCTTTCCTCCAAGCCTGCCTGCCTGTCTTCCCGGGGCTAATACTTTTGAGGCTTGGACTCCACAGCCAGGTTCACGCCTCTCAACTCGACCCCTGCTTCACCACCAAAAACACATCCTTCCAAAGCCACCTCCCACTCACAGAGCCTGTCCTTGTGGGGAGGAGCCCCTCAGATTAATGGATCCACACACTCCCAGGTACCACCCTGGGGTTACTTTTTCTTACCCGTTCATGGGGTTTTCTGCAGACCACCCCTTCCCCAAGGACAAGCTGACAGTACTTGCAATCACAAGCTTGCAGAGGAGAAAGAATCTCGAACTTGAGAGCTGTCTGCACCCGTCTATGGCGGTTGCCTCCCCTGCCCCCGCAGAGGGCTACCTCTGGTCAGGAGCGCAAGAAACCAGGCGGGTCCCCCGCCCTAAGCTGCAATTACCTCCTTAGTCACCAGACAGAAACAGGGGGTAACCATGGTGACCGACTACTACCCGTCCTGACTCCTCTGCTTTCAGGGGGCCTCGGGTCTCCGAGAGCTCGTGGGGATGAGCTGGGAACCCCATTTTGCTTTGTGTTTTTGTCCCGTGAATTCTGAGCACACAGTTTCGCAGGAGATGGAGGGGGCAGGCCCCGTGCACCCCTTTGGCCTCAAGTCAGGGTTAGTTGTTGTTCTTGTCGTGGTCCCAGCCGGCTGCACTCTCCACTTTCTACACCTTTCCTTTCAGGCTTTGCTCTAGCAGTTGTGTCTTAGCCTGTGTCTAGGTACATGAGACACTGTGTGCGTGTGTGAGTGTGTATGTTGGGGGGGATGCTCTCTCCAAAAACACAAGGGAGCTCTAGCAGTGCCTTGCTTATGTGAGGGTACTGCACTCAGCTCCACACAAAAGGCCTTTTATCCATTCTTTTTATCTTTTTGTGTAATGAAGGAAAAAAAATAGAGAAGACCAGTTTTACAGACTGTTTAACTTCCCATAAGACAGCTCTCCACACAAAATTCTCTATGTTCCATGATGATATTTTTCCTCCCTAAGTAGTTTTTCTGAGCCCTCTACAGTTTCATTTCAGCTAAAAACTGTTGTTCAAATTTCCTTTGCCCTGAATAATCCTACTTTCCCACAACCTAATGGAGGACAGTTGGTTGGCACCAGCATTCAGCTGGTCAGTCAGCCAGCCAGTGAACATTCAGTGAGCCTGCTGTGTGCCAGGTACTCTTCTCTGCACTGGGGATACAGCTGTGAAGAAAAGGGACACAGTCCCTGGCTCATAGAGCTTGCAGCCTAGTGGGCAGAGACAAACCATAAATAACATTAATAAATGCTGTGGAGAAAACCAACGATAAAGCTCTTGGAACTGGCCAGGTTGGAGAAGGTGTGGCTTAACCTAGGCTGTTCAGGAATTCCTAAGGGAGAAGATGAAACTTAAGTGTATCTGGAGACTAGATGTCCTGGGAAGAGGAAACAGCAGGTGCAAAGGTCCTGAGGCAGGCATATAGGAGCAGTCATAAGGTGGCCGGTGTGGCTGGAGCAAAGCAGGGAATCCAGGCTGTCTGCCTTCTAGTCTAGAAACTAGGCTTAGCAAAAGCCAGCCTGACCTTTAAAGTATGTACATCATGCCCTGTGAGGAGCTAGTGTAGGACCGTGGATGGGAAGACCCAGGATAGACAAGCCTCCCCCCTCCCCCCACCAAACACACACAGACTCAAGGCTCACTCACTTACCTGGAAACAATGACAGACTTTATTTTCTTGGGCCCCAAAATCACTGCAGAAGATGACTGCAGCCATATAATTAAAAGATGCTTGTTCCTTGGAAGAAAAGCTATGACCAACCTAGACAGCATATTAAAAGAAGAGACATCACTTTGCCGACAAAGGCTCGTCTAGTCAAAGCCATGATTTTTGCAGTAGTACAGATGTGAGAGTTGAACCATAAAGAAGGCTGAGTGCCAAAGAATTTATGCTTTCAAACTGTGGTGTTGGAGAAGACTCTTGAAAGTCCCTTGGACTGCAAGGAGCTCAAACCAGTCAGTCCTAAAGGAAATTGACCTGAATATTGACCCTGAATATTCATTGGAAGGACTGATGTTGAAGCTGAAACTCCAATGCTTTGGCCACCTGATGTGAAGAACTGACTCGTGGGAAAAGACCCTAATGCTGGGAAATATTGAAGGCAGGAGGCGAAGGGGATGACAGAGGATGAGATGGTTGGATGGCATCATCGACTCAATGGACGTGAGTTTGAGCAAACTCCAGGAGATGGTGATAGACAGGGGGACCCGGCATGCTGCAGTTCATGGGGTTGCAAAGAGTCAGACACGACTGAGCGACTGAACAATCTGCAAGAGAACCAAAGCTCCTCTCAACTATACCCATCACAGTCCCTGTTGGTGATTCTCCGGGGGTAAACGTCACATCTATAGAATCGGTCGGTTGAAACCCAGGGCCTAGGAAGCGCTGGCACCCTGGTGGCTTCTCCCCACCAGCTCTGTGTGATTTAGAAGGCTCACGCATGAAAGGAAGAGAAGCCGTGTACCAGGCGTGTGGGTGAGGGAGCTGGACAGCTGCACACGTGGGACGATGGGCGTTGATCTCAGCCTTACATTCCTCTGACCGCTGACGGGGGGATGTGGCCAGGGAACTGAAAAGTACCATTGTTTTCTAACCAATGAGGGAAGCAGGAAGATGATACCCTGGATTAAGGTTCAGCACAGTGATCTTCCTCCCCCCGCCCCCCAGCTGCAGCCCTTGACAACATGTTAGCAGGTTTTTAAGTTGACTTGAATGGCCCATTCCCTCTAGATGCAGCCTTTGGGCCGTCATGGGGAAGGGGCAGAAACAGAGAGGGGATGTCCTGGCTGGTAGGTCCCAAGAAACGCTCAGTGAAGGCTCCAGGGGAAAGGGGGAGAGGATCTGTGAAAACTGTTCAGAGGGCCATGGCTGAAACAGCAGAAGATACGGGGTAAGGAGTGAGTTTTCAGGATGCCTTGTGCAAAGCTGCCAGCCATCGGCGCACCCGAGTAGGGTAGGCCGGAGAAATTCCCGTTTTTGAGTTAGAGTTCTGAAGACCAGCCTGATGGCTCCCAAAGGCCAGGGATCTGCCTGAAAAAAGAGACAGAAAGCAAACTCTTGAGAGTCCTAACGTCACGTGAAGTTGTTCAAGAGAGCCCCTGCTTAGAGTCGTCGAACAGGATCCGGTTGAGCCAAATCACTGCAGATGTAATTGCTGTGAATGCTTTCAGAGCCCCTTGCAGTAATCCATCTTAGTCCTTTAATTCCAGGCTTCCAGATAAGGAGGCTGAGCGATGAAGAGACTTGCTCTTGTCCACAGGAAAGTTGGGTGGAAAAGCAGATTTAGGATGGAGAGTTATTAACATCCAGACTGGCAGTCCCATTTCGCTGGTGCCATGCTGTTTCTCTCAGGGAGAGGGATTAAAGCATCCGTATGAACACCCCCGGGCTTCCCTGGTAGCTCAGCTGGTAAAAAAAAAAAAAAAAAATCTGTGTGCAATGCAGGATTCTCAGTTCAATTCCTGGGTTGGGAAGATCTGGAGAAGGGATAGCCTTCTCCACTGAAGCTCACTCCAGTGTTCCTGGGCTTCCCTTGTGGCTCAGACAGTAAAGAATCTGCCTGCAATGCAGGTTCGGTCCCTGGGTTGGGAAGATACCTTGGAGGAGGCCACTGGCAACCCACTCCAGTATTCTTGCCTGGAGAATCCCATGGACAGAGGAGCCTGGTGGGATACAGTCCACGGGTGGCACAGAGTGAGACACGGCTGAGAGACCAAGCACAGCACAGCCCATGAACACCCCCATCCTTGCAGGGGCTCCGAGGTCATAACCTCTGCATTTCTGGGAAGGACTCATAGGATCCACGTAACCCTTTTCTGCTGTTCCCTGAAGCCTCTCCTTAGACAACAGGGCAGAAGTCATTTCCTATTTGAGAATTCTGGATTCCCCTCCCAGACCCTCCTGATGATTGCAACAGTGACTCACAGGATCCTCTCCAGGATGGTGGCAAAGAGACAGTCACAGCCGTCTTCAGGCAGAGTTTTCCCATTTTCAGGCACTCTGTACAGCACACTGAAGAATCATAAAAAAAAAAAAAAAAGTTTTTAAAGACCACAAAAATAGTTATCACCAAACAAGGCCATCACTCAGTGTCCAGGGACACGTAGTCTAAACACGGTTCTGGTAGATTTGGTGTTTTAGTTTCCAGCCCACGACAGATGAGCAGCAGGTTGGAAACACTTGCACGGCAGGGAGGAGTGGCTGACGCTCACCGTCACACTCCGCGGGAACCCCAGCAGCCTCTGCGTCGGCCGGATCTTCTTCTGAACTTGCCGGTCCTGCCCCCAGACCTGCCAGGACATCAGGAGACTCTGATGCACGTGCAGATGTGTGAGACCCAGCTCTCTGGGAGGGATCCCCCTCACAGCTCTGGCTATCTTCTGTTCTAAGGCAAGCCGGGAACGGAAGTGGGATGGTCAAGGCAGAGGGTGTATGTCGCGCAAGTGCCCAAGGTCCGTGCGATGGACAGCCACGGGCCACTGTGGCTCTGATCACGTGGAAGTCAGGGAAATGGGTATTTCTAAGTGCATGGAGCGTGAGGTGGTGGAGGGGCGGTGTGGTGTTGAGGGAGTGGGTGTGTTTTCAGACCTGCTGTTTGTCTAGTTGGCTGTGTGAGTTTGGGTAAATGACATAATCTCTCTGAACTTCATTGCCACGTAGGAATTTAAAAATGAAGCTAATTCCTCTAGGCTTTCAGTTTGGAAGGACTTCAGCCTTGCGCTGTTCTCTAAGCGTAATGGTATGGGAGGAGGTGGAGGGAAAGTTGAGCTTGTTGTTCAGTCACTCAGTCGTGTCTGACTCCCTGCGACCATGTGAACTGCAGCACCCCAAAGTTAGGCTACCCGTGTATATGTACCATTGGGTGATATATAAACATGTATGATAGTATGACTCATTTGAAAAGCCCCTGATGCTGGGAAGGATTGAAGGCAGGAGGAGAACCGGACGACAGAGGATGAGATGGTTGGATGGCATCACCAACTCAATGGACATGAGTTTGAGTAAACTAAGGGAGCTGGGGATGGACAGGGAGGCCTGGCATGCTGCAGCCCATGAGGCTGCAACTAGTCGGACATGACTGAGCCACTGAACTGAACTGAACTGATAGTATGTATTCCAATATAGTAACATATCTCAGCATATGTTTTTATGTATTGTGTATATAATGTGTATACCATCTATGTATTATTATATAATTATATATATAAATCTGTATATATATATATAACCTATACACATATGGGGCAGTATTTCCCAGTGTTTCATTAGCTAGCAGATGGATAGGTTGGCAGTTAGAAAGGTTTACTTCACCACCTGCAAGGGGCTTTGAGGAAGGATCACAACCACATTCAGAATCATTGCTTTCAAGTCCCAGTGACTTTGTTAACTCTGGAGCCCAGAAGTTAGAATATTATACCAGGAAAAATGAGCTATCTTCTATCCTCGTCAGTTTTTCTTCCCTAGTCCATAAAGGATAGCATATTAAAGAAAGAAATGTTGATGTTTTTATATCCAGATATTGTCATTAGCATCAGATTGATTGGCAAACATCTTTTGAAAAAGATACACCCCTTTAAAAGAATCACAGTGAGATGGATGGATGGCGGGAGACAGAGAGATACATGGGTGGTTTTAGTCACCAAGTTGTGTCCTGCTCTTTTGACCCCGTGGACTGTAGCCCACCATGCTCCTCTGTCCATGGAATTTCTCAGGCAAGAATACTGAAGTGGTTTACCATTTGCTTTCCCAGGGGATCTTCCCAACCCAAGGATCAAACCCGCATCTCCTGCGTTGTAGGCCGATTCTTTGCTGCTGAGCCACCAGAGAAACCAGAGAGGCGTATATATACACACACATATATAGATAGATGTCTTTTTGGTCTTTTCACTTTACATCAGTTTTTCTCAGCTGCTCATGTTGACAGTGCTTTAGTACATGCCTTTTTTAATTTTTCTGCTGAGAATCTATCAGGAAAATCAGTACACTTATATCAGAAACATGGACTTACACGTTTACTGTCAGAAAATGATTCTCTCTACACAAAACTTGACAAGAAAAGGTGACAACCTAGTCTTATCCATTTTCTTTCATAGATGATCGTACACAGACTGTCCCTGACTTAGAATGGTTCTACCTAGAATTTTTCTTTTAACTTTACAATGACATGAACGTGATGCATACTCAGTAGAAACTATACTTTGAATTGTGAACTTTGATCTTTTCCCGGGCTCGCGATGCATGGTGAGCTGCTTGTGTGATCAGCCATGACCTCTTAGGGATCAACAGCAGATAAACTTGCAACCGCCTGTATTCAGACCACAGTTCTGTTTTTCAGTTTCATTATGCACAGTATTCAATAAATGACTTGAGATGGTCAACAGTTGATTATGAAATAGGTTTTGTGTTAGGTGATTTTGCCCAGCTCTAGGCTAATGTGCTGACAATGTTTAAGGTAGGCTAAGATGTTTGGTGGGTTCGGTGTTTTAAATGCATTTTCAGCCTATCATATTTTCAGTGTAGGATGGATTTATTGGGACATTAGCCATTGTAATTCGAGAATATTGTATTTCAGTTACTTTGAGCCACAGATCAACAATGGTTTCCTGAAAAGGGGACTTCAGTTGTCAGTGAAATATGCATACCCTCTCAGCCTTGTTTTCAATAGCAGAAAACTAAAAGCTGGTCTCATTAACCATCACAAATATCCTAACATTTAGGGATGCCCAGTGGGCACCCATTCCAGAAGACTGCAGGATGTATGTCTTTAGAATGAAGTAAAATTTAGCAGATGGGATGAATTAGTTTTTATTCTTTTTGGTGGTTGTTCTTTTGGCTTTATACAGTTTTGCATATATATAAAATTCTAATCAAGTACTTTTTTTAAAAAAAAATGTGAGAATAGTAATAGAGAAACATAATTTAGGATCAGATGTCCCTGTATGACATCTTGAGGTTGTGACTGTGTTCAAGACAACCTTGTAAACATTCACAGTTGACTGCCAACGTGTCCAAAAAATCCAGGCTGCCAACATACATGTGTTCGAGGCTTCACATAATTTCTACCAGAAGATTTGATCCAGGGTTGAATTCCCTATTGCCCTCGAAAGCCCAGTAGTCAGTAAGAAAGAAGAAAAATGAATTTGATAGTGGACATTCTCCATACTCCTGTATTTAAAATTCAGGGAGCAAACTGACATCTTAATTGCACACAGATACAGGAAGCTGGAGACAGAAAAAGCATTCATTTTCCCCAGCTTGAAAGTTTATATCGGAAGCTTCTATATTTCATGCAAAAAAAAAAAATGTATTGCTCTTTGGCACATGAAATCTGATGGTTTCAGAAAAGAAGAATTAGGTTTTCCTTTGATCTAGCTTCTGAATGCATCAGAACCACACCTTTAGTATAATGCTTTTTATCTCCCCCGTGTCTCGGTGTTCCAGCTCGAGTGGGGAGGAGGGTCTCAGGGTCCCCGGGAGAGTAATACCACTCTGACTTACTCCAGGATCACATGCAGGGAGGGTGTGGGGTGAACTCTCACCCCTCCTCCGGCATTAAACTCAGCCCTGAGACTCTCAGGGCTTAGAACAGAGCTTAGAGTGAAGAATTGTTTTCTCTGAGAGCTATGCCCAAACATTCCTGCTGAAGCAGACAGTCATCAGTTAATCTCTGTAAATGACTGCGATTTTGGCAGGTGTCAGCTGGTGCAAATACTGCTCACACGTTGAAACTTTCTTTTTCAAGCATAGGGTAATGAGAAGGGGTCTCGTTAAAAAAATATACATATATCTTGCGTTATGCCCGGCCACAGTAGTGGCTTCCCTGAAATGACTTATTCCTGTTTAGTTTCTTGGTAGCACTTGTTTCCCAAGTTTGGGGACTGAGGTAGACACAACCAAAGGCCTCTCTTCAAAGGCTGACCAGAGGCTCCAAAATACCAAATGCATGTGTTCGGAATGATCTGGTACACATCATTCTCCTGGATTACCTACTGTCCTTGACACGCTGTTCTTCAAAAACACCACTGGGTGCCCAAGGAATGTGCAGTTTTGAAATGGGTACAAAACCTGCTAGAAGCCTCTGCACCACCTCTATGCCAATTGGCATTCTTTCTGAGGTGCTAGAACTTTCCAGAAGTGTGTGTCCTGCCTTCTTCTTTCCTTAACTCCTAACTCCAGGCGCTAGGTGGTGATAGGCATGGAAAGGACCATACTGATGTGCTTGGGATGACCTTTGAGTTGGTAGCATTTGCTCCTCTGCAGGAAAGCTTCAGATTTTTCAGTCTGACTGTCAGGAAGCTGAGAATGTGTCCCAGAGATAAGAGGAGGGAGGAGTCTCTGAGACGTTCCATCAGAGACCACAAACGACTCCATGATGGACTGACATAGAATGTTCTAGAAAAAGATTGTTTTCGTCCCTCTGAGGAAAAGGGGTGGTAGGGGTTGTTGTGGGAGCTGGCCCTGTGGCCTTTCACCCACAAGGCTGGTGCTTAAAATACTCAGCGGGTAAGAGGCCTTGCATGTGTGCTGGGCCCACGTGACATGGGCTGCCTGGTTCAGGCAGAGGGCTGTGGGCTGCAGGGACGGAATCAGAGACCAGATTTGCCTTGGTGACACATGAAAAGAGGGAGCATTGCATTTGAACTACACAAATATTATGCTTAAGTATTTTTCCTCATCTCGGAGCCAAACAGGTCTTGCTCGTGATAAAATCACTGCAGTATAGTGGGTCCTTTTTCTGGTCTGGAATTTGAGACAGCATCAGCTGTGCCAAGGGGCCTGGCAGCAGGAAGAAACGGCAAACCACGGAGATTTGGAACCATAATACAAGTTATAAAATTTAATTTTATAATTGTAACCATTGGGAGCTGGGCTAAAATGTACTTCTCCCAACTCCACTCCCACCCCGGGCAGGGGGTGGCGGCGGGGGTGCTGGAATCCAGGGATCATCTTTCTCACTGAGGAAGGGGTCAGGCATGGGGAAGGCCATTGGAGTGTGCTGGCAAGGGGGCTGCTTCCCCAGTCTTGTTTTGAGGTCCCTTGACGACAGAGGCGGGGAGGAGGTAAGTTGTGAAATTGGTCAGTGGCTCTTTCTTCCAATGAATTGGCCAAGCCCAGCCCCACCCCTCTAACCCTCATGGCTACGTGGGTACCTGGGATCCTCAGCTCTGCTCGATGGGCCTAAATCTCTGCTTTAAGGACATTGTGGAGACCCCCCTGGACATCCATCAGTTAAGACTCTGCCTTCCCACTGCAGGGGGCATGGGTTCAATCCCTGGTCGGGGAAGTAGGATCCCACAAGCCCCGAAGTGCAGTCAGAAAGTAAATACATTTTTTAAAAAGACATTTTGATGAAGAACTAAGGGAGGAAAGAGAAACCCCAACCCTCCCAGCCCTTCTCTAGTGAAGGGTTTCTGCTCATATCCTAGTGACAGTGACTTTGACAAGGAGCCAGGCAGGCGAGGACACTTGCTGGCTCCCAAGGTGCTGAGGGTCCCCCACTGCACCTTGGATTTCCAGAGGCCCCCCGGGGAAGCGCCTCCACTCTGCTGGCAGCCCACTCTGGGTTCCAGAGGCCCTGGCTGCTGCGAATCTCCGACCCGTGGAGGCCAAGCCCGGGGAAGTCGGCTCCAGGGAGGAGAGGATGCTCTCGGAGAGCTGGCGAGGAGCGGAGAAGGGGCCCTTGCCCCGCACTTAACAGGAAATCTGACCTCCCAGGGCTGTGGTTTGCAGCCACACCTCATTTCCTGTTGGCAGGGGCCTGCCGCTAAGCTCCAGGGCCCACTTCACTGCTCTGAAACCAGCCGGGCTTGGGTGTGTGGTGGGGGGCAAACTGTTGGGGCTCCTTCTCCAGCCCACAGCTCAGGGCCAAGCAAGTGCCAACGACCTGCCCCTTCCCCCACTCTCCCACCATCCACCACCTCTGCCACGAAGCCCAGCGTACTCTCTGCCTTCCACCCCATGCAGATGGGTGCAGAAGGTTGAGGTGGGCGCCCGGAGCCAGACCGAAGGAGCACCCCATGAGCAATATGACGAAAGGGGTCCCCCATGTGCCAGCCCCGAATCCCCAGGGGTGCCTGTGAATGAGCAGGTCTCCAGCAGGTCCATGTGGGGCGTGGGGAGGAAGTGAGGGGAGAGGGAGGGGAGACCCAGAAACACCCGATTTCTAGCAAATCCGCAGTGTACATTTTCTGATCTCTTGCCTCCCTCCTTCCTTGCCTCCCTCTCCCCCTCCCCACCCCCTCCCCGCAATAGGACATCGTCAGAAACTAGATGATCAGACCAAGCCCGGGAGCTTGTCCTTTTCCGAGCGGCTCAGTGAACTGGAGCAGCTGCGGCGAACGGCCATGAGGGTCAGCCCACACCACCCAGCCCCCACACCCAACCCTCGGGCCTCCTTGAACCACTCCACTGCCTTTAACCCTCAGCCTCAGAGTCAGATGCAGGGTAAGTACCTGGACGGAGCCCACGTGCCGCCTCACCCTTGGGCAGAACCCAGCCAGACGCATCGTGGCTTCTCCTCCCCACTTCCCCGGACCAGCAAGCAGCCTGGGAGCATGCTAACAGCAGAGTGTCCCCCTACCCCACCCCACCCCTGGCCCACCCCAGAGCTACTGAGTCAGAGTTGCTTTGTGACAAGACCCCCAGACTGAAAGGCCCTGATACAGAGGATATAGAGAGGGTGTTGCTGAGTCGCTCAGTCCTGTCCGTCTCTTTGCGACCCCCTGGACGGTCGCCCGCCAGGCTCCTCTGTCCATGAGGATTTCTTCAGGCAAGAATCCTGGAGTGGGATGGCCATCTTCTCCTCCAGGGGATCTTCCCGACCCAGGGATCAAACCCATGTTTCCTGCATTGGCAGGCAGATTCTTTACCACTGAGCCACCAGGGAGGTCATGTATATCCAGATATGTATATATCCCTATGTAGATCATGTCTAGAATTTCTCATGCAGGAGCTCTGGCTATGCCATTTTCTCACTTAACTTGGCTTGAAGATACACACGGCATGCATCAAGCCAGGTGATGGTCAAGACGTTTCACGTCCTTCCCGATTATTTGTGGGGTTTGTATTTTATGCACATCCTTTTGAAACTATAAGGAAATAGGAGTGTCTGGACGCCACCCTATTCAAGGTATCATTGCAGCTAATGAATTTGCAGTCAATCCAGAAGGTGGACTCTCCCTGCTCCCACCACCGTGGGGGTTAGCTGGCAATGGCAAAAACACTGTAAAATACAGTAATTGCATAAAACCCACTGTGCCAAATGAGATAATACCCAGAGTTCATTTACACTGCAGAAAGCACTGACGTCAGTGATTATTTGCTCTGTGATACCATTTCAAATTTCCGAAATGCAGTGGTTTTTCTCAGGGCATGTGAGACACAGCTGTGTACAGTACGGTCGCAGTAAGATTCCTTTCTCAAAGGGGCAGGCTTGCTTGACTCACAGGAAAAGATAAGGGGCCCATCTGGGGCAGGTGGACAGCAGGGGACATGCACCTGCCCTTCTGGGACAGCAGAACTTAGATTTCTGGGGTGTTCTCTGTGTTCCGAGCTGTTATTGTGAGATGCACAAGAATCCCAAGTCCTTGAGGGTTTCCAGCCCATAGCTTTCTTTTGGGATTAGCACATGTGTGGCTCTCCAGAGGGAATTCCATCATCTTCCCCAGAGCCTGATGGCCCATGCCGTTCGCTCTCACACTCGTGTCTCTGGGGAAAGTTCTTTTATTTGCATGAAAATTTCCTGGAGATCCCCCTCATGTAAGATCCTATGTGGACAGCTGTCAAGGGGTCTTTCTGTAGATGAGCCCTTTGGTGGACAGCAAAAACCCAAGTTTGTCTTTGGGAGGGCTGCCTCTCATCTCCAGTTGCCTCTGAGCTGCATTTAAAGAAGAGGTCCCACGAAACCATTGGTTTCCTGGTGCTTCATCATCGCTTACTCATTCAAAATATGCATATTGATTTTTTGAAATTCCAAAATGCAAGCATGTATGAGAAACTAGATCAAATGGTACATTAAGTGAGATGGGCTTGGTGGGGCGGGGGAATTGCTGCTTTTCTTCTAAATAGAATAAAATTCTTTAGGAGGTGGCTGGATCTTGTGTTTAGGGCCATTTACATGCATGTCGTCTGCAGGATTCCACTTGTAACATTCAAGGGGAGACTTCTGTTTTCTTATCCTCTCACGGCGTCACTGACCATTTCTACTTCTGGGCTGATAAAGGAATTTGCTTTTTTCTACTGCTCTTGAAACCAAAATTATGAAGCATTTTGAAAGGCAATGAAAACATAAACCACACGGGGGCCGGTGGAAATCATCACCTGGAGTCTGGCTTGGTTTCGGTTTTGGTGAAGAGTGAACCAGATCTGATTTCTCTTCCTGGTCAGATACACTCTCTTTACCGAAAAGAAAATGGTGGGCTTGGGGGTGGGGTGTTGAATTCCTATCCTCAGCCATCAGCAGCTCTCAGTCTGAGGCATTGCCACTGACGGGCATTCCTCAGCTCATTGGAATACTGTTTGCTTAGCACAGTATCAGGTTTAACCCCCTTTCTTGTTCCTTTTAAAAACTTTTTTACTTCTGCAACCTCTAAGTAATAATAACTTGCTTTGAGAGTGCCCTGGAGTCTTAGTTGCTACTCTGTAGAGAATGTGTTAACTATGTCACCGATGTCCTTTCTTTCCAAAATATGATTTGCCGTTCAGGACATCACTTGTAAAATTGTAGGAACAGCTTTTAAAAAATAAGTATCTGGGAGAGTTTTATGTAAAACGACTTTTCCTTTCTTTTTTCCCATTAGAAATCTAATGCTTTTTTACTTTCGTCCTGTTTCGAGTAGACCCTTGGGATTTTTTTTCCCCCCCTGAAATTAGAAAGTTAACAGGAATCACAGTAAAGTCTCTTTCAGCCAAAACCTTCATTTTGTTCTTGATGGGTATGAAAATGGTTATTTTCCCAGCTTAGCACAAGAGCTTCTATATTATATTTAAGAAGATGCTTTGTATAAAAATTCAGCATGTGTTTATGGCTCTCTTTGAAATGGCCGCAGTAGTTGGAAGAAAAACATCCCCATAGTATTAACAAGAGCAGTTTTACAGCCGTGCCGAACCAATGGGTGGATGTTTTCAGCCTGGTGGAATCGTCAGCAGTTAGGGGCTCCGAGAGATCCTGGGTCAGTAGGCTGATGGACCCGGTCTTTCTCAGGCTTCATCGCAGGGTCATGCCTGGCACTTTAACTCCTTCAGTACGAAATCATAGATCTAGGATACTGCCTCTATTTATCTAGAATCAGATGTGCTTAAGAAGCACTCAAAATAGATACCTCAAATGATCTGCAGCAGGGTACAGATGGAAAAGGGGGCTAGGTTGCCATGCCACCAAACCACTGTTTATTTGTTGAGGTTTCAGCTATAAAAGGGCTGAGGTTAATTTCAACTTCCTACTTTACCAGGTCTTAAAATCAAACAGAAAGCCATTTGGTCACGGCTGCACGTTTAAGCAAGTCAGGACATTATCACACACTTGTGCGGCCGTTTTAGATTTTTTCCCCAGTCACAGGAAAGAAAACTCGACACACGTTCTTTTGAAAGATGGACCAGGCAGAGTCTAGACAAACAGGGAGCTGCTGCCACCGCGTCAGTCACACCTCCCCTTAGAGATGGCTTCAGGCAACCCGAGCAAGTAGGTTTAAGAATCTGACTCCTGATTTACCAAAAATGACGAACCACATTTAAGCCATGTATGTAACTCCCTCCTTTCGGGGAAAGCAGAGACAGGGTGAAATCTACTGATGTAGAAAACTGTCAAAACCAGAGAAACTTAAGAAGCCAAGTTTTGTTTTTGGTCTGTCTTGCCGTCAGCATCAAGGCACAAGGCTTAACTCTTTACTGGGAACAGTTATCTTTTGGTACAAGTCAGACCTTTTTTTATACATTGTGTTATTCCTACAATCCTGTAGGTGTGGTTTACAGGCAGAGAAACTGAACCTCAGAGGTTAACAATTGCCAGAATTCTCCAAGATTGGAAGTGAACTCAAACGGAGACCCTTTCTGGCTCCAAAACCAGTGCTGGTGGATGGCAGGTTCTCCCAGTCTCCCACCCTGGGATCAAGGACTTAAACATAGGGCTGGTCAGTGTCAAATAAAACCCCTGTCACCTACGGGGAGATGGGAGCAGTGCTGGGCTGGTCATTCCCTTGGCAGTCCTGATTAGACTGGGTTCTATTATCATGAGGTATTGATAATAATGAACCATTAGGGCCAGACTTGGGGGTGGGCACCTGAATACATTTCCTGCTTTGGAGACGTGTGTTTTTAAAGATGGGGAAAAGAAGACTCAACTCAGAATAATGACTCTCTGAGCATTGCACGCGTGAAGGAAAGATGTGTGGGTAGGCAGAGGGTTTCTTAGCCGTCCATTCACTTTACTGGGGCAACCCTTCCTGCGTGGAAGGCTCTCTTTGTGGGTTTCAGTGGCACCGAGGCCTTCTTAACCTCTAAACCCCAGCAACATCTGAACTGCCTGCAAGAGTGTGGGTGCTGTAAGACTTTCATATGGCTGATGGGGTTTTTGACCTCTTAAATCATCTCCAAAATTTTAGTGTTCCAAGTTAGTTTGTTTTGCTAGTGATTTACCCTAAGTTACTTTGGAAACACCATTTTCTGGCACTTACTATCTGGGCAGCCTTTTGAGATACTGAGTTGACTTTGTTTCTCAGCCATACTGGGTTACTTACGTCAATCTTTGTCAGCTGGATTGACCAAAGAAAAAAGAAAAAAAAAAAAAATCTTTTCACTTTCTGTAGGAGGAGAGAGAAATTCCCTTTCCAGCCTTGGGGGTAAAATAAAATGCACAGTGTCTCTTCCCTTCCCTGTCCCCCTTCTCTCTCTCTCTGTTTCTCTCTCTTCAGCAATTCTAGAAGTTCAAAAACAAAGTAGGGGGCCGGGAACGGTTGCATTACCTTGGAGGTTGCAGTCAGTCATTCTCCTGTGTCAGTCTACAAATGGTCATGGTTACACAAAGCAAAATATTGAGGGTGCTAGAAATCGACTTACAAGACATGCTATGAACATGAAAAAGGAGTGATTTAAACGTAGCCCTCTTATCTAGGTGTAGTAGAGTTTGAGAGCCTGGCAAGGTCTACAACAGCAGAATCTTACACAGAAAACAAGCCTGGATCAGGTGTTCCCATGAATAAATAAACATAAATAAATGTAAGAAGGAAATGGGGAAAGAGGGGGAGGGAAGGAAGGAGAAACCGTGAAATGGACACAGAATGACGAGCTCTCCTGGGCCCCTCTTCTCCCCCTTGGGCAGAGAGGTTACAAGGTGTTAGAACTAGATGACTGCAGAGAGTTGGAGGAACTCACAACTCAGGTCCTGTTTTCCATCTTGGCTAATACAATGTATAAGTATTAAGGAAAGCTTGAAAAGCTCATGCCCATCAGTTGCATCATAGACATTTAAAAACTTTGGGGATGAAGGATGGAGAAAAAGCTAAGTTTTTGTTTTGTTTTTCCTTTAAAAAAAGGCCCTCAGGCCTTGGCTTCCTAGTCCGCCTATGGTTTCAGCAGTGCGGGCTGCCCTTGCTTTCCATCCGAGACCTGGGGTGACTTACAGAGAGGTGCTCAGTGGCAGCCCGCCTTACTTTTTCTCCGCACTCTATTTATGGACCGCGTGGTCACCAACACAAAACTCCCTTGAAGAGTGCTGCTCCAATGCCTGTGATGTATTTACAAGCACCTCTCAGCTAAGTACTTAATAAACCAGCCCTTCAAAGGAGCCGCCAACCTGGCGAGCTGTCAGCACCCTAGTCATCATAAACCACATTTTAGCAGGACCGCATTCTCAGACCGAGCGTTTTCATGGATGTCATTCAAGGTGATCAGACCATGCTTTCCGAAACATGTTGTTAATGCCTGTGGACATCTTTCCTAATTAGAGAAAAGAAGGGTTCATTTTAGGTCTTGATCCTAATGATGAAGTATTCCTTCTGTGAATTTGATACATTCTGAAATGTTTCCTTATTCGTGTGATCTCTAGGCCAGTTCTGTCTCTTTCGTTTTCACACACACACCCAAAGGTTTTTGTTCAGAAAAGTAAGTTTTTAAAACAGCTGTAGTTGGAACGCTTACTTGCTATTGCTGGTGAAACAGTAGGCAGGTCAAGCTGAAAATCTCATGGCCAGGAAAGATAGCAGAGCCTGATGGCTAAGAATGAGCTCAACAGGCAGACTGCCTTGGCCTCCAGTTGGCCTCCACCACGTATCACTGTAGGACTTTTGGCAAGTTACCTAACCTCTGAAAGCCTCAGCTTCCCTGTCTGCAAAATGGGAGTAAAAATTACTTTTGGTGATCCTAGACCCACTCGAAAGGTGAGCCAGCCCATGGGTAAGGCCTGGTAACTGTGGGCTATTTGGATCAGCATCACCAAACCAAGCATAGTAACTTCCTACGGCTGGTATAACAAATTGCCACAGACTTACTGGCTTCAAACAATAGACATTTATCCTCTTCCGTTTCTGGAGGCCAGGGTCCACCATCAAGGTGCCACACCCCCTTTGAAGTTCCTAGAGGAGGAACCTTGCTTGCCTCCTCCAGCCTTCGGTGGCTCCTTGCATCCCTAAGCTTGTGGCCCCGTCATTTTCCACCTCTGCCTCCCTCTTCACATGGCCTCCTCCTCTGAGTCACCTCCTCTTCTGTATATAAAGACATTTGTGATGGGATTAGACACCCACCTCCCCCTAGATAACCCAGACGACCTCACCTCGAGATCCTCCACTTCATTACACCTGCAAAGACCCTTTAAAAAAAAATAAGGTCATGTTCATAGTCCCGTGGATCAGAACATGGACACCAGTCTACCCATTACACCAAGATAGAAAGGATGGGGGCATCAGGTTGAGTTCAGAGGCAACTTTCCCTTCTCTGTTTCCCCCAGGACAGACGCGATGGGCAGGCAGTGTGAACTCAGTGTCTTATGCCACACTTAAATCTTCCAGCTACTCGCATTCAGGCCCTCACTAGCTGGAACTCATATCAGAGTCCTTTTATTTCCAACCACAAAAACGCATGATTTTTTTTTTTCCTAGATGAGATCAGATAGTTCTTAACATTTCCTAGCCCACCTATGTTGATGGAACTAGAGGACCCAGCAGTGGTAGAGAAAGGGCATCTTTCCTGGAAGATGGAAGCGATGAAAAGCAGGAGACAGGAGGCCTGGGTGCCTTTCACCCTGGCCCCCAAAAGCTCATGACATAGTTAGTGGCTGGGAGTAAGTGTAGGGACAGAAGATGACACGGAGACCACAGCCGGCCAGCTGGGATGGACTCAAGAATGTGACCGCCCGGAGCCCGGCATATCACTTGTTTTGAAACAAGCTGCCTTGTTAAAAATGGCTTTAATGGCCAGGCGCTGTGGACCAGAAACCCATTGCGAAAGGCTGGTGATTCACTTTGCATATCTCATAATCCCACATTTACAAATCACCCCAAGATAGCCTTTCACATTTGGATATTTAAAAACGAAACTTTGACTGCGGCCATGAAGTCGTATCAGAGTTTACCAAAAGTCTGTACCCAGAGAGGGGGCAAACAGTAGAAGCCGATAGGAACAAAAAGGCTCTGGGGAGGGAAAAAAAGACTTGCGTTTTCTTGTTGGTTGTAGTTCTCCAAGCTGGAGCTGATCTTCCTCATTTGCATATCCCCTTCCCCCTGCCAACCCCCCATCATGAAAGAGAAATACAGGTCCCCTGTCATTCAGTTACTTTCATGGTCTTTAAAGTTCAACGTGTATGATTGAAATAATGGTCATTACTTCTGTCTTCCCTCCCTTCCTTCTGGCCCTCTGAGCACCAGAGCTTGGGGAAAATGTAAAGAGGCAGGGGAATGCTCAACTCTTCGCAGCCACTTCAGGGTGTATTTGTATTTTCACATTTTACTTGCAAAGCCTTTAGCCCCACATGAGCTTTCTTATTATTGAACAATTGCTTTCAAAGCCCTAGAGCAGCCCAATTGTTAACAGAGATTAAAGATCCGAATTGCAAAACTCCTCCGGTAAATAAAATCTTCACTGAGGAACCCAGTTTTTTACCTGTAGACTTTTCTTCCGTAATCTCTTTCTGGCAGAACATGTGATGTTTTGCTACTAGAGATTCAGTTACCAGCCACAGTAAATAAAACAAAATAATGATAATAATGGTATAGAACTCACCCCAAGACAAATACTGGCCAAGCATATTTATTTCCAATTTTGGGGGGCACTTCTAGTAATTGATGGGGGGGAATGGAATGTACCGGTTGATTTTTGATGATCAAGCTTTGGAGCATCCTGAGATTGAGTGTCTAATTCGGGCTCTTCCAAGAGGCATGGAATGTAAACATGCACTGTTCAAAAGAAATAAATGTTTTTCCAGGGAAAACAGAACCATGGCACGAGGCCCCTGAATGAGCCGTGAGTAGGAAAGACAGTCATTGGGCGGAAAAGACAGTCCTTCCCTCCAGACACAAGCTCAAGTACCAACACTTCGGGGCCCGTCGTGATTTCACACCAGCTCAGGGTTAGTTTTGGGTCAAGAACATTCCAAGTATCATTTCAAGATGGTGGGAAAGAACCTCCTTTTGTAAGCAGTAGCAAGAAAGTCATCCTTCTAAAAATGGGGACCCCCCCCGCCTTGCTTTCCCACCTGAAAAAAATGTGGACAAACAGGCAGAGGAGGCAATGGGACACTCTGACCTGAGCATTTCCTCAGGTCACTTAGCGGCTGGTGAAACTTGAGCATTAAAAACACACACCACCATGGGCTGCAACAGGACTTATTTCTGCACCCTGCTGGTCCTCCCACCCAGCATCGCTGGATCCGAGCCTCCATAAGTCAGTGTCACTGGGTCTGGTTAATGATAGATTTGGGTCCTCACAGTGGTGAGCTCAGTCCTTTGGGGATCTTGGAGGAGGATGAGTTACGGTCCTTTGGATCTGACACTTGGATATGACCACACAGGGGTCAGAAGACCAGAGCATCCTTAGGGCAGGAGGGCAAGGAAGATCCCTGAGGAGCCCCAGGGAGTCGGCACCACTCTGGTTGGCAGCAGCTCACCTGTCTTAAGGCATGAAGTCTCCAGAACCCATTTCTTGCTGATTCCTACTGCGGATGAAGTTCTCTCTGTCCTTCAGCCTTATGGGCTCGACGCAAGTCATTCCAAGGCCAGATCAGCATCTTGGGAAGGGCTCCACACATACACTTGCTGGGTAGGTTTTTAAACAGTATCTCAGGGTACAAAGAGAGGAAGAAAGAATCTGACAAGTGATCGCACTTCTTGGAGTTGTAGGTCATCCGAGGAAGCGAACCTCTTGTATTTCATCTCCTGGGGGTTATCCCACCATTGCGGCCATTAGTACGTCTCTCTGTACGTATCAGATGGCAGATTATATAATGATAAAGTTATTAAAATATCTGCAAAAGTCAGCACAAGCTCAATGGCTCAACTTTGCATTTTTGTCCATTAAGTGGTTTATTGGGATTGTTCCTCTCGGGGTCTGTTAATCTTCATCCATCCTTGGTTGTAACTCGCCTGAGTTTTAAGCTGTGCTTCAGTGGGTCATCCAGTGGGACTGAGATCTTCAGGATGACCATGGAAACTTTTGAAACGTGCAGTTCTTTCCCCCGCCCTCCACCCAGGTTTGAAACTGCAGCGTGTGTCTGTGATGGGGTCTACACCTGGCTTGTTTTTGGAGCCAGGGGCCCCCAAAGAAAGACAAGGACATTGCCTGGTTCACACGTTGACTGAAGGCAATCACAAAGTGGCTGTGGTTCACATTTCTGGACTGACTGATGCTGTTGGCTGCTGTAGTCCCTACCACCAGCCACCCATAGTGTATATGGCATGGTCCTGGGGGTCTTGCCTGTTGTGCCAGCTCAGGGGCTGCCAGCCACGTGAGTCCCCACCCTTGCCCATCATGAAGGCCACTAATGAGGTGGCCCTAAACTCTAATAGGTTGTAATTCTGGGCAGATTCTGGGGCTCTCGAGGATTAACCCCCACTGTTCTCAGGAAGCCAGCAAGAATGGCCCAGGGCCCTCTTCCTCCTACTCTGCTGCCCTGATTAAGAGGCTCTTTTCTTCATAATATTTTTGCCATGTGCTTGGGCTTTCTGAGCCACCATATGTTGCTAAATGGGGAAAGCCATTGCCCAGACGTGGTTCTGTTTAATATGATTCTCCACGAATTACAAAGCTTGATTTTACAATTGAATTTGTGCAGAATTATGGACGGCCAGTTCAGGTGGAAGGGAGAGGAAATCTTGTTACTCTTGTTCCAGAATCTTTTCCCGATTTCCTCATTTGGTTCTTTCACGCCTTGGGGGAGGGCAGGGGTGGGGAGACGCCTTAGAGCCTCTGTAAGGAATTTCTCTTATTTTTCTAACTTCTTGCCTGGCCGCTCACCGGAGCACACAGTGACCTGTGGACGTCAAAGCCGGCTGCCACTTCTTCTGTTCATCCATCCCATCAGTCAGCTATTCCTCCCACCTTTTCATCAGGGGGACTCCGAAAACACATGGAAACCTCCAGGGTGCAGTATATGGGGAAAGCAGAATCTGGACCCATAGGTGTGGATATGGATAATGGGAATTCAGATGCCAGGTTGCCCACTTCCTGATTAGGTAACCTTGCAAGAATTACTTCAGTTCTCTGCCCTGTGGTCCCCATCTGTGAAATGGGCACAGTAATGATGGTGCTTAGATCACTGGAGAGTTGTGAAGATGCACTCAGTTAATATACACAAAGCACTGGATGCCTGGCGTGTGGTATTGACTCTCATTTCCTTGTGAACAGGGACTGAGAAATATTTTTGTCATGTGTTTAGCATAGAGCCCGGTACACGTTAAACACTCCTATGTGGTCAGTGGTCTTTTTACTATGATTGCTATCATCATGCTCTTGTTGGTAGTGTTGCTGCGTGATCAGGGAGTTGCACATCTGTTCTGGGAGCCACACAGCTGCTCTGTGATAATGACCTTGTGTGTCTCCTTACTTCCAGGAGCAATGAGAGCCCTGGGGTGGACAAGGGCAGGAGTGGTCCTGGTGTCAGCTTTGTTCATATTCCCTTTCCTTGGGTAAACTAACAAGAGGGCCCAGACCCACTGCTCCATAGGGTCAAATGAAATCGAAATGGTTACAGTTGAAAGCAAAAGTTGCTCAGTCGTGTCCGACTCTTTGTGACTCCATGGACTATACAGTCCATGAAATTCTCCAGGCCAGAATACTGGAGTGGGTAGCCTTTCCCTTCTCCAGGGGATCTTCCCAACCCAGGGATCAAACCCAGGTTTGATCTGCATTGCAGGCAGATTCTTTACCAGCTGAGCCACCAGGGAAGCCTAAGAATACTGGAGTGGGTAGCCTATCCCTTCTCCAGAGGATCTTCCCGACCTAGGAATCGAATCAGAGTCTCCTACATTGCAGGTGGATTCTTTACCAATTGAGCTATCGGGTTACAGTTGAAAGGGAACTTACATGTCTTTCTGTGTGTGCATGCTAAGTTGTGTCCCACTCTTTGTGATGCCACAGACTGTAGCCCACCAGGCTCCTCTGTCCGTGGGCTTCTCCAAGCTAGAATACTGGAAGGGGTTGCCATTCCATTCTCCAGGGGACCTTCCCGACCCAGGGATCAAACCTGCATCTCTTAAGTCTCCTTCATTGGCAGGCGGGTTCTTTACCACTAGCGCCACCTGGGAAGCCCCAGAAATGTCTTTCTGGAAGTCCTTCATTTCATGCATGGGGCGTCAGGCCCAGGAGTGTCAGTGACACTCGGAGACAGCCTTGAGCTCTTGAGTCTTAGGGCTTAGTCCAGGGGCCGTCCCGCTGGCCCGCTGTCCTTCTGTTGGGGTGGGGCGGGCGGGAAGGGGCCCAGCTTGTGGGTTCCACTGTCAGTACAGAGGGTACCCCAGGACGTTTACTCCTGCTCTGCCCCTCACTGAGATGAGATGATGAGATGATGATGGATCCCCTGGTTCAATTCTGTATCACAGCTTCTCTGTGTCCCCATCTTTTCAATGCTCAATTTCCTACTGAAGGAGTAGGGATCTTGTTAAAAAGTAAAAACACCCATCTCAAGGCCACCCGCTGTCCTCCTCAGTCCCACCAAGTGTCCCCAAGCCCTGTTTCGGGCTGTGAACATGGGTACAGCTGCAGGGACACTTCTGACCACCGGGCCCACGTGGGCAGTGGCCGGGAGCTGGGGGGGACCCCTGACCCGTCTCCTTACGTGCCTGTCCCCTTATGAATAGGATGCATTCAGAGAATGTGAATGGTCAGCCTCTTCTGCATTTTGGATGAACCACCTACAAAAGGTTTCTCTGAACTGCGTTTCACCTACTTGTGTGAGTCTGCCCACCAGCCTGGGCCTTGAAAGCCTGCTTGTGGCCTGTGCCACCTCCGGGCCAGAAGGAGGCCAGGAAACAGGTGTGGAGGGTGATGGGCTGGGGTCGCAGCCGTGGGAGTGCATTGAGGGGGAGCCTGGGCAGGCCAGGGCTCAGACTGAGCGACAGTCCCTCTTCCCCCGCCAGGACGCTGCCAAGTCCCATGCTGTTTGCTCCCTGAACGGTGTCCGGCAGGAACAGCCAGGCTGCCTGGCCAGGCCCCAGCATCCCTGCGGTAACCATGCCCTTGGTGGTGAATTCAGGGTCAAGGGCACGAATGGCTCAGCCAGCGCCACCCGGGACCATCACAGGAATCCCAGGAGCGCAGCCCAGATGCCTCTCTCCCTGAGGCGCTGTACCGAGGCAGGGCTTCCAGGCTCCTTCCTAGGTTGAGATGCTGTGACTCTGTAGTCGTCTCTCCGAAATGATACTTCATTCAGAGGCGATGGGAAAAACAGGGACTTGGAGGCTCTGCTCAAACCAGCAGCACAGACCTGTCGTCTCCTCCTGGCCTCCCACAGCTTGCCCCGGGGCCTGGAGCTCTGGGCTCTGCGGAGCCCAGGTCCCTAAGGACCAGATACGAGGAGGAGTCCAGTGATGGGTGTTTGCTTGCTCCAAGAATCCCATCCACTTGGAAACAGAGCATTCAGAGGGTTTGCAAGTTTTCTCCCAAAGATGATGGTTTCCTCCTTTAGGCAGTTCTTACAGAGGTGTCCCTTTTGGCTCAGATGGTAAAGAATCTGCCTGCAATGCAGGAGACCCAGGTTCAATCCCTGGGTCGAGAAGATCCCCTAGAGGAGGGCATGACAACCCACTCCGGTATTCTTGCCTGGAGAATCCCATGGACAGAGGAGCCTGGCGCGCTACAGTCCACGCCTACAGTCGGCACGACTGAGCGACTAACACTTTCACTTTCAGGCAGTTCTTATATGGTGACTTTGAACTTCTGAGCACTGGAGATGAGTGAGTCAGAGAAAGCCAAACCAACATGAGATGGTTCCCCCACCCCATCAGATAGAGGAGACACTGGAAGCCCAGCAAGATGGAATGCCTGCATGAAGGTCACACGGACAGCATCCGTATTGGAGCGCTCGGCTTCCTCTGCCTGTCCTGCCTAGCTCGAACACAGTCTGAGTCTTTGGTTAAGAGCGAAAACGAAGCTTCCTGAGCAGTCCCTTCAAAACAGCACTTAGGAAGAACCAGGGGCCATCAGAACAAGAAAGGGCAAACACCAGTGTGCCTCTGTGCACTGCTCCACCCAGTTTCTCATCTTTATATTACCAAAAAAAAAAAAAAAAAGGTCTCAAATAACCCAAACAGGCAGGGTCTGATCTGCAGACAGTCTGCAGGCATCCGCCCAAGAAACTGCCGGTCGGCCGGTCCATCCTCCTCTGATTTATGTTGTGTGTGTTAAGCCTTAAATTGTTGAGACTCTGGCTGGCTGCAGTGGTATTACTGGAGAGTTGGTGCATGTTTTCAGCTCACAGAGCTGGCTCCGGGGACTGGAGGTGTTGGCCCCAAATCAAGTCCAATCTCACACCTGTCTGAGACAATGAGGGCCTTGTTAGATGCATCTCCAGCCCAGGCGGCTCAGCCTGCTTACTTCTCGACATTCAGAACAGGGAGGGTGGGTACCTGGGCAGGGGGCGGGGGCTAGAAGAAGCCAAAAAGCCGAGCTGAGCCTGGGACATGCTGGGGTCGCCGCCTCCCTGGCCCTCTCCTTCCTCCCCGCACCCCCCAACCCCATTTTATAAACCTTTCCTTATTTTTGGAAATTATTTTTTTAAAAATACAAATAAACAATACCAACAGTAGCACCCTTATGAAGGAGAGTTTCCTACTGCAAAACAAGCATCCCAGGGCCTGCTGGAGACTAAATTCAGTCGCGGCCCCGGGGTGGGGGTGGGGGGGGGGTGAGGAAGTGGGTTAGCAAGGTGTCTTAGCAGGGGTGGAACACCGCCCCCGCCCCCCGCCCCAACCAGGGCTGATGCTTGAGCTCCTCCCATGCTGATGGGGGTCTTTTCCTGGTTTCCCCTTCCATTGCTGATATGTCAGTGATGGGAGCGGAAGGGAGCTTCCTGCTCAGCTTTTATCACGATACTCACTACACAGCAGACGGTGCTGTCGCAGTTCCGCCTTCGTGTCCCTTGTCCTAGGCAGAGAGGACGCGGCCGGCCGCCAGCACTTTAGTCTGTGGGCCCTTTTCAAGTCCGCTTTTTCCTCGAGACCCCTGACCTTAGGCAGCCACTTGGGCGGGACCTTCTCTGGGTCTAGGCTGATGCCCCTCAAGGCCAGTGGCTCTGGGTGGTCTTTATTCAGTCAAAGCCATCCTGGGATGACTTTGTCTTCATAGGGAGGGGTGGTGTGGAGGCCCGTGGGAGAACCATCCCGAAGGGAGTTCCCCAGAATTAGGAAAACTGCCCCTTGGTGCCAGACTCCCCAGTGGGGAGCCCACCTTGGGGGTTCCTCTCCCATGGAGCTGCCATGTTTTGGCAGCCAACACCTCCCATCTTCCCTTCTCTTAAGGTAAAAGCGAGGCTCTTACCCTGAGCTGGGAGGCATCTGGGCACCGGTGGTCACTCCGTTCTGCAAGAAACAGGCGGCCTCGTTTCTTAAGCATTAAAGGTCCCTGCAGGTCTCATGATCCCAGCCTCGGAGACATGGCACAGGACATCCAAGGCTAGGACTTACCCAACGGGAAGTGGGACCTGGCATTTTCTTAGCACAAATCACCTTTTTTTAAAAAATATTTATTTACGGCTGTTGCTGCCTGGGCGTTTCGCTAGCTGTGCTGCTCGGGCTTCTCACCGCGGTGGCTTTTCTCTTGTTGTAGATCACGGGCTCTGGGGTGCTCGGGCTTCAGCGGCTGTGACACGTGGGCTCCTGGGCTTGAGAGCGTGAGATTGTAGTCGTGGCGCTTGGGCTTAGTTGCTCCACGGCTCATTGGATCTTCCCAGATCGGGGATGGCACCCCGTGTCTCTTGCACTGGCAGGCAGATTCTTTACCACCGAGCACACCAGGGGAGCCCTGCATAGATCGCCTGGAAGAGGTATCTCTATGTGAATATCAACCAAAGTCCCCAAGGGACAAGAGGCTCACTTTTCAGGGGTGGCAGAGTGAGGCACATAAACAGCAAGGGACAGAAAAGCCTGGGGACTCACTCTGGCTCCCCTCCAACCTGGCCGTGGTTCCCTTCTCTGTGACCTTGGGTGTGACCTTGACCACAAACGTGAAGACTCAGTGCGGTGAGAGCTGGCATCACCAGCCTCCACTGCGAGGCTCCTCCTCCTGTCTAGACACGTCACCCAGCGAGGATCTGATGACCACAGAGGGCTGGTCCAGAAATAACAGGGCCCACTGACCTCATAGCTCTTACCTTCCCCACTGACCTCATAGCTCTCCATCCATCGGAGGCCCGGCCTGTCTCTGGGCTGTGAGATGGTCCACGGCGAGCCCACCCATGCTCCGAAATGACTGAAAAGGCAAGCAGATAAGCCGGAAGGAGGCTGGGGCCCTGAGGCTGTGAGCAGTTGTCTTTCTCCCTGCCTTCTCTTCTGGCCTCTGAACACCGATCACCAGCCCTGCCCATCTATTTTGGTCCATGCTGAGGCCCACCTGGAAAGCCCTGGCCTCTCACCCCCCTCCAGCTCCCCCGTCCTGCCCCTTCTCCTTGAGGACATCTCTGTCCCCACCAATGACCGCATTTCCCTCCTCCTGGACCTGTTGGCTGAGACCTCTCTCCCCACCTTCTTCCCTCCTTCTACACTGTCCGTTGAGACCCGGGGAGGGTAGAGATTGGCTGCTTTTCCAATGGTCCTGGGCTCCTGGATGCAAGCACATGAGGTTTTTCCCCTCCATGCTGTGACCTCGTGGAAACCTCAGAACGCACCCCGGGGCTACCTCTCTGACGGTCAACACAGAACCCCGCCCACCTGTGCCCAGAGCTCCCCATTTGGAATCGTGGCTCTGAGTATGACAAGTTTTTTCCTAGAAGTCCCAGGCCAGGGGGGAACACTCTCCGGGATGTCTCCAGACCCCATGACCCTGGCCCAGATGCCTGGGGTTGGGGTGGGGGCGGGTAGGGAAGGGGGTCATTGGGCATCATTGAGCAAGCAAGAATGCTTTCGAGAGTTGCAGGGTTTAATCCCAACTTCAGAATTTCCTGCCCCTAATGATTTCCTTCCTCCCCAAGCACCTGCTGCCTTGGTGCTTTTCTTTCTTGCTTTCGCAACCTGCCCTTTCTGTGATTCGCAGAGCCCAGCTGGGATGGGGGGGGGTGCGGCCTGGATGGGCCCACCTGGGTGACCCGCTACCTCTCCCTGGGTCCTTTCCCTCCACTTTTGTGACAAAGAGGGAACCCAGAAGTCCCTCCACTTCTTCATCTCCTGCCCCCATCACCTTGCACAGCTCCTGTTAACTCGAGTGCTGCCCCTTCCCCTTGGCTGAGCCACCCACCTGAGCCAGACTCTCTCGTGTCTGCCTTCCCTCCGTCCAGCATCCCAGACAGCTCACCAGAGCCTGCCATTCAGATGCCTGAACCTGGCTTCCCAGATTTAATGACAGCTCGGAACCCCAAAAGTTGACACGAGGTTGTCTGTCCGCGGCTTCCTCATAGCACCGCCTGCCTGACCTCACTGCCACCCCCTTGGCACCTGCGTTCTGTCGCCTCGCCCACCCCCCGTTCAGAGGCCCCCGTGTCCGCTCCTTCTCCAGCAGCATCCACACATAGATCCCTCTGGGTTCCCGCACTTTTCAAATCCGTTCTTCCAAGCTTCACTTTTTTATCTTGATAGCTGATCTTACCTTCCCACCCCTGATCGCAGCCTCTTGCCCATACTGATCCACTGACTGACCTCAGGGGCCCAGGTCCCCAAGTATTGAGACCTTTTCACTACCATCCCCTGGAGAGCCTCCCTCTGTGTCTGATAGGACTACGGAAGTCCGGTTAACCCCCCTGCCCCCAGACCCCATTTTCACGGTCACATTATAGTTTTCAGCTGGTGGACGGAGGACCTCCAACACATCTGTCTGGTCTCTGTCTGAAAAAAAAGTCCTGAAATGTGGACCAGCGGCCGGAAAGGCGTTTGCCACACGCCTTATCTATCTTGCTTTTCACTTCTGTCTCTTCTCCTTCGGTCCCTCAGTTCCAATCAAGGGGAAAGCACTTTGGACGTGCTGTTGAGACTGGTTTTTGCTGGGGTTTTGTTTTGTTTTGTTTTCAGTGCCGTCAGGAAGTTCCTGTTTATTGCAAAGGTGGTTCATTTCCAAAGACATTACAGAGCAAAGCAGCTAGCTCTAGGATGATTTCTTGGTGCCTTTTTTTCGGGGTGGTACACAATACCAAAAAAAATAAACCAATGGGAGAGAGTCAGTGAACACAAAGGGAGATGTTATAATAGGCTTTTGTTGGTACTTGCAATTTCTTGTTGAAAAACAGAGCAAAGACCCTGAGGTGCTGAGGTGCGGACAGAAGCCTGATGTTATCGGGCCCCTAGAAATCCTGCCTGGAGTCCAGTGGCAGGCAGGATCCAGAACTCAAAAAGACAGAGGCAACTGGTCTTGCTCAGTACAAACGGTGCTTTTAGTCTGTCGTAAACAGCCTGTGCCCCAGGGCTCAAATCCTTCAAAAGTTTGCCTAGGTAATTGCGTTTCATTGCCGTCTGGCATGTGCTCGTCTGTCTAATCTGGAGGTTCAGACAGCCAGGCCAAAGCTTGTGAGACTGCAGGAGAACGAGCCCGTGAATTTAATCCACTTGAAAGACAGACTGATACAAGTGCGCCTAACTCATTATTTTAAGTGATGGCAGCAGAAGAGGGTATGGCACTTTCCATAGCGGGGTTTAAAGTCAGAACACTGGTCGCAGCCACTTGGCAGTGGAAGGCTATTAGGAGAAAAGGCAGAACCCGGGTGACCGTGTGAGTTTTACTGCAGACTCCAGGCTTCTGGAAGCCTGCCTCTCCCGCGCCCACCCCCAAAACACCGCAGGGTCGAGGGACGGGATACTTCGGAGGGGGAATGGTATCCTCCCTACCTAATTTTGAGTTGCATTATTCATGAATTCACAGCAGCAGCGACAGATTTCCACTTCCACTTGAGATCTGGGGTTGTCTGGGCTTCGTTTCAGAATGGAAGGGAGATATAAATGGAGTCAGGACTTCCTAGCCAGCCCCTCAAAGCTCAGATCTCAGATCTGTAAGCAGGAAAACGTAGCCCTCCCCAGCATACAAAGAGCACTGTACTTGGGGACTACTTCCATGTGTGTGTATGTATCTGTTTGTTTGTTAAGCTTAGACCGGCTTCATTGTTTTGTCAGTGTCTGGTAACTAGATGCAGGGTAGGGGCAGCTGGCTGCAACCATCAGCAGCCCTCCACCAGCACCCAGCAAATCTGTCCCCACCCTGCCACTAACCTGCTGCGGGGGACAGAGGGGGCCATCTCACCTCGCCGTGCCTCGGTTTCCTCCGACGGCAGAGGGTTGGGGGCTGGTTCACAAAGGCTAGAGGTTGCTTTCTGCTCTGTCACCCCCTGAGATGTTGGAATGAAACCTTAGACACGCAGAGAGATCTGCATCGTTATCTGGTTACGTGTGACTCATGCCCGGGGAGCCCGGGGGAGGCAAGTGCCAGCCTGTCCCCTTCCCCAGGTGGCACGGCTGACCGTCAGCTTGGGAGGAGTGGTTTTGTCGGTCGTGCACACCAGCGGCTCACCCGGGGCTCGGCACACCAGACATCCGAGACCAGGTGCCAGGCCATGAGACTGTGGGCAAAGCAGCCGTCCCCAACTCTGGCACGCTGGCCACAGCATGATGGCAGACAAACGGCCTCCAGCCACCGCTGGGTTCCCAGAAGGGATCCAGAAGGCGCCTTGTTGCTTCACACCCCTCAGTTCCATTGTACTCAGCCCAGGGCTTGTGCTGCACTAAAACTCTCTTGAGTCTGGGGGCACTCTGGAAGTCACAGCATTCTGGTTTGTCATCGTGGTTGGACACTGGGGAGGTGCGTGCCTACACTGGGCTGGGTTTTCCTGAAGCACCGCTGGCATTTGGGGCCAGGTCATCCCCTGCTGTGGGGGGTGGGGTGGGGTGAGGGGCGTCCTGTGCCCTGGGGGATGTTAAATACAACCCCCTGGTCTTCACCCATGCAATGCCAACAGCATCCCCCTTACCCGAGTGGCAACAACCAAAAACATCTCCAGACACTGTCTGGTGTCCCCTGGAGGAGACACCGCCCCTGTTGAGACCCCTCTGGGAAACTCACAAGAGTTCAGTTGTTCCACCAGGATGTTAAGGTCAGTGTCGACCACAGATGGCAGCTGCTTGGACCTCAGGAGTAAATCTACGTTGACCCTTAACTTTCGCAGGCCAGGGTCATCCCTGTTCTCTGGGGTCAACCCTGTTCTCTGGGGTCATCCTTGTTGCTGAGCAAGAACGTCTAATGGTCTGCTGTCTCAGACTTGGCTTTTAATTTTTTCTAAAAAAAAAAAAAAAAGTTTTCATTTTAGTCCAAGTCACTAAAAACCTGCTGCCTCTCCGAGGAAGTCTTCCTTGACCTTGAAAATCAAAGCAGTTCTCTGGAGGGAGGTTTCCCACTGCCAGGCCCATGGTATCATCTTTCTCAGGGTGACCTCATCTATCAAAGTATGAAGGTTGTATTTGAAATGCCATTTACTTTCTCTAAGTCAATACGTGAAGCTGTGGCTCTTTAGATCATCAGAGGGCTGCTTATTACCAAGAGTTTTTGTGCGTGTGGATGTGTCAGGTTTTAAATCCAGGTCTGCGCTGCAGTTTAAAAGGAATTCCGGCAGATTTCTGTTTGCCTTTCTGAATCAGAGTTTGGGGTGATGGTCCTCTGTGAGCGCAGATTGCCCCCAGATGAGTCTGACTTTATTAGGCTGCGTCCTTTGTTCAGAGCACCAGGGATGAGCTTGTGAAAACGCTGGCAGCTCTTATCTTCAAAGGCCTCCTCCCTGCCGCAGAACTCCACCTCGGCAACCTGTGCTATTCATCTGTTGCCGTCCCAATTAGTTCACATCAAGGTCAGTTCTTCGGGGTGTGCAGAAACGGCTGTAGGCTTAAGTGAGCCGGTTCCTCTCGTGCGGGTCTCGCGGCCGGTGGGGTGGGATGGGGAGATGGCAGGGCAGGGGCGTGGAGGCAGGGAGAGTCGTGGGCTCCCACAGTGGAAGCCGACAGGGATGCCCCCGGCTCAAGAGCCGAAGACACCTAGATATATTCTGGCTTATGGAACTGCCACCAGGTGACCAGACAGCTCAGCTTCTTCCTTCCCACTTGCTGCCCTGCTGGAAAATGTCTTGAGTAGTTAGCAATTTTCAAAAAACCAAGAGAAGCATAAAAGGAGCCATTTCTTGGGCAGGGAGGGGGTGGTGGGGTTCTTTGTGTATGGAGAAACCTCGTGTTTTAAGATGTCTAATAAAACGTTCCTCCTCCCGAAAGATGTTTACGGACGGGGAACCAGAGCTGGTGGGTCTGGAAGGGCGTCCTGTTCCAGGATGAAAGCGGGATGCTGGGGTCAGGACGGCCAGTCCTGTGTTCGCCCCGAGGTTAGCAAACGAAAAGGTGGGAGTCCGGGAATCGCAGTGCCTCCTGTCTCCAGCGTGGAGAGGATAGGCTGCCTCCATGTGCCATCGCTGCAGGCACAGCAGGGCGGAGGGAGGAGGGTCAGGGGTTGGCAGTGCCCTGGAAGCGGGGAGAAATGCATCGTTCTGTACGTCCTGAGACTCTCCCAGCGCGTAGTGGACCGGCAGTGTTGGAGGAGATGGGACGGGCAGGAACCATACAGTGCTGGGCTGGTCCTCAGGCAGGTGTGGGGTGTCCCCCGCAAAAGGATGCTACAGGGGTGCAGACGGGGGGGTGCCCCGAGTGGTCCAACCCCCCCTAGTCCTACGGCTGGGATTCCCAGGAGCCTGGGCGGATGTGTGGGAAAGGGAAAGGTTTGAGTGTGTGGGATTACTGGGACTGGCTGGCGGGGACAGGAGGGGAGGACGGGAGAACGCTGGGCTTGGGGCCCGCTGCCTTGGCTGGTGAGCGTACGTGGGAGGGTGAGGCCCCCCCCACTGCTCGGGGCTTCCCCGCACTTCCCTTATCTTCTGTGGGGACATTTTTCTGGCTGGGAGCTTGGAATGGAAGCTCTTAAAGAGCCATTGCCATGAGCCCAAGTCCTAGCCCCCCTAAAGGGAAGAACCTCACATCCTTAATGGGCATCCCCTGCTTTCTGGATTCTGTGCGGTGATGGGTACCCTCAGTGGCGTGGCCTGGGGGTAGGCTGGTGCTCCAGGGGGAGGCGGCCCATGTTAAGTGAGATCCTGACTTCCCAGCGGAGAGGCTGGGAGCATTTTTCACCTGGGACCTCAAGGCCAAGGCCGAGGCAGGTTTCATCCCCCTCCTCCCTCTGGTGGGACCATGCGGGTCCTCTCTGGACGTGGAATCTTCCTCTGAATGGACAGGGAGTGAAGACTTCAGTTCAGTCGCTCAGTCGTGTCCAACTCTTTGCAACCCCATGGACTGCAGCATGCCAGGCCTCCCTGTCCATCACCAACTCCCGGAGCTTGCTCAAACTCACGTCCATTGAGTTGGTGATGCCATCCAACCATCTCATCCTCTGTTGTCCCCTTCTCCTCCTGCCTTCAATCTTTCCCAGCATCAGGGTCTTTTCCGATGAGTTAGTTCTTCGCATCAGGTGGCCAAAGTACTGGAGTTTCAGCTTGCTTACTGGGAGCCAGATACTGCATGAGCAACCATGAGGTTGGAATCCCATCTCCTCTTTCCAGAATGCCCACCCGCCACAGGTGGGGGGGATCTTGGTCTCCCGTGGCTTAGGCTGCTTGCCTCAGCACACAGGGAGCGAGGAGCGAGCCAGGGGCTCAGCCTTCATCTCTCAGAACCTCCCTCCAAGCCCTGCCCTTGTTGCAGGCCCTTTCTCCCCAAGGGGCGGCTTGCGGACAGGGTCCCAACCCCGAAAATGTCTGGAGCCACTCGGACCAAAGGCAAGTTCAGCGTCTTTCATGCTGTGGTTCGCCCTTCTCTAGATGGTCTTCATTGTGCTTTTTTTCCCATTCATGTGAGTTCTGGTTTTATTGGGATGCTGTGCTACTGGTTCAAGTCAGAGTGTCTGGTGTCAAATTCATTCGGGATGCACCAGGGGCCACGTCACCTGAGAGCACAAGATGCAGAGGACTCCTGAACAGGCTTCGAGCCACTCTCAGAATGCGTGTGAGGACAGCCCAGAGCAGGCGTGTGTTTGGCAAGATGGATTTTTATTGTGACTTTACAACAAATGGGCTTCCCTGGTGGCTCAGCTGTTAAGGAACCAGCCTGCCATGCGGGAGACCTGGGTTCGATCCCTGGGTTTGGGAAGATCCCCTGGAGAAGGGAAAGGCTACCCACTCCAGTATTCTGGCCTGGAGAATTCCATGGGCTGTATAGTCCATGGGGTTGCAAAACGTCAGACACGACTGAGCAGCTTTCACTTACAACAAATACATAAATCTCATGATAATAGTAAAATTCGTCAAAAGGGTCTAACTTTTTACAAAGCCGCAGGAGTGCTAAAAGTGAAAAGTTCACCACGGAGCAGGGTGCGGGTGGGACCTCAGAGGCAGCCAGCCTGCAAAGTGGACCTGCTGTGCACCACGTCTCCTGCGCCTTAAGCGCGTCCTCCAGTACCAAAAATTCACGGTCACCTTCTGGACCCCAGGTCCCATGGACAACATCATTTTTTTTTTCTTGCCTGCTGCCACCTTGAGGCATTTCAAGGACCCTGGATCTGCCCAGGGGATGCCTGTTACTGTATCTACTTTATGGGAGAGGCCCTGCTGCCTCCCTGAAAGTCCTGTAGGTCCCCTCTCCCCAGCCTCATCCACAAGGGACTGCAGCTCGGTTCTGACAGCCTCACGCCCTGGGCCACGGGACGAAAGACTGTCAAACCTGCACAGTCCTCTTTATAGCATGTGCTGCCCTCAGTAGAATGATCCTTCATCAAATTCCATTTCTTTAGTGGTCCTGGGGGTTCCCTAGGGGCCCAGTGGTGAAGAAGTCACCTGCAGTGCAAAAGACATGGGTTCGATCCCTGGGTCTGGTAAGTCCCCTGGAGGAGGGCATGGGAACCCACTCCAGTATTCTTGCCTGGAGAATCCCATGGACAGAGGAGCCTAGCGGGCTACAGTCCATGGGGTTGCAAAGAGTTGGACACAACTGAGCGACTAAACAGTCCTGGGGGGTGCTGTGCATCTCCTGCACGTGGCTTCCCACATGTTAGGTGTCAGGAATTTGGCTCCTATGAGGAAGGGTCCTCATTTACCCACGGGGGCGGGGGGGGGGGGCAGACACTCAACCCCAAGCTAGAAGCTGCTTGAGATCTCCCAGCCTCCCCCCTGGCTCATCCCTTTCAGGACCAGTGAAGGGGGTGAAGTTGCTGGAGATGAGTGGTTGGGAGCGGAGAGATACCTTTACCCTCCACGTTCTGAGATTTTTTTTTGTTGGAAGAGACAAGACATGGAGGAGTGGACAGAAATTAGCAGGGCGGTTGTGGAGTGATTTGAATGTGCCTGTGATGGCCTGGCCCTACCGGAATTTACCAGCCCATCTGCACAATCAGTTCAGGCCTGGAAAGTGTGGGGGGGAGGAGTCGGGGGTTGGGGGGAGCACAGCAGAGGTTCAGAAAGTGAGGGTGCAGAAAAATCTTTGGTGAGAAAAGTCTGGTGAGATGTCTGCAACGGATGCTTGTCTGGCAGTGTCCAGGGAAATAATTTGTCTGCCAGGCAGGGGAACATGGCTGACGGCAGAAGGTGCCTTCCTTTCCCTTGGGACCAAGGTCCCTCCAGCCGTGTGACCTGAAGGCTACCGTCCCTCCGATGCAGGGGACAGTGCGGGCAGAGATTCGGGTGTTATCCAGACCCTTGTCTCTTCTAGAAGCCAGTGGCTTATCCCCTGAGCCCTGCCTCGGAGACGACGGTGCCTGTGTCCAGAGCCTTTTTCCAGACATGGCTCAGACTCTGATCTGGCCGAGGGGAGCGGCCTCGTGGCAAAGGCTTGGACAGTTTCCCCTGGGAACTGTCTGGCAGGTCTAATGAGGAATGGCTCTTTGCGTTTATAGAGCGCCTTTCATCTGCGGCGCTCAAAGCTGCTCCACAAACAGTAATTAACTCTCAACACCTGTGAGGCAGGTGAGTCTGGTCAGCCCCATTTGCAGAGATGAGGAAACAAGAGGTTTGAGAGGCTGTGCTGAGCCACAGCAGGAGCTGGGGGTAGCTCTGGGTAAGGACCAGCATGCTAGACTCCCAGCGCCCTGACCACAACGTCGGGAAGCCTCTCCCTGCTGGGGAGACACCCCCACTCCCGAGTCTGGGATCTGAAGGCAACGAGGGAGTAGGGATGAGACCACAACATGGCTCCCTTCTGCCCTCCAGTAGGCAGCCTGCCACCTCCTGGGCCCGCCAGTCAGCTACGAGGATGGGTCCTGGCCTTTAAAATGCAGCATCCTCAGGCGGGTCTCTGCCCCCGCTTGGGGCCACATGTGTCCCTTCCAAGTGATTGCTGGAACCAAGGATGCTACGAGCTGTACATGACTAACCAAGGAGTCTGTGGCCAGAGGGGGCAAATAAATGGTGGGCAGATCCTTGGAGCTGTTCCGTAGCTTCTTATTCCAGCACCCAGAGCTGGCGGGGACCGATTCACGTTACCAGGGCCTTTCACTGATAGCAGCGCCAGGCCGATCGGTGTCTCCGCCTGGGCGCACGTGTAAGGGCCGCCATGCCTGCCTGCTGTGCCACCTGCACTGCAGAGACCAGATGAAACAGGGCTTCAGATGGATGGCTGGACATTTCAGGAAATGCCTCTTTCGTAGCAGAGCCTGACCTGGCTCTGAGGGTGGCACTGGAGCCTCTGGGAGTGCCCCCTTTTGTTCCCAGGAGAGCCTGCATCTACCATCCAAGGGTCCCAGACAGGGAGAATGCCAGTGAGCCATCACCGGGGCTCGCCCTGACACATCGCCCTGGAAACTGACTCACATCTCTGAGTCCTGAGTCACATCCTGTTGTGTGTGCTGAGGCACCCAGAAGGGCATTACACCAGCTGCCCGTGGCTGAGGTGAACTTGGAGGGCACCCTGGGAACTGCCCTTCTGCCTCCCAAGCTGAAAAGGGGGTGCGGCGGTGGTGGGGAGATCCTCTAGGGAAAAACCCGGCCCCGCCCTGAGGGTTTATATGTTCACCACGTTGGCTTGGCTCTTTTAAAAATAGACACTGGGGCCCTGGCATGTACACAACTGTCTGGTCTTTGTTTTTAAGTGGCTCTGAAAGGTGACTGAAAGATCATGTCTTTAAAGAGGCCAGCAAGATAGCCAAGGAAAGGGCCTTCTAACTCTAACCAGCAACAGGGCCTCAATCAACCCTGGCCCATTGGGAAGCGAGGTTTTGAGGGTGCCCATAGACAGACTGAGTGTTCAGAGACCCAGGAGGCATCTCTGGCCATCCTCTCCTGTGGCCCTCCAGGAACATGCGGACAAAGTAGGACTTTTTTTTTTTTTTTTCCTTCTTCTTCTTCACAGAGAATAAGAGTTTTATTTTTAATTGGAGTATAGCTGCTTTACAGTGCTGTCAGTTTCTACTGTTCAGTAAAGTGAATCAGCTATACTTAAATCCCCCACTCCCCTTCCCATCTGACTGCAAGGACATCAAAGCAGTCTATCCTAAAGGAAATCAGTCCTGAATATTCATTGGAAGGACTGATGCTGAAGCTGAAGCTCCAATACTTTGACCACCTGATGGGAAGAGCTGACTCATTGGAAAAAACCCTGATGCTGGGAAAGATCAAAGGCAGGGGGGAGAGGAGATGACAGAGGATGAGATGGTTGGATGGCATCACCGACTTGATGGACATGAATTTGAGTAAACTCTGGGAGCTGGTGATGGACAGGGAGGCCTGGCGTGCTGCAGTCCATGGGGTCGCAGAGTCGGACACGACTGAGCGACTGAACTGAACTAAACTTCCCCTTTAGGTCACACAGAGCACAGATTACAGTTCCCTACAGTAGGTTCCCATCAGCTATTTTATATACAGTGTCAATAGTGTCAATATACACAGTATATATATGCCAACCCCAATCTCCCAGTTCATCCCAGCCAGCCCCCTGTCCCCCTTTGGTGTCCATACAGTTGTTCTCTACATCTCTGTCTCTATTTCTGCTTTGCAAGTAAGATCATCTATACCATTTTTCTAGATTCCACATATATACGTTGCCGCTGCTGCTGCTGCTAAGTCGCTTCAGTCGTGTCCGACTCTGTGCGACCTCATACATGGCAGCCCACCAGGCTCTCCCGTCCCTGGGATTCTCAAGGCAAGAACACTGGAGTGGGTTGCCACTTCCTTCTCCAATGCATGAAAGTGAAAAGGGAAAGTGAAGTCGCTCAGTCGTGTCCGACTCTTCGAGACCCCATGGACTGCAGCCCCCCAGGCTCCTCCATCCATGGGATTTTCCTGGCAAGAGTACTGGAGTGGGGTGCCATGGCCATCTCCGACATATATGCGTTAACATCTGATATTTGTTTTTCTCTTTCTAACGCATGCACTTCGCTGTGTATGACAGCCTCCAGGTTTAAACTCTTCAAAAATCTTCTCTAGTTTCCTAAGGTGGAAGCTTATTGGTTCTGAATTATTCTTCTTTTCTAATAAATGCATTAAAATGTGATAAATTTCCCTCTAAGCACTGCTCTCGCTGCATCACAAATTGTGATGTTGGATTTTCATTTAGTTCAAAATATTTCTCTTGAGACTTATTTGACCTGTGGGTTATTTAGAAGTGTGTTGTTGAAACTCCAAGTATTTGGGGGATTTTCTAGCTGTCTTCCTGTCACTGACATTTTAGTTTAAATCTTTGTGGCCTGAGAGTGGACCCCTCTATGATTTCCATTCTTTTCTATTTGTTTAAGGTGTGTTTTATGGTCTATCTTGTGGGGCATGTTCCCTGTGAGCATGAAAAGAATGTGTATTCTGCTACTGTCAGATGGAGTTTTCAAAAGATGTTGATCGATAGCACTCTGCATCAACTGTACCCCAACTTTCTGCCTGCTTGATCTATCAGTTACTGAAAGAGGGCTGTGAGGATTTCGGCTGTAACTGTGTCTTTTTCTCTTTCTTGCTGTAGTCTTATCAGTTTGAATCTCATGTCTTTGGACATTCTGTTGTTAGGCACACACATACTAAGGATTCTTATGTTTTCTTAGACATAACATTTTTTCATCATGTAACTCCCCTTTATTTTATGGAATTATAGTTGATTTACAATGTTGTGTTAATTTCTGCTGTAGAGAAAAGTGATTCAGTATATAACTTTTTCATGCAATTCTCCTCTTTATCTCTTGAAATTTTCCTTCTTCTGAGGTCAGTTTTATACAAAATTAATACAGATGCTCTGGCTTTGATTAGTAGTAGCCCAGACTTTTCCCTACCCCTTTACTTTCAGCCTGAGGCTTTATATTTAGTTTCCTTGTAGACAACACATAGTTTCGTTTTTAATCTGCTCTGACAATCTCCTTCAGTTGACACATGCATTAGACCGTTCATATTTAAAGGGATCACTGGTATCACTGAATCAACATGGATCATGTTTGTAATTGTTTTATATTGGTTGCACCTGTTCTTTCTTTTTTTTTTTTTTTTTTGGCCTCTTTTTAGGCCTCCTCTGGCTTTAACTGAGCATTTTATATGATTCCATTCCATTTTATCTCTGCTTTTGGTATATCAGTTATACTTTAAAAATGTTTTTAGTGATTGTCCTCAAGTCTGAAAAATACATGTGTAGTGAATGTAAGTCACCGTCAAATAACACAAGACCACTTCTTCCTTCCAACTTCTGTAATTCATGTCACTTACCCGTATCTTACAACCACCTGACACATTACTATTATCACTTTAAACAGTTATCCTTCAGATCAGTTAAGAATATGAAAAGTAAGACTTCATCTTCATTTATTCTTCCATTCTTTATGTAGATCCAAGTTTCTTATTTTCCTTTTCCCTGAAGAATTTTTTTTTTTTTTACCATTATCTGCAAGGCAGTTCTGCTAGATAAATTAGCTCAGTTTTTGTTTGTCAGAGAATGGCTTTATTTCTCCTTCATTTTTAAGGAAATTTTGTTGAATATAGAATTCTAGGTTGGTAGCTTTTTTCTTTCAACATTTTATTTACAACATACTATTTTTGTTTGCATCATTTCTGGAGCAAAGTCTGAAGTAATTCTTACCAATGTTCGACCCTGGGTAAGCTGCTCCCACCCACATTTCCTTTTTGGTTTCTTTCAAGATTTTCTCTTTGTCTTTTTTTTTTTTTTTTTTGGTAGTTTCAATATATGCCTAGATGTAAATTATTTGGTATTTATTTTGCTCAATTGGTGTTCTCTGAGTTACCTGGATCTGTGGTTTGGTGGGTGTCATTAATTCTGGCAGGTTCACAAATATCCCTTCCACTCTGCTTTCTTCTCATTTTCCTTCTGATATTTCTATTACACATATATTACACATATTTGAAAATTTTCCTAAAGTTTGTGGATATTCTGATTTTTGCTTCTGTTTTTCTTTTTTATCTTTACCTTATAGTTTGGTAAATAGGGCTTCCCTTGTGGCTTAGTTGGTAAAGAATCCACCTGCAATGCGGGAGACCTGGGTTCAATCCCTGGGTTGGGAAGATCCCCTGGAGAAGGGAAAGGCTACCCACTCCAGTGTCCTGGCTTAGGGGTTGCAGAGTCAGACAGGACTGAGCGACTTTCACACTTTCACTTTCCTGATAGTTTGAGAAGTTTCTATTGACATGTTTTCAATTTCATTGAAATTCTTTTCTCACTCATGTCCAGGCTGTCGAAGAGCCCATCAAAGGTATTTCTCATTTCTGTTACAGTGTTTTTCATTTCTGGAACTTCCTTTTGTATCTTAGAATTTCTTCCCTGCTTACCTTAGCCATCTGTTTTTGCATGCTGTCTTCTTCAATGAAACTGAAAATATGTCAATAGAAACAGTGGCCATAATCAAGCAAAAATGTTAACTGGCGACATGAATGAATGAGGAAGTGAAGAATGTCATGAACCTAAGAGTGAATGAATGAAGTAACTCAGCATGATGATTAAGACAATAAGAAAGAGACTCTCTAGGCATCATACAGGTCTGGGACCTTCACTAATATCAGACTCTAAGTTCCAATGGGGCAGTGACATAACTGGTCTTACTCACAAATTAACACGTGTATTAATAGTAAGTTTCAAAACACTAGTTCATTTTGGTGGATTGACCTATCAAAGGCATTCCCTTTGAGAACAAGCAGCACCTCTCTGAAGATTGGCAGACAGTGGTTCTCTTCCTCAGCCTATGACTTTCTTTTCTCTATAACCATCTTACCCCCATCCCACTTCCCCTTCCTGGAATACACATATTTATTATTACAAGCACTGTTCTTCACCTCACATGCCCACCTTATTCTTCCCTAACTCTGATTTACATACAAGCAGACAGCATGCTAAGTCATTTCAGTCATGTCCAACTCTTTGCGACCCTATGGACTGTGGCCCACCAGGCTCCTGTCCATGGGATTCTCTAGGCAGAATTCTGCAGTGGGTTGCCATGCCCTCCTCCAGGGGATCTTCCCCAGCCAGGAGTCAAACCTGCGTCTCTTGTGTCTCCTGCATTGGCAGGTGGGTTCTTTACCATTGGCAGTACCTAGGAAGCTCCAGGGAGGTAGTGTTTGGGGCCTGTTTGAATTAAGATCCTGCACTGTCACCATTGGAAGGGGCTTAGCGATCATCTCCTTTCAGAGATGAGAATAAGAAAGTGTAAGCACGTGATCCAGGGCCATCACACAGACAGGCTAGAGGCCACTTCTCCTGCCTCCAGCCCAGGGCTCAGGTGCCCAGAGCACTGTCATTTCCATACCTGTCTTCATGTATTCATGTTGGCCCCATCACGGCAAGAATGTTAACTCAATGGTAAACTCACCATAAACCATATTATTGGCCTTTCATTTTGTTTTCATTATTAGTCCATGTAACATTTAGAAGAAAACACGTAAAACTCCCGACATGAGAAGCTCGCCATCACCACCTTCTGGCCCACCACTGCCAATGAAGTCAAACACAGTTCACTGTGGTCGCAGATATGAAAACTGATCAGGGGCTTCTAGTACTGCCCATCCATTCCCCACTCCCACCCCACTCCCAGCACTGAAAGGCTGAGTTGTGGTGTGAACTCAGAAGATGTTGAATTTGAAACCCTGTGTTAAAAAAAAAAAAAATCACAGAACCTGGACTTTAATCATAAAGATTATTTTACCAAAGCATATTTTTAAAAGGCTGTGAAACATTATGCAACGTTTGCATGGTTTAATTATGAGTTTAGAAAAGCCTAGCACAACTTTTTCACTACAGTAAAACATGACAGAGCATGAATCATGGCATAATACTTTATGCTTACTGTGGTTTTAGACGTGGGGTTAGGGGTGCTGGGCTGTCTACACAACAGGGCATGAATTACTGTACCGCAATTCACACCCAGAGGGCTTTATGACAATTATAAAACCTCTTTTGTTTGCTTTTTAAATGATTAAAATATTTGAGTACCATGTATATTCACTTAGTAAATACGTATATATCCAGGACATACACATGGCTTAATAGAAAATATCTGAGGGTATAATTTTTATTTTCACTTGAAGCAAAATCCTTGTAGCAATATGGGAATATCAAACAATCTGTTGCTATTTGTTTTCAATTACTGCAAGCACTGTTTGCTCTAAGATTATGCAGGATCTGCGACTGTGGTTGAGCACTTATTTTCCACTGAGCCTGGAGTGGACCAGTACTTTATTCCTTGCCATCCCCTCCCCTCCGATTCTCTCAAATTCAAATGGAAATAAAGACCTTTCTTTACCATTAGGTTTCAAAGATTCTAAATTATTTCCCCAGGTTTTTCAACATTCAAAATTAAAAGGTCAGGATTTTTTTTTTTTTTTAATTTTAATCGGAGGATAATCGCCTTACAGCGTTGTATTGGTTTCTGCCATAAGACAACGTGGATCAGTCCCCCTCCGCCCCATCACACTCCACTCGGTTGTTACAGAGCACTCGGCTCAGCTCCTTGTGTTGCACACCAACTTCACACTGGCTGTGTGTTTTACACGTGGTGATGGACACGTTTCAACGCTACTTTCTCAGTCCATCCCACCCTCTCCTTCCCCCACTGTGTCCACAGATCCGTTCTCTGTGTCTCTGTTCCTACCCTACAAATAGGGTTCATCACTGCCATTTTTTCTGGACCCCATATATACGCGTTATTAATACAACGCCTCTGACTTTCTTCACTCTGTGTAACAGGCTCTAGCTTCATCCACCTCACGAGAACTGATCAGATTCGTTCTAGGCCAGTGACTTCAAAGAAAAGAAAGAAGTCGATCAGTATGAGAGGAACCAGGGCAAGGACTGTCAGGAGAAGAGTAAGGATAAGAAGGTAGACTCGAGTCCCCAAATGCCTCATTCTGTCCTCCACTGTGATGGTTTCAAAGGCATTAAAGACGAGGGAAAAGTTAACCGCTGCAAGTGAAAAGCCCCAGCATTCTGCCCCCTCAGCAAGTGAGGGAGCAGAAGCGGGCACTGTTTAATGAGGAGTAATCATTTCTTTATGTGACGACGCACACAGAGCTTAGCAGCTGGCCTTTCCCTCAGGAACTCTGCTCTTTCTGTATTTACTCCCAGCACCCTGAATGCGTGGCTGTAAAGACCCCTGGGAGGCAGTGTTGTTTGCTGTCACCTTTGTCCACCAAGAAGGTGCGACACAAAGAGAAAACTAACGTTTGATCCTAAGACGGAAATATAAAGCTCTCCCGTGGTGGGACAGTGGTCAGTTTTTTTAATTTTCTTACACAGTTGATCTAAGAATAGAAAGGATTTTATTTTTTCCTCCTTTTCGTCTGCAAACAGTATGATGCTTTTGAAAACCAAGATGTCTATGAATTCTGGAGTCAAATTTACAAAATCCTTTTTACCTAAACCTTCTGAAGTCAGATTTTTGTCTCTTCTCTATCCCAGGAAGGCCTCTTTTAATGGCAGTCTATAAAATACTTGCTCAACATTCTGCTCTTTAAAAGTTGCAAACTTGAGGTCTTAACAACAACAACAAAAATTATAAGACATCTCTGTTAGTCTGGGATGACAGAACCAGCTCTGCACTGCCGGGTTTGTGAAGCAGTGATCAGGCCTTGCTGCCAGTTTCTCAGCCAGACTTTCTTATCAATTATCCCTGGGACAGAGATCACCTGTACAGAAAACATTAAACAGCCATGGAATAGTCTTGTCCAAGGTGCCAAAAAAAGACCCAAACCCTTGCATTCTTTTCTGCTTACTGAGAATAGAGACAGGTGATGACCTGATGATGACTGTAATTATTGGTAAACCTGGGCAGTCAGTGTGTACAGCAGGTCAACAGTTTGAATATTAACACTTCCACCTGGAAAGCATAACCAGCTCCTCTCATCGTTGTGTGTGTGTGCTCAGTTACTCAGTCGTGTTCGACTCTTCATGACCCTGTGGACTGTAGCCCGCCAGGCTGCTCTGTCCGTGGGATTCTCCAGGCAAGAATACTGGAGTGGGTTGCCCTGCCCTCCTCCAGAGGATCTTCCTCACCCAGAGATGGAACCCATGTCTCCTGCATCTCCAGCACTGGCAGGCAGATTCTTTACTACTGAGCCACCTGGGCTGGTGAGGTTACATAAAACCTTTGAAGGAATAATTAGCAGAAGAAAATCTTCAAGAGTTAAACATAAATTATGTATCAGTATCATTTGGGGGGGGGGCAGTATCATCACAAAAGCAAATACTTGGGACTTAAGGACGCTTACTAAACACTGGTAAGTAGGCCACAAACATGTCTAAGAGTTCAACAAAGATAGCTGTTTGGTTTTTTTTTTTTTACTAAATGCGTTCGTTTTTCAAATCCTGCCCCCTTCCATGCATCACTGACCTCCCCGATTCTCTGCAGATACGAGGCAGATCCAGCCGTCCCCACCGTGGTCCTACGATCAGTCCTACCAGTACCTGGGATCCATCGCCTCTCCCTCTGTCCACCCAGCCACACCCATCTCGCCTGGGCGGGCCAGCGGCATGACAACCCTCTCAGCCGAGCTTTCCAGTCGACTTTCAAGTAAGATGCTTAAAATATACTCTTTGAAGTCTGGCTGCTGTGGAAGTTTCTGGAGGCCAGACAAGATGCATGAAGGCAGGGGAGGGGGCAGTCATTTTTAACTGGACACAATGCAATTAAACACAACGCTGTCTGTCTCTTAAGTCTCACACCCATGCACTGATTTTCCTTGACATTCGGAGGCAGAGATTATGGATATGGAGGTAGAAGCAGCTTGGAAAAAGTGGATTCCTTGGGCCTTTTGGGGTGCTCACCTTTATCTGGCAAGCAAGGGTGGGAGCTGAATGATCAGTAATAGAAAAGGCCCAAGTAATCAGCTTCTTGAGTTCAGATGGGATGCTCCATGTTGCGGTGGCGAGCTCGCACAGGTCACGTGAATGGCGTGCTGGGGCACATGTGCAAAGGGATGCAGACCTACCCCAGTGGGACACTTCCAACTAAGAGCTGCTCACACCAGGCCAGAGGAACAGCCTGGAGAGCTCAGGTGTCCTGGCTGGCATAATTGTTGTTAATACGAGCTCATTAAATATTAGTCATTTAACCTATGGGACCTTTGGGCTTGGCACTCACCTTTGCTCGTGGGCAGGGAAACTGGAGTTACAGAGAAAAATTCCTTTGTTGAAAGCAAAAAGAAGCAACTCCCTGTTTGGGGCTTTGAAATTGGAGCTGGACCAAACTGTGAAAACACTTCAGAGAACTTCAGCTTTAGGAGGCCTGCGAACACACTCCTTGTGTGTTGGGGGGAGGGCGGCTGTTCTTGCTTTTCAATTCTTGGGATCAGATTATATCAGATTAAGGGGGCGGGCAAAGGGGCAAAGGCGTCACATCTGTCATTTTCAAGTACTGTGGGATGTTGTGTTCTGCGGACAACTGTGATTACCTGAGGTTTCCACCAAATGCTTTAGCTTCTTCTCAGAGCTTCACAGAATACCTCTCCAGGTCTCAACAGCAGCACTGCTGACCCTTGGGGCCGGATAATTCTTCTCCGTTGTGGGGGGCAGTGCTGTGTGACGTTGGGCCTTCATCAGTGTCTCTGGCCTCCAGATGCCAGCAGTACCCCCCGCCCCAGTCGTGACAACCAAAACTGACCAGATCCTGCCAGATGTCCCGAGGGCCGACACCGTCCCCCAGTTGAGAACTGTCTTCACTTGTTCTTGGGCGTGATAGTGAAATAGGGAAGCCAACTTACTTGCCCAGTTTCCACATTATTTTCGGCCACTGGTGCCAAGAATTTCATGGCACCTGCTGGGCCCAGGAGTTAAGGGACTGGGGTAGGAATCATGAAGTCCGCTCAGCTTGTTACTACAGCAGCTCTGTTCCTTTGGGACTGGCGGTCTTTTATTGTTTCTTCTTCTTGGTGGCACTGTTCTGCCTGCTGGCTATGGCCTACATCTGAAGCAATGACTCTTTTCCTTGGACGTGTCCCTGCTGTAGGTCCTGTCCCTTGGAACGTATATCACAAGTCTTCTGACTTGGTCAGCACCCAGGATCTCCAGCACCTTATCCCTTGGGGCCAGCTGCTCTGCTGACCAGTTCAGAGGGGAGGGTGACTTCTTTTTTTTTTTTTTTAATAGGAATGAGTTAACATGTGCCCTCCCCTGTCCCGTCTCACAGTTATACTTCTGAATAGCCTGGACTTCAATTAGCCAGGGAGTCGTGGAAGGGCGTTTTTACAGCCCCAGGGTGTGAAGGAGATAAAAGCCAGGTCCCATTTCGGCACTCAAGCCTAACCCTGCTGCTGTCTTGGAGGGTGGACCCAGGAGAATTCCAGGGGCGCTTTCACCAGTGGCAGCAGAGAACAGCATGGGAGGCTGCTCTTCAAGTTGGCAGATCTCCCTTTGAGAAATGGAGCCCGGAGTCCAGGCCTGAAGAGTGTCATCTTCCACCTGGAGGCAGGAGGGGGTTGGGATACTTAGAAGAGGCTACTTTTGCTTTTTTTTTTTAATGCCTAATCAAGTGAAGTTTTATTTTTTTCTTTTTCTGTTTATTCTTACTTTTGTCACTTCATTTTTTTAATTGAAGGGTAATTGCTTTACCAAACTTTGTGGTTTTTCTGTCATACATCAAGAATCAGTCATAGGTCTACCCATCAATGCTTTGAGAGCCTGTCATAGTTCGCAGCCCACTTTCCTTGAACCCTGCCCCCAGCTAGCTTGGAGCGCCCCAGCCTCACCTGAGCTTCCTTCTGCAGGAGGGACCTGCACTCTGTATCTTTCTTTGCTTTGCAGACAGACTCCACAACTTGTCTGCAAAGAGTTGTCATCTGGAGGTTTTTTTCTTTTCTTTTTAAATAATGTTTAGCTGCCAACCTGGGCGACAGACAGCAAGCATTAATCTGAGTCATGCGAAAGATCCTTTTAAGGCAGCCATTATCTGCTCAGGCTGTTTAATCCTTTGGGGGCAGTGGGAGGGGCCCGGCATAGGGCAGCTTTCATCCACGTCAAGCTGCAGAAGGAAGACTTTTAGCTGTCATGGCAAATATTTAGCCCCATCGGTGGGGCAACATTTCCAACTAAAATACCTATACCGCCTAATCCCTAGATATCCTTCTCTTTTAAAAGCTCCCTGTGATACTCAGGGGCCCCCACTTCTGCCCACACTGCTCTTGAATAAGGGAGCACCAGGCCAGCTGAAAGGACAAATGAGTTAAGGCCAGGGGCACAGTGAACTGTCCATGACTGGTGGGGCTTGCTTGGGTAGGGGGTGTCAGGCTGGACATAAAAATGAGAACAAGTATTTGAATAGGTCATTTGAATCTGAGCCTAACTCATAGGCCGAAGTTGTTTCATCATCACAGTGTGTGTTGTAAAGGATAAACTGGCACGTTGGATGGTCTTTCATAGTCTGACACTGGTACTCTGTGGGCAGAAGAATCGCAAGCAGCATCTAAGATCTTTCAGACATTCTGCCCACAAGTGAAAGAACTGTTTTCCCCTGACAGCTGAGACCGTAACATCATTCCATTACTTATGTCCGTGACAAATCACGGGCTCACTCGGGATTCCGGTAACTTGCAGCCATCACCAGGTTACCACATAGTAGTTGGAACAGACTGGCAGAGCATGTCCAGACACCGTCGTGAAACAGGGTGACCTTTCATTCATTTTCCAGTGGATTCACCTTTTTGTCTCAGGGCAAATGAAGCAAGAGGAATCATGGGTGGAGTCATTTATTTGTGTCCGGAGTATTGCATCATATGACAACAAATTGATTGTGTTTGCCTAATGCTTCTCCCTGACTATAGAAATCTAACTGGAAAAATGGAGTAAAGCTTCCTGTTAACTCTCAAGCATGTCACGGCTCTCTGTGCGAACACAAACAAGTGACACAGGGCTTGCTCACAGATGGCCCCAGCGGGCAGGGACAAACCCTGTGGAATGGGGTGCGGCCTGGCTTCAGGACGAGCGAGAGAGTGTCCGTGGAAGGGCGGCCCTAGAGCCGCTGTCAGTTTACAGCTTTGTCCCTGCCCACATGTCTGACTCGCTTTGAAAAGATTAACAGGACTGTTTGTTTGAAAGTCAGACTCCTGGTTTCCTCATTAGTGGAGAGATTTGCTGCAGACTTTGGTTGTTTCTATAAACTTTAATTACCTCTCTGATGAGGAGTACATCCCCTTATCACAGGCACCCCAAAGTTAGAGAGTGCATTAAGAGGAAGGGGGGAGGGGGAAGAGAGAGAAAACGAGAACACTAGCTCTCCCTGCTGGAATAATAGGCTTGAAATATGAGGAAGTTGATCAACAGCCGAAGCTGTCCAAAAACAGATTAATCCACCCCGGTAGCTTTCCTTTCAGAGCAAGCTTTTGGCTCTGTCAGGTTTCTCTGTGGGCCTAAACACAAAGGGACCCAGGCCACATGCCATCTTGAGCCTGGAGTTATTTTGTATGTTGATTTGAGAACTTACAAATTTTAAACATTCAGTTCTTGCTTCTCTGCTTTGTTGCTGCCTTTTGGGTTTGCTGACATAAAGACTACAGTCCTGGCCTGGTCATTTAATGAATAATTCTGAGGAACAGAAACTCCCCGAGGACACCATCCTACATCGACAGTAGGAATGTTGTCTCATCGGAAGAGCACTTTTGCCCCCCCCCACCCTGCCCCCCAGCCTCACCCCTACCCCCAGGGCATTTGGAAGGTCAGGACCTTGTTGGTTGTCCCAGTGGGGGGAGTGAGGGCACTACTGACATCTGGTGGGCACAGGCCAAGGATACTGCCAAACATGCTACCACGCACAGAACAGGCCTGCACAGGACAGGCCCACATCACCCCATAGAGCTGGCCCCCAATGTCAACAGTGCCACTGCTGGGAAACTGATCTATAGGATACAGGAAACCTGTCCTGGCACCCAAACCACCACCCCCCGCCCCCAAAAAAAGTTCCCAAGGGCAGCCTGTGATTAAGAGAAAGGCAGAAGGATGCAATGAAAGACTGCCAAAGCCTGTCTGTGAAAGGGTAAATGCCTAATCCTAACAAAATGAGTTTTATAGACCAAGCTTTGCCATTGCTGGTAAAACTTCAGCATGTATCAAAATGGAGTAGGTAAGTCAAGGCCCTGTGGCCATTCCTGTTAACAATCAAGTGATGCATATTAGAGAAAAGCATGTGAAATCGAGGCTGTACTGTTTCTAAAAATGTAGAACTAGTCTGAAGGTAGATGTGGAAGAGAAACAGATTGGTGGTTCATGGACATCCACTCCCAGCCACTACTATGGCATGCATTAGCTTCAATAATAGGAAACTACCTATTTTTAACTATTGCAGGCCTATAGAAATGGCAAATTTCTAGGATTCAACCTAAATATTATGTATAACATATTAAAATGTTATTACATGACAGTATCATATTATGTATACGCACATGCTAAGTCTCTTCAGTCGTGTCTGACTCCTTGTGACCCTACAGACTGTAGCCCTGCCAGGCTCCTCTGTCCATGGGATTCCCCAGGCAAGAATACTGGAGTGGATTGCCATGCCGTTCCTCAGGGGATCTTCCCAACCCAGGGATCGCACCCATGTCTCTTACATCTCCTGCATTGGCAGGCGGGTTCTTTACCACTAGCACCACCTGGGAAGCTCTCTTTGGGGGATATATATATTTATATATATTCTATTAATATTAATCTATTAATGCATCTATTATATTAATAGTTCTTCTAGTGTTATACTGTTTTGTCATGAAGTGAAGTGAAGTGAAGTGAAATGAAGTGAAGTCACTCAGTCGTGTCCGACTCTTTGCGACCCCATGGACTGTAGCCTACCAGGCTCCTGCGTCCATGGGATTCTCCAGGCAAGAGTGCTGGAGTGGGTTGCCATTTCCTTCTCCAGGAGATCTTCCCAACCCAGGGATCGAACCCGGGTCACCGGCATTGCAGGCAGATCTGAGCCACCAGGGAAGCCACTGTTTTGTCATATATTGTTATAATAAGACATTAATACTGACATATTAATATGTTGATTATATAGAGAGGTGACAAACTTTTTTCTGCAAAGGGCCAGATACTAAATACTGCAGACTTTCTGAGTCCTACAGTCTGGCCCTCCAGTCTCTGCCATGACCACTCTGAAGTGGTGACTTAAAAAGTAGTCATAGTTAATACTTAAAAGAACAAGCGAGAGTCCTTTCAATAAAACTTTATTTATGAACACTGAAATTTAAATTTCATATCATTTTCAAGTCAGGAAAAAGTCTTTTGATTTCCACCCCCCACCCCCAACCATTTAGAAAAGTAAAACACATCCTTAAGACTGTGGGCATACAAAAACTGGTAGCAGGTGAATCTGGCAGGTGGGTGTGCAACCTCAGAGTTACAGCAATATTTGTTTATATGAAATCAGTTATATCTGATATGTTTATATTAAGCAAGTATGACTACATATTACATTATATTACAACCTTATTACATTGCATGAGATCATATATTACCTTGGAGAAGGTAACGGCAGCCCACTCCGGTGTTCTTGCCTGAAGAATTCCATGGTCAGAGGAGCCTGGAGGGCTGCAGTCCATGGGGTTGCAAAGAGTCGGACACGACTGAGCGACTCACTCACTCACTCATATATGGCCATCTTCATCATACCTGCTCCCTGGACGGCAGCAGCTTTGTGGGAAATTCTCCTGGGCACTGCTCCCTGGATGGCAGCAGCTTTGTGGGAAATTCTCCTGGGCACTGCTCCCTGGATGGCAGCAGCTTTGTGGGAAATTCTCCTGGGCGCCGGTTGGGAGAGGGAAAGGGCGTGGCCTCCCTGAACCCTAATCTCACGATATTTCTCACCCACCACACAGCTGCGCCCGACCTGACGGCCTTCGGCGACCCGCGCCAGTTCCCTGCGCTGCCCTCCATCTCCGACCCCCGCATGCACTACCCTGGAGCTTTCACCTACTCCCCAACTCCCGTCACGTCGGGCATCGGCATCGGCATGTCGGCCATGAGCTCGGCCACGCGCTACCACACGTACCTGCCCCCGCCCTACCCCGGCTCGTCGCAGGCACAGGGCGGCCCGTTCCAGGCCAGCTCGCCATCCTACCACCTATACTACGGCGCGTCGGCCGGCTCCTACCAGTTCTCCATGGTGGGCGGCGAGCGCTCGCCACCACGCATCCTGCCGCCCTGCACCAACGCGTCCACCGGCTCGGCGCTGCTCAATCCCAGCCTCCCGAACCAGAGCGACGTAGTGGAGGCTGAGGGCAGCCACAGCAACTCCCCCACCAACATGGCGCCCGCCGCGCGCCTCGAGGAGGCCGTGTGGCGGCCCTACTGAGTGAGGCTGCGCACGCGCGCTCCGTGCGGCCGGACGTCGTCCCGGAGGCGCCCGTCGGTGCCCAGCGTCGCGTGGTGGAGAAGCCCGCGCCGGCCCCGCGGGGGATGCTCGCCACCTGCCAACTGCCTGTGGTCGCCATCTCTCGCTTCTGAAGTCCGCGCAGTTCGCCGCCGCTGTGGGCCCGTCTCAGATTTTTTTCTTCTAACCTGACGCAACTTGAGGGTGTCCGGTTCACCGCCCTGTGGGCACTTCGTTAAGGCAAACAGGAAGATTCCCGGAGGGAAACTGTGAATGCTTCTGATTTAGCAATGCTGTGAATAAAAGAAAGATTTTATAACTTTGACTTCACTTTTTAACCAAGTCGTTTATTCCAAAGAGTATGGAACTTGGGGTTTTTTTGGGGAGTGGGGGGGAAGGGCGGGGCGGGCAGAGATGCAACTCATTCTGTTTGGCATCTAATTCATATTTTTAATTTTCTTTTCCAGCACCTTATAAATTGCAAAATGTGTATTTGCATTTGGGGTGGTTTTTTTATTTTTATATATATATAAATTTGAGCTTTGCTTCTTTCTTGCTTTGACGAAAGAAATATGATTCCTTTTTCTGTAAGTTTTATTTAACTTTTCTTTTGGACTTTTGGTGTAGTTGTTTTTTTAAGAAACAGCTGCAGCTTTGGGTCATTTTCAACTACTGTATTCCCACAAGGAATCCCTAGATATTTATGTATCTTGATGTTTAGACACTTACTTAATGTGTTGATACTTTTTTATTATTTAAATGTGCTTATATTAAGAAAAATATCAAGTACTACATTTTTTGTTTTTGATAGTAGCCAGAGTTAATTGTATCACATTGAAGAAGGTTGGAAAAAAAAAAAAAGATGGGTAATGTGATCACTTGGTTATCTAAATATTGTTTACATTAAACTCCCTTTAATGTTAATTCAACGAGTCAGTAGCTAATGCAGCCATGTTTTTATTAGGCTTTTTAGATACTGAGGGTCACTCCAAAGATCTGAAGTATGGAATTTTCTGCTAAGCTCAACAAAGGGTCTCATACCTGACTCCCTCCCTTCAAATCTGGTTCCAGAGGGTTGGGGTAGATGCCAATGATTGCACCTCTGGAGAGGATTTATTTTCTGCCTAGGGGGTTTGCTCACTCCATGGCCTCTTAATAATGTTAGACATGCTTTGTAACAGAATGATTGCAAAGTAAGCTGTGTGGAGGAATGGTATCCACATGGACACCGAATGAATGAATTTAGGGGTTCCTTAATTGCTCCATTCTGGGGTAGGAAGCAGATCATCTGAACCCAGAGTTCAGATGTTTGTTTAGCTCCAAGGAGATATTCCTCTTGATACTATACCTGTTGGTTGATGCAGAAGAAAGCTTGTGGCTGTCCCCCAAGGCTGGGAGTGGAAGGGACCGGATGCCTTTGACAGCCGAGGTGTCCAGGTCAGTTTTCATAGGGTGGGCCCAGAAGCAGGCCCGAACAAGCCCAATTCCCTCCACCTGCCTCAGTGAAGTCGTGTGGGGAGGGTGTCATCCCACCCGTGCAGGACCCATCCCATGCTGCTCCTTCCCCACCCAGCTTTGTATTGCTCTCACCAACCGAGACCCTACCCTGTAGGGTGTGTGCACTTTTGCTGGTGCATCAGCGTGACAGGAAAAGATTCATGTCACTGCCCATGGCTACAATTCAAACATATCCAATGTCACTGTAAATTTTATGGCACTATTTTTATTGGAGGATTTGGTCACAAGGCAGTTGTTGTACAACTCATAAATACTAACTGCTGATTTTAACATATGTGTGCTCAAAATGATCTGGTGGTTATTTAATGTACCTCTTAAATTAGTTGAAATGATTTCAGGTCAACTCTGAAGAGTATTTGAAAGCAGGACTTCAGAACAGTGTTTGATTTTTTATTTTATAAATTTAAGGATTCAAATTAGAAAGATCTTTGGCTGCAGGCAGCAAAACAGCTGGTCTTATTTAAAACAACTTGTTTTTGAGTTTTCTTATATATATATATGTATGTATTGATTATTTGTTTTACACAAATGCAGTAGCACTTTGGTAAGAATTAAAGAGTAAAGCAGTTTGTGTTGTCAGATCGTTCTTATCTAGAAAAGAGCTAAAGCAGATCTTAGAGAAACTCAGAATATTCTATTTATTTTCATTTTAGACATAATTCTCCCTCCATAAATCATTTTCATGTTTTATTCTGTATACATTTATTGCAGCAAAATTACCCTCAAATGTCAATAGATTTCAATTTTTTTTATATATCTGAAAAGGACCATTAGCCCATTCACCCCCAAATTGAACTTGTGTTCTTTTCAGCACATTGCCTTATCTGACCTGACAAAATATTGATTAAAAAATGAAGGAAAAGTATATTTTTCAGTTTAGTTCTGGTACCTGAAGATATTCCAACTCAAAATCAGCGTAATGCCCTACAAGGGAAATCATACAAATCTCTCACATTGAATCTTCACTTTCAAAGCCATGTGTGAGGAGAGCTTGTCACTTTGTTGTAAACCCACAGGTTTAGCCATTCAGAGATTCACAGACCATTACCAGCATATATAGTATTTAATCTCTCCAGAAAGAAAAAGTTAAACCTTAGTTGTTTCAGAGATAAACCTCATACTTAAAGCATTCCCCCCCTCCCCGCCCCCTGAGGAATTCCATTCTAATGCCTTCAGGTAAATTAAGGTGGTCCTTTCATCAAGTAGACCCTTAACTTAAGCCAATAAAGTAATAACTGGATGTATCTGGGAGCATTGGTCCAGAAGAAGATTAAATAAGCCATCTCTACTGCTTGTAAATGCCCTTATTTATAAGTTCAACATAGACACATATTTCTGTTCTTTTTGTTTTTCTAACTCTCTAAAAATACTTACATTTTTCTTCCTTTCTGCCCCCACTAAACATCTCCGTCTTTCTCTCTCCTCTTACCTCCTCTGTTCTCCAACTTTATGTAAGGAAACAGCACTCACACCCATCCTGACACCAAACACAGGACTGGAGGAGCTGCACTTTCCCTCCCTTTACATAAAAGCATAGTGAGTCAGCCTTTCTCCTGTGTATGGGTTTCTTCCAGCAGAACGGAGACCTTGCCAACATTTTGGATCTACTTGCTTTCTGAGTGCAGCAATAGAAGCCTTCCTGGGCAAATTACAATCAGTGAGTTAAGAGACAGACTTTCTGCTGCCTAGGGTTTCTGTGCAGATAAACAGAAACGCTCTGATTAGAAAGGAAATGAATGGTTTCACTCGAATGTCCTGCAATTTAGGATTGCCGATTTCTCTCTTGAAATACCTGTTTCCTTGGGACATTCCGTCCTGGTAATTTCTGTTTTTTGATGTTTTTTGTTTTCTGGGGTATGACATGTTTGGAGTCTTTTATACATGAAAACTCGGTTTAACAATGATATCAGAAAATATTTTTCACATCTGAACAAAATGCTTTTTTGTTTACCTGCAGCATACAATCTTTTGGGATTTTTTTTTTTTTTTTTTTTGGTCTATTTCTTTCTTTGGGGTTTTCTGCTCCCTTTAGCCAGATCAGTATTGACGCTGATCATTTGGCTTTTTTTTTTCCCCTTCCGGAAGAGTTGCATCAACAAAGTTAATTGTATTTATGTATGTAAATAGATTTTAAGCTTTCATTATAAAATATTGTTAATACCTGTAATAATTTTTTTCCAATTTTTTGTGTTTCTAAGGACATTTTCTTATGTTTGCTAAATACTGTAGACAAAAAAATGCTTCTTTCTTTATTTTAGACTTAAAAACAAGCTACTTTTTATTCACTTTTGTAAAGAGCTAATAGCATGGTTCCAATTTTTTTTAAGAAGTTCATTTTCTGTTATGAGTAAATGAATGTGCAAAAAAAAAAAAAACTTGGTTATTTGTGATATTCTGGATGTATAAAAATCAATGGAAAAAAAAATAAACTTCCAAACTGAAATGACAGTATATAACACATCTGTTGAAAACGTCATAATGAGAAATGGTCACTACCTGCCTAGGCCCCACCTTGTGTCTATATGTGTAGCAGTTTCTGGATCCATTCACAAAGCATCCTGGGAATTGTGTGGTTTCTTTCTTCCTGGTACTGACCTGTGAACACTTTCTGCAAGGGAACTGTCAATCTTGAATTTTAAACGAGATGCGTTATGAGCGAACACCCCAGAAGCCCTTCTCCAAGGTGTTTCTAGGTAGCGCAGGAAAGCAGACACCCCATCGTGTGTGATCTACTCACTGCACGAAATCTGAGTGGCCGTCTCCTCTGCCAGGAGCATCCCTTTGCCCAGCCTGTGCAGGGCAGCTGGACTGCCATTGCCTAGGAACCAATGGAACCTTACTTTCTTTGCACCCCAGTTTATTGTGTAAATCCAATATTATAATTGGCAAATGGCAAATAAACCATTTGGCAAGTATGCATACCATATCACATTGGTTTTGTCTTTCTCTGAGAAGAAGAGCGGGGAAGTGAAGGCCCCTTGCAAGTCTGGAAGCCAAGGACTGTACCTCCTCCCAGGGCGTCCTACTCCTGAAAACACCATAGCCTTGGTACAGCCCAGGTTCCCAGGGTTGCTACTTTGGGTACAAAGGAACAAGGAAGCATGCAGAAATGCCTGTTCTAAAAAAGAAAAAAGATACAAGATAAAAGGGTATATGTTCAACCTGAGGCCAGGCACCCTTGCGTGCTAAGTCACATAAGTCGTGTCCCACTGTATGCAACCCTGTGGACTGTAGCCCACCAGGCTCCTCTGTCCATGGAATTCTCCAGGCAAGAATAGAGTGGGTTGTCATGCCCTCCTCCAGGCGATCTTCCCGAGCCAGAAGTCGAACCCGTGTCTCATGTCTCCAGCATTGGCAGGCAGGTTCTTTATCACTAACACCACCTGGGAAGCTTCCTAGGTACCCTTACCTGCTTCCATTTCTGTAAATTACACAAGTCAGCCTGGATGACTGTGATGAAGAGTTGCTTATAAGGATTCCACTTACCACCACCCCTGCACAAAAAGGCATATAAGGATTTCAGTCTCTAGACTGTTCTCCAAGGTGCCCCCTGGCCAAGATTTAGGCCAAAGGTCCTTTACATTTCTCGCCACTGCCACCTTACCATCCTAAGTGAACTGCAAGATGGCCACAAAGAATGTCAGGAACCAAAGCTGCTGCTGCTAAGTCGCTTCAGTCATGCCCGACACTGTGTGACCCCAGAGATGGCAGCCCACCAGGCTTCCCCGTCCCTGGGATTCTCCAGGCAAGAACACTGGAGTCGGTTGCCATTGCCTTCTCCGAGGAACCAAAGCAAGTGGGATCGAAAGAAATGACAGGTGTAGGAGGTAAATGGCTAATGAATAGAGGCAGGAAATTGGTGGAAGAATCAGATTATGTATGTTCAGAAAGGGAGCCTAGAAATAGAGCCACCAGAATCACGTACTCGAGAGTCAGACTGCCTAGGTTTGAGTTCCAGTTCTTTCTCACACAGAACAAGTTAACATGGCCTAGTTTTTCTCACCTGTAAGATAGAGTTAATACTGCTTTATGTTATGTAATTTAAATAAGTTAATATATATCAGACACTTTCAAGAGTGCTTGGGACGTAATACATGTTCAATAAATGTTAAATATATGAAGTGACATCACACATTATTAAACACGTGCGAACGTACTAAGTCGCTTCAGCTGTGTCTGACTTGCATCCCTGTGGACTGTAGTCTACCAGGCTCCTCTATCCATGGTGTTCTCCAGGCAAGAATATTGGACTAGGTTGCCTTTCCCTTCTCCATTATTAAACATGTAAACCATATCAAATGAAACATTTAAATGCCTTCTACTTTGCCCAATCCGTGCCTTGCTATTACTATTCACTGTTTTGTGTTCACTATTCCAGACTTTTTTCTATATCTATAATATATGCCACATAGTTAACTATACCTATGCAGAAAGGCATCAGATGATTAATATCTGATATTATGATATTATCATCTGATATTAGCATCTGATATTAGCATCTGATATCATCTGATATGATATGCATATCACTGCATAGATTTTTCACTTTGGTATACAACATGCATCCTTCCACATCAACCCACTTAGATCTATGTCATTCTTTGTAAAGACTGAACTGCATAACATCTCATGGCTTTACTCAATTTACCTCTTTCTTTATTAATGGACATTTAGATTGTTCCCACCGCCTTGCTATGAGAACAGTTCCCTGTATATATCTTAGGACCTTATGCAAGAATTAATTTTTGTGCATTGAAAAAAACACTGCCAATTCAAAACAGTTTTACATTTTGGCATGTATCTCTAGATACCTCTTTCAGAAGGTATTTTTAGATTTCTAGGGTCAGGGCTCTGTGCTTGGAAATAGAAAACAGAAACTTGCCAGATAGATGTTTGATTCCTGTCTGTAGCAAGTTTTTAATTCAAACCTTAGTGTCTGATGCTCCAAAGTGCTCAAAGCTTCCCAGAGGAGGAGTGTCAGCCTAAAGAAAAAATTACATTTTTCAGGCGCCTAATGCTACTCCAGTATCCTTGCCTGAAGAATTCCATGGACAGAGGAGCCTGGCAGGCTACAGTCCGTGGGGTTGCAAAGAGTCGAACATGACTGAGCAACTACCACTCACTGCAAGCTGGGCTCTGGCTTAACTACTTCATGTATGCTAGCTTATGCAGTTCTGACAATGGCTGCATGGAAGAGATCCTATTGTTGTCCCCATTTTACAGTCAAGGAGACTGAGATCCATGAGGCTAAGCCATTCGCATGGTCCCATGGCTATTGGAGGAGCAGTGATAGGAACCCTATCAATCCAGCTCAGGAGCCCTTGCTCTTTATCAGTCTCCTCTACTGAAGCTCTGAGGAATGCCGGACACTCCCTGATGAAAAAGGAGCTGTCTAGACCTTCAAGGGTGGCCTGTCCCTTCAAATAATGCCTCTGTCTTGCTACCATGGAAAGCAGAAGGGGAAATGTGCCTGTGGGAGAGTTTCTGGGTGAAGGGCGTGGAGCGTGGAGTCAAAAGGACTTCCATGGAGACCGTTCATCTCTGCTCAGTGCTCAAGACAGAGGAGAGGCTTAAGGTGAGAATTTTCTTCTCTGCAGGACTGAGTGTGTCAGTCTTCTGAGGGGGAGTCTCATCCGGAGTCCTCCACACCTTCCTATAAATTGGTACAGGCCCTGTGGAGAATAATATAGAGCCTGCCCTCCCTTTATCTATTTTTTTTTAATTGGAGGATAATTACTTTACAACGTTGCCTTAGTTTCTGCTGTTCAATGAAATGAATTGGCTATATGTACACGTATATCCCTTACCTCTTGAATCTCCCTTCCAGCCCCATCACACCCCTCTAGGTCGTCAGAGAGCATGAGCTGGGCTCCCACTAGTTCTTTTACACAGGGAACCTCTATACTGTTTTCCATAGTGGCTGTACCAATTTACATTCCCACCAACTGTGTAGGACCAAGTTCCTTCTTCTTATATAGATATCTCTCTTCTTGTATATGGATCCACTGTGATCCAGTATGACCTCATCCAGTATGATCCAACTTGACCACATCTCCAAAGACCCAATTTCCAAATAAGATCACATTCACAGGTGATGAGGGTTAGCACTTGAACGTATCTTCTGGGGGAGTAGAGTGCAGCCCACAACAAATGGGGATATGGCTACCGAAGGTGAGGAAGATGGGGCACCCCAAGGATGGAATGCTAGGTGTCAGGGAAGGAGTCACTGTGAAGAGACATGAAGGATGAGAAGGCAATGGGCCGTTTTAGGGACTTTAAGCAAAGAGGACAGGAAGTGCAAAGGCCTTAAGGCAGGACCTTACTGGGGGCATTTGAGATTCATCAAGAAGGCCAGTGGGGCCCAAGTAACAGGAGGCAGCATGACAGAAGTAGCAGGGCCAGGTCATGCACAGGCCTCATTGTGGGATTTTGGCTTTCTTCTGAATGAGAGGGTTTTGAGCAGAGGAGTGAAGTGAGCTAACACATGAGGTGGCTGCCTATCTGCAGGCACATCTTGGTACAAATTGAAAAGGGTGCCCTTTGTCCAAACAATGTAGCCTTGGAGCAAAGCATGCTTTTCAATGAGTGAAGCTGGCCTGGATTTCAGCTCCTGTTCACCTGTTCGGTCAGGCACTCCAGGCAGGAGATTGACTGCAGCAGAGGTGGCAGGGAATGGTTGGTTTCTGGATCCATTTTCAAAGGCAAGCCAACAGGGTATGATGATGAATTGGATCCAGTGTGTGAGAAAGAAAGGATTTGAGGACACCTTCAGGGATGTGGGCTTGAGAAACTAGAATAGAGTAGATGTTCCTGGAGATGGAAATTTAGGGAGAGTTGAGTTTGTCTAGGACCCCAGTCTCATGGTGGAGCAGGGGAAGGAGAGACTGGACAGTGTGCTCTTCACAATTTCTCCCAACAATGAAGCATCTGTCCAGGTGGAAACAAAAGCTATGAAAAAAAGTTGACCCACCTCGCTTGTTAGGCATGCTGCTTGAGTGTCACACATATGTGTGATAAGAAAGCAGAATTCCGTTTTCTGATATGTACTCCATGATCTAGATCTGACTCTTTGCAAATCCTTGAACTCTCCTCTGCACATTCTCATGGTCCACTTTGATAAGTGAGGAATTTCCTCTTCCTTTGGCCTTACTGTCCATGGGCAGGCAGCCCCACTGCAGGGCTCTAAGTGTTAGCTCACCTTCCTCTTATGCCAACCAGCTGGCACCCAAGGATGGAGGATGATTTCATGAAATCTGTGTGTACCTTGATTTTGGTGGCCGAACAGAATGGCCTACATGTTAAAACCTGCAAAAATAGGCTTCATACAGCTGAAATTCTCTGAATCTTTCTTGTGATATTGAAAAAAATCCCAAACCATGATATAAGATGCTTTTCAAAAAAAAGAGAGAAAGAAGGAAGGAAGGAAGGAAGGGAAAGGTTCACCCTGTTCTTGCCTCTAGAGTGGGGTCAGGTCAACTGATGGCTGAGTATAGGGCAACAGCTTGGTTCTGTTTCCTTCCATGGTAGGTTTCAAGCTTGGGCTCTGCCAAAGTGGCATGAACCTTTGGCATCTGATAGTGTCTTCCCTGGGGCTTCCCTGGTGGCTCCCTGGTGGTAAAGAATCTGCCTGTGATGCAGGAGATACATGTTCAGTCCCTGGGCCAGGAAGATCCCTTGGAGAAGGAAATGACAACCCACTCCAGTATTCTTTCCTGGGAAATCCCGTGGGCAGAGGAACCTGATGGGCTGCTGTCCATGGGTTTGCAAAAGAATTAGACATGACTTAGTGACTAAACAACAACAGAGCTGAAATATACCTGTATCTTCCCTCCATCAGTGAATTCAACAGAGTGGAAACCTGCTAGTTGCCCACTCTAGTATCCATTGTCCTTAGCAATAGATTCCCCTGGGCACATGACTGCCTGGATGAAAGACCATATCTCCCAGCCTTCCTTGCTGTTTGGTGGCCCATGTGATGAATTTTGGGCCAAGGTTATGTAAATGGTAGTTGAATGTGGCAGCTTCTGGAAAATCTTCTTAAAGAAGAACTGGTGTGTGTACCTTGCCCCTTCTTTATCCCTTCCCCAGCCTTGCTGCCTAGAATAAGGAGGTGATGCTCAGAGGGAGATAGCCACATCCCATTAGAAGGAGCTTAATGCCTTTGTTGGGATGATGGGAATCCTCATCCCAGCCCCAGGCGGCCTACCTCTGATTGCACTGACATGAAAAAAAAAAAAAAAAAACGCTGAATATTTATCTCTCACTTAAGCTACTCATCTGTGGGGATTTCTGTCACTGGAGGCAAACTTATTCCTAATTAACACACATATGAATGGTTTCCGTGGGGTCACCTCTGGCAGGAGCACTGGATAAGAGAAGTGTTTTCTTTTCTCCCAAATTCTGGTTCCTTCCAGGTTACTCAGAGTCTACAAATTAATGAGGAAATGAGAGAGGGTGGTATGGTGGTTCCAGAATCAACATAAGACGGGCAGCCTTGTGTCCTCATGGATAGCTCAACCCTAACTCTGCCCTTGGGTTTGGAAAACACAAAAATGTCTTTAGTTCAGTTCAGTTGCCCAGTCATGTCTGACTCTTTGTGACCCCATGGACTGCAGCACACCAGGCCTCCCTGTCCATCACCAACTCCTGGAGCTTATTCAGACTCATGTCCATTGAGTCAGTGATGCCATCCAACCATCTCATCCTCTGTCTATGTCATTTAATTAAAAACTACCTGGCCTGTGATCCATTTGCCTGAGAGAGTGAAGTCACCTTAAAATTCAACCCAGTTTCAAAGGTTTTGGCATTTTTCCCAGATGTCCCATCCTCATTTGCCATCCTGGTTTTTAAACTCTTGAATATGTGTAGCAACAATTCTGACTATTTTTTCATCTTTGATAAGCAGTGTGCAAATTTGCAGTGTTTTATGGATAATGTTTACCTTCCTGTATGTAACACATTTTCAGAATCTGTGCTCCTTAAACCTAATCAAATGACTTGAAACCTCCAAGCTTCAGCTTCCACAAAGATGCGATACAGATAAAAGTGTCCATTTAACTATTTTGAATAATAAACATGTCTGACAAAAAAAAATCAAAAGGAAGACGATAGAAAATATTGGAGGGGATGAGGAGCAACCACAACTCTGACACCTCACCACTGGGAATATAAATTAATTTTATGGCTTTTGGAAAACAAGTTGATGTTAACTCTCAAAAACCTGAATGCATACTTACCCAAAGTCCTAATATTTCTACTATTAAAAAAAAATACTCCATAAATCCCCTCACACACAACAGGAGATGTGTACAAATGCTAATACCAGCACCAACTGTGATAGCAAAAACTGGAAACACCCCAAGTGTCCATTAAAGAAGAATGGATAAATTGGATAAATAAGTTATGTTTTATTCTTACAATGGGATATTTGGATATGAAAGTGAATGAACTGTCATTGTATATAACAAGGTAAACCATGGGGGAAAAAAAAACAAAAGAATATATACAGTATAATTCCATTTTGGAGGAGGAAATGGCAACCCACTCCAGTATTCTTGCCTAGAGAATCCTGTGGACAGAGGAGCCTGATGGGCCGCTGTCCATAGGGTCGCACAAAGTCAGGCACAACTGAAGTGACTTAGCAGGCATTCATGCTTTGAGAAAGAAATAGCAACCCACTCCAGTGTTCTTGCCTGGAGAATCCCAGGGATAGAGGAGCCTGGTGAGCTGCCGTCTATGGGGTCGCAGAGAGTCAGACACGACTGAAGTGACTTAGCAGCAGCAGCATAATTCCATTTATATAAAGTTTCAAAACAAGAAAAACTAGATAATTTTTTTAGAGACTCATACATAGGTGTTGTAAAAAAAATTGTTGCTCAGTCGCTCAGTTGCGTCCGACTCTTTGTGACCCCTAAGAAAGTAGCGCATCAGGCTCCTCTGGCCATGAGGATTTCTAGGCAAGAATACTGGAGTGAGCTGCCATTTCCCTTCTCCAGGGGATTTTCCCAGATCAGGGGTCAAATCCAGGTCTCCTACGTTTCCTGCACTGGCAGGCAGATTCTTTACCAGCTGAGCCACTAGGGAAGCCCTATAAGAAACTTAGGAACTGATGAGTACAAAATTCAGCATACTGTTACATTTGGTGAGTAAAAGGAGGGACACTCGGAGAAGGCAATGGCAACCCACTCCAGTACTCTTGCCTGGAAAATCCCATGGACGAAGGAGTCTGGTAGGCTGCAGTCCATAGGGTCGCTAAGAGTCGGACACAGCTGAGCAACTTCACTTTCATTGTTCACTTTCATGCAGTGGAGAAGGAAATGGCAACCCACTCCAGTGTTCTTGCCTGGAGAATCCCAGGGACAGGGGAGCCTGGTGGGCTGCCGTCTATGGGGTCGCACAGAGTCGGACACAGAGTGAAGCGACTTAGCAGCAGCAGCAGCAGCAGAGACACTTGGGAGATTCTAGGATACAGCTGTGTTCTCTTTCTTTGCTTAGGTGGTAAATATGTGTTTTTATTTTATTATTATTCATAGAACTTAGTTCAAGTAGACAGTTAATGTGATCAAAACTCACTCAGTAGAGTTTGCTCTAGCCCAAAGTCCCCTTGGATCTCAAGAACCAAACTGTCATGTGACAAATACCTACCTGTGGTCACCATGGAAACCAGGTAAAAGAGTACCACAACTCACATTCCCCTTTCCAGTACCTGTGGCTCTTATACTCAAGGTAGAATTTATTGCTTCTCACGGATGAACCATCCCGGTCAAGGGAAGAGAAAAAAACAGCATGCTGTTGGGACCGAGAGTAGTCATGAGTGTTGAGTTCTATAGTTATTTGACTTCCTTTGAATGTCTCCCAACAACCACCAACCTCAACACCCTGACAATGGCCCTGCAGTTATTTATGAGCCCTCTCTAGTGGTTCCATGAAACAGAGGAAATAGGCCTGTTGTCCACAGGTTAACTCTCCAGATGTGGTTAATGAGTTCAGTACCAAAGAAGCTGTATACATATATATACATACATACATACACACATATAGGGGTGGCACTGAGGGTTAGGAGATACTTGGAGACCCTTCACTGAAGTAAAAGAAGGTGGCAAAAACAGATTTAATTCAGAAACAAAACATCCTTTCTTTTGGCTTTAATTGCTTCTTTCTTTCTTCACAAATACCTCACATCTGTGTAATGATTGGTTCAAGCCTCACTTAAAAAACAAGCCCTTAGCAAGATTCCAGTTCATTGGTTAACAAGGAAGGAAGAAAGCTTGTTCCATGCTGCAAGAAGTTTGATGTAATTGCCCTCCTCCTGGCCTCTTTTTGTCTAAACTGCAAACTCCTGTAGTCCTGAGACTCTGCTTGGATTTTCTCCCAATATTTGAATACATAAATATAGGTCTAGAAGTGCACTGCCCCTGTTTATGAGCCTTTTAAAAGATCAAAGAGTCATTTTCGGCTCTTGGGCTTGTCACTTTAAAACATACTTTACCTTTCAACGGGTGGTTCTTTCAGAATGGCCCATTAGGCTTTTCCCATCTTGTCTTAACACCGAGTCCTACAGTTTGTGTAAAGAAATGCCTTTAATGGACAATCCAACGCTATTCCCAATGTGTTAAAATGCCCAGCACCTCCCTTTAATGAAGCTGAATTTTAAAAAGTGCAGGTCTGAGCCTCCATGTATATCATTCTGAAGATGCCATAACTCTGACTCAAAATTGGCTGGTCGCACTGACAACAGAAACCATCACAAAGTCAGGAAAAAGAGAAAACTTACAAAACACCATTTCACTAGGTGTTGCCAGAACTTGAAGTGTAAGAATGGCTCCAAAGTCATGTACAGCCTGGGGACCTGGTCGCATTGCTTAACAGTCATGGTCCTACACCTTTACCTTGCGCTTTATTGGCGACAGTTTTACATTCAACGCTGAGTTCAGATCTGAACTTTGGGACTGCTGAAGTATTTCTTGCACAGACTAAAAGATGGTCGGCCAAAACTGAAGGATAAACAAATACCAGAAACTTTTGAGTTTTACGCATTTCATGACATCATAAACATAATTTAGGTTTTCAAAGACTTGATTCTCAGACGTGTACCAAGCTGCCTGTCTTGATTTATGCATCTGGTAGGTGAAGAGTAGATTTTGAAAGATTCCTGCCTCCAGTAATGACAGACTAGTGTGTTGCAAACACTCCTATAGATAAGAACTAAAAAAGACTTCAAAGGGTATATGTGTGTGTCTGAGAACATTAAACCAAGGGAAAAGAGACCTAAGGAACCAATATATTAAAAGCATACAGAGCCTCAAATTATCTCATAAAATGCTTATACATGAGGCTTAGGGTTCAACTGGATATCACTTGGTGCACCAAAAGATGTGACCAAATAACTGAAAACCAAGAGAAATCACCAATAAAAGAAATAGTCCCACAGGAATTATCAGCTCTGAACTTCAAAACATGTGATTAATAAATGCAAAAAAGTTAGATGGCTATGATGTTGATCGTTAGCAAAAGAAAAAGTGGACATTCTACAACTGAAAATACTTGAACTGAAATTAAGAAGTTAACCAATGAGTGTAATAGTAAATGAGAGACAGCTGAAGAGAGGATTAGTGAACTGGAACACAAGTCAAAAGCAATACCCAGGCTTAAATACAGAGTTAAGAACAAAAGCAGTGTGTACAGAACAGAGCACAGGAGACATAAGGTATTGGGTAAGAGGCCCGACACACGTGTAACCAAAATTTCAGGGGAACTATAGAACAAACTAACACAACATTGTAAAGCAATTGTACTCCAACTAAGTTTTAATTTTTCTTTAATTCCAGGGGAAAAAAAAGACAATAGGTAGATACAATATTCAAAGAGATGACACCCAAGAAATTTCCACAATAATGGCATCAAACCACAGATTTTAAAGTGTTTAAAAAAAAAAAAAAAAAAGCTTACAAGCAGTGTAAATACTAAGAAAAATACACTTAGGTACATCCTAATAAAATTCTTGAAAACCAAAAACAAAAGGTAAGAAACTTACTATCAGCCAGAGACAGAAGTAAAGACATATTACCTTAAAAAGAGCAACTATAAGCCTGACAGATAACGTTTAAACAGATAAAAAAAAATGATAGGGAATAATGGAGCGGTGTTACAAGTGCTAAAAGTGGCAAGTGCTGAAAGTATGCAAGCTTAGAGCGCCTTGCCCTTACACTCCTGACTCAAACATGTCACAACATCATTTACATGATAGAATAAAGACAGTTTCAGACAAACAAAAACAGAAAATGTGTCACTAAATAACACTACAGTACAAAGCAAGCACAAACAGAATTCTCTGGGGAGAAGGAAAATGATTCCATAGGGAAGCATACAATGCAGTGCAAAGCGATGGAAATGGTAGAACACGTGGGTGTGAAACGACTTGTGATAATAATGTCTTGTGAGGCTTAAAAAATATAGAGAAGTTTAAAATATGTCGTGATAACACTAAATCCAGAAAGAAACTTAAGGTATCTTAGGATCCTTGCTGCGGATCACAACAAAATGCAGAAAATTCTTAAAGAGATGGGAATACCAGACCACCTTACCTGTCTCCTGAGAAATCTGTATGCAGGGCAAGAAGCAACAGTTAGAACCGGACGTGGAACAACAGACTGGTTCCAAACTGGGAAAGTAGTATGTCAAGGCTATATATTTCCACCCTGCTTATTTTACTTAATACAGAGCACATCATGAGAAATGCTGGGCTGGATGAAGCACAGCTAAAATCAAGATTGCTGGGAGAAATATCAATAACCTCAGACATGCAGATGACACCACCCTAATGGCAGAAAGCAAAGAGGAACTAAAGAGCCTCTTGATGAAAGTGAAAGAGGAGAGTGAAAAAGCTGGCTTAAAACTCAACATTCAGAAAACTAAGATCATGACATCCAGTCCCAAAACTTCATGGCAAATAGATAGGGAAACAATGAAAACAGTTCAGTTCAGTTCAGTTCAGTCTCTCAGTCGTGTCTGACTTTTTGCGACCCCATGAATCGCAGCACGCCAGGCCTCCCCGTCCATCACCAAATCCCAGAGTTCACCCAGACTCGCGTCCATCGAGTCAGTGATGCCATCCAGCCATCTCATCCTCAGTCATCCCCTTCTCCTCCTGCCCCCAATCCCTCCCAGCATCAGAGTCTTCTTCAATGAGTCAACTCTTCGCATGAGGTGGCCAGAGTACTGGAGTTTCAGCTTTAGCATCATTCCTTCCAAAGAAATCCCAGGGTTGCTCTCCTTTACAATGGACTGGTTGGATCTCCTTGCGGTCCAAGGGACTCTAAAGAGTCTTCTCCAACACCACAGTTCAAAAGCATCAATTCTTCGGTGCTCAGCCTTCTTCACAGTCCAACTCTCACATCCATACGTGACCACAGGAAAAACCATAGCCTTGACTAGATGGACTTTAGTCGGCAAAGTAATGTCTCTGCTTTTGAATATGCTATCTAGGTTGGTCATAACTTTCCTTCCAAGGAGTAAGTGTCTTTTAATTTCATGGCTGCAGTCACCATCTGCAGTGATTTTGGAGCCCAAAAAAATAAAGTCTGACACTGTTTCCCATCTATTTCCCATGGAGTGATGGGACCAGATGCCATGATCTTCATTTTCTGAATGTTGAGATTTAAGCCAACTTTTTCACTCTCTTCTTTTACTTTCATCAAGAGGCTTTTTAGTTCCTCTTCGCTTTCTGCCTTAAGGGTGGTGTCATCTGCATATCTGAGGTTGTTGAGATTTCTCGCAGCAATCTTGATTTCAGCTTGTGTTTCTTCCAGCCCAGTGTTTCTCATGATGTACTCTGCATATAAGTTAAATAAGCTGGGTGACAATATACAGCCTTGATGTACTCCTTTTCCTATTTGGAACCAGTCTGTTGTTCAATGTCCAGTTCTAACTGTTGCTTCCTGGCCTGCATACAGATTTCTCAAGAGGCAGGTTAGGTGGTCTGGTATTCCCATCTCTTTCAGAATTTTCCACAGTTTATTGTGATCCACACAGTCAAAGGCTTTGGCATAGTCAATAAAGCAGAAATAGATGTTTTTCTGGAACTCTCTTGCTTTTTCCATGATCCAGGGGATGTTGGCAATTTGATCTCTGGTTCCTCTGCCTTTTCTAAAACCAGCTTGAACATCACGATGTTCACAGTTCATGTACTGCTGAAATGTGGCTTGGAGAATTTTGAGCATTACTTTACTAGCGTGTGAGATGAGTGCAATTGTGTGGTAGTTTGAGCATTCTTTGGCATTGCCTCTCCTTGGAATTGGAATGAAAACTGACCTTTTCCAGTCCTGTGGCCACTGCTGTGAGACAATTTATTTTCTTGGGCTCCAAAATCACTGCATATGGTGACTGCAGCAACAAAATTAAAAGATTCTTGCTCCTTGGAAGAAAAGCTATGGCCAACCTAGACAGCATATTTAAAAGCAGAGACATAATTTTGCCAACAAAGTTTCGTCTAGTCAAAGCTATGGTTTCTCCAGTAGTCATGTACGGATGTGAGAGTTGGACTGTGAAGAAAGCTGAGTACCGATGAATTGATGCTTTTGAACTGTGGTGTTGGAGAAGACTCTTGAGAGTCCCTTGGACTGCAAGGAGATCAAACTAGTCAATCCTAAAGGAGATAAGTCCTGAATATTCAATGAAAGGACTGATGCTGAAGCTGAAAGCAATACTTTCGACACCTGATGTGAAGAACTGACTTCTTGGAAAAGACCCTGATGCTGGGAAAGATTGAAGGCAGGAGGAGAAGGAGACAACAGAGGATGAGACGGTTGGATGGCATCACTGACTGGATGGACCTGAGTTTGAGCAAGCCCCGGGAGTTAGTGATGGACAGAGAAGCCTGGTGTGCTGCAATCCATGGGGTCACAAAGAGCTGGACACGACTAAGTGACTGAACTGAACTGAGAATCCTTGCCTCATTCATGAGTGGGTAAAAATTCTAATTTAAAGTAAGTTTTAATTCCACTGGTTCCAAATAGGAAAAGGAGTACATCAAGGCTGTATATTGTCACCCAGCTTATTTAACTTCTATGCAGAGTACATCATGAGAAACGCTGGGCTCAAAGAAGCATGAGCTGGAATCAAGATTGTTGGGAGAAATCTCAATAACCTCAGATACACAGATGACACCACCCTTATGGCAGAAAGTAAAGAGGAACTAAAGAGCCTCTTGATGAAAGTGAAAGAGGAGAGTGAAAAGATTGGCTTAAAGCTCAACATTCAGAAAACGAAGATCATGGCATCCAGTCCCATCACTTGATGGCAAATAGATGGGGAAACAATGGAAACAGTGGCTGACTTTATTTGGGGGGACTCCAAAATCACTGCAGATGGTGACTGCAGCCATGAAATTAAAAGATGCTTACTCCTTGGAAGGAAAGTTATGGCTAACCTAGATAGCATATTCAAAAGCAGAGACATTACTTTGTCAACAAAGGTCCGTCTAGTCAAGGCTATGGTTTTTCCAGTGGTCATGTATGCATGTGAGTGTTGGACTGTGAAGAAAGCTGAGTGCAGAAGAATTGATGCTTCTGAACTGTGGTGTTGGAGAAGACTCTTGAGAGTCCCTTGGACTGCAAGGAGATCCAGCCAGTCCATCCTAAAGGAGATCAGTCCTGGGTGTTCTTTGGAAGGACTGATGTAGCTGAAACTCCAATACTTTGGCCACCTGATGTGAAGAACTGACTCATTTGAAAATACCCTGATGCTGGGAAAGATTGAGGGCAGGAGGAGAAGGGGACGACAGAGGATGAGATGGTTGGATGGCATCACCAACTCAATGGACATGAGTTTGGGTAAACCCTGGGAGTTGGTGATGGACAGGGAGACCTGGCGTGTTGCGGTTCCTTGGGTGGCAAAGAGTCGGACACAATTGAGTGACTGAACTGAACTGAATGTCAAAGATGCATGTTGTAAGCTAGGATTCCCCAATGGCTCAGCAGGCAAAGAATCCACCTGCAATGCAAGAGACACAGGTTCGATCCCTGGGTTGGGAAGATCCCCTGGAGGAGGGCTTGGCGGCCCAATCCAGTATTCTCACCTGCAGAGGTCCATGGACAGAGGAGCCTGGAGGGCTACAGTTCAAAGGGTAGCAAAGGGCTGACCGGACTGAGCGAGCAACTTGGTGTGCTTGCAAACAACCACATAATATAAGTGCCTGACAGGTGGGGTTTTATTTTTTCACTATTGTCATGCAAGTGTCCTACTTAAGTTTTTGATTGTTGAGGCATCTACTTCAGAGATAGCTATGTCAAATAAACAAATTGCCAGCCAGGGACTAGATAAAGAGCCGGGCTGCCCTTCCCAGGAAGTTCCTTTTGTCTTCACGATCTCTGGTTCACTTGGATAACTATTTATTCTAATTGTTTTTCTCTTCCTATGCTCTAATTCTCACTCTTAGGCTTTGAATTCACCAATAAGGAATTAATCTGCAAAACCCTAAGCCCCCATTCTTGACTCCAATAAAAGCCAGGCCTGCTTGCTCATTCTCTCTCCTCCTCCCTCACACCCACCTTGCTGTGTGGCCCCAGGCATGCCATGTACTCTCCAAGAGTGGGGACTGATAGATCTTATCTCTTTTTTTAAAGTTTCCAAATGGTTGCTGCTGGGGGCTTCTTGCAGTCATAATGAGAAAGACTGGTCCAGCTACATCATTGGTTCTGAAAGGGAAGATGTCTGCAGGGGTCTGGACGTGGACCCAGGTGAGTGTCCTCTGGAATTTCTAGCTGATAGTATCACTACCATAAGCTGTGCTGTGCTCAGTAGCTTCAGTTATGTCAGACTCTTTTCAACCCCATGGACTGTAGCCCTCAAGCCCTCCTCTGTCCATGGGTTCTCCAAGCAAGAATACTGGAGTGGGTTGACATGCCCTCCTCCAGGGGATCTTCTTCACCCAGACATCAACTCCATATCTCTGTCATCTCCTGCACTGCAGGCAGTTTCTTTACCCTCTGAGCCACCTGGGAAGCCCATCCACAAGCTGAGTCAGGTGCAAATAACCAGAGTAAAAAGAGCAAAAAAAGGTATAACCAACAGAGTAAAAGAATAATAAGAAATAATTATTCCAAATAAAGTAAGAAACATAGCTGCTTAAGGAAAACTTAGCAGCTTGAAACAGCAAAGCATTTGATGTTTCATAGTTGCTGTGGGTCAGGAATTTGAAAGCAGCTTAGCTAAATGGCTCTAGTTCAGAACCTCTCATGAGGTTGCCATCAGGATGTCAGCCAGAGATGCTTCAAGGTAACTCATGCCTGAGGCTATTGACAGGCGGCCTCAGTTCTTCAAAAGGATAGAAGTAGATAGACTGCACGAAAACACTAACCAAAAGGAAGAATATGTGGCCACATTAACATCAAAATTTGTTTGAAGGCAAGAAGCATTACCAGATAAAAAGGAGCATTTCATAATGATACTAGCATTCTGTAGTGAAAGGATTTATCCTCTAAGAAATACATGCATGTGTGAGGTTAGTGGCTCAGTTGTGTCCAACTCTTTGCAACCCCTTGGACTATAGCCTGCCAGGCTCCTCTGTCCATGGGATTCTCCAGGCAAGAATACAGGAGTGGGTTGCCATTTCCTCCTCCAGGAAATCTTCCCAATCCAGGGATCAAACAAGCATTTCCCACATCTACTGCAGGCACGTTCTTTGACACCTGGGATATTAAGTAGATGAAAGATATTAAGAACAAATCTATGCTAATTAATGTGAAATTTTCAATGAATGAAAAAATTCCTAGAAAAATACAACCTACCAAAGCTGACATAAGAAAAAATGAAAACTCTAAATAGATCTCATGTCTAATTAAGTAATTGGCTCCATGATTTAAAACCTCCCCATAAACAAAACTCCAAGCCCATATATTTCATTGGTAAAAAATTTGTACACAATGGTGCTATTAATTCCTTAAGATTAATAGCACCAATTGTACACAGACTTTTTCAGAGGAAAAAAGAAAACACATTTCCCACCTCATTTTATGAAACCAGCATGACCTTGACACCAAAACCTGACAAGAACATTGCAGAAGAAAAAAGGCAAAGTACAAACCAATTTTACTCACAAGCCCAGAGGCAGAAAAGTTGGGCAAATAGTATAAAATTGAATTCAGCAATATAGAAAAGGATAATATATCAGATAAAGTTGGGTTTGCTCCAAAAATTCAGCCTGGCTTACCATTCAATAATCAGCCGATCTATTAGATTAGTATGAAGCATGGTTTATTTATACAATACTATACTAGACTTCCCTGTCTATCAATGCGGGAAACCTGGGTTTGATCCCTGGGTCAGGAAGATTCCCTGCAGAAGGAAATGGCAACCCAATCCAATACTCTTGCCTAGAAAATCCCATGGATGGAGGAGCCTGGCGCAGGCTACTGTCCATGGGGTCGCAAAGAGTCAGACACAAGTGAGCGATTTCACTTCACTTCGCTTCATACTATGCAGCAGTGAAAATCAATAAACATCTGCTTCTTCCTCACAAACATAAGGTTAAGAAGCTAAAAAACATACTGGATGATTTCATCTACATAAAGTCCAAAAATAAGTAAAAAGGTCAGGATAACTGTTACTGAGAGTGGGGTCCAGCTGTTTGCTGACCAAAAGCCCATAAAGAGGAAGGTTGGTGGAAAGGAAAGTTCACTTTATTTTGGAACCCAGCAGTGAAGGATTCAGAGGTGGGTGGGAGCAAACTCTCATTCAAAGGCCAACAACTCTCTTCAGACAATCAGTGGGCAAGAGCTTTAAAATGGGAATTTCTGGGGTAATTGTCGGAGGGAAGGAGCTACGTGCAGAAACAGCACAGTCAGCTCTGACAGTCTTCTTAAAATTGGTCATTGGTGGTGTGACCAGCATCGTCTTGATTGTTTTTAGTACAGTTAACCTTCAGTCTTACTGTCAATTTGTTCCCATATCTTTGAGTCCAGTTCTCGGAACTGCGCCAGCTTATGTTATGGCTACTGTCTTGTCACTACATAACTACTCCCACCTGGCAAAGGTTTCAGTATCTACAAAACAGCCCATGGGTTATGGCTCAGAATATTATCTATAGCCCTTGAGAAGGAACTAACAGTCCTTGACTTTGCTTAATGACTAAACTATTATTTTTTTTTTTTCCTGTGTGACTGCTTTCCTTTGCTTCTGCATTTTCTCACTTCTCTGATTAAACTTATTCTTTAACTAAAAGTTTTGCACAGATAAAAGGAAGGCTGAGGACATGGCCCACCATATCCTCAGGGGTAGGACGGAGGACCATAGCATCTGGATCTTTTTCATAACTACCTCTAGGAAAAAAGAAGGGCGTGGTGAGTGGGTGGGGGCATAGGAGAGGCATTTGAATATTGAATAATGTTCAATTTCTGATGTGGAAAATTACATTAAAATGTTTCATTTTGTAATAATGCATCAAGTTAAATTATGATTTGTGTGTCTTTTTCTGTATCTGTGTGTGTGTGTCCTCAGTCATCCCAACTCCTTGCAACCCCATGGACTGTAGCCTGCCAGGCTCCTCTATCCATGGGGATTCTCCAGACAAGAATACTGGAGTGGGTTGCCATGTCCTCCTCCAGGGGATCTTCCAGACCCAGGGATCAAACCCATGTCTCTTATGTCTCCTGCATTGGCAGGCAGGTTCTTTACCACTAGAGCCACCCGGGAAGCTTGTACTTCAATTTTAAAAAGAGTCTAAATGGATTTGAATGCCAGAACCAAAAGCTAACATTTGGATACCCCAAACCTAATAAACCAAGTTAGACCAAACCAAAATTGCATAACAGTTTACAATTCAAAAACATGTATTTATACTTAGTTGATCTTCACTGAATTCAGTCATCAGAGGTAGTATAGGGTATGGAAGAGGATATTACTATTATCCCCAGTAGACAGATGAAGAAACTGAAATATTGAAAAGCTCAGTGATTCATCCAAAATGAAACAGCTGCAATCACAATGCCAAGTCATCTAATGATAGCAGAGCCATCCAAAATTGACCATATTTTCCCCTTGGAGTCTAATTTAACTAAACTTATTTAATGATATTCATGAACATGGCTACACAGATCCCGTTGCTTTTAAAAGCTGGATCATCCTGTGTGGAATCATGGATGGAGTATATAGATTTTGAGTACCCTGTTATAAACTAACTGTGTTAACCTCATTGCCCTAAGCACTGCTTTCCTAATTACAAAATGGAATTAATAATATGCCTCTCAATAGTATTTGGGGAAAGAGTAAATTTGTTGTTGTTGTTCAGTTGCTCTGTCATGTCAGACTCTTTGTGACCACATGGACTACAGCAAGTCAGGCATCCTCATCCTTCACTCTCTCCTGGAATTTGCTCAAACTCATGTCCATTGAGTTGGTGATGCCATTCAACTGTCTCATCCTCTGTCTTCCCCTTCTCTTCCTGCCCTCAAGCTTTCCCAGTGTCAGAGTCTTTTCCAATGAGTCTGCTCTTTGCCTTAAGTGGCCAAAGTATCGGAGCTTCAGCTTCAGCAATTAGATGACACAGAAAGTTGCCCAGCATGTGCCTGAATGCAACTGGTGCACAGTCAGGTTCTTTCTACGCCTCCCTCCTCACCGCCAGCTTCATCAGGGAATTGAGTCATCTGCCTCAAGGAGATCAACCCAAAATTCTTTCAAACAATTGTGGGATAAGGCATAGAGGGACACCTGAGTTTATCTAATCCCGAAGAAGCCCTTGAAGATAAACCAGCTTATTCAAGGCCATTACTTAGTCAGGCACAAGCTAGCCTTAACAGCTAAGTCTAAAAGCTACTGAGGCTCCCCAAACTCAGATAAATCTATTCCCACCCCACCCCCACCATTATGACCAACCTTTTTTCCCCTCTGTTTCTGCTTTTATCCCAGCTGAAGGCAAGGGTGAGACAGGCAACCTCTATAGAAATCCCTCCAGATCAGCCTGTGGGAATAGAGGGTCGATACCAGGCAGAAGCAATCCCTCCCTCCTCTTTTCTTCCATTGCCTCCTACCTTTAATCTTTCTGTACACACGGTCGCACGTCACTGTGATCACTTGCTAGTTTACTCGCTGTCTTCTCTTGGGAGGGCGTCCCAGGTGGTTCAGTGGTAAAACAATCCTCCTGCCCATGCAGTAGACACAGGAGATGTGGGTTCAACCTGGGTCGGGAAGATCTCCTGGAGGAGAAAATGGCAACCCCACTGTAGTACTCTTGCCTGGAGAATCCCATGGACAGAGGAGCCTGGTGGGCTACAGTCCATGGGGTCACAGAGTTAGACATGACTGAGCCACTGAGCGTACACACTTCTCTTGGGAACTGAGAGAGGACAAGTTCTGTGTGGTATTTATTTTTACAGGCTTACTGCCAAAAACACATAAGCCTCAAAAAAAAAGTTTTATAGGAAGAAGAAAGGAAAGAAGGAAGGAAGCGAGGGAAGTGCAGGAAGGAATAGAGGGAGGGAGAAAGGAATGTAAATTAATTTGGGGGCAAAGGAAGCAAGGTTTCTCTTTAAACACTCCAGCCTCTTTCCCTGCTACTCTGTCTCTCTCCTCCAACTGCCTCTCTCACCCCACTGCAGCTCCCAAGTTGGGCAGTACTTTTTCCATTTTCCAATGTTCTCTTATCCTACCTCACTCTCAGGAAAAGGCCCAAGGCCAGTGATTTATCTGCTAGCGTGTTAGAAGTCACTCTGGTTTTATTTTTCCTGCTGTGGAGTGGGATATATATTTCAAGTATCCCATGGGATTACTGGAGGCATGTTCCCTGGCTAAGGGAAGAAAGGTGAAGAGTATGTGGTGTTGGGGACCAGGACCCTTCCCAATGAACTTGACCCTTGTGCAAGTCACAAGGAAAACGAGACCCGAGGGGCTGACTTAACCTCAAAGCCCTTGAACTTTATTTCCTGTTTGTCTTCTCAGACCTTCATCCTCCTCCCACCCAGTTTCCTCCCAGGCCACCTGTTCCTTGGAGACTCTGCTCAGATGCCTCCATCTCTCCCTACAAGTGTGTGTTGGGTGAGTAGTCACCTCACTCAGGTTCTGCCGCTGAACACAGCCATGTCATCCAGCCATCTTCCAGCCTCAAAGTTGAGTCAGTGTGGATGGTATGATGACGCCATCATTGCTGAGCACATTTGCTGCATGCGGGCTGTTCTGTGGTTTGTGTGGCATTGTCTTCCCAGTCTCTGCCACAGAGCCCGGGGCCAAGTAATCAGCTCAACTCTGTCTAGTCCTGGGCTTCACGATTGCTTCTTTGTCCAGTGCATGTCTGTGTCCTTTCCCTTCAGCAAAAGGTGGATGGTTTTAGAGGGCATCTGGAACCATCTTCTGGCATCCTACCAGTGGGAGAGAGTCTGGGGGCACCTGCTGAAGGACAAAAGCAGCTGAAGTCCACCCAGCTGTGGTTTAGGGCCGCCCACGATCACAGGGCCATTTGAGGTAGATGTTGAGGCTCCATTCACTGCAGTGGGAAGGATTCAGGTAGAGGCTTTCCATGAATGGATCTACAGGGAAGTGATAAGCAGGGCTCACATTTTCCCTTCAAGGCTCAAGTCTACCCAGTGGACACTACTGCCCATGAGTTATTAAATTAAAAGGGGCACACACACACATTTTGGGTAAGGGGATGGGCACTCAGCACAAAGGGACACTGTAACTTCTCTGATCCAAGGGCAAGGTTATATTCATTCATGCATCCCTGCGGGCTCAGCCACTTCAATCGTGTCTTTTTGTGGCCGCACAGACTGTAGACTATTAGGCTCCTCTGTCCACAGAATTCTCTAGGCAAGCATACTGGGGTGGGTTGCCATTCCCTTCTCCAGGGGATCTTTCCAACCCAGTGGAAAAAACCTTTCCACCAGTGCAGGGGATCTTTCCTGCCCACCAGTGCAGAGAGGAACCCATTTGTAGCATTTGTTGTTTTCAGGGGTGTGAAAACTCCCACCCTGACCAGTTTCAAGCTACTAAGGTCAAGCAGTTCACAAAATTCCCCATCTCCTGCACTGGTGGGCAGGTTTTTTTTTACCACTGAACCACCTGGGAAGCCCTCTCTTTGTCCATCCCATATTTTATACCAAGTGTAAGCTCCAAGAGGGCAAAGACTATGCCCTCTATGTCTTTGAGTTACAAGATAAAGATTTTAGATATGTATTAATTTTTAGAGATACATTGTTGGCACGTTGACAATATGCCAACCAAAAAGACAACTGAGACAAAACAGAACAAAAATCTCTTCCATGGTGGATGCACTCTTCCCCGTTGCTGCCTTGTCCTCCCCATGACTCTCTTCCTTTGTTCCCATGGAAACTAAAGAGAGGCATTATACAGAGCACAGAGAGCAGAGTCCAATGTCCTAAGGTAATCCCCAAAGAAGGCCAAGCCCAAGTCAGGCATGATGGGTTGAGAAGAGCACACATAAGAGCTAGATGACCATTTCCCTAGAGGCTGGCGAGGGGCTGCCCCAGCTAGGGAATGAAAATGTCTGGCAAGGGGCTGCCCCAGCTAGGGAATGAAAATGTAAGGGAGAATGTTGTGGGTGTTTAGGGAGGTCTCCTGTGGCCTACCCATGGTGATCCTGGAACCTGCTCATTCCAGCAGCCCACTGTTTCATTTTCAGGAATTTTGTGAACTGCTTGACCTTAGTAGCTTGAAACTGGTCAGGGTGGGAGTTTTCACACCCCTGAAAACAACAAATGCTACAAATGGGTTCCTCTCTGCACATCCTGCACCCCCCACCCCACCCCACCCCCACCACCCCCACCCAGATCAGAGCCAATTTTTAGACATTTACCAACACAGTGGAGCCTGCAACCTCACAGGCTCCCACCACCCTCAGAAGCAGTTGAGTAGGAGAGGCAGCAGAGCCAACGTGGGGGGTAGGGTGGGGGTAGCTGAGATAGCAGCCAAGAGGCTCACAGAGCATCAGAGGAGTGTCATAGGGCCTCAGTCAGGACAAGAGGAAACAGATGTGCTGACATCTAGAGACCTGAGTGGGGCCACAGACTCATAAAATGTCTAATCATTTTAATCATTATTAGAAATAACTTACCCCCAAAAGTGGGCCATAACACCTTCCCTGATGGCTCGGATAAAAGAATCTGCCTGCAGTGCAGGAGGTACAGGTGACGTGAGTTCAATCCCTGGGCCAGGAAGATTCCCAAAGGAGGAAATAGCAATGCACTTCAGTATTCTTGCCTGGAGAATCCCATGGACAGAGGTGCCTGGCAGGTTATAGTCCATGGGGTCACAAGAATCGGACACGACTTAATGACTAAACCACCACCACCACCAATATTCTTGCCTGGAAAATCCATGGACAGAGGAGCCTGGTGGGCTACAGTCTATGGGGTCGTAAAGGTATTTTTTGCTTTGCTATATTATTATCATGTGCTCTACTGGAAAAGAAGAAAAAAAAATACAGTTTTATTTATGCACACCTGAGTTTGAGGCTTGTTAAAGATTCCTGCCTCCTCAACCTGTGTCCTCCACATTGAGATGCTCAGGGAGTGTTTTCCTATTGACTGATTCTGATCTTCTGAGTCATGAGCATGACATTCTTCCATCGAGGCCCTTGGGAGCCTTGCGGACTGCTTGAATGAAGCAGCCAAGACAAGGACAAGGGCAACCGTTTGGCAAGAGGGCATGGCAGAGATGTGTCCAGGGGTGTTCGGGGGCCCGGAAGAGGGCTGTCCTTCTCTGGAGTGTCCAGGGAAGACTTCCTGCAGGAGAGGGGTGATGGGGGAAGGGGACCCAGGCAGAGAGGAGCTGGCATGTGGCTCAGGAAGGAGTGGCAGGTGGACCCGTGTCCTTCCTGGGGTCCCACCCACGCTGATGCTCCGGGAGGCCATGGCCCTCCCAGGGACTGTAAGGGAAGATATCCTCACTGTAAGGGAAGATATCCTCACTGTAAGGGTGATCAGGGCCCAGGCCAAGTCAGGGGCAGTGAAAGCAAAACGGGGCTCCACCAGGACCAGGGCCAAGGAAAGGTCCCCTTGCACCCAGTAGGAGCCTAGACCAGGTAGGCAGGCACCCCTCAACCCCAGGCCCAGCAGCTCTGCCAAGCTCCCTGGGAGCTGCCAGCCCTGCTGCAGAGAGGGGTTAGGGAGATGGGGTCTGGCATCTGTAGACTTCTGCCCCCAGAGTCTCCTCTCCTCGGTGCCCATGGGAAATGTGCCCACCCTAGATCTCGTCCCTCTCCCCATCCCCTTGTAGCCGCCGGCATGACTGGCTGCTCAGCGGCCTTGTAGGAACAGCCCCTCAATTTGTGTTATATGGCGTCCTTCTCATCTCATTTGAATCGCACGACAGTCTGCGAGGTCGTCACCCTCTATTCTTTGCACAGATGAGACACTGAAACTTGAGAGGGTTACTGGCTCCTGGTCTCAGGGACACTGAGTGGCAGGGCCAGGGTTCAGTTCCAGGGCCTTTATTTCCAAGCCAGGGAACTCGGCCTAGAAGGGAAGGTCTGTCTGTCCCTTCGCTTGCCCAGCGAGTGGGCCATCCAAGCCATCCAAGCTTCATCCCAACCACTTGGGGCGAGCTCCTCCCACGCCCACGCATCCCCCACTCCCCAATCCAAGGCCAGCCCCACCCCCTCTCCTGAGCTTGGCTGGATCAGATTAGCAAAAGCAACAGCCCTCACAAGATTGCCCCACTTGGCTCCAGCAATTAATTAAGAGCCGTCTGGGAGCCTCCAAAGGGCCTGCAAGCTCCAGCAAGACACAGCACACATAGCTGAATCCAAAATATTTGCTGTGTTTTTCCCCTTGCTGGGGAACCAGTCCTTACCTGTTACCTGAACCTGATTAAATTTTAAGCTGTTCATTCTCTGTGCCAACTGTGAACCAGCCGGTCGGTCATACGGAAGATGGGGGAGATGGCTGGAAACTCGACAGTGATAATACCTGATGGATCAATACATCGTTGTTCACTGGCTGTACCTTGAAGCACCCAGGACCCGCCTCAGGCACTGCCCATTCTGGTCAGCAGTGCGGTCTGCACACTAGAGCCCCAGCCATGCAGGAGCCCACAGGTCCTGCCCAGAGAGGGCTGCGGGCAAGGCCACTTTGTAGCCAAGATGGCAGCCCCCTTGATCCTACTGGCTATTGGCCCACTGGGCCCCCACTGTCTTAGAAAGTTCTCAGAAATCAGACAGCCCCATGCCCCTGCCTCATATTCTACGCCCTGCCAGCATTAAAGCTCTTCCTCCAAAACTGATCTGAATCCACCCATTTTCTGCCCCTCGGTGCTAACAGCTACACCAGGGGTCAGCAAACCTTTTCTATAAACAGCCAGATCATAAAGATTTTGGAGGCTGGAAACAAAAAGGCCAAATGGACACTTTTATGCAGGTTTTCATATAACAAAGGAGAAAACATATTTCTACACATTTTTATGGAATGTGTTAGTCGCTCAGTGGTGTCCCAGTCTTTTGCCATTCCATGGACTGTAGCCCACCAGGCTCCTCTGTGCATGGGATTCTCCAGGCAAGAACACTGGAGTGGGCTGCCGTGCCCTTCTCCAAGGGATCCTCCCAACCCAGGAATTGAACCTGAGTCTCCCACATTGCAGGCAGATTCTTGACTATCTGAGCCACCAGGGAAGCCCACACATTTTTTTTTTAACTTTATTTTGCTTTACAATACTGTATTTGTTTTGCCATACATTGACATCAATCAGCCACGGGTGTACATGAGTTCCCAATCCTGAACCCCCCTCCCACCTCCCACCCCATATCATCTCTCTGGATCATCCCCGTGCACCAGCCCCAAGCATCCTGTATCCTGTATCAAATATAGACTGGCGATTCATTTCTTACCTGATAGTATACATGTTTCAATGCCATTTTATTGATACAGTTTAAAGTAGACCAATATGAATCACTGAGCACAGTTCTAAAAATAGATGCCAACCAAAGAGAAGAATGGAATTTCTTTCTTTCTAAAAATTTTTATTCCATTTATTCACTGAACTCTTTCCTTGAAGGGGAGAACTTTTCCCTTCATTGGAATTCAAAGCTAGTGCTCTTTATTATCAGATCAGTTGAGGACATTGGCCAGTCTTACTCACAGGACAGGAAAAAACAGAGGCCAGCCAGACTTGGCCCTTGGCTGCAGTTAGCAGATTTCTACTCTCCATGAGGTATCTCATCAAGGTACCGGAACAGCCTCCCTTAGGACTTACACTTCTCCTGCGTCCATTCTTGCTGCTGACAGTCTGTCCCCCATAGCAATAGGCAGAGGTATGTAAAGCCTTTTATCATTACCCCTCTGCTTCGGACCTCCCATCACCCTCCATGGCCATTTAGGCTGGGATTTCGGACTCTGGTTCAGACATCAAGCCTCCTGGGAGAAGGACAGTCTCCAGAACTATGATACCCCCACCCCTGCCTTGGGGAAGCTCAGAGTGGGACCCAGAGGGTGGGCCTGGGAGAGCCCGAGGGTGGGACACTGCAGAGAGGACGTGTCTCTGGGCAGCATAGCTCCATCTGGTACTCGGGGAGGCATGGAGGAGTCATAGAGCGAACCAGTCTGGTGACCCAAATGCCTGCCTGTTGTGATCTTTTGGGGGGCTCAGTTATGAGTAGGGTGCTGAGCACAGTGTCCCCCATGGCTTATTGTCCCCCATGGCTGCACTGGGAGAGCCAGGCCTGGTTTTCTGCTCCACCACTAACCACAGTGACCTTAGCCCCATCTCCAGGTTCTTCGTGAGTGAAAGGTGAGAGGGAGGTCATCCCTGAAGCTGCTGATAATCAGAATTAGGGTAGTACTTAAAACAGATTCCTGGGCTCCACCAAGATTTAGAATCAGAAGTTAGGAGACTATGGGTTTGTATTCATAGACACATATCACTCATCTAGAGCCAGACATCCTGGAATGTGAAGTCAACAAAGCTAGTAGAGGTGATGGAATTCCAGTTGAGCTATTTCAAATCCTGAAAGATGATGCTGTGAAAGTGCTGCACTCAATATGCCAGCACATTTGGAAAACTCAGCAGTAGCCACAGGACTGGAAAAGGTTCGTTTCCATTCCACTCCCAAAGAAAGGCAATGCCAAAGAATGCTGAAACTACCGCACAATTGCACTCATCTCACATGCTAGTAAAGTCATGCTCAAAATTCTCCAAGCCAGGCTTCAGCAATACGTGAACCGTGAACTCCCTGATGTTCAAGCTGGCTTTAGAAAAGGCAGAGGAACCAGAGATCAAATTGCCAACATCCCCTAGATCATGGAAAAAGCAAGAGAGTTCCAGAAAAACATCTATTTCTGCTTTATTGACTATGCCAAAGCCTTTGACTGTGTGGATCACAATAAACTGTGGAAAATTCTGAAAGAGATGGGAATACCAGACCACTTGACCTGCCTCTTGAGAAATCTTTATGCAGGTCAGGAAGCAACAGTTAGAAGTGGACATGGAACAACAGACTGGTTCCAAATAGGAAAAGGAGTACGTCAAGGCTTATATTGTCACTCTGCTTATTTAACTTATATGCAGAGTGAAGTAAAGTGAAGTGAGGTTACTCAGTCATGTCCGACTCTTTGCGACCCCATGAACTGTTGCATACCATGCTCCTCCGACCATGGGATTTTCCAGGCAAGAGTACTGGAGTGGGTTGCCATTTCCTTCTCCAGATGATCTTCCTGACCCAGGGATCGAACCCAGGTCTCCCACACTGTAGGCAGGACGCTTTACCGTCCGAGCCACCATGAGAAACCCTGGACTGGAAGAAACACAAGCTGGAATCAAGATTGCCAGGAGAAATATCAATCACCTCAGATATGCAGATGACACCACCCTTATGGCAGAAAGTGAAGAGGAGCTAAAAAGCCTCTTGATGAAAGTGAAAGAGGAGAGTGAAAAAGTTGGCTTAAAGCTCAACATTCAGAAAACAAAGATCATGGCATCCGGTCCCATCACTTCATGGGAAATGGATGGGGAAACAGTGAAAACAGTGTCAGACTTTATTTTGGGGGGGCTCCAAAATCACTGCAGATGGTGACTGCAGCCATGAAATTAAAAGACGCTTACTCCTTGGAAGAAAAGTTATGACCAACCTAGATAGCATATTCAAAAGCAGAGACATTACTTTGCTGACTAAAGTCCGTCTAGTCAAGGTTATGGTTTTTCCTGTGGTCATGTATGGATGTGAGAGTTGGACTGTGAAGAAGGCTAAGCACCAAAGAATTGATGCTTTTGAAGTGTGGTGTTGGAGAAGACTCTTGAGAGTCCCTTGGACTGCAAGGAGATCCAACCAGTCCATTCTGAAGGAGATCAGCCCTGGGATTTCTTTTGAAGGAATGATGCTAAAGCTGAAACTCCCTTTGGCCACCTCATGCGAAGAGTTGACTCATTGGAAAGGACTTTGATGATGGGAGGGATTAGGGGCAGGAGGAGAAGGGGATGACAGAGGATGAGATGGCTGGATGGCATCACTGACTCGATGGACATGAGTCTGAGTGAACTCCGGGAGTTGGTGATGGACAGGGAGGCCTGGCGTGCTGCGATTCATGGAGTCACAAAGAGTCGGACACGACTGAGCGACTGAACTGAACTGATACACATTCATATATATGCAGTATCTATACATCGGATATGACTTAGCAACTAAACCACCACCATACATATATAACATATCTGAACATTTTCTGTATTATATATGCATCTGAATGTGTATATGTGCATGTGTCTTTACACATATGCATATGTATGTATATAAATATATGGTCGATGCTGTTGTTTACTTGCTAAGTGGTTTCCAACTCTTTTGTGACCCCAGGCTTCTCTGTCCATGGGATTTCCCAGGCAAGAACACTGGAGTGAGTTGCCATTTCCTTCTCCAGGGGATCTTTCTGGCTCAGAGACCAAACCCCAGTCTCCTGCTTTGCAATCTTTACTGCTGAGCCACCAGGGAAGCCAAATACATGTATACTATGTACTGTGTATGTTCTTATGTACTGTACAGATTTTTATATATATTCCTATATTTTGTGAATATATATGTGCCTGTATATGTATGTATGTGTGTGCACAAACACATATACAAGTGTACACACACATACATACACACAAAACTACCTGTCATATGTGTCCATGTCCCCTTAGTGATTTTTATGATTAAACACGTTTTAAAGACATACTATGTGTTTTTGAAAAGGGGTGTGGGAAAGATTTCCCCTGATGCTGGAAAAGATTGAAGGCAGGAGGAGAAGGGGGCAATGGAGGATGAGATGGCTGGATGGCATCACTGACTCAATGGACATGAGTTTGAGTAAACTACGGAGTTGGTGATGGACAGGGAGGCCTGGTGTGCTGCAGTCCATAGGATCGCAAGGAGTCGGACATGACTGAGTGACTGAACTGAACTGATGTGTTCTTGTCCGTCTAGTGAAAACGATGGTTTTTCCAATAGTCATATATGGATGTGAGAGTTGGACTATCAAGAAAGCTGAATGCTGAGGAATTGATGCTTTTGAACTGTGGTGTTGGAGAAGACTCTTGAGAGTCCCTTGGACTGCAAGGAGATCCAACCAGTCAATCCTAAAGGAAATCAGTCCTGAATATTCATTGGGAAGACTGATGCTGAAGCTGAAACTCCAATACTTTGGCCACCTGATGGGAAGAACTGACTCATTTGAAAAGACTCCAATGCTAGGAAAGACTGAAGGTGGGAGGAGAAGGGGATGACAGAGGATGAGATGGTTGGATGGCATCACCAACGTTATGGACATGAGTAAGCTCAGGGAGTTGGTGATGAACAGGGAAGCCTGGTGTACTGCAGTCCATGGGTCACAAAGAGTCGGACACGACTAAGTGACTGAACTGAACTGATGTGTTTTTGTGATAACAAAGGGATGCTTACAAATTCTGTATTTCATGCAACCTAATGGTAAGCTTGCGTGCCTGCATGCTCAGTTGCTCAGTCGTGTCTGACTCTTTGCCACCCCATGGACTGTAGCCCACCAGGTTCCTCTGCCCATGGGATTCTCCACCAAGAATACTGGAGTGGGTTGCCATGACCTTCTCCAGGGGATCTTCCCACCTAGGGATCGAACCTGTGTCTCTTACATCTCCTGCATCGTAGGCAGGTTCTTTACAACTAGCACCACTTGGGAAGCCCATTGGTAAACATATTTGTAAATTATTGCTAAGCCCAGAAGTTGAAGCCCCATGAAGGAATCTGTCATCTCTTGAGTTTAAGAAAGCTACTAGACAAGTTATGAAGCACTCTACAATTTGCCATATTGTTTCATCATGTTTAAGCTCACAACTAACTGGGGATTATTACTGGTTTTACAGAAGAGACCCACACCCTTTTCCAGTATTACTTAGCTAATAAGTTGCTGATCTAAGATTTTATCCTAGGTTTTCAAACTTTGGATTCAGTCAAAAGCTTAGCTGGTAAGTACAAATTTTTTCCATGAGAGAACAAATTATTTTGAACATTTTTTCATGGAGATTTAGACGGACAAGTATAGTACTACAGATTGCAAATTCACAGGATCCAAGTTAATGACATTCCTATTGTATCAGTGACTGGTACATGAGACATTATAGTTCTTTAAAAGCTCCTGGTCCCTACAAATTTTTATTGAGAGAACTTTCCAACTTTCTACTTGCTCAGGGCTATGAGGTTCCTATTTATTTATACAAGCAAAGTAGAATTTTACAGCTAGATTTCTTTTGACGATTATGTTAGAAGGAAGAACAACCCCTGGACTCAATTAATTCCCCTTGATCCCCTGTGGGCAGATAGAAATTCCATTCCCACATTGGGCTGTTCATTCGTTCCCCAGGCAGCTGAGTGTTTGAAGCACTGCTCTCCCATGGATATCTTTCATTTTTTCATCTCCCATGACCTTATCAAGCCAAGAAGTGAGGATATTGATAGAGCCCCTGTCACCAAGGCAGCAACTTAGGGGACAGGAGGTTGACCTGCTCAGAAATTGTCAGCGCAGCTTGAATCTCTCTAGGACTTCGACTTCTGTGACCGATGCCTGTCCACAGGTTTCCATTAATACGAAGCCCTTTCCAGAGGACTGACAACTGAAGACCATGGTCTCAGATGCTGATATACATGAGGCAGTTGTTGGAACCACTTCCCAAGGCATCTTAGTTTTATTGCAAACAGTATTTTAAAATAGATCCACATCTGTATTCTGTCTTTTTTTTTTTTTTTTAATTGAAGTAAGGCTTCCCTGGTGGCTCAGACAGTAAAGAATCTGCTTGCAATGCAAGAGACCCGGCTTTGATCCCTCGGTCTGGAAGATCCCCGGAGAAAGGAATGGCTACTCACTCCAGTATTCTTCCTTGAAGAATCCCATGGACAGAGGAGCCTGACAGGCTACAGTGCATGAGGTCACAAAGAGTCAGACATGACTGAGTGATGAATACTTTTCATAGTTAATTTACAAAGTTGTATCAGTTTCAAGTGTATAGCTGAGTGATTCAGTTATACTTTTTTTAGATTCTTTTCCCTTATAGGTTATTACAAGATATTGTGTATAGTTCCCAATGCAATACATGTACAGTAGATTTTTTTATCTATTTTGTATATAATGGTGTGTTATCTCTTGATCCCAAACCTCTAGTTCATCTCTCCCACCCCCTATCCTGCCACTATCCCCATAAGATTGCTTTCATGTCTATTTCTGTTTCATAAATAAATTAATTTGTGTCATTATTTTTAGAATCCATATATCAGTTCAGTTCAGTCACTCAGTCGTGCCCCACTCTTTGTGACACCATGAACCACAGCACACTAGGTCTCACTGTCCATTACCAACTCCCAGAGTTTACCCAAATTCATGTCCATTGAGTCAGTGATGCCATCTAACCATCTCATCCTCTGTCATCCCCTTCTCCTCCTGCCCTCAATCTTTCCCAGCATCAGGGTCTTTTCCAATGAGTCAGCTCTTCGCATCAGGTGGCCAAAGTATTGGAGTTTCAGCTTCAACATCAGTCCTTCCAATGAACACCCAGGACTGATCTTCTTTAGGATGGACTGGTTGGATCTCCTTGCAGTCCAAGGGACTCTCAAGACTTTTCTCCAACACCACAGTTCAAAAGCATCAGTTCTTAGGTGCTCAGCTGTCTTCACAGTCCAACTCTCACATCCATACATGACCACTGGAAAAACCGTAGCCTTGACTAGATGGACCTTTGTTGGCAAAGTAATGTCTCTGCTTTTTAATATGCTATCTAGGTTGGTCATAACTTTCCTTCCAAGAAGTAAACATCTTTTAATTTCATGGCTGCAGTCACCATCTGCAGTGATTTTTGAGCCCAGAAAAATAAAGCCAGCCACTGTTTCCCCTGTTTCCCCATCTATTTGCCATGGAGTGATGGGACCGGATGCCATGATCTTCGTTTTCTGAATGTTGAGCTTTAAGCCAACATTTTCACTCTCCTCTTTCACTTTCATCAAGAGGCTGTTTAGTTCTTCTTTACTTTCTGCCATGAGGGTGGCGTCATCTGCATATCTGAGGTCATTGATAAGTGATATCATATGATATTTGTCTTTCTCTGTCTCATTTCACTTAATATGATAATCTCTAGGTCCATCCATGTTGTTGCAAACGGCATAATTCCATTCCTTTTTATGCCGTGGAGTCTTGAATCACCCCCACATCTTACTTTCCCCACCTCTATGTCTACCTGTGCAGCCCATGTGCAGAAGGCGGGCCTGCTCGATGCCCCCAGAGGATCCTTGGGTCTGCTCCTTGGGTCCCTTGAAAGTATTAGTTCTTAATCTTGGCTGTACTGGAACCACTGGGGAAGCTGCACAGAATACTAATACCTACTGGCCCTCCCCCAAATTCTCACTTACATGCAGTCTGCCCATCAGGACTTCTAGAAGTTTCCCAGTGGTGCCAACAGGCAGCCAGGATCTAAACCTTCTCTGACGCAAAGACTTATGATTTTGGAGGCTCCAATTCTACATAAAGGAAACAGTTAAACTTTTATTGATGTGAAAATATTCGTCGCTCAGTCATGCTCAACTCTTTGCGACCCCGTGGACTGTAGCCCACTAGGTTCCTCTGTCCCTGGAATTCTCCAGGCAACAAATGGGCTGTCATGCCTTTCTCCAGGGGATCTTCCCTACTTAGGTATTAAACCTAGGTCTCCACATTGCAGGCAGATTCTTTACTGTCTGAACCACTAGGGAAGAGGTATCTATACTTCCAGCTCTCCAGATGGTCACCAATTTTCATAACTCTCTAGAGCTTAGGAGGCTTCCCCAGTAGCTCAAATGGTAAATAGTCTGCCTATAATGCAGGAGACCCAGGTTTGATCCAGTGGAAACAGTGTCAGATTTTATTTTCTTGGGCTCCAAAATTACTGTGGATGGTAACTGCAGCCATGAAATTAAAAGACACATACTCCTTGAAAAAAAAGCTATGACAAACCTAGGCAGCATATTAAAAATCAGAGACATCACTTTGCTGACAAAGACATGTCTAGTCAAAGCTTTGGCTTTTCCAGTAGTCATGTACAGATGTGAGAACTGACCCATAAAAAAGGCTGAGTGCTAAAGAATTGATGCTTTTGAACTGTGGTGCTGGAGAAGACATTTGAGAGTCCCTTGGACTGCAAGGAGATCAAACAAGTCAGTCCTAAAGGAAATCAGTCCTGAATATTCATTGGAAGGACTGATGCTGAAGCTGAAGCTCCACTATTTTGGCCACCTGATGCGAAGAGCCAATTCATTAGAAAAAACCCTGATGCTGGGCAAAATTGAGGGCAGGAGGAGAAGGGGATGACAGAGGATGAGATGGTTGGATGGCATCACCAACTCAATGGACATGAGTCTGAGAAAACTCCAGGAGATGGTGAAGGACAGGGAAGCCTGGTGTGCTGCAGTCCATGGGGCTGCAAAGAGTGTGATATGATTTAGCAGCCGAACAACAACAGCAACTGAAGCTTAGGCTACCTGAAGTTTTCCTGTGTAATGTGGGTTTTGTGGTGATACACTCACACAAACATTCCAAACTAATTATAAAATAATGAAAACTCCTCAACTGAGTTCAAAGAATAGCTATTTAACACGTATATACCCGTGGTAGATCCATGTTGATGTATGGCAAAACCAATACAGTATTGTAAAGTAATCAGCTTCCAATCAAAATAAATAAATTTATATTTTAAAAAACCATAATAGTCATCTTGTTGACCCACAAGACAGATGATCAGGGTTGATGTTTTCAAATATGCATATAATACAGAGGCTGCCTGAAAATGAAGTATTCATTGCATGCATACCAAGAGCTTGAAGTCTTTTGAATAGATTTTCTAGAGCTGTCTGTCTATGTTTGGTTTGTAAGGCTACTGTAACAAATGATCACAGACTTTGAGGATTTAGAAAACATAAATTTATTCTCTTACAGTTCTGTCAGTCAGAAGTCTGAATGGGTCTCATTGGGCTCAAATCAAGGTATCAGCAGGGCTGCGTGCCTTTCTGGAGGTCTCAGGGGGAAATCCATTTTCTGGCTTTTTCTAGCTTCTAGAGGCACCCACATTCCACGACTCATGGCCCCTTCCTCCATCCTAACTCAAGCAATGGCAGTCGGAGTCTTTCTCCCGATGCTGTCTCTCTACTCCTAACTCTTCTGCGTCCCCATTCAGGAACTACGTATTTACACCAGGTCCCCTGTACAATCCAGGACTATCTCTTTATTTCAACAACAACCCATTAGTAACCTTGGTTCAATCTGTAACCTTAATTTCCCTTTAATGTGTATCATAATCTAGTCACAGTTTCTGAAGAGTAAGACCTGGACACCTTTAAGGAGCCATTACCCCCATCTTCTGTCCAAATGAACTGATGACAAATTATTCTAAGGGCATAAACGCTGCTTGAAAATCTGTCTTCACTGAAGAGGAAAACTAGAGAAAAGCTCATCACCAAAAGGGAACCCATATGTCATCCGAGTCACTCAGGAGTAGCGATGGTCACTCTGATGTCTGACCTGTAGCTTAATGCCATCTGGTCATGGTGGAGCAATCTTCACCCGTGTTGCAGGTGTGAAAAAGCAGCATGATTTTTTGTGTGTTTTAGGGGCCCCTGTAAAGACCCCAGCTTGAAACCATTTCTTCCTGGTCCAGCCTTTGTGCTCGCCTGTGTATGTAAGGGCACCTCCCCACCAACAAGGGCATCTTTTTCCTTTCGTTTCTGGCGGTCTTGCTCTGGTGCATCTGTGTGTTTTGTACAGAATATTTGTCTCGTTTTCCCTCTCAGTCAATCATCTTTCTCTTTCCCTTCATTTTCCTTCTCTTCCTCATTCTTTTCTGCCTCTCTCCATCTTTCTTTCTTTTTAAAGAAAATATTTATTGGCTGTCTCGAGTCTTAGTTGAGACACATAGGATCTTCATTGCATCTTGCGGGGCAGATCTATGTTGCGGCACAGGGACTCTCTAGTTGTGGCATGGGTTTAGTTGCCCCGCAGTACATGGGATCCTAGTTCCCCAACCAGGGATCAAATCTCTGTCCTCTGCATTGGAAGGTGGAGTTGGATTCTTAACCACTAGACCTACAGGAAGTCCCTCCATCTTTCTGATCTCCATCTACCCTCACTTTCCTCCTCTTTCTGTCCCCTTCTGTTAACTAGCTTCAACATTAAGCCAATGTATGTATGTATTATTTTGTCTAAAATTAAAGAGAGTTCTCTGTCCTACATTGCTTACCAAAAGAGTAGATGACATTGTATGTATCCCCTCTGTCAAAATAAAACCCATTATTAAATTGTTTTCTATTATGTAGCTCACAAGTGATTTTTTTTTTTCTCCTGGTAGCTCAAGGACCCTCCTTAGGAGAAACATGTTATAAGTCAAGAGAGGGCATTTGGAACTGGAGCACAGAGGGTTCATTTCACCTCATCCTCCAAAGCCTTATTGTCAATGACACAACAAGCCAGTTTAAGAAACTGAGGGAAAGGCCTTCTGGTGGACCTTTGCATCTGGTTTTGTATTCTCAACCTCTTTTTGCTTCTCAGAGCCTGGTGTGTCCGAGGCAGGTATGCACCAGACCCTGATGTAGGTGTTCAGGGCCACACCCCAACAGCACTTAGGGATTTGAAAGCCTCCAGAACCTTCCATGGTCTTGCTTGACATCTGCCTCCTCCCACTCCAAGGATGGGCTGGACCACCGCTCTAGGGAATTTGAGGGGGCGATGCCCACTCAACTGCAGAGCAATACCTCACCCTGGGAGGCTGTGACTAGAGCCCGGCCCTGGAGTGTCACCTGCACCCCAAAGCCACAGAGAATGACTGCTCTTGTCCTTACCAGCTTAGCTGGGTCACCAAACAACTGGTGATGCTGTTAGGATTATAGCTCCTCATTCATTAAAAACACTTGCCCAAACACTCTCCTTTTTTTGAGTTAAATATTTATTTACAATTTTTTTTTTTTGGTGTAAGATTTACATGCAAGGCAATGTACAATCCTTAGATGTACATTTGTGACCATAAGTGTCTGTATGCACCCATGTAACCTAACTGCTTATCAAGATACAGAGTGAACATTATCAGTTCAGTTCAGCTCAGTCGCTCAGTCGTGTCCGACTCTTTGTGACCCCATGAATCACAGCACGCCAGGCCTCCCTGTCCATCACCAACTCACGGAGTTCACTCAGACTCGCGTTCATCGAGTCTGTGATGCCATCCAGCCATCTCATCCTCTGTCGTCCCCTTCTCCTACTGCCCCCAATCCCTCTCAGCATCAGAGTCTTTTCCAATGAGTCAACTCTTCGCATGAGGTGGCCAAAGTACTGGAGTTTCAGCTTTAGCATCATTCCTTCCAAAGAAATCTCAGAGTTGATCTCCTTCAGAATGGACTGGTTGGATCTCCTTGCAGTCCAAGGGACTCTCAGGAGTCTTCTCCAACACCACAGTTCAAAAGCATCAGTTCTTCAGCTCTCAGCCTTCTTCACAGTCCAACTCTCTGCATCCATACATGACCAATGGAAAAACCATAGCCTCGTCTAGACGGACCTTAGTCGGCAAAGTAATGTCTCTGCTTTTGAATATGCTATCTAGGTTGGTCATAACTTTTCTTCCAAGGAGTAAGTGTCTTAATTTCATGGCTGCAGTCACCATCTGCAGTGATTTTGGAGCCCCCCAAAATAAAGTCTGACACTGTTTCTACTGTTTCCCCCATCTATTTCCCATGAAGTGATGGGACCAGATGCCATGATCTTCGTTTTCTGAATGTTGAGCTTTAAGCCAACTTTTTCACTCTCCTCTTTCACTTTCATCAAGAGGCTTTTTAGCTCCTCTTCACTTTCTGCCATAAGGGTGGTGTCATCTGTGTATCTGAGGTTACTGAGATTTCTCCCGGCAATCTTGATTCCAGCTTGTGTTTCTTCTAGTCCACCGTTTCTCATGATGTACTCTGCATATAAGTTAAATAAGCTGGGTGACAATATACAGCCTTGATGTATTTCTTTTCCTATTTGGAACCAGTCTGTTGTTCCATGTCCAGTTCTAACTGTTGCTTCCTGACCTGCATACAGATTTCTCAAGAGGCAGGTTAGGTGGTCTGGTATTCCCATCTCTTTCAGTATTTTCCACGGTTTATTGTGATCCACACACTCAAAGGCTTTGGCATAGTCAATAAAGCAGAAATAGATGTTTTTCTGGAACTCTCTTGCTTTTTCCATGATCCAGCAGATGTTGGCAATTTGATCTCTGGTTCCTCTGCCTTTTCTAAAACCAGCTTGAACATCAGGGAGTTCACGGTTCACGTATTGCTAAAGCCTGGCTTGGAGAATTTTGAGCATGACTTTACTAGCATGTGAGATGAGTGAAATTGTGCAGTAGTTTCAGCATTCTTTGGCATTGCCTTTCTTTGGGAGTGGAATGGAAACGGACCTTTTCCAGTCCTGTGGCCACTGCTGAGTTTTCCAAATGTGCTGGCATATTGAGTGCAACACTTTCACAGCATCATCTTTCAGGATTTGAAACAGCTCCACTGGAATTCCATCACCTCCACTAGCTTTATTCATAGTGATGCTTTCTAAGGCCCACTTGACTTCACATTCCAGGGTGTCTGGCTCTAGATGAGTGATCACACCATCGTGATTATCCAGGTCGTGAAGATCTTTTTTGTACTGTTCCTCTGTGTATTCTTGCCACCTTTTCTTAATATCTTCTGCTTCTGTTAGGTCCATACCATTTCTGTCCTTTATCGAGCCCATCTTTGCATGAAATATTCCCTTGGTATCTCTAATTTTCTTGAAGAGATCTCTAGTCTTTCCCATTCTGTTCTTTTCCTCTGTGTCTTTGCATTGATCACTGAAGAAGGCTTTCTTATCTCTTCTTGCTATTCTTTGGAACTCTGCATTCAGATGTTTATATCTTTCCTTTTCTCCTTTGCTTTTTGCTTCTCTTCTTTTCACAGCTATTTGTAAGGTCTCCCCAGACAGCCATTTTGCTTTTTTGCATTTCTTTTCCATGGGGATGGTTTTGATCACATCTCCTGTACAATGTCACGAACCTCATTCCATAGTTCATCAGACACTCTATCTGTCAGATCTAGGCCCTTAAATCTATTTCTCACTTCCACTGTATAATCATAAGGGATTTGATTTAGGTCATACCTGAATGGTCTAGCAGTTTTCCCTACTTTCTTCAATTTAAGTCTGAATTTGGTAATAAGGAGTTCATGATGTGAGTCACAGTCAGCTCCTGGTCTTGTTTTTGTTGACTAATAGCAAGAAGAGATAAGAAAGCCTTCTTCAGCAATCAGTGCAAAGAGATAGAGGAAAACAACAGAATGGGAAAGACTGGAGATCTCTTCAAGAAAATTAGAGATACCAAGGGAACATTTCATGCAAAGATGGGCTTGATAAAAGATATTAAGAAGAGGTGGCAAGAATACACAGAAGAACTGTACAAAAAGATCTTCACGACCCCAGATAATCATGATGATGTGATCCTGAAAGATGATGCTGTGAAAGTGCTGCACTCATTATGCCAGCACATGGCAATCCCAAAGAAAGGCAATGCCAAAGAATGCTGAAACTACTGCACAATTGCAGTCATCTCACATGCTAGTAAAGTCATGCTCAAAATTCTCCAAGCCAGGCTTTAGCAATACATGGAAAAGCAAGAGAGTTCCAGAAAACATCTATTTCTGCTTTATTGACTATGCCAAAGCCTTTGACTGTGTGCATCACAATAAACTGTGGAAAAATCTGAAAGACATGGGAATATCAGACCACCTAACCTGCCTCTTGAGAAATCTGTATGCAGGTCAGGAAATACATCAAGGCTGTATATTGTCACCCAGCTTATTTAACTTATATGCAGAGTACATCATGAGAAACGCTGGACTGGAAGAAACACAAGCTGGAATCAAGATTGCCGGGAGAAATCTCAATAACCTCAGATACACAGATGACACCACCCTTATGGCAGAAAGTGAAGAGGAGCTAAAAAGCCTCTTGATGAAAGTGAAAGAGGAGAGTGAAAAAGTTGGCTTAAAGCTCAACATTCAGAAAACGAAGATCATGGTATCTGGTCCCATCACTTCATGGGAAATAGATGGGGAAACAGTAGAAACAGTGTCAGACTTTATTTTGGGGGGCTCCAAAATCACTGCAGATGGTGACTGCAGCCATGAAATTAAAAGACACTTACTCCTTGGAAGAAAAGTTATGAACAACCTGGATAGTATATTCAAAAGCAGAGACATTACTTTGCCCACTAAGGCCCGTCTAGACAAGGCCATGGTTTTTCCTGCGGCCATGTATGGATGCAGAGAGTTGGACTGTGAAAATCCAACCAGTCCATTCTGAAGGAGATCAGCCCTGGGATTTCTTTTGAAGGAATGATGCTAAAGCTGAAACTCCAGTATAAGGGACTCGATGGACATGAGTCTGAGTGAACTCCGGGAGATGGTGATGGACAGGGAGGCCTGGCGTGCTGCAATTCATGGGGTCGCAAAGAGTCGGACATGACTGAGTGACTGAACTGAACTAAACTGATAGAGCTTCTCCATCTTTGGCTGCAAAGAATATAATCAATCTGATTTCAGTGTTCACCATCTGGTGATGTCCATGTGTAGAGTCTTCTCTTGTGTTGTTGGAAGAGGATCTTTGCTATGACCAGTGCATTTTCTTGGCAAAACTCTATTAGTCTTTGCCCTGCCTCATTCTGCATTCCAAGGCCAAATTTGCCTGTTACTCCAGGTGTTTCTTGACTTCCTACTTTGCGTTCCAGTCCTCTGTAATGAAAAGGACATCTTTTTTGGGTGTTAGTTCTAAAACCCCATAAATTTCCCTCATTTACGTTCTCAGCCAGTCTTTGCCTTCTGGAGCATTTCTCTTATTTATTTTGAATAAACAATGCTATTGGATGTCTAGTATGAAGCTTGGAATTCATTTTTTACTTTAAAAATATGCAATAAGGGACTTCTTTAGTGGTCCAGGGGCTAAGACCCCCACCTCCCAATGGAGGGGGACCTGGGACCCATCCCTGATCAAGGAATTAGATCCTGCATGCTTCAACTAAAAATCCTGCATGCTGCAACAAAGTTTAAAGATCCCTGGTTCTGCCACTAAGGCCCAGTGCAGCCAAATAAGTAAATAAACATACATTTTTTAAAATATGCAGTAAAATTTAGTATATATACCAAACATAAACTATTAGTTGAATGTCAAATGGAAGCTTGATCAAATGGGGATATATGGGAACGTTTTAAATAGTGCTTTTGATTGTGGCAAGATACAGATGACATAAAATTAATTATCTTAACCATTTGCAGAGTCCCTGGTGGCTCAGAGGGTAAAGAATCTGCCCACCATGCAGGAGACCTGGCTTGGATCCCTAAGTTGGGAAAATCCCCTGGAGTAAGAAATAGCAAGCCACTCCAGTATTCTTGCCTGGAGAATCCTCTGGACAGAGGAGGGTGGTGGGCTACAGTCCATGGGGTTGCAGAAGAGTTGGACATGACTGAGCAACTGAACTGAACTGAACTGAACTGAGCGATTAACATTAACCACTTGCAGGTGTACAGCTCAGTGGTATTAAATGGATGTATAATATTGTACAGCCATCACCACCACCCATCTCCATGATTCTTCTCATCTTGTAGAGTCAAAACTCTGTGCACCTTGGTCTCCTTTCATCTAAGACAGGAATCCTGAACCATAGTTCTCATTCTCTTGCCTTCACCTAGTCTCATTCTGTCCCCCACATCAGGAAAACAATTTCTGGTCAAATTGGTAGAATTTCTTTCTTTTTCTTTTACTGCCCTTTTATCTATTTTGTCCTCTTTTTATTTTTCCTCTTCTCACCTCTTTCTTCCCCTATTTACATTTTTCTTTTTTTTTCTCCCCCTCACCCTCTCTGCCTTCTGTCTTCCTCTCTACATTTCTCCGTCTGCCTTCTCACCTCTCTCATCTCCTTTTCCTTCCATGCCTCTGCCTTTCCTCTCCTCCCCTATTCTCCTGTCTCCTCTCTTTGTTTTCACTTTCCTGCTAAGAATCCCTAAGATGTTCCAAACAACGGATGGGACCCACTTACTCTGGGATAAACCAAGAGGAAGGCAGAGCCGAGGAGGCTGGGTGGCCAGAGGAGGCTGGGGAGGGAGGTGTCACCCACAAGTGGTTACAGAGAGAGGAGATGCCCTGCTCAGCCTGGGAGCAAATAGAAGGAAGCTGGGAACACAGGTCTGTGCTCCAAGGCTTGGCATCGAGTTGGGGAGATAGAGATTTACTCACATAGAAACGGGGTGAGCCAGGGCAGTATAGGAGGTGCTAATCCAAGGACAGGCAGAGTTCCAAAAGTTGTTTGTAGGTCAGTGGTGTAGAGCCTTATGCGATGTAGTGTATTTTCCTGTAAAAACAATGTTCTGAGTGGACGCTAGGTTGTTTGGCTAGCCTTATGAAAATCTATGTCACCGTCTTTAAGTGCAGCACGCAAAATGTTTGTTCAGGTGTACCTGCCTATATAGCATTGTTTACCTCAGCAGGAAAATCGGTTTCTGGTTCCAACATGTTACCAACACATTCTGATTTCTTCACCATTACCATAGGCAGTCTGAAAGTAGAGGCTGTGGGAAAGGAAGCGTTGGGTATTCTGAGCCACCAGTAACTTGCTGGGGTCAGGGGGTGGGGCTTCCCTGGTGGCTTGGACGGTAAAGAATCTGCAAGAATCTGCCTGCCATGCAGGAGACCCGAGTTTGATCCCTGGGTTGGAAAGATCCCCCAGAGGAGGGAATGGCAACCCACTCCAGTATTATTGTCCGAAGAACCCCAAGGACATAAGAGCCTGGTGGGCTACAGTCCATGGGGTCACAAAGAGTCGGACACGACTGAGTGACTAACACTTTTACTTTCAGTAACTTGCTGACGTGCTAAATGTTCTACTTCTGGGCAAGCATTTCTCCATGGTTTGAACTGGGAAAGCAACCTAGATATGGTGGGTGATTCATAAATTAAGCATCAAGAAAGCAGAGCCCATTCTCCTGATCTAGGTGCCAGGTGTATCAGGCAGAAAACCAGAGAGGACTGTGGTCAGGTACCCTTCAGGAAGGAGGCAGAAACTGAGCTGGGCTTATAGGACCAACAGGATAAAGAAGAGAATGAGACACACCAAGACAGCCAGAGAAGAGCCTTGAGCATCAGGAACTGCTACCGTGGGCCAGTTTGGGTAAATAAAGCCAAGAGTTCTACATGGAGTCCTAAAAAAAAAGCTGATAGGATGATAGTCGGTGGGTGGCAGGAGTGGGGAATCTGGGGCTAGCCAGGTCACAAAAACCTTGCAAAGAAGTCTAAAAATTTTGAACTTTCCCTCTGAGTCAAAGTATGGGGACAACCCATGAAGGGGTCATGAAATAAAGGCATTGGGGCACCAGCAACATTAATTTTAATAAAGCGGAATCAAATTAAGTGAATGGAATAGAATAAAATGGAATGGAATGGAATAGAAGATGCCAGACAGGTTATCACATAAGAAATTCACATTTCATGAACCTTTTAAATAATTAATTAATTAATTAGACTTCTTCAGGGTTTACTTGAGGCACTCTCAGAATCTTCCTCACTTCATTTGGGACCTTTTCAGGGCATTTCGAGGGCTCTCCAGTTGTGGTGCATGAGCTCAGAGTTGTGGCATGTAGGCTTCATTGTCCCACAATATGTGGAATCTTATTTCCCCAACCAGGGATCAAACCAGCACCCCCTGCATTGCAAGATGGATTCTTTACCACTGGGCCACGAGGGAGGTTCCTCATGTATCTTGTCTCGAGTTTTTTTTTACCTGTTGCATGTATATATGTATGCATGAAAGGTGAAAGTGAAAGTCACTCAGTTGTGTCCGACTCTTTGCAACCCCATGGACTCCATGGAATTCTCCAGGCCAGAACACTGGAGTGGGGTAGCCTTTCCCTTCTCCAGGGGAATCTTCCCAACCCAGGGATCGAACCCATGTCTCCCTGACCTGGCAGGCAGATTCTTTACCAGCTGAGCCACAAGGGAAGCCCATATGTATGCATACAAATGTGCATATGCCCACACACGTAGCTGGGGGGTCATATTCTAAAATGCAGTAGCTGGGGGGTCATATTCTAAAATGCAGTAGCTGGGGGGTCATATTCTAAAATGCAGTAGCTGGGGGGGGGGTCATATTCTAAAATGCATTTCTTTTACTGTGGGCTTTTGAGAAATGACCTGTTGATATAGATGGTTTAAGATGAATCCAGATATGCTTTGAGGATTGGTTTGGGGGAGAGTGTCTGGCAGGGAGTGACTGAGAGGGGAGGCCATCAGTCACTGAAGGGGAGAAGCCTGATATTAGAGTGATGATAGCAGAGGTGGGATGAGTGGCCACCATCCCCTCTTAGAGGAAGAGGACTTGCTTCACAGGGTCTAGATCACCAGAGACGAGAATTCCACAGCTGCAAGGAATTTAGTAGCCAGTGAATGCCCAGCCCAAGCACTAACCCCCAGGCCACTGTAGTTCCCAAGACAAGGAAGTGTTCTCGCAAACTCCCACTGTTTCATGTTCCATCATAATTTCCTTTTTGGATTGTTGAACTTTTAGTTTTAAAAATATTTAAATTTTGAGTACCACATTTTAATAATTCATATTTCCACTTTATATCCCTGTGGGAAGGTAAGTGGTAGGTATGACTGTTATTCCAAGAAAACATTCGAGGATTAAACGACCTACCTATCTGTGCTGTACACAACGTACTTGGAATGAACAGAACCAGAGTACGCTGCCACTATTATTTCAAGAATCACTTCTCAATGTGGGACTATAGGTGTCTCGGGTGTGAGAGGAGAATGATACTGAAAGAATTAACTGCACCTCTGTCTCTAATAGCAATTTAGCCCTGCACATACAGGATTGAGCTAGAGAGCCCTGAACCCAAGCAGTGGGCAGGAGACACCAAGAAGCATGGTCTGCCAGGGGCCAAGGGTACCAGTAGGGAGGAGGGTTGGGGAGACAGGGTCCCAAACTAATGGATGACCACCAAAGGGATCTCAGCTGCTTATTGCCCAATGGTGTCAGAAATCCTGATCACACTACATCACTTCCCATGTGAATCAGGATGAGCACACAAACAGAATAAAACAGAATCAGTCACGTCATAGAATGAAATCATGACTCCAAGACGGAAGACTCCACAGTTCCTGCAAGTAACTTTGACAATCAGTGCTCCAGCTGAAAACTCATGAGATGGTAGACTCACAAGCTGGTGTGCAGTGGGGTACTATGAATCCCACCCCAGTGATCATTCACAGTATGATTTTAGGCAAGCTCTTTAACCTTCCTGTGTCTTCCATTTCTTCTTCTGTAAACTATAAGGATTGATATGTACATGCACGCTCAGTCGTATCTGACTCTTTGCCACCCTTTGGACTATAGCCCACTAGGCTCCTCTGCCCATGGGATTTTCCATGCAAGAATACTGGAGTGGGTTGCCATTTCCTCCTCCAGGGGATCTTTCTGACCCAGGGATTGAACCCAAGTCTCCTGTATCTCCTACATTGCAGGCAGATATTTTTTTTACCAGTTGCGCCATCAGGGAAACCATAAGAATTGATGAGATTATTTATAAAACACTGAGGGCAGTGCCTGGTCCCTAGTAAGGCTTCAATACATGTTTGCTTCCAGCCCCATTTTATATAAACAAAAGCATATATCTCTTGGCAACATATACTACCAAGTGTGACAATAATATTAATAATAATAAACAAAGGACTCAAAATCAATAAGAAACAGTCTCTCTAATACAAATGAAGGGTAGAAGTCTTCTTGAACAAGCAATTCAAAACGCAAGAAATTTGAGTCATCAATACACACACATCAAAAATAATCAACTTCATCTCTAATAATAAAAATACAGATTAAACCAGAATGTCTGAAATTAAAAGGACAAAAATATTGTGTGTTGGCAAGGATGTGGAGCAACTGGAATTCTCATGCATGCCTGGTAGGAAATTAAATTGATATAACCACCTAGAAATCTTTGGATCTACTAAAACTAAATATACGAATGCTGTCTGACTTGACATTTCACTCCTGGGCATACACTCCAGGGATGTGAGTGCTTAGGTTCAAAAGACATTATAAGAATGTTCACAGCAGAGTCAAAGAAGCCAGATCACTAAGAATCCATACTGTATGATTCTATAAACTTCTAGAAAGGACAAGGTACAGCTGACCCTTCAACAACTCAGAGTTTAGGGATGTCAAGCCCCCTACACAGTTGAGTATCATATTAACAATCCGACCTCGGTTATCCAAAGTTCTGCATCCTCAGGTTTAACTAACTGTGGATCATGAAGTACTCTCAGCATGCATTTACTGGAAAAAAAAAAATCCTCCTATAAGTGGACCTCCATAATTCAAACATGTGTAGTTCAAGGGTCAACTATAATAGTAATAAGAGTGGGAAGGCAAGGGAATGCAAAGCATCAGAAGGAAACCTCCAAGGATGGTAGATATGGTCCCCATCTTAATTGTAGAGATGGTTTCATGAGTGTGTTTACATATTTCAAAATTCATGCATTTTAAATATGTGGTTTATTTTATGTCAATTGTATATCAATAAAACTTTTTTTAAGAAAAAAAAAAGAATGAATTGAACTCATTGTAAGTCAAAACTGAAAACAACCAAAATGTACTTCTACGGAGAAATGGATAAGAAAAGTGTGGTTTATTCATATAATGGAATAGACTCAGCAGTGAGAAAAAGCAAGCTACAGGTGCAGAAATTGACATGGGTGAATTTCAGGGACAGAGTAGTTACTTATATTTCAATTTATATGAGAGTCACAAACAGACACACTGTTCTAAAGTGGAAAAGGCAAAATGGTGGTTATCTTCTAGCCAGGGTTGAGATGGGGTGGGGTGGAGGTGAGAGCTGTCTGGGAGGGGGCACACAGGGCCTCCTGGAGTGGTGCAAATGCCTACACCCTGACCTGGACAGTGGAGACATGCACATTTCTACACAGAAAAATGCATTGCATTGTCCTCTTAAGATGTGTGTATTCACATGTTACACCTCAAAAGTAATTATTTATAAACTATTAAAAAATAAAGACACAGTGAAATGTCACTGTCTTCTGTAAGATGGCTCAGTGCTACAGTAGTAAAGAACGCACCTCCCAATGCAGGAGACGCGGGTTCTATCCCTGGATTGAGACGATCCCCTGGACAGGGAAGTGGCAATTCTCTTTACTATTCTTGTCAGGATAATCCCATGGACAGAGGAGCCTGGCGGGCTATAGTCCATGGGGTCGCAAAGAGTCAGACATGACTGAGTGACTGAGCACACACCTGTAAAATAGGAAACTATTTCGCAATAACACTCAGAGTCACAGAGGGAGGACTTGGTGCAGCGCTTCAGGGGGGCATTTGATCCTACTTATCAAAATGCCTTAAAAATATCCTTAACACAACATTTCTACTCACAGAAATTTATCCGAAGGAAATAATCAGAGGGTGTACAAAGACCCTTCTTCAATGACGTTTATTACTTCATTCTTTATAACAGGAAAGAACTGGAAGCACCTTGATGTCCAAAAATGGAGAAGTAAATTAACTACATGTATGTAACAGTTCAGTTCAGTTCAGTTCAGTTCATTTCAGTCGCTCAGTCATGTCCGACTCTTTGCGACCCCATGAATCGCAGCACGCCAGGCCTCCCTGTCCATCACCATCTCCTGGAGTTCACTCAGACTCACGTCCATCGAGTCCCTTATGCCATCCAGCCATTTCATCCTCAGTCGTCCCCTTCTCATCCTGCCCCCAATCTCTCCCAGCATCAGAATCTTTTCCAATGAGTCAACTCTTCGCATGAGGTGGCCAAAGTACTGGAGCTTCAGCTTTAGCATCATTCCTTCCAAAGAAATCCCAGGGCTGATCTTCAGAATGGACTGGTTGGACCTCCTTGCAGTCCAAGGGACTCTCAAGAGTCTTCTCCAACACCACAGTCCAAAAGCATCAATTCTTCGGCTCTCAGCCTTCTTCACAGTCCAACTCTCTGCATCCATACATGACCAATGGAAAACCATAGCCTTGACTAGACGGACGTTAGTCGGCAAAGTAATGTCTCTGCTTTTGAATATACTATCTAGGTTGGTCATAACTTTTCTTCCAAGGAGTAAGTGTCTTTTAATTTCATGGCTGCAGTCACCATCTGCAGTGATTTTGGAGCCCCCAAAAATAAAGTCAGCCACTGTTTCTACTGTTTCCCCCATCTATTTCCCATGAAGTGATGGGACCAGATGCCATGATCTTCGTTTTCTGAATGTTGAGCTTTAAGCCAACTTTTTCACTCTCCTCTTTCACTTTCATCAAGAGGCTTTTTAGCTTCTCTTCACTTTCTGCCATAAGGGTGGTGTCATCTGTGTATCTGAGGTTATTGAGATTTCTCCCGGCAATCTTGATTCCAGCTTGTGTTTCTTCCAGTCCAGCGTTTCTCATGATGTACTCTGCATAGAAGTTAAATAAGCAGGGTGACAATATACAGCCTTGACGTAATCCTTTTCTTATTTGGAACCAGTCTGTTGTTCCATGTCCACTTCTAACTGTTGCTTCCTGACCTGCATACAGATTTCTCAAGAGGCAGGTTAGGTGGTCTGGTATTCCCATCTCTTTCAGAATTTTCCACAGTTTATTGTGATCCACACAGTCAAAGGTTTTGGCATAGTCAATGAAGCAGAAATAGACGTTTTTCTGGAACTCTCTTGCTTTTTCCACAATCCAGCGGATGTTGGCAATTTGATCTCTGGTTAGGGTTAGGGTTAGCCTTTTCTAAAACCAGCTTGAACATCAGGGAGTTCATGGTTCACGTATTGCTGAAGTCTGGCTTGGAGAATTTTGAGCATGACTTTACTAGCATGTGAGATGAGTGCAACTGTGCAGTAGTTTGCACATTCTTTGGCATTGCCTTTCTTTGGGATTGGAATGAAAACTGACCTTTTCCAGTTCTGTGGCCACTGCTGAGTTTTCCAAATGTGCTGGCATATTGAGTGCAGCACTTTCACAGCATCATCTTTCAGGATTTGAAACAGCTCCACTGGAATTCCAGCACCTCCACTAGCTTTGTTTGTAGTGATGCTTTCTAAGGCCCACTTGACTTCACATTCCAAGATGTCTGGCTCTAGATTAGTGATCACATCATCATGATTATCTGGGTCGTGAAGATCTTTTTTGTACAGTTCTTCCATCCTCTTCTTAATATCTTCTGCTTCTGTTAGGTCCATACCATTTCTGTCCTTTACCGAGCCCATCTTTGCATGAAATGTTCCCTTGGTATCTCTAATTTTCTTGAAGAGATCTCTAGTCTTTCCCATTCTGTTGTTTTCCTCGATTTCTTTGCATTGATCGCTTTTAAAATAATGAAACAGGCTATTTAATGGAGTGGGAAATCCAGCAAATGAAAAGAAAAATAACCCCAAAATGTGCTCATTATATGCATATACATTATAATACATGCCCATTTTTATTATATATGTTATATATGATATCTACCAAAGGAGACAATTGTTCTCTGTGAATGGCAGGATCATTGTTGTTGTTGTTGCTGTTGTTCACTTGCTAAGTTGTGTCTGACTCTTTGCGACCCCATGGACTGCAGCATGCCAGGCTTCCCTGTCCTTTACTGTCTCCCAGAGTTTGCTCAAACTCAAGTCCAAGATGCCAACGATGCCATCCAACCATCTCATCCTCTGTCATCCCCTTCTCTTCTTGCCCTTAATCTTTCCCACCATCAGGGTCTTTTCTAATGAGTAGGCTCTTCACATCAGGTGGCCAAAATATTGGAGCTTTAGCATCAGTCCTTCCAATGAATATTCAGGGTTGATTTCCTATGGGATTGACTGGTTTGATGTCTTTGCTGTCTAAGGGACTCTCAAGAGCTTCTCCAGTACCACAATTTGAAAACATCAATTCTTTAGCACTTGGCCTTCTTTACGGTCCAAATCTCACATCAGTACATGACTACTAGAAATACCATAGCTTTGACCATATGGATCTTTGTCAGCAAAGTGATGTCTCTAATTTTTAATATGCTGTCTAGGTTTGCCATAGTGTTTCTTCCAAGGAGCAAGTGTCTTTTAATTTCATGGCTGCAATCACTGTCCTAGGTGATTTTGGAGCCCAAGGAAAAAAGAATCTGTCACTACTTCCACTTTTTCCCGTTCTATTTGCCATGAAATGATGGGACTGGATGCCATGATCTTAGTTTTTTTGAATTTTGAGTTTTAAGCCAGCTTTTTCACTCTCCTCATTCACTTTCATCAAGAGGGTCTTTAGTTCCTCTTCACTTTCTGCCATAAAGGTAGTATCATCTGCATATCTAAGGTTGTTGATATTTCTCCTGGCAATCTTGATTCCACCTTGTGATTCATCCAGCCCAGCATTTCTTGTGATGTACTCTGCATATAAATTAAATAAGCAAGGTGACAATATACAACCTTGACATACTCCTTTTCCAATTTTGAACCAGTCAGTTGTTCCATGTCCAGTTCTGACTGCTGCTTCTTGACCTACATACAGTTTCTCAGAATACAAGTAAGGTGGTCTGGTATGCCCATCACTTTAAGAATTTTCCACAGCTTGTTGTGATCCACACAGTCAAGGACTTTAGTGTAGTCAATGAAGCAGAAGTAGATGTTTTCTGTAATTCCCTTGATGTTGGCAAATTCGTTCCTCTGCCTTTTCTAAAGCCAACGTGTACATCTGGAAGTTCTTGGTTCAGGCAATACTGAAGCCTAGATTAAAAGATTTTGAGCGTTACCTTGCTAGCACGTGAAATAAATCCAATTGTGTGGTAGTTTGAATCTTTGCCATTCTTTGCCATTCTTTGCAATTGGAATGAAAATTGACCTCTCCCAGTCCTATGGCCACTGCTGGGTTTTCCAAATTTGCTGCCTTATTGAGTGCAGCACTTTCACAGCATTATCTTTTTGGATTAGAAATAGCTCAATAGGAGTTCTATCAGCTCCACTAACTTTGTCCATAGTAATGCTTCCTAACGCCCACTTAACTTCATACTCCAGGATGTCTGGCTCTATGAGTGACCACACATCGTGGTTGTCCAGGTCATTTAAGACCTTTATGGGATCATGAACTACGTCAATTTTTTTCTTGGTACTTTGCTCTGCTCTCTAAACTTTCTATCAGCGGAAAACTTGATAACCCCTAAAGAAAATATGCTATCTTGTAGGAAATATGTACAGAACTAAGTGAAGAAAATTCTAGAGATTAGTGCTCTTTCCTGCCAAGTTTAATGTTGGATATGAAAAAATGATCCTTCCCACTCCCCACCCCAGTAGGGTTATGGCAAGGGTTTCACACAAAATAACACATGAAAATAAATGACATGAAATACACAACCTGGAGAAGCTACTGGTTCCCTAAGGTCTCACACATGCACACATATACCCACACACCTACACACATGCTCACCCCCTGCGCGCACACACACACATACACACACACATACACGCACACACACACACACACACACACTCTGATCCACTAGCCACACACGCCACTGATCTAAGCAGATCAAGTGTCAAGGGTATCACTGTGCTCTCCTGGGAAGAGAGCTGGACAAGGAAGGGGCAACTTAGCACGGCTAACACACTCTCTGAGCCATGACACCACAGTCTTCCTCCAGCACACCCCCAGTTTTAATTACACTTTGATTAAGCTGATAAGCCAAGAGCCACTTCTGTGATCCTGGTAACCCAAAGGACCTCAAGGACCACAGGGATGTGTTGATGAACTGGCCCTTCTCCTCCGGTGTCCCCTCCCTGCCCCCCCAGGTGCACCTCTGCACCCACAGTACGCATGCGTGGAAGACCCGGGAAGGGGAACCTGTCCTGTGTGCTTCCTACACTTGCCAAGTAAAGCAGGTCCAGGTCTTGCCCTTGAGGCCGCAAGTTAGGGGCCCCCCAAATTAAGTGAAGCAGCGCCATTCGAGGCCCTGGGCTGCAATGAAAGGCCACCTGCACTGCGTAAGAAAACAAGGACACCCCCGCTAGGGAAGAAAACACGCTAGCCCCGCGGGTGAAGGACCACGCCCTGGAACCGGTGCTTCCTTCCCCTCCGGTCCTGGGCAGTGATTCTGGACTTTTTAGTTTCTTCATGGTTTCTCCTGCCCTTCAGTGTAGATGCAAATGGGGACTATTTACAACATGCCCAAGAATTACTTTATTAAGAGCAGCAGAGTGTGTCAGAGGCCCCACTTTACAGGGATTAATTTTAATTCTGTTCCCACGAAGGCTCCCATCTTAGCTGAGGTCAGAGTTTGGGAAGTTAGCTGCCTTTAGGATTTCGCCTTTTTTTTTTTTTTTTGGTATTGTCATAAAAGTCACATAATACAAAACATACTATTTTAGCCATAGTTAACTGTACATTTCAGTGACACGAAGTACATTCACACTCTCAGCATCTCCTTCCTCAACTGAAACTCGGTCCCCATTACGTCCTCATTCCTCCTCCCACCCCTAACCCCCCAGCCCCAGCCCCAGCCTGAAGCATCTACCAATGTACTTTCTGACTCTATGAATTTGACTATTCTAGGCACCTCTTAGAAGTAGGCTTTCACCTTTCTAACCACATCAGTGGTCCCTTCTAACTGGAAAGGGAAGTAGGAGGGGGCGCGTAGCAGGGCTTTCAAAGAAGAGGTTCTGCACGTCGGCCTCACCTCCCACCGGCATCTCTGCTCCTTCCGCATCTCTGTGCTCCTCCCACGCACATCCTCAACTTCACAGAGCCTTCCCAGAATCCTCCCCTGACTCCCACGAGATAAGGTCGGCCGAGAAAGTTCTTTGTAAATTAAGCATCAGCTCCACGTTCGAGGGGTTCCATCGTTACCTGTGTCTTGGTTGCACCTGTGTAGGTGACGCCCTGGTTCCCCTCCTCCCTCCTCCTACACCCTCCTCCCCCTGGTGGATGGCCTCAGGCTGAGCTGGTCCCGGCGCCTGGAGGCAGGGCCACAGAGTCAGCAGGGCTCCAGCCCAGCAGAGAGTCAGCCAGGAGCCAGCACCCCCTGCAGCTTCTCAGCCACCCCTGGGGGCCAGGGACTCCAGCAGGGCAGAGTGTGACTAAGCCCTTTGCTGGGACTCCGTGGGCAGCCTGCTGCGTGGCTCTGAGCTCAAGGAAGTGTTTGCAAGTGGCTTCACCCAGGAGGCACTTCCTTGACCCACAGGGGCTGGGGCAGGTGGTCCTTGTCACCGGAGAAGGTCACCGGAGTGAAGCTGGTAACTTGAAAGAGTTCCCCAAGCTGGAGACGGCAGAACTCGCCACTTACACAGCTTTTTCATCTTCAAAGCCCCAGAACCGCAATTAAGTAATTAATAGGTCTGGTCATGTTCGCCGTGCTCTAAAAATGAGACAAGGGGAGCTCTGGCTTTCCCCTCCAGGAGATGCGCTTTCCTGTCAATCCCCGAGAAATGCCTGAGAAGGCGACCAGTAATCCAATAACCATCCCCCCTTCCCCTCCCCCGGCTCTGGAGACCAGCTTGAAATGGGCTCTTGTGGGTTCAGGGGCTGCCAGGGCCCCGGAAACGCCGCCGGACCGTTGGGGTTTGCTGCCCCCTCGAGGATGCTCTGAGGATAGCGGGCGAGTGGAACAATGCATCCAGGAAGGGAAGAAAAGACCAACAGCTGTTTTCCTCTGAGAGGGAATATTGGCATGCCCAAGTCTTCTTTAAGACAGGAAAATATTAACCCAGAGCCCAGTGCGTGCTCTCTCTTTTTATTCAAAATCTGGAAGAACTGTGTTAATACTGAGTTAACAAGTTCCACGGGCCAACATGGAACGAAACGAGAGGTTTCTTGAACTTACGGATCCTTCACCCGTGAGAGGGCCAAGGGATGTTAACTGCCCTCAATATTTATTTTCGATTTGGAAAATTCAAAGCAAGAAGGCTTTGAAGAAGTCAGGAACTGCTTATAATTCTAGGCTTGGTGCCAATGGGATAAACTGTCTGGTGACTTTTTGCAGAGTTATTAACTCTGTTTGCATCTGATGCCAACCGCCCAGCATGGCACAAAACCTCAAAGCGCTCAGGAAAGAGCATCATTCCCACATCACTGACAAGATGTAGAGTGCGGGAGGCTTTGGAACTGCCACCGCCACCCCCCCAGCACGGATCATAACCCAGTCACCTCAGGGGACTGCTGGCAGCTCAGTCCACTAGAAAACCAGTGACTGGTTTAGTCCTGGAAAAGTCTTTGGTCTCTGTATGTTCTGAAGGCTGTCTAGCTTCTCATCATTCAGGACTCTGGGCTGGTATGTCTAAGGGCTTCTTGCCCTAGATACAAATTTTTAAATAAATAGAAAGCCCCCTTTTGCACAGCAAGGAAATCATTAAAACCAAAACCAAACAAAAAGACAACCTACCCAATGGGAGAAAATATTTGCAAATGATGCAACTGACAAGGGCTGAGATGCAATCTCCAAAATATAACACCAGCTCATACAACTCATCAATAACATCAAAAAACAACAACCCAAGTGAAAAATGGGCAGAAGACCGTAATAAACAAATTTCTGAAGAAGACATACAGATGGCAAGTTCAGTTCAGTCCAGTTGCTAGGTCAGGTCTGGCTCTTTGCAAGCCCATGGACTGCAGCACGACAGGCTTCCTTGTCCATCACCAACTCCCAGAGCTTGCTCAAACAGATGGCCAGTAGGCACATGAAAAGATGCTCATCACTAATTATTCAGTTCAGTTCAGTTCAGTCGCTCAGTCGTATCCGATTCTTCGCAACCCCATGAATCGCAGCACACCAGGCCTCCCTATCCATCGCCAACTCCCAGAGTTCACCCAAATTCATGTCCATCGAGTCAGTGATGCCATCCAGCCATCTCATCCTCTGTCGTCCCCTTCTTCTCCTACCCCCAATCCCTCCCAGCATCAGGGTCTTTTCCAGTGAGTCAACTCACTGCATGAGGCGGCCAAAGTATTGGAGTTTCAGCTTCAGCATCAATCCTTCCAATGAACACCCAGGACTGATCCCCTTTAGGATGGACTGGTTGGATCTCCTTGCAGTCCAAGGGACTCTCAAGAGTCTTCTCCAACACCACAGTTCAAAAGCATCAATTCTTCGGCACTCAGCTTTCTTCACAGTCCAACTCTCACATCCATACATAACCACTGAAAAAACCATAGCCTTGACTAGACTCAAGGTACCTTTAAATGTTACAAGTCTAAGAAGAGGGTGGCTTTGTTCTTGACCCTAAGTCTTTAAAACAAAGGCTCTGAGATTGTTGTGGAACAGGAATATGGATCCTGATCCTTTGTGGACGAAACATTAGTTAGAATATGTACTTGAATCTTGAGGTATAGACTGAACTGTTTGTGAGCTTGAATGCTTAGATATAAAATCAAGTTATTCATGCAGCATTAGACATAGTCTCAGAGGGTCAGTTCAGTTCAGTCACTCAGTCGTGTCCAACTCTTTGCAACCCCATGAATCGCAGCACGCCAGGCCTCCCTGTCCATCACCAACTCCCGGAGTTCACTCAAACTCACGTCCATCGAGTCGGTGATGCCATCCAGCCATCTCATCCTCTGTCGTCCCCTTTCCTCCTGCCCCCAATCCCTCCCAGAATGAGTCAACTCTTCGCATGAGGTGGCCAAAGTACTGGAGTTTCAGCTTTAGTATCATTCCTTCCAAAGAACACCCAGGGCTGATCTCCTTTGAAATGCAAATCAGAATGAAGTGAGGTATCATCCCACACCGGTCAGATATTAAAAAGTTTACAAGTAACAAATGCCCAAGAGGGTGTGGAGCAAAGGGAACCCTCCTACACTGTTGGTGGGAATGTAGGGTGGTGCACCCACTGTGGAAAACAGTATGAAAGTTCCTCAGAAAACTAAAAATAGAATTACTATATGATCCAGCAATCCCACTCCTGGATATATATCCAGACAAAACTATAATTCTGAAATATACATGCAACTCTATATTCACAGCAATACTGTTCACAACAGCCAAGACGTGGACGCCACCTAAATGTCCACCAACAGATGAATGGATAAAGAAGATGTGGTACGTATATCCAATGGAATACTGCTCAGCCATAAAAAGAACGAAACATCCACTATCCATCTGTCCAATATCTACCCACTTGCAGCAACATGGATGCAGCTAGACATTATCATGCTAAGTGAAGTAAGTCAGAAAAAGAAAGGCAAATACCGTGTGATTTCACTTACACGTGGAATCTAAAATATGGCACAAATGAGCTTATCTACAAAACAGAAGTGAAAGAGGAGAGCAATGAAGCTGGCTTAAAGCCCAACATTCAGAAAATGAAGATCACGGCATCTGGTCCCATCACTTCATGGCAAATAGATGGGGAAACAGTGGAAACAATGTCAGACTTTATTTTGGGGGGCTCCAAAATCCCTGCAGCTGGTGACTGCAGCCGTGAAATTAAAAGACGCTTACTCCTTGAAAGGAAAGTTATGACTAACCTACATAGCATATTAAAAAGCAGAGACATTACTTTGCCAACAAAGGTCTGTCTAGTCAAGGCTATGGTTTTTCCAGTGGTCATGTATGGATGTGAGAGTTGGACTGTGAAGAAAGCTGAGTGCTGAAGAATTGATGCCTTTGAGCTGTGGTGTTGGAGAAGACTCTTGAGAGTCCCTTGGACTGCAAGGAGATCCAACCAGTCCATCCTAAAGGAGACCAGTCCTGGGTATTCATTGGAAGGACTGATGCTAAAGCTAAAACTCCAATACTTTGGCCATCTCATGCAATGAGTTGACTCATTGGAAAAGACCCTGATGCTGGGAGGGATTGGGGGCAGGAGAAGAAGGGGACGACAGAGGATGAGATGGCTGGATGGCATCACTGACTCGATGGACATGAGTTTGGGTGAACTCTGGGAGTTGGTGATGGACAGGGAGGCCTGGCATGCTGCGATGCATGGGGTTGCAAAGAGTGGGACACGACTGAGCGACTGAACTGAACTGAACTGAATAAAACAGCGATATACTCACAGACACAGAATAGACTTTTGGTTGCCAAGGGGAAAGGGCGGCAGTGGGGGTGGGAAGGACTAGGAGTTTGGGATTCATAGATGTAAACTTCTATATATAGGATGGATAAACAAGCTCCTACTTTACAGCACAGGGAACTATATTCAATAGCCTGTGATAAACCATAATGGAAAAGGAAAAATAGAAAAAAACAATTAAAAAGCCCCCAACATATATGCACAACCTTGTGCCCCAAGCTAAAGGCTCTTATTCAAGTGTGGTTTTTTTATATATTTATTTGGCTGCATCAGGGCTTAGTTACAGCATGCGAGATCTTTCGCTGAGGCTCCAGGGTTTCTCTCTGGTTGCTGCACGCAGGCTCTGAAGTGCAGGCTCAGAAGTTGCTATATGCAAGCTTAGTTGTCCCTAGGCATTGTGGGATCTTAGGTCCCCAACCAGGGATTAATCAAGCTCACGTCTCCTGCTTTGGAAGGCGCATTCTTAATCACTAGACCAGCAGGGAAGTCCCCTTATTCGAATTTTAGATTCACAGAATTTTCAGTGTTCTACCTGGCCTGGTGTCATAGGCAGAGGGAACCATCTGCAGAGGTCGTGAAGGGATGAATCCCCAGTCAGCCTACTTTGGGACAGTTTTTGATAGTAGCCCTGGGCTTCCCTGACAGCTCAGTTGGTAAAGACTCTGCCTGCAATGCAGGAGACCCCGGTTCGATTCCTGGGTTGGGAAGATCCTCTGGAGAAAGGATAGGCTACCCACTCTAATATTCTTGGGCTTCCCTGGTGGCTCAGCTGATAAAGAATCTGCCCACAATGCAGGAGACCTGGGTTCGATCCCTGGATTGGGAAGATCTCCCAGAGAAAGGAAAGGCTACCCACTCCAGTATTCTGGCCTGGAGAATTCCATAAACTGTATACTCCATGGGGTTGTAAAGAGTAGGACACAACTGAGTGGCTTTCACTTTCACTGCTGACTGAATGCTGCCAGGGGAAGATACCTCAAGGTGAGGGGTAGAAACATGATTGGGGCAGGGGCATGGCTGGCTGGGGTTCCCCAGCTCTGCATTCCCCAGCGCTCTGGTGAGTGGTGTCAGGGGGCTGGAGAAGGGCCTTATGGCCAGGACAGCACAGAGACAGTCACGAAGGAGAAGTCTGTGACTTCCGGATGGAAAAGTCAAAGTCACTCAGTCGTGTCCGACTCTTTGCGACCCCACGGACTGTAGCCCACCAAGCTCCTGTGTCCATGGGATTCTCCAGGCAGGAATACTGTAATGGATTGTCCTTTCCTTCTCCAGGGGATCTTCCTGGCTAAGGGATTGAACCCGGGTTTCCAGCATTGCAGGCAGATTTTTGACCGTCTCATCAGCCGCCAGAACTTTGCCTGCATGGAAAGGGCAACCCCACGCCACAGAGCAACAGTCATCGGGGTCTGGTGGTCCCCCAGACTTGGGATGGCTGAGGGGCCACCGGTCCAAAGAAGGCAGCTCCCGCACGGCTGATGACCCAGTGTGTCTGAGAACAGGCCTTTCCAGCAACACATAGAGTGACCCAAACACCCTCTGGCAAAGTCCAGTTTCAAGGCTACTGCCCGTCACGGAGCAGGCTGCCCAAAACCACAGGAGAGGGTGAAATATCCAACAGCCCAACCCTGGTGACCCCACCCTGTCTGCAGTTACTCAGAGCTGGCCAGCCGAGGTCCAGGGAGCAGGCCGGTCAGGCTGAAGTCTATCCAAATTCAATTTTTCAATTGAAAATGGAAACAGGTCAGGCCAAGACAAACCCAGGGTCTGACTTTAGTAACTGCCTGGGCAAAGCCATTGTCATACGGGGAGGGGGAGGGAGGGTCAAAGGTCGACCTCCACCCACCGCTTTTCATGTGGAAACTCGCTGACCCGCACAGCCACTCGGTGACATGATTGCTGTTAAGGTCCTCGTTGTACAGGCCAGGGAAACTGAGGCACAAGAGGTTGCCTCTAGTGGGGGGGGATGGGCAGAGCTGAACTCCTGGGTCTGGCTCCAGACCAGCCTTCTGGGGCAGGGAGTCCCCTGCCCGCTGCTGGGGCACCCTCCCCCAGCTGCAGACCCCCAGGGTGGGGTCGGGGGTGAGTGGGAACTTGGCACCAGGGAGCCCTCAAGTCCCCATGTCTCCTCAGAGATTAAGACGGTCACAGCCCGCAGGCTCCTGAGGGTGAAGCCTCACTCCCAGCATCCAGGTCCTGAAGACTTGAGGTAGCATCTCGAGGGCGACTCCTGTTCGTTTTCGGAGGCTCACTTCCAACAGGGAGACTCACATTCCCCCATGCCCACCCGACCCCTGACTCACTGCCCGAGGAAGCCACCCCTTCCCCAGGGGGCGTCTCGGGGACAGGTCAGCTCTCAGCCTCTGGGCAGAAAGCCCCTGTGTGAGATGCTTGATTCCTCTGAGCATTTATTTCATCCTCTGGAGGAGGCCCTCATGAGTCTGGGTGCCTGTGTGGAATTTTAAAAAAACAAAAGATAAAAAAGATACGTAATAACATACATATAGCAAGCTGTTAGATTAAAAAAAATACGTAATAACATACATATAGCAAATTATATCTATTTCCTGTGGGATTTGGGGCTTCCCTGGTGGCTCAGCTGGTAAAGAATCTGCCTGCAATGTGGGAGACCTGGGTTCGATCCCTGAGTGGGGAAGATCCCCTGGAGAAGGGAAAGGCAGCCCACTCCAGTATTCTGGCCTGGAGAATTCCATGGACAGAGGAGTTGCAACAGTGGCACGACTGAGTGACTAAACCACCACCTGTGAGATTTACCAGCCTCTTTCATCTACAGAATATCCATCTGTCTATCTCCTATCTACCTATTATCATCCATCATTGATCTACCTTTCCTTCTTTCTATCACTCTGTGTGATGATTTATTAATCAATCATCTATCATCTCTTTATCATCTGTTATTTTTCTTTCTATATCTTCTATCATCTATCAATCCAGTCATCTATTCTCTATCCATTTATCTACCTTTTTACCCTCTTTCCATCAAGCTGTCTATATTATCTGAAAATAAAAAGTGAAAGTCACACAGTCATGTCTGACTTGGTGATCCCATGGACTGTAGCCTGCCTGGCTCCTCTGTCCATGGGATCTATATTATCTATCATCTGTTTATGTCATCTGTTATCTACCTATTAGTTATCATCTCTCTGTTTATGTAACATCTATCTGTCATCCATCTACATGCTCACAGTTGCAGGCCTTCAAGCTGCTCTGTGAAATTTTGACTATGAGCTCTCAGTAGCATCTGGGTCAGAGTCCAGTTTCTGAAAATTACTAGCTATGTGATCTTGGCTAAGTTACTTGGCATCTTTCTGCCTCTGTTTTTGTTGTGTGCATCTGTAAAGTTGGAAGCGTAACAGTGCTTATCTAATACTGGATGGTTGTCAGGACAACATTAGCAAATCTTTGGAAGAGGCTAGCCTGACAGCCTGGAGCTTGCTGGGTCTGGCTAAATGGGAGGAAAGGTACCCTGGGTTGTGGTAGGTAGCCTGGCTCTGTGCCCTAAAAGAGGAAGTGGTGAACCCAAAATCTTTTAAAGCATTGGTTTTGCAGACAGCCCTGGCCTGGGCCAGCTGAGCTCAGCTGATTTTTACAGTTTTCCTGGAGGGAGGTAAGACACAAAGAAAAGCCAGATTTGGCTACCAGAGAACAGAAAGAGAATTGAGGTTGACATGCAGTTCTGCAGAAAGATTAAGTCCTGTAAACAGAAAGCATGGGAGGACCAGGGCCTGGGAGCTGTAAAGCCATCCTCAGTTTGGTCAGCTGACCAACATATCACGTGACCAACTGTGACATGACCCAGACTAAGGAAGAGCCCTTTCTGGGCCCCAGGACCAGGACAAGAGCCCCCCTGTATGACTCACAGTCACTGCCCCAGGCCGGATGATGAGGCCTGAGTATGGAATGTTTCTGGGAACACAGGCAGAAGCCATAACCTCTACAAGTCCTTGAGGATTAGACGACACCAGGGCCATCCGGCTTCCCCCTGCTGCACTAGCCAGCCTCAGACCACTGAGGGGGTCAGAGTCCCCTGCAGAGTAGATGGGGACGTCTGTCCTGGGGTCTGAGTTGAGACTGCCTCTGGGTTTCAGGGAGAGAGTGAGCTTTGGGAAATGTGTCACTGTTGGGGCATTAGAAGGGGACAGCTGGCAGAGCCCAGCTGTCCTAAAGCTTGGGCCCAGAGGTGCCCCTGAAAGTCTATGCAGCAGTGTGAACCAAGTGGATGGATGGTCCACTTCTGCCTCTTGGGCACCCACCTCGGTGGCTGATGCTCGTAGTATTTGCTGAATTGTGCTAAAGCTCAAGCTCCAGTACTCGGGCCACCTGATGCCAAGAGCCAACTCATTGGAAAAGCCCCTGATGCTGAGAAAGATTGAAGGCAGGAGGAGAAGGGGAGGGCAGAGGATGAGATGGTTGGATGGCATCATTGACTCGACAGACATGGGTTTGCACAAGTTCCAGGAGTTGGTGAAGGACAGGGGAGCCTGGCGTGCTGCAGTCCATGGGATTGCAAAGAGTCAGACACGACTCAGCAACTGAACAACAGCAACAGATCAGACCCAGAGACAATAAGAAGGCTGGACATAGCAGAGAGCTGAGCATGCCCCAGTCCCAAGTAGAAGCCTTGCTTGGACACCTGTCAGCCTTGAAACTTCAGGCCAGTTTCCTCACTTCCCATCTGCAAAGTAGGGAGGAGGTTATGAATATCTTCTTCAGAAGTTTCTCACTGGCTTTATTCTCTTCCGGAGAGCCCTGGTGTCAGGACCCTAGATGGCCAGACAGTTGTTTGGGGAACAGGAATCATCCAGACCTAGAGGCACCCATCGCAGTCTCATGGTCTGCAAGGGTGCACGAGACTCTTCAGCTCAGTGGTTTTAAGCTATTTTGACACACTAATCACCTGAGACACTTCCTGTATTCATTTCCTAGGGCTGTAGTCTCAAAGTCACACAAGCTAGGTGGCTCAAAATAGCAGAAATGTGTTTTCTCACAGTCCTGGAGGCCAGATGTCAAAGACCAAGGTGTCAGCAGGGTGGGCTCCTCTGAGACTCCCTGGGGAATCCTTCCTTGCCTCTTCCCATCTTCCCAGAGTGACTGGCTCTCCTTGGCATCCCTTGGCTTGTGGGAACATCCCTCCCATCTCTGCCTGTGCATTGCATGGTCTTCTCCCTGCATCTCTCCATTTTCATGCAGTCATCTTGCCTGTGGGTCTGTGTCCCTTCTCCTTTTCTCATAAGGACATCAGTAACACCAGATTGTGGCCCATGGTACTCCAGCACGACCTGGTCTTAGCCAATTACATTTGCAACAAACCTATTTTATTATGAGATACTGGGGATTAGGATTTGCATATATATATATATATATATATATATATATATTTTTTTTTTTTTAAGAGCACAATTCAACCCACAACCCCTGCCCAGGAAAACAGATTCCTGGTTCTCATCTGTGGGTTTCTTTTTGGTTTTTTGAGTTATTGACAAAAGATTCCCATCATTTGTTTTTAGCAAAATGTAGACCCATCCAAGGAGGAGGCAATGGCACCCCACTCCAGTACTCTTGCCTGGAAAATCCCATGGTCGGAGGAGCCTGGAAGGCTGAAGTCCATGGGGTCGCTAGAAGTCAGACACGACTGAGCGACTTCACTTTCACTTTTCACTTTCACGCACTGGAGAAGGAAATAGCAACCCACTCCAGTGTTCTTGCCTGGAGAATCCCAGGGACAGGGGAGCCTGGTGGGCTGCCATCTCTGGGGTCGCACAGAGTCGAACACAACTGAAGTGATTTAGAAGCAGCAGCAGCAGCAGCAGCAGACCCATCCAAACGAGGAAGGCAACAATCAATGAATTTTAGAAATAGCACGTTTTTATTTTCTCTTCCCCAAAGAAGCCAGTAGAGAGTCAGATACATTCTGATTACAGTACATCTCTGGGGATGCTGTTAGTTGTTCAGTCGTGTCCGACTCTTTGTGACTCCATGGACTGTAGCCCACCAGTCTCCCCTGGCCATAGAATTCTCCAGATAAAAATACTGGAGTGGGTTGCCATTTCCACTCCAAAATACTGGAGTCTATTGAACCGGGGCCTTCACATTGCAGGCACATTCTTTACCATCTGAGCTACCAGGGAAAATTCTTCTCAGGAAGGTTCCATATGTAAATCAACACAAGAGAATTTCTGTCTACATGCTAGTGTGACCTTGTGAAGTTTAAGACACTATGTCTTACCTCGTTTGTGTTTTTAACAAGGTTCCACGTCCCCCCAACCATTCCCCCCAAAGTGGTTCTGATACAGGCCCAGGGACTTCCCTCTGAGAAATTTTCACCTGTCAGGTTAGAGCCTCACAGGTCACATCTCTGAGTTCCCCATCTGGTGCTCCTGGGTATTTGAGGCCAGAGTCACCTTGAAATGAGCTTCCCCACTGGCTCAGTGGAAAAAGAATTCACCTAAGATGCAGGAGGCATGGGAGATGCAGGTTTGATCCTTGAGTCAGGAAGATCCCCGGAGGAGGGCATGGCAACCCATTCTACTATTCTTGCCTGGAGAATCCCACAGATAGAGAAAGCTGGCAGGCAACAGGCCATGGGGTCACAAAGAGTCAGACATGACCGAGCACGCACAGGCAAGTAACCTTGCAACAACTCTGCAAACTGACTCAGTTCCAGGAAATTTAGACAAGATGCAAGATCCTCAGCCATTATTTTACCCAAATAAAATGGCTATTTTGGCTACTTTTACCCAAGCTGATGTGATAGGTTGAGTCTCATCTGCCACTCCCTCCTTAAAAAGATGCACTGCAGTCCTAACACCCAGGACCTCAAATGTGAGCTTATTTGGAAGGAGAGTGGCTGCAGATGTAATTAGTGAAGATGAGATCCTACTGAAATAGAGAGGACCCCTAACCTAACATGACTCATGCCCTTATTTTTTACAATACCACGTAAAGAGTCAGAGACAGTAAAAGTCCATGTGAAGATGGAAGCACGGACAGGCACGGTGCTACCTCCAGCCAAGGAACCCCCAGGACTACTGACCGTCCCCCGAAGCTGGGAGGGAGACCTGGACCAGATTCTTTCTTATAGCCTTTCGGGCAGGGGGACCAGCCCTCAGGACACCCCAAGGTCAGATGCAAGTCCCCAGAACTGGGAGAGGGAGAATTTCTGTTGTTTTCGACCCTCTGTGTTACTAGGGCAAACTAGGGCAGTTAGCTCAGCCACTCAGTCATGTGGGACTCTGTGACCCCATGGACTGCAGCACCCTAGGCCTTCCTATCCTTCACTAACTCCTGAAGTTTACTCAAACTCATGACCATTGCGTTGGTGATGCCATCCAACCATCTCATCCTCTGCTGCCTCCTTCTCCTCCCACCTTCAATCTTTCCCAGCATCAGGGTCTTTTCCAAGGAGTCAGTGCAGTCTTTTCCAAGGATGCATCAGGTGGCCAAAGTATTGAAGTTTCAGCTTCAGCATCAGTCCTTCCAATAAATATTCTGGACTGATTTCCTTTAGGATGGACTAGGGCAGCTGGCGACTAATTTATCCAAGATGTCCAAACTCAGACATGGGGCCTGAGGGAAATGCCAGGGCTGGGTGTGGGTGCTGCCTGAGCAGAGGGCAGGGGCCAGTGAGCCCTCAGCTTGTCCCTTCCTAAAGCTTGCGGGATGTCATGGGTGGGGATGAGCCCAGCACTGGGTATTCTCTCTGGGGAACAAGCCAGCAGGGCAGGCTCCTCGGGCTGTTCTCCAGATCCCTTCCAGCACCCAACAGTTCCAACTGATGGTGGCTCAGAGCTGGGCAAGGACCACCAGCCAGGGTTCAAATTCTTGCTGTACCAACTCCGCTGCATCACTGGGACAAGTCCTTTCCAGTTTCTTCCTCTTTAAGACAAGGATTCCCATAGACCCATGCCCAGGGGTGTGGAGAGGACTAGACGAGAGAAGACACATCAGCTGCAGATGATACTGGGTGAGCAGGTGTCCACAGGGTAAATCAGTTCCCAGGGCTCCTCCCAGGGCGCCTCCTCCACGTCCCAGGCTGCGACATGGGATGGTAGGCTTAGCGTCTTCTTGGTGTGGACCCCCAGGGAAGCATCATGCCTCTCCATCCCTGGAGCAGAACCCCGGAATCCACTTTCACTGTTTGCTCAGTCTCCTAGGGAGTTGCCCTAATGACACTCTGTCATCATAAAGATAATGAATGCGCGTAAAACTCTCAATGAATCACTTCCACAGAAATGACCTTCTGCCGTCGACATAACTACCCTGTGACATCTGTGTGACTGTGACCTTCGCTTTTCCAATTAGAAAACTGAGTCTCCTGAGTGACTTGCTGAGATCTCTTGGCAAATAATTGAAGGACACCAGTGATCACGATGTTTTTGGAGGCTGGAGGAGGGCGACGTGGCTGGGGGTGGGGGTGGGGGTGGGGAGAGGGCAGTTATGTACGTCTGCAGGTTCCTGCACGTGGAGATCGGGGTTCCAGGGCCGACAGCCTGCTGCTCTGCCTGGGTCCGCAGCCCAATCCTAAGTAAGCGCAAACTCTGCAACCTCCCCCGGGGTCTGTGGGCTCATGCTGGGGCACACCCACTGCTGCAAACAGGCTGTTGACACGGGAATGTTGGCGAGAGCCAGGACCTTGCTTGGCCAGCATACCAGAGGGCACAGCATGTTTTCATGAGATAGCTTGGGGAACCCTTTGAGTCAGGAGATGCAGGATGGCCAATACCATCTTGGCATCCGACTCTCCTGATGTCCATGCTTTACAGCTCTAGAGTGCTCAGAAGCTGTAGGAGTTGTCCTCAAGCCTCATGATGGATATTACCCAAGGATCAGCCAATTCTGCTCCTACCAGGATGTAGAGAAACTTGGGCCCCAGGCCAAGGAAGGGTTTTGCCTGAAGTCATGCAGAAAGTGAAGGGCGAAGCTGGGGGGTGGGCCCAGCTCTCCCAACTCTCATCCTGGATCCAGTACTTCCCCACGCCACCCCACCCCACCCCCAACATCCAGCCCCTGACCAAATGGCAAAGAAGAGTGGCAATGATTTTAGGAGAGGCCGACAGACGAGAAGCTCCTCCTTTGGGACCCAGAGTTCCTGCCCAGGATGCTTGCCTTCTTCATCATTATCTGTAACACAGATATAGCCATTCTGAGCCACGGATTCGAGGGAGCTGTGTGCATGCCTGGGTAAAAGAGAAAGAGGTGAAAGATGATAAATTCCAGCCATGGAGCCGTGTTTTCTCTGTTTACCCTCCATGGACCGGTGGAGCTGGGCTGTAATCAGCAAACACTCAAGGATTCACCTTGCTCTCTCTTCTCTGTTGGGAACAAAATCAAGCAGAATTCAGAGCTGCCAGTAGTTCATGGTCCCAAGATTTTTTTTTTTTTTTTCACATTTCAACCATAGATTGAGACCTTTACAGATTTGAAATCAGAAGTGACCCCCAAATCTTGAAAGGTCTGGATATCACAGCTTAGGGAAGGCCAGACCCCAGGGCACCAGCTCGACGTAGGGGCCAATCCCACATAAGCCAGCCTGGAAATGTGCTGTGGCTGCTGCATTCCTGCCTCTAAGGCAGAGCTCCTTACCCTGCGTCCTTGGGGACACCTTCAGGGGTTCATGTGTGCTTGAGTGTGTGTGTGCATATTTTTGAGGAGAGCCTTTCACGTCCTGAAACCTGAAGAGGGGCTAAGCGTCACTTTTCTGAAAGCAGCTCGTCCCCCAAAGACCATTATAAACAGGGAAGTACCAACTACATTTTGGTAGCTGAGGGTGATGGTGTTTCTGGTTTTGTGACAACATGCCAAGGGCCACCTTTACTGGTGATACCCATAACAAGTTTCTCTGTGTCTTCAGTTCAGTCACTCGGTCGTGTCAGATTCTTTGCAACCCCATGGACTGCAGCACTCCAGGCTTCCATGTCCATCACCAACTCCTGGAGCTTGCTCAAACTCATGAGCATCGAGTCAGTGATGCCATCCAACAATCTCATCCTTTGTTGTCCCCTTCTCCTCCTGTCTTCAATCTTTCTCAGTATCAAGGGCTTTTCTAATGCGTCAGTTCTTCACATCAGGTGGCCAAAGTATTGGAGTTTCCGCTTGAGCATCAGTCCTTCCAATTAATATTCGGGATTGATTTCCTTTAGGATTGACTGGTTTGATCTTGTAGTCCAAGGGACTCTCAAGAGTCTTCTTCAGCACCACACTTCAAAAGCATTAATTCTTTGGTGCTCAGCTTTCTTTATGGTCCAACTCTCACATCTGTACATGACCACTGGAAAAACCATAGCTTTGACTAGATGGACCTTTGTCGGCAGTCGCTGTGTTTTATAGTATCCCTACAATGGGGTCATGCAGGAATTGCTATGGATCCCTGCTTTACAGGTTAAAGTCCTGACATTCAAAGATTTTTGTGACCTGTGCAAGACTGCTCAGCTGGTAGACTTGCTGGTGGATGTCAAGGACAGCCCTGGGGGATAACAATGAAGGACATGTTTTCATGTTTTCACTGTGCTTTCAATGGAGCTGGGCACTTTTTAAATGCCTCTTTTAATTCTCAGCCCTTGCTGTTGGAGTGCAGAATTGTCAGCCCATTTTACAGATGGAAGCAGTGATTTAGGGAAGTACTCCCAGGTACTTCCCAGGTGGCATTAGTGGTAAAGAATCCACCCGCCAAGGCAGGAGACGCCAGAGTCACAGGTTTGATCCCTGGGTTAGGAAGATTTCCTGGAGGAGGAAATGGTAACACACTCCAGTATTCTTGCCTGGAAAAATTCCCTGGACAGAGGAGTCTGGAGGGCTACAGACCATGGGGCTGCAAAGAGTAGGGAACAACTAAGCGAATTAGCACACACACAAAGTACTCCAGGACTGTCGATGACCAAGGCAGGACTTGACCCTCTGTCACTGACTCCCAAGGCCTTCCTGCAGCTTGGAGAGGATAGGGGAAGTGAGGTTGGGGTATTGGATTTGGGGGAGAAGAAGCAGAAGGTATTATGGTAAACAGGAGTCAGGGGACTGAGTTGATACACCTACCAGCAGACGCAGGGAGCAGAGAGGTACATGTCTCACAGTCTATGGGGGTAAAGCCTCCAGTTGGCTCCTGATTCAACACTTACTTAAGGAGCATTCAGCACTGGGAGGAACGTGGCAGGGAGAGGTGCTCTGAGGTGCGGTGTGTTGGGAAGCCATGCAGGAATCCACCTGAGGTCGCTCTTTGCTTGGGCTGAATGTATTTCGCTGCATTTGAAATGAAGGTTGGAAGCAAACCGCCCCTTCAGCTGTCCCCACCCCCCACCCCCCACCTTCCCCACCCAGGCAATGGAATGTAAACATGGCTGCAGGGCAGGGTCAGCGTTTGCTCCCGGACACGGAGAAGGAAACAGGAAACAAAGGCAACAGGAAGTGATCGTCCTCCACTTCCTTCCTCCAAGCACAGAGATGGCCACGCCAAGGCTGGGACCTGGGAAAGCTGCACGTTCTCAGTGGATTCTCTTGACTTCCCAACTAAGGAGAAATAAAGCTCTTCGGAGACTGAAACCAGTTGAAAGTCACTTTCCCCAGACACTTTTAAATGATTTTGAGGAACCATCAAAGGTTATGAGCACTGTGATTCTTGTCATTCACTGTCATGTTACCCCAAGGTTTAAACTCGGGGTGCCCCCAGCCACCTCCCCTCATTCTTGTCCAGTCACTCAGTTGTGTCCAATCCCATGGACTGCTGCATGTCAGGCTTCCCTGTCCTTCACCATCTCCCAGAGCTTGCTCAAACTCATGTCCATTGAGTCAGTGTTGCCATCTAACCACCTCATCTTCCGTTGTCCCCTTCTCCTCCTTCCCTCAATCTTTCCCAGCATCAGGGTCTTTTCCAACGAGTAGGCTCTTCACATCAGGTGGCCAAAGGATTGGAGCTTCAGCTTTAGCATCAGTCCTTCCAATGAATATTCAGGACTGATTTCCTTTAGGATTGATTGTTTTGATCTCCTTGCAGTCCAAGGGACTCTCAAGAGTCTTCTCCAGCACCACAAGTTAAAAGCCTCAGTTCTTCGATGCTCAGCTTGCTTTATGGTCCAACTCTCACATCCATACACCACTACTCTACTGGGATGGAAAAGACCCAAGAGGAGACCCCTTCCTCAGAGCCCTATTCTGCATCCCACAAGGCTTCCTTTCCATAATGAACATTCTCATCACATCTTTAAATAAATTCCTGGAGCGCCAACTTGGTGCTCAGAAAGCGGCTGACCAATGGGAAAAGCAGTTGATAGCAACAAAGCAGTGATGGGACTGGCTGAAGCTCAACACTCAGCTTGTGGGCAGCACACTCAAGCCAGAAAAGGGAAATGTCTGTAGTAAAAATACAAAATCATTTTGGAACAAAGATGGGCTCAGATGACCAGTGGCCCAGGGAAGTGGAGACCTTCCATGGGAATTCTTTCCAGGTAGGGCAGAGGTCTGCAGACTTGGGCAAGACGCTGCCTTCATGGTTCTCACTGGAGATGACAGGCAACAGGGAGGTGCTGAATACATTTCTTTCCTTTAAGGAAGACTAAAACAGAATAGTTGTTCTTTAAATCCTATTTCTTTTTAAAAAAAAAATTGAAGTAAAATTTATTTACAATATGATGTTAGTTTTATTTATTTTTATTTTTTTAGAGGTACAACATAGTGATTCAATATTTTTATCAGACTTCCAAGGCGACACTAATGGTAAAGAATCTACCTGCCAATGCAGGGGACACAAGAGATGCAGGTGATTGCCAAAAAATGACTGAATCCCCCTGTCCTATGCGATGTATACTTGTTGCTTATTTCTTTTATACATAGTAGCCTGTATCTCTTAATCTTCATACCCCTATCTTGCCCCTCCCCTCTCCCCTCTCCCTACTAGTAACCACTAGTGTGTCCTCTATATCTGTGAATCTGCTCATGTTTTTTCATATACATTTGTTTGTTTTACTTTTTAGATTCCACATGAAAACTGTTAACAGAGTATTTGTCTTTCTCTATATGACTTATTTCACTAAGCGTAATACTAGGTCCATCCACATTGTTGCAAATGGCAGAATTCCATTTTTTGTGGCTGAGTAATATTCCATTATGTATATTTCTCACTTTTTATTTATTTTTTTTTTTACCCATTCATCTGCTGATAGACATTTACATTGCTTCCATATCCTGGCTACTGTAACTAGTGTTTCTATGAACATTGGGGTACATGTATTTTTTAGAATTACTGTTTTCATTTTCTTTGGATATATAGCCCACAGTGGAATTGTTAGATTGAATGCTAGTTCTATTTTTAGCTTTTTAAGGAATAAACCCTATTTCCTGTACATGTGAATAGATATGCAAATGAAAATTTGAGAATGAGAACATATAGAGATTTGGTGACACTTGGTGGGTGGTAGGGGCTCTAGGCCTCTGCTGTGTTGCCAGGGTGAGTGTAAACAAATATAGCCCTACAGAGGGCAGCTTGATGATAGTGAACAGAAGTGTAAATTCACATGCCCTTGTACTCAGCTTCATGTCTTCTGAGAATTTGTGCTGCAGAGACACTTCAGAGATGACATGTGTCCAAGATGAATCCCTGCTGCTTCATGGGTGATGGCAAACAACCAGAAACAAATCCAAATGTTGATCAAGAAAGACTTAGCTAAATAAAGCGTGGAACCTCAGAACAACAAACTAAGCAGCTACAAAAAGGAACAAGGAAGCTCTCTGTGAACTGATAGGGACAAAGTTCCAGGACATTTCATTAAGTGACTAAAAAACAAGTTAGAGAATGTTGTGTACAGAATAGGACCTTTTGTGTGATAAAGGGTGGGGATAAAATATTGGCTTGTATAGGGATATGCGTTTTCTAGAAGGATACTTAAAAAGCTTCAAAGGGGGCATGAGGACAAGAGCTTCTGGGGGTCGAGACACAAAAAAGGAAATTATTTTAGGCTTTTATATTTGGAATGTCAATGTATAGCATGTTAATTTTTTTTATTAGCAAATTCCCTGTTGGCTCAGTGGTAAAGAATCCACCAGCAATGCAGGAGACTTGAGTTTGACCTCTGGGTCGGCAAGATCCCTTGGAGGAGGGCATGGCAACCCACTCCAGTATTCTTGCCTGGAAAATCCCATGAACAGAGGAATCTGGCACGCTACCATCCATGGGGTCACAAAGAGTTGGACAGGAATGAGTGACTAAGCACCACGCATCTGTCCTATATGAAAATATCCAAAATGGACAAAGACATAGAAGTAGAAAGCAGGTTAGTGGTTTCCAGGGGTTAGGGGAGGGAAAAATGGATACAACTATTTAATGAGTACTAGGTCTCCTTTTGGGGTGATGAAGATGTTCCAGAATAGAGGTGATGGTTACACAATGCTGTGAATATATCAATACTTACTATCATAGTAAATTTCATGTGATGTCTATTTCATCACAATAAAAAAGCCTGTCTATCATTATAGCTACCTTTCCAGTTTCACAGGCTTTCATTTGGGGATCTTTCCTTTGTGCAAAATGGAAGGCTTATTTTATTATTTTTCCCAAACTCTTAACTTTTTATTTTGTATTGGGTTATAGCTGATAAACAATGTTGTAGTAGTTTCAGCGTATGTATATGTGTGTGTGTGTGTGTGTGTGTGTGTGTATGACTCAGCCACACATATATGTGTATGGGAGATCATTTTAATTCAATAAATATTTCCAAAGTCCCACTCATTCTAGAAAGCTGGAGTGCAAATGCTTGTTTCTGTTCTGAGCAGAGAGCTTTTTTCATGAGTTCTTGAGAGACACAACCTCATGAAAAAATTTGTTTCACTAATCCATCAAGAGCATCCAGTTAGTGAAGAGCAGCACTAGGGGAGAGGGAGGTCCAGGGGATGGAGAGTAGGGGGTGGGGAAGGTTAATAAGTAGGTTCCTAAGAACAAAGGAATGAAGGATGGATATAAAGGTCTACGTGCCACCCAGAGCCCTAAATCACCAGCCACAGGGGCTGCTGGGTGAAGCAAAGGAAAATGTGACTTACCCAGAGTGGAACAGTGCCTGGGCAACCAAACACACAGGCCCACAGACAAGACATCTTTATTTTTAGAGATGCCGCCATCCACGCCATCCATCTGTCAGAGTGCTGAGCGAGTCCAAGTCTGTGTCAGCATCGCTGACTCTCCAAAAAGCTCCATGTGCAACCCGTGGTTGATTGAGACTCCACCTCAGGTCACCTGGACAGACAGATGGTGATGTAGACAGTGGACTGACAGGTTAGGGATGGAAGCAGCCCATTCGACTTGGGATAAGGGAGTTGGATCAGGGGATCCTGAAGCTGCATCCACGTCCATGACCAACCCAGGGAAACCTACTTTCTGGATGTGGTTGGCAAGCGAAAGGGAGGTGCAGAGGCAATTTATAGAGCAGAGTTTTTCCATGTACTTTCTCAGTTTTTTCACTTGCAACCAATCTGTGAGGAAGGGATTCTTTATTGAGTGCTATTGAATGGACGATCCATACTCTAAGAGTTTTAAAAGCTGGCTTCCCCTGGGGCTTCCCTGATGGTGCAGTGGTTAAGACTCCGGCTATCTTCTTGTTTTTGTTTTGTTTTGTTTTGTTTTTTGTCTGGCTATTGATTGTGAAACCTGACAAACATCTTTCAGCACTGTGATTTTGTAGCTGTTACTCACTTAATACCTCTGTATTATGACTGGGCAACAGAAAAATGATAGAATTCTGTATCACCAAAACAAAAAACAAAAACAAAACAAAACAAAAAAAAAATTTCACCTTCCAATACAAGGGCTGCAGATTTGATATCTGATCAGTGTGGCCAATAAATAAATAAAGTGGCTTCCCTGAGGTCCTCCACCTGTCAGAATTTGATTACCAGATCTCAGCTTGAAATCCTTACCATGTTCCCAAATGGGAGACCCTCTCTCAGCAGGATGTGAGTGTCTTGGGGCAGGAGTGTGTGTGATGCAAACTTCACACATTGCCACAGGTTGCTGACAATTTTGTGTACTCTCTCTGTGACTTAGTTTGCTCACTTGTAAGCTGGAGACAATAAAAATGCTTGCTGCATAAGATAATTTTGAGTCTGAGACCAAATAATGAATTTAAGGCAGCAATACAATGCTTCTGTGTGTCTGTGTGTGTCTGTGTGTGCATGTGCTCTAAGTTGTATCTGACTCTTTGCGACTCCATGGAGCCTATACTAAATTAATGCTAGCCAGTGTTATTTTCCAAAATATCAGCGGCTGTAATTGCAACAGATAAATTTGGTTGATAACAAAATTTTCTGATTAATAAAAATTCTGATAACTAGATTTATCATATAGACCACAAATGGATGATTATGCTTCAAAAATTAAAGCACAGGCTATTCCCTGGTGGCCCAGTGGTTAGGACTTCATGTTTCCACTGCAGGGGTTGTGGGTTCAATCCCTGCTTGGGGAACTAAGATCCTACACAGCACGTGGGAAGGCCTCAAAACATGAAAGCACGATGATGCCTCCTGAAGCAACCAGATGTTTTCTTGGACAATTCAGCAGGTCTTTGGGAATCTAGTGCCCTCGTTATGAATGCCAATTTTATTTTCACACAGATGAGCAAGTATATAGAGTGGTCCAGGGAAGAGAAATGGATCACAGAGAACTTCCAGTTACAATTTGAAAATGTAAACCGTTGAAGAAGCCAGTCCCATGTCAGTGCTGCTTCATGCTCGGAAGAAAAGACAGGCCTTGATGAGGCATGAACTCATGACTCAACCTTTTGTGTCCACTTGCTATTTGCTGGACTCTCTTCCAAGTTCAGAATCAGCCCAAGGCTCTTTAAAAACAAAAACGCAGCTCAGCCCAGGGAGACTGCTCAAGGGATATGTGAGGCTACAGTTGTTTCCCAACACCTGAGTGATGCCAAATTGCTTGAGGCTTGTACTGTGGTGGAGTTGGAAAATATTTCTTCTTGTCCTCGTGGACAGAAAATTTCAGAGTCCGTCCCTGAGCCATGGACCTAAGGCCAACCATCCACTGCCCTCTATTGTTGAGGCCAGAACCTCTAAGGTCCTCAAAGGAGTGGAGAAGTTCAGTCTAGAAATTTCCCGGCACAAGCTGTCTCCCTTAATCTGGCCAGCCTGGGGTTATGGTTGTTGTTTCTAGATCTCACCAGGCCCAATTTTGGGCTTAGATGGTAAGGAGTCCACCTGCAATGCAGGAGACGTGGTTTCAATCTCTGAGTCAGGAAGATCCCCTGGAGAAGGGAATGGCCACCCATTCCAGTATTGTTACCTGGCAAATTCCACGGACAGAGATGTCTGGCAGGCTACAGTCTATGGGGTTGCAAAAGGTTGAACACGACTGAGCAACTAACACTTTTCACTTTCAGGCCCAATCTGACATCTGACTAATAATCCTCTCTCCCCACAGACATGTCCAACCTCACTTCGGCAGCCCAATGCGTTCCCAAACTCACACTGCCTTTGATGTCTGCATCATTCAAGGATTTAATCGTATGCTTCCTTACATCTCAGTATAAAAGTTTTGTCAATGCCATGTTCCCATCAGCTAATTGAAGGAAGGACCTTTATCCAATGTCTTTCTTTTTTTTATCCAATGTCTTTCTGATTCACATGGTGCCTAATATGGGAATGGGTACTCAAGAATGAATATATGAGGACTTCCCTGGTGGTCCAGCGTTTAAGACTCTGGCCTCTAATGCAAGGGGCATGGATTCTTGGTCAGAGAACTAAGATCCCATGTGCAGAACAGGGCAGCCAGGAAAAAAAAAAAAAGAATGTACAAATGAATAAAAGAAAGTGTTATACAAATCACCGTTTACCACAACTTTTCTACAAATAATAAAAAGTATTGAATTGACCCCCTAAAGTTTACCTAACCGTAGAATAGGGCTTCAGCTTTTTATTGTTCAGCCAGTAAGTCGTGTCCAACTCTGCAACCCCATGGACTGCAGCAGGCCAGGCATACGTGTCCTTCACTATCTCCTGGGGTTTGTTCAAACTCATGTCCATTGAACCGGTGAGGACATCCGACCATCTATCCTCTGTCGTCCCCTTCTCCTCCTGCCTTCAATCTTTCCCGGCATCGGGGTCTTTTCCAATGAGTCAGTTTGTCTCATCAGGTGGCCACAGTATTGGAGCTTCAGGTTCAACATCAGTCCTTCCAATGACTATTCAGAATTGATTTCCTTTAGGATTGACTGGTTTGATCTCCTTGCAGTCCAAGGGATTCTCAAGAATCTTCTCCAGCACCACGGTTCAAAAGCATCAGAATTCCTTAGAGGGCTTATTAAAATACAGACCCCAGATCTTCTAATGCAGTAGGTCCAGAGTGGGACCCTCGAGCCTGCATTCCTGGCAAGTTCTTAGTGGATGTGGATGCTGCTGGCCTGAGGACCTCCCTTGAGGAGCACCTTCTTGGTTCTTGGTCCTCAGCTATGAATCAAGAGGTTTGGATATTAATTCCAGCTCTGCCCTAGGTGGCTGAAGGTATGTGGCAAGTAATCTAAACTTTCTGGGATTCCTCACCTGAAATTTTCCCTGTATGATTGCAATGTTACTTTCAGCTTTAATGTTATCTGAGTGCAAAAGGTATAAATTACCTCTCCTTGTGTCATCGACAATGCTATAATTTTCACAGAATTTTAGTCAATAAAGGCATTAGTCAGAACAATGACTGTTTATCAGATCTTGGACCACAAGAGTTCAACCCCAAGTGATGCTGGATTCCACTGAGAACCCTTAAAGAGGAGGAAAAAATGACCAGGCATCAGAGAGACTTATGAATCTGACAGGGACATGGGTAAGCACCCAAGAAGGCAGAAACCCTTACCCAAGCTGGGTTGACAGACTTTTGGAAAAGCTTATCTTTGAAAAGACCATCCCTGGGAGGTGAACATGGTGTCATTCTCAACCAGCAAGTTAAAAGTAGAATGTTTAATCTTTGGCCTTCAGCATCTTCTTTCAGACACTGTTCATCTTGTCTCTGGCTCTTTAAAAATTTTCTTATTTAAAGTAATTTAGAAAGTTAGTGGTGTGACTTCCCTGACAGTTGAGTGGTTAGGACTCTATACCTCCAGTGCAGGGGACCCGGGGTTGATCCCTGTTCGAGTAATTAAGATCCTACATGCCACACAGTACAGTCAAAAAGTAAAAAAAAAAAAAGTTGATAGTTATGAATGCATGCGAAGTGGCTTCAGTTGTGTCTGACTCTTTGCAACCCTATGGACCATAGCTCACCAGACTCTCTGTCCATGGGATTCTCCAGGCAAGCATACTGATGTGGGTTGCCATTTCTTCCCAGCCCAGGGATCAAACCCATGTCTTTTGTGTCTCCTGCATTGGCAGGCAGATTCTTTACCACTCATGCCACCTGGGAACCCCCAATGCAAAATGGGAACATCTAAAAGAAAAGACAGAAATATGATCAATACTTACAAGGTCCTTCACCTGCCTCTTTGACCACAGGAAGTAATCAGACTGGATGAGGAGGCACTGGGTTTGTTATGGCTTCGCAAGTGATCTGGACCCAGAGGGGGCCCTACTCACAGGTTCCGAGGTCAAGGAGTCTTTTGGAGGAGGTTCTTCAGGAACGATGGGCTCCTGGAACAGAGTTAGACAGTTCACATTCAACAGGTTCTGTAGTGACATAACTCCCTGACCCAGGCTCTCCAGGTGGCTCAGATGGTTAAGAATCTGCCTGCAGTGCAGGAGACCTGGGTTCGATCCCTGGGTTGAGAAGATCCGCTGGAGAAGGGTACAGCAACCCACTCCAGTATTCTTCCCTGGAGAACCCCATGGGCAGAAGAGCCTGGGCTACAATCTGTGGGGCTACAAAGAGTCAGACATGACTGAGTGACTAACACTAACACTGCCAAAATGATTTAATTTCCATTTCTTCTTGTAATCTCAAAAGGATGTATGTGATCCCTATTGGCCTTAGAGAGAAGGAGTGACTTGACTCCCATTCCAGCTCCCTGCTGCTGAGGTCACCCTGCCTTGTGAGGCCTTGCCCATTAGGTAAAAAAGCATGCCAATCTTTGCCTTTACCCAACTTTTCATATTTTTGTGCCTTTTCCTATACTTTCTCTTAACAGTTCCAAGAGCTGGGTAGGAAATCTTTCCCAGATGAGCAAACTGTGATTCAGCAAAATTAAATGACTTGCCCAGGGCCAGATCACCTTAGACAGTCTTTGCCCAGTTACCGTAAGACCAGTTAAAGAAGGCAGAGGGGCAGCATAGAAATTATAGGCTGAGGATGTGCTGATGGGGAAATGAAAAACGGATGAGACTTGTCTTCAGGAAACATCTACCGGGACTTCCCTGGTGGTCCAGTGGCTAAGACTCCGAGTTGCCAGTACAGGGCGCCTGGGGTTCGATCCCTGGTCAGGGAACTAGATCCCACATGCTGCAACTTAGAGTTTGCATGCACAACTAGAAAAAAAAGATTCTGCTTGCCGCAATTAAAAAATTCCTTGTGCCACAACTGAAGATTTTGCTTGCAGAAACTAAAGATCAAAGATCCCGTGTGTCAAAACTAAGACCCAGTGCAGACAAATCAATAAACAAATAAATAATTTTTTTAAAAAAAGAAACATCTACCATTGGTTGAGGGTCTCAATACCCATTCTGGACACACTCATGCTCATCACCCAAGTAAACTGAGTCCCTTTTGAAAGCATTTTAGAAAGGGAGAATGCTATGCCCCTGCAGTCATGAAATTAAAAGGCCCTTGCTCCTTGGAAGAAAAGCTATGACAAACTTAGCCTATTAAAAAGAAGAGACGTCACTTTACGGACAAATGTTCGTATAGTCAAAGCTATGGTTTTTCCAGTAGTCATGTACGGATGTGAGAGCTGGACGGTAAAGAAGCCTGAGTGTTGAAGAATCTGATGCTTTCAAAACTGTGGTGTTGGAGTAGACTTCTTGTGAGTCCCTTGGGCTGCAAGGAGATCAAACCAGTGACTCCTAAAGGAAATCAAGCCTGAATATTCGTATGAAAGACTGATGCTGAAGCTGAAGTTCCAATACTTTGGCCACCTGATGCGAAGAGCCAAGTCATTGGAAAGATTTCCCTAAAGATGGGGAAGATTAAGGGCAGGAAGATAAGGTGACAGAGGATGAGATGGTTGGATGGCATCGCCAACTCAATGGACATGAGTTTGAGCAAGCTCCAGGAGATGGTGAAGGGCAGGGAAGCCTGGCGTGCTGCAGTCCTTGAAGTAGCAAAGACTTGGACACAACTGAGCGACTGAACAACAGCAGCAATGTCCCTGTATAATCTTTCGATTATCTTGAAAATTCACCAAGGTCATTAAATATTTGGGCCTACTGATTGTGATAATTAGTGTTCAATCTAACCCAAAGCTTCCTGCGTTGACTTCTGCAGCCATTTTATGATCCTGCCAGAGGAGACCAACATTGACGATGACACCACAGTTCACCTCTGCAGAGCTAAAGCAGTCATTGAGACAAGGCTCTCCTGGAAGTGCCCTGTTGATTGCTCTGTTTACTAAATCTCTACTGGCTTCTGTTTTGCATTTGTATTTTCTGCACAACAAAGAATATACTGTTCTTTCCTAAGATCCCTTCATTAAGAACCCAAGTGTTGAGTAATCTTGCTGCTCCCGCCCATTCTAAACCCTGTTCCTGGTCCTTGACTCTCATCTACTCCAACTACCCTTTCCATACCACTTATGAAGATGGGAATCTGAAATCCTCATCTTTGTGATCTTGGGTGCACCCATGGATCTATATCAATGCGTGCGTGTGTGCTAAGTCACGCCAGTGGCATCTGACTCTTAGTAACCCCATGGATGGTAGCCTGCCAGGCTCCTCTGTCCATGGAATTCTCCAGGCAAGAGTACTGGAGTGGGTTGCCATTTTCTTCTCCAGGAGTTCTTCCCAACCCAGGGATCGAACTTGCATCTCTTATGTCTCCTGCATTGGCAGGCAGGTTCTTTACAACTAGTGCCACCTGGGAAGCCCAAAGACCTCTACATCAGTATTATTAAGTTAGTGGTCCCTGCAAGGTAGCACTTCAAATTATAGCTGTGTCATCACATTTCAAAAGTCTCCTCTTTAAAAATGGAAATGGATCTTTAAACGTCTCAGAAATACCAAGTAGAACCTCTTGAATAGGAAAGTTGTATCCCTGAAATTTGGGGTGACTTTGATAGGTGATAACCTGTCTGCACTGCCAGACAGGGCCACCTAAGATGTCTTTGAGAGGTGAGATGCTTCCTTTGTTGAGATCACCTGGGCGAGCTCTCACACCCCCTCCATTGCAATCATTGCCATTTCTAGAGATTGTTATTCTTGGAAGCATTTGACACAGAGGAGGCTAATCTCTGCTGTGTTCATGGAGAGCATTTCTGGGGTCTGGTCCTGACGACACAGTGGGAAGATGTTTCTCCTGAAAGACCACATTCTCAGGGAAGCCCAGAGCCCTCAAAAGATACATTTATTAGTAAAGATAGAAATCATTTTGTCTATGCAGGCACATTGTGGTTGAAACCATATATTCATCTCTTACCAGGAAAACTGCTTTTATCTCATTTGATACGACTGAATCAGATAACTGCTGAGAACAGAATCAACATGCCTTGATGGTTTGTACTGAATCTTTCTCCAAAGGAGAAAAAAAAAATCATTCTGCTCCTAGAACATGAAAATACAAGAATGAATAGTTAAAAGCTTTTAAATTTGTTTCCTCTCTGAGGAGACGATCCCCTAGGGCAAACAAACTAACCCAAACTTGGAAACTGTCACCTTCCAGTTCTTCCCAGTGAGATAGTCGTGATTCAGTGGCTTCTTATGAATGCAAGAGACCCAAGTTCGATCCCTGGGTTGGGAAGACCCTTGGTAGAAGGCCATGACAACTCACTCTAGTACTCTTGCCTGGAAAATTCTATGGACAGAGGAGACTGGGGTCACAAAGAGTCAGACACACCTGAGTGACTAACACTTTCACTTTTCTTTGTTATGAAAGTCATAGCTACATAGGCCGAATGAAGATTGTGTGCTGTAGAGAATTTGAGCATTTTACTGCTAAAAGCACCTGGCGATAACAGAGGTGGGGTTCCTCTCTAGACCTGAGGACCAGGGTTTCGGCCCCACGAGCTCTGGTCCGTGACCTTCCAGTGGGCGAGCAGAACTCCTTTAATTCTGTGCGCACACAAGCCCAGAGATACACTTTTACCTCACTGCCCAACTCAGCATTCCTATCTTGTCAGAGATTTCACCTTCCTGGGGCTTCAAGTCCATGGGCCCATGACCCCAAATATCTTACAAAACGCATGAGAGAAAGCAAACCATTTCCTCACATCTCTCGTCACTGGAAAGTTAGCCTGTCTTGGGGAATCCCTGAGACACACAGACAATAACACCTGCATCAAGACGCAAAACCATCCAGCAGTCACTGACAAATAACACAGAATGGAACCCCAGGAGAACAGAGAAGAATGGGCATCTTCTGTTCTGCTTTGCCACACTCTTTGCAACTTCTCTCAGACCCTTCGCTTCTTTCTAAAGATAGCTTTTCCTACCACAGGAGAAACAGGAGCCTTTTTTCCCCCCTCCTTATTTTTCATCTTTACAACTGGCTTTGGACTGAATGCAGGGTGGGGGTGGGGAGGGAAGCTCTCTACCTTGTACGTGGGACGCTTGGTCACCTGTACACCACGGAGCAAAACCATAACAAAGCCTTGCATTGACCAGCAGCAGAGGACTCTTTTCCTTCTGCTCCACCCTATCTCCCCACCCTTTGGCGAGAGCCTCAGTAAATAGGCACATTTGCTGCCAGGACTGAAAGTCAACAAACTCCTGCTTTGTCAGAGGAACCTGGGAATCAAGTCAGAGCACTTCACGGAAATGCCAAACCTTCTTGTTCCCCGGGTGCCGGACTAACAATTAGAAGTGAAAGTGTCTCAGGGCAGCCTGCCAAGAACACAGGCAGCAGATGCTATGGTGTGACACCCATACCGGCTGTCTCAGCTGACCTCAGCCCGTGGGTTTTGTATGGTGAGGCAGACTTCCTATGCAATGGCCATTACAGATGGCCCCAAACTCATCTGGAACTGGAGAATCCAAAGATGGCCCCAAAGATCCCCAGACATTGGTGTCCCTGCCCAATGTAACCCCCTGGTCTCCAGGGCTGGACAGGACCTGTGAATATGATGGAATATCACCCCTGTGGTTGGGTTAAATTATAAGGCAATGAAAAAAGGATTTTGCATGTTTCATTGGAGCTTCTGGTCATTTTAACCAGGGACATATCCTCTGTGGGCCTGGCTTCATCAGTTGATTGTAATTCCAAAGGAGAGTATTCTGGGTGGGCCTGACCTAATCAGATGAGCCTTTTAAAAAGGGACTGGAGGTCAGGGATGGAAGACGTCAGAGAGACGTGAAACAGCGGAGACATTCTTCTGTTGGCAGTGAGGCAGACTGGCACCTTAAGGGAGGGCATTGTGACTGAAGGACTCACTCTTGTGACTGCAAGGAACCAAATTCTGCCAACAGTCAGTAGCTTAGACATGATCCCTGAGCCTCAGAGAAGTATCATAGCCCCAGCTGACACCTGGATTGCAACCTGTGAAACCCTGAGCCAAGAATCCAGCTATGCTTTGCCTGGATCCTTGATCTGTGGAACCAGTGAGATGATAAATGTGTGCTGTGTTAAACCCCTTGTGTATCTGTGCTTAGTTGCTCAGTCATGTCCGACTCTTTACAACCCTTTGGGCTATAGCCCACCAGACTCCTCTGTCCACGGGATTTTTCAAGCAAGAATGCTGGAATGGATTGCCGTTTTCTTTCTCTAGAGGATCTTCCCAGTCCAAGGATTGAACCCACATCTCCTGTGTCTCCTGCCTTACAGGCAGCTTCTCTACCCACTGAGCCATCAGTTAAGCCCTGAAGACTGTGCTAATTGTTAGGTTGCCAAAAGACTAATATAGCAGGCCCTCCACATCCGTGGGTTCAATCCATCGTTGGTTGAATCTACCGATGTGAAACTTTCAGATATGGAGGGACAACTCTACAATACCTTTTCATATAAGGAACTTGAACATCTGAGATTTCCATAACTGTGGGGTTTCTGGAACCCATCCCCTGCCCCACCCGTAGATACCAAAAGATGGGTATATATCATCCTAGGAACTGCAGAGAGAACCTGTGCTCACGTTTTCACCATCATTCCTCCATTTCCATGTTTCCTGTTCCCACTTTTCCCTGTCAAGGTGAGTGTTCAAATTCAGGGCTTGTTTTACATGCGAGCAAAGCAGAGTGAGGCATGTTGGGGGCAGGGAAGGGGCTGGAGAGTGCTCCTTCAGTCTCTACACCTGGCTGTCTGGGTTATTGGAGGTCTGCTGCACCATATGGAAGGCATTCTGAGAAGAGGAAATTTATCAGGCCCCTTGTGGGGATTAATCTTTCCTTCATATTATAGGAGCATATGATTGCTTAAAAAATAAAAAATGAAGTTGCTCAGTCATGTCCAACTCTTTGTGACCCAGTGGATTGTTGCCCACCAGGCTCCTCTCTCCATAGGAATTCTCCAGGCAAGAACACTGGAGCAGGTTGCCATTTCCTTCTCCAGGGGATCTTCACGATTCAAGGATCGAACCCAGGTCTCCCAGACGCTTTACCTTCTGAGTCACAAGAGAACCCTGATTGCTAATAGATACTTGCAATTGCTGTGTTCAGTCTCTCAGTCATGTGCAACTCTTTGCGACCCCATGAACTGTAGCCTGCCAGGCTCCTCTGTCCATGGGATTTTCCAGGCAACAATACTGGAGCAGATGGCCATTTTCTCCTGTAGGGGATTTCCTGACCGAGGAATTGAACCCACATCTCCTGCATTTCAGGCAGATTCTTTACCAGCTGAGCTATTTGGGAGGCCAAATGCAATTGTGAGATATTGCTGATTTAGTCAGACCACACAGATATCTTAAATTTGGGGAATGGATCCACCATAAAGCAATTGTTCACCAAAAATCCCTATAAAGCAAGAAGCTAAATGGATCTGAACTTGAAACCCAGATTTGGAGCAAAGGCTGTAGGGAGCATGACACTGGTCTCAGCTGGGGGGGCAGTTCCCCAGCATTATGACTGGTTCTTAACTGCCTTCCTGGCACAGGGCTTACAACTCAATAGTTGGAAAAGACCTAGAAGATTATGTCATCCAATCCCTGCCTTTGACAGATGAGGAAACAGAGGTGCGGGGAGGTTAAATGCCTTTCCCAAAGTCCCGCATCCAGAAGCAGCAGGGGCAGGACCAAAACACAGAACTTTCAACAATTTCCCATCTTGTCACATCTGCTATAGAGCAAAACGACCATGGTGTTGCCTGTTGGTTAAATCACCATCTCTCTCAAATAGACCCAGCTCTGTCTGCACAAAGGTCCATTTAGTCAAAGCTATGGTTTTTCCAATAGTCATGTATGGATGTGAGAGTTGGACCATAAAGAAAGCTGAGCGCCAAAGAATTGATGCTTTTGAACTGTGGTGTTGGAGAAGACTCTTGAGAGTCCCTTGGACTGCAAGAAGAGCAAACCAGTGAATCCTAAAGGAAATCAGTCCTGACTATTCATTGGAAGGACTGATGCTGAAGCTGAAGCTCCAATACTTTGGCCCTATGATGCAAAGAGCTGACTCATTGGAAAAGACCCTGGAAAAAAACTGAAGGCCAAAGGAGAAGGGGACGACAGAAGCTGAGATTGAGTGGCATCATCGACTCGATTGAGTGTGAGCAAGCTCCAGGAGTTGGTGATGGACAGAGAAGCCTGGAGTGCTGCAGCCCATGGGGTCGCAAACAGTTGGACACAACTGAACGGCTGAACTGCACTGCACTGTCTGTGCCTGGCTCACTGCCTCGGCTGGGAGAGTGACATCAGCTATCCTGAGAAGCCCAACTGCCTCTCTGCTTAGCTGTGCCATCAGCTCTAGAGTCGCTAAGCCATGACAACATGGCTCAGCCATTCTGAGATCCAAAACTCACCAGGTGGATAGGTTTCCTGTGGCTGCAGTCAGAGTACTGCCGAGTGGGTGACTTAGAAGAGCAGATGGAAATTTACTCTTACTGCTCTGGAGGCTGAAAATCTGAGATCAAGGTGTGGGCAGAGCCATGCTCCCTCTGAAGGTTTTATGGGGAGACACCTCCTTGCCTCTTCTGGCTTCTGGGGGTCTCCAGCCATCTTTGACGTCCCCCAGCTTGTTGCAAGCCCTCTACAGCATCTTCCTCCATCTTCACATGGCCTCTTCCCTTGGTGCATATCTCTGCATCTTCTTCTCCTCTTAAAATAACATTAGCCACTTTGGTTTTAGGGCCCTTCCTAATCCAATATGACCTCATCATAATGTAAGTAATTACATCTACAGGGAATCTATTTCCAAGTAAGTTCAAGTTCTGAGACCCTGAGTGGACCAGTTTGGAGAGGTCACCATTTAACCACTGGGTGAATAGTACACTGGGCTTCCCTTGTAGTTCAGCTGGTAAAGAATCCACCTGCAATGCAGGAGACCTGGGTTCAATTTCTGGGTTGGGAAGATCCCCTGGAGAAGAGAAAGGCTGCCCACTCCAGTATTCTGGCCTGGAGAAGTCCATGGATTGTATAGTCCATGGGGTTGCAAAGAGTCGGACACCACTGGACGACTTTCAGGTTCACTTTTCGTGTGGCTGGCTCAGCCAACTGCCCTGAGTGTAGAGCATACACTACTCTATTGAGTATGGACACCCCCCTCCATTTCTTCTCCCCCTCACCGCCCCCCCCCCAGGACTGTGTAACCCAGGACCCAAACACTGACAATTAATGCTGGAAATAACTTCAGAAAGCATCTGACCCGTGGCTGTTAATCCCTGTTGCATAAGAGAATCTTCCCAGTAGAGTTTTGAAAACACCAGTGTCCAAGCCCAAACCCAGAGATTCTGATTCGGTTGATCTGAGGCAGGCTTTGGGCATTTATAATGATCAAGGCTACTCAGTTGATTCTAAAATGCAGTCAAGGTTGAAACCTACCAGTCAAGCCCACCACTTGGTTTTCAGATGAGAAACTTGAGGCAGACAAACGTTAGCCACTCCCCCCTGCTTCCCATTGCCATCCATTCATTGCTACCGCCCAGCTTCTGATTCTCTGACTGGAACGTCTCGCTCTATCCAGATGGTACAAGGCCCCCAGAGTTGACAGAACAACGTCCCCATGGCGGCCAGCATGCCCCACTCATGAGAGTGCGTGTGTGCATGCTAAGTCTCTTCAGTCTTGTCAGACTCTTTGCGACCCTATGGACTATAGCCCGCCAGACTCCTCTGTCCATGGAATTCTCCAGCAAGAATACCGGAGTGGGTTGCCATGCCCTCCTCCAAGGGATCTTCCCAAACCAGGAATTGAGCTCACATCTCCTTTGTCTTCTGTCTTGGCAGGTGGGTTCTTTACCACTAGCGCCACCTGGAGGAGAAGGCAGTAAAGCCCTTCAAGGACCACGAGGCAAGATGGAAGTCACCTCGCTGTGGTCACCATTTCCTCCTCAATTTCCGATGCACACCCATGACCTATGGAACCGCAAACTGGCCAGGCTTTGTAAAGTGCTACCCAAATGCGCTTGGTCACTCTCTTACATCATTCGTGGTAGCATCGCCTCAGGAACCTGGAAAAAGTGTGCACTTTGCCCACTCACCCATTTGGTTCCTATTACACGTGTTCTTAGGCATCTTTCTGGGGCTGTTCTATTTTTTCATTATCACTGCACAGTTTATAAATGCAAGACACATTTTTTTCTTACTTCTTTTTAAATTTTGTGTATTCTGGTATCACACCCAATACAACAAATTCTTTTTTCCCTTGCTTTAGTCAGAAAAAATAAAATTTGCCAAATATGCACCAAAATGGCCTGCTCAACACCTGAACCACCAGCAAATAACCCTAAGATTTTATTTCAAACAGCACTCTCTTTTGGGACCAGTGAGCTGCAAACAAATAAAAGTTGAACAATTATGATGGAGGCAAGACAGATCCTGCTGCTCTGTCTCTCCTAGAATTCTAGGCGCCTCCCTAATCCATTTCTCTTTCCTCTTGGCTCCAATCTTGAGAGAGCCCAAGATCAGTAGAAAAAGGAACCCCACAAGCAGGCCTCTACACCTCCACCTTGTCAAAGGTTTAAAAAACAAGAAGCAAATAACCTTGGTAGAATAACTTGTGTGATTCTTTTGCTTCTTTTAGGTATAATCCACACTGTAGGGAAATTATGCGCAAGTGTTTCAGAGACTCCTATGTACCTTTCAAATACTTTGGCATATGATATGACCAGAAACAGGGCTTCCCAGGTGGCGCGAGTGGTAAAGAACCTGTCTGCCAAAGCAGGAGACGTAAGAGATGCAGGTTTGATCCCAGGGTTGGGAAGACCCCTTGGAGGAGAGCATGGCAACCCACTCCAGTATCCTTGCCTGGAGAATTCCATAGACAGAGGAGCCTGGCAAGCTGCAGTCCTAGGGTCACACAGAGTTGGACACAACTGAATCAACTTAGCACATGTGCACACGACCAGAAACAGCCGGATCGGACAACACTGTCCAGGGCTCAGCAGCAGGTCTGGGCTCTGGGCCTCTCCCCAAGGTCACAAACCCCAACCCCGGGCATTTTGTGTGTGTGAAATTCGCTGTCATGTCTGACTCTTTGTGACCCCATGGATTGTAGCCTGTCAGGCTCCTCTGTCCATGGAATTCTCCAGGCCAGAATATTAGAGTGGGTAGTCATTCCCTTCTCCAGGGGATCATTCCAACCCAGGGATCAAACCCAGTCTCCTGCATTGCAGGCAGATTCTTTACAGTCTGAGCTACCAGGGAAGTGCTAGCTGCAGCTAAACTCAGTTTTTGTGTCAGTTTCATGGGCTTCCAGAAAGAATTCAGGACTATAACGTGAACAAACATCCTCTAACTGATCCACCTTAGGTAGCCAGGGTTTTGTGTAACATGTTCTTAGGACGATGCACACCTTGGTTCTCTTAACTGTAAAAGATTTTTTTTTTTTTTCCCAAAGCCTAATAGTGAACCACTGGAGGTGGGGAAGGAGAAATGAGTGGAATGTTGCCAAGAGTGTGCTTCTGGTCAGTGACTGAAGGAGGAAAGGAAGGAGCCTGGACCTCACCTTACAGGTTGTGTGTGTGTGCATGTGCACATATCTGGGTACATGAGTGGGTCAGTGTGTGTGACTGTATTGAATGAGTATGCTTGTGTGTGTCTATGGGGATGTGTGTGAATATGTTTGTGTGTTTGTGTTGCAGGATGGAGGATCCCTTCCAGGGCCTGAGAGTGGGCTCTCGTTTGCATTTCTGAGTCTAACACTCACAAGTGAATTGTGCTAAGAACACATTTGCTGACTAAGCATGAGATTTTATTGGGAAGGGGTGCTCCAGGGGAGAGCAACAGGGTGGGGGACCCAGGAAAACTGCTCTGCCACACGGCTCACAGTCTTGGACTTTATGGTGATAGGATTAGTTTCCGGGTTGTCTTTGGCCAATCATTCTGACTCAGAGTCCTTCCTCATGGTGCACACATTGTTCAGCTGAGATGGACGCCAGCGAGAAGGATTCTGGGAGGTGGTCAGACATGTGGTGTCTCCTTCTGACCTTGCCTGAATTCTTCTGATTGGTGGTGGCTTATTAGTTCTGTGTTCCTCACCAGGACCTCCTGTGATGAAATATCTCAAGCAGATGGTTACTGTGGTATCTGGCCACGGTGGGCGGCTTCAGTCAGTGCTTCTCCTAACATTTGAACATGTGTGAGAGTTCTGTGATCATGCTGTCAGTGTGTGTGAATGTATGTGAGTGTGTATGTACCTGAGTGTGCATGTGTGTAGAACGTGCATTTGTGTCTATCAGAGCTTGGGCATACACTCAATTTCTGGAGATAGTCCCATAGTTCACAGGTAACCTGTTGAGACCTCTAGTCTCAGAAGGTTCATTCCTGGGCTAAATGCTATCGTTGCATCTCTGTTTGCAGAACCATGCTCAGAAAGTACATCTTTGTGGCACTCATATTCTTTTTCAGCCTACACTTGGAGATTCTGTGTTCAGAAGTAAAGCTAATTTTTTCTGAACTGTCCAGCCTCTAGGGGAACTAAAAGCAAGAAAGAATCTCCTTAGCCCAAGAACCTTCCCAGGATTACCCTCAAAGGAGGGCTGTTCTCACGACTTGTATTTGGATCCCTGGTGACTCAGATGGTAAAGAGTCTGCCTGCGATGCAGAAGACCTGTGTTTGACCCTTGGGTGGGGAAGATCCCCTGTTGAAGGGAATTGCAACCCACTCCAGTATTCTTGCCTGGAGAATTCCATGGACAGAGGAGCCTGGCAGCCTATAGTCCATGGGGTCACAGAGTTGGACATGACTGAGCGACTAATACACACATATGGTATGTTTGGAAGAACAAATGCATTTTGTTTTTTGTTTTTTGTTTTTTAAAAAAAACATGCCTGGAGAAGACTTTAAGGCAGGTGAACAACCCTGGAATATTCCTCACCTGCCTGCACCTGAACAGCTTTTGAGGGGCCTGCGAAGGGTTTGTGGGGGTGGGGTCCCTGAGAGGGGAGAGTGCCAGGAGCCAGATTTCCTACAACTACACTTCAAAATGGAAATGGATTAAGGATCTAAACGTTAAGACCAGAAACTATAAAATGCCTAGAGGAGAACATAGGCAAAACACTCTCCAACATAAATCACAGCAGGATCCTCTATGACCCACCTCCCAGAATATTGGAAATAAAAGCAAAAATAAACAAATGAGACCTAATTAAACTTAAAAGCTTCTGCACAACAAAGGAAACTATAAGCAAGGTGAAAAGACAGCCTTCAGAATGGTAGAAAATAATAGCAAATGAAGCAACGGACAAACAACTAACCTCAAAAATATACAAGCAACTCCTGCAGCTCAATTCCAGAAAAATAAATAACCCAATAAATGACCCAATCAAAAAAGAACTAAATAGACATTTCTCCAAAGAAGACATACAGATGGCTAACAAACACATGAAAAGATGCTCAACATCACTCATTATCAGAGAAATGCAAATCAAAACCACAATGAGGTACCATTTCACACCAGTCAGAATGGCTGCGATCCAAAAGTCTACAAGCAATAAATGCTGGAGAGGGTGTGGAGAAAAGGGAACCCTCTTACACTGTTGGTGGGAATGCAAACTAGCACAGTCACTATGGAGAACATTATGGAGATTCCTTAAAAAACTGGAAATAGAATTGTCTTATGACCCAGCAGTCCCACTGCTGGGCACACACACCGAGGAAACCAAAATTGAAAGAGACATGTGTACCCCAGTGTTCATCGAAGCACTGTTTATAATAGCCAGGACCTGGAAGCAACCTAGATGTCCATCAGCAGATGAATGGATAAGAAAGCTGTGGTACATATACACAATGGAGTATTACTCAGTCACTAAAAAGAATATGTTTGAATCAGTTCTAATGAGGTGGTGGATAAAACTGGAGCCTATTGTAAAGAGTGAAGAAAGCCAGAAAGAAAAACACCAATACAGTATACTAACACATATATATGGAATTTAGAAAGATGGTAATGATAACCCTGTATGTGAGACAGCAAAAGAGACACAGATGTATGGAACAGTCTTTTGGACTCTGTGGGAGAGGGAGAAGGTGGGATGATTTGGGAGAATGGCATTGAAACATGTATAATATCATTTATGAAACGAATTGCCCGTCCAGGTTCGATGCATGATACTGAATGCTTGGGGCTGGTGCACTGGGACGACCCAGAGGGATGGTATGGGGAGGGAGGAGGGAGGGGGGTTCAGGATGGGGAACACGTGTATACCTGTGGCAGATTCATGTTGATGTATGGCAAAACCAATACAATATTGTAAAGTAATTAGCCTCCAATTAAAATAAACAAATTTATTTTTAAAAATGGAGCCATCTGCAAGGCTTGTATTTCAGCCACCTGGGCAAGGACAGGTCACTTGTATTTTTTCAGACCTCTTTAATGCTCCGTTAAAATGTCTTTTTGGGTCACAATTCTAATACAGATAATTTCTAATTTAACTACTGATAACCAGTCAATCCTAAAGAAAGTCAACCCTGAACATTCATTGGAAGGACTGATGCTGAAGCTCCAATATTTTGGCCACCTGATTCGAAGACCTGACTCATTGGAAAAGACCCTGATGCTGGGAAAGACTGAGGCAGGAGAAGGAGGGGACGACAGAGGATGAGATGGTTGGATGGCATCATCAACTCAGTGGACATAAGCTTGGGCAAGCTCTGGGAGCTGATGGACAGGGGAGCCTGGCGTACTGCAGTCTGTGGGGTCATAGATTCAGACATGAGTCAGTGACTGAACAACAGCATTAATTTCTAGTTCAAAGTTGCTCTTGCAATTTTACTATTATTATTTCTTTGACCGCACTGCCTGTAGGATGCCAGTTCCCCAACCAGGGATGGAATCTGCACTCCCTGCAGTGAAAGCACAGAATGTTAATCACTGGACCATCAGGGAAATCCCACTCTCATCATTTTAAAGGAAGCCCATTTCCATTCACTTTCTCGGTGAGGGTTCCCCCTTCTAAAGTTCTGTAAGTATTGACTCCTATTCCATTTTATTATTATTACTTTGGCTGTGCTGTGTCCTTGTTGAGGTGCATGGGCTTCTACAGTTGTGTCACTCAGGTTCAGTAGTTGTGGTGAGTGGGTCTAGTTGCCTGGCAACTTGTGGGATCTTAGCTTCCCAACCAAGGATCAAACCCGTGTCCCCTCTATTGGAAGGCAGACTCTTAACCACTGGACCAGCAGGGAAATCCCATCCTACCTTTTTATTTTAAAGAGAAGTGTAATGTAGGGTTATCCCTAGAATGATGTGGGTCAGGGTCATGTTAGTGGTGTGTGTCCTGGGGAAAGTCACATCCTGTGACTTACTCCCCATCTTTTCCCATCAGGCAAAGGATTGGGTGAAGCGATACACACACACACACACACACGCACACACACACACGCACACACACACACACACACACACACACACACACAGTCTCAGTGGAAGATGCAAAGTAAAATAAAGAAAAATTAAAGATTTTGGCTCCAGATAAATGTTTTCATAATGCATTTAATTTGTAAGGCACAAAGGTTTTATGTAGATTGCTTTAACCTCTAAAAATATAAACTTGGCACTAAGGTAGTCAATTCATTTACTAAGTTTAAATGTAACATGGTAAAACTCATCTTCGGAATCTGACCCCTAAACTGATGGGAAACAGGAATCACGGCGACACATGCCAGACACAACTTCTTAAAATAAATGGCTAAACTAAGCAAGTGGAGGGCTGGGGTTTGGCTGCCCCTGGTTAAACCATAGCATCCAGTACGAGGAAAGAGAAAGTGGCCACCCTTTGAAGGGCTTTGTTCCTCTTAGCAGACATCTTTTTCTAAATCCCCGAAATCTCAGAATGTTAATGCATCTTCCTTTTTTTCCAAATGAATCGCTGGGTGAGCAGGTGTATACTTTTTTTCCTAACGAGTTTTTAACATCAATCACATGCCGCCTCCAACTCCACAAGCGAGTTTTCTGGAAGGTGTGTGCCAATGTCAAAAGAACACCACCTGGCTGATGACGCTGGAACCCTGGGAGTCTAGATGAGCGTGGAAGGAGTCTCCCATTCTGTCCTCCAAGCCTTGAGTAGGAACCCAGCCCCCCCACACACAGCTGCTGCTGCGAGGCTGGCTCAGGAGTGGGGGAGGGGAAGTCAGATGAACCAGAACACTCTTTTTTGACTCAGTACTTTCCACTTCCTCCCCAGCTTGCCTATTTACCAGAAGTGCCCAAGAGGAGTCACCAAGAATTTAATCTCCCTGGATTTTCCCTGCCTGACCTCAAAATGACGCTAGAGAGGGCAGAGAAACAGCAGGGTTCAGGCTAGCCCAACGCGACATCATGGCGGAAGAGGTCAGTGTGACGCCATCTGAAGAATCAAGATGTGCTTGGTCTACGCTGCAACAGGGGGCAGGGAGTTTCTGCAACACAGATGACGTTCAGGGTCCTCCTGCAGGCGTGGCGTCTGAGAGGGAGGGAGCAAGAGAAGGCCCCCGAAAGGAAGCCAGAAGGAGAAACACAGACAGGCACTCTCCTCCGTGCCTTCCCTGGAACCAGGGGCAGAGGCATCAAGGCGGCAGGAACTCAGCTTCCGGTCTTGCTGGGGCCCTCCCACAGCTTCCGGTCCTGTGGGTCTTCGCAGTTGCCTGCGTCTCTGTGGCCCCTGAAGTTCTCCATCCCTCTGAAACTTGGCTCCAAGCACACTCTTGAGATCTGTGGTGCCAAATCTTTTTGTTTTAAGTCCTCTAGGGCTGACCAACAAGGTATTACCAAGGCGGGGGTTGGGGGAGGGGGGAGTGGTCCCTTCACCAGTCCTTGAAAATAAACTAACACAATACCACAGAGGCAGGAAATTATATGTGGTTTGAATGCGTATGTGTGAAAGAGTCTGAAGACTTGGAAGATACTCACCAACACGTTATCAGCAGTTATCTAACTGTAGTGAAATTCTAGGTGACTTTTGTCTTTCTTTTTTATACCTTCTGACTTTGTTTCAAATATTAAAACAAGCAAGTATCACTTTGTAATTATAAAAATAATTTTGTTTTTTTAAAGTTAAACTACCATTTTAGAGCAGAAGGCTATGAATGATTATGAAAACTATCACAGACAAACACACTTTTTTAAAAAATAAAGGAGGTTAATAATAGGTAAGGCTTGAATTCAAGCCTTATTTGCTTTGAAACTTAAACTGCAAAACTCATGCCCTAAATAGCATGGATTACAAGGTCCCGGAATGCCAAAGATATAAATGAACATAAACCAGACAATTGGAGTGTATAACAACTGGTATTATTCATATATACTAGTGAGCTGACAAATTACAAGGCTAGGAATAATTTCCTGTTGAGTGGATCATGCGATGGTATCCACATTGCTAAAGTATGAGCATTATTTTGCAAAGGATGGTTACTGGGAGGGAAAGGCAAAGGAGACACTCTTTCCATAGTCTAGCTCACACAGCTGAGAAAGGAGACAGAAAACAGTCTGGCTTCACTTCATTCTTTTGGCAACATCTGAATATGCGTGTTCAATCTCCTGGTCAGCGGGACATGTGTTTGTGTATTCATCCCGAGCATATGCATTGTTCAAGTACCTCCAGATGCCAGTCATTTCAGAAGGAAATTCAAAATCTTTGTATCTCTTGGCCACGATCTGAAAATGAAGAGGAAACAGTCAGAAAGGGAAAACCCACAAACGTAGGCAGTTACATCAGACAATCCATTCTTCTGAGGCGTGTAATATATTCTTTCTCAAGTTCCCATGTCCTACAGCCGTTCAAGCTGCCCAAGTTGAGATATGAGTTTTCCGGGGGCATACTGAGTATGGGACTCAAAACAGAGGTGCTACACAACCATGCCCACCCATTCATCACAGACAGTCCTCATGACCCACTGGCATGAATTTGCTCTATTGTCTAGTTGCTCAGTCGTGTCCAGCTCTTTTGTGACCCCATGGACTGTAGCCCACCAGGCTCCTCTGTCTGTGAGATTTCCCTGGCAATAATACTGGAGTGGGCCACTATTTCCTTCTCCAGGGGATCTTCCTGACCGAAGGATTGAACCCGAATCTCCTGTGCAGATTCTTTACCATCTGAGCCACCAGGGAAGCCCTGAGCTTGCTCTGTAACCTGGTGGATTTCTCTTTGTCTTTCTAGTAGTTTTCTCTCCCTGTGTTCTGCTGCTGGGTTATTTGGTGCCTAAAGATTCAGATGGCTCAGATGGTAAAGAGTCTGCCTGCAATTCAGGAGACCTAGGTTTGATCCCTGGGTCAGGAAGATCCCCTGGAGGACATGGCAACTCACTCCAGTATTCTTGCCTAGAGAATCCCATGAGCAGAGGAGACAATCCATGGGATCCACAGATTTGGACACAACTAAGTGACTAACACTTTCATTTTCAAAGGTTCAGGATGGATCTTCAGTTTAGATTGTGCCAGGATCACTTTGAAGTGCCCTCTTTTTCCTATTTGCTGAACCTCACCTTCTGAAACCCCAAGTACCTGGGTATATTACACCTGTGGATTTCCATCATTCTGCCCCTGAAAGGATCATTTCATTGTGGGTCTACCATGTGCAGAGGGCAGATTCATGAACTGAAAAATCCTTATTCTCAAGGAAACAGTGAATGTTTTCCCAGGTGGCTCAGAGATTAAAGCATCTGCCTACAATGTGGGAGACCTGGGTTTGATCCCTGAGTCAGGAAGATCCCCTGGAGAATGAAATAGCAACCCACTCCAGTATTCTTGCCTGGAGAATCCCATGGACGGAGGAGCCCTGTGGGCTCCAGTCCATGGAGTCGCAAAGAGTCAGACACGACTGAGCGACTTCACTTACTTACTTACAGATGGGGTAGCTGAGAATGGATATCATGAAAACACAGTGGTGTGAGATGTCTCCTCTGGCTGGAGGGTGTCACTGGGAATTCACCACAAAGGAGGGTGTATCCTCTTGCAGATGATATGTGTTCCCTGGGGTTGCCTTAACAAAGCACTACATCCGTGGGTGGCTTGAAACAACAGAAATGTCTTCTCCCACACTCCTGGAGGCCCAGAGTCCAAGATCATGGTGTCAGCAGGGCTGAGCTCCCTTTGAAGCCTCCAGGGAAGGATCCATTCCAGGTCTCTCCCTGTCTCTGGCTCTTGGGAGCACAGCTCCAGTCTCTACCTGGCACTTTCCCTGTGTTGGTGTCTCTGGATCCAAATTCCCTTTTATAAGAACATCTGTCATGTTGGATTAGGGGCCCATTATACTGCTTCTAATCGATTAACATGATCTCATCTTAACTAATTACATCTGCAAAAACTCTATTTCCAAATAAGGTCAGTTTTGAGATATTGGGAGTTAGGACTTGGGTCTAACTTAGATATGAATTTGGGGGGACAAATACTTGGAAAGCTAAGACAAACCTAGACAGCTTACTAAAAAGCAGAGACATCACTTTAGCAACAAATGTGCATATAGTCAAAGCTATGGTTTTTCCATAAGTCATGTATGGATGTGAGAGTTGGACTGTAAAGAAAGCTGAGTGCCAAAGAACTGATGCTTTTGAACTGTGGTGTTGGAGAAGACTCTTGAGAGTCCCTTGGACTGCAAGGAGATTCAACCAGGCAATCCTAAAGGAAATCAATCCTGAATATTCATTGAGAGGACTGATGCTAAAGTTCCAATACTTTGGCCAAGTGATGCAAAGAGCTGACTCATTGGACAAGACCCTGATGCTGGGAAAGATTGAAAGCAGGAGGAGAAGGGGACGACAGAGGATGAGATGGCTGGATGGCATCACCTACTCAATGGACATGAGTTTGAGTAAACTCCAGGAGATGGTGATGGGCAGGGAAGCCTGGCGTGCTGCAGTCCATGGAGTCCCAAAGAGTTGGGCACTACTGAGCAACTGAACAACAATACTTGGAAGGACAGTATTTCCCGTTATATTGGCTCCTGGGATGTTTGGACAACATGAGTGTGGAATCTGTCACCAGTTAGAAGATCTTCAGGACTTATTTCTCAGATTTTGGAAGCTGGGAGCTAATGATGCAGCAAGACAGGATCACATATCTTTTCATAGAGCCTTCTAAATAATTATCTTTTACTTGAATTCAATCTTACTAGAGATTAATGTCAAGACTCCTGCTTTTCTTTTGTTTGCATTTGCCTGCTTTTGCTTTACCCAAACATTCTGAGTAAATTTATTACATATGTGCCTCTCATAAATGTAAACTTGTTTTATATCATATCTTATTAATGTAATACTTTGTTTCCCAACTTCCTGTAAATATTTTTGCATTTATGTATGTGTGTGTTTCCCTCTCTGGTGGTTTGGAAGGTTTATGGTCTGTTTTAACTCTTCCAGTGGTTGTCATTGCTTAGTTGCTAAGTTGTGTCTGACTCTTTGTGACTGCATGGACCTGCCAGGCTTCTCTGTTATGGGATTTCCCAGGCAAGAATACTGGAGTGGGTCCAGTGGTTTCCTATATAACTTTAAGTAATAGGAATTCTTTATTTCTTGATTTATCAACTATTCTTTGATTGACCTCTACTTACTCCTGATAATAAGCAAGGAAAGTAGTATACTTACACTTCTTCTTGTTTCTGACCTATTATCCTCCTTCCAATGGTGTGAAAATTGAAGTTTAGCACATCTGATTCAGTCCTGTAGCTATAATTCCTACTGCTGTTGAGTTTTAGTTCTGGTTTCAGATTTGCCACCAATCCTTTTATACCACACACCTTCTCTGTTCTTGGATTCTTATTTTATTATCCTTTTTTATTATGTCATCATATAGAAATTTTATTTTTACAAAATGGCTCAGAGTGTTTATTCCATCAAGACCAGAAGTCTAGGTAAAAGCAACAATTTACTTGGATATGAAATTCTTACATCACACCTCCTTTCCTTTAATCCTTGAACTATTGGCTGTGCTGGGTCTTCGCTGTGGCACACAGGTTTCTCTAGTTGCAGGGCATGGGCTTAGCTGCCCCAAAGCATGTGGGCTCTGAGTTCCCTAACCAAGCATAGAACCTGTGTCCCCTGCATTGGAAAGTGGATTCTTAACCACTGGGCCACCAGGGAAGTCTCAAACCCTTTAACTGTTAAAACACTGTTTTCTGGCTTTTAACGTGATCCTAGAATCCTGCAGAGAAGGGAATGACAACCCATTCTGGTATTCGTTCGTTTTTAATTGAAGGATAATTGCTTTATAGAATTTTGTTGTTTTCAGTCAAACTTCAACATGAACCAGCCATAGGTATACATATATCCCCTCCCTTTTGAACCTCCCTGCCATCTCCCTCCCCATCCCACTCCTCTCGGTTGATACAGAACCCCTGTTTGAGTTTCCTGAGCCACAGAGCAAATTCCCAATGGCCGTCTATTTTACATACAGTAATGTAAGTTTCCATGTTACTCTCTTCATACATCTCACCCTCTCCTCCCCTCTCCCTTGTTCATAAGTCTATTCTCTATGTCTGTTTCTCCATTGCTGTCCTGTAAATAAATTCTTCAGTACCATTTTTCTAGATTCTGTATATATTCATTTGCATATGATTCTTATCTCTCTTCCTGACTTACTTCACTCTGTATAATAGGTTCTAGGTTCATCCACCTCATCAGAATGACTCAAATGTGTTCCTTTTTATGGCTGAGTAATCTTCCATTGTGTATATTTACCACAACTTCTTTATCTATTCATCTGTCGATGGATAGCTAGGTTGCTTCCATGTTCTAGCTATTGTAAATAGTGCTGCAATGAACAATGGGATGCATGTGTCTTTTTAAATTTTGTTTTCCTCCAGGCATATGTCTAAGAGTGGGATTGCTGGGTCAGATGGTGGTTTTACTCCTAGTTTTTTAAGGAATCTCCTTACCATCTTCCATAGTGGCTGTATCAATTTGAATCCTCACCAACAGTGCGAGAGTGTTCCCTTTTGCCCATACCCTCTCCAGCATTTATTGTTTGTAGACTCTTTGGTGAGGGCCATTCTGACTGGTGTGAGGCGATATCTCATTGTGGTTTTGATTTGCATTTCTCTAACGATGAGCAATGCTGAGCATCTTTTTGTTTGTTTGTCAGCCATCTGTATGTCTTCTTTGGAGAAATGTCTGTTTAGGTCTTTCCCCCACTTTTTGACTGGGTTGTTTGTTTTTCTGGCATTGAGTTGTATGAGCTGCTTGTATATTTTGGAAATTAATCCTTTGTCAGTTGTTTCATTTGCTATTATTTTCTCCCATTCTCAGGGCTGTCTTTTCACCTTGCTTTTAGTTTCCTTTGCTGTGCAAAAGCTTTTAAGTTTAATCAGGTCCCACTTGTTTACTTTTGTTTTTATTTCTGATACTCTAGGAGGTGGGTCATAGAGGATCTTGCTTTGATTTATGTCATCACCACACCAGTATTCTTGCCTAGAGAATTCCATGGACGGGGAGCCTGGAAAGCTACAGTCCATGGGGTGGCAAAGAGTCAAACATGACCGAGCAAGCAACACTTCCACCTCACTTTAGAGACATATGTGGCTAGTCTGAATTTCTCTGTTGTGTAGGTGGCCTTACCTTTTATTATTATTACTATTATCATTATCATCTGGGCACCCAAAAGGTTCTTTTTTATTGTCAAAGTTCAGTAATTTATCAGTTATATCATACATAGTGTGTTGACTGTTCAGGACAGTATTTTTCTAAACATGGATTGCTATTTAAAGTAAATGTTCAGGTCTTCCTTTAGTTCAAAACTCTTTACCTTTGAGTCTGCTTTTTCCTCTTTTTTTTCCTTTCTGGTTCTCTTGTTCCTGATTATGTGCACCTAGATTCTCTCTAATCACCTTTACCTCTTGCTTCTTCTCCATTCAATTTGAGAGAATTTCCTCAGGCTGTCCTAAAAATCCTTGATGAATTTCTGCAAAGTCATATTCCACCTCTTGCTACTCCTAATACAACTTCTAAGCAATTTCTGAAATTGCTTTGTTTTTAAGTTTTTTTTTTTTCCAGTTCTACCAGTTTCATTTTCATCCTCTTTGTGAGATTATATTTTTTGACACATTGTGACTTGTCTCTGAGCCCTTTCTCCAAAGGTTTGTTTGCTAGGCTGAGTAACTCAGTCATGTCCAACTCTTTTGAGATCTCATGGACTGTAGCACACCAGGATCCTCTGTCCATGGGCTTTTTCACCCAAGAACACTGGAGTGGGTTGCTATTTCCTACTTCAGGTCATCTTCCCAACAAGGGATAAAACCCATGTCTCCTGTGTCTTCTGCCTTGCAGAAGTGGGCTTTTTACCCACTAAGCTATCAGGGAAGGAATCATGTTCTCTTTCTTTCTTTCTTTCTTTTTTGAGGCTGTAGAGAAGCATCTGTCTGAAAAGTTCTTTGGTTTACTGGACCAATCTTAACCAGAGAGGTGTTTCTCATCTGCCTTTTTCTCTTTTGTTCTATTTAACCCTTCCCCTTCTTCTTTGTGATCATCTCTACCCACATAGAGGTCCCACTTGGATTCCTTTAGGTTACTAAACATCTTTTAATGGGCAGACCAATTGGACCTACTATTTGCCTAAAAACAAGGTGGAGAGCATTGGGAGTAAGGCCAGGCAGCAGGCAGACCAATTTGGATATTTATTCTCAAACACCTGCTCATCAAGGGGCTTCCCTGGTGGCTCAAATGGTAAAGAATCTTCCTGCAATGCAAAAGACCCAGGCTCAACCCCTGGTCAGGAAGATCTCCTGGAGAAGGAAAAGACAGCCCACTCTAGTATTCTTGCCTGGGAATTCTGTGGATGGAGGAGCCTGGCAGGCTAGAGTACACAGGTCACAGAGTCAGACACAACTGAGTGACTAACCCGTTAACTTTTTCACCTGCTCATCAAACAGTGCTCTATACTCTGCTCCAGGGACACATGAGGGTCAAGGTCAAAGTCAGGGTTAGTGCCTCCTCCACTCTGAGGATTAGGAGGAGGTTGTCATGGCTAAAAGTGACGCTGAGGTCATCTACAGTCTCTCTTCTGAGTGATTCCAAGTTTATTTCTTTTCTCTGCTCAGCAGTCAAAAAGCAGAATGCTTCTCTCCTTCTCTCCTCCCTTCCACCTCCCCTCCCTGTTCCTTTGGGTCAGGGGACAGTGGCAGAACACACAGGCAGCACCTCTGAACAGTTTCACCTTCAGCTCTGCCCCCACAGAGCTCTCATCTCCATAGGGCTGGTCCCTGCCTCTCTTGGCCCACTCCACGCTCTGTCTTCAAACAAAGAACCATGGGGTCACAAAGAGTTGGACACAACTGAGTGACTGAACTGAACTAAAATCCCAAATAAAGGCGTTATTAGAACAAAAGGTCCTTGACTTGTATTTCCCTATGTCTTCTCTCCCATCTCCCTATCCTTATACCAAGGACCTAGTTCTGGACCTGGTATGACCTGTATAATAAGGATGCCTCTGAACAAGGGTTGGGCTTCTTCCTGGGGAATCTAGGGACACTGAGGACCAGGGGCACACCAACAGTGATAATGATACAAAAACTAACAGCTGTGAGTGACACCCAGACTGGGGCACTTCAGAGAGGAGCCGTAACTAAGGAGTCCAAGGGTGGGGTCATCTGCTTCTGAATTTCAGAGTCACCCACAGAAATTCTGATTATATACGTCAGGGGCTGAATTGAGGGGTTGACATTTCTAACAGGGCTTCCCTGGTGGCTCAGCAATAAAGAAGCCATCTGTATTGTCTTATATGTGGATTCAATCCCTGGGTCAGGAAGATACTCTGGAGGAAGGCATGGTAACTCATTCCAGTAACCTTGTTGGGAAAATCCCATGGACAGAGGAGTCTGGGGAGCTGTAGTCCATGGGGTCGCAAAGAGTCAGAGACGCCTGGAGCCCCTAGCAGGCACATTTTCTATGTTAGTAGGCACAATTCTTATGCCTACTAATGTTGGAGAACTACTGGTCTAGGGAATCTTTAAACCCTAATTATACATGACCAGTGACTTTTATTTCATGTTCGATCACCAGGGAAAACAGGCTGCCACACGTGGTCCAGCAGAGGAGTTGTCAGCTGCTCACCAGCTGTAAGGGGTCTGTGTTAAGAGCCAACCTCCTCCCTTATCCCAGGGTTAGGCTTACTCTTCCCATCACCAACAATTGACTGAGTTCATTTTTTCTTTCCAAGGTTGGCTCAGCTGTTTTGGTTGCTGTTTTTGTATTTGGACTGCACTGCTCAGCTTGCAGGATTTTAGTTGCCCACCCAGGCATTGAACCCAGGCCACCCCGGCAAAAGTGCTGAGTCCCAACCACTGGACCACCACCAGGGAATTTCCCGAGTTCACATTTTAATCCTCGCAGATTCCAAACACCATCTCCCAGCCTGGAGTGTGAAACAGCAGCTACAATCAATGTATTCCCTCAAGTTGCTTTCACGTAGCTTGTCTTTAGGCTGTGGGGGTTAAGACTGGAAAAGAGAAGCTGTGAGGATGGAGGGATGAGAGCCAAGCTCTCAGATGCTTGAGGAGAACCTCCGAGGAACATCTGAGAATAGCATCCACATATCTCAAACTTGGGGCTTGGCTGCCGCAAACAGAAACTAGCTAGATTTTTAAATTCAGGAGACCCTGTTTTAGATTGTCTTGGCAAAACACACACACACACACACACACACACACACACACACACACAAGTCCAAACAAAATGAAACAAAGCCCCATTCATGTATTCAGCACCCGAGGTACGAGGAAGGACAAACCTTAATAATGTGGAGCTTGGGTAAGAGGTTACAGTCAGCCAGCGTGAGCTCATTCCCATCCAGGAACTTCCCTCCAGAAACAGCAGCTTCCTCGGTGCTGTAGGCATCTATCTTATCAGGCAGGGGTCTGTTCAGATAACTATCGAGCTTCTTCAGGGCCTTTAACAGGTTCCTTTCATAAACTAAAATGGGAAGGCAGAAAACAACTACGATGAGCCATGGAAGTCCACGTCTCCTGTCTTTGTTATTGTTCACTCGGTCAGTCCTGTCTGACTCTTTACAATCCCATGGACTGCAGCACGCCAGGCTTCCCTGTCCTTCACCATCTCCCAGAGCTTGCTCAAACTCATGTCCATTGGGTCGACGATGCCATCCAACCATCTCATCCTCTGTCATCCCCCTCTCCTCCTGCCCTCCTCTCTCTAGATATCAAAAAAACAAACAAACAAACAAACAAACAAACAATAAAGGAGTTTGTCCCTTCCATCCTGAGATATGGCCAGTGAGTGTTAAGAGAGTCAGGAAGGAGACAGGTGGGTTTATGAGATCTAAATAAAAGATTCACTTCTCCTTGGAAAATAATTCTGCTGTCTACACAACACTGCTGCTTCTAGAACTTATTCATTTATTCAAAAATCTATATGGAGAAACTTTCATGGTGGGCATCACCAACTCAACGGACATGAGTCTGGGTAAACTCCGGGAGTTAGTGATGGACAGGGAGGCCTGGCGTGCTGCAGCCCATGGGGTCACAAAGTGTCAGATGTGACTGAGCGGCTGAACTGAACTGAATGGTTAAGACTCTGTGCTTTCCAGGTGGGATGGGGTGAGAGGTGGGAGGGAGGCTCAAGAGGGAGGGGATGGGTATATATCTCTGGTTGATTCATGTTGATGTATGGCAAAAACCAACTCAATATGGTAAAGCAATTATATTCCAACTAAAAATAAATAAACTAAAAAAGACTTCACATTTCCAATGCAGGGTCAGAGAACTTAGATCCCACATGCCATACAATGTGACCAAAACATTTTTTAAAAAATTAAAAAAAATCTTTGTGGAAATCGCATAGTGAAGGGAGCACCAACAGAAGGTTCATTCACCCTGAATTCCATGGGAGAGCAAAGAATCACTGGTGGTGATGATTTTCTCCTAAAAATGTCCTTGTTTGGACAATCTCTAGAAAAACACTCAGTCCCTGAAACCCATGTGCAAGCTCAGAGTGGGAGGCACTTTTTCCTTATTTCTATACACAGGTCCCTCCCCGCTGTGCTGCTGCTGCTGCTGCTAAGTCGCTTCAGTCGTGTCCAACTCTGTGCGACCCCATAGACGGCAGCCCACCAGGCTCCCCCGCCCCTGAGATTCTCCAGGCAAGAACATGAGTGGGTTGCCATTTCCTTCTCCAGTGCATGAAAGTGAAAAGTGAAAGTGAAGTTGCTCAATCGTGTCCAACTCCTAGCGACCCCATGGACTGCAGCCTACCAGGCTCCTCCGTCCATGGGATTTGCCAGGCAAGAATACTGGAGTGGGGTGCCATTGCCTTCTCCGACCCCGCTGTGCAGTGAGTCAGAATTCCCCACATCTTATAAGAAGCCACACCAGAGGCGGAATGGAGGTCCATGGAGAAAACAGACACACTCTCGTTTGCATCCTTCTTGGTGTTTTTTATAAATGCTGAAAACTTGGCAAACACGTCATTTCTGGCAGAGTTAGATTCAGGGTGCTGGGTCCCCAGCTCAGGGTACCTTGAAAAGTTCAAAGCGAGAGTATCACAGATCAGCAATGTTTGATTTAGGAGAATACAAAGCGGGAGGGGAAGAAATTACTTTCTCTGAGCACATATAAAAATGAAAACTGCTCCTTAAATGTTTTCCTAATCTTTCCATCTTGAAAGTTGGGAGCAACCCCATCCAGGAGTACAGAACTGGATGGACTGTTCTCATCCTGGGATGGAGGGCCCCCTAGCCTTGCTGGTCTTGGTTCTCTTCCTCCTGAAATAAAGATGATGAACTAGAGGGTTCCCTTGCAGGCCCAGCCTGCAGCGATGCTGCGTGTAACACACCCTCCCAAAGGGCCAGCAGAAACAGGCCACCCACGTGACATCGGCCCACTTCCTCCCCACTTCCTGCCATCAAACCCTAATTGCCAAATGGCAGGTGCAGAGCAGTGAAATCCCAGCCACCTAGACTCAGGGCTTCTAATCTCGCTGTGTTTCCTGTGGCACACCACAGGTACAGCTCAGGAGGTAAGCGCCACAGCAGCAGGAAACCAACACACAGTGCCAGGAGCTTCAGAACTGTCTGTGAACAGGGGAAAGTGACAGCCAAGTTGCCAGCACTGGTTTTGATGAGGCTCACCTTGGGGGAGCCAATTTCTCCTCCAAGAACTCCTCGATCTTATTCACGTCTGTCTCGACTTTACCGTCAAAAGTCATGAAAGGTGGGTTAGTGCTGGGAGCCAAGTTCTGCAGGTCCGTGGGCTTCCTGGGCAGGGGGGAAGGGCAGTGCCAGGGTTGGGATCATTGCCAAGGCTTAACCATGTGCCCCTCACCATCCACACATACACACACCAGTAGATGAGAAACCACCCTTCAGAATTTCAGAGGCAACTGGGAGTTTACAAACTGTTCTACTAGCAAGGAAAGTGTGGCCCTTTATCTGGAGACGGGGCTGAAAAGTTAACCCTCCCCAGTGTTATCAGCTAGGAGGGGGCTCAGGCAGGCTCCGCAGAGGGTCACAGCTGACCAGTCGTGGGCAGGCAGCCTCCTCCCAGTTCCCCTCCTCCTACCCGTTCCGGGTTACCTCTGACCCCATCCTGTAATGACGTCGTGGCCCATGTACGCCCGCTCCAATCCAGGGTCCTGAGCCAGGGTGGACATGCCCGGGACAGGGCCCATGGGTCCTAGGAGTGTGCATGCGTGTGCCTGTGTGTTTCTATCTCTGTGTCTCCATCTGTGTGTGTGTCTTTGTGTTTGTGTATGTCTGTGTGTATGTGCGTCTCCATTTCTGTGTGTGTGTGTGCAGGCACACGCCTGTGTGTCTGTGTTTCTGTGTGTCTCTGTGGGTGTCTGTCTCTATGCGTCTCTGAGTGTGTCTACGTGTGTGTCTGTGTTTGTGTCTGTATTTGGGTCTATGCACCTGTGTCTGTATGTCTGTGTGTGTATGTCTCCATCTCTGTGTGTATGCATGTGTGCGTGCACGCACGTGCCTGTGTGTCTGTGTCTCTGGGTGCCTCTGTGCGTGTCTGTCTCTGTGTGTCTCCACCTGTGTGTGTGTATGTGTGTGTGTGTGTCTGTGTATGCTCCTGTTCTGTGTGTCTGTGTGGATGCATGTCTCCATCTGTGTGTGTGTGTGCGTGCGCCTGTGTGTCTGTGTCTCTCTGTGCCTCTGTGCATGTCTGTCTGTCTGTCTGAGTGCGTGTATGTGTGTGTCTGTGTCTGTATTTGGGTGTGTGTATGCACTTGTGTCTGTATGTCTATGTATGTATGAGTCTCCATCTATGTGTGTGTGTGTATGCGTGTGTGCGTGTGCACGCCTGTGTATCTGTGTCTCTGTGTGCCTCTGTGCATGTCTGTCTATATGTCTGAGTGTGTGAATGCATGTGTCTGTGTCTGTATTTGGGTCTGTGTATGCACTGTGTCTGTATGTCTGTTTATATATATGTCTCCATCTGTGTGTGTGTGTGTGTGTGTGCGTGCGTGCGCATGCCTGTGTCTGGGTGCCTCTGTGCGTGTCTGTCTCTGTGTGTCTCCACCTGTGTGTGTGCATGTGTGTGTATGTGTCTGTGTATGCTCCTGTGTCTGTGTGTCTGTGTGGAGGCATGTCTCCATCTCTGTGTGTGTGTGTGTGTGTGTGTGTGCGCGCCTGTGTGTCTGTGTCTCTCTGTGCCTCTGTGCATGTCTGTCTGTCTATCTGAGTGTGTGTATGTGTGTGTCTGTGTGTCTGTGTCTGTATTTGGGTCTGTGTATGGACTGTGAAGAAAGCTGAGTGCCGAAGAATTGATGCTTTTGAACCATGGTGTTGGAGAAGACTCTTGAGAGTCACTTGGCCTGCAATGAGATCCAACCAGTCCTTTCTGAAGGAGATCAGCCCTGGGATTTCTTCGGAAGGAATGATGCTAAAGCTGAAACTCCGGTACTTTGGCCACCTCATGCGAAGAGTTGACTCATTGGAAAAGACTCTGATGCTGGGAGAGATTGGGGGCAGAACCAGAAGGGGACGACCGAGGATGAGATGGCTGGATGGCATCACGGACTCGATGGACGTGAATCTGAGTGAACTCTGGGAGTTGGTGATGGACAGGGAGGCCTGGCCTGCTGCGATTCATGGGGTCGCAAAGAGTCGGACACAACTGAGCGAATGATCTGAACTGATGCACTGTGTTTGTGTGTCTGTGTGGATGCATATCTCCATCTCTGTGTTTGTGCCTGCACCTGTGTGTCTGTGTGTCTGTCTGTGTCTGCCTGGGTGTCTCTCTGTGTGCCTGTGTGTATAGGGAACTGGGGATGGTTATTTCAATACTGCAGAAACCGGGCCTTACCTTTTCAAGTCCACTGTTGTCACATTAAATATAATGCCCTTTAGCCAGAGAATCATAAAGAGACGCTGAGAAAATGGCAATTTCCAATACTCTTACCATCGCAGCCAGCCTGCAAAAGGAAGGGCTCTTCATCAGAGCCAGCTTCACAATTACAAAGGCCAGACTCCGCTCTGCACGCACACAAAATCATGGTGAATGTATGTTAACAGTGACGACGCTGTGAGTAGCCTCCTGAGGTCCCTTCCCCCAGCCTCCAAGTGGGAGGTGTGGGCGGGGAGGACACACGCACTCGCTGAGCTTTCTGCCTTCCTTCCATCTCCTCACCACTTCCTGCCGTTCGGGGCCTCTGAATAGCAGTTCTCAGAGGGAAAGAGCAGCCAGAGGGAACCCCCTTAAAGGCAAAAAAGAAAGACATTCTCTTCCCCTCCCTCCATCTCTTGATCCTCTTTAGAAGAGACACACCTCTCTTGCCAGGATGACCATTTGTGAAAAAGACCAGCAAGCTCTCCCACCGGGGCATGATCCCCAGCATTCTCTACTGTTTCCATCTCTGGAATGAGGGCTGGTTCCTGTAATTTCTAGGACTCTGGAAGACTATAAAATGTTTAGGTCCCCTCCTTCATTGGGGAGCATTTGTACTTAGACAGCAGAGTGTTCACAGTTGATATGGAAGGTAGGAAGACAGGTGGAAATAATGTCTCCCTGATGACCTGAGCAGGTCACATCCACACATGTGTCCCCAGACAGAGGCACAGAAGAACACTGAGCAGACATCCTCCCTACCAGGGCTTCCAGGAGAAAAGAAAGGCAGATGTTAGAGAAGAGAGGGGAGCCGTAGACTTCATCCTCCTGGGGCAGTTCCCAGTCTCTTCTTTCTCTTCCCATCTTTCTCCTCCCAACAAGGTTATACTGCTAACAAAATGCTGCCGGAAGGACCAGAAAACTCAGCCAGGCTCCAATGACAGAAATGGCCGTATTTAGCCCAGGAAGTCCATTTCTGCCATCTGCAGTTCAAAAGGAGTTGAGAGGAAAGCACTGAATCTACAACCTGAATAACAGAAAGGGAAAAAGTCGACTGCTGGTTTGAGAATTGAAGAAAGGAAAAAAGATGCCTCAAGAAAATTGGACATCTTAAGAAATTCTTCAGAGGTGGTTCTCTGGCATGAAGTTCTTAAGTCACCTGGAGAGGCTGTTCATAACAAGCTCTTCCTCCAAATGAAGAGTTGCTAAGAGACCCCAAACTCAGTTTTAAAAAAGATTTGATCAGCCTCTTCACAAAGACAAGGCCCAGATGTCCAACAGGCACGTGAAAAGGTTCTTAACATCATTAACCAGCAGGGCAATGCAAGTTACAACCACAAATAGATTTGACTACACACCTACCAGAATGGCTAAAATGAAAAGCTCAGACAATATCAAGTATGGACAGGACCATGGGGCAGCGGACCCCCAACCGCTGCTGCTGAGAGTGCAAATTGGTACAACTACTCTGGAAAACTGTTTGGCAGTTATTTACCCAAACTAAACATGCATTTATGCTATGACATAGCAATGCCACTCCCAACAGAAATGAGTGTGAGGGGCACAGAAAGCACTGAGATGAATATTCTTATTAGCTTTAGTGTCACAGCCAAAATCTGGAAACAACTCAGACACCACCAAGAGTAGAATGAATAAATAGATGGTAGTATACTCATATATGGGCTTCCCAGAACGAATAAATAGATGGTAGTGTACTCATACACGGGCTTCCCAGATGGCACTAGCAGTGAAGAACCTGCCTACCAATGCAAGAGACTTAAGAGATGAGGCTTCCATCCCTGGGTTGGGAAGATCCCCTGGAGAAGGGCCCAGCAACCCACTCCAGTCTTCTTGCCTGGAGAATCCCATGGACAGAAGAGCCTAGCAGGCTACAGTCCATGGGGTCACAAAGGGTCAGACATGACTGAAGCAACTTAGCACGCATACTCATATACTACCCCACACTACACCACATACACTACACCATACACTCACACGCTACACCAGATACTCATACCACAGTAGAAAAAAAAAAGTAGCTATTACTACAAACCACACTATGGAGGGATCTCACACGTGTAATGTGGAGGGAAAGAAACCAGACTCAAAAGAGTCCTTTAGGAGAGTCCAATGTAGGTGAAGTTCAAACACAGGAAAACTGTGTGACGGGAATCAGAAGAAGAGTTGCCTTTGGAAGCTGGGTATTGTCTGGAAACGGTGGAAGGAGCCCTTAGGGTGGTGGAAATATTCTATAGCTTGAGTTGGGTAGTGGCTACATGGTGGGTATATTCACTTTGAAAAAGTCTTAATTAGGGTTTGTTTCCTAAAAGAAATGTTTTACTCCTTACTGCATGTTTTACTCCAATTAAAGAAAAAAAGAAGCAAAAGTATTAATTTAAAAAATAGAGTCAGATTCAGTGGGTCTTGTATGAGGTCCAGAGAGCTGAATTTTTAACAAGTTTCCCAAGGTACTATAATGCTGGCAGTCCAAGGCTTCAGCCCCACCTTGAACAAGAGATAAGGCTGGCCCAGTGTTATGGTCAGCATAAGACAGAATGGTTTGAACCACACCCCAGTGGATGATCTGTTGATAAGATGGTTCTTGCAAGAACTTCTAGCTGATAAATCCAGCTGCATAAGTGTCAAAATAATGGGTAAACTTAATATACATAAGGAGGCATCAGTAGACTCAGATAAGTGACTTCAGAGTCCCCTAAGCTCGGGGCACTGGCTTCACCCCCTCCAACTCCTCCAGTTCTCCCTTCCCCCCTCTAGCATTTATGAGCAGGTCCAGCTGGTGTTCCCAATAGTCATGCACGGATGTGAGAGTTGGACCATAAAGAAGGCTGAGTGCTGAAGAATTGATGCTTTCAAACTGTAGTGCTACAGAAGATGCTTGAGAGTCCCTTGGACAGCAAGGAGATCCAATCAGTTCATCCTAAAGGAAATCAACCCTGAATAGTCACTGAAAGTACTGATTGATATGGGAGCTGCAGCTGCAATACTTTGGCCACCTGAGGCGAAGAACTGACTCATTGGAAAAGACTCTGATGCTGGGAAAGATTGAAGGCAGGAGGAGAAGGGGAAGTCAGAGGATGAGATGGTTGGATGGCATCACTGGACATGAGTTTGAGCAGACTCTGGGAGATGGTGAAGGACACAGGAGCCTGACGTGCTGCAGTCCTTGGAGTGGCAAAGAGTCGGACACGACTGAGAGACTGAACAAGCTGGGATCTGTGACAGATTAGGGGTGTGACAGTTAGGACCCCTGCAGATGGCCCTCTGGCTGCCAGAGGCCACACCCCACCTGGGGGACCCATAACCTCGTGGCCATTTTGAAGGCTGCCCAGTCTCCTCTTGGCTGTGTCCTGGAGCAAGCATCAGCGCAGAGCTCAGTTACATAAAACTGTGTTGCTGGGAATCCCTCCTAAATCATGGTGCTGTCTTAACCACTGCAGGTTTGGGCAGAGTCACACCAGAAAAGGGGGCGAAGGAGGAGATGAAAGTTCAGGGACACAAAGGCACGTATTTTGGCCAGTTCCAACTTGTTCCACAGCTTCTGAACCTCTTATTTTTATAGTTGTTACCCTAAGCTCAGTCAAGCCTGAAATAAGTTCTGCAGAGTCAGGCCATTGTGTTTCTCCTTCTCTCTTGTGTCTCTAACCTCGGGAATCCTCTTATAACACTATGCTGAATGGGGCAAGAGCCGTTGCACTTTGACCAAGAGCCCTGTGCCTAGGATGTGCCACTTTCTTCCTTGGCATCTGGAGAACAGCTACCCTTCACGGGTCTCTCTGCCTTGCTGCTCTGTCTCTTTCACGGTCTCAAACTCAAGCCAGTGTTTTCCCTTGAAATTGTTCTCAGCTTTTCCTGAACCCTGGCAGCTCCTTCTTAAGGCCAAACAAAAAGGAAGGGAGGAGCAACTCATCTTTTCAAACCTAAAAATGGCCTGTGTCATCCAGCCAGGTAAGAACTTCACCTTCTTAACAGGTTCCTTCCCAGAACTGGAACTGGGACTTAACACAGGACCTGGAAGGTGGAATGATGGTCCACAAGGCGCAACGCCCACAGCCCAGAAGGTAATGATGAAAGTCACCTTTGTACATTTCCCACCCCAAACAGAGTTGTTCCGACCCAGCTCAGGCACTGGTCTGAAGGCTGTCAAGGCATTTTAGAAGAAGAATCAGCCAGCTGCCACAACTGCCTATAAAAGAGGATTTACATATCCAGTGTTGCCTCATCTTAAATTGCTCTAAAATTTTTTTTTTTATTCTGTCTCAGTCTGTTGTAAATGAGGGGGGTTACGGGAACATGGTGGGAGTGACTAGGACGCCTTGTTGCCTGATTTTATTACTTTAATGTGCTTCAATGCCAGGATGTGCCAGCAAAAATAAAGGCAAAGATACACCATCTCCACCGCCCATTATTGGGCAACACCGAGGGAGTATCACCCTGGTCACGGTCATTACCAGATGAGATGATGGGATAAATACACAGGCATTAGGGGTGAATAACTGACACCGTTGCCATAATTAGGACGTTTTATCATAATGCAGTTTTATTTTCCGATGCTGATAATTCTCTCAGGCTAATTACATTCTGGGCTAAGGTTTCTCAGCAGAGTTCTCAGCCTACGGGGAAACTTTTGTATGTATAAATTTCTGATAAAATCAAATTAGGCAGTTTGAGAGATCAGAGTGTCTTTTCGTTTCCAGTGAAGACCCAAGCACTTGAATAAGCCAGATTCGTAGGTCCGCCTTTCGAAATGCAACGTTTCTGAGTGCCTACAAGGATGGTCCTTCTGAAAAGAAAAGCATTGGTGCCTCTGACATGTTCTGAGAAATTTCATCTGCCCTGGAGCCCATCTGCGGCATTGGAGGACATTGGTAATTCTGCTGAGTCCTGGCCTGGGCCCACCTCCCACCTCACAGCCCAAGGTGTAAAGGTCCAAATGTCACTACAAAGGTCAGCAGGTCTTCAGACCGGAACCTACTCCCACCTACTCTTTGCACACTTAACTCCATTTAGAAAATTTGCGGAGGAGCATTTTGTTAAAATTTCCTTTCAGTGCTTTTTTGCTTCCGGCCAACGACCTTTCCAAGGCTGGGCTGGAGGAACACGTAAGGAGCACCACCCACCCTCACCTACCACTAAAGTCACTCCTAGTCCCCACAGCCTTTGAGGGACTGCATCCCCAGCCCCACCTGATAAACAGATGATGACCCTCCCACCAGAACAGGTCATGCACCCACCACCTGAATCCCCACCTTTGGGGTCTCTATCCTCTTTCTAGAAAATTCCATGAGGGCCTAAAGGGTAAACACATTCTGCAAAGGAAGCATTTTTCCTTACTCCATGTAAATGTCATGAAAAAAAAAATTGGGCAGGGGGGACTTCCCTGGTGGGACAATGGATTAGAATCCACCTGCCAATGCCGGGGACATGGGTTTGATCCCTGGTTCAGGAAGGTCCCACATGCTTTAGAGCAACTAAGCTCGTGTGCTACAACTACTGAGCCCAGGTGCTGCAGCTACCGAAGCCCACACACCTAGGACTGTGCTCCACAGCAAAGAACAGCCCCCACTCGCTGTACCTAGAGAAAGCCTGCACACAGCAACGAAGACCTCATGCAGCCAAAATAAATTAATTATTTAAAAAAAAAAAAAAAAACAGTTTGAGGGTGGAGGGAAGATAAAGGAAGAGGCAATAAACTGGAAGTACTCTGTCCCCGATCTGACAACTGGCTTTCAACCAAGGAGATGAGAGTGAAAAGTGGTAGTTGCTTGATCATGTCCGACTCTCTGTGACCCCAAGGACAGTAGAGCCTACCTGGTTCCTCTGTCCATGGAGTTTTCCAGGCAAGAATAGAATTCTCATCCCATGTGCAAGAAAGTGTTCCTGTCCCTGTAGAAATGCGAGATGAATTGGGTGGGTGGGTGGGGGGGGGCAACCAGTTAATGTGGTCAACTCCATCCCAGGGATACAGAGAAAATCAGTGAGTAATGATGGACAGTGTTTCCAACATTCTGGGGAGGACTTGCTGCTATTTAGTTGCTCAGTCATGTCTGACTCTTTGTGACCCTGAGGACTATAGCCCACCAGGCAGAATAAAAAAGAGTTGCTGATCTGAGGAGGCAAAAGTCAGAAGACAGTTTGACGTGGGAGGCCATGGGCAGCCTCTAAGAACAGTGCTCCCCGAGAAGAACGATGTAGTCAAAGGGCTGGTCTGGAAGGCTGGAGACAACACAGCCAGAGAGGAACAGGATGCAGCCAGCCAGATGGGAGCAGACTCTCCGCCCTAAGACCCGCCTGCACACTCCCATGAACTCCTCCAGGGTCCTCTAGGAAGCCCGATGGCCTCACGTGCTTTGGGGCCCAGCAATCAAACCTGCCTTGCATGGCCAAGGGCAGAGATCCCACCTCCAAGCTGGGCAGGCAGCCCTACTGTGTCCATGGTTCCCACGCACACACCATCTTATGACTGATGCCAGGGGTGGCTGAGCACCCCTCCTGGAAGGTGGGAGCTATAAACTCAACCCCAGGAGGGTGGGAGGGTGACTACCGTGAGCTCGGGGTGCTAGAAAAGCGAAATGGGGGTGCAGTGTCTGCAGTGCACCCCTAGACCCCAGCCTGAACCCACCTGAACCCACCATGTCCACCTGCTGGGAGATGCTCCTCCTAGGTCTTTTCTTGCTCCCAGGGAAGCAGGTGGGAGCACCAGGATCTCCCTAACCATTTACACAGCCAGTGTCTGGAGTCAGGGACCCATCTTCCTTCAGCTGAGGGTCCCACAGGACATGGCAGAGTTCCATGCCCATGGTAAATACTCCATGCGTGAAACACTAAGGGCCTGAATATCATGGCTCCAGGCAGCAATGGATGACGACCCTCTGAAACGGAAGACCTAGTGTTCTCAAGAATTTTCATAGCTTCCTAAGGGACATATTTTCTTCTTAGGAATGGAGGAAAATGCTCCCATTTTTGAGCCATTCTTTTATGTCAGTTCTACAAAATTGCATGTAACTCTATATACCTAAAAGACACAGTTTTGTAAATATTTATATATTTACATATATTACAAATATTCTGCTTGTTTAATTTTGAATTGTAGATGTCAAGTATTCTGTTTTGGGGGGGTTATGTTTTATTATACTTTGTTAAAAAAGGAAAAATTGTAGATTTTTAGGATGTTTGTATGAGTAAATTTAATGTACTGGAAATAAAGACTAAAAAAAGGAAAAGAAGCTCACAGTGTCTCATGACTAAGAGATCACCCAAGGAGAGCGGGCGGCATTCAACAGGAGTGGAAGAGAAGAAAAGGTGAGGTGGGAGGGGGAGGGGAGACAGAGAGGCGGGAGGGGTTGGGGAGAAAGAAGGAAAAGGAGAGTGGAGGGGAGTGGGAGGGGATCAGAACACGAAGCACTCAGGTCATGGGCAGCATAGTCTTCCCAAAGCTTCTTGGATGTGGGGTTTGACTTAAAATGCAAAATTTAAATCAATCTGAAACTTCCTGGTTTTGAATAATCTGTACCTTTGAAAAAATGTATATACGATTCTTCCTGTTTGCCAGACACCTTGAAGTTTCCGTTTTGAGCAACATGCCTCTCTCAGAGGCAACGTGGTCCAGGGGGACGGGTGTGAGGCCAGGGGTGCCGGTATGAACTTGGGCCTCACTCCTTACTAATCCAGTGGCCTCGGGCAAACCATTTGTCCTCCCCAAGCCTCATTTTCTCCATTTAAAAGCCAGGGATGAGAATCCCTATGCCTCGGAGGATCTCTGGGTGATACACACTGGAGTCTCCTGGGCACCCAATAAAGGCGGTTATTAATGTCATTAGCATCATCATTCCTCTTTTAAATCTGCACAGCCCAGAACAGACAATTAGGGAATTTAGGGTACTTTTTAACAAGGCTCAATTAGTGTGATTTTCATGCCAAACTGTATAGGCCTTAAAGCAGTACTGATATTTTCTGTGCCCCCAAAGCCTAACGCCTCCTATATCTATTCCAAGTGAAAATTAACAACTGAAGTCATTTTCTTAATTGCAAAAGCAAACAGATCCTCAGCCAGGAGGCAAAATGGCAGAGCCCCAGCCTGACATTTGTGTCTGGGAGTTACCCCAGCCTCTTAGGGAAAAGTCCAGAGGAAAGGGCATCTGGAGAGCTGGAGGCACCTGACCGACAGCAGGGCTGATGAACCCAGGGAAACTGCTTCCATTTCAAGAAATGACGCCGCAGGCCTCTGTCATTTGTCCACCATCATCTAGGCTCCCCTGCTGGCTCAGAGGGTAAAGAATCAGCCTGCCATGCAGGAGATCTGGGTTCGATTCCCTGGGTCCGGAAGATCTCCAGAAGGAAATGGCAACCCACTCCAGTATTCTTGCTGGAGAATTCCATGGACAGAGGAACCATGGTGGGCTACAGTCCATGAGTCACAAAGAGCCGGACATGACTGAGCAACTAACACTTTCAACTGAGGGAGGGTGAGTTTCATGTAACAAGGGAAGAAGGCAATCCCTGTCCCATCAGGACTTGGTGTTCAACACGCTGGAACTGCAGATCTAAGTGGAGAAAGGCTGTTTTAACCAAGCAGAGGAGAAACAAGGAAGCCCATCTCTTCCTTGTCAAACTAGAATGTTTTGGAAGCAAAAAGTAAGTAAGTAAGTAAGTAAAGTCACTCAGTCGTGTCTGACTCTTTGTGACCCCATGGACTGTAGCCTACCAGGTTCCTCTGTCCATGGGATTTTCCAGGCAAGAATACTGGAGGGGGTTGCCATTTCCTTCTCCAGGGGATCTTCCCAACCCAGGGATTGAACCCAGGTCTCCAGCATTGCAGGCAGATGCTTTACCATCTGAGCCACCAGGGAAGCCCTTTGGAAGCAAATGTCTCCCCAAATCAGCAATTTTGAAGTTGATCTCTAAAAAGTAACACTTATTAAAGCCCTATTCTGATTTTAAATCCTTGCAAACTATTTATAGACATAGACTTCAATCCTCTCAATGGAAATAGTGACAGATTTTATTTTCTTGGGCTCTAAAATCACTGTGGATGGTGACTGCAGCCATGAAATTAGAAGGTGCTTGCTCCTTGGAAGAAAAGCTATGACAAACCTAGACAAGCGTATTAAAAAGCAGAGATGTCACTCTGTGGACAAAGGTCCATCTAGTCAAATCTATGGTTTTTCCAGTAGCCATGTATGGATGTACATGTTGGACCATAAAGAAGGCTGAGCACCAAAAAACTGATACTTTCCAACTATGGTGCTGGAGAAGACTCTTGAGAGTCCCTTGGACTGCAAGATCAAATCAGTCAATGCTAAGGGAAATGTATTCATTGGAAGGACTGATGGTGAAGCTGAAGCTCCCATACTTTGGCCACCTGATACTAAGGGCTGACTCATTAGAAAAGACCCTGATGCTGGGAAAGATTGAGGGTAAGAGGAGAGGGTGACAGAGGATGAGATTTTGGATGGCATCACTGACTTGATGGACATGAGTTTGAGGAAATTCCAAGAGATGGTGAAGGATAACGAAGCCTGTCATGCTGCAGTCCATGGGGTCACAAAGAGTCAGACACGACTGAGCAACTGAACAACAACAGATCCTCTCAAACTCCTGTAAGATGTCCTATTTCTACACCCATTTCACAGATGAAGAAACTGAGGCACAGGGGGACTAATAAACAACCTGCCCAAAGACCCAAACATGATTAGGTAAATAAAGATCACTCATGTTCTTGTAAACTGGATCCAGTTAATGATGTCAATGCCTCTCCAAGCCCTCAAGATGGAAACCAGACCCCCCACCACCACCCTTTTCCTGAACATCATTCAGACCCCAACATAGCTTTTCCCTTTGAAATCCTTTTCGCCCAGGTCTCCTAGCCTCCCACCCAGATTCCTGCAGCAGTCTCCAGCTGGGTCTCTCCTTCCTGGGATTTCTAGCCCCTCTGATCTTTCCTGTATCCTGGACAAGAACCCAGATAAAATGCCGCTGTCTGAGCTCATTCTGCTGGAATGTTCCCCAAGGGCAGATTCCAGTCCTGTTGCTCTCAGTAGTGTGTGACATGGGCAGAGCACCTGACCTCCCAGGGCAGCTCTTTGCTCGTTTATAACAGAAGGTTAATTGCGCCTGCCCCTCCGTGTCGGGTGAGAATGATGAGATGTTATACAGAACACACAGGTCGGTGCCGGACATGAAGAAACACCCGATAATCTGTTACGTCTTCCCTCCTTTCCTCCTTCGCCTTCCTCCCCTCTTCCCTCCTCCTCTCCACGGTCTAATAGATGCCGGCCAGCAGAGCCAATCACTCCCCCTGAATGCTGTCCTTCAACATCCCACATCACCTTCCTGTCCACCCCACTACCACCTCACTCCCACTCAGGTCAGTAAGTTCTCCCAAGCTCTGGACCCTTTTCTGTGACTCTCTGGTCAGCATTTCCTTTTGCCTTTTCTGAAGCCCGCTGACCATACAGTCCTTGGCTCTGCCTGGTGTTGCACCAAACTGTTTCTTGATTATTTCCTATTGGCTCCATTCTTTTCAGAGAAAATCATGCCAGACTCCGCAGAACCAATGATTAACGACAGTGCCTGGGACAGGTTCTTCCCACCCCCCACTGACAGCATCCACCACTGCACACAGCCAGGCTACAGAACCATTCCAGGAAAACTCACGTTGAGGAGCCAGTGATCACTGTGCTCAGAAGTTCTAGGAAGCTCCTTATCATGAGGAGTCCTTGAAGTACAGTGGAACCAGTCTCACCCCCAGAAATTGTTATCAGCAAGTCCAGCCTCATCGCCCAGTTCTCTCCCCAGGCTGTCTGTCCTGGGGCTCCTTTCTCCTCCCACCCAAAAGGACAAGGGCTGGGTAGTCTGCTTTGTTTGGGACTGTGATGATTTTAAAGTTGGAAATCCCTCATCAGCCCCCTCACTAAGTCTCAGGCGTGCTAGGGAGGCTGGTCCCCATATTGACCACTCAGATAACAGCTTTATTTTTGAGAGGGTCAAAAAAAAAAAAAACCCATTATTAACAACTTCCGAGTAACCTAGGAGGAAAAGGAGGAGACAGGGATGACAGAGGATGAGATGGTTGGATGGTATCACTGACTCGATGGACATGAGTTTGAGCAAGCTCTGGGAGTTGGTGATGGACAGGGAAGCCTAGTGTGCTGCAGCCCATGGGGTCGCAAAGAGTCAGATACAACTGAACTGAGTAACCTAGAAGTGGGGCTTTGCTCCTCCCGAACCAGCAAAACATCAGCACAGGTGAACATAACCCATTGATCAGATTAGGTAGCTGATCAGATTAGGTAGCTGATCAGATTAGGTAGCTTGAAAGCTGAGGAGCCAGGATTATAGGTTCCTGGAAGGGAGAACAGATGAACAGAGGTTGAAGTCCATGAGGGGTGGGGAAAGGAGCTGGGAATTTAAGACAACCCTGGCAAACTCCTCAGGGTCAGCTATTAAAGAAACGGCCTTCCTCCTCCTGGCTGTCAGACCGCCTTAAGGAAAGAGAAACAGTTAAAAATCAATAGTGCAGTGCAGATAACAAATGTTCCCCAGAACTGCCTATCTCTGAATGTGATCGGTGCAGAAACACTAATAGAAAAAGATATATGCACCCCATGTTCATAACCAAGATATGGAGACAACCAAGTGTCCATTGGTGGATGAATGGATAAAATAATGTAATATGTATCTATTGTGCTCAGTCATGTCCAACTCTTTGCAACCCCATGGACTCTAGATATATTCCCTTCTCCAACTACATATATCTTCAGGTGTGTGTGTGTATGTGTGTGTGTATGTGTGTGTGTATGTGTGTGTGTGTGTGTGTATCTTTAGGTATGTATATCTAGAGAAGGGAATGGCAACCCACTCCAGTATTCTTGCCTGGAAAATCCAATGGACAGAGGAGCCTGGTGGGCTACATACAATCCATAGGGTCACAAGAGTCGGACACGACTGAGCGACTAAACCACCACTATATATACACACAATTAAATATTATTAATCTATTAAAAAGACTGCAATCTTGCCATTAGTGACAATGGAGACACTTGCCATTAGAGACAAAGGAGAGACCTTGAGGCATTTGAAGACACGAGAAGACAAACACAATATCTCATTTCTACGTGGGCTCTAAAAAAGAAAAACTTCATAGATACAGAGAACAGATTGGTGGTTGCCAGAGATGGGGAGGGAGGGAGGTGAAACGGATGAAGGAGGTCGAAAGGTACAAACGTCCATGTATTAAATAAGTCATGGGAATGTAATGAACAGCATGGCAATTATGGCTAATGATACTGTATCAAATATTTGAAAGTTGTTAAGAGAGTAGATCTTAAAAGTTCTCACCACAAGAAAGAAAAGACTGTTGTAACCGTGTGTAATGATTGATGCTAACTACACTCATTGGGGTGATCACTTCAAAACATACAGAAATATCGTATCATGATGCTGTATACCTGAAGCTGTATAATGGATGTCAATCATATCTTAATTTTTAAAAATTTAAGAAATAAAATTAAAAAGTAATTAAATAAACAGATCAATGATAAAACTGCCCGGCGTCATGGACACCCTAGATACTGAGTTAAACCACAGCCCCTGGAAGAGTCATTCATTCAGCATTTCAGTCAAGATCTTCCAGACTCTCAGGTTTAGCCTCTGAAGTTCCAGGTAACTGAGGAAATAAGCAAACTGAAATGAAATCAGAGCATACCCACATGGGGATGCTAAGACTCACCTTTCCACAGCGTGACATATTACTCTGTGTCAGCCTCCTATTTCCTTCCAATGGCGCTTGGTTCAGAAAACTGAGGGGAACGTCCCTGGTAGTCCAATGGTTAAGATTCAGTGCTTCAGCTTCAGGGGTTGTGGGTTCGACCCCTGACTGAGAGAGGAAGACCCTGCATGCCACTCAACGGGGCTAAAAATAATAAAAAAATATTTTTTTAAACGTGCCAGCAGGTCTTGGACCTAGTGAAGAACTAAAAAAAAAAAGAAGAAAACTAAGGGGGGTCTGAGAGAGTGGACACCAGCAAAAGGTGAGACCGACTAAGTACTGTCCCCTCCTCTTAAATTAAAGGATGAAAACCTTGAGTTAGTTTCAATATGCTTGCTTAATTGAGGACTTATTTCTTTTCTTTTCTTTTTTTTTATTATAAGATGACCCACCTTATTTGAGTATCATCAGTAAAGAACTGAGATTTTTAAAAAACCGTAGTGCGGATATATGTATATTTGCATAGTGGTTTCTTAAGATTAACAATCATAACCACCAGGTGCACAAAGAGAGGGAAGTGGGTGGAGTATCACTGAGATCTAAGAAATAAAATAATGAAAACCATTTCAAACAGGTGGTGCAGTTTAGGGGGCAAACCCACCCCAGAATAGCCCATCTCTGGGTGTGATAGACGCTCCAGACTAAAGGGCACCACAAAGAGGAGCCAGAAACCATCACCCGCTCATCCTCAAATTGAGCTCAGCAAAGGCCACGATTTCGCTTTGATCCTCCATATGACACTTTGGGTCAAAAAGAACAGCAAAAACTTGTGTCCCAAGCAGGAAATTCTCCTGGGTAACCCCCAAGTCTGCAGCTGGAAGACACCCTGGCAAACCTGAGTGTCCACCTCCCCTGGGGAATTTGGGGCTGAAACATTTGTCACTCACTTGTGTCTGACTCTTTGCTACCCCCTGGTCTGTCCAGGGGATTCTGCAAGCAAGATACTGGAGTGGGTTGGTATTCCCTTCTCCAGGGAATCTTTCCGACCCAGGGATCAAACCTGGGTCTCTTGCATTGCAGGCAGATTCTTTACCTTCTGAGTTACCAGGGAAGCCCCTAGGGCTGAAAAGATCAGTGTAATTAATAAGTGGAAGCTTGGAATTCAGCTCCCATCTCTCATTGTAAAAAAGAAGACATATAAGTAGAGGCTTCTTCTCAAAAGAGTTCATCCGAGGCCCTAAGAGCGTCGCAGATTCCCAGTCTGTCTTTTACTAATGTTTGCAATGACAAACAATATAGCTGTGATGATGTTGATGGTGATGATGGTGGTGTGATAAGACAGTGGTGATGGTGATCATGATGATGACAGCAACTAACACAGAGCCCTTACTCTTTGCAAGTTCTAGTTCTAAACTCTCTACTGATATTAACTCAATACCTCCTGACAGCAACTCTATTAGATGCATACACTATTACTATCTCCATTTGCTGGTGTGAAAACTGAGATACGGAGAGGTTAGCGTAACCTGTCCAAGGTCACACAGCAGGCCTTGAACCCAAAAGTCATCTAGAGTCCATCCTCTTCATCCTATTCTTGACACTGGCTCATGTCCAAATGGAGAGGCTCTAGCTCTCTGTGTTGGCAAGATCCCCTGGAGAAGGAAATGACAACCCACTCCAGTACTCCTGCCTGGAGCATCCCATGGACAGAGGAGCCTGGTGGGCTACAGTCCATGGAGTCATAAAGAGTCGGGCACAACTGAGCAACTAACACTTTCACTTTCTTTCCAGCTCCAGCAAAACCCCTCCTCATGATTAACGCCTCTAGGGCCCTGGCTGGGTTACCTGCTTGTTTATCTTACCCCACCTCCTTTCAGGAAGGTGATTTGCAGGAACCCATTCTAAAACACACAGCAGAGGGCTCCCCTGGTGGCTCCTGGTACCTGCCTTCAATGCAGGAATTCGATCCCCGGTCTGGGAAGGTCCCACATGCCTCAGGGCAACTAAGCCCATGCACCACAACTGAGCCCGAGCTCTAGAACCCAGGAGGGGACCTCAACTGAGCCCAGGGGCTGCAATTACTGAAGCCCTCATGCCCTAGAGCCCGTGCTTCACAAGAGAAGCCACTGCAATGAGAAGCCCGGGGACCACAACCAGAGAAAAAGCCTGTGTGACAACAAAGACCCAGCACAGCCAAAGGTTGAGTAAATACATAAAAATTTTAACACACACAGCAGAAGCAAGTGAAAAGTGCAAAGGGCAAACAGTGTTGGGACACTGGACAGCTCTGGGGGGACAACTTTGGTGGCCAAGTGGGCTGGGGTGTAAGAGAAACCTCTGGCTGTGTGTTACATATACTGTTCCCTCTCTAGGAAACTTCTGCAAGAAGTCAGTGTAACAACGAGTTTGACACTGCGTGCCCCCAGCCCCACATGTGGAGCACAAACCATCTTTCTGCCCGATGAACGACAGAGGTTTCCTTCCGTGGACACATACAGCCGTGCAGGGCTGGCATCGACCTGCAAAAACTGAGTCGAGTCCTGCAAAGCTGTGCTGCAAAGCCCTTCTTCCAGCAGGGCAGGCAGAGCCAAGGAGTTCCTTGAAAGACCCTGGTCGAATCAACTCTAATCCAACTCATCACAGTCCCTGGAGCCTGTTTCATGCCAGGTGGCCAAAAGAGTTTCGGTCTGGGATTTTTAAGGCAAGTAAAACAAAATGCCTATTCTTGGCCATAAATAGCTTTCAGTAAACACACTAGTCCATCCTAAAGGAGATCAGTCCTGAGTGTTCATTGAAAGAACTGATGTTGAAGTTGAAGCTCCGATACTTTGGCCACCTGATGGATAGAACTGACTCACTGGGAAAGACCCTGATGCTGGGAAAGACTGAAGGCAGGAGGAGAAGGGGACAACAGAGGATGAGATGGTTAGATGGCATCACCGACTCAATGGACATGAGTTTGGGTAAACTCCAGAAGTTGATGATGGACAGAGAGGCCTGGTGTGCTGCGGTCTATGGGGTTGCAAACAGTCCGACATGACTGACTGAACTGAACTGAAACACACCAGAAAGTGTTGAACACAAAGCATGACCACTGCCTACTGTAGAGAAATGATTTTTTACACTTGCCTTTCTCATGTTAGATTCCAAGAAGGCACTGGTTGTGAACCAGAGGGCAATTGCAAAACAAGGCAGGAGAATAACCACCAATTGACTTTCCAAGTAGGTCTTTTGATGTTGCTGTTATTGTTGTTTAATCACAAAGTCGTGTCTGATTCTTTTGCAGCCCCATGGACTATAGTTTGCTAGGCTCCTCCATCCACGGGATTTCCCAGGCAAGAATACTGGAGTGGGTTGTCATTTGCTTCTCCAGGGGATCTTCCCAGTTCAGGGATTGAGAATGTGTCTCCTGCATTGGCAGGCGGATTCTTTACCACTGAGCCACAAGGGAAGCCCAAGTAGGTCTATGCTTGACCACAAGTCATCCCAGCCATGCCCTGTGGTGACAATGATGGAATGTGAAAGAACAAATTTAAAGACCATTTGCTGCTCCAGTAAGCTGGATGTCCTCAAGGATGTCCACATCCTAACACTCAGAACTGGTGAACGGCAACAAGGTTATGAATTTGAGATGGGGAGGTTACCCTGAGCTGTCAGGTAGGTCAGCCCACTCTGATCACATCCATCCCTAAAAGGGAGAACCTTTTACAGCTGCGGGCAGGAAAGACTTGACTAGGGAACAGTGGTCAAAGAGATGAACCTTGCTGGCTTTGAAGACGGAGGAAGGGGGGGCCCTAAGTTGAGGAAGGCAGGTGACCTGCAGAAACTGGAAAAAGTACAGATGTGGATTCTCTCCCGAGCCTCCAGAAAGGAGGTCCAGAAGGCATCACCAGTGCCTTCGTTTTAGCCCAGAGAGACACATGTCAAAATTTTGGCCAATGGAGCTGTTAAATAATACATCTGAGTTGGCTAAAGCCACCAAGTGCGTGGTCATTTGTTACAGCAGCAATAGGAAACTAACACAGCTAATGATTCCGTGTGGGAATCCTGAACCATTTCCAAAGACACTTTGGTGGATCAAGACCAGTCACGCCAGTCACACAAAAGGACCCTGAAGCAGGCAGCATGTGGCCTACTTCTGGAAACTTCATGCATGAGCCTCTCCTCACTGCCAGGCATTTGCAATGTTGACAAACAGCCAAGCTAAGACCACAGCCCCTCTGTAAGGGCTTGCAGACACAATGACCCCTTTGACCTGAAATATGGGGAGGCTTGCTCATTTCTTCACACCACCCTTTAGGGCCACATGGTCCAGCTGACCAGCTGCTCACACAACTTTCTCCTTGACTCAGCAGGCTATATACTTTGCTCTAATTTCTTAATCTGGTAAAACCAATCTGAGGATCCATCTGGCAAAAACCTAACAAGGCATATTCCCAGATCATCCTCTCAAGAGAATGAGGAGGTCCGCTGTGATATTCTGCTTTTTATTCTTGTTTTCTCCCAGTAGTTTTTCTAGAATCTGGCTTCTCAAAAGAGCTTTATGGCTTCAAGCCGTGGAATGTGTTCAAGAGAGTTGGCGCTCCCTAGTGGTCCTGAGGTGCACTTTCTGGCTCATCACCTTCCCTTTAAACACACCCATACAGTCCATCCATCTTAAAGGAAATCAGTCCTGAATATTCATTGGAAGGACTGATGCTGAAGCTGAAACTCCAATCCTTTGACCACCTGATGCAAAGAACTGACTCATTGACAAAGACCCTGATGCTGGGCAAGATTGAAGGCAGGAGGAGAAGGGGATGACTGAACCGAACCGAACTGACTGAAATACAGTTGTGGCCCAAACAGTAGTGGCTTTACTGATGCATGTCAACTTGAGATCAGCAGCTGACGTGTGCACACTTTGCCCGTGATAGGAAAGTGTCACTGAAGACTTGAAAACTACTTAGGAGAAGGGAAGTGTGAAGAGTGGAAGAGTAGGGTCACCCCATGTGCTAGGCAGAACCGATCATGAAAAAGAAATTCTGGTTTTCTCTAAAAGGATTCAGATTCAATTTGTTCAGAAGTCTCTAGCTCTTTTGCATAATTATTTAGAAACAAGGGCTTCCCCAGTGGCTCAGTGGTAAAGAATCCACCTGCCAATGTAGGAGACACGAGTTCAATCCCTGGGTCGAAGATCCCCTGGAGGAGGAAATGGCAACCCACTCCAGTATTCTTGCCTGGGAAATCCCATGGACAGAGGAGCCTGGTGGGCTACATAGAGTTGTATGGGGTCACAAGAGTCAGACAGAACTTGGCCACCACACAACAACTTAGAAACACGCAGCCTCCTGAAAAAAAAAAAAAAAAAAACCTCCCTCTCTATTTTTCTTTGTAATGTCTGTAAGTTTTAAAGAGGTCAAAGGTCTGAAACTACCTATTTACAAAGATGAAAGTCTATTGCTTTAAAGACACGTCAGTTTCGATGACCAACTTATGGAAGTTGTTTGGATAGGAGTCAGAAAGGGAGGGGACTGGCAATTTCACATTTTTCGTTCTAACTGAAACTAGTCAGTTAATCAGAAACATCTTAAAGGTTACTGAGAGAATTCTTGTGACCAATGCTTTGCGACCAAGATTTTAGAATGTGTTCCCTTTAATGCTTAAAGATGGCAGAAATCAGAGGCTTTCTGTTTAATGTTTTCAGGTAGAAGGGAGGAATCACTTGTGTGGTAGGATATGTGAGTCCTGGAAGAATCCTCATGTCTAAAAATGCCCACACCAGCCTTCTGTGAAAGCCTGAATCTCGGAGAATTGTCTAGAAAAAGCCACTGTCTGTTAAGAAGTGGTGGTGGTTACTCTTATCTTCCCCAGGCCTAACCCAGGAAAAGACACCAGTCCCAGAAACCTCTAATCTTTCTGCAAGCTGACACTGTTTGTCCATTTGCTTATACACAGCATGAAAGGGTCCATTTTGGTGATATTTTCTACACCTTACAGGTGTTTGATGAAGTAGCAAAGCCATTAAATTCCTTTTGTAAAGGTATGCTTGTCAAATTTCATTCTAAAAGATTCAAGGCACTTTTGAGAAGTCACGTTAATTATTACAGCTGGTCATCATCTCGATGAAAGATATTCAAAATATAAAACTAAATCCCAAAGACTCCGAATAGCCAAAGCAATCTTGAGAAAGAAGATCAACATTGGAAGCTCACACTTCCTGATTTCAAACTACATTACAAAGATAAAGTAATCAAATAGTATGGTATTGGCATAAAAGTAGACACATAGATCAATGGAACCAAATAAAGAGCCCAGAAATAAACCCAGGCATGTATTTATAGTCAATTAACTCACAACAGAGGAGCCAAGAATATACAGTGGGGGAAAGGACAGTCTCTTCAATAAATGGTGTTTCTTAAACTGGACAGCAACATACAAAAGGATGAAACCAGACCCCTATTACATTATACAAAAATATATCCAAAATGGATTAAAGACTTGAATGCAAGACCTGAAACTACAAAACTCCTAGAAGAAAATGTATACAGTGAGCTCCTTGACAGCAGTCTTGGTGACAACTTTTTTCTGCTTGACACCAAAAGGCAACAAATGCAAAAATAAACAAGTAAGATTACATCAAACTGAATAGCTTCTGCCCAGTGAAGGAAACCATCACCAAAATAAAGAAACAATTTACTGAATGGCAGAAAATATTTGCTAATCATATATCTGATAAGGGACTAATATCCAAAACACATTTAAAAACATGTACAAACTAATAGCAAAAAACCCAATAATCTGATTTTTAAATGAGCAGAGGTTTTGAACAGACATTTTTCCAAAGAAGGCATATAGATGGCCAACAGGCACATGAAAAGATGCTCAACATCCTTCATCAGAGACACACAAGATCAAAACCACCACGAGATATCGCCTCTCACCTGTTTTAGAATAGCTGTTATTAAGAAGGGCTTCCCAGGTGGCACAGTGGTAAAGGATCCACCTGTCATTGCATGAGACTCAAGAGACACAGGTTCAATCCCTGGGCCAGGAAGATCCCCTGGAAAAGGAAATAGCAACCCACTCCAGTATTCTTGCCTGGAAACGTCCATGAACAGAGGAGCCTGGCAGGGCACAGTCCAAGGGGTCACCAAGAGTCGGACACCACTGAGCGACTGAGCCCGTAAGTCACATTATCAAAACGACAGAAACATAACAAGTGTTGTAGAGGATGCGGAGCAAAGGGAACCCTAGTGCACTATTGGTGAGAATGTAAGATGGAGCAGCCCTGTGGAAACAGTACCAAAGTTCCTCAAAAAAGTAAAAATAGAACTACCATTGGATCCGGCAATTCCACTCCTGGTTATTTATCCAAAGAAAATGAAAAAACTATCTGCTGCTTACAGGTCAAAGACCAGTGGTTGCAGTTGTACCATACAGGTCTTCTTCTCTTCCTTAACTTTCTGCAGGGCAGGAGTGCTAATAAGACAGGAAACGACCCAGATGGCCCCCTGGACGTTGGTCCCTTCTCGTCCCTTTTCTGCCCTCTAGTGGAGCAACAGAACAGGACCGTGAGGACAGCAACAACTAATACCTACTGCCAGAAACAAATTTTTTCTTTAAAGAAATAGACGCCTGCACAGTTGATAGCACTTTCTAGATGAGTTTGTCTGTACACCCAACCAGTGGCTCTAGTCATCTGTCCCCAGTAGAGGGGAAGGCTTTGCTCATGGTCTGGCTGCACGTTATCAGCAAAATGTGTTCGTTAGGGTCCTTGATCCACGTCTTCAAGGGGATTGTGCTCTATCCTAAAGCATAGTCCTCCCTCCTCCATAATCTTAGAAAGCAGGGAAGGTTTCATTCCGCTTCACACCCAGAGTCTAAGGAATACCGTTTAGATTCTAAGACTTGAAAAGAGATCTGAACCCTAAATGCATCCCCAAGTATCAGTTCAGGATTTCCCTGAGGCAACACGAGAAGTTCCCTGAGGTCCCTGTCACCACTCAAGAAGAACCCCAAGCTTCCCACTGCAACTCGAGAAAAACCACAAGATTCCCTCATCAATGCGAGATGAGGCCCAATTCCCCTGCAGCGCCTCGAGCGCAATCTTGAGTTCACTCTCCCAACTTGAAAGGAGGCTTGACTCCTTTTGTGTAGCACCAGAGGTTCCCTGTGATACCCGTCGCAACTTGACAGGAACCCCAAATTTCCCACTGCAACTCAAGATGAGGTCCTATTCCCCTGTAGTGACTCAAGAGGAATCCCGAGGTACCCCTTGCAACTCCAAAGGAGGCCTGACTTCCCTGAGGCCACACGAGAGGTTCCCTGAGGTCCTGGTGGAAACTCGAGAGGAACCCCAAGCATCCCGTTGCAACTAGAGAAAAACCACAAGATTAGCTCCTCAACGCGAGATGAGGCCCGATTCCCCTGCAGTGACTTGAGACCAATCCTACATTCTGCCTCACAACTTGAAAGGAGGCTTGTCTTCCTTTATGCAACTCCAGAGGATACCCGAGATATCCGTCACAACTCGAGAGGAACCCTGAGTTTCCCGCCGCAACTCGAGAGAGCCTCATGTTCCATACTTCATCTCGAGATGAGGGCCGATTCCCCTGCTTCGACTCAAGAGGAATCCCAACATTCCCCTCAGTCCTCAAAAGGAGGCTTGTCTCACCTATTGCAACTTGAAAGGAACCCCGAGATTCTGGCCACAAGTTGAAAGGACACAGAGTTCCCCCTCTACTTGAGATAAGGCCCTGAATCCCCTGCAGAGACTCAAATGGAACCCCGAGTTTCCCCTCACAACACAAAGTCTGACTCCCCTGTTGTACCTCTAGAAAAAGCTCGAGTTCCCTGCCTCAACTTGACAGGAGGCCTAATACCCCTTTTACAACTTGAGAGGAAAGTAGAGTTCTATGCCTCAAGACAAGACGAGGCCTGACTCTTCTGTTGAAACTCGATAGGAACCCTGAGATCCCTGTCACAACTGGAGAGGTACCCTGAGTTTCCCTCCTCAACTCGAGATGAGGCCCTATTCCACTTCAGCGACTCGAGAGGAACCCCAAGTTTCCTGCTGCAACTCGAGAAGTACCCCGTGTTCCCCATCTCATTTAGAGACGAGGGCTGATTCCCCTGTTTCGACTCTAGAGGAATCCCGACTGTCCCCTCGTACCCCAAGAGGAGGCCTTTCTCACCTATTGCAACTCGAGAGGAACTCCAGTTTCCTCATGCAAGCCAAAAAGACACCAAGTTCCCCCTCAACTCAAGATAAAGCCTGATTATCCTGCATGACTCGAATGGAACCCTGAGTTCTCCCTCACATGAGGGGAGGTCTGACTCCCCTGTTGCACCTCTACAAAAAGCCGAGTTCCCCACCTCAACTCAAAAGGAGTCCTGACACCTCTTTTACAATTCGAGAGGAAAGCGGAGTTCCATGCCTCAACAAGAGACAAGGCCTGATTCCCCTGTTGAAACTGGATAGGAACCTCGAGATCCCTGTCTCAAGTGGAGAGGAACCCCGAGTTTCCTGCATCAGCTCGAGATGAGGCCCTATTCCCCTGCAGCAACTCAAAAGGAATCCTGAGGTGCACCTCTCACAACTCAAAAGGAGGCCTGACTTCCCTGAGGCAACATGAGAGGTTTCCTGAGGTTCCTGTCGCAACTGGAGAGGAAACCTGAGCTTCAAGAAAAACCATGAGATTCTCCCCTCTACGCGAGATGAGACCCGATTCCCCTGCAGTAACTCGAGAGCACTCCCGTGTTTACCCTCACAATTTGAATGAGCCTTGACTCCCTTTAGCAACTCCAGAGGTTCCCTGAAAAAAACCCCACAATGCAGGAAGAGCCCCCTGTTACCCACCTCATTTCAAACTGAGGGCCAATTCCCCTGCTTTAACTCAGGGGAATCCCGACTGTCCCCTCACACCTTAAGAGGAGACCTTTCTCATCTTTCCAACTGCTGAGGAACCTCAGATTCCTGCTGCAAGTCAAAAGAACACCGAGCTCCCCCTCAACTCGAGATAAGACCTGATTCCCCTGCAGTGACTTGAATGGAACCCCGAGTTTCCCCTTACAACGTGAAGGGAGCTCTGACTCCCCTGTTCTACCACTAGAAAAAGCCCAAGTTCCCCACCTCAACTCAATAGGAGGCCTGGCACCTTTTACAACTCGAGAGGAAAGTGGAATTCCATGCCTCAACAAGAGATGAGGCCTGACTCCCCTGTTGAAACTCGATAGGAACCCCAAGATCCCTGTTGCAAATGGAGAGGAACCCCAAGTTCTCGGCCTCAACACGAGATGAGGCCCTATTCCCCTGTAGCGACTGGAGAGGAATCCTGAGGTGACCCTTGCAATTGGAAAGGAGGCCTGACTTCCCTGAGGCAACATGACAGGTTCCCTGAGGCGCCTGTCACAACTCAAGAGGAACCATGAGCTTCCTGTCACAACTCTAGAAAACCCACGAGATTCCCCCTCAACACGAGTTGAGGCCCGATTCACCTGCAGTGACTTGAGAGCAGTCCCGTGTTCCCCCTCACAACCCAAAAGGAGGCTTGACTCCTTTTATGCAACTCCAGAGGTTTCCCAAGATACCTGTCACAACTGGAGAGGAAGCCCAAGTTTCTTCCTCAACTCGAGATGAGATCCTATTCCCCTGCAGTGACTTGAGAGGAATCCGGAGGTGCCCCTCACAACTCTAAAGGAGACCTGATGTCCCTGAGGCAACACGAGAGGTTCCTTGGGGTCCCCATCCCAACTCTAGAGGAACCTCGAGCTTCCTGCTGCAACTCGAGAAAAACCACGAGATTTCCCCCCTCAGAGCAACATGAGGCCCAATTCCCCTGCAGTGACTCGTGAGTAATCCCTTGTTCCACCTCGCAACTCGAAAGGAGGCTAGACTCCCTTTATGCAACTCCAGAGGTTCCCCAAGATACCTGTCACAACTTGAGAGGAACCCTGAGTTTCCCGCTGCAACTTGAGAAGAGCCCCGTGTTCCCTACCTCATCTCCAAGTAAGGTCCAATTACTCTGCCTCAACACGAAAGGAATCCCAACTTTCCCCTTGCACCTCAAGAGGACGCCTGTCTCACCTATTGCAACTGGAGAGGATCGCCACGTTTCCCGCCAAAACTCGAGAAGAACCCCGAGTTCCCCGCCTCAATTCGAGATGTGCCCGATTCCCCTGCAGTGACTCAAGAGGAACCCCAAGTTCCTCGTACCAACTCGACACAAGCCCCAAGATTCTGATGCAACTGCAGAAAATTCCCAAAGGCGCCTACCCCACCCCAGGTGGAGAAGAGCCCACTACCACAACCAGAGAGGAAGTCTCATACTGCAACTAAGCAGGAGGCCTGCTCTGCCACAAATAGCCAGGAGCTTCCTGCACTTTGCAACTAAAAAGCACCCCTTTACATTACAAACATAGAAGAGTCACCCACCTCCCAATTTGAGAAGAGCATCTAGAGAGGATCCCAACTAGCACAGTTAAAGAGGAGTTCCCCTGCCACAACGAGAGAGGTGGCTGCAAACAACTAGGGACAAGCAGACCCACAGCAAATAAAGAGTGGACACCCACTGCAATGAGAGTGGACCCCAAGTTACATCTAGAGAGTAGCCTCCCGCACATTGCACTTAGAGAGGGGCCAGTCTGCACATTGCTGCTAGAGAGGAGCTGCCCCACTGTAGCTCAACAGGAGTCTCCACCACAACTTGAAAGGAAACCCGAGTCATATGCTGCAACTCAAGAGGCGTCCAAATTTCCCCACTGCAATTTCACAGGGTCCCTAGGCTGGCACAAGCAAAGGGGCCACTGCACCAAATGACAGAGGGGCTCTCCGGCCACCACTGAAGTGGATTCCCCAGGCACAACTTAAGAGGTGTCCCCCAGGATATCATACCTAGAGAGAGGGTCTTCTGCCTCTGATGGAGATGAGCTCCCTGAAGCAAGTTGAGTGGAGGCCCTCACAACTAGACAGCAGCAATCCCATGAATAGAAGGAGGAACTCATAGCATCAAAAGCAGAGAGGATCTCCCCCGTGGAGACACGCACACCCCAACCAGACAGGACACAGCCTCGCCCCTCTAGAGGATCCCTCCACCACAACTTGAGAGGAGCCCACTGCACATCACATGCAGAGAGAAGCCCCTATTCTGCTAATACAGACGAACCTCACACCACAAGGAGAGAGGAGCTTGCCCTCCACGACTAGAGAGACTTGAATGCCCCGCAACTACAGAGTGGACCCTGACCACAATGATAGAGTGGTTCCTTGCCAAAACTAGTGAGCAGCCAGCCATCATTGCAACAAGACATGAGCGACCCTGCACATCTCTGCTAGAGACGAGTTACCCCAAGATAAGCTGACAGGAGGCCCCACCGCAAGTGGCCAGGAACTCTGAGTCCCAACAGAGCTCAAGGAGAACCCCAGCTTCCACGCCACAATTCCAGTGCAATCCTGCATCCCATGCTGCAAATCCAGAGGAACACTGATTTCTCGCTGCACTTCAAGAGGAGCTCTCAGTCCCCTGTGGCAACTCTCAAGGAAACCCCAAGTTTCCAGCAACAGATAGAGAAGAACCCTGAGTTTCTGATGCAACTTAAGAGGAGGCCCGACTCCCCTGCTGCAACTCGAGAGGAATCCTGACTCCCTTGTTTCCACTCAAGAGGTATCCCCTGATTTCCATCACAACTCGAGAGGAACCCCATATTTCCCACCACAAGTCGAAAGGACCCCAAGTTCTCCCTCAACTTGAGATATGGCCCGATTCCCCTGCAGCAACTTGAATGGAACCTCGAGTTTCCCCTCACAACATGAAGGGAGGTCTGACTCCCCTGTTGCAACTTTAGGAAATTTCCGAGTTCCCTGCCTCAATTCTATAGGAGCCCTGACATCCCTTTCACAGCTCGAGAGGAAAGCGGAGTTCCATGCCTCAACATGAGATAAGGCCTGACTCCCCTGTCACAACTGGAAAGGAACCCCAAGTTCCCCACCTGAACTCAGGATGACTCGAGAGGAATCCTGGGGTTCCCCTCACAACTCAAAAGGAGGCCTGATTCCCTGAGGCAACCCGATTGTTTCCCTGAGATCCCCATCGCAACTCAAGAGGAACCCCGAGTTTCCCACCTCAACTTGAGATGAGGCCCAATTCCCCTACAGCGACTCAAGATCAATCCCGAGTTCCCCTCAACTCAAAAGGAGGATTGACTCCATTCTGGCAACTCAAGAGGTTCCCCCAAGGTTCCTGTTGCAACTCAAGACGGACCCTGAGTTCCCCACCACAACTCATGAAGAACCCATGTTTCCTACCTCATCTCGAGATGAGCGCTGATTCCACTGCTTCAACTTGAGAAGAATCCCGACTTCCCCCTCGTGCCTCAAGAGGAGGCCTGTATCACCTATTGCAGCTTGAGAATTTCCCAGAGTCCTCCATCTCAACTCGACACGAGCCCCAAGACCCTCATGCAACTGCAGAGCATTCTCAAGAGGAGCCTACCCCACCCCAATTGGAGAAGAGCCCACTACCGCAACAAGAGAGGAAGCCTCATACCACAACTAAGCAGGAGACTTGACAACTGTATTACCACTGGAGAGGAAACCCTAGATCCCCATTGCAACTCAAGAGGACCACCGAGGTTCCCACTGCAAATCAAGATGAACCCTGAGTTCCCAGCGGAAACTAGTGAAAAGCCACAAGCCCTCTGGTGCAACTCCAGAGGATTCCCAGGAGAAGACATGCTCACCACATTTGAAAGGAGAACGCTACCACAACAAAAGAGGAAGCCCCATACCACAACTAAAAAGGACCCCACTTCCACAACTAGCGAGTGTGCTCCAGCTCATCACAAGTAGAAAAAGCGCCCCCTTCTCATCACAATCAGAGAAAAGTCACCCTCATCACAATTTGAGTAGAACACTCTAACCCAACTAAAGAGGAACCCATCTACCACAAGTAAAGAGGAGCCCCGTTGTCACAGCTAGAAAGGAGTCTGCAAATGACAACTAGAGGGGAGTCGACCCATGACAAATAAATAGTGGACCCTCACTGCAATTAGAGTGGAGTCCATGTTGCAACTAGAGAGTAGCCTCCTGCACATTGCAACTAAACAAGGGCAGCCTGAAGATCACCACTATAGAGGGTCTGCCCCATTGAGGCTCAAGTGGAGGCTCCATAACAACTCTAAAGAAACCCTGAGTCACCTGTGGCAACTCTAGAGTTCACCACTGCAGTTTGACAGGAACCCTAGGCTGTAACAAGAGAAGGTGTCAATGGACAAAATGATGGAGAGGCTCCCCGGCCAAAACCAAACTGGATTCCCCAGGCACAACTAGAGTGGAGTTGCCAGGATATCACACCTAATGAGAAGCCCTTCTGCCACAAATACAGACAAGCTCCCTGAAGTAAGTCGAGTGGAGTCCCTCACAACTAGGGAGAAGCAATCCCTCTGATATTATTGAGGAACTCCTAGAGCCAAAAGTAGAGAGGACCTCTGCCATAGAACCACACACACCCCAAGCTGAGAGGACACAGCCCCACACCTTGAGAAGAGCCCTCCACCACAACTCAGTTGGAGCCTGCTGGATATCACACATAGAAAGGAGATGCTCTGCTGCTAACAGAGACGAGCCTCACACCACAAGGAGAGAGGAGGTTTCACACCACCACTAGAGAATCAAACCCACCATAACTACAGTGTTGAATCCAACCATGAAGATTGAGAAGTCCCATGCCCAAAAAAGTGAGTAGCCTCGCAACATTGCAACAAGACAGGAGCCACCCTGAACATCCCTGCTAGAGATGAGTTGCCCCAAGACAACATGAGAGGAGGCCCCACTGCAAGTCGAGAAGAACCCTGAGTACCACCCCAACTTGAGTGGAAACCCGAGATCCCCATAACAACTAGCGTGGAAGCCCGAGTTCCTGGCTGCAACTCGAGTGGAGCCAGAGTTCCCTGATGCAACTTGAGAGACGCCCAACTTCCCTGCTGCAACTCGAGAGGGGCCCTGAGTTCCCACCTGCAAGTTGAGAGAAGGATCAACTCTCCCGATGCAAATCGAGAGGAAACCCTAGTTTCTCGCCTCAACTCGATAGGAGGCCTGACTACCCTGTTGCAACTCGAGAGGAACACCTAGATCCCCATTGCTACTTGAGAGGAACACCAAGTTTCCTGCCGCTACTCAAGAATAACCCCGATTTTCTCACCTCCATTCTAGATGAGGCCTGATTCCCTTGCAGCGACATGAGATGAATCCTGAGTTCCCCATTGCAACTCAAGAGGAAACCCAAGTTTCCCTTCACAACTCAAGAGGAACCCTGAGTTTTCCACCACAACTTGCAAGAAACCTTAAGTTTTCTACTGCATCTCAAGAGAAACACCAAGTTCCCCATTGCAACTCGAGTTGAGGTTCCATTCCCCTGTATTGTCTTGAGAAGACCCCCAACTTCCCCTTCACAACTCAAGAGGAAGTCTGACTCCCCTGTTGCAATTCGAGAGGAATCCTGAGATTCCCATCACAGTTAGAGAGGAGCCCCGAGTCTCCCCCGCCACTCAAGAGAAGGCCTGATTCACCTGTTGCAACTCAAGAGGAATCCTGAGATCCCCATCAAAAGTCGAGAGGAACATCAAGTTTCCCGCCACAACACGAGAACTCCGAGTTGCCTGCTGCAAGTTGAGAGGAGATACAACTCACCAGCTGCAACTCGAGAGGCACTCCAAGTTCCCCCTAGCACCATCAGAGGACGCCCTGATACTCTGTGGCAACTCAAGAGGAATACTGAGATCTCCAGCACAACTCGAGATGAAACCCGAGTTTTGCACTGCAACTTTAGAATAAACCCAGGTTCCCTGTCTCAACTCAACATTAGCCCCAATTCACATGCAGTGACTCAAGAGGAACCTTGAGCTCCCCATCACAACTCGACAGGAACCCCAAGGTTCCTGCCACGCCTCGGGTATAACCCTGAATCTCAAGCTGCATCTCGAGGGGAACACTGAATTCCTGCTGCACCTTGATAAGAATTCTGAGTCCCCTGCTGCAAATCAAAAGTAATCCTGTGTTTCCCACTGCAACTCAAGGTGAACCCCAAGTTCCCACTTGCAACTCGAGAGGAGGCCTGACTCCCCTGTTGCTACCCGACAGGAAACACAAGTTCCCCACCTTAACTAGAGAGGAGTCCTAACTCCCCTGTTGCAGCTCAAGAGCAATCCCTGGATATCCCATCTCAACTCTAGATGAGGCCCATTTTGCCTACAGAGATTTGAGATGTATCCTGAGTTCCCATCGCAAACTGAGAGGAACCCCGACTTTCCTGCCACAACTCGAGAAGAACTGGGAGTTCCACATCTCAACTCAAGAGGAACCCCAAGTTCCCCACTGCAACTCGAGTTGAGGCCTGACTCTCCTGTTGCAACTCAACAGGAACTCAGAGTGTAACCTCCCAAATCGAGAGGAGGCTTGACTCCCCTGTTGAAACCAAGGAGGAAATCCGAGTTCCCCACCTCAACTTGAGAGGAGGACTGACTCCCCTGTTGCAACTCAAGAGGAACATTGAGATTCCCGTTGGTACTCTAGAGGAACCACAAGTTGCCTGCTGAAACTAAAGAGGTGGCCCAGCTTCCCTGTTGCAAATCGAGAGGAACCCCAAGTTCCCCCTTGGAACATCAGAGGAAGCCCTCCTCCCCTGTTGCAACTTGAGAGGAAACCTGAGTTTCCCACCTAAACTTGAGAGGAACACCGAGTTTCCCACCACAACTCTAGAGGGACCCGATTTACCCGCTTCGACTCAAAGGAGGCCCAACTCCCCTTTGGCAACTCTAGAGGAAACCCGAATTCCCTATCTCAACTCAAGAGGAGGCCTGACAACCCTGTTGCAACTTGAGAGGAACACCTAGACCCCTGTCGCAACTCAAGAGGAACTCTGATTTTCCCAACACAACTAGAGAAAAATCCCGATTTTCCTGCCTCCATTCTAGAATGGCCTGATTCCCCTGCAGCAACATGAGATGAATCCAGAGTTCCCCATCACAACTCAACAGGAACTCTGAGTTACCCATCGCAATTCAAGAGGAACACTAGGTTTCCCATCGCATCTTGAAAGAGACCCGTTTCCTGCTGCATCATGAGAGAAACCCCAAGTTTCACACTGCAACTCGAGAAGAGGCCCAATTCCCCTGTAGTGTCTTGGGAGGACCCCTGAGTTCCCTCTCACAACTCTAGAGGAGGCCCAATTCCCTTGTTTCAACTCAAGAGGAACCCCAATATCCCCACTGCATTCGAGAGGAACCCCTGCCACTACATGATAGAAGGCCTGACCCACCTCTTTCAACTCGAGAGGAACCCCGTAATCCCTGTCATAACTCGAGAGGAACCCTGAGTTGCCTGCTGCAAGTCGGGAGGAGATATAACTCATCAGCTGTAACTCGAGAAGCACTCCAAGTTCCCCCTCGCACCATCAGAGGAGGCCCTACTACCCTGTAGGAACTCAAGAGGAACACTGAGATTACTGGTGCAACTCGAGAGGAGCCCCAAGTTTCCCACTGCAACTTTAGAATAAACCCAGGTTTCCTGCCTCAACTCGAGATGAGGCCCTATTTGCATGCAGCGACTTGAGAGGACCCTTGAGTTCCCTGTCACAACTCTACAGGAACCCCAAGTTTCCCACTATGGCTCGAGTGTAACCCTGAGTCCCACACTGCATCTCGAGAACACTGAGTTTCTGCTGCAACTCAATAGGAGCTTTGAGTCCCCTGCCGCAAATCAAGAGAAATTCTGTGTTTCCCACTGCAACTCAAGAGGAACTACTAGTTCCCACCTGCAACTCAAGAGGAGGCCCGACTCCCCTGTGGAAACTCAAGAGGATACCCTAAATCCCTGTCTCAACTATACATGAGGTGCAATTTGCCTGCAGAAAATTGAGAGGTATCCTGAGTTCCCTGTCACAACTCGAGAGGAACCCCTAGTTCCCTGCTGCAACTTGAGAGAAACACGGAGTTCTCTGCCTCAACTCAAGATCATGCCTGTTTCCCCTGCAGCCAGTTGAGAGGAGCCCCAAGGTCCCACTCACAACATGAAAGGAAGGCCGACTCCCCTGTCGCAACTCGAGAGGGAACCCAAGATCCTCATCATCTCCTGAGAGGAAGCCCGAGTTTCCCATCGCAACTTGAGAGAAGGCCTGACTCCCCTGTTACAACTAGAGAGGAACACCAAGATCCCTGTCGCAACTTGAGATGAACCATGAGTTCCCCACCAAAACTCTAGAAGTACCCCCAGGTTCCCTGCCTCAACTAGGGATGAGGTCTGATTCACATGCAGTGATTTGAGAGGAACCCTGTTGAAAGTCAAGAAGAGCCCCAAGCCCCCTGATGCAATTCCAAAGGATTCCCAGGAGGAGCATGCTGCTGCTGCTGCTAAGTCGCTTCAGTCATGTCTGACTCTGTGTGATCCCCCTAGACGGCAGCCCACCAGGCTCCCCCATCCCTGGGATTCTCCAGGCAAGAACACTGAAGTGGGTTGCCATTTCCTTCTCCAATGCATACCTCACAACAATTCGAGAGAACTCTACCACAACAAGAGTGGAAGTCCCATACCATAACTAAAGAGGAGGCCCTGCTTTCCACAACTGGAGAGTATTCTCCTGCATGTCACAGCTAGGAAAAGTGTGCATTCTCATCAAAACCAGAGAGGCATCATGCCCATCACAATTTGAGAAGAGCAATCTACCACAACTAAAGAGGAGGCCATGAGCACAAGTACAGTAGAGCCCCACTACCACATCTAGAGAGGAGTCTGCAAAGGACAACTAGCTGGGAGCAGACCTACAGCAAATAAAGAGTGGTCCCTCAGTGCAGTTAGAGTGGAGCCCTATGCTGCAACTAGAGAGAAGCCTCTCGCACATTGCAACAAGACAGGGTCAGCCTGCAGATCGCTACTATAGAGGACCTTCCCCACTGCAGCTAGAGAGGAGGCTCCACAACAGTTCTAAAGAAACCCCAACTCACCTGCTGCAACTCAAGAGGCACCATGAGTTTGCCACTACAATTTGATAGGAGCACTAGGCTTCAATGGACAAAATGACAGAGAGGTTCTTCGGCCAAAACTGAAATGGATTCCCCAGGCACAGTGAAAGTGGAGGTCCCCAAGATATCACACCTAGAGAAAAGCCCTTCACCCACAAATAGAGACGAGCTCCCTGAAGTAAGTCATGTGGAGGCCCTCACAACTAGAGAGAAGCAATCCCTCTGATATTAGTGAGGAACTCTTAGTGCCAAAAGTAGAGAGGACCTCTGCCATAGAACCACCCACACCCCAACCTGAGAGGACACAGCCCTGTGAAGGGTTAATAGGGTAGCAGAGATGTGCCTGCAAACGGGTCTCTCTGCTCGGGCTGAGCATCCTTGCAAACGAGGCGTTCTGCCAAAGAGTCTGGACACAGCCTTGAGTTTAATGGTCCCTTGCAAACAAGGGAGTATTTCCTTCTTGAGATAAGAAGGAGATGAGGGCTTTGGGCAGACTCTGCAGTAGACAGGGATTTCACTCCCCTTTGCTATACGATAACATGTATGCACCTGTGCTGTGCTGAAAAGGCTTATTCATGCAGTCTGGAATTCTGCCTAGGGGGCTTTTGTAATAAACGGCAATTGGTTTTTTGCCCAGTTCTGTTCCTCCAGCGGGAGTGTGTGTCTGTCTTTTGTGTGTGTCTTGTTTTATGTCATTTCACTCGTAATCTCCAACACCCTGCACTTCGAGAAGAATTCTCCACCACAACTTGAGAGGACCCCACTGGACATCACACATAGAGAGGAGATGCTCTGCTGCTAACAGAGATGAACCTCACATCACAAGGACAGACTAGATTGCACACCACCACTAGAGAGAATCGAACCCACCACAACTACAGAGTTGAATCCGACCAAAAGATAGAGAAGCCCCTTGCCCAAAGGAGTGAGTAGCCTCGCAACATTGCAACAAGACAGGAGACACCCTGCACATCCCTGCTAGAGATGAGTCGCCCCAAGACAACTCAAGAGGAGGCCCCACCACAAGTCCAGAAGAACACTGGGTACCACCCCAACTAGAGAGGAACCCTGAAATCCCCATGGCAACTAGTGTGGAAGCCCAAGTTTCCAGCCACAACTCGAGAAGAATCCTAAGTTCCCCACTGCAACTCGAGAGGAAGCCCGACTTCCCTGCTGCAACTCGAGAGGAACCCCGAGTTCCCACCTGTATCTTGAGAGGAGGCCCGACTCCCCTGTTGCAAATCGAGAGGAAACCCAAGTTCCCCAACTCAAATCAATAAGAGGCCCAACTACTCTGTTGCAACTCGAGAGGAAACCCTAGATCCCCATCGCAACTTGAGAGACACACTAAGCTTCCCGTTGCAACACGAAAAGAACCCTGAGTTTCCCTCCTTAACTCTAGATGAGGCCTGATTCCCCTCGAGCAACATGAGATGAATCCCGAGTTCCAAGTCGCAACTCGAGAGGAATCCTGAGTTTCCCGCCCCAATTTGAGAAAAACACAGTGTCTCCACCTCATTTCGAGATGAGGCCCGATACCCCTGCAGCCACTCAAGAGAAACATCAAGGTCCCCCCTCGAAACTTGAGAGGAGGCCCAACTCATCTGTTGCAAGTCAGTCAGAGACCCAAGATACCTGTCACCTCTTGAGAGGAAAGCCAAGTTTCCGTCCGCAACTCGAGAGGAGGCCTGACTCTCCTGTTGCAAATTGAGAGAAACACAGATATCCCTGTGGCAACTTGAGAGGATCCCAGTTTCCTGCCCCAACTCTAGAGGAACTTTGACTTCCCTGCTGCAACTTGAGAGGAGGCCCGATTCCCCTGCTGCTACTCGAGAGGAACCTCAATTTACTCCCTGCAACTAGAAGGAGGCCCAACTCCCCTGTGGCAAATAGAGAGGAAACCCAAGTTCCCTACCTCAACTTGAGAGGAGGCCTGACGACCCTGTTGCAACTTGAGAGGAACACCTAGGTCCCCGTCGCAACAGCAGAGAAACTCTGAGTTTCCCGCCACAACTCAAGAATAACCCCGATTTTCTCACCTCCGTTTGGATGAGGCTTGATTCCCCTGCAGCAACATGAGATGAATCCTGACTTCCCTGTTGCAACTCAAGAGGAACCCAGAGGTTCCCACTACAGCTTGAAAGAAAGTCTGTGTTTTCTGCCACATCACGAAACACCGAGTTCCATGCTGCAACACCAAATGAGACACGATTCCCCTGTAGCATCTCAAGAGGACCCCCAAGTTTCCCAATGCAACTGGAGAGGAGGCCTGACTCCCCTGTTTTAATTAGAGAGGAAGACCAGATTTCCCGCTGCAATTCGAGAAGAACTCCAAGTTCCCCACTGAAACACGAGGTGAGCCACAAGCCCTCTGATGCAACTAAAGAGGATTTCCAAGAGGAGACTCCCCCCACCCCACAATTTGAGAGGAGAACTCTACCACAACAAAAGAAGAAACCCCATACCACAACTAAAGAGGAGGTCCCCATTCCACAACTAGAGAGTGTCCTCCTGCACATCACCACTAGAAAAAGCACCCCTTCTCATCACAACCAGACACACCATCACAATTTGAGAAGAGCAACCTAACCCAACTGGAGAGGAACCCATCTACCACAAGTAAAGAGGAGCACCATTGCCACAGCTAGAGAGGAGTCTGCAAATGACAACCAGAGGGGAGCCAACACAAAAAAAATAAAGAGTGGACCCTCACTGCAATTAGAGTGGAGCCCCATGCTGCAACTAGAGAGTAGCCTCCTGCACATTGCAACTAGACAGGGGCAACCTGCATATCGCCACTACAGAGGGTCTGCCCAATTACAGCTTGAGAGGAGGCTCCATAACAACTCTAAAGAAACCCTGTTACCTGCTGCAAGTTAAGAGGCACCCTGAGCTCACCACTGCAATCTGACAGGAGCCCTAGGCTGTAAGAAGAAAAGTCACCAAAATGACAGAGGGGCATGCCAGACAAAACTGAAACAGATTCCCCAGGCACAACTAGAGTGGAGGCCCCTAGGATATCACTAGAGAGGAGCCCTTCTGCCGCACACAGAGATGGTCTCCCTGCAGTAAGTCGAGTGGAGTCCCTCATTACTAGAGAGAAGCAATACCACAAATTCTAGTGAGGAACTGCTAGTGCCAAAAGTAGAAAGGACGGCCCCCATAAAGCCATTCATACCCCAACCAGAGAGGATGCGGCCCTGCCCTTCGAGAGTAGCCCTCCACCTCAACTCCAGAGGAGCCCACCAGACATCAGACATTGAGAGGAGTCCCTCTGCTGCTATTAGAGACAAACCTCACACGACAAGTAGAGAGGAGATTGCATACCACCACTAGAGAGAAACAAACACCCCACAACTACAGTGTTGAATCCGACCACGACGTTAGAGAAATCACATGCCAAAACTAGTAAGCAGCCTCCAGACATTGCAACAAGACAGGAGCTACGATGCACATCTCTGCTAGAGATGAGTCGTCCCAAGAAAACTCAAGACGAGGCCCGACACCCCTGTTGCAACTTGAGAGGATCCACTAGATCCCCATTGCCTCTTGAGAGGAAGCCCGAGGTTCCCGCCACAGCTTGAGAGAAGGCCTGACTGCCCTGTTGCAATGCCAGAGGAGCCCCGAGTTCCCACCTGCAACTTCAGAGAAGATCCTACTCCCCTGGGGCAACTTGAGAGGAAACCCGAGTTCCCTGTTGCAACTGGAGAAGAATGGCAACTTTCCCTCTGCAACTCAAGAAGAACACCACGTTCTCTGCCTCAACCCGAGAAGAGGCCCGACTCCCCTCTTGCAACTGTAGAGGAAACCCGAGATCCCTGTCGCCTCTTGAGAGGAAGACCAAGTTTCCCTTCTCTACTCTATATGAGGCCCAATTCCCCTGAGGTCACTCTAGAGGAACCCCGAGGTCCCCCTTGCAACTCGAGAGGAACCTCAAGTTTCCCACCTCAGGAGGAACCCCGAGTTCCCCACCATGTCTAGAGTCAAACCCTGAGTCCTGTCCTACAACTTGAAGGGAATACTGAGATTCCACTGAAATTTAAGAGGAGCTCTGAGTCCCCTCTTGAAATTCGAGGAGAACCCTGAGTTTCCCACCACAACTAGAGAGGAACCCCAAGTTTCCCACTGCAACTCAAGTGGAGGCCAGACTCTCCTGTTGCAACTCGAGAGGAATATGGAGTTCAATCTCGCAGCTTGAGAGGAGGCCCTTCTCCATTGTTGTAACTCGTGGGAAAGCCCGAGATCCCCATCTCAACATGAGTGGAAGACTGATTTCCCACCACAACTCGAGAGGAACCCCGAGTTCCCCGCTGCAACTTGAGAAGGGGCCAGACTCCCCTGCTGCAACTCAAGAGGTAGGCCAAGTTCCCACCTGCAAGTTGAGGGGAAGCCTGACTCCCCTGTGATAACACAAGAAGAAACACGAGTTCCCCACATCAACTCAAGAGGAGGTTTGCCTGCCCTGTGGCAACTCTAGAGGAAACCTGAGTTCCCAACTCAATTAGAGAGGAGACTGGACTAACCTGTTGCAACTCAAGAGGAAAGCCTAGATCCCTATCGCACCTCGAGAGGAACACAGAATTTCCCACCACAACACAAGAGGAACCCTGAGTTACCTGCCTCCACTCTAGATAAGGCCCGATTCCCCTACAGCAACATTAGTTGAATAGCAAGTTTCCCATCGCAACTCGAGAGGAATGCCGAGTCTCCTGTCACAACTCAAGAGGAACACACAGTTCCCCACTGCAACTCAGGAGGCGGCCAAATTCCCCTGATGCAACTCCACAGGATTCCCAAGGGGAGCATATGCCACCACAATTCGAGAGGAGACCTCTACCAGAACAAGAGAGGAAGCCCCATACAACAACTAAATTCCAGAGTCAGGGCCCTGTGTCTCCCTGCACTTTCCGATCCTTGCAAGGACATTCCTAGGTCATATCGGTACTGCCCATGAGGAAACAGGATGCGGGAGTGTGTCTGAGAGTGCTGGGTGCCACACTGTGGTCACCTCATTGAGGTGACAGTCTACTGCGAATGGGCCTGAGGTGAGGAGGTGCGAGCCACCCACTTGCTTCAGAAATCGCATAGGGTGGAGCAAAGCTAGCTCTGTCAGAAGTAAGAAAACAGCAACTGGATGGGTTTTCAAGCAGTTGCTAGGCTGTATTGCGCTTGGCCCCCAGAGTAAAATTTGATATTTTCCCTCTAGTTCCGGTATTCAGGTTCACACACAAGAAGTATCACCACAGGACCCAAGAATGCTCCAGACAGACCTAGGTCCACTAGACCTCTCCAACAGAGGAAATGTGATGGAACAAACGTTTGGATGTTGCTTTGACTCTGCCTGTGAGTGTGGGACCTGTCTCTACGGTCACGGGCTCTGGGGACTTTGCTCCTGAAAAACGACCTTCAAGCCAGTGTTTTAAACCTATGTGTGACTCTCAGCCCGCAGGATGCTGGGAAAGATATCTTCCCTTGAGAAAGGAAAGGCATTCAGACTGAGTGTGTTTTCAGACCTCTACTTGCAGGAACTGTTTCGATTCTAAGACGTGAGACCACCAGGCCTGCACCGAGGTCCTAAAATCCAGAGTCAGGGTCATATATGTCTCCCTTCACTTTCTGTCCTTCCAAACACATTCCTTGTGAATGTGTCTGAGAGTGCTGGGTGGCATACTGTTGTCACCTCATCGAAGTCACATTAAACTTCTTATGGGATCAAGGTGAGGAGTTGCTAGTCACCAGGTTACTTCAGAAATCCCAAAGGGTGGAGCAAAGCAGTTCTTTCAGAAGTAAGAAAACAGCAATTGGATGGATTTCCAAGCAGTTGCTAGGCCACACCACTTTTGTGCCCCCCAAAAGAAAAATGTGAATTTTGCCCCCTAGTCCTGGTATTCAGGTTGACACACAGGGTGTGTCCCCCCAGGATCCAAGAATGTTCCAGACAGACCTAGGTTCACTAGATCTCTCCTAAAAAGAAAACGTGATAGAATAGGTGTTTATATGCTACTTTGAATTTACCTGTGAGTGTGGGACTCCTCCCGAAGGTCACGGAGTCATGGGACCTTGCCACTGAGAAATGGCATCCAAGCAAGCGCTTTCAAACAATGTGTGACTCTCAGCACACAGGAGGCTGGTAAAGCTACCTTCCTTCAAGGATGGAAATGCATTCAGAGAGAGTATGTTTTCAGGCCTCTATCTTGCAGGAACTGTTTCACTTAAAAGATGTGAAACTTGCAGGCCTGCTCCAAAGGCCTAAATTCTAGAGTCAGATTCGTGTGACTCCCTGCACTTTCCGAGACTTGAAAACACATTTCTTGGTCTGTACTGCCCAAGAGGAAGCAGGCCGCGGGAGTGTGTCTGAGAGTGTTGGGCGCCATTGTGTGGTCACTGCATCGAAGTGACATTTCCTGCAAATGTGCCCATGACGAGGTGTTGTGATCTGCCTGCTTGCTTCAGAATTACCAAAGGGTGGAGGAAAGATAACTCTGTCAGAAGTAGGAAATCAGCAATTGGATGTATTTTCAAGCAATTGCTAGGCCACACTGCTTTAGGGCCCCCAGAAAGAAAAATGCAAATTTTGCCCCTTAGGTACAGTATCCAGGTTGACACACAGTTTGTGTCCTTGCAGGATCCAAGAATGTTCCAGACAGACCTCACTAGATCTCTCCTACAAAGAAAATGTGATGGAACAGACATTTGCATGTTGCTTTGATTATCCATCTGAGTGTGGGATCCCTACCATGGTTCATAGCCTCAAGGGACATTGCTCCTGAAAGATGACCTCAAAGCAAGTGCTTTCAAGCAGTGTGTGATTCTCAGCATGCAAGACACTAGGAGAGATATCTTCCTTTGAGAAAGGAAAGGACATGAGGAGTGTGTTTTCAGGCCTCTACTTGCAGGAATTGTTTCAGTTCTAAGATGTGAGAACACCAGGCCTGGACTGAGGGCCTAAATTCCAGAGTCAGGGCTGCGTGTCTCTTTGCACTTTCTGAGCCTTTCAAACACATCCCAAGATCATACCAGTACTGCTCATGAAGATTCAGGCTGCAGGAGAGTGTCTGAGAGTTCTGGGTGCCATACTGTGGTCACATCTTGAGGAGACATTAAACTTTTTATGGGCTCAAGGTGAGGATTTGCGATCTGCCCACTTGCCTCAGGAATCCTAAAGGATAGAACAAATTTAGCTCTGTCAGAAGTAAAAAAAAAAACAAAAAACAAAAAACACAGCAATTGGAAGGATTTTCAAGCAGTTGCTAGGCCACACCAACTTAGGGCCCTCCAAGAAAAAAATGTGAATCTTGTCCCCTAGTCTCAGTATCCAGGTTGACACACAAGATGTGTCCCCCAGGATCCAAGAATGTTCCAGACAGACCTAGGATCACTAGATCTCTCCTACAGAGAAAACATGATGGAACAGATGTTTGGATGCTGCTTTGAATTTGCCTGTGAGTGTGGGAACCCTCTCGATGGTCATGGACTCAAGGGAACTTGCCACTGAAAAATGACCTATAAGCAAGCACTTTCAAGCAGTGTGTGACTCTAAGCATGTAGGATGCCTGGAAAGCTATCTTCCATTGTGGAAGGAAAGGCATCCAGTGAGAGTATGTTTTTAGGCCTCTATCTTGCAGGAACTGTATCGCTTAAAAAAACGTGAAACTTCTAGGCCTGCTCCAAGGGCCTAAATTCCAGAGTCAGGTTCCTGTAACTCCCTGCACTTTCTGAGACTTTCAAATACATTCTTTGTTCCTACCAGTAATGCCCCAGAGGAAACAGGCTGCGTGGGAGTGTGTCTGAGAGTGCTGGGTGCCATTGTGTGGTCACCTCGTTAATGTGACATTTCAGTGCAAATGGGCCCAAAACAAGGAGTTGTGAGCCGCCTGCTTACTTCAGAAATCCCAAAGGGTGGAACAAAGCTAGCTGGGTCAGAAGAAAACAGAAATTGGATAGATTTTTAAGCAGTCTGTGACTCATCATGCAGGATGCTGAGAAAGCTAACTTCCTCTAAGGAAGGAAAAGCACACACTCAGAGTGTGTTTTCAAGCCTCTATCTTGAAGGAAATGTTTTGCTTCTAAGAGGTGAGATGCCTGTTCTGTTCTGAGGGCCTAATCACCAGAGTCATTGCCGTGTGTCTCCCTGCACTTTCTGAGCCTTGCAAACACATTCCTAGGTCATACTGGCACTACCCATGATGAAGCAGGCTATGGGAGTGTGTCTGAGAGTGTTGGGTGCCATACTGTGGTCAGCCCTTCGAGGTGACATTCCACTGCAACTGGGCCTAAGGCAAGGAGTTGCGAGCTGACTGCTTGCCTCTAAAATCACAAAGGATGGAGCAAAGCTAGCTCTATCACAAGTAAGAAAATGGAGATTGGATGGATTTTCAAGCAGTTGCTTGCTGAACAGCTTTAGGGACCCCCGAGAGAAAATTATGAATTTTGCTCCCTAGGCCTGGTATCCAGGTTGATATACAAGATTTGTCCCTGCAGGATCCAAGAATACTCCAGACAGACTTAGGCTCACTTTATCTCTCCTACAGAGGAAACATGATGGAACAGACGTTTGGATGCTGCTTTTAATTTCCCTGTGAGTGTGGGAAACCAGACCATGGTCACCGCCTCAGGGGAACTTGCCACTGAAAAATGACCTCCAAGGAATCGCTTTCAAGCAGTGCGTGACACTCAGCATGGAGGGAAAGCTCTCTTCATCCTAGGAAGGAAAGGCATCCACATAGAGTGTGTTTTCAGGACTCTATCTTGCAGGAAATGTTTCATTTCTAAGACGTGAGAACGCCAGGCCAGTTCTGAGGGCCTAAATTCCAGAGTCAAGGCTGTGTGTCTCCCTGCACTAGATAAGCCCTGCAAACACATTCCTAGGTCACACAGGACTGCCTGTTAGGAAGAAGGATCGGGGAGTGTGTCAGAGAGTTCTGAGTACCATGCTGTGGTCACCTCGTTGAAGTGATCTTTCACTGCAAATGGTCCCGAGGGGAGGAGTTGCAAACCACCCGCTTACTTCAGAAATATCAAAGAGTGGAGAAATCTATTTCTGTCGGAAGTAAGAAAAGAGTAATTGGACGGGTTTTCAAGCACCTCCTAGGCTGTACTGCATTTGGGTACTCTGACAGAAAATTTTGAATTTTGAGCCTAGTATCATCGTCCAGGTTAACACACAGGTTGTGTCCCCACAGGATCCAGGAATGTTTCAGACAGTCCTAGGCTCACTAATCTCCCCTGCAGAGAAAACATGATGGAACAGGCTTTCGGATGTGGCTTTGACTTCCTCTGTGAGTGTGAGGCCCTTCCCAAAGTCCATGGCCTCAGGTGACCTTACCACTGAAAAATGACCTCCAAGGAAGCACTTTCAAGCAGTGTGTGACTCTCAGCACACAGGATGCTGGGGAAGCTATCTTCATTCGAGGAAGGAAAGGCATCCGCAGAGAGTGTGATTTCAGTCCTCTATCTTGCAGGAAATCTTTCGTTTCTGAACCGTGAGACCTCCAGGCCTGTTCCGAGGGTACAGATTCCAGTCAGTGCCGTGTGTCTCCCAGCACTTTCTAAGTCTTGGGAACACATTTCTAAGCCATACAGGCACTGCCCATGAGGCAGCAGGCTGCAGGAGTGTGTCTGAGGGTGCTGGGTGCTATACCGTGGTCACCTCAATGAGGTGACATCCCACTGCAAATGGGCCTGAGGCGAGGAGTTGCAAGCCCCCTGCTTGCTTCAGAAATCTCAAAGGGTGGAGAAAATCTAGCTGTCAGAAGTAAGAAAATAGTAATTGGATGGGTTTTCAAGCACTTACTAGGCTGTTCCTCTTTGGGGTCCCCCGAGAGAAAAATTCAAATGTTGCCCCCAAGGATCGTTATCCAGGTTGACATGTGTTCCCGCATGATCAAGGAACATTCCAGACAGTCCTAGGCTCACTAGATCTCTCCTGTAGATAAAACATGATGGAACAGATGTTTGCATGTTGCTTTGACTTTCCCTGTGAGTGTGGCACACCCTCTCGTTATTCATGGCCTGAGGGGACCTTGCCACTGTAAAACGACCTACAAGTAAGAGATTTCAAGCAGCGTGTAAATAGTAGCACGCAGGATGCTGGGAAAGCTATCTTCCTTCGAGGAAGGAAAGGCATCCACAGAAAATGTGTCTTCAGGACTCTTTCTTGCAAGAATTGTTTCACTTCTAAGATGTGAGACCTCCAGGACTGCTTCAAGGGCCAAATTTCAGAGTCAGGGCCTTGTGTCTCCGTGCACTTTCCAAGCCTTACAAACACATTCCTATGTCATAGTCATACTGCCCATGAGGAAGCAGGCTGCAAGAGTGTGTCTGAGAGTGCTGGGTGCCATGCTGTGGTCCACTCATCGAAGTGACATTGCACAGCAAATAGGCTCGATGCAAGGAGTTCGGCGCTGCCTGCTTGCTTCAGAAATCCCAAAGGTTGGAGCAAATGTAACTCTTTCAGGAGTAAGAAAATAGCAATTGGATGGATATTCAAGAAGTTGCCCGGCCACACCAATTTATGGCCAGGTATCTGGTTGACAGGCCCGGTATCCAGGTTGACACACAAGATGTGTCCCCACAGCATCCAAGAATGTTCCAGACAAACCTAGGTTCGCTAGATCTCTCCTACAGAGAAAATGTGATGGATAGACTTTTACATGTTGCTTTGACTTTCCCTGTGTGTGTGGGACCCCTCCCGAAGGTCCCAGACTCAGGAGAACTTGGCACTGAAACATGACCTCCAAGTAAGCACTTTCAATCAGTGTATGACTCTCAGCACTAGGGATGCTGGGAAAGCTCTCTTCCTGCGAGGAAGAAAAGCCATCCTCATACAGTGTGTTTTCAGGCCTCTATCTTGCAGGAAATGTTTTCTTCTAAGACGGAGACATCCAGACCTGCTCAGTTCAATTCAGTTCAGTCACTCAGTCGTGTCCGACTCTTTGCAACCCCATGAATTGCAGCACACCAGGCCTCCCTGTCCATCACCATCTCCCGGAGTTCACTCAAACTCACTTCCATTGAGTCAGTGATGCCATCCAGCCATCTCATCCTCTGTCGTCCCCTTCTCCTCCTGCCCCCAATCCCTCCCAGCATCAGAGTCTTTTCCAATGAGTCAGCTCTTTGCATGAGGTGGCCAAAGTACTGGAGTTTCAGCTTTAGCATCATTCCTTCCAAAAAACACCCAGGGCTGATCTCCTTCAGAATGGACTGGTTGGATCTCCTTGCAGTCCAAGGGACTCTCCAGAGTCTTCTCCAACACCACAGTTCAAAAGCATCAATTCTTCGCCAGTTCTTCTCCAAGAGCCTAAATTCCAGAGTCAGGGCCTTTTATCTCCCTGCACTTTCTGAGCCTTGCACACACATTCCTGGGTTATAGCGGTACTGCCCACGAGGAAGCAGTCTGCCAGAGTGTGTATAAGAGTGCTGGGTGCCATACTGTGATCACCTCTTTCAGGTGACATTCCACTGTAAATGGGCCCGAGGAGAGGAGATGCGATCTGCCTGCTTGCTTCATAAATCCCAAAGGGTGGAGTAAAGCAAGCTATGTCAGAGGTAAGAAAAACGCAGCTGGAAGGATTTTCAAGCAGTTGCTAGACCACGCGGCTTTAGAGCCCCATGAGCGTAAAATGAATTTTGCTGCCAAGGCCCATTATCCAGGTTGATACACAGAGTGTGTCCCCGCAGGATGCAAGAATGTTACAGACAGACCTAGGCTCACTATATCTCTCCTACAGAGAAAACGTGAGGCAACAGATGCTTTGACTTTCCCTGTGAATGTGGGAACCCTCCCAACTTTCAGGACCTCGGGACCTTGCCACTGAAAAATGACATCCAAGCAAGCACTTTCAAGAAGTGTGTGACTCACAGCACGCAGAAAGCTGGGAAAACTATCTTCCTATGAGGAGGGAAAGACATGCACAAAGAGTGTGTTTTCAGGCCTCTATCTTGAAGAAACTGTTTCGCTTCTAAGATGAGAGACCTCCAGGCATACTCCAAAGGTCTAAATTCCAATCAGGGCCGTGTGTCTCCCTGCACTATCCAAGCCTTGTAAACATATTCCTAGGTCAGCGCATTCCTGCCCATGAGGAAGCAGGCTGCGGGAGTGTGTCTGAGGGGGCCCGGTGCCCCGCTTGGGGTCACATGGTCAAGGGCACCTTGCACCACCAATGGGCCCCAGGCAAGGAGTGGGGGGCTGCCCTCTTGCTTCAGAAATGCCAATTAGGGAGCAAAGCTAGCTCTGTCAGAAGGAAGAAAACAGCCACGGGATGGATTTTCAAGCAGTTTTGGGGCTGTACCATGTTCGTGCTCCCCAGGAGAAAAACACAAATTTTGGCCCCTAGGCCCGATATCCAGGTGGGTGCACAGGGTGTTCCCCGCAGGATCCAAGAACATTCCAGATAGACTTAAGCTCACTAGCTCTCACCTGCAGTGGAACCGTGATGGAACAGCCATTTGGAGGTTGCTTTGACTTTCCCTGGGAGTATGGGAGCCCTTCCTGGGCTCAGGACTTCAGGTGCATTGCCACTGAAAAATGACTTCCAAGCAAGCACTGGCAAGCCGTGTGCGACTCTCCTCACACAGAGGTCTGGAAAAGTTATCTTCCTTGGAGCAAGGAAAGGCAGACCCAGAGAGTGTGTTTTCAGGCCTCCATCTTGCAGCAAGCATTTGGCTTCTCGGACGTCAGACCTCCAGGTCTCCTCTGAGGACCTCAAATCCGGAGTCACAGCCGTGTGTTTCCCTGCACTTTCTGAGCCTTGCAAACATATTCCTAGGACAGGGCAGTCCTGCCTAAGGGGATGCAGGCTGCTGGAGTGTCTGAGGGTGCCGGTGCCATGCTGGAGTCACCTGGTCGAGGGCACCTTGCACCTCCAATAGGCCCCAGGCAAGGAGTGGTGGGCTGCCCCCTGGCTTTAGAAATCCATGGAGGGGAGCAAAGCTCGCTCTGTCACAAGGAAGAAAACACCAACGGGATCCACTTCAAGCAGTTGCTGGGTCGCCTTGTGTTCAGGCTCCTCGGAAGAAAAATTTGGCCCCTAGACCCAGTATCCACGTGAGCGCACAGGGTATTTCCCCTGCAGGATCTGAGAACATTCCAGACAGACCCAGGTTCACGAGCTCTCTCCTGCAGAGGAAAGGTGACGGAATAGCCATTTGGACCTTGCTTTAACTTTCCCTGGGACAGTGGGAGCCCTCCCTGGGCACAGGGCCTCAGGGGCCATTGCCACTGAAAAATGACCTCCAAGCCAGCACTTTGAGCTATGTGTGACTCTCAGCCCTCAGGAGGCTGGGAAAGATATCTTCCTTGGAGGAAGGAAAGGCAGCCACAGAGAGTGTGTTTTCAGGCCTCTAATGTTTCACTTCTCAGATGTCAGACCTCCAGGCCTGCTCCAAGGGCCTCAATCCTAGGTCAGAGCAGTCCTGCCCATGAGGAAGCAGGCTGCAGGAGCGTGTCTGGGGGAGCTGGGTGCCATACTGTGGTCACCTGGTGGAGGGCACCTTGCACCTCCAATGGGCCCCAGGAGAGGAGTGGCGGGCTGCCCCCTTGCTTCAGAAATTCCAAAGCGGGGAGCAAAGCTCACTCTGTCAGAAGGAAGAAAACAGCAACGGGATGCATTTTGAAGCAGTTACTGGGCCGCCCTGTGTTCAGGCTCCTCGGAAGAAAACTGCGAATTTTGGCCTCTAGTCCCAGTATCCAGTTGGGCGCACAGGGTCTTTTCCCCACAGGATCTGAGAAACACACTCTCTGTGGATGCCTTTCCTTCCTTTAGGAAGATAACTTTTCCAGCCTCCTGCATGCGGAGAGTCGCACGTGGCTTGCCAGTGCTTGCTTGGAAGTCATTTTTCAGTGGCAATGGTCCTGAGGTCCTGAGCCCAGGGTGGGCTCCCACACCCCCGGGGAAAGTCAAAGCAACCTCCAAATGGCTATTCCATCACGTTTCCTCTGCAGGAGAGAGCTAGTGAGCATAGGTCTGTCTGGAACGTTCTCGGATCCTGTGGGGACACACCCTGTTCTTCCACCTGGATACCGGACCTAGGGGGCAAAATTCGCATTGTTCTCTTGGATGGCCCTAAAGCAGTGTGGCCTAGAAACTGCTTGAAAGTCCATTAAATCGATCTTTTCTTACTTCTGACAGCAAGACTTTTCGTGCAGCCTTTGGGGTTTCTCAAGCATGTAGACTGCCTGCAACTGCTTGCCATTGGCCCATTTACAGTTGAATGTCACCTCTTCTGGGTAACCACAGTATGGCAAGCAGCACTCTCAGACTCACTCCCAGAGACTGTTTCCTCCTGGGCAGTCCAGGTACATAGGAATGTACTACAAGGCTCAGAAAATGCAGTGAAATACAGTGCCCTGACTCTGGAAGTTAGGTCCTCTGGACAAACCTGGAAGAATTACAATCTTAGAAGTTAGACAGTTCTTAATAGATAGAGGCAAGATAAGGCATGTTCCTTGATGCCTTACTTTTCGCAGTAGCATACCTTTCCCAGAATTCTGTGCGTTGATAGTCACACACTGCTTCAAAACGCTTGCATGGAGGTCGTTTTTCAGTAGCAATCCCCCTGACTGTGTGACCATTGGGAAAGCCCCCACACTCACAGGGAAAGCAAAACCAACATTGAACCATCTAATCCATCATGTTTTCTCTCTAGGACTGATCCAGTGAGCCTAGATGTTTTTGGAAAAATTTTGTGTACTGAGGGGACACATCCTGAATCTGAAGTTGGATACCGTACCTTGGTGGCAAAATTCAGATTTTTCTCTTGGTTGGCCTTTAATAGGTGAGAACTAGCAACTGCCTGAAAGAGCTGTTTTCTTCCTTTTGAGAGCAAGAACTTTGGGCCACTCTTTGGGACTTCTGAATCAAGCAGGCGGCTCGCAACTCCTAGCCAATGGCCCATTTACAGTTGAATGTCGCGTCTTCTGGGTAAGCACAGCATGGCAACCGACACTATCCCACACACTCCCACAGCCTGTTTCCTCGTGGGCAGTCCCGGCATGCCATGGGAATGTGTTTACAAGGCTCAGAAAGTGCAGGGAAACACACTGCTTGACTTTGGAATTTAGGTTCTTTGGGCTATCCTGGAGGACTCACATCTTAGAATTCAGACAGTTCTTGATAGACAGAGGCCTGAAAGCACACTCTCTGTGGATACCTTACCTTTCTTTAAGGAACATAGCTTTCGAAGCGTCATGTGTGGGGAGAGTCACACACTGCTTGAAAACTCTTGCTTTGAGGTCAATTTTCAGTAGCAATTTCCCCTGATGGGGTGGCCGTAGGGAAGGCCCCCACAATCACAGGGTAAGTAAACGAACATCTAAACGTCTGTTCCATCAAGTTTTCCTTGTAGGAGACATCCTGTGTGACTAGGGCTGTCTGGAAAATACTTGGATACGTGGAGACACAGCCTGAGTGTGGTTTGTTAACGGACCTTGTTGGCAAGATTCATATTTTTCTGTTAGTCCTAAAATAGGCTTCCCTTGTGGCTCAGCTGGTAAAGAATGTGCCAGCAATGTGGATGACCTTGGTGTGATTCCTCTGTTTGGAAGATCCACTGGAGAAGGAAAGGGTATGCACTCAAATATTTTGGCCTGGCGAATTTAATGGACTGTATATTCCATGGGGTCGTAAAGAGTCAGACCCGACTGAGTGACTTGCACAGCAATAGCCCTAAAATGATGTGGCCTCACAACTGCTTGAAAATCTATCCAATAGCTGTTTCTTCTGACACCGAGAGTTTTGGGCCACCCTTTGGAATTTCGAAAGCAAGTAGGCTACTCGCAATTACCAGCCGCTGGCCTATGTACAATTGAATGTCACTTCACCAGGGTAACCACAGTATGGCAACCAGCACTCCCAGACACACTTCTGCAACCTGTTTCCTCATGGGCAGTTCTGGTACACCATAGGAATGTGTTAATGAGGCTCAGAAAGTGCGAGAAACAAACTGCCCTCTGACTCTTGAAGTTAGATCCACTGGGCAAACATGGAGGTCTCACATTATAGCATCTAGAAAGTTCCTGATAGATAGAGACCTGAAAACACACTCACTGTTGATGCCTACCTTCCTTGAAGGAGCATACCTTTCCCAGCATGCTGTGTGTTGAGAGTCACACACTGCTTGGAATGCCTACTTGGAGGTTATTTTTCAGTAGCAATTTCCCCTCATGATTTGACTGTTGGGAAGGCCCCCACACTCAGAAGGAAGGCAAAACCAACATGCAGACATTTATTCTATCAAGTTTTCTGTATAGGAGAGATCTTGTGTGCCTAAGTATATTTGCAAAATTATCGGATAATGTGAGGAACACCTTGAATGTGAAGTTGGATACCTGACCTTGGTCAAACTTTGCAGTTTTGTCTTGGGACTCCCTAAAATGGTACGGCCTTTCAACTGCATGAAAATCCATCCAATAGCTGTTATCTTAACTTCTGACATTGAGAGCTTTGGTCCACCCTTTGGGTTTTCTGAAGCAAGCAAGCAGATCACAACTGCTATCCACTGACCCATTTATAGTTAAATGTCTCCTCATCTGGGTAACTACAGTATGGCAACCAGCACTCTCAGAAACACTCCCTTCAACTGTTTCCTCTTTGACAGTCCCAGTATGCCATAAGAATGTGTTTACAAGGCCCAGAAAGTGCAAGGAAACACACAGCCCTGACTCTGGAATTTAGGTCCTGTGGACAAACCTGGAAGTCTCACACCTTAGAATCAAGACAGATCTTTATAGATAGAGACTGAAAACACACTCTCTGTTGATGCCTTACCTTCCTTGATGGAACATAGCATTCCCTGCATTCTGGGTGCTGAGTGTTCCACACTGATTGAAAATGCTTGCTTGGAAGTCATTGTTCACTAGCAATTTCACATGATGCTGTGACCACCTGGAAGTTCCCCACACGCACACTGAAAGACAAGTCAGCATCTTAAAGTCCATTCCATCACCTTTTCCCTGTAGGAGAGATGCAGTGAGCCTAGGTTTTTCTGGATAATTCTTGGATACTGCAGTTAAACCTCTTGAGTGTGATGTTGAATACTGTACCTTGGTTTCAAAATTTGCACTGATCTCTCAGTTGTCCCTGAAACACTTCCGCCTAGCACCTACTTGAATATCCACTCAATAGCTGTTTTCTTACATCAAACAGCAAGAGCTTTGGTCCACCCTTTGGGTTTTCTGAAACAAGCAGGCAGCTTGCAGCCCCTAGATGCTGGCCCATTTACAGATGAATGCCACCTCTTCTGGGTAAACACAGTATGGCAATCAGCATTCTCAGACAAAGTCCAACAGCCTGTTTCCTCATAGGCCTTCCCGAAGAAACATAAGAATTTGTTTCCAAGCTGCAGAAATTGGAGGGAAACACACTGCCCTGAGGCTAGATGTTAGATCCTTGGGGCAAACCTGGAGGTTTGCCTGGAGGTCTCACATCTTAGAATCTAGACAATTGTTGATCGATAGAATCTTGAATACACACTCTCCATTAAGGCCTTTCCTTCCTGAAAGGAACATAGCTTTCCCACCATTCTGTGGGCTAAGGGTCACATACTGATTGAGAATGCTTGCTTGAAGGTCGTTCTTCAGTAGCAATTTCCCTGGAAGGTGTGACCATAAGGAAGGCTCCCAAATGCACAGGGAAAGTAAAACCAACATCCAAACGTAGGTTCCATCACATTGTCTCTGTAGAAGAAATCTAGTGAGCCCAGGTCTTTTTGGAAAATTCTTGGATACCGTGGAGACACATCCTGAATCTGAAGTTGAGCCCTGGACCTTGCTGCCAAAATTCACATTTTTCTCTCGGTTGCCCATAAAATGGTGCACCCTAGTAACTCCTTGAAAATCCATCCAGTACCTCCTTTGTTGGTTCTGACAGCAAGAGCTTTGTTCCACCCTTTGGGATTTCTGAAGCATGCAGGTGGCTCACAACTCCTAGCTGCTGGCACTTTTCCTGTTCTTATTCACCTCATCTGGTTATCACTATATGGCAACCAGCATGCTCAGACACACTGGCACAGCCAGTTTCCTCAGTGGAAATCCTGGTGTGTTATAGGAATGTGATTACAAGGCTCAGAAAGTACAGGAAAACACACTGCCCTGACTCTGGGAGTTAGGTCCTCTGGGCAAACCTGGAGATTTCACATCTTAGAATCTAGAGAGTTCTTGATAGATAGAGGCCTGGAAACACACTCTACATTGATGCACTAACTTCCTTGAAGGAACAAAAGTTTCCCAGCATTCTGTGTAATGAGGGTCACACATGGCTTGAAACTGCTTGCTTGGAGGTCATTTTTCAATAGCAAAATCCCCTTATGGTGTGACCCTAGGGAAAGCCCTCACATGCATACAGAAAGTTAAACCAACATGTAAATGTTTCCTGCATTGCGTTTTCTAGGCAGGAGAAATTCAGTGAGCCTAGGTCTTTTTGGAAATTTCTAGAATATTGCAGGGAAACTTCCTGAATGTGAAGTTGGATACCGGACGTTGGGGGCAAGATTCGCATTTTTCTCTCAGTTAGTCCTAAAATGGGCTTCCCTTGTGGCTCAGCTGGTAAAGTATTTGCCTGCAATGCGGGAGACCAGCGTGTGATTCCTGGGTTTGAAAGATCGGCTGGACAATTAAAGAGTAGCTACTGAAGTATTTTGGCCCCCACACTCACAGGGAAAGCAAAACCATCATCCAAGGTCTGATCCATCTCATTTTCTCTGTAGCACAGATCCCAGAGTGCCTAGGTCTTTTTAGCAAATTCTTGGTTTCTGTGGGAATATATACTTAGTGTGAATTTGGAGACCGGACCTTGGTGGCAAATTCATATTTTCAGTCGGTTGGCCCTAAAGCTGTGTGGCCTAGCAACTCCTTGACACTCCATCCAATAGCTCTTTTCTTACTTCTGAAAGTGAGAGTATTGTTCCACCCTTTGGGATTTCTCAAACAAGCAGGCGACTCGCAACGACCATCTCCTGGCTCAATTCCAGTTGAATGTAACCTCTTCTGTGTAACCATAGTAAGGCAATCAGCACTTTCAGACACACTCCCACAGCCTGTTTCCACAAGGGCATTCCCAGTACAACATAGCAATGTGTTTTCAAGCCACAGAAAGTGTAGGGAAACACACTGCCCTGACTCTCAATGTTAGGTCCTCGGGGCAAACCTGGAGGTCTCACCTCTTAGAATCTAGAGAGTTCTTGATAGATAGAGGCCTGAAAACACACTCTCCATTGATGCCTTACCTTCCTTGAAGGAATATAGCTTTCTCTGCATCCTGTGTGCTTAGACACATACTGCTTGAAAAGACTTGCTTGGAGGTCATTTTTCAGTATCAATACTCCCTGTTGGTGTGAGCATAGGGAAGGCGCCACACTCACAGGGAAAGTAAAATCATCATCCAAATGTCTGATCTATCTCGTTTTCTCTGTAGCACAGATCCAGAGTGCCTAGGTCTTTTCTGCAAATTCTTGGTTTCTATGGGAATATATGCTTCGTGTGAATTTGGATACCAGACCTTGGTTGCAAATTTGCATTTTCCCTCGGTTGACCCTAAGACGGTGTGACCTAGCAACTGCTTGAACTCCAGCCAGTCACGGTTTTCTTTCTTCTGACAGTGAGAGCTTTATTCCACCATTTGGGATTTCTGAAGCAAGCAGGTGGCTGGCTCATTTCCAGTTGAATGTCACCTCTTCTGGATAACCATGGTATGACAATAAGTGCTTTCAAACAACTCCCGTAGCCTCTTTCCTCATGGGCATACCTGGTACAAGGTGGGAATGTGTTTTCAAGTCACAGAAAGTGTAAGGAAACATAATGCCATGACTCAGGAAGTTAGGTCCTCAGGGCAATCCCAGAGTTTCCACCTCTTAGAATTCTTGATAGAGAGAGTTCTTGATAGAGAGAGGCATCAACACACTCTCCATTGATGCCTTACCTTCCTCAAAAGAACATAGGTTTCTCTGCGTTTTGTGTGCTGAGAATCAAATACTGCTTGAGAAGCCTTCAGTTCAGTTCAGTTCAGTTGCTAAGTCGTGTCCGACTCTTTGCGAGCGACACCATGAATCGCAGCATGCCAGGCCTCCCTGTCCATCACCATCTCCTGGAGTTCACTCAGACTCACGTCCATCTAGTCCATGATGCCATCCAGCCATCTCATCCTGGGTCATCCCCTTCTCCTCCTGCCAATCCCTCCCAGCATCAGAGTCTTTTCCAATGAGCCAACTCTTTGCATGAGGTGGCCAAAGTACTGGAGTTTCAGCTTTAGCATCATTCCTTCCAAAGAAATCCCAGGGCTGATCTCCTTCAGAATGGACTGGTTGGATCGCCTTGCAGTCCAAGGGACCCTCAAGAGTCTTCTCCAACACCACAGTTCAAAAGCATCAATTCTTCGGCGCTCAGCCTTCTTCACAGTCCAACTCTCACATCCATACATGACCACAGGAAAAACCATCACCTTCACTAGGCAGACCTTAGTTGGCAAAGTAATGTCTCTGCTTTTGAATATACTATCCAGGTTGGTCATAACTTTTCTTCCAAGGAGTAAGCATCTTTTAATTTCACGGCTGCAGTCACCATCTGCAGTGATTTTGGAGCCCCTCAAAATAAAGTCTGACACTGTTTCTGCTGTTTCCCCATCTATTTCCCATGAAGTGATGGAACCAGATGCCATGATCTTCATTTTCTGAATGTTGAGCTTTAAGCCAACTTTTTACTCTCCTCTTTCACTTTCATCAAGAGGCTTTTAGCTCCTCTTCACTTTCTGCCATAAGGGTGGTGTCATCTGCATATCTGAGGTTATTGATATTTCTCCTGGCAATCTTGATTCCAGCTTGTGTTTCTTCCAGTCCAGAGTTTCTCATGATGTGCTCTGCATATAAGTTAAATAAGCAGGGTGACAATATACAGCCTTGACATACTCCTTTTCCTATTTGGAACCAGTCTGTTGTTCCATGTCCAGTTCGAGGTAATTTTTCAGTAGAAATTTCCCCTGACGTGATCGTAGGTAAGGCCCCCACACTCACAGATAGCAAAACCACCATCCAAACATCAGGTTCATCATGTTTTCTCTGTAGCAGAGATCAGGTATGCCTAGGTCTTTTTTGCAAATTCTGGCTTCGGTGGGAATATATACTGAGTGTGAATTTGGATACCAGACCTTGGTGGCACATTTGTATTTTCATTCAGTGGGCCCTAAAATGGTGTGGCATATCAACTGCTTGAAATTTTATCCAATTGCTATTCTCTTACTTCTGACAGTGAGAGCTTTGTTCCATTCTTTGGAATTTCTGAAGCAAGCAGGCAGCTTGCAATGGCTAGCTGCTGGCTCATTTCCAGTTGAATGTCACCTCTTCTGGGTAACCACAGTATGGCAATCAGAACTTCCAGACACACTCCTGCAGCCTGTTTCTTCATGAGTATTCCTGGTACAATGTAGGAATGTGTTTCCAAGCCACAGAAAGTGTAGGGAAACACAGTGCCACAACTTGGGGAGTTAGGCCCTTGGGCAACCCTGGAGGTCTCACCTCTTAGAATCTAGAGAGTTCTTGATAGTTAGAAGCCTGAAAACACACTCTCCATTTATGTCTTACCTTCCTCAAAGGAACAAAGCTTTTTCTGCCTTTTGAATGCTGAGTGTCACATACTGCTTGAAAGGCTTGCTTGGAGGACATTTTTAAGTATCAATCTACCCCGATGGTGTGAGTGTAGGGAAGGCCCCCACACTCACAGGGAAAGCAAAACTGCCATCCAAACATCTGATCCATCATGTTTTCTCTTTAGAAGAGATCCAGGGTTTCTAGATCTTTTTACCAAATTCCTGGTTTCTGTGGGAACGTATACTGAGAGTGATTTACTCAATTGGCCCTAAAACAATGCAGCCTAATAACTGCTTAAAACTCCATCCAATAGCTGTTTTCTTACTTCTGATAGCAAGAGCTTTGCTCCACCCTTTGGGATTTCTGGAGCAAGCAGGCGGCTTGCAAGGGCTAGCTGCTGGCTCATTTCCAGTGGAATGTTACCTCTACTGGGTAACTACAGTATGGCAAGCTGCACTTTGAGACACCTTCCCACAGCCTGTTTCCTCATGGGTACTCCACGTACAACATAGGAATGTGTTTTTAAGCCGCAGAAAGTGTAGGGAAGCACACTGCCTTGACCTTCAAAGTTAGGTCCTCAGTGAAACCTTGCAGGTCTCACCTCTTAGAATCTAGAGAGTTGTGAAAGCTAGTGGCCAGAAAACAGACTCTCCATTGATGCCTTGCCTTCCTCGAAGGAAAATAGCTTTCTCTGTGTTATGTGTGCTGAGAGTCACATAGTGCTTGATAACGCTTGCTTGGAGGTCAGTTCTCAGTAGCCATTTCCCCTGATGGTGTGAGCATAGGGAAGGCACCCACGTTCACAGGGAAAGCAAAACCAACATCCAAATGTCCTATCCCTCTCGTATTTCTGTAGGACAGATCCAGTGTACTTAGCTATTTTGGGAAAAATTTTCCATTCTGCATATACACATACTTAGTGTGAATTTGGATATTGGACTTTGGCTACAAAATACACATTTTTCTCTCCATTAGGCCTACAACGGTGCGGCCTAGCAACTGCTTGAAACTCCATCCAATAACTGTTTTCTTACTTCTGACAGTGAGAGCTTTGTTCCACACTTTTGATTTCTGAAGCAAACAGGCAGCTCGCAGCATCAAGTTGCTGGCTCATTTCCAGGTGAATGTCACCTTTTCTTAGTAACCACAGTATGACAATCAGCAATTTCAGACACACTGCCACAGCCTGTTTCCACATGGGCATTTCCGGTATGACACAGGAATGTGTTTTCAAGCCACAAAAACTGCAAGGAAACACACTGCCATGACACTCAAAGCTAGGTCCTCGGCCCAAACATGGAGGTCTCACCTCGCTGAATCTAGAGAGTTTTGATAGATAGAGGCCTGAAAACACTCTCCATTGATGCCTTATCTTCCTCAGTGGAGCACAGCTTTCTCTGCATTCTGTGTGTTGAGAGTCACATAAGCTTGAACAGGCTTGCTTGGAGATCATTTTTCAGTAGCAATTTCCCCTGATGGTGGTCCCATAGGAAAGCCCCGACACCTACAGAGAAAGCAAAATCACCTTCCACATGTCCGATCCACCACATTTTCTCTGTAGCAGAGTTCCGGTGTGCCTCGATGTTTTTGGCAAATTCTTGGTTTCTGAGGGAACATATAGAGTGTGAGCGTGGATACCAGACCTTGGTGGCAAATTCGGATTTTCACTCAGTTGGCCCTAAAATGGTGCGGCATAGCAACTGCTTGAAACTCCATCCACTAGCTGCTTTCTTTACTTATGTCAGCAAAAGCTTTGTTCACCCTTTAGGACTCCTGGAGCACGCAGACGGCTCGCAACGGCTAGCTGCTGGCTCATTTCTAATTGAATGTCACCTCTTCTGGGTAACCACAGGATGGCAATCAGCACTTTCAGACACACTGCCATAGCCTCTTTCCTCACAGTCATTCCCAGTATGACATAGGAAGGTGTTTTCAAGCCACAGAAAGTGTAGGGAAACACATTGTCCTTACCCTCAAAGTTAAGTCCCTGGGGCAAACCTGAAGGTCTCACCTCTTAGCATCTAGAGAGTTTTTGATAAATAGAAGCCTGAAAACACTCTCCATTAATGCCTTACCTTCCCCGAAGAAACTGAGCTTTCTCTGCATACTGTGATCTGAGAGTCACTGCATAAAAATGTTTGCTTGGAGGTCATTTTTCACTATCATTTTACCCTGACAGTGTGAGCATGGGGAAGGTCCCGACACTCACAGGGAAAGCAAAACCAGCATTCAAACGTGTGGTCCATCTCGTTTTCTCTGTAGGAGAGATCCAGTGTGCCTAGCTATTTTTGGAAATTTTTTCCATACTGCAGATACACATATTGAGTGTGAATTTGGATAACAGACATTAGTGACAAAATTCACATCTTTCTCTCTGTTAGCCCTAAAACAATGCGGCCTAGCAACTGCTTCAAACTCCATCAAATACCTGTTTTCTTACTTCTGACTCCTAGCATTTCGGTCCACCCTTTGGGATTTCTGAAGCAAGCAGGCGGCTCGTGACAGCAAGCTGCCGCCTGATTTCCAGTTGAACGTCACCTCTTCTGGGTAACCACAGGATGGCAATCTGCGCTTTTAGACATACTCCCACAGCCTGTTTCCTCATGGGCATGCCTGGTAAGACATAGGAAGGTGTTTTCAAGCCTCAGGAAGTGTGGGGAAACACACTGCCCTTGCTCTCGAAGTTAGGTCCTGGGGGCAAACCTGGAGTCTCACCTCTTAGAATCTAGAAAGTTCTTGATAGATAGAAGCCTGAAAATACATTCTCCGTGGTAGCCTTGCCTTCCTCGAAGGAATATAGCTTTCCCTACATTCTGAAGCTGAGAGTCACTTACTGCTGGAAAATGCTTGCTTGAAGGTCATTTTTCAGTATCAATTTCCCCTGACAGGGTGAGCATAGCGAAGGGCCACACAATCACAGTGAAAACAAAACCACTTTCCAAACGTCTGGTCCATCACATTTTCTGTATGAGAGATCTAGTGTGCCTAGGTCTTTTTAGAAAATTATTGGTTTTAGTGGGGACATATGCTGAGTGTGAAGTTGAATACCGGCCAGTGGTGGCAAAATTCACATTTTCACTCGATTGCACCTAAACGGTGCAGCCAAGCAACAGCTTGAAGCTCCACCCAAGAGCTCTTTTCTTACTTCTGAGAGCAAGTGTTAGTTCCACCCTTTAGGATTTCTAAAGCAAGCAGGAGGCTCCCTGCTTGAGGCCGACCCATTTCCAGATAAACATCACCGCTTCTGGGTAAGCACAGTATGGCAATCAGCACTCTCAGACACAGTTGCACAGCCTGTTTCCTCATGGGCATTCCCGGTACAACACTGGAATGTTTTCAAGCTGCAGAAAGTGCAGGGAAACACACTGACCTGTCGCTGAATCTCAGGTCCTTGGGACAAAACTGGAGGTCTCACATCTTAGAATCAAGACAGTTCTTGACAGATAGAGGCCTGAAATCACACTCTTTGGTGATGCCTTACTTTCTTCGAAGGAACAGAGCTTTCCCAGCATCTATGTGCTGAGAGTCGCACACTGCTTGAAAACACTTGTGTGCAGGTCATTTTTCAGTAGCAATTTCCCCTGACGCTGTGACTGTAGGGAAGGCACCCACATTTAAAGGGAAAGAAAACCAACATCCAAATGTCTGATCCATCATGTTTTCTCTTTAGGAGAGATCCAGTGTGCCTAGTTCCTATTGGAACATTCTTGGTCGGTGCAGAGACACTGTCCAAGTTGGTGAGTGTCAAGTTGGATACTGGACCTTGGGGGCAAAATTTGCATTTTTACTCGGTTGGTCCTAAAAAGATGTGGCCTAGAAACTGCTTGAAACTCCATCCAGTAGCAGTTTTCTTATTTCTGACAGTGAGAGCTTTGATCAACCCTCTGGGAATTCTGAAGCAAGCAGGCATTCACAACAGCTATTCACAATGCTGGCCCATTTCCAGTTGAATCTCATCTCTTCTTTGGAAACACAGTATGGCAAACAGCACTTTGAGACACACTCCCACAGCCTGTGTCCCCATGGGCATGCTTGGTACAACATAGGAGAGTGTTTTCAAGCCACAGAAAGTTCAGGGAAACACACTACCCTGACTTTGGAAGTTTGGTCATTGGGGAAAACCTGGAGGTCTCACATCTTAGAATCTAGAGAGTTCTTGATAGACAGAGGCTTGAGAACACTTTCTGTTGATTCCTTAGCTTCCTCGAAAGAACATAACTTTCTCCACGTTCCGTTTAGTGAGCATCACATACAACTTGAAGACACTTGCTTGGAGGTTATTTCTCAATAGCATTTACCCTGATGGTGTTACTGTAGGGAAGGCCGCCACATTCACAGGAAAAGAAAAACCAACGTCCAAATGTCCATTCCATCCCATTTTCTCAGTAGAAGAGATCCAGTGTGCCTAGGTCTTTTTAGCAAATTTTGGTTTCTTCAGAAACATATACTGAGTGAGAAGTTAGATAAAGGACCTTAGTGGCAAATTCGCATTTTTACTCTGTTGGCCCTAAAAAGATGTGGCCTAGCAACTGCTTGAAACTCCATCAAATAGCTGTTTTCTTACTTCTGACAGAGAGAGCTTTGTTCCACCCTTTGGTATTGCTGAGGCAAGCAGGCGGCTCTCAATGGCTAGCTGCTGGCCCATTTCCAGTTGAATGTCACCTCTTCTGGGTAACTGCAGTATGGCAATCAACACTTTCAGATACACTTCTGCAGGCCTCCCTGTCCATCACCAACTCCCGGACTTGGTGAGTTTACTCATAAGTTTACTCAAACTCATGTGCATTGAGTCGGTGATGCCATCCAACCGTCTCATCCTGTGTCATCCCCTTTTTCTCCCACCTTTAGTCTTTCCAAGCATCAGGGTCTTTTCAAATGGCTCAGGTTTTTGCATCAGGTGGCCAAAGTATTGGAGTTTCAACTTCAACATCATTCCTTCCAATGGACACCCAGGACTGATTTCTTTTAGGATGGACTGGTTGGATCTCCTTGCAGTCCAAGGGACTCTCAGGAGTCTTCTCCAACACCACAGTTCAAAAGCAGCAATTCTTTGATGCTCAGCTTTCTTTATAGTCAACTCTCACATCCATACATGACTACTGGAAAAACCATAGCCTTCACTAGACGGACCTTTGTTGGCAAAATAATGTCTCTGCTTTTCAATATCCTGTCTAGGTTGGTCATAATTTTTCTTCCATGGAGTAAGCATCTTTTTATTTCATGGCTGCAGTCATCATCTGAAGTGATTTGGAGCCCAAAAAGATAAAGTCTGCCACTGTTTCCACTGTTTCCCCCATCTATTTGCCATGAAGTGATGGGACCAGATGCCATGATCTTAGTTTCCTGAATGTTGAGTTTTAAGCCAACTTTTTCACTCTCCTCTTTCACTTTCATCAAGAGGCTCTTTAGTTCTTCTTCACTTTCTGCCATAAGGGTGGTGTCATCTGCATATCTGAGGTTATTGATATTTCTCCCAGCAATTTGATTCCAGCTTGTGCTTCTTCCAGCCCAGCATTTCTCATGATGTACTCTACATATAAGTTAAATAAGCAGGGTGACAATGTACAGCCTTGATGTACTCCTTTTTCTATCTGGAACCAGTCTGTTGTTCTATGTCCAGTTCTAACTGTTGTTTCCTGACCTGCATACAGATTTCTCAAGAGACAGGAGAGGTGGTCTGATATTCCCATCTCTCTCAGAATTTTCCACAGTTTATTGTGATCCACACAGTCAAAGGCTTTGGCATAGTCAGTAAAGCAGAAATAGATGTTTTTCTGGAGCTCTCTTGCTTTTCTTATGATCTAGTAGATGTTGGCAATTTGATCTCTGGTTCCTCTGCCTTTTCTAAAACCAGCTTGAACATCAGGGAGTTCACGGTTCACGTATTGCTGAAGCCTGGCTTGGAGAATTTTGAGCATGACTTTACTAGCATGTGAGATGAGTGCAATTGTGCGGTAGTTTGAGCATTCTTTGGCACTGCCTTTCTTAGAGATTGGAATGAAAACTGACCTTTTCCAGTCTTGTGGCCACTGCTGAGTTGTCCAAATGTGCTGGCATATTGAGTGCAGCACTTTCACAGCATCATCTTTCAGGATTTGAAATAGCTCAACTGGAATTCCATCACTTCCACCAGCTTTGTTCGTAGTAATGCTTCCTAAGACATCACTGTAAGTGATAGTCTGGTAAGGCCTTTCTTAGTTCTAATCTTGTTAATTTAAGATATATGTTGTGGGAGTGGATCCGATAAAAGTATATAAGGCCTTGATAAGACTAGTGAGTGGGGGCATTCTCCATCCCCTTTCTGAGGTCTTTATCAAAAGCTTTCTCTGTCCCTCTTCACTGTAATAAAACTTCAGCCACACAAGAGCCCTGAGTGGTCAAGCCTGGTCTCTGGTCCTGAAGCTAAATCTTCTTCAGAGATCACGAATCCGACGTCTTTCACCATAAGCTATCACCCTGACACTCTTCCTCCCTCTATGCCTTGATACTGCTTCTAACTAAGCCTAAAGACTTTCTTCTCCCTATTCCCTGACACTGTCTCTCACTGTTCCCTGAAGCCTTTCTTCTCTGCATGTCTTAACATTGCCTCTCACTACACCATGCGGCTTTTCCCCTCTCCATACCTTGACACTGCCTCTCACTCAGTCCTGGAGGAAACGCATCAGGGACTAGTGAGAGACAATTTCAGGTCATAGAGAGAGAAAACGTGTCCGGGTTGAGTGAGAGACAGTTTCCCAGCAAGGAGTAGAGAATAGGCATGAGGAATAGTGAGAAGCAGTGTATGGAATAGAGAAAGAAAAGCTATAAGCGAATAGTGAGTCAGTGTCCGAGCATAGAGAGGGGACAGGCATCAGGGAACAGAGGGAGACAGCATCCAGACATCATCAAGAGAGGAAAGGCGGCATGGAATAGTGAGAGGCAGTGTCAGAGCATGGAGGGTGGACAAGCATCAGCGTGCAGTGAGAGGCAGTGTCAAGCTAATAAGAGAAGAAAGGAGTCAAGGTGAGTGAGAGGAATGTCAGCGCATAGAGGAAAAGTGACAGGGCACAGTTAGATATGGTGTCAGCACACAGAGAGAAAAAGCATCAAGGCAAAGGCAGTGTCAGGGCATCAAGAGAGGGAAGGCTTTAGGGTGCAGTGAGAGGCCAGTATCAGGACACAGAGGGAGGAAAGTCATCAGGGCATAGTGAGAGGCCGTGTCACAACTGCCTTGAACTGATGCATTTGAACTGGGTGTTGGACAATACTCATGAGAGTCCCTTGGACTCCAAGGAGGCCAAACCAGACAATCCTAAAGGAAATGTTCCCTGAATAGTCACTGAAGTTGAAGCTCCAATACTTTGGCCACCTGATGCAAAGAGCCAACTCATTGGAAAAGGCCCTGATGTTGGGAAAGATAGAAGGCAGAAGGAGAAAGGGTGGCATCGCTGACTCAATGAACATGAGTTTGAGCAAAGCTCCAAGAGATACTGAAAGACAGGGAAGCCTGGCGTGCTGCAGTCCACGGGGTCACAAAGTCAGACACAACACAGCAGCTGAACAACAGCAATATGTCAGATAAGATTCATCCACGTCTTTCTGTTGCAGGGAGTAACCCAGTTCTGACTTCATGTTGGAAAATATTTCTTTGACTTGCTTTTATTATTATGATCATACTCACTGGCTTGCCTCAGAGAATCCTGCCCCTCTGCCAGATTATTAAAATAAAGTGCCCTTTTCCACCTGTAGATGGCATGAAGGAAGAAATGAACACCTCCCCTGCCTGAGGCTTGCCATTCTAGATGTTTGTAAGATTAATGGCCTTTTAAACTTTGCCTCCTCACCTCCCCGCGCTCTCTGATCTATAAAAGAACCTGGCATCCAGACTCCATTAAGAGGGTTGTTCTGAGGCACTAGCCTGCCACCTTCGTGGTCTGCCGTCTCCCCGATTAAAGTCTTGCTTGCCTCAACACCTCACCTCTTGGATTCACTGGCCTATGGTGTGGTGAGCAGAGCGAGCTTGGACTCTGTAATAATTTGGCTTAGCCAGCCAGGAGCCTTGCTGCTGCAACTGCCAGGACCATTTTTTGTCCTCAGGTTCTTTCCTTCAAGATTCCCTGAAGTGGTCCGGCTGCCCCCAGTGCTTGGCAGTTGAGACAGGGAACTGACAAAATTGCAGAGTCAACTAACTGAATTTCACAAGTCTACTCAATTTGATAGCTGGTTCAGCCAGTTCACTTGCTCTGTGTATCATTTTGTGTGAAGAGCCGACAGGCTTGATTTAGGAGGGTAAGTCGCTCCAGTGTGCACACCGGGAATATTTTTCCCCCTCAATCTGGGCTTTTCCTTTACAGGATTAGCCAATTTGGTTGGATACCCATTTTGAGAGGGGAGGTGTTATTGGACTCTACCCTGAGCGGGTTCACTGGGGCTCAGTCCTAGCGGGGCAGGCTCACCTTAGTTGGAATTAGCTTATTTGTAGGGTAAATTTATTTACCTGATTTGGGAACTAGTCCAGTTGGAACTGGTTCATTTGGGAGCTAGTTCTTTAGGAGTGGATAACCTAGTTGGAATCATTTCATTTGTTTTAGAGGGTAAATTTACCCTATCTGGGAATTGGTTCATCTGGGTGCATCGATGCTGGAATCTGTGCCGTTGTTGTTGGAATTTACGCCGTTGTTGTTGGAATTTACGCCGTTGTTGTTGGAATTTGTATCTATTGTGCTTGGTACTATACAACTTATAAAAGTGGGAGATATTTCACCTATCCTAAGAAAAGATCTCTGGGGTGCACATTAGACGTGTTAAGATCAGAAGAACAACAGCCCCTGAATGACTCACCATTAAGCAATCTGGCAGTTAAGGAGCGCATTACAAAACATTGATAATAAGCATTCTGGGGCGGGGGTGGCGCGGGGGGGGGGGGGGGGGGGCCTCCCTTGGACTTGAGGCATCCAATTCTAATTTCCCCTACAGGAGCCCCAGGTAGTTTTGACAGTGTTTTGACATGTTGATTGACTGTCTCATAGATACTACTCTCCTTTGTAAAATAAACACCCAAATAACCTTTTCACCCAGAACAGCTTGACACCAGGGTCCCATGGTGGCCTTCTTGACCTGCACAAGCTGGAGAGGTTTGGCTCCCATCTGGAGGGCTGTGGCTCTAATTTTGAGTATTCTCCCTGCGAAGAGAAACTCCCTTGGTAAGGCACTTTGAAGAAAGGTGGACGACATTCTGTCAGACCTCTCCATCGTGACCCGCCTGTCTTGGGTGGCCCCACGGGCATGGCTTAGTTTCATTGAGTTAGACAAGGCTGTGGTCCTAGTGTGATTAGATTGACTAGTTTTCTGTGATTCTGGTTTCAGTGTGTCTGCCCTCTTGCAATACCTACCCTCTTACTTGGGTTTCTCTTGACTTGGATGTGGAGACTGGAATGGGTGAATTTAACTCAGATGACCATTATATCTACTACTGCGGGCAGGAATCCCTTAGAAGAAATGGAGTAGCCACCATGGTCAACAAGAGTCCAAAATGCAGTACTTGGATGCAATCTCAAAAATGACAGAATGATCTCTGTTCGTTTCCAAGGGAAACCATTCAATATCACAGTAATCCAAGTCTATGCCCCAACCAGTAATGCTGAAGAAGCTGAAGTTGAACGGTTCTATGAAGACCTACAAGACCTTTTAGAATTAACACCCAAAAAAGATGTCCTTTTCATTATAGGTGACTGGAATGCAAAAGTAGGAAGTCAAGAAACACCTGGAGCAACAGGCAAATTTGGCCTTGGAATATGGAATGAAGCAGGGCAAAGACTACTAGGGTTTTGCCAAGAAAATGCAGTGGTCATAGCAAACACCCTCTTCCAACAACACAAGAGAAGACTCTACACATGGACATCACCAGATGGTCAACACTGAAATCAGATTGATTATATTCTTTGCGGCCAAAGATGGAGAAGCCCTATACAGTCAGCAAAAACAAGACCGGGAGCTGACTGTGGCTCAGATCATGAACTCCTTGTTGCCAAATTCAGACTTAAATTGAAGAAAGTAGGGAAAACTGCTAGACCATTCAGGTATGACCTAAATCAAACACCTTATGATTATACAGTGGAAGTGAGAACTAGATTTAAGGGACTCAATCTGATAGATAGAGTGCCTGATGAACTATGGATGGAGGTTTGTGACATTGTACAGGAGACAGGGATCAAGACCATCCCCATGGAAAAGAAATGCAAAAAAGCAAAATGGCTGTCTGGGGAAGCCTTACAAATAGCTGTGAAAAGAAGAGACGTGAAAAGCAAAGGAGGAAAGGAAAGATATAAGCATCTGAATGCAGAGTTCCAAAGAATAGCAAGAAGAGATAAGAAAGCCTTCCTCCACGATTAATGCAAAGAAATAGAGGAAAACAACAGAATGGGAAAGACTAGAGATCTCTTCAAAAAAATGAGAGATACCAAGGGAACATTTCATGCAAAGATGGGCTTGATAAAAGACAGAAATGATATGGACCTAACAGAAGCAGAAGATATTAAGAAGAGGTGGCAAGAATACACGAAAGAAGTGTACAAAAAAGATCTTCATGACCCAGATAATCATGATGGTTTGATCACTCACCTAGAGCCAGACATCCTGGAATGTGAAGTCAAGTGGGCCTTAGAAAGCATCACTACGAACAAAGCTAGTGGAAATGATGAAATTCCAGTAGAGCTATTTCAAATCCTGAAAGATGATGCTGTGAAAGTGCTACACTCAATATGCCAGCACATTTGGAAAACTCAGCAGTGGCCACAGGACTGGAAAAGGTCAGTGTTCATTCCAGTCCTTAAGAAAGGCAATGCCAAAGAATGCTCAAACTACTGCACAATTTCACTCATCTCACATGCTAGTAAAGTCATGCTCAAAATTCTCCAAGCCAGGCTTCAGCAATACATGAACCATGAACTTCCTGATGTTCAAGCTGGTTTTAGAAAAGGCAGAGGAACCAGCGATCAAATTGCCAACATCCGCTGGATCATGGAAAAAGCAAGAGAGTTCCAGAAAAACATCTATTTCTGCTTTACTGACTATGCCAAAGCCTTTGACTGTGTGGATCACAATAAACTGTGGAAAATTCTAAAACAGATGGGAATACCAGACCACCTGACCTGCCTCTTGAGAAACCTGTATGCAGGTCAGGAAGCAACAGTTAGAACTGGACATAGAACAACAGACTGGTTCCAAATAGGAAAAGGAGTACGTCAAGGCTGTATATTTTCACCCTGCTTATATAACTTATATGCAGAATATATCAGAGAAATATACCAGAGAAACGCTGGGCTGGAAGAAGCACAAGCTGGAATTAAGATTGCTGGGAGAAATATCCAATAACCTCAGATATGCAGATGACACCACCCTTATGGCAGAAAGTGAAGAAAAACTAAAAAGCCTCTTGATGAAAGTGAAAGTGGAGAGTGAAAAAGTTGGCTTAAAACTCAACATTCAGAAAATGAAGATCATGGCATCCGGTCCCATCACTTCATGGGCAATAGATGGGGAAACAGTAGAAACAGTGTCCGACTTTACTTTTGGGGGCTCCAAAATCACTTCAGATGGTGACTGCAGCCACGAAATTAAAAGACGCTTACTCCTTGGAAGAAAAGTTATAATCAACCTAGATAGCATGTTGAAAAGCAGAGACATTACTTTGCCAACGAAGGTCTGTCTAGTCAAGACTATTGTTTTTCCAGTGGTCATGTATGGATGTGAGATTTGTACTGTGAAGAAAGCTGAGCGCCAAAGAATTGATGCTTTTGAACTGTGGTGTTGGAGAAGACTCTTGAGAGTCCCTTGGACTGCAAGGAGATCCAACCAGTCCATTCTGAAGGAGATCAGCCCTGGGATTTCTTTGGAAGGAATGATGCTAAAGCTGAAACTCCAGTACTTTGGCCACCTCATGCGAAGAGCTGATTCATTGGAAAAGACTGTGATGCTGGGAGGGATTGGGTGCAGGAGGAGAAGGGGACAACAGAGGATGAGATGGCTGGATGGCATCAGTGACTCGATGGACATGAGTCTGAGTGAACTCCAGAAGTTGGTGATGGACAGGGAGGCCTGGCGGGCTGCGATTCATGGGGTCGCAAAGAGTCGGACACAACTGAGCAATTGAACTGAACTGAACTTGAAGAAAGGTCACCAGTCTAATGGGACTGGGAACCCATGCTAATGTGACTTTCTGACTGGTTAGGTTTTGGTTTATTCTGATTACTAAGGGCACATATCTGGTACTGCTTCCTCTATGGTTTTCTCCTTGTTTCTTTCTCCTCATACCCTCTGCAAACAGCCCAGTGTCTATGGAAGTAACTGAGGAACTTTAGCTAGGTTTACCCTCTGGCCCCCGTGGGTGAGGGTGTCTCCTTTTGATTCCTTTCTGAGGACCAGGCCAGTGGATTACAGGGACGATTCCTCAGTCTTCCCTATCTTTCCTGTTACATTAGCCTGTTTCTTGTGGGAGCCTGGATGTTGCCCCTGGGCCCTCCAGAGAGACTTTCTCCCTTAGGCTAGAGGAGGAGGAGGATTTCCAAAGTGGATGAATAGATGTGTCAGTCCTTATTGGAAAGGCCACCCAATTCTTTTGGGAAAGGAGGGAAAAGCAAAACTGTCATTGGTTTACAAATGTAGTCTTTACAGGACCAGAAGGATCTTTCCAAAATCTTTTCACCTCTCTCAAAACCTCCCCTGTTCAACTTGGGAAGCTTGTAAATATTAAACAGAGGGGAAATAAAATCATCCTAGGAAGAACTTGCCTATATCTTTGAGATGCATATATCCTCTCTGGTCTTTCTTGGAACCTTATTTCTGCTGTCTTTTGGAAGTGCAAATGTTAGGGTTGCTGTACCTGACTCAGAACGGAAATCTTTAAGAACTGAGGCCTCACAATTTGTGTGATACATACATATATATATTTAAATAACATTGGCACAGTTGATGTAAAAGGATCTCTGTTTAACTGGCTTAAATAACAAAAATAAGTGCTTACAAACCAAACAATATTAAATATAAGAAAAGCTAAGTTAAATGAGTGCCAGGTTCATATGAACTGGGAGATATTTAATACTAACTTAGTACCTTGTATTAGAGAACAAGATGGCAGAGGAGTAGGCGTACATGGAGTACATCTTTCTCCATGGATACATCAGGAATACACCTTCAGACACAGAAGTGCGTGCAGAACACCAGCTGAGAGTGGACAGGGGGACCTAACCAGTAGAAACTAATATATAGAACCACGCAAAATTTGGTAGGACGAAGGAACTAGGGGGGAAAACAAAAGTATTAGCAGGGCTGGACCTACCCTCCACGGGTGGGGGAACTGAAGCAGGGGTCCGATCCCCACAGCGGGGCAATTGTCTGAGTCAGAGGAGAAACATTTAAGGCTGAGAGTGAAACAACTGATCTGTGGCAGATGGAATGAGAATCAGACAGTCCTTGCCACAGTCATACATATGCTGGTCAGGAATGCAGGTCTCCTGGAAGGGGCAGTGGCTGGGAGCTGGAGTTTAGGGTTTGTAGAGCAATCCCAGTGTGACGGCTGCTGTTGACTGTGGAGAGACAGATTGAGGGGAGGTGAGGGAGGAGATTGTGGGGGGAAATGCCTATGAAGGAAAGCCAGGCAGTAATGGAAGCAAGGTGATACTGCTGAGTCATGTGTAGGGAGTGGAGCCATCACCATAGCCTCTCTCTCTCCACATGTCAGCATCGGCAGCTGAACAACAGAGAGCTGGCCCATCAAACGCCTGACGCACTGAACTACAGAGTAGGACCCCACCCAGGGTGCTCCTTTAAGTGCCTGACGTGCCGATCTACAGAGGAGGACCCCAGTGAGGGGGGCACCTCTATGTGCCTGACGCACCAAACAAGAGGAGGACCCCAGGCAAGGGAGCCTTCTGAGTGCCTGAACGGGTGGAGCTACAGAGAAAGATTGGCCAAAGAGGCCTTCTGATGGCCAGCTACAAGAGGCTTGAAAAGACTCTGATAGGACCATAACTCTTGCCACGGAGGCAGTTTGTGTCCCTGAAAACTTGGGGCCTCCAGGGTCCCTGTAAGTCAAGCAGCTGCACTGCCTTCATGCTCAACTCTCACTGGGTCAGAGCTGTCACAGGCATAAAAAAGAAAAAAAAAGTCTTGTGTTTATGCAAAGAGTGTCGCTTCCGTCCTGTCCAACTCTTAGCTACCCCTAGACTGTGGCCTGCCAGACTTCTCTGTCAGAGGGGTTCTCTAGGCAAGCGTACTAGAGTGTATTGGCCAGTACTGGTTGCCATATCCTTCTAGAGCACTCTATTTCCTGCTGCCCTAGCCACCAACCCCACTAAGTACCTGGTGCTGCCAGAACCCCTGCGACCGGAGCGGCTGCACCACTTCCACACCTGGCCCTCACAGGGGCAAACCTAAGCCCTCCAGGGCAACCTCAGGAGCTAAAACCTAGCAGATGACCACAATTGAAACCCAGGAGCAGTGTGGCTAAGGAAGAAGACCCAAAACCTTCCCATCAGCTGTACAAGCTGCAGATTAAATCCACACGATCAATTAAGCAGACTGTGTCTATGGAATATATAAAAGGCCATTGAGAGCTCCCACAAAAGAAAATGCACTAGTTTGATAGCTGTGGACATTGGCGGCAAGAACACACAGTAGTACGACCAGAATAGAATCTGAGCAGTCCCCACACAGGTCCAGAGATCAGTACAGCATTGGAGAGCATCCTAGGGAGGTAAGTGGACTGTGATTCCCAGCGAGGGAAAGGACTCTGACAGCAGAGACTCAAGAAAACATTACTTATTCTTATTTTTTGACTTGTTCTATAGGTTCTTTTCGGAGAAGGTGATGGCACCCAACTCCAGTACTCTTGCCTGGAAAATCCCATGGACAGAGGAGCCTAGTAGGCTGCAGTCCATGGGGTCATGAAGAGTCAGGCACGACTGAGCGACTTCCCTTTCACTTTTCACTTTCATGCATTGGAGAAGGAAATGGCAACCCACTCCAGTGTTCTTGCCTGGAGAATCCCAGGGACAGGGGAGCCTGGTGGGCTGCCATCTATGGGGTCTCACAGAGTCTGACACAACTAAAGTGACTTAGCAGCATAGATTCTTTTGGATTTTTTTTTCTTTTTTCTGTTTTCCTTCCCCCCTGCATCTGTTGTAGTTGTCAATTTTATTGGCACTAAGAAATCCAATTAAGCTTTTGAGCATTTTCTTTTTCTTTTTCCTCAGTCACATATTTTATTGTTCTCATAAACCTCTGCTTCTACATTGGGCTTTTGCATTTCTGTGGCGTTTTCGTCTTTTATTTTCTTTTCTCTTTTTTAAATTTTTTAAATCTATTATTATTTTTTCTACATTTATTCCTTTGTTTGCTTTTCCTACTGTTCCTTTCCCCTTGCAGTTAATCTTTAATGTATGTAAATCGTCTTTATCCTCCTCCATTTAACTTTGCGTATCTATTCTTTCTTTTCTTTCTCTCCTTTTCACTCAACATCTTTGTTAGTCTTATTTTCATTGCTTTTCCCCAGTTGGCACCTTGCATTCGTTTTGTTTTCCAGTTTGTGATTGAATTAGATTGATTATATTCTATGCAGCCAAAGATGGAGAAGCTCTATGCAGCCAACAAAAACAAGACCAGGAGATGACTGTGGCTCAGATCATGAACTCCTTATTGCCAAATTCAGACTTAAATTGAAGAAAGTAGGGAAAACTGCTAGACCATTCAGGTATGACCTAAATCAAATCCCTTATGATTATACAGTGGAAGTGGGAAATAGATTTAAGGGCCTAGATCCGATAGATAGAGTGCCTGATGAACTAGATTGATTCCAGTGCCTGGAATGAGGTTTGTGACATTGTACAGGAGACAGGGATCAAGACCATCCCCATGGAAAAGAAATGCAAAAAAGCAAAATGGCTGTCTGGGGAAGCCTTACAAATAGCTGTGAAAAGAAGAGACGTGAAAAGCAAAGGAGGAAAGGAAAGATATAAGCATCTGAATGCAGAGTTCCAAAGAATAGCAAGAAGAGATAAGAAAGCCTTCCTCCACGATTAATGCAAAGAAATAGAGGAAAACAACAGAATGGGAAAGACTAGAGATCTCTTCAAGAAAATGAGAGATACCAAGGGAACATTTCATGCAAAGATGGGCTCGATAAAGGACAGAAATGGTATGGACCTAACAGAAGCAGAAGATATTAAGAAGAGGTGGCAAGAATACACAGAAGAACTGTACAAAAAAGAGCTTCACGACCCAGATAATCGTGATGATGTGATCACTCATCTAGAGCCAGACATCTTGGAAAGTGAAGTCAAGTGGGCCCTAGAAAGCATCACTATGAACAAAGCTAGTGGAGGTGATGGAATTCCAGTGGAGCTGTTTCAAATCCTGAAAGATGATGCTGTGAAAGTGTTGCACTCAATATGCCAGCACATTTGGAAAACTCAGCAGTGGCCACAGGACTGGAAAAGGTCAGTTTTCATTCCAATCCCAAAGAAAGGCAATGTCAAAGAATGCTCAAACTACTGCACTCATCTCACATGCTAGTAAAGTCATGCTCAAAATTCTCCAAGCCAGGCTTCAGCAATAAGTGAACTGTGAACTCCCTGATGTTCAAGCTGGTTTTCAAAAAGGCAGAGTAATGAGAGATCAAATTGCCAACATCCGCTGGATCATGGAAAAAAACAAGAGAGTTCCAGAAAAACATCTATTTCTGCTTTACTGACTATGCCAAAGCCTTTGACTGTGTGGATCACAATAAACTGTGGAAAATTCTGAAAGAGATGGGAATACCAGACCACCTAAACTGCCTCTTGAGAAATCTGTATTCAGGTCAGGAAGCAACAGTTAGAACTGGACATGGAACAACAGACTGGTTCCAAATAGGAAAAGGAGTACATCAAGGCTGTATATTGTCACCCTGCTTATTTAACTTATATGCAGAGTACATCATGAGAAAAGTTGGGCTGGAAGAAGCACAAGCTGGAATCAAGATTGCCAGGAGAAATATCAGTAACCTCAGATATGCAGATGACACCACCCTTATGGCAGAAAGTGAAGAGGAACTAAAAAGCCTCCTGATGAAAGTGAAAGAGGAGAGTGAAAAAGTTGGCTTAAAGCTCAACATTCAGAAAACGAAGATCATGGCATCTGGTCCCATCACTTCATGGCAAATAGATGGGGAAACAGTAGAAACAGTGTCAGACTTTATTTTGGGGGGCTCCAAAATCACTGCAGATGGTGATTGCAGCCATGAAATTAAAAGACGCTTACTCCTTGGAAGAAAAATTATGACCAACCTAGATAGCATATTCAAAAGCAGAAACATTACTTTGCCGACTAAGGTCCGTCTAGTCAAGGCTATGGTTTTTCCTGTGGTCGTGTATGGATGTGAGAGTTGGACTGTGAAGAAAGCTGAGCACCGAAGAATTGATGCTTTTGAACTGTGGTGTTGGAGAAGACTCTTGAGAGTCCCTTGGACTGCAAGGAGATCCAACCAGTCCCTTCTGAAGGAGATCAGCCCTGGGATTTCTTTTTAAGGAATGATACTGAAGTGGAAACTCCAGTACTTTGGCCACCTCATATGAAGAGTTGATTCATTGGAAACGACTCCAATGCTGGGAGGGATTGGGGGCAGGAGGAGAAGGGGCTGACCAAGGATGAGATGGCTGGATGGCATCGCAGACTCGATGGACGTGAGACTGAGTGAACTCCTAGAGATGATGATGAACAGGGAGGCCTGGCCTGCTGCGATTCATGGGGTCGCAAAGAGTCGGACACGACTGAGCAACTGAACTGAACTGAACTGAACTAGTTTTATTCTGGTAGATATAATATTTGATTTCCTTGTTTACCGGGTCAATCTACTATACTAAATTTTTGTTGGACTGTTTTGATTTTGCTTATGAGTGTGTATGTATATGTGTATATTCAGTCACACTTTCTAGTGTAGTTATAAACCTCTGCCTCTACATTGGGCCTTCGTGGTTCTGTGGAGTTTTCCTCCCCTCACCCCTTTTTTTCTTTCTTCTTCTATTTTTTCTCTTTTCTTTTTTTTATTTTTAATTTTTAAAAACCCATTATATTTTTTCTACATTTATCCCTTCATTTGCCATTCATACTATTCTTTTCCCCAGTTAATCTTTATATAAATCTTCTACATATGCCTCTATTTAACTTTGCATACGTATTCTTTCTTCATTTTCTTTCTTTCCTTTCCTCTCAGCATATTTGTTAGTTTTGTTTTCATTGCTTTATTCCCCACTTGGCATTTTGCTTTAGTTTTGTTTTCCAGTGTGTGCTTAAGTTAGTTTTGTTCTTAACTGATAAATATAAGTTTTGATTTCCTTTGTTCCCCAGATCAATCTACCGTACTTTATTTTTTTGGACTGTTTTCACTTTACTCATGGGAGTATATGTATATGTGTATATTCCATTATTTTAATTATTATTTGCCTGGTTTTGTAACTGCCATTTGTCTGGGGTTCATCTTTGGTTTCTTATTTTTGGATATTTGTTTTATTCTCCCTTAGTAAAGTGAAGTGAAGTTTCTCAGTCATGTCCAACTCTTTGCAACCCCATGGACAGTAGCCTACCAGGCTCTGCCGTCCATGGGATTTTCCAGGCAAGAATAATGGAGTGGGCTGCCATTTCCTTCTCCAGGGGATCTTCCCAATCCAGTGATCGAACCTGGGTCCATTGAAGACAGACACTTTACTGTCTGAGCCACTCCCTTAATGCCATAATAAATCACTTGCGGAATCTTCATTCCTGACCAGAGATCAAACCCTGAGCCTTTGGAGTGGGAGCACTGACTCCAAGACCCTAGACTACCAGAGAACTAACCCTCAGTTGAGTTCAGTTCAGTTCAGTCACTCAGTCGTGTCTGACTCTTTGCGACCCCATGAATCGCAGCACGCCAGGCCTCCCTGTCCATCACCAACTCCCAGAGTTCACTCAGACTCATGTCCATTGAGTCAGTGATGCCATCCAGCCATCTCATCCTCTGTCGTCCCCTTCTCCTCCTGCCCCCAATTCCTCCCAGCTGACCTGGGGAGTTCCTTTTTCAGTGTCAAATAGTGAGAACTCATACAAAGGAAACCACTTGAATATAAGACCCAGCATCACTCAACCACCAATAGCATCCTGCACAGGACACCTCATCTAAACAACAAACAAAACAAAAAAAGAAACCCAATCATCAGCAGTCAGGAGTACCACCTCACTCAGCCTTGTCCATCAGAGGAAAAACAAACAAACAAACAAAAACTCAGAACAAATCTCACACAAACCACTGGACCAACCTTAGGAGGGCAGAAACGAAAAGGAAGAAAGAATTCAACCTTCTTCAAGGAAAGAATTCAACTTTCCTTGAAGCCTGGGAAAAGGAGACCTCAAACACAATAACTTCAAAAAAAGAAAAGAAAAGGCAGTGAAATACTGCACAAATGAAGGAATAAACTAGAAACCCAGAAATCCAAATAAATGATGAGGAGACAGGAAAATTACTTTAAAATAATTCAGAATAATGATAGTAAAGATCAAAAACCTTGAAAACAAAATGAAGAAAATGCAAGAATCAATTAACAAAGACCTAGAAGAATTAAAGAATAAGCATACAGAGACAAACAATACAATTACTGAAATTAAAAATACTCTAGAGGAAATCAATAGCAGAGTATCTGAAACAGAAGAAAAAATCAGTGCGCTAGAAGATGAAATGGTGGAAATAACTTTTGAAATCAGAAAAAAGTAAAAAGAATGAAAAGAGATGAGGACAGTCTCAGAGACTTCTGAGACCATATCAAACACAGCAACATTTGAATTATAAGGGTTCCAGAAGAAGAGAAAGTGAAAGTGTATGAGAAAATTCTTGAATAGATTATAGTTGAAAATTTCCCCAACATGGAAAAGAAAATAGCCAATCAAATCCAAGAAGCACAAAGAGTCCCATATAGGATAAACACACCAAGACACAAACTAATCAAACTGACAAAGACTAAACACAAAGAAAGAACATTAAAAGCAGCAAGGGAGAAGCAACAAGTAAAATACAAGGGAAACCCCATACGCTTAACAGTTCTTTCAGCAGAAAACTCTGCAGGAAAAGGAAAAATCTACAACCAAGATTACTATAGCCAGCAAGGCTCTCGCTCAGAACTGATGAAATAAAAAGCTTATCAGACAAGCAAAAGTTAAGAAGATTCAGTATCACCAAACCAGCTTTACAACAAATGTTAAATGGACTTATATAGTCAAGAAATATAACAGAAGATAAAATATCTACAAACTCAACCCCAAACAATTATAAAATGGCAATAGGAACATATATATCAATAATTACTTTAAATGTAAATGGATTAAATGCTCCAACCAAAAGACACAGACTGGCTGAATGGATACAAAAACAAGACCTACATATATGCTGTCTACAAGAAAGCCACTTCTGAGCTCAAGACACATATAGACTGAAAGTGAGAAGATGGAAAAATATATTCCATGCAAATGGGAAGCAAAAGAAAGCTGGAGTAGCAATCCTCATATCAGACAAAAAAGACCTTAAAATAAAGATGATTATAAGAGATAAGGAAGGACACTACATAATGATCAAGGGATCTATCCAAGAGGAAGACATAAGAATTGTAAATATCTATTCACCCAACATAGAAGCACCTCAATACATAAGACAAACACATAGACATAAAAGGAGAAATGAACAGTAGCATAATAATGGTAGGAGACTTTAATACCTCACTCACACCAATGGACAGATTATCAAAATAGAAAATTAATAAGGAAACACAAGTCTTAAATGATACATTAGATGAGATGGATCTCATTGATATCTTTAGGACATTCCATCCAAATGCAGAAGAATACAACTTCTTCTCAAGTGCACATGGAACATTCTCCTGGGTAGACCACATTCTGGGTCACAAGTCAAACCTCAATAAATTTAAGAAAATTGAAATCATATCAAGCATCTTCTCCAACCACAATGCTATGAGACTAGATATCAATTACAAGAAAATGAAACAGTAAGAAACAGAAACACATGGAGATTAAACAACACGTTTCTAAATAACCAACAGGTTACTGAAGAATTCAAAATGGAAATAAAAAAACTTCTAGAAACAAATGACAATTCAAAACCTATGGGATGCACCAAAAGCAGTTCTAAGAGAGAAGTTTATAGCAATACAATCCTACCTGAAGAAACAAGGAAAACATCAAATAGACAACCTAACTTTACACCTAAAGCAACTGGAAAAAGAAGGGGAAAAAAAGAGCAATTAAGGAATCATCCCATTCACCTTTGAAACAAAAAGAATTCAATATCTAGGAATAAACTTATGTAAGGAGACAAAAGAACTGTACACAGAACGTTCTAAGACACTAATGAAACAAATCAAAGATGACGTAAACGGATGGGGAGATATTCCATGTTCCTGGGTAGGAAAAATCAACATTGTGAAAATGACTATACTACCAATGCAAACTACAGATTTAATGCAATCCCTAGCAAATTACCAATGGCATTTTTCAAAGAACTAGAACAAAAAATTTCACAATTCATATGGAAACACAAAATACCCCAAATAACCAAAGCAGTCTTGAGAAAGAAGAATGGAGCTGGAGGAATCAACCTTCTTGACTTCAGATTATACTACAAAGCTACAGTCATCAAGACAGTATGGTAATGGCACAAAAACAGAAATATAGACGAATGCAACAAGATAAAAAGCCCAGAAATAAACCCGTGCACCTATGGGCACCTTATTTTTGACAAAGGAGGCAAGAATATACAATGGGGCAAAGTTAGCCTTTGCAATAAATGGTGCTGGGAAAACTGGGAAGCTACGTGTAAAAGAATGAAATTAGAACACTTCCTAACACGATACACAAAGATAAACTCAAAATAGATTAAAGACCTAAATGTAAAACCAGAAACTATAAAACTCTTAGAGGAAAACATAAGCAGAACACTCGATGACATAAATCAAAGCAAGATCCTCTATTACCTACCTCCTAGAGTAATGGAAATAAAAACAAAAGTAAACAAGTGGGACCTGATTAAACTTAAAAGCTTTTGCACAGCAAAGAAGACTATAAGCAAGGTGAAAAAACAACCATCAGAATGGGAGAAAATAATAGCAAATGAAACAACTGACAAAGGATTTATTTCCAAAATATACAAGCAGCTCATACAACTCAGTACCAGAAAAACAAACAACCCAATAAAAAAAGTGGGGAAAAGACCTAAACAGTCATTTCTCCAAACAAGACATACAGATGGCTAACAACACATGAAAAGATGCTCAACATTGCTCATTATTAGAGAAATATAAATCAAAACTACAATGAGATATCACCTCATACCTGTCAGAATAAAGTGAAGTGAAATTGCTCAGTCATGTCCAACTCTTTGCAACCCCATGGACTGTAGCCTACCAGGTTCCACTGTCCATGGGATTTTCCAGGCAAGAATACTGCAGTGGGTTGCCATTTCCTTCTCCAGGAGATCTTCCCAACCCAGGGATTGAACCTGGGTCTCCTGCATTGTAGGCAGACACTTTACCATCTGAGACACCAGGGAAGTCCAAGTCAGAATGTCCCTCATCAAAAAGTCTACAAACAATAAATGCTGGAAAGGGTGTGGAGAAAAGGGAACACTCTTGCACTGTTAGTGGGAAAGTAAATTGATACAGCCACTATGGAGATCGGTATGGAGATTCCTTTAAAAAAAACTAGGAATAAAACCGCCATATGACCCAGCAATCCCACTCCTAGACATATACCCTAAGGAAACCGAAATGTAAAGAGACATATGTATCCCATTGTTCATTGCAGCTGTTTACAATAGCTAGAACATGGAAGCAACCTAGATGCCCATCGACAGATGAATGAATAAAGAAGTTGTGATACATATACACAATGGAATATTACTCAACCATAAAAAGGAACGCATTTGAGTCAGTTCTAATGAGGTGGATGAACCTAGAACCTGTTAAACAGAGTGAAGTGAGAAAGATAAATACTGTATTCTAACACATATATACTGAATCTAGAAAAATGGTACTGAAAAATTTACTTACAGGACAACAATGGAGAAACTTATGGACATGGGGAGAGAGGAGGAGAGGATGACATGTATGGAAAGAATAACGTGGAAACTTACATTACCATATGCAAAATATATAGCCAATGGGAATTTGCTGTATGGCTCAGGAAACTCAAACAGGGGCTCTATAACCACCTAGAAGGGTGGGATGGGGAGGGAGACGAAAGGAAGTTTCAAAAGGGAGGGGATATATGTATATCTATGGCTGATTCATGTTGAGGTTTGACAGAAAACAGCAAAATTCTGTAAAACTATCCTTCAATAAAAAATGAATTAAAAATAAATAAATAAATAAATTAGTACCTAGTATTAATGTTTAAGTTTGTTGATCTAATTATAATAATATAGTCATGTCTTGAGTCATCAACACACTAAGTATAATACTTCTATTGTGCCTAAGTTTAACAAAAATAAGGTATTACAAAGTTGTCAGCAAAGTTGTCACTCTCATTGTGGGTAAAAATGTAGGGAAACTAAGATGTGTTTCCAGTAGAAAAAGATATGAAGAAAAAGAAATACTGGAAATAATTATACATGATCAGGATTTCCTAAGACTTGGATTTGGTTTTTTTCTCTGTTCAGAGAAAAGTTTTCCTCTTTAAGTGATTTATATTTGCTTTTGAGATTTTGGTTACTGTGATTAAGGAAAAGTATTGTTCAAGTGTCTTTATCAATGTATCCATTGTTTAACCGTGACTTTTAAATCTTTTGTCATTTGTAGATTCTTTTGTACTGTGATTTTATTATAGAAAGTGCTTCACTATCAAGGAGATTCACAGGAAGCTATGAAAACAGTTAACGACAGTTCCATATCAAAATGGTGGCTATGTGAGCCAGGATAGTGGAGTAGTTGAGTAGGCAACTTCCTCTAGAACTCGAGCCTCAGTATATGCATGCTCTTTGTAACACATCAGCAAGCTAAGTGATGCACCCACAAGTAGGTGGTGGCCCAATTCAATGTAAAGAATCTTTTCCAGATATTCTACAGCTTGAAAGTTAAAATTGCACTGAAATAAGTTGTGATGAAAGGTTTGTGAAAAATGGACCCCAAAAAGGGTTTTGAACATGATCAGTCAGAATTGACTAGCTCAGTTCAGTTCAATCGCTCAGTTGTGCCCAACTCTGTGACCCCATGGACTGCAGCATGCCAGGCTTCCCCATCTATCATCAACTACTGGAGCTTACTCAAACTCATGCCCATCGAGTCGGTGATGCCATCCAACCATCTCACCCTCTGTTGTCCCCTTCTCCTCCTGCCTTCAATCTTTCCTAGCATCAGGGTCTTCAAAGGTTTGTGAAAAATGGACCCTAAAAAATGTTTTGTACATGACCAGTTAGGATTGACCAAGCTTAAAATAAATTTCAACTGGATTAAAACTAGTTATATTAATCATTCTTTAAAAATTTTGTTTTCAAACTGTGCTTTGTGTCTCCCTGCTGCACTATGTCATTGTCTGCATCACCTATATCCTGCTTAATTTATAAGATTGTTGTCTCTTGCAGTAACTAATGTGTAATTAGGCCTCCAACAAAATTAAGGCTAAATGTTTTGAGAAACGTATTTGTAGCATAAAATAATTGCAGTAGTGTGATTGTAAGTATGTGAAGAAGTAACAAGGGAAAATGTCTCCTGGATTGAAGTTAGAATCCAGAGAATTTTAATTATTGATGACGCCTGGTCCAAAATTTAACGCCAGGAGTGGCATATCATGAATGTTCAACTGAACTGGAATAAGCCTCCCAACACCATGGGACAAAAGTTGATCATGAAATGTCTCCCAGATAATGGTCATTCATGACCAAAAAGGGAATGCCTGAGAAATGGAATCAATGATTACAGCCCTTCAACATGAGCCTTTGATCCCCGAGGAAGGGGAATACCTGCCACCTGGCAGTCACTGGACTGCAGCCACCCCAGTCACTCCTTATGGTGAACCCTGAGGAAACTCAGAATGCAGGATTACCGGCCCCAGATGGCTGAGGTACATACCAAGCAAATAATTTTAGTGAGCCCTGACTCTTGCATCTTTTCTTGCACAGAAGAGCGCTAAATTTCTTAACTTGAGATCTTGTCTCCTGGATTTGAAGTTTAGTATTTCTAAGTCTACAGGTGAAAAATATATCCTTTTCAAAACAGGAACAAAAAGAAGACAAATCTCAACATTTGAAACACTGGCAAAGATGATGGATACTCCCAGAAAGATCCATCTAACTAAGCAGAAAGATCTTCACTCCCTTTTTCCACAAGATTGTGGAATGGAGTTTTGTTGCAGGGAGAAAGCCAATTCTGACTCGATGTTGAAAACTGTTTCTTTGACTTGCTTTTACTGTTACAATCATACTCAATGACTTGCTTGGAGGACCCTGCCTCTCTGCTTGTCTGTAAACCAAAGTGCCTTTGTTCAGCTCCTGGAGAGACAGTTTGTCCTTGCCCACCTGTGAATAGAAGAGGTTAATACCCTTTCCAAAGGCTGGACATTGCCTTGGAGATGTTTTGCGATACTGAAAACCTTTTGACTTTACTTTCCCACTGAATCTCCTTCTCTACTCTGCCTTTTGACTTTAGTTCCTTATTGCTTCTTTCTCTCTGATCCATAAAAGAACCTCACATCCAGACCCCCAAAAGATGGTTATTCAGAGGCACCAGCCTGCCATCTTCTCTGTCTGCTGTCTCCCTGATTAAAGTCTCTTCTTTGCCTCCACACCTCATCTCTCAGATTCACTGGCCTGTCGTGTGGTGAGCAGAGTGAGCTTGGACTTAGGAACATTTCCATTGATTGATGGCTCATTTCTTTCTATTGCTGAGCAGTAGCCCATTGCATGTGTATGGAAGGAAAAACAATTTTTCCTCTACTCTTGTAGGTTCTTGTTGTGGTTTGTGAGTTGGTTGGAAAAGAAATTTCCAGACATGAGGCAGAATGAGAGGAGAATAAAGTTTATTAGAGTGAGAGAAGCTGTTAGAACTGAGGGCCAGCTCAAGGGAGAACCAACGTTGAACAGGGGCCCTTAGTCCACTTTTATACGCAGGGTACGAAGAGCAGGAAAGGGGTCTTGCCAGCTTATTTACTGATTGGATGAGGCATGTATATTAGGTGAGGGAAGAATAAGGCAAATACTTTCTCCCTGTATGAGATAGGAGGAGAGATAGGTTATACTTCTCAGAAGGACTGGAAATCCATTAATAGTTACAACATGGGGGAGGGAAGGATGACAGGGGTCTGGTTTCTCCATTCCTGGATTCCAAGACTGTCCTTGGTTTTATCTGCTCTTTTGTCCTTGGGTCACCAAATTCCTCCCTCTATTGTTAGGGTCAATTCTTTGGCCCCCTTTGGTACCCTGCTCAGGCCTTTGGGAACCCAGTCTCAAGGAAAAAGGGATGATGACCACCTGGCTTCTTCAGGCTGTACAGGGGAGTCATGGGGCTCTGGGATCTCTATGCCTGCTCTCTGTCAGGGTGATTCACAGAGGGAGATGAGAGTCCAGGGAATGATAAGGTGGCTTATCTCAGTATTGTCTGGGTGTTGGCCAGGGAACATTCTTGTTGTACTACCACTTGGAGATTTGTTATACTCTAGAAGAAACAGACTTCACAAGAAAGTTAACGATACATGGCCCAAAGATTACAAGAACCAGAAAAGCAGCTGAGGAGCTAGCCAGGAGAACCAGGACTAGACATTGCTTTGTGATGTTAGTGTTTCTCTAGGTAAGAGAAGATGCAAGCATTTGGGCTCTTAAAATCTTTACCTCAAAACATTTGACTATCTGAAGGCCTGTCCTTCTAGTTTTTTCCCAGAACACAGAGTGCCTTATTTCTGATCTCCACCCTGAACTCCTTTCAAGGGGTGTTGAAGGTCAGCAGCTTGCAGTGGTCATGATTGAATCTTTGTAAAGGCAGCTGGCAAGTGCCAATTTCTAGTCAGCAGAGCCCCTTCATAGCCACATATTTGACCATGCTTTGGGGCATTTCATGGCCACTGTGTCCAGTAGTGCTGGGAAGGCTCATTCCAAGGTCTAACGAAGATTCCATTGACAGGTCACTCAATGTGCTGTTACTAGAACAGGCCTTGAGAGGAGCAAAAGTCTCTGGGCCATATCTCTCTTACTAGCCTCTTGGTCCAGGAAAATATTCCCTCTTGTTGCTTCTTTCTGTATCTAGAGTTACTTTATTACAATCATTAATCTCATATGAAACTGCATTTCAGCATTTTGTCTCAGGCTCAGTAACACATTTGGTAACGTAAGAAACAATCTTCTGAAACAAGTGACACAGGAAATAATATAGCTAGCAGTTATTAGTAAGGTCACAAGCAAGAACTTAAGTCAAGAACTTTCATTAGGTATAGCCCAGTACACCCCAGTCATCTGACTTAAATGATTATCAGTTCACTTCAGTTCAGTCGCTCAGTCGTGTCCGACTCTTTGCGACCCCATGAATCGCAGCAGGCCAGGCCTCCCTGTCCATCACCAACTCCTGGAGTTCACTCAGACTCAGGTCCATCGGGTCCGTGATGCCATCCAGCCATCTCATCCTCGGTCGTCCCCTTCTCCTCCTGCCCTCAATCCCTCCCAGCATCAGAGTCTTTTCCAATGAGTCAACTCTTCACATGAGGTGGCCAAAGTACTGGAGTTTCAGCTTTAGCATCGTTCCTTCCAAAGAAATCCCAGGGCTGATCTCCTTCAGAATGGCCTGGGTGGATCTCCTTGCAGTCCAAGGGACCCTCAAGAGTCTTCTCCAACACCACAGTTCAAAAGCACCAATTCTTCAGTGCTCAACCTTCTTCACAGTCCAACTCTCACATCCATACATGACCACAGGAAAAACCATAGCCTTGACTAGACGGACCTTAGTCGGCAAAGTATAGCCAGGTGTTAATCTCCTGGTTGTACATCAGGGAGCATCTGAAGTTTATCCAACGATTGGTTACTGAGATAAGCTTTAAAAACAATCTTAGATTGTCCTTTTTAATAACTTAATTAAATCTTTTAGCAATATACCATAACAACAAGGAGCTATCTTAGAAGTGAGTCATCATAAACACAGGCCTTAATTAGCAAAACTAGAATTTAATACTAAGTGAAATATAGTTTTTTGTCATAGTGAGGGCATTAACCCTGTAGCCAGGGAAGGCTTTAACCCATCAAATAAAAATGAGGTTTGTCAGGGAGCCAGGAAAAACCAAGCAGCCATCTTGGATTTACCATAGCCCTGACTCTGATTTACAGCTATTGTTCACTCATTTCTGATTCCCTGATTTAGGAGCAAACTAAGGCAATGGCGCCCCACTCCAGTATTCTTGCCTGGAAAATCCCATGGACAGAGTAGCCTAGTAGGCTGCGGTCCATGGGGTCGTGAAGAGTCAGACACGACTGACTTTCACTTTTCACTTCCACTTTTCACTTTCATGCATTGGAGAAGGAAATGGCAACCCACTCCAGTGTTCTTGCCTGGAGAATCCCAGGGACGGGGGAGCCTGGTGGGCTGCCGTCTATGGGGTCGCACAGAGTCGGACATGACTGAAGGAACTTAGCAGCCGTATTGCCATGTTTTAAGGGCATCAGGATAGCAAAAGTCTAACCATGAGGGGATATATTTGTAGAACAATGAGCTTTGTCTACATATTCAGTTCAGTTCATTTCAGCCACTCAGTTGTATCTGACTCTTTGCGAACCCATGGACTGCAGCACTCCAGGCCTCCCTGTCCATCACCAACTCCCAGAGTTTACCCAAACTCATGTCCATTGAGTTGGTGGTGCCATTCAACCATCTCATCCTCTGTTGTCCCCTTCTTCTCCTGCTTTCAACCTTTCACAGCATCAGGGTCTTTACAAGCGAGCCAACTCTTCACATCAGGTGGCCAAAGTATTGGAGTTTCAACTTCAACATCAGTCCTTCCAGTGAACACCCAGGACTGATTTCCTTTAGGACGGGATGGTTGGATCTCCTCGTTGCCCAAGGGACTCTCAAGAGTCTTCTCCAACACCACAATTCAAAAACATCAATTCTTCGGCGCTCAGCTTTCTTTATAGTCCAACTCTCACATCCATACATGACTACTGGAAAAACCATAGCCTTGACTAGATGGACCTTTGTTGGCAAAGTAATGTCTCTGCTTTTTAATATGCTGTCTAGGTTTGTCATAACTTTTCTTCCAAGGAGTAAGTGTCTTCTTATTTCATGGCTGCAGTTACCATCTGCAGTGATTTTGGAGCCCCCCAAAAATAAAGTCTTCCACTGTTTCCCCATCTATTTGCCATGAAGTGATGGGACCGGATGTTATGATCTTAGTTTTCTGAATGCTGAGTTTTAAGCCAACTTTTTCGCTCTCCTCTTTCACTTTCATCAAGAGGCTTTTAGTTCCTCTTCATTTTCTGCCATAAGGGTGGTGTCATCTGCATATCTGAGGTTTTGATATTTCTCCTAGCAATCTTGATTCAAGAGTGTGCTTCCTCCAGTCCAGCATTTCTCATGATGTACTCTGCATATAAGTTAAATAAGCAGGGTGACAATATACAGCCTTGATGTACTCCTTTTCCTATTTGGAACCAGTCTGTTGTTCCATGTCCAGTTCTAACTGTTGCTTCCTGACCTGCATATAGGTTTCTCAAGAGGCAGGTCAGGTGGTCTGGTATTCCCATCTCTTTCAGAATTTTCCAGTTTATTGTGATCCACACAGTCAAAGGCTTTGGCATAGCCAAAGCAGAAATAGATGTTTTTCTGGAACTCCCTTGCTTTTTCGATGATCCAACATGTACCATACATGTCTACATGTACCATAATGATAAATAATGCTTATTTCATTTACCAAAGTAACAAAAGATTTTAAAAACAAATGTAAATCACTTAAAGGCAAAGAAATCCTTAATCTGTTATCAAAAGCTGCATTGTAAGAAAACTTTGTTCTCTTAACTTAGAGAATAGACTAAATTCCAGTCTGGTAGCAGCTTACCAGATAACAAACAAACAAAAAAATTTATTTATTGGTTAACCTTAGAAAAGTCTTTTCCGTAAATCTTGAAGTAGCAGTATTATTGAAAGGCATCAGAATGAAACCATAGAAGGCATGTTTAAAATCTGATTAAATTGCAATTGATAAAATAACCTGATCATTGCAGTGACTTATAGCACTTTAACATGATAACTAGAATTATCACTGACAACATTTTACTAGAACATATTAGATTTTCATGAATTTCACATAATTTCTAGGATATCCATATTAGTAACATCAACCATACAATATATCCTGAGAAGATTTATCACTCTTTCTAACAATGTTTCCCATGTAATTTAACATGTCAAATGAACTCAGGTTGTTTAATATTTCTCTTTGGGATGTCTCAGGGACCCTGTGAAGCATCCCAAAGTTAGCTAGAAGTCAGTTATTTAGAAAGGCTTTTTGATAAAATATCAAAAGTGTTTATAACAGTCAGGTAGAATCATATAAATCACAGTGAAACAATCCATTTAGCCAAAGTTAACAAAAGATTCCAAAGGTAAACATAGAACAGATCACTTTAGAGGGGGAAAAAAACTTAAAATCCGTTGGCAAAGGCAGTTCAACATCTCAAGAAAACTTGTATTAGACACAAAACTCTTTACTAGGGGTCCACTTTGCATAAAACATCCTTATCCCTTTCTGTACCCATTCCTTTGCTTCTCCCATCCTGAAACTGCCACCTATAGGTCAGAACTACTTTTTTTTCCCTTCATAAAATGCAATTTTATTCTTCATATCTTCTATAATAACAAGACATACATCCTATTTTCCTTAAGCAACCAAGAACTGACCTTTATATTAGCATTCTATAGATTGGTGAATGTAAGTACCAGTGATAACATCTAAAAAAAAAAAATGCTTTCTTATAGAGAATATCTCAGGATGGCACCAGTCACTATTCATGAATAGTCAAAAATCTCTTTCGTTTCTGCAGTTTAGTAAGCGGAAGTTCCTGTCAAGTAGTGGATGTTTCAGAACCTTATTTTATCTGGAAATGACCTAGCTATTCAATACTTTCATCACTTAGTTTAGCACTATGATAGAAGTTCAGGTAACGAAAATCTGGAGAGACTATCATAAGTTCAGTTCAGTTCAGTCACTCAGTCATGTCCAACTCTTTGCGACCCCATGGACTACAGCACACCAGGCTTCCCTGTCACCACCAACTCCCGGAGCTTACTCAGACTCATGTCCATCAAGTCAGTGATGACATCCAACCATCTCATCCTCTGTTGTCCCCTTCTCCTTCTGCCTTCAATCGAGACTATTATAGACAGACATTTCTAAAGTACAATTATTTTTAATAGTTTACCTAAAAACTCATAACGCATTTGCATTTTTAGGAGTTTTTTTTTTTCCCTAGAGGTACTTTCCTTATTGACAAACTTGCAACAGATATAACAATATAGCAATATTTAACTTATAATAAACCTAGGCACAATGAAAATTTTATGCTTAATGTTAATGACTTTTAGATATGTCTATATTAAAGTAGCAAACAAACATGAATACTAGAATTTAATATTGACTATTTCCCAGTTCATGTGAATCTGAAATTCATTTAGGTTAATTCTTTCTTGTGTTTAGAACTGTTCGATTGGTAAGTGCTTCCTTTTCTTTAGGTCAATTAAGAATTCACTTAAAATTCAGCAATATTATCAAAAAACAGAAGATACACAATGAGACATACATAAATCCAGACAGAGATCTCCCAGTTTTCCCCCAAGATTTAAAATATCTCTTTGACTCTTTATTTATTTATTTATTTTGCTTGAAGTTCTCATTTGTCCAAGGCTGAGGTGTCAGGCAAAGTGGGCAGTGTTTTTCAAGGCCACGGAAAGGGCTAACTTCAAGCTTTCCTCTAGGCAGGCCTTTTTAACAAGCTAGTTGTTTTTAATTACATATGAAAAAAAAGAACCAGCTTTACAGTTTCCAGGAAAAAAGAATTTTATTTTAACCAATTTTCTCTGGTTCTACAGAATATCATGGCCATCCTGCGTCAAGTCATCTTTCCTTTCTGTAGTCATAGATTTATCCCTAAATTATATACCAAATAGTGTTCAAACTGACTCGGATATCAGGGCAGATCCGCTAATAAAAAGCTTGGATTGTCTCTGTGGGGTGGCTTCGCTCGCCATTGGCTTTGTCTCACCTAGCCGAAGGAGGGAAGCCCACGAGCCTCTCCAGGAAGTGGTCCTATGGGCGGAGCGCACCTGGCCTGGGCATTGGCTGCAGTTCACCCAGGTGCACCAGCGGCCTGCACGCCTCTCTCCGAAGAGGAAGAGGGCATAGGAGCAGAGGGCACCTGGCCTGTGTCACGGGCAGGGCGCACCTTGGGGGCGTTTGTGCGCCTTCTCCCAGCTCCTAGGCTGTGGGTCCCAGGCGAGCTTTCAGGGGTCTCCATTGTGGTTGGAAATGACCATTTCATGGGCTTCTGGGTCCCTATCTATCGGCATCCAGTGAGCGGAGTGAAGGGAGGCGTACCACAGGTAAGGGGGCTGGGGCTCAGTGGCGCAAGGTGGAATAGGGGACCATGTATTACGCCCTGTCTTTTGGCACAGTCTCGGAACCCCCTAACCCAGCGGTCACATAAAGGGCTCACCTTTGGGGGTAAAGGCTTTGAGGACATTTCTGAACCTTTACCCCTTTGCATAAAGCTCAGTCCCGTGTGGTTTTCCCAAGCAGCCTGGTGCCACCAGTGAGGTCCTCAGGAAGCCCAAGAGATTTATCCTGCCTGGTGATTTCACTTGCTGGGACCCTACAACCCCCACTCTGGCTGGCTGGCCCAGCCCCGCTGCCTGCACTTTTGCCGCCCAGCGGGCCCTTGACCACCTGCTGGGATGGGAGAGGGTAGGGTCTTGGGATTGCACCTTAGAAATTTAGTAGGGTGCATAGATTTAAAAACCTGGTGGCCACCCAGACAGAAAAGAAGGAAGGAAAGAAAAGAATGGAAGAAGGGAGGCAGAAAAGAATGCTGCCTTTCATGGTGGAATCCATGGCTGTCCTGCTGAGAGGGGCCTTTCCATGGGGACCCTGTGCAATGAGTTTGGTGTCTTGGAACTGAATAATTAGAACATGTAAAACTTTTAAATTATTGTAGTGGTTTAATTTAAAAAAAAAAAAAAAACCCTAGACCCTCTAGTTCAGTTCAGTCGCTCAGTCGTGTCCGACTCTTAAGTTTTTTGCAAATTGAGGTCTAAAAATTGAAGGTCTATTTTCCTTCCACTGTGGCATTCTATAAAGAAATGTGCTTTTTTTTTTTTTTTTTTTTTTTTTAGAGAAGAGTCAGAAAAGTGAAGGAAACTGAAAACCCAGAGGTGCCCCTGTAGTTTGGCGGAGGCCTTAGAAGATCACTTATAAATGCTGTTGGCTGATTGGCACAGAGCTCTGCAGGTTATCCTTTGCATGGATAATCATTTGTGGAAATCCAGCTCAGAGCCATCTCCTGATGTGTAAGAATTTTCCAGACTAGACCCCTAGGCAAATCCCGCAGGGCCAGGGGTTCCTTGTATTTGTCTGAATGAAAACCAGCAATGATGTATTTTTCTTTAAATCTGGCCTATCATCCAGGCCTTAGAGTAGGGCTGGGTGGTATTTCCCCTCCCCGTCAATAGACTCGGGTTCCAGGAATGAATTATAGTCAGTTGTCCATGTTTTTACAGATGAGGAAACTGAGACCCAGAGAGGGTGGAGGACTGTCCAAGGAAGAATGGGATATCCTTCCAGGAACCCTGGCTCCTGGGTTTTTAATGAGCTTCCTACCCAGCATGGTCATTAATTGGCAAGTGTTGATGTTGAGGATAAACTATTGGTGGAAATGTAAAAGGCTTTTTTAAAGAATGTGCCTATCAACTATGCATCTTATGGAGTATTTTCACTGTATTCCCCAGTGCTGGGAAAGTGCTGGGCACAGGGCAGATGCTTCAAAATTTTTATTGAACAAGTTTAGCCTCACATAATTATATCCATAGTGTCAGCAACGCTGAGGTATATTAGAACAGCGGTCTTCACAGTTGGTACTTCAAAGATCAGTAAAGAAAGAAAACTATTTTTATTAGGAAGACTATAACAGAATTGCTAAGTTTTAAGTTTATCCCACAAGGATATTTTTTAAAAATGAAACAAATCTCTCCTATCATCACCAAGGCTACTGGAGGTCTGTTGAGGACCCCATGCAATGGAGGCTCTATCTCTTGGGATACCCCTGCCTCAGTATCTCCCTAAGCCAGCAACCTGGGACAGCTAAGTACACTTGAAGTTCCTTCCTTGACCTCGGGAGCTTTTGTGGAAGACAATTTTCTAATGGGCAGGGGTAGGGGGAGGTTTGGGGATGATTCAAGTGCAGTACATTTACTGTGCACTCTATTTCTATGTCTATGCTATTCCCTGGTGGCTCAGTTGGTAAAGAGTCTGCCTGCAATGCTGGAGACCCAGGTTCAATCCCTGGGTCAGAAGGATCTCCTAGAGAAGGAAATGACAACCCATTCTAGTATTCTCGCCTGAAGAATTCAATGGACTGAGGAGCCTGGTGGGCTACAGTCCATAGGGTTGCAAAGAGTTGGACACGACTGAGTGACTAACACTTATTTCTATTATTATTACATCAGCTCCACCTCAGATCATCTGAGGCATCCACCTCAGATCCTAGAGGTTGGCAGTCCCCTGCTTTATTCCCTCTCTCATTTTCTACACAGTTCCAGCCTGCTTTCTCTTCTTCCTCTTCCACCTGCAGAACTACCTGCTGGGCTCCCCTAAACGTGAAAGTGGCCTCTTTCCCTCATTTCCCTCCAGGCTCCTGAGTCCCTTCTCTTAACTGGGTTTCCCTGATCTCCGTCTAGACGCCTTTGCCCCGGGTGGCACTAGTGGTAAAGAACCTACCTGCCAATGCCGGAGTTCAATCTTTGGGTTGGGAAGATCCCCTGGAGGAGGGCACAGAAACCCACTCCAGTATTCTTGCCTGGAAAATTCCCATGGACAGAGGAGCCTGGTGGGCTATGATCCATAGGGTCGCAAACAGTCAGACATGACTGAAGCAACTTAGCACTGCATACCAGAGGACCTTTAAACTGCAGACTCGTGATTGTTTTGGCTCTTTGGAGTCCCTTGTCATTCCACGTGTATGTTAGGGTCAGCTTGCGTATGACCAGATTGCCCAAATGACCTTCTGTTTTCCTGCTGATGCCTCCCTTCTCAAAGCTACGAGGCCACCAGATTCCAGACCTCCAGTTACGTGAGCACAGGACTCAACTACAGGCTAAAACTTAACCATCCCTTCAGAGAATTTTTCATTGGTGGAGTATAAGAAAGAGCCCATCAGAAAAGGAAGACACTGGTTCTCCTTAAGAGCCAGTCACCCTCTCATTTCCCTCTGATAAATTTCCCTTTTCTTACCTGACTGCCCAGCTTGCTCTCTTCTCTGCACTCGCCTTACATTCTGGTGCCAGAATCTGGGAGGGAAGAGCCGCCACAACTGGGTGTGTTCTTCTCATGAGCCCATCTCCGGTGGTCCCCTCCCTTGGACCTTGCCAAGAAGCTGAGACGAGCCCCAGGATGGGACTCTCCACTTGCCTTGCTGGACTGACATCCACACACCTGCCCACATTCCATCCATCATTTACAAGGGCGAGTGAAATCCCATCCTCTCAGATCCTCTCTCTCTTGCCTCCTTCCCAAGTCCCTAGGGCTAGTCAGGAGGATCTCCAAGGCCCTCAGGCCTTTGTTCAGCCTTATACCTCATCTGACTTTGAAACAGTGGATGCCCATTTCAAAGCAGACTGTTACTCTCTGAGAAAGTCAGGGGAACAGGAACGCCTTTTCTCTCAGACCTTTCTCCTTGCTTTCTCTCACCCTTTTCTCACCTCCCTATCTGGCCGCAGTGGGAAATTCTCAATCCCAGCCCTCAAAATCTACTCCCCTAGAATGTCTTCTCTGAAACCAAAAAGGCTTGGTCTTCCAAGGAGAGAAAAGACCAAAAAGACTTATTTACTATTCTAACACTGCCTGGCCGCAATACAGACTTGATAATAGGTCCCAATGGCCTGAAAATGGAACTCTCGATTATAATACTCCACAGTCAGTTCAGTTCAGTTCAGTTGCTCAGTCGTGTCTGACTCTTTGTGACCGCAGTATGCCAGGCCTCCCTGTCCATCACCAACTCCCAGAGTCCACCCAAACCCATGTCCACTGTGTCGGTGATGTCATCCAACCATCTCATCCTTGTCATCCCCTTCTCCTCCAGCCCTCAATCTTTCCCAGCATCAGGGTCTTTTCAAATGAGTCAGCTCTCCACATCAGGTGGCCAAAGTATTGGAGTTTCAGCTTCAACATCAGTCCTTCTAATGAACACCCAGGACTAATCTCCTTTAGGATGGACTGGTTGGATCTCCTTGCAGTCCAAGGAACTCTCAAGAGTCTTCTCCAACACCACAGTTCAAAAGCATCAATTCTTCAGTGCTCAGCTTTCTTTAGAGTCCAACAGGACTACTGGAAAAACCATAGCCTTGGCTAGACGGACCTTTGTTGGCAAAGTAATGTCTCTGCTTTTTAATATGCTGTCTACTCCACAGGACCTCGATAACTTCTGCCATTGCAACAGCAAGTGGTTAGAAATCCCTTGTGTTCAGGCTTTCTTCACTCTCATCCCTCTCCTTGTGAATCCTGCTCTACTTCTGAAATACTCTCAGCCAGCTCTGGGCCACATCCTCCTGATACAATGTCTCCTGATCCCTGTTCAGACTTTTCTTCTTCCTTCAACCCTTCCAACTACAGCCTATCTAACCCTATGGCTGCCAACCCCATTGTAGCTGCTCCAGACCCAGTTCCACAGCCTCCACCTTATGCCCCTCCTCCCTCCCTCCTTCTCAACCACAGGCCACCGCCTCAGCTCCCAAACCCCCTCCCCGGCCTGTTCCGGAGGCAAGCTCTGAAACCTCAGCCCCACCCTCTACCCTGAGGGTCCCATGGTTTTACCCAGACCTCCCTAGATCCCCTCCCCACACCTGATCCTGAGCAACTTTAAAACAGGAAACTTGACAGCAGGAGCCCGCTCCTTTCCCTGCTCCATCCTCCCTTTAAAGGAAGCAGCTGGAGCAGGAGGCAATGTTCAGATTCATGTGCCATTATCCCTCACCGATTTGTCTCACATTGAAAAGCTGCTTGACTCTTTCTCTTTAGAACCTGATAAATATCTAAAAGAATTCAAGTATCTTACTCACCCTTATGACTTAACCTGGCATGATATTTACATCACACTTTCCTCCACTCTCCTCCCAGAAGAGAAGGAACAAGTATGGCAAGCCTCTCAGGCGCATGCTGCTAAGGCACACGGGACAGAGGACACTAAGCCTGCAGGGGCAACGGCCATCCCCCGAGATGATCCCAACTGGGATTATCAGGCAGGGAGACCTGCACGAGCAACCCGTAATCATATGGTTGCTTGCCTCATTGTGGGCCTTCAGAAGGCAGGGCATAAAGCCGTCAACTTTGAAAAGCTCCAGGAAATAAAGACTAGATGAAAACCCAGCACAATTTAACAGAAGCTCTACAAAATTATGCAAAATTAGACCCTACTTCAGCAAAGGGCACCATTGTTCCTTTGGATGACACCCATTTTATCTCCCAGTCATCCCCAGACATCCAAAAGAAACTAAAAAAGGCAGAAGGCCCTCAAACCCCTCAATGAGACCTTTTAAATTTAGCTTTTAAGATTTTCAATAACCGGGAAGGACAGGCAAAGCTAGAGAAGGCCCAGGGAGATCGGGCCAAATACCATCTTTGAGCCACTGCCCTACATGGCTCCAAGCCTCCACCAACCAGCAAAGAAGGAAGCCCCCTGGGCCCTGCTTCAAATGAGGCAAAGAAGGTCACTGGGCTGCTCATTCCTAAACCAAGGCCCCCTCCAGGTCCGTGTCCAGCTGCAGCATAGCGGGACATTGGAAGGTCCACTGCTCAAATCCCCCTCCAGGGATCCAGACATCCCCTCCCGGTCCCGAGCAGGAGTCTTCTGACCCAGCTCTGCCCAGCCTCCTTGGACTCGCCGCTGAGGACTAAAGGTGCCCAGGGCCCCAGGCCCCAACTCTCATCACCTCTGTGGAGCCCAGGGTAACTCTTACAGTGGCAGGTAAGCTGCTCTCCTTTCTCATTGACACAGGGGTCACTTACTCTGCTATGCCTGCTGACTCCAGAAAAACCAAGGTCTCTCAGGTCTCTGTTATGGGGGTTGATGGTTTAATATCTACACCATGAATAACCAAGCCTCTACCTTGCACACTTCAAGATACCCCATTTTCCCATTCTTTTCTTATACTCCCCAAATGCCCCACTCCTATTCTTGGGAGAGACCTCTCAAAATTCAAAGCCTCTATTACTTTCCCAAGCCCACCCTCTGATCTAGCCTGGCTACTGCTCCTCAACCCCACCTCCTCGCCCCCACCCCAGTACCCTCCTCGTCTCTAAACCCCACAGTTTGGGATACAAATAACCCATCTGTTGCCTCTCACCATGCTCCAATTCATATCCATCTCAAAGACCCCTCTAAGTTTCCCAATCAACCACAATACCCCATCTCCCAAAAACATCAACAAGGGTTAAAGCCTATCGTCACTAAACTCCTACATCAGGGCTTCTTGTGCCCAACTTACTCTCCCTATAACACCCTATCCTATCCATCAAAAAGCCAAATGACTCCCATCGCCTGGTCCAGGACCTGAGACTTATCAATGCAGCTGTTATCCCCATATACCTGATAGTTCCAAATCCCTATTCTCTTCTCTCTCTCATTTCCTCTTCCACTACCCACTTCACTATTCTAGACATCAAAGGTGTCTTCTTTACCATCCCTTTATATCCAGACTCTCAAGACCTCTTTGCCTTTACCTAGACTAATTCAGACAATCACGGCTGCAATAGCTGACATGAACAGTCCTCTAACAAGGCTTTCGTGATAGCCCTCATTTCTTTGGCCAGGCTCTAGCATGAGACCTAACCTCTCTTGATCTTACTCCAAGTAATATCCTCCAATATGTGGACGATCTCCTCCTTGGTAATCCTTCACGTACACACTCAACAACACACTATACAACTCCTCAATTTTCTAGCCGATGGAGGCTATCAAGTATCTCCCACCAAGGTTCAGTTCTCTCTTCCTAGAGTCACCTATCTTGGAGTCCTTTTAACACCAACAAAAAGATATATTACTACTGATAGAAAGTCCCTTATATCTACCCTACCACTCCCTACATCAGAAGCAGAGATCCTGTCCTTCTTGGGGTTAGCTGGATATCTATATCTCTAGATTCCTAATTTCACCCTCTTGGCACAACCCCTATATCAAGCCACCCAAGGAGATCTTTCAGAACCCCTAGAGCTAAAATCAAATATCCGTTGAGCCTTTAAGACCCTTAGGCAAGCCATTCTCTCAGCCCCAGCTCTCACACTTTCTGACCTTTCTTGCCCCTTTATACTTTACCGAGAGACACAAGATTGCCCGAGGAGTTTTGGCCCCTGCTTCACCCCTGTCATTTATCTATCAAAGCAATTAGATCCCACAGTTCAAGGACTGATGGCCTGCCTATGTGCTCTGGCAGCAGCTGCACTCCTCACTCAGGAAAGTAAGAAACTGACTTTTGGAGCACCCACTGTCATTCATTCATCACGTGGCTTTAAGGACTTACTTTCTCACAAATCCAGGACCCTTCTATCTCCTTCACCCATTCAGCTAATTCATGTCACCCTTCTTGAATCTCCTAAGTTCTCCTTTGAACGCTGTCCTACTCTCAATCCCGCCACCCTTATCCCTAGTTCTTTTGAGCGCCCCATCCATACTTGCAAAGAGGCATTCATTAGAAGACCTAACATCGCATTTCTCCCACATTTCCTCAACCCCTTTAAATAACCCTGACTTTCCTTGATATATTGATGGCAGCTCCTCTACGACATCAGAAGGAAAAATGTAGCTGGATATGCAATTGTTTCTGACACCAAAATTATTGAATCCCAACCTCTCCCCTCAGGAACCTCTTCCCAAAAGGCAGAACTTATTGTGCTAACTAGAGCCCTTACCCTTGCAGCTAATAAGAGAGCAAACATGTACACTGATTATAAATATACTTTCCACATCATGCACTCACACGCTGCCATTTGGAAGGAACTTAGGGCTCCTGTCTACTATAGGCTCTCCCATAACAAATGCCCCGCTTATATACTCCAACTTTTAAAAGCAGCTAACATTCCAACTGAAGTAGGCATCATACATTGCTGAGGGCACCAGGTAGCCTCAGATCCCATTTCATGGGGCAACCATACCACAGAGACATAAAACAAGCCTCACTCTAATCATCAGCTCAATAACTTATGGTAATCCCCAACATAAAGCCCCTTTACCTCCCTGAAGAAAAAACACAATTATTACAAGAGGGAGCACAACCACAGGAGATTGTTTACAAAAACAGGGCCTCTATGTCCTTCCCCAATCTCAGGCCACAGATTCTTACAGACATTCATCAGGCCCTGCAGGTAGGCACTAAACCTCTTTATCATCTCTTAAGACCTCTTATCACCTAGCCTAAACTTCTTTCACTCCTACAATGAATCACTCAGTCTTGCACTATCTGCTCCACAGTCTAACAGCAGGGAGCCCTAAAGCCTATTCCTTCACCCCAATACGTCAGACTTGAGGACATATCCCAGGAGAGGACTAGCCAATTGACTTCACTCACATGCCTCCAACATGAAAAATAAACCTTGTGTTCATTCTAGCAGACGTTTTTTCAGGATGGATTGAGGCTTTTCCTATGAGATCAGAAACAGTTTCTCATACGAGAAATCATCCATCGCTTTGGCCTCCCACTCTCTCTCCAGTTCGATAATGGGCCAGCTTTCATCTCCCAAATCACTCAACAAATAGCCCAGTCCCTTGGCATAACCTGGAAATTACATATTCCTTACAGACCCAAATCCTCGGGGAAAGTACAGGATTCTCAAAACTCAGCTAACCAAACTCCCTCTAGAACTACAAAGGCCATGAACCGAACTTCTTCCCAAGGCTTTGGCTTGCATTGGGGCTACTCCACAGGCCCCATCTTTCCTCCATCCCTTTGAGCTCCTGTATGTGAAGAGGAAAAGAGCAGGCTGCTATGACTAAACTGACTCCATTTTGAAAGAAAGGAAATTCCATTTTGAACCCTCAGCAAACTTTGGTCCATATATCTGGTAGCCATGGAAATGACATATTCGAATGAGACCAAATGTCCCTACTGGACAAATGGACCAGGCTAATCTCACACCTAGACTCCCTGGAGCCAAGAAGAATGGTTTACTGCATAATCCATCACCTTCTATAATCTAGCTATGCCCATTGGTGCGGGCTGTGCTGCATGACTAGTTGGCCTTTAGATTGTGAATCTTGACTATAACCTGATCGTATCTCCTTCTAATGTTTTCCTTAGCTAACTTGAGAAATCCGGGGATGTGGGTTAGGGCACTTAAGATATATAAGGTTGTCACAAAAGTCAGTCGGGGGTCCCTGGCCAAAGGAGGAAACTCTGCCTCGGACCTGCCGATGTGATAAACTGCACTCCACTATTCACGCTGTCCTGTGAGTTTGTTTCCCAGAATGCTTGGCTATACTGTTTGGTGCACTGGCCAGGAAACTCCTCACTTTGAGGAGACAAGTCTCATTTGGGTCTACTCCATGGCCTTGCAACTTGGATCTCCTAGAGGGGGGGAAGTCACCTCACCCTTCTGGAGAGATTCTGCTTCTCAATGCCTGGACCTTTCACATTAGCAGGTAGTGAACAGCAACAGGGGAACTGAGAGCTCAGGTAAGGAATATTCCCACCCAGCAGGGTGGAAGAAGGGGCCTGGTCAACCCCCTGGGAAGAAACAGGAGCATGCTGACAGTGAATGTCAAAAAGGAGGCAGTATCTGCACTGTCCTGGTGTATATTATTACCATGTGATTACAAGAGGGCTTTTTGGGGAAAGCTTGGTTGTGAATATCACAAAGGAGGTGGTATCCACGCCATCTTGGGGTAAACTCTTACCAGGCAATTGTGAGAGGGCTTTTGGGGGAAGAAACTTGGTCCTTTTATGCTCATATTCTACCCTCCCCAAGGAGGTATCCCATCTGTTGTGAAATTCTTAATCCCCTCAAGCTTGTCAGGATAGAAGGAAGGAGATACGTGAGTGAACATGGATTGGCCTTTCTGGAGACGGCCTGGGACATGGGGTGTCTAATTCATCTGTGTTTTCATCTGCACCTGATCAAGCCCACCAAGGCAGAACAGACTGTTAAAGTCAGAGGAGAAACAATCTTGGACAATGTGGTATTCTGGTTCAACTGTACCAACCAGCAGGTGAAATCACACCAATCCCCCTTTTCCCTTTGGGATCTAGCAGGTAAGGCTCTTCTCTCCCCAGTTTGGAAAGAGGTGGAATGGCAGTTCAAGTGTTTCATTGAGTGGAAATATCAGAAGTACTTAGGATGGATACCGGGAACTTCGTAGACAGAACGAAAAGGAGAAAGAGAAGCTCTGAGAAGGTAAGCACAATGGGAGGAAGTGAGTCCAAGGCAACTGTATTGGAATGCATGCTTAAGAGGAGAAGGCAATGGCACCCTACTCCAGTACTCTTGCCTGGAAAATCCCATGGACGGAGGAGCCTGGTGGGCTGCAGTCCATGGGGTCACTAGGAGTCCGACTCGACTGAGCTTTTTGTAGCAGGGCCCTTTCCTCTGGCTCCTCTAGTGGAGCACAGCCACTGATTCTGGTGTCTCCTTGTCTCTTCCTGTCAGTACTTACCAGGACAGGCGGGTATAGCTTGGGCGGTTCGGCTGGAGCCGGATCCTGGAATTGTTGGCCAGAGGCTTTCACTTTTCACTTTCATGCATTGGATGGGGGAGCCTGGTGGGCTGCCTTCTATGGGGTTGCACAGAGTCGGACATGACTGAAGCGACTTAGCAGCAGCAGCAGCATGATCAAGAATTTTAAGAAAGGATTTGCAGGAGATTATGGGGTAAGGGTGATGCCTAACCAACTCTGCACACTCTGAGGTGGAATTGCCCTCTGTGAGAGTTGGATGGCCACCAGAGGGCACCATGGACTTAAATATAGTAAAAGCAGTCTATGTAAGAAGTCTATCGCTTCTCGGCCTTTTGGCTAAGATCAAGTGTAGTATCTGTTTATCAGTTTAATATCTGATACGTCCTCTTTCCGAGGACAATTTTTTGTTTGGGCTTCCCTGGTAGCTCAGAGGTTAAAGCGTCTGCCTCCAATGTGGGAAACCCGGGTTCGATCCCTGGGTCGGGAAGATCCTCTGGAGAAGGAAATGGCAACCCACTCCAGTATTCTTGCCTGGAGAATCCCATGGACAGAGGAGCTTGGTAGGCTACAGTCCATGGGGTCACAAAGAGTTGGACACGACTGAGTGACTTCACTTTCATGCAATAGTCACAAGAGAGCAGGGACACCTGGATCAATTCCCATATGTTGACTCATGGCTAGGGTTGGCTCAAGACCCTCCTCCGCAGGTGAGATTCTATATTCAGAAAGGAAAAGGAAAAATATTAATGGCACAAAAATTGACTGATTCAAAACTCAGCTAACCAAACTCCCTCTAGAACTACAAAGGCCATGGACCGAACTCCTTCCCAAGGCTTTGGCTTGCCAAAGAGAGATCCTGCAGGAGCCGGTCGGGGATGAACTGCCTCCTCCCCCGCACTAGGTGGCGCGCCGGACGCCTAATGCTCCACCGGGACCGGAGGCTGCTTTGATGCCCGATCCTGAGCCTGCTCAGGCTTCGGCAGCCACTCCCCTGCCAGCTCCCCCAGAGGTCGTGGAGCCGCCACCTCGATAGTCTCAGACCCCAGCGGCAGAAGCCTCTGGCCAACACTTCCAGGATCCGGCTCCAGCCAAACCGCCCAAGCTATACCTGCCTGTCCTGGGAAGTACTGATGGGAAGGGGCAAGGAGACGCCAGAATCAGTGGCTGTGCTCCACTAGAGGAGCCAGAGGAAAGGGCCCTGCTACAAACGCCCCTCAGAGAGTTACAGCAGCCTCCGGTTCAGGGGGCAGACGGCCACTACCACCAGCCTCCTGAAGCCTATTGTTACCCGCCGGTCTCCTCTATGGATATATTAAATTGGCAAAGACATACTCCACCATACTCAGGGGAGCCACAAGCCATGATTAGACTAATGGAGAGTATTTTTCAAACCCGCCGCCCTACGTGGGATGACATAATCCAAATACTAGTCTCCATTTTCAACACTGAAGAAAGACACAGGGTCCTAACTGTGGCTAGAAAATGGCTAGGAGAAATGACACCTGCGGGTTCCGTAAACCCACAGTCGTGGGCAGAACTAGCCACCCCTGATGAGAGGCCCAATTGGGACAGAGGGAGGAAGCGGCCACTTGAAGAGATTTTGGGCGGCTATTTTACAAGGCTCCGATAAGGGGACCTGAAAACCTATAAATATGACAAAACCCTCGGAGGGATTCAAAGGGAGATCGACTCACCCTCTGAGTTCTACGAAAGACTGTGTGAGGCCAGTGGATCCAGAGGCCACTGCATCTCAGATGGTGATAAATGCACCCTTTGTGTCTCAAGCCTGCTCCAGACGCAAGCTTCAAAATGTAGACAGGGTATTGGCCATGACTGGCTTTCGAATAATTGAGATCGCTGATAAGGTATTCAGGATAGACACATGGAGACAAAAAGGGAAGTTGAAAAAAGGCAGAGAGAAGATAACAAGAGGGCAGACCAGAAGGTCACAGTACTGGCCGAAGCCCTGGGAGGATCCCTCTCTAAACCACTCCAGCCCTCTCTGAACCAGAACCAGCCTCATGGCAGGCCCTCTACAAGAAGGCCCGGGGCTGCCCTACAACCAAATCAATGTGCCCGATGCTGGGGCTTCGGCCACTGGAAAAATGAATGTCCCCAAAATAGCAGGGGAAAGGATTTAGCATCGGCTGTTATAGGGCTGGCCAGACTAGAGACTGAATAGGGGTGCTGGGGCTCAAAGACACAAGGTCCCTGAGAGCTCATGGTAAAATTAAAAGTGGGGGGACCAAATTATTGACTTTATTGTGGACACTGGAGCAGAAATGTCAGTGGTGACTGAACGGTGGCACCCTTCTCAACAAAGGCCACTGCTATAGCAGGAGAAACTGGGGAAGAGCTCATTAGGCTGTTCTGCATAGCCCGAAAATGTCAGATGTGGGGACACCAAGTGACTCATGAATTTCTATACATCCCTGAATGCCCAGTACCTTTGTTGGGAAGAGACTTGCTGTCTAAATGGGGGCACAAGTGACCTTTTCCCCCCGACGAAAGACCCACTCTTGGAGTGGGTTCAAGCACCTATTTACTGTCCCTCTCAGTGACCCCTCAAGATGAATGGAGATTACATGATCCTCTGGGAGGTAAGCCAGAGGGATTAAGCAATCAAATTCAGTTCATTTCAGTTCTGTCGCTCAGTCGTGTCCGACATTTTGCGACCCCATGAATCGCAGCATGCCAGGCCTCCTGTCCATCACCAACTCCCGGAGTTTACCCAAACTCATTAAATTGTATACGCCAATCTCATTCTCTGTCGTCCCTTCTCCTCCTGCCCCCAATCCCTCCCAGCATCAGGGTCTTTTCCAATGAGTCAACTCTTCACATGAGGTGGCCAAAGTATTGGAGTTTCAGCTTTAGCATCAGTCCTTCCAATGAACACCCAGGACTGATCTCCTTTAGAATGGACTGGTTGGATCTCCTTGCAGTCCAAGGGACTCTCAGGAGTTTTCTCCAACACCACAGTTCAAAAGCATCAATTCTTCGGTGCTCAGCTTTCTTCCCAGTCCAACTCTCACATCCATACTTGACCACTGGAAAAACCATAGCCTTGTCCTGACAGACCTTTGTTGGCAAAGTAATGTCTCTGCTTTTGAACATGCTATCTAGGTTGGTCATAAATTTCCTTCCAAGAAGTAAGTGTCTTTTAATTTCATGGCTGCAATCACCATCTCCAGTGATTTTAGAGCCCAAGAGAGAGAGCTAAACCAGCAATTCCCTGGGGTTTGGGCAGAAGACAACCCCCCTCCCCACCTGGCTCGCCAAACATCATGCTCTGGTGGTAACAGAATTCAAACCTGGTGCCACACCAGTCAGGAAATGTCAATACCCACTACCACTGGAGGCCCAAGTTGGCATTTTGCCACATATAAACAGGCTACGACAGGTGAGCATCCTAATTGAATGCCAGGCGGCCTGGAACACACAAATTCTGCCAGTTAAGAAAGAAGGGGGACAAGACTATAGACCTGTACAGGACCTCAGACTGGTCAAACAAGCAACCATAACTCTACACCCCACTGTTCCTAACCCCTATGCCTTGCTCAGCCTCCTCCCACTGAGAGCTAAGATCTAGACTTGCTTAGATCCAAAGATGCTTTCTTTTGCATCCACCTTGCCCAGGCATCCCAACCAATTTTTGCCTTTGAGTGGGAAGATCCAGCAGGGGGCACCAAACAACAACTCACTTGGACTCGCCTCCCACAAGGATTTAAAAACTCCCCAACCATCTTCTGAGAAGCCTTGGCTTCCGACCTGGACTTGTTCCAGCCGGAGAGGTTTAGGTGCTGGCTGTTACAATATGTGGATGAGAACACACTTGCTCTTGGCTGCTGAGAACAAAGAAGACTGCTGGAAAGGGACCGAGGCTTTGCTAGAACTGCTGATGGAAGCGGGCTACCGGGTTTCAAAGAAAAAGGCGCAGGTCTGCAAGGAGGTAAGATAAATGGAGTTTGTTCTGAGAGAGGACATGAGCCTGTTAGTCCAGGAAATAAGTCATTTTTAGAATCCCACAACCTAAAACTCGATGACAGGTCCGAGAGTTTGGGGGAGCCACTGTGTTTTGTAGGATTTGGATCCCAGGATATTCTCAGATGGCCCAGCCTTTATATGAACTCCTAACAGGGCCAGAAGGGGATTCATTAAATTGGACTGAAAGACAGAAGCAGTCCTGTGAAGAACTACGTTGGCACTTACATTGGCACCCACTTTGGGCCTGCCAGACCTTACTCAGCCATTTACTCTTTCTGTAACTGAAAAGGATAAAGTGGCTATGGGAGTATTAACCCAGACTATGGGAACATGGGACAGACTGGTGGCCTATCTCTCCAAACGACTGGACAGTGTTGCCACCGGATGGCCTAGATGTTTACGGGCAATTGCTACAGTTGCCTTACTGGTTCAGGAGGCACCCAAGCTGACTTCCGGCCAAGACTTAACCTTAAAAGTCTCCCGTGAGGTCAACGCTCTTCTCCAAGGGGACCCCAGCAAGTGGCTGTCAACATCTCGGATTACACAATACCAGGAGCTTTTATGTGAGAACCCCCATGTCACTATTAAGCCTTGCCAGGCCTTAAACCCAGCTACACTCCTTTCTGTGGGAAAAGGTGGACATTCACATAATTGTAAAGAGACCTTGGAAGAAGTTTATGCTAGCAGGCCTGACCTGAGGGACCAGCCAATCCCGGACCCAGACTGAGTCCTTTACACCAATGGCACCAGCCTGGTGCAATGGACAATGGCTGTCGGGACATGCGGTAGTCACAGAGGAAACCGTCGTTGAAGCTGGTTCCCTGCCATCCCACTGGTCTGCTTAGCGAGCCAAATTATATGCTCTAATTCAGGCTCTCCAGCTGTCGAAAGGTAAGAAGACCCACATTTACACTGACTCTAGCTAGGTATGCTCTCACTATGTTGCACGTGGATGGGGCCCTACAAGGAGAGAAGTGTCTTAACAGCAAGGACATTATAAACAAGGAGGAGAGCTTGACCCTACTAGATGCTGTATGGGAACCTGAAAAAGAGGCAGTGATGCACTGCCAGGGTCACCAAAGTGAGGATACCCCACAGGTGGGAGGAAACCGACTGGCAGATAAAATTGCAAAGGTGGCAGCTAAGGAACTTGGGGCTGGTGGTGGTGGGTTTATTAGAACCTTTGTACTCTGCAAAGTGCCTGAGTTAACTTCAACTCTCCCACAGTATATCCCAGCCCAAGATCAATTGGCTAAAACTGAGAGGGCCACCAAAAATGAAAAAGGCTGGTGGGAACTGCTGGAGGACAGGTTGCTGGTTCCCAAGAGTCCGGCCCCCTCGCAAGTGTCTCAAATTCACCAGACAACCCATTTGAGGCATGACAAAATGGAAAAATTGATTCAGAAAATTTCTTAATTCCATGGCTTTCTTCCCTATATAGATTGGAATCCCAGAATTATTCTGCTTGCTCGCAGGTCAACGCTGCCCCCAAACATACATAAAGGTCTCTAGGAATACAGTTAAAGGGCACTCTGCCCTTTGAGCATTTAGAGGTGGACTTTACTGAGATGAAACCCTACCGGCATTATCGTTACTTGCCTATAACATATGGACGCCCTTTTCTCTTAGGTCAATTCCCTACTGCCAGCCCCTTGCTGGAAGATTATCTTCCCACCCTTAACCTTAAGACACTTCATGAGAAAACATGCAGACCATTATCTCCCAAAGCCTCATCAAACGATTTCAGCTGACTTAACCCTCATACCTGGGGATAGAGCTCTGCTTGAAACCTTACACCATGAGGATCTCCAGCCTTGATGGACTGGCCCACTTGAGGTCATTCTAACCACACCAACAGCTGCTAAACTGGCAGGTCATTCCTCTTGGTTTCATATCTCTAGATTAAAGCAGGCCCCAGGAGATTCTCCATCTCTGCCAAGAAACATTCCCCATTCAGACACTCCTGACTACACCAGCTCTGTTCTGGGATCCACCAGTCTTCGACTGCATCAAATTCCACAAGAATCAGAACAGCCAAACACAACTGGGATTTCCCCTACTTACCCTATTCACAATAGGAGTTTGCTCTGTGCCTCCCCCTGAGTGGACTATAATTCAAAAACTTTCCCTCTGTTTCACCTACTTCTCCATAGTTCTTGTTTTTCTGGGGCATGGCCCACCTCTTACTGTGATCAGCCTAGATGAATTCATTATCTGCTTTCCTTCACATAGTAACACAAGCCCTTACTTTTCCTGGAAACACCATTGTTAGTGATCTCCCCTTACTCCTTGACTTTATAACTGAGATCTTTGGCTTTAGGGAGATTCCATAGAGTTCACACCAACCCAAATTTATTTCTACACCTGGATTCTTATTTTTATCATTTTCTCCCCTTAGACATGAGACATCACCTCATGATTTTACTCTTACTCTCTTCTTTTACAGTCCAAACTTCACATTAATACCCTGCCCCAAAACTAGCCTACCTATTCAGAACTCTAAATCTGACTCATTGTTTACTCAATACCTCAAACCTGATCCTGGCCAGTAATTGTTAGATTTGCTTATCCATCTCCTCACCGAGAGGATCGGCACTCCCCATTTCTAACTTTCAGCCCATGTTTAATGCATATTTTTTCAAAATTTCTTCAGGACCGCTTACAAGCCTTCACCATCTGAACTACCCATGAGCACTTCTAATTCACTCAGATTATCAAAAACTTTGACCCCACACAAATCCCCTTGACCCACATTTCAGCCTTTTCTTATCTCACCCGCATGACGCCCCTGTCCCGCAGGAAGCTGTTACAGAAGATTGACCTTCAGCCCTTATCCTAAGTCAAAAACACTGGAATGATAGGGCCCACATGGGGTCTCCTTGATAAGATGACTCATTACGTCCACCTCGCAAACAAAAAATAAAATCACAGTGGTCCGTGAGACTGACCAAATTGCCCAAATGGCATGCTCTTTTCTCACTGGCGCCTATCTTCTCAAAGGTGCGAGACCCCCAGATTCCAGACCTATGGTTACGTGACTATCCCTTCAGATAATTTTTCATTGGTGGGGTATGAGGCTTAAGAACCAGTCACCCTCTCTTTTCCGTCTAATAAATTTCCCTTTTCTCGCCAGATGGCCCACCTTGCTTCTTTTTCTCTCCACTCACCTTACAAATATCACACAAAAATTACAAAAAATATCATACTACTAGGGAATTACAGATTAAAATCATGAGATATCACACTCCACCAATTTGGACTGCTTAACTCCATATATGTAACAATATCAACTGCTAGAGGGTCAAGAGCAACAGGAACTTTCCCTCACTGCTGGTAGAATGCATGTACAGCCACTTTTTAAGACAGTTCAGCAGTTTTTTCCAAAGCTAAAAAGTCTCACCTTGGGGTCCAACAATCCTGCTTTCTTTCTGTGTTTAGTCAACTGCTTTGAAAATCTATCTCCAAATTCAAGCAGAGATGCAACTATGCATAGCAACACTATCCATAACCGCTAAAAACTTGAAGAAAGCAGTATATCCTTCAAAAGATGAACGTATAAGCAAATTGGGTTACATCCATGTCAAGGTAACTACAATATGCTGCCCCCAAAATAAGCATCTCTGATAAAAGGATTATTTCAGTCCAAGGATTATTTCACAAACAAAGAAAAAGAATCTCAGAATTTCTGCTCAGAAAACTGAGCAGGGATTGCCCTTTCTTGACTGACTTTTACAATAGAGAAATGTCCATATTTAAGGGCTGTCCCTCTTTGCAGCAGAAATAGAAGGGTGATTAAATCTCACATAGAGATTTGATGGTGGAGGAGTCCTGATTTCAATCAGCAAACAATCATACACTTCTCTTCTGTGTATTGCATAATGACCTGCCAAAACTGACTTCCCCCATTCCCCAAGGTCTTTCTTTTGTTTGTATCCCAAAATGGTATTTGAGGTGATGGCTTTGGACATTTCAGGGAGTAATTCAGTTTTCCTGGGTAGCTCTTCTATATATAGGAGGTATACATGTTATTAAACTGTTTTTTTCTCCTGGTAATCTATTTTTTTTTCTTTGTTTTTTACAGAAGTCTCAACTAATAACCTACAAGAGTAGAGGAAAAATTGTTTTTCCTCCCATACACATGCAAGGGGATACTGCCCAGCAATAGACAGGAATGAGCCATGAATCAATAGAAAGACAAAGATAAATCATATCTGACATATTTATTGTTTGGTCGCTTAGTCATTTCCAACTCTTTGTGATTCCATGGACTGCAGCAAACCAGGCTTCCCTGTCCATCACCATTTCCCAGAGCTTGCTCAAACTGATATCTGTCAAGTCGGTGATGCCATCTAACCATCTCGTCCTCTGTCATCTCCTTCTTCTGCCTTAGATTTTCCCCAACATCAGGGTCTTTTCCAATGAGTCAGCTCTTCGCATCAGGTGGCCAAAGTATTGGAGCTTCAGCTTCATCATCAGACCTTCCAATGAACACCCAGGACTGGTCTCCTTTAGGATGGACTGGTTGGATCTCCTTGCAGTCCAAGGGACTCTCAAGAATCTTCTCCAACACCACAGTTCAAAAGCATCAATTCTTTGCTGCTCAGCTTTCTTTATGGTCTAACTCTCACACCCATACATGACTACTGGAAAAACCATGGCTTTGGCTAGATGGACATTGTCTGCAAAGTAATATCTCTGCTTTTTAATACGTTGTCTAGGTTGGTCATAGCTTTTCTTCCAAGGAGCAAACGTTTTTTTAATTTTGTGGTTCCACTCACTGACCACAGTGATTTTGGAGCCCAAGAAAGTGAATTCTGTCACTGTCTCCATTGTTTCCCCATCTATTTGCCATGAAGTGATGGGACCGGATGCCATGATCTTAGTTTTTTGAATGTTGAGCTTTAGGCCATCTTTTTCACTCTCCTCTTTCACCTTCATCAAGAGGCTCTTTAGTTCCTCTTCACTTTCTCCCATAAGGGTGGTGTCATCTGCATATCTGAGGTTATTGACATTTCTCCTGGCAGTCTTGATTTCACTTTGTGCTTCATCCAGCCTGGCATTCTGCATGATGTTCTCTGCATATTAAGTTACATAAGCAGGGTGATGATATACAGCTGTGATGTACTCCTTTCTCAATTTGGAGCCAGTCTGTTCTTCCATGTCTGGTTCTAACTATTGTTTCTTGACCTGCATATAGGTATCTCAGGAGACAGGTGAGGTGGTCTGGTATTCCCATCTCTAAGAATTTTCCACAGTTTGTTGTGATCCACACATTTAGCAACTTTAGCATGGTCAAAGAAGCAGAAGTAGATGTTTTTCTGGAGGTATCTTGCTTTTTCTATGATTCAGGGGAAGTTGGCAATTTGATCGCTGGTTCCTCTGCCTTTTCTAAATCCAACTTAAACATCTGGAAGTTCTCAGTTCACATACTGATGAAACCTAGCTTGGGGAACTTAGAGCCTTACTTTGCTAGCTTGTGAAATCAGTGCAATTGTGTAATAGTTTGAACATTCTTTGGCCTTGTCTTTCTTTGGGATTGAAAAGAAAACTCACCTTTTCCAGTCCTGTGGCCACTGCTGAGTGAGAAAGAATGAATTATCTCTCTATGAGCTGAACAAAGGTGTCTTTGTTTACAGTCAAGAAGAAGGGCAGTGTCCATACTATTAAGTATGATTATAAAAACAAAAACAAAAAAGAACAAGTGAAAGAAACAGTTTCCAACACGGAGTCAGAATTGGCTTTCTCCCTGCAACAAACAGACTCTGTAGACAAAAGGCAAAATGGATCACGCATAAACTATGGGCTTTATTTTGTGGAGTTCTTCCCAAGATGCAGGAGCTAGCAGTGCTGAAACCTCTGCACATGTCATCTGGAAAGGAGCAATAAATGGATAAATGGCAAGCAGTAGGCACCAGGTTCCTCACTGTGGGAGCAGGGAGTTACAGATGAATAAGAGGGAAGGCCTCTGCCCTTGTAGTCCTGGATCTCAGCTTCCTGGAAGGATGATGTGGGGAGTTGACTGGCCTGGGGAACCACACAGATCTTTACACTGGGAAGGCCCTGCTGACATAGGAACAGGGCCATCTTTCCACCCACACCTGCTACAAACACTCATCCCTCCATGATCTGACACACGAAGCTTTTAAGACATTCTCCCCCTAGGCAGACAAGGGACAGTGAGGGCCCAGCTTACCCACAACCTGCCCCAGTGAGGTAGAAATTGTTAGGCACTCAGCATAGAAGTCAGAACCTTGGTTCTTTTTCTAATTTCAATTTTAATTCTCTCACAAACGTTTTCAGCTCCACTAGCCTAAAGCTGCATTTGTACCAGTTTCCAGACATTCAGAGGAATGCACCCCTGGTCTGGAAGGTCATAAAACATTCAGACCCAGGACAAGACAATCATTACCTGCTGTTTAGTTTGTCAAGGAGAAAAACTCCAGGTAGACAATTAGCTCCTAAACATACATCTAACCCCTAAATAGTAGTCTGAGGTCTTAAGAAATGGTTGAGGGATAGTGTTGCAATGTCTAGAAAAACTGAGAAACTGGAGGACCCAAGAAAGCAATAAAAATGACAAACTGGACATTTAAACTGTTTAGTCAGAAAATACACACATCTGGCCCAAGTCAGGATGGCATCACTGACTCAATGGACATGAGTTTGAGCAAACTCCGGTAGACAGTGAAGGACAGGGAAACCGGGAGTGCTGCAGTCCGTGCTGTCGCAAACAGTCAGGCACGACTGGGTGACTGAACAAAACAAAAATACTAGGAATGTTCAGGCCTGCTCATTGTTCTATCTTCTTTGTTCTCAGAAAAAGGAGAGAAAAAAACCTCATTCCTCTTTTTTTTTTTTTTTTCCTTTTCACTGCAATACCCACACCCAGAGGCAGCCCCACCTTCCCTGGTGGCTGAGCCCAGACACCCAGGGCCTCCCACTTACCTTGTGCTCCAGAGACTGTCAGCTCCTCCCCCAGAGTCTATGGCCAGAGCCCACACTAATTCCCCTCTATGGCCACAGCCCTGGCCCAAGCCCAATCCCTCCACCAGGACCTTCAAAACTCCCTGCCCCCATGGTGCATCTCACACCCCATCTCAATGTGGTCTTTCTGAAGCGTAAACCAGACCGTGACTGTCTCCCACCTGTAATGCCCCATAGGTTTTCTCCCTTTGGTTGGGGTGTCTTGTGAGCAAGGCATTCACCTGGCCCTGTCCTCATGAGGCTGCTGGCTCCTGGGTTCCGGAACACTGGGCACCTCAGCAGGATGCAGCACAAAATCCCAGAATGGGGCTGGGACTGCTGCTGCCTGATCAAACAGAGCAGAGAAGGGTTCACCAGCTGGGACACAAACACTGCAAGAGTGGTCTCTCCCTTGGCCATTATATCACCCCCACGGGACTTGAGGGAAGGAGGGACCGAGGCACGTGTTAGCTCATTCCTAAGCGGACAGTATAGGTTCATTCGTGTCCCCCAAAATTTACATGCTGAACCTCTAGCCCCTAGGACCCCAGGATGCGGCTGTATTTGGAGATGGAGTTTTCAAAGAGCTGAGCAAGGTAAAATGCTGTCACTATGGTGGATCCTAAAATCCTAAAAGATGTATTAAAGTGCTGCATTTAATATGTCAACAAGTTTGGAAAACTCAGTAGTGGCCACAGGAAAGAAAAAGGTCAGTTTTCTATCCTATCCCAAAGAAGGGCAATGCCAGAGAATGTTCAAAGTGCTAGTGAAAGTGGTAGTCTTTCAGCTGTGTCCTGCTCTTTGCAACCCCATGGACTGTAGTTTGTCAGGCTTTTCTGTCCATGAAATTCTACAGGCAAGAATGCTGGAGTGGGTAGCCATGCCCTTCTCCAGGAGATCTTCCCAATCCAGGGATCAAACTCAAGTCACCTGCATTGCAGGTGGGTTCTTTACTGTCTGAGCCACCAGGGAAGCCATGAGAATGTTCAAACTACCATAGGATTGTGCTCATTTCACATGCTAGTAAGGTTATGCTCAAAACCCTTCAAGCTAGGCTTCAGCAGTACATGAACCGAGAAATTCCAGATGTACAAGCTGAGTTTGGAAAAGGCGAGGAACCAGAGATCAATTTCCAACATCCATTGGATCATAGAAAAAGCAAGAGTATTCCAGAAAAACACCTACTTCTTTTTCATTGACTATGAGAAAGGCTTTGAGCATGTTTATCACAACAAACTGTGGAAAATCCTTAAAGAGATGGGAATACCACACCACCTTTCCTGTCTCCTGAGAAACTTGTATGCAGGTCAGGAAGAAAGAGAACAGGACATGGAACAATAGACTGGTTCCAAGTTGAGAAAGGAGTTTCTCAGGGTTGTATATTGTCACCCAGCTTATTTAACTTACAGGCAGAGCACGTCATACAAAATGCTGGATTGGATGAATCACAAGCTGGAATCAAGATTTCCAGAAGAAATATCAACAACCTCAGTCCATGGGGTTGCAAAAAGTTGAACATGAGTTAGTGATTAAAACAACAGCACTAACCCATACCTGAATCCTAACCTGCACCCATACCTAGACCCCTGCCGTAACCTGTTAACTGAACACCTAATTACTAACATTTTTCCCCTAAAACCTAACACATGATTCCTAAAACCTAGTCATTAATTCCAAAAACCTAATTCAAACTATACCATGAAACCTAACCTATAATCTTAACCCAAACATACAAACATTTATCCATTGAAACAAACAAACAAACAAAAAAAAAACTCAAAACTGTAAAGCCATAAACATAATTCACACAGGCTTCTTTGTTGGTCTCAAAAGCACCTGGCAACTCCCACTTAAGGGTGTTGCATCTCTTAATCCCTCCTTCTGGATTACTCCTTCCATAACTCTTCACAGCTTATTCTTCACTCTCATCAGTTCAGTTCAGTTCAGTCGCTCAGTCATATCTGACTCTTTGTGATCCCATGAATTGCAGCACACCAGGCCTCCCTGTCCATCACCATCTCCCGGAGTTCACTCAAACTCATGTGCATTGAGTCAGTGATGCCATCCAGCCATCTCATCCTCTGTCATCCCCTTCTTCTCCTGCCCCCAATCCCTCCCAGCATCAGAGTCTTTTCCAATGAGTCAACTCTTCGCATAAGGTGGCCAAAGTACTGGAGCTTCACCCTCAGCATCATTCCTTCCAATGAACACCCAGGACTGGTCTCCTTTAGGATGGACTGGTTGGATCTCCTTGCAGTCCAAGGGACTCTCAGGAGTCTTCTCCAACACCACAGTTCAAAAGCATCAATTCTTCGGTGCTCAGCCTTCTTCACAGTCCAACTCTCACATCCATACATGACTACTGGAAAAAACATAGCCTTGACTAGACGGACCTTTGTTGGCAAAGTAATGTCTCTGCTTTTCAATATGCTATCTAGGTTGGTCATAACTTTCCTTCCAAGAAGTAAGTGTCCTTTAATTTCATGGCTGCAGTCACCATCTGCAGTGATTTTGGAGCCCCCCCAAAATAAAGTCTGACACTGTTTCCACTGTTTCCCCATCTATTTCCCATGAAGTGATGGGACCAGATGCCATGATCTTCGTTTTCTGAATGTTGAGCTTTAAGCCAACTTTTTCACTCTCCTTTTCACTTTCATCAAGAGGCTCTTTAGTTCCTCTTCACTTTCTGCCATAAGGCTGGTGTCATCTGCATATCTGAGGTTATTGATATTTCTCCCAGCAATCTTGATTCCAGCTTGTGCTTCTTCCAGCCCAGTGTTTCTCATAATGTACTCTGCATGTAAGTTAAATAAGCAGGGTGACAATATACAGCCTTGATGTACTCCTTTTCCTATTTGGAACCAGTCTATTGTTCCAAGCCCAGTTCTAACTGTTGTTTCCTGACCTGCATACAGATTTCTCAAGAGGCAGGTCAGGTGGTCTGTATTCCCATCTCTCTCAGAATTTTCCACAGTTTATTGTGATCCACACAATCAAAGGCTTGGCATAGTCAATAAAGCAGAAATAGATGGAACTCTCTTCTTTTTTCAATGATCCAGCAGATGTTGGCAATTTGATCTCTGGTTTCTCTGCCTTTTCTAAAACCAGCTTGAACATCAGAAAGTTCATGGTTCACGTATTACTGAAGCCCAGCTTAAAGAATTTAAAGCATTATTTTACTAACATGTGAGATGAGTACAATTGTGTGGTAGTTTGAGCATTCTTTGGCATTGCCTTTCTTAGGGATTGGAATGAAAACTGACCTTTTCCAGTCCTGTGGCCACTGCTGAGTTTTCCAAATTTGCTAGCATATTGAGTGTAGCGCTTTCACAGCATCATCTTTCAGGATTTGAAATAGCTCAACTGGAATTCCATCACCACCACTAACTTTGTTTGTAGTGATGCTTCCTAAGGCCCACTTGACTTCACATTCCAGGATATCTGGCTCTAGGTAAGTGATCACACCATCGTGATTATTTGCTCCCTTAGTGTAAATGTAAATGGCTTTCCTGGTGGCTCAGTTGGTAAAGAATCTGCCTGCAATGCAGGAGACCCAGGTTTGATCCCTGGGTTGGGAAGATCCCCTGGAGAAGGGAATGGCTACCCACTCCAGTATTCTTGCCTGGAGAATTCCATGGACAGAGGAGTCTGGCGGGCTACAGTCCATGGAATCTCAAAGAGTTGGACACAACTGAGCAATTAACTAGTGTAAATGTAGCTTTTCAGCTTGGACTAACACTGACACTCCTGCCCCTCCTTATCCTCTGTATTCCTATCTTCCACCTTACCACATGGTATTTATGCATATTCCTAGTGTAACTATAGACGTCACCTGCTGTAGCTATGGTTTGCTGTCTGTCTCCCATTGTTTGAGCGTTGGCTCAGATAGACTTAGCCTAATTCGGTCACTGATTCATCCCAGTCACCTAAGATAGTGCCTTGGGCATGAACACTTGTTGATTACATCCCCTCTGACCACAGCCACCTCCCCTGCAGCACTCTCACCCCACCCCTTTTCTGCATCAGGCTGGTTCAGGGTGATGTATTGCTCAGATTCTGAAGTCCATCTGAAACCCAGCTCTACCAACCAGATACAGGAGTCAATGTTTGTGAGCCTTAGTTTCCTCATCTGAGAAAGAAGGCTAATAACTGCACTTGAACAGCTTCGGATGGCTGAGATGATTGAATGAGTCAAGCATGTAAACCACTTAGAGTGCTGAGCACATGATAAGAGATTAGTAAAGGTCAGCATTATTAGTCTTCTTTTCACACCATCTGCTTCAATATACAGCAAGGAGCTCACTGCATCACTGGCCAGGATTGCAGCTCTTCTTAGCCATTGTCTTTCCAGCCCTGTCACCTGGTACATGATAAAATACTCAACAGACTAGGGAGAGGGAACTTCCTCAAACTGATCAAGGGATCTACAAAAACCCACAGCTAACATCATACCTAATGGCAAATGAATGGATGCTGTGCCCCTGGGATCAGGGACAAGACAAGAATGTCCACTTTTGCCAGTACTCTCAGTACTGCACTGAAGACCCTAATCAGAGCAATTAGGTAAGGAAGTTAAATAATAGGACCACAGATTGGAAAGGGAAACAGAAAATGTTTATTCACAGGTGACATGATCTTACATATTGAAAATCCAAAGGAATCCACAAAAAATAACAATAATAATAAGACTAAGAAATGAATTCAGCAAGGTGGCAGAATAAAAAGCTTTATTGTTTTTTCTGTGCTCTGAAATAGATTGTGTTGCCCCAAAATCATATATAAACTCCCTAATTTCCAAATATGCTATCAAGCAAATAGGATGCTTTGTGAAGTGACAGATTAATGAGATCATGAGAGTGGAACTCTGACCCAATATGAAGAGAATTACTGTCATTATGAAACAGAAAGAGAGGCTAGAGACCCTGTCTCTCTCACTTCAAAATGTTTAGTACACAGTGAGAGAATGGCCATCTGCAAGCCAGGAAGAGAAATCCCACCAGGAACTGAACTCTGTCAGAACCTTAATCTTGGACTTTCCAACCTCCAGAATTGTGAGAAAATAAAAATTTCTGTTGTTAAAGTGGCCCAGTCTGCAGAATTTTGTTATGATGGCCCAAGCAGACAAAGACAACTTGCAAAGAAAAATCAGAAAATAATTTTGTTTTTAAAATTCCATTCATGATAGCATCAAAAAAGAATTAAGTGCTTAGAAATAAATTTCAAAAAGGAGCAAAAACTATACTCTTAGAACTACAAAACTGTGTTGAAAGAAATTAAGTATATAAATATATGGAAAACATGTCCAATGTTCATATATCAGAATGCTTAGTATGCTAAGATGGCAATAATTCCCAAACATACTTCAAGATTTACATAATCCTATCAAAATCCCCAAATAATTCTTTGTTGAAATTGACAACCTGATTGTATAATTCATGCGCAAATACAGAGGACTAGAATTGCCCAACATGAAAAAAGAGAAATGAAGTAGGAAGATTGGTATTTCCCAATATGAAGACGTACTACAGAGGGACAGTAGTCAAGACAGTGCAGCAGGGCAGAAAATAGAAAACTTACTGATGGAATGGGCTTGAGAGTACAAAAGTACACACATCTATCTATGCTGAACAGTTTTTCACAAAGCTGCCAAAACAATTCAACGAGAAAAGCAGAGAGTATTTAAACATGGATGCTGGTACAAAGGGATAGCAACTCACCAACCAAGAAAAAAAAGGAAGGAGGGAGGAAGGAAGGAGAGAAATAGGAGGAAGGGAAGAGGAAAGGAAAGAAAAACAAAAGAAGAGAAAAGAAAAAAAGTTAGCACTTTACTTTGAATCACTAACAAAGAGTAATATATATATAAAATATCTCACCGATCTAAATATAGGAGCAAAAACAAGAAAGATATACAAGAAAACAGGGGTAAATGTTCATGATAACAATTTGCAAAGAATTCTTATATGAAACCAAAATCACAAGCAGTAAAGCTGTAACCACTGTTACAGCCCCAACTGTACCTTAGCCCCAACCTCAAGCCAAATATAAGCCAGAGCCCTACCACAAACCTGATGCTTAATCGTAGCCCTAATCCTAACTCTAAACCTAACTTCAACCCAAAGCCAAAGTGCAATCTGAATCTTAATGCTAGCCCCAAGCCCAAACCCAAAGCTGAGCCCCTAACTCAAAACCCAAACCACCTACTTACATGAACACTTCAGCTGTGCCGTCTGCTGAATGTGGAGCCTTTAGAGCAAAGATAATTGTGAGAAGCTCCCCTGTTTGTCTTTACCTTCAGGAGGTACCTAAATCTTGGAAACTTAATTTTGGCCCCCTTTATTTTTTAATCTGCAATTCAGAGCCTAAATTCACTTGTATGCTCAACAGTCCTCAGGACCAAAACAAATCTCTTAGGTGTTGTGAGATGCTGTTTATCTCTCTATTCTTACTGTATCTTAAATGTAGGTAAGTAATTATTGTAAAATTTGAAGACATTTCTGAACTGATATGCAAATGTGAAGACTTTTATCTATTTTTACAACTAAATATGAAATGTTTTAACATACCAAAGTATAAAGCACAGATTATATCATAGCTTATATTCTATTATAACATCTATTTCATACCTTAGTGTTGGGGTTAGCTTACACTCAAAGGTAACCAGGGTTTCTTTGTGAAATTATTATTTTCTGTACTTTTATGATTCAATAATGTTTCCTATGTTACAAAATGTTCTACATTCCATATGTTACTGTTTTATAAAGTTTTAAATCTGTTATACATGACATCATAATCTAAACCTTCTTAGCTCAATTCAGTGGGAGCTAACCTGCTTTAAGTCATTGATAAACAAGCTACTCTATACTCATGCGCATTACTCCAGTGGTGCAGAATACTACGGAGTGGTCACATGATCATGTAACTTAGAAAGAGAAAATTCTGATCTTTGTTTTGATGTAATTTATTCTGGAAATTCTATTTTCATTTTTCATCAGTAAGAAAGGACAGATGCTCGGGTAACATGATGCAACATAGTTACCAAAGCTCTCAAGTTGCCAATTGTTCCCGCTCACAGAAAATAAATAAACAGTGAGAAAGGTGTTGGTCCAGTAAAAGAAAACAAAGCAGCTCACCAGCATGAGAATAAGTTTGGTAGCTTTAATTTCAGGAGCACCTTGTGAAGACTGGATGGTACTGCGAACATGCTGAGCTGTTTTGCGATGTCTGAAGAGAATATTCACCATGTAGATACTACTACATGTCATGAGAGAGAGAAGGAAGAAATCTCGAGTGAATATTGCGCTTAGAAATGTTGCTACTATGTGGTGGTGAGGTACATCAGTTTTACAATAAGCAGCATAATACCCAGATCTAGCATCAGTGATATTCCTGTTGGCCACGTTTCTTAAGATGATCTCAGAATAAATGACCATGTTGATGATCCAGGAAAAAAGTAAAGAGGGTTGAATAAATGTCAACATTTTTATTTTGAGCCAAACCCACTTACTATTACTCAGGGTAATTGTCACAGCCTGAAACGTACTCTGGAGAGAGGTTGTGTACAGGGAAATACTTCGAGTAACTCTCTGGATGTAAACCACTGCTTTACATCCAATATCACCCATCTCAGGACTAACTCCAAAGGACGACAGTATATTTGGAACCCCTCTGAATACAAGCGTCAGTGTGTTAGCAAAAGTTAGGTGGGCAAGAATCACATCTGTGGGCTTCTTCTTATGAGGGAGAATCAAAAAGATGTACATATACAAAGTAAATAACAAAGAATTCCCCAGGAGCCCAATGCAAATTTGAAAAAAGAAGAAGATCCCAAAAATCTTGTCACTGGAAATCATTGTCTTTCAGTCTCTCTTAGATCTTCAAACCAAGGCCAGCACATCCTATAGGTAAATAATTTGATTATGAACATAAAGATTCAAAATAATCATGATTGTGAATGTATCAAGCTTCCAGAAGCCTTCCTGCAAAGAGTAAGTGTTCAGCTATATCAGACCCCTTAAGGGACCATCAGGATTTGTAAAGAGCAGAATTGAATGTTTATGAAGAAAGAATCCTATGTATTCACCATTTATTCCAGTCAGTTTCTCTTAGAAATGTCCTGCTGATTGTATACATCAAGAAATAGTTTAATTTAAAATTGTAACTCTTAATCTACATAATCTAATATTCATATCATTCTATGCATATGAAAAACCAGTAGCATTTATACAATGATATTCTTCCCAAATGCTTATGGTATATAGCTCATTTTAGAAATAACACTTATTGAAGCATATATAAATGTCACACAAGAATTCTGCCAAATGAAACATATCTGACACTAGTTATATTTTATCATCATGTTTGTTATAAGTTCGACTAATACAAGAAAAATTAAAATAGATATTATGATCGAACTCAAAATCTACAGCCACGTTAGAGATTACCTCCATCATATTCTAAATCTCTTACCTGATGCAATGGGATCCACTGATTTGCTGAAACAGAAAAATTTAGAATCACCTTTCTCACCGCACAGTAAGTGCTGTGTCCTGCAGTGTCTCACAACTCCCTTATCCTTCTACTTGACCGTTTCCTTAAATCATAAGTCGAGACTGATGGCAGACCAAGGGATAGGAGGAGGCTTATTATTCACAGAATGAGTTTCTGTCTGGGAAAAGCAGGACAAGCTTCCCAAGATGATACGAAAATGGATAGAAAAATGAATATAAAGGAGATTAGGGTGTTTTGTTCCATTTTGTTTTAATCATGATGGAGTGTAGTCTGGATGAGCTTGCACACCTGCCAGCAGAGAGTTGAGTCAGACTTATTACAACTATCCACCCATCGGAATAACTGAAATTTTAAAAGTGACAAGTGTGTGGGAAAACATACCTCTCATACCACTCATGTATAACTGGTTGGAATATAAAATCACAGTCACTTTGGGAAAGAGTTTGGAAGCTTCTTCTTCTTCAAAAAAAAGAAGCTTACCATGCAATTGCCATATAGTTCAGCAACAGCACTCCTGGGAATTTATTTCTGAGAAATGAAAACTCATTTTCACACAAAACCTGTACTCTAGTGTTAATAGCAGTGTCATTCATAATAGCCACAAATTGGAAACCTAGACATCTTTATTTCAACAGATGAGTGGTTTAAACAAACTGCAATACACTCATACAACAGGACACTTTTCAGAAAGTTAAGAAGCAAACTATTGCTAAATATAGTTACTGGTATGAATCCGGGGGAAAATGTTGGGTGAACAAACCAATCTGAAAGGCTACACACTCTATGATTATATTTATATATGACACTTTTTCATGACAAAATACAGAAATAGAGAACAGATTGGTGGTTACTAGGGGTTACGTACAGGAAATGGTGAAAGGAGAGAGGGTGTGGCTATAGAGGACATCATGAGGCATCTTTGTTTAGATGGGATGCTCTGTATCTTGCCCTGATGGCTCTGTTGGTAAAGAATCATGCAGGAGACCCAGGTTTGAGCCTCGGGTTGGGAAGATCCCCTGGAGAGGAAATGGTAACCCACTCCAGTAATACTGCCTGGAAAATCCCATGGAGAGTCGGACACGACTAAATCACCACATCGGTATATCTTGACTGTATCTATGTGAGCATCCACCTATGATATTGCACTGCAGTTTTGTGAGGTGTTACTGAGGAAACTGAGTACAGGGTACATGGGATCTGTCTAATTCCTAATACCTACATGGGAACATATAATTATCTCAAAATGTAAAGTTTAAGTCAGTATTTTAAAAATCATGGTAGGAGGAAAACTCCCATCCCCATTAAATATAATGTTAGCTATACACTTTTCTAGCTAACCTTTATTGAGTTAAGGGAGTTTCCTTTCACTCCTAGTTGACTAACAGCTTTTTAAATGAATGGGCTTTGAATTTTGTCAAATATTTTCTGCATCTGGATGGTCATTTAATTTTCCTTATTTTGTATGTTAGTAAGTGATTTGCATTGATTGAAATTCAGACCAACCTTTCAGTTCTGGAGTAATTCCAATTTCATTATGATGTTTTTTCCACTTCTTATGTACTGCTGGATTCTATTTGCTAATATTTAGCTTGGACACAAAATCTTGTGTCTTGTTTTCATGAGTGATAGTGATCTGTTGTTTTCTGGTCTACTTTTGACATTTGAATAAAAGAAGTCTTAAAGTGATTTGGGAAGTGTTCCTTTCCCTTACATTCTGTGGAAGAGCTTCTATAGAATTGGTATTATTCTATAAACATTTGGTAGTATTTGCTACTGAAACCATCTGGATCTGGATTGCTTTAGTAAGTACAGGGCTATTCAGGGTATCCAGTTCTGCTGTTGTTCTAGTATAGTTGCTAAGTCATGTCCAACTCCCTGCAACCCTATGGACTGCAGCACATCAGGCTCCCCTGTCCTACACTATCCCTCCGAGTTTGTTCAAACTCCTGTCCATTGAGTCAGTGATGCCATCCAATCATCTCATCCTCTGTCACCCCCTTCTCCTCTGGAGTAAGTACTGGTGGTTTCTCTTTAAAGAATTAGTCTATTTCATGCAAATTATCAAATTTACAGGCTTTAGAGTTGATTGTAGAATTCCCTTGTGTGTGCATGCTAAGTCACTTCAGTTGTGTCTGACTCTTTGCAACATTATGGACTGCAGCACATCAGGCTCCTCTGTCCATGCGATTCTCCAGGAAAACAAGAATATTGGAGTGGGTTGCCATGCCCTCCTCCAGGGGGTCTTCCTGACCCAGGGATCGAACCCATGTCTTCTTCAGCTCCTGCATCACAGACAGATTCTTTACTGCTGAGCCACCAAGGAAGCTCATGGAATTCCCTTACTAGTATTTAAGTGTTTTGGGAATCATTAGTTATGTTCTCTTTCTGTCATTCCTCTAATATAATTTGTGTTTTCTCTTTCTTTCTTGGTCAAACTGTCTAGAAGAATATTAATTTTCTTGACTTTGATTTTCCTCTTTTGTTTTCCTGTTTTAAATTCATTGATGTCTGCTCTAATCCTTATTATTTACGTGCTTATATTTGCTTTCTGTTTAATTTCCTCTGCTCTTGGATTGTATTTGGTGGATGCTTAGGCATGGACTCTGAACTGAAACTAGAAGTTCGTACTGTATCTTAAATAGCTTGGGTCTGAAGTTCATTATCTTAGAGGATTTTGTCTCTGTTTAGAACATCTGTGGCTGAATGTCAACGGAGAGTGTTGGTTATTTTCACACATCACATCTAGCAAGATGCAGAAAACTTCAAAAAGTGACATAAGAATACCTTCATGTCACTGTTATCGGTGCTACTTCCGCCTCAACCTTCAGCCCAGATACCCCAGGGGCCCATCCAGGCTACACCTATGGTAGCACCAAGCTGCCCCTATTACTGTTGTAGCCTATCTGGAATGGAGTCTGGCTGGTCTGCCCATTCCTACTTCCACTTCAGGGTGGAAAGTACAGCATGAATCACAGTTTGAACAGGTCCAGAGCAAACTGAATCCAGTACCATACTAAAAAAATAACATACTACGATCAGGTGAGATTTATCCTAGGAATGCTAGAGTAATTCAATGTATGAATATAAATCAATATAATATATCACATTAATGGAATGAGGGGGAAATCTACATCATCATTTCGATCATGCTTCAAAGGCATTTGGAAAAAAAAAGTCAGTATCCTTTCATGATTAAAAAAAACAACAGTCAATAATCCAGGAAGAGGAAAACTTTCTCAACAAAAGAAAGGCGATATATGAAAAACCCAAAGGTAGTTCAATCCCTGGATCAGGAAGATCCCCTGGAGAAGGGAACAGAACCCACTCCAGTATTCTTGCCTGGAAAATTCCATGGACAGAGGAATCTGGTGGGCTACAGTCCATAGGGTCGCAAAGAGTTGGACACAGCTGAGTGACTAACACACATACTACACCATACTACACCATACTACATGGTGAAAGACTGGAAGCTTTCATTCTCCTCAAATCAGGCACAAGACAAGGATGCCTGTTTCACCACTTCCAGTTGATGCTGAGCTATAATTTTTAGCCATAGCAATTAGTCAAGAAAAAAAAATGTCATCAATATTAGGAAGAAAAAGTAAAGCTAGCTCTATTCATAGATGATATGATCCTATATATAGAAAATCCTAAAGGATCTACAAAAATACTTTTAACCAATACATAAATTTACCAAAGTTGTAAGATACCAGATCAGCACACAAAATTCAGCTGTATTTCTATATGTTAGCAATGAACAATCAAAAAAAATTAAGAAAATGAAATTTACAATAGTGTTAGAAAGACTATAATATCTAGGGAAACATTTAATGAAAGAGGTAAAAGATTTATACACTAAATCTAAAAAATATAGTAAAAGTAAGTAAGTAAGTATGTGAAGTCGCTCAGTCATGTCTGACTCTTTGCGACCCCATAAGCTGCAGCCTACCAGGCTCCTCCGTCCATGGGATTCTCCAGGCAAGAATACTGGAGTGGGTCACCATTTCCTTCTCCAGGGGATCTTCCCGACCCAGGAATTGAACCCAGGTCTTCCACATTCCAGGCAGACACTGTAACCTCTGAGCCACCAGGGAAGTCCCCAAAAATATAGTAGCAAGGTATTAAAGAAGACAGAAATGAATGGAAACACATCCTATGTCTGTGAATTAGAAGACCTAATATTGTTACAGTGGCATTACTCCCAGAGTGGTCTATAGGTTCAGTGTTGTCCTTTTCAAATCCCCAGTGGCCATTTTGCAGAAATGGAAAAGTTAATCCAAGAACTCCTATGGCATTTCAAAGGACATCAACCCACCAAAGCAACCTTAAAGAATAAAGTTGGAGGACTCACATTTCCTGCTTTTCAAACTTTCTACAAAATGACAGTAATTGAAACAGTGTGATACTGGCATAAAGAAGGAGATATTAGTGAATGGAATAGAACAGAACACATAGAAATACCCATACATCAATGACCAGATGATTTTTGACAAAGATGCCAAGGAAATTCAGTAGGAGAGAGAACAGTGTCCAGTGTTGGACTTCTGCATGCAAATGAGTATGCTGGCCCTTTATTTCACATCATATTCAAAAATTAACCCCAAATAAATCATAAAACTAAAGTTCAGAACTATAAATCTCTTAGAGGAAAAAAAGGACAAACCTTCATGTCCTTGAATTTGGCAATGGTATCTTAAATGTGGCACCTAAAGCACAAAACAACAATATATAAAATGGGACTTTATAAATTAAAAAATTTTGTACATCAAAGGACATGATCAGGCAATTGAAGGGACTACCCATGAAGTGGGAGAAAGTATTAGCAAATAATATCTCTGATGAGGGTCTAGTAGCTGCAATATGTAAAAAAAAAAAAAACTGTTATGACTCAATAACAAAAACACAAATAACCCAATTAATATATGGGCAAATAACTTGAACAGACACTTCTCCCAAAATAATAGGCATATGACCAAGAAAAACATGAAATTATGCTCAATATTATTATTCTTTAGAGAAATGCAAATCAAAGCCCCAGTGAGATGTCAATTCAAATCCATTAGGTTTACACTAATCCAAAAGAAGGATAATAATGACAGGTGTGTGGAGAAGTTGGAAGTCTCCAAACATTGCTGGTGGAAATTTAAAGTGCTTCAGCCTTCACAAGAAATAATGTACTGGTTCTTCCATAAATAAAACAAAGAAGTACTACATAATTCAGCAATAGTACTCCTATGCATAGTCTCAAATAGATAGAAACAGGTATTCAAACAAAAACTTGTACACAAATATTTGTAGTATATATAGTTGCAATGTCCAAAAGGTGGAAATAGTCTAAAGGCCCATCAATGGAGGAGTGAATAAGCAAAATGCAGTTTTTAGCTATTGAAAGGAATGAAACACTGATACATGCTATAACATAAATGAATCTGGCAAACATGCTTATAAAACAAGCCAGATACAGAAGGCCTATGTTTTATTGACATGAAATACCCAGAATAGGCAAGTTCACCATGAGAGCAGATCAGCAGTTGCCAGGGACTGTGGGGAAGAGGGAATGGGGAATGACTGCTTTGTTGGGCATGAGGTTTTCATTTGGAACAATGGGAAAGTTCTGGAACTTAGTCTGGTGATGATCATCTACCATTGTGAATGTATATATGGTCATCGAGCTGTAGACTTAAAAAGAGGTCCAAAAGGTGAATGGTATGCTGTGTGTATTATGCTTGACTGTGTGCATGATCAGTCGAATCCAACTCTTTGCGATCCCATGGACTCTCACCCATCAGGCTCCTCTGTCCATGGAATACTCCAGGCAAGAATACTGAAATGGATTGCCCTTTCTTACTCCAAGGGATCTTTCTGACACAGGGATCAAGTTCGCCTCTCTTGAATCTCCTGCATTGGCAGGAAGATTCTTTACCACTAAGCCACCTGGGAAATTATGTGTATTTTCTGTATGTGGTGTGAAATTAGCTTAGTTGTGTCCTACTCTTTGCGACCCCATGGACTGCAGCCTGCCAGGCTCCTCTGTCCATGGAATTCTCCAGGCCAGAATACTGGAGTGGGCAGCTGTTCCCTTCTCCAGGGGATCTTCCCAACCCAGGGATTGAACCCAGGTCTCCCATATTGCAGGCGGATTCTCAACCATCTGAGCCATCTTTACCACAGTTTAAAAAGAAAGTTAAGAAATGAAAGAATTTAGCTCTAGGTAGACACAAACTGGTGGGCTGCAGTCCATGGGGTCACTAAGAGTCGGACACGACTGAGTGACTTCACTTTCACTTTTCACTTTCATGCATTGGAGAAGGAAATGCCAACCCACTCCAGTGTTCTTGCCTGGAGAATCCTAGGGTCAGGGGAGCCTGGTGGGCTGCGGTCTATGGGGTCACACAGAGTCGGACATGACTGAAGCAACTTAGCAGCAGCAGCAGCAGACACAGACTATCATTCTTTAGAATGTTTTAACCATAAAAGAAGTCACAGAGAACAGAATTATAGAACTGATGTGATAAAGGAAAACAAATGGTGTCCTAGAAACTGAATATAGATGAAAATATCACTATAAAGGTATAATAAGAATATTTTAAGACACACATGTACATACATGCACCGACATGCCTACACAGCCCAAAACCATCCCGGTCACTACTACCAAAAAGTTCTAAAAAATGCTTTTAATCACTTTTTCAGGTGAAAAAGTGACTGCTGATGGATTATGCCCTAAATTGAATTCTTAAGAAGCAGCCCTTACAATGAGGTTGTCAGAAACCTTTCCACAAGTAACTGCTAGAACCAGAGAATGTCATAGTGAATTCTATCAAAACATCACGGTACAAGTAATTCTAAAACTCATTGATTGCAGTGGTATAACATTGAAATAAAACACAAGTCTGATGATACATAAAAATGAAAAGACATATCAATATTATCCATGAAGATGGAATCCTGAAAAAATCAGTTAATTAATCCAATAATATATAAAAGATAGTTTCCAAAAATTAGTTAGCTTTGTCTCAAGAAAGCAAATTTACCTTAATATTAAAAAGAAATTACTCAATGAAATAACTATGTTCACAAGTTAAAGTATGACCATCCCAGTACTTACATCAAAATTTCTTGGTAAAATCCAAAATGCATTCAAAAGTAAAACAACTTGTAGAAAAGTAAGGATAAGCATTATACTGCTTAACCTAGTAAAAGTAATTATTACCCTTGGTCCATAATCATACTGTATAATGGTTAAACCCTGTGAACTTACTCTTTCTGAACAGGAAGGAAACAGGGTAATTTTTCATCATCTTTGTACCAGAGGAGATGATCCACAAAACAGGGCAAGAAAAGGACTAGTATAAGTTTGGGAAAGGAAGAAACATATTTCCCCCACTAGATGTCATTATTTTATGTATATAAAGTCCAAAGAACCTAGGGTTAAAAAAAATAGAAGTAAGAGAGCTTCACAAGTGGATAAAAATATCACTATATAATAAGCAGTAAATTTATTGACGTCAGAAACAAACTGTTTCTATAGGATAAACTTTAAGGTTGAGATACTCTCTAAATAGCATAGAAATATCAAGCAACTATAAATACAAAGACAAAAGACATGAGAGCACTAAGAGAAAAAGTATATGACTCTGTTAAGAAATATTAAAGTCCTAAATAAATGTTAAGATCCCTTATATTCAAAGACTCAAAGCTGTAATATGTTAGTGATGACAAGTTTTCAGAAATAATACACGAATATTACAGAATCCAAACTATTTCTGAAAAATGATAATTCCAACTATAGAGTGATGCACAATGTCAAGAATAGTAAAAGAAATTTGTATGAAGAAGAATGTGTAAATAGTTGTTCTAGGAGATATCAAAATAAATCATTATAAAGCTAAATCATTAAATACAATGATTTTGGTCCAGGATGTCCCTGTAAAACAAGTAGAATTCCTGGAAATCAATCTACACACTTTCCAGTCCTGATATATGATGGAGGAAGTAAAGTGGGAAAAGAGTCTTTCACAAAAACGATGTTCTTTTCTACAAATGACCTTAGATATTTCTGATATAATGTGATTATTTTATCAGAAAATGCATTTAATATCATTTTATGCAAACAAATCTATTAAATATTTTAGAATTAATATAGAGAATATCTTCAAGAGTTTAGCCGGATACATTTTTCTCAAATGTTTTTTTAAAAAAGAAATACAAATAAAAATATTTTTTAAATTTGACCATGTTACAATTAATATAAAATGAATGTAATAACCAGTCCTATGTGGGAGGAAAGCCTGGCGTGCTGCAGTCCATGGGGTCGCAAAGAGTCAGACATGACTTAGCAACTGAACAACAACAACAATGGAGGAGGAAGATATCTGCCACAACATAACTGCAAATTCTGGTATGCAGATGTACTAGGATAAGCAAAATTTAGTTAGGATAAAAGATAATAGAATTAAGTATAAACCAAAGGACAAGGGAAAGAGAAACAAAAGGACAACAAATACTCTTCTGAAAATAGATGATGCTGGAGAAGATCATAGAAACAGCAGAAATACTGTAATTAGTAGCAGAAAGAAAAAAAAGTGATATACATTGCAGAAGTAGATAAAAGGAAGAATGAAGAAAATGACTTGAAATATTAATTGATAGGAAAAATCATTGGATATATGCTTAAAAAAAACTCTAAAAAATGAACGCATGCAAGTTGAAGAGAAAATGCCACCAAGCAAAGAGACAAGGAATAAAAATAGAATAGGGGTTAAGACACACTCTTAAAGTATAAAGGACAAAGAAAAAAATAATAAAAGAAAATGGGCAAAAAAGGTTACCCAATCAATAGATGACATATTTTGATCTATAATCAAGTACACATGGTTATCTTAATTACATAGAAAAGTGTTTTTTTTATGAACAAAAATTAAAGAAGAGAAATGGAAATGACCAAAGAAGCCAAAGAAGAAATTTTAAGAGAAAAGAATAATTCAGGAAAAGGGGAATTACTAATAGAATAGAAAATGAAGATAAACTGAAGAAATTTTAAAAGTTGATGTAGTAAAACCACAATGTAATCATACCATAAAATTTTTTTTATAAAACCAATACAAAGAAGAAATTGAAATGGGGGGATGACACGACTGAGCAACTGAACTGAACTGAAGAGATGGGAGCATGAGTTTAGATTTGGAAAGAGGAGAACAGAATGAGGAGGAGAGATTCTAGAGAAGTCTGAGTATCTCCTTGCAGCCCTGAGACCCCAATCACACCAGGATCCTTACCAAAGCTGGTCTCAGTGGCCTGGTGCAGGCAGGTTAACTCACACGCGCTGTGCTGAAAAGCAATGACAGGCAGCCAGAGTTATGGGGAAGGGGCTGTGTGATTTCATCTCCCACTGGGCACTAACCTGTTTGTTATCCAAAGTGGAAATGGCCGCATGTACAGGGACTCAGTCTGGCATGTCCAGGGGAGCCTAAATTGCCCTCTCTGATGCCATGTGTCTCCTGTTAATTATTCATCATTTTCAAGTGTGCAATTACCTTCTGAGGTAATAGATTGCTCCTGAGTTGGACTAAGATTGGCAATTATTCCTCAGGGTTCTAGAACTATGCCAGGAAGATAATCATAAGTTGATTCTCTCAGCTGGCAAAAATTATGTCAATATTCAGTGTTACCCTGGTTACCATGTATCATCCTTGAGGCTGGCATGGTGACTGTCAGAGCTGAATTTCAGGTTTCTGAAATTTCCATGTAAAGCAAATGTATTGCTTTATCTTGTTCAATGACCAAACTAATTTTTATTTGAATTTGCAGTATAAAACAGTGATATAATTTATGCAGTTTCAAACCCATGAAAAATTTCCATTTTAAAATGTAATCCTTTTATTTTTAAATAAATGTATTCACAGGAAGTTGTAAAAATAGTCCAGAGAAGTCCCACTAACCTTTCCCAAAGTTGCATGTTTCATAATCATAATATGAAATTTCTTATTGGTGTAATATGTATGTATAGTCATATCATTTTGTCACCTGTGTAGATTCGTGTAACCATCATCTCCATCAAGATGCAAAGCTGGGGGTTCGGTGGTTAAGACTTGGCCTTTCAGAAGATGGTGGAGGAGTAGGATGGGGAGACCACTTTCTCCCCCACAAATTCATCAAAGGAACATTTGAACACTGAGCAAATTCCACAAAACAACTTCTGAATACGGGCAGAGGACACCAGGCACCCAGAAAAACAGCCCATTGTCTTTGAAAGGAGGTAGGAAAAAATATAAAAGATAAAAAAGAGATACAAAAGAGGTAGGGACAAAGATCCACCCCGGAAAGGGAGTGTTGTTGTTTTTTTTTAAGTGTGTGATGTTTATTAATTCATTTATTTTTATTTCTTTCGGAAAGGGAGTCTTAAAAAAGAGAGAAGTTTCCAAACACCAGGAATCACTCCCACTGGCGGGTCTGCGGCAAGCCTTGGAACCTCAGAGCACAACATAACTGGGAGGAACAATAAATAAATAATGAAAACCCACAAATTACGTGCCTAACAGCAACTCCCAGCGGAGAAGCTGTGCAGGCGCTCGCATCCGCCTCTAGCAAGCGGGGTCTGGACAGGGAGGCACGGGCTGCATTGCTTAGGGTAAGGACCGGGCCCGAATCCCCCGAGGACAATCTGAGGGAACTAACTTGAGATAGCAACCCAGACTGTGGGATAGTTATCCCCGCGAAAAGCCCTAACCTAAGACACCACCAGGCCCGCTCACAGAACAAAGGACTGAACAGAGCTAGCTGGCTTCGGACCAGCCCATCCCCCTTCAAAGACAGGCAGGAATGGGCAGCCAGAGCCGGAAGGGGGCAATCGCGGCCCCAGAGAGGCATCCTATACCAAACTGTAAGCAGGCTTCCTTGCTAACCAAGGCTTCTTGGGATTCTGGATGGTCGACATCAGCCGGGAGGGTCTCAGCCAGAGATCAGCTCCCCAGAAGAGACACATGGCACACCTGAGAAGGCGCGCCCATTGTACACCCAGAAAACCAAGTGGCTGGGACGCGGGAGGCAATAAGCCACAGCCCCCAACTGCGGGCGACTACACTCACCAAGCACCTGGTCATCTGAGCTGCTCGGACCTGGGAAGGGCACAAAACACAGGCCCAACCAAGTCTGCACCTTTGCGGAGGACTGAGCACCTGAACCTGAGCGGCTTAGACCTGGGAAGTACATGCAACACCTCAGACAGTTTCCAGCAGAGCAACCTAGAGCCTGAGCAGTGGAGTCTGGGAAAGCACACACGCCATGCCAGGGGGCCAAACCAGCGTGGCTGACACACTGCGAGCACTCCCCACATACGCCAGTGATATTCGTTGCAGCGTTCCTCCCTACCCATAGCACGACTGAACAAGTAAGCCTAAAAAAGCGACCACAACCACCACCTTGTGTCAGGGAAGAAATTAGACACTGAAGAGACCAGCAAACAGAAGAAGCTAAAATAAACAGAGGGGAGGCAGTCCTAAAAATGGCGGAGGAATAGGACAGGGAGACCACTTTCTCCCCCACAAATTCATCAAGAGAACATGTAAACGCTGAGTAAATTCCACAAAACAACTTCTGAATGCTGGCAGAGGACATCAGGCACCCAGAAAAGCAGCCCATTGTCTTCGAAAGGAGGTAGGAAAAAATATAAAAGGCAAAAGAAGAGACAAAAGAGGTAGGGATGGAGCTCCGTCCCGGGAAGGGAGTCTTAAAAAGAGAGACGTTTCCAAACACCAGGAAACACTCTCACTGCCGAGTCTGTGGCAAGCCTTGGAAGCACAGAGGGCAACATAACAGGGAGGAAAAACAAATAAATAATTAAAACCCACGGATTACAAGCCCAACAGTAACTCCCCCAGCAGAGAAGCAGCGCAGACACCTGCACCCGCCACTAGCAAGCGGGGGCTGGGCAGGGAGGCTCGGGCTGCGTTGCTTAGAGTTAGGATCATCGGGCCTAAATGCCCCGAGGGCAATCTGAGGGAACTAACTTGGCCTAGCAAACCAGACTGGGATAGCTACCATGCGAAAAGCCAGCCCTGACCTAAGACACTGCCAGGCCGGCTCACAGAACAAAGGACTGAACAGACATAGCCGGCTGCAGACCATCCCCCTCCGGTGACAGGCAGCCGGAAGGGGGCAATTGCAGCCCCAGAGAGACAATATCTACCAAACTGCAAGCAGGCTTCTTTGCTAACTAAGATTTCTTGGGGTCCTGGACAGTCAACATCCGCCTGAGAAGGTGTGTCAGTTGTACCCCCAGAAAACCAAGCAGCAGGGACGGGGAAGGGGATAAGTCTCAGCAGCCAAGCTCGCCAAACACCTCATCACCTAAGCTGCTCGGATCTGGGAAGGGCACAAAACACAGGCCCAACTGAGTCTGCGCCTCTGAGGACTACCTGAGTGCCTGAACCTGAGCGGCTTAGACCTGGGAGGTGCAGGCAGCCCAGGGCCGGCCTCGGACGGTTCCCTGCGGAGCAACCTAGAGCCTGAGCAGTGTGGGCAGGGAGGGCACACGCGCCGTGAGCAGGGGCAGGCCCAGTGTGGCTGAGACACTGCGAGCATGCACCAGTGTTATTTGTTTGCAGCATCCCTTCCTCCCCACAGCACAACTGAATAAGTGAGCCTAAAAAAGTGTCCACAACTGCCTCCCTTGTGTTAGGGTGGAAATCAGACACTGAAGAGACCAGCAAACAAAAGAAGCTAAACCAGAGGGAACCTCCTTGGAACTGACAGGTGCAATAGATTAAAACCCTGTAGTTAGTACTGACTATGTAGGAAGGGGCCTATAGATCTGGAGAATTATAAGCCAGACCAAGGAACTATCCGAAAATGAACTGACCCCACACTGCCCACAACCCCACCAGAGAAAGTCCTAGGTATATTTTTACTATTTTTATGATCATTTTTCTTTTTTAATTTTTAAGTCCTCTATTACGCCTTTAATTTTCATTTTATAACCTACTATTACTTTGCAAAAAAAAAAAGACCCTGTTTTTTAAAGCAAACTTCATATATACATATTTTTTAAAATAATTTTTGTGACTTTGTTTTTCTTTTTTTTTTTCTTCTTTTCTTAAATATTGTATTTTTGAAAATCCAACCTCTACTCTGGATTTTTAATCTTTGCTTTTTGGTATTTGTTATAAATTTTGTACCTTTAAGAACCCAATCTTCAGTACCCATTTTTACTTGGAACCGAGATTACTGGCTTCACTGCTCTCTCCCTCTTTGGACTCTCATTTTTCTCCACCAAGTTGCCTCTGTCTCCTCACTCCCCCTTCTCTTCTCTACCCACTCTGTGAATCTCTGTGTGTTCCAGACGGTGGAGAACACTTAGGGAACTGATTATTGGCTGATCTGTCTCTTTCCTTTTGACTCCCCCCTTTATCCTCCTGGCCACCTCTGTCTACTTCCTCCCTCTCCTCTTCCCTGTGTAACTCCATGAACATCTCTGAGTGGTCCAGACTGTGGAGCACACATAAGGAAGTGATTACTGGCCAGCTTGCTCTCTCCTCTTTTGATTCCACCTCATCTCATTTGGGTCACCGCTAACTCCCTCCTCCCTCTTCTCTTCTCCATGTAACTCTGTGAACCTCTCTGGGTATCCCTCAATGTGGAGAAACTTTTCATCTTGAACCTAGATGTTTTATCAACAGTGCTATATAGAAGGAAAAGTCTTGAGACTACTGTAAAAATAAGACTGAAAACCAGAAGCAGGAGGCTTAAGTCCAAATCCTGAGAACACCAGAGAACTCCTGACTCCAGGGAACATTAATCAACAGGAGCTCATCAAACGCCTCCATACCTACACTGAAACCAAGCACTACCAAAGGGCCAACAAGTTCCAGAGCAAGACATACCACACAAATTCTCCAGCAACACAGGAACACACCCCTGAGCTTCAATATACAGGTTGCCCAAAGTTACTCCAAAACCATTGACATCTCATAACTCATTACTGGACACTTCATTTGCACTCCAGAGAGAAGAAATCCAGCTCCACCCACCAGAACACCGACACAAACTTTCCTAACCAAGAAGTCTTGACAAGCCACTGATACAACCCTATCCACAGTAAGGAAACTCCACAATAAAGACAACTCCACAAACTGCCAGAATACAGAAAGGCCACCCCAAACTCAGCAATATAAACAAGATGAAGAGACAGAGGACTACCCAGCAGCTAAAGGAACAGGATAAATGTCCACCAAACCAAACAAAAGAGGAAGAGATAGGGAATCTACCTGATAAAGAATTCCAAATAATGAATGTGAAAATGATCCAAAATCTTGAAAACAAAATGGAATCACAGATAAATAGCCTGGAGACAAGGATTGAGAAGATGCAAGAAAGGTTTAACAAGGACCTAGAAGAAATTTAAAAAGAGTCAATATATAATGAATAATGTGATCAAAATATAATGAATATAATCAATATAATCAATATATAATGAATAATGAAATCAAAAACACTCTGGAGGCACAAATAGTAGAATAATGGAGGCAGAAGATACACTTAGTGAAGTAGAAGATATAATGTTAGAAATTAAATGAATCAGAGAGGAAAAAAAGAAAAACGAATTTAAAAAAACGAGGACAATCTCAGAGACCTCTAGCACAATGTTAAATGCCCCAACATTCAAATCATAGGAGTCCCAGAAGAAGAAGACAAAAGAAAGACCATGAGAAAATACTTGAGGAGATAATAGTAGAAAACTTCCCTAAAATGGAGAAGGAAATAATCACCCAAGTCCAAGAAACCCAGAAAGTCCCAAACAGGATAAACCCAAGGCAAAACATCCCAAGACACATATTAATCAAATTAACAAAGATCAAACACAAAAGCAGCAAGAGAAAAACAACAAATAACACACAAGGGGATTCCCATAAAGATAACAGCTGATCTTTCAATAGAAACTCTTCAGGCCAGGAGGGAATGGCAGGACATACTTAAAGTGATGAAAGAAAATAACCTACATCCCAGATTACTGTACCCAGCAAAGATCTCATTCAAATATGGAGGAGAAATCAAAAGCTTTACAGACAAGCAAAAGCTGAGAGAATTCAGCACCACCAAACCAGCTCTCCAACAAATGTTAAAGGATCTTCTCTAGACAGGAAACACAAAAAGGGTGTATAAACTCGAACCCAAAACAATAAAGTAAATGGCAACAGGATCATACTTATCAATAATTACCTTAAACGTAAATGGGTTGAATGCCCCAACCAAAAGACAAAGACTGGCTGAATGGATACAAAAACAAGACCCCTATATATGTTGTCTACAAGAGACCCACCTCAAAACAAGGGACACATACAGACTGAAAGTGAAGGGCTGGAAAAAGATATTCCATGCAAATAGAGACCAAAAGAAAGCAGGAGTAGCTATACTCATATCCGATAAAATAGACTTTAAAACAAAGGCTATGAAAAGAGACAAAGAAGCCCACTACATAATGATCAAAGGATCAATCCAAGAAGAAGATATAACAATTATAAATATATATACACCCAACATAGGAGCACCGTAATATGTAAGACAAATGCTGACAAGTATGAAAGGGGAAATTAACAATAACACAATAATAGTGGGAGAGTTTAATACCCCACCCACATCTATGGATAGATCAACTAAACAGAAAATTAACAAGGAAACACAAATTTTAAAAGATGCAATAGACCAGTTAGACCTAATTGATATCTATAAGACATTTCACCCCGAAACAATGAATTTCACCTTTTCTCAAGTGCACACGGAACCTTCTCCAGGATAGATCACATCCTGGGCCATAAATGTAGCCTTGGTAAATCCAAAAAAAAATTGAAATTATTCCAAGCATCTTTTCTGACCACAATGCAGTAAGATTAGATCTCAATTATGGAGAAAAACTATTAAAAATTCCAACTTATGGAGACTGAACAACATGCTGCTGAATAACCAACAAATCACAGAATAAATCAAAAAAGAAATCAAAATATGCATAGAAATGAATGAAAATGAAAACACAACAACCCAAAACCTGTGGGACACTGTAAAAGCAGTGCTAAGGGGAAGGTTCATAGCAATACAGGCATACCTAAAGAAACAAGAAAAAACTCAAATAAATAACCTAACTCTACACCTAAACCAACTGGAAAAGGAAGAAATGAAGAGCCACAGGGTTAGTAGAAGGAAAGATATCTTAAAAATTAGGACAGAAATAAATGCAAAAGAAACAAAAGAGACCATAGCAAAAATCAAAAAAGCCAAAAGCTGGTTCTTTGAGAGGATAAATAAGACAAACCATTAGCCAGACTCATCAAGAAACAAGGGAAGAATAATCAAATCAACAAAATTAGAAATGTAAATGGAGAGATCACAACAGACAACACAGAAATACAAAGGATCATAAGAGAATACTATCAGCAATTATATGCCAATAAAAGGGACAACTTGAAAGAAATGGACAATTTCTTAGAAAAGTGCAACTTTCCAAAACTGAACCAAGAAGAAATAGAAAATCTTAACAGACCCATCACAAGCACGGAAATTGAAACTGTAATCAGAAATCTTCCAACAAAAAAAGCCCAGGACCAGACACCTTCACAGCTGAATTCTACCAAAAATTTAGAGAAGAGCTAACACCTATCCTACTCAAACTCTTCCAGAAAATTGAAGAGGAAGGTAAACTTCCAAACTCATTCTATAAGGCCACCATCACCCTAATACCTAAACCTGACAAAGATTCCACAGAAAAAGAAAACTACAAGCCAATATCACTGATGAACAAAAATGCAAAAATCCTCAACAAAATTCTAGCAATCAGAATCCAACAACATATTAAAGATCATACATCATGACCAAGTGGGCTTTATCCCAGGAATGCAAGGATTCTTCAATATCTGCAAATTAATAAACGTAATACATCACATTAACAAATTGAAAGATAAAAACCATATGATTATCTCAATAGATGCAGAGAAAGCCTTTGACAAAATTCAACATCCATTTATGATAAAAACCCTCCAGAAAGCAGGAACAGAAGGATCATCTCTCAACATAATAAAAGCTATATATGACAAACCCACAGCAAACATTATCCCCAATGTTAAAAAACGGAAAGCATTTCCCCTAAAGTCAGGAAAAAGACACGGGTGCCCACTCTCATCACTAATATTCAACATAGTTTTGGAAGTTTTGGCCAGAGCAATCAGAGCAGAAAAAGAAATAAAAGGAATCCAGACTGGAAAAGAAGAGGTAAAACACTCACTGTTGCAGATGACATGATCCTCTACATAGAAAACCCTAAAGACTCCACCAGAAAATTACTAGAGCTAATCAATGAATATAGTAAAGTTGCAGGATATAAAATCAACACACAGAAATCCCTTGCATTCCTATACACTAATAATGAGAAAATAGAAAGAGAAATTAAGGAAACAATTCCATTCACCATTGCAATGAAAAGAATAAAATACTTAGGAATATATCTACCTAAAGAAACAAAAGACCTATATATATAAAACTATAAAACACTGGTGAAAGAAATCAAAGAGGACATAAATAGATGGAGAAATATACCGTGTCCATGGATCAGAAAAATCAATATAGTGTAAATGAGTATACTACCCAAAGTAATCTATAGATTCAATGCAGTCCCTATCAAGCTACCAACAGTATTTTTCACAGAAATAGAACAAATAATTTCACAATGTGTATGGAAATACAGAAAACCTTGAATATTTAAAGCAATCTTGAGGAAGAAGAATAGACCTGGAGGAATCAACCTGCCTGACTTCAGGCTCTACTACAAAGCCACAGTCAAGACAGTATGATACTGGCACAAAGACAGAAATACAGACCAATGGAAAAAACTAGAAAGTCCAGAAATAAATCCACACACCTATGGACACCTTATCTTTGACAAAGGGGGCAAGAATATACAACGGAGAATATACAGTATACAAGCTATTTCAAATCCTGAAAGATGATGCTGTGAAAGTGCTGCACTCAATATGCCAGCAAATTTGGAAAGCTCAGCAGTGGCCACAGGACTGGAAAACGTCAGTTTTCATTCCAATCCCTAAGAAAGGCAATGCCAAAGAATGCTCAAACTACTGCACAATTGCACTCATCTCACATACTAGTAAAGTAATGCTCAAAATTCTCCAAGCCAGGCTTCAGCAATACGTGAACCATGAACTTGCAGATGGTCAAGCTGGTTTTAAAAAAGGCAAAGGAACCAGAGATCAAATTGCCAACATCCGCTGGATCATGGAAAAAGCAAGAGAGTTCAAAAAAACATCTATTTCTGCTTTATTGACTATGCCAAAGCATCTGACTGCATGGATCACAATAAACTGTGGAAAATTCTGAGAGAGATGGAAATACCAGACCACCTGACCTGCCTCTTGAGAAATCTGTATGTAGGTCAGGAAGCAACAGTTAGAACTGGACATGGAACAACAGACTGGTTCCAAACAGGAAAAGGAGTACATCAAGGCTGTATATTGTCATCCTGCTTATTGAACTTACATGCAGAGTACATGATGAGAAACGGGCTGGAAGAAGCACAAGCTGGAATCAAGATTGCCAGGAGAAATATACATAACTTCAGATATGCAGATGACACCACGCTTATGGCAGAAAATGAAGAGGACTAAAAAGCCTCTTGATGAAAGTGAAAGAGGAGAGTGAAAAAGTTGGCTTAAAGCTCAAAATTCGGAAAACTAAGATCATGGCATCTGGTCCCATCCCTTCATGGGAAATAGATGGAAAAACAGTGGAAACAGTGTCAGATTTTATTTGGGGGGGCTCCAAATTCACTGCAGATGGTGATTGCAGCCATGAAACTAAAAGATGCTTACTCCTTGGAAGGAAAAGTTATGACCAACCTAGATGGCATATTAAAAAGCAGAGACATTACTTTGCCAACAAAGGTCCATCTAGTCAAGGCTACGGTTTTCCAGTGGTCATATATGGATGTGACAGTTGAACTGTGAAGAAAGCTGAGTGCTGAAGAATTGATGCTTTTGAACTGTGGTGTTGGAGAAGACTCTTGAGAGTCCCTTGGACTGCAAGGAGATCCAACCAGTCCATTCTAAAGGAGATCAGCCCTGGGATTTCTTTGGAAGGAATGATGTTAAAGCTGAAACTCCAGTACTTTGGCCACCTCATGAGAAGAGTTGACTCATTGGATAAGACTCTGATGCTGGGAGGGATTGGGGACAGGAAGAGAAGGGGACGACAGAGGATGAGATGGCTGGATGGCATCACTGACTCGATGGACGTGAGTCTGAGTGAACTCCGGGAGATGGTGATGGACGGGAGGCCTGCTGCGATTCATGGGGTCGCAAAGAGTCAGACACGATTGAGCAACTGAACTGAACTGAACACCTTTGCTCTATGAGAATGTAACTCTGTTTAGTACTTTTTGGGGCTAACACAGATTAGAGGTATAAAAAAAAATAAATAAACACTTCAAGGGAAAACAAGTTTTCTGGTTGATCAACCTTTATCAAAAAAGGGTTATAAAATGTCAACAGGCCTCCAAGGCCAGCAGATAATATACACAACATAAGACCCTTGATTATGGAAAAGGTATGCAAAAAAACTCCTGGTTTTGATAAGGGCAAAACTGCTGGAATGTTTGAGCTGACTCTACATGACTTTACATCTTTCATTTTCCTCTATGTACAAGTCAATGTATAAAAGCCCCTTTAAAAAATAAAGTTAGTGCGGGGGGTGCTCCGCAGAAAGAGAGAGGCAGTGGAACTTACCTCAGCAAAGCTGAGGGGTCCCGAGGAGAGGTGAGCCTGCTGTCCACCAACCCAGCCCCTCGGCGAGCGAGAGACAATCAGACGCGACAGGGGTTCCGTCTAAGCAGTTCCGCTTTATTGCCACGAACTCTTGGTTTATATAGGCAAGCAAGGGGGTTTTGCAAGGGTTGGACCAATCACGTTAAAGGTCAAATTTTAATATACCATAGTTGCACCAATCACGGTAAAGGTCAAGTCGCCATGCGCTTCATTGTAACAAGAGTCTATGGTGATCACAAGCTGTCCACGTGCATGAAAATCAAGAGAGCCAATCAAAAGTTTTAACAAACAACTTAGGCCACACCCTCATCTCTTCCGCCAGGCACCATCTTAGCTCTAAACCGCAAAGCTAGCCCTTCTTTTTTCAAGGTTTCCAATTTAGGGCCCCACATCTCCCCCTTTTTTATTTTATTTAAGCCCTCGAGACATTTGTATTGATGTTCTGTAGAGCAAGGCATAAAGCTGTAGGCGGCCAGCCTTCAGCCTTGCCAGCCCCTCTCGTGGCTGTGCCTGTCTTAGGTTGCCCTCCTCTGATGGTCTTACCCGTCATTGGCTATCCAGCCACCTCTTGGGGGCTAGGCAGAATCTCTCTAGATGATAGGCATCTAGAACTCTTTTTATTTATCTGTCTCAGTTAACCTCTTGAAGGACTAAATTAATCCAGGGGTTTTGTGGGTGCCCAATGTGGGGCTCCTTTTCCATGACCTGGGCAAGCATAACTATTTTTTGCTGTAAGCACCTATTGCGGGCTGTGAGATTTTTTTTTACCTGTTAACATTACAACAAGCAGAACAAAAACAAGCAAATAGAAGGCATTTTTAAACCAGGTGTACCCAGTCCCATTGATCTGTTGCTCCGTTTTTCACCTGTTAGAGTCTCATTTAACACTGGAAAAGCTGTCAGACAAAAGCTGGGGTATCTCACATCGAAGTCTATGCACGCTAAGACACTCAACATCTTGATCGCTCTGGCGTGGAGGTCAAGCTGTTGTTGGTGTCCCGTTATGGCAAATCTCAGGTGTTCGAGCTGGTTTGAAATCCTCGAGCAGAGGCAGTGGATATGTTGTTTATAACCTTGATGGTCTGAGCTTGTTGAACTCGATGGATGCTGACACTGTTGTACCCTCATGGTTGATGGCCTGGTATGTCAATGATGGTCAGCAAGGAGAGGATAGGTAATCCAACGATCACCAGGAGCAGTGTCCACCAGGGTCGCCGCATCGATGATCTGAAAGGGAAGAAAAGATCGCCTCAAGAACTTTTTGTTCTTGGCTCAATATGTGAGTGTCTCTTTAATCTGTGTCAGATTTTGAAATTTGACCTCTTTCTTGTGGTGTAAATTTAAGATTCCTTGCTGGCACCCATATAGGGCTGGGGTCCCCAACGGGGAATATGCATCCAAATCCTCTTCCCATTGTAAGGAGTGGATCTGACCCCTTCCACTGGCCAGTGATGGGGTCTTTCCATCTCACTTGTATTTCAGGTTTTATTTCTTTGTTAGACCAATGTTTTTGAAAACATGGTATCGGTTCATTTTTTGAAAAATTTAAAATGTTTAAAGAGTGCCATTCCAAGTTGCTGGTGAGGGCTTATTCCCCCTTTTTGTTTTTGTAATTGAGCCTTTAAATTTTGATGGTGGTGCTCAATTATGCCTTGTCCCTGGGGGTTATGTGGGATTCCGGGGTTATGACGAATGTGCCATTGTTGGAAGAATTTCTGTAACCTCTGGCTGATGAAGCAAGGACCATTATCTGTCTTTATTTGATGGGGAAGGCCCAACGTCGCAAAACATTGTAACAAATGGCTTTGAGCATGTTTTGCTTTTTCTCCTGTGTGGGCAGTAGCCCAGCAGGCCTGAGAGTAAGTGTCAATAGACACAAACATACTTAAGTTTTCCAAAAGGAGAATAATGGGTCACATCAATTTGCCATAGCACATTGGGTTTTAGCTCTCAAGGGTTTACTCCTGGGGGCTGTAAAGGCAGTACTTGTAAATAAGGAAGACAGGATTTACAAGTATGTATAATTTTCTTTAATTCTCTAATAGGGATCTGTGGAAACCTCTCCAATTTATATGAGTAAGATCGTGAAGATCATAGGCATCTTGTAAGTTATAAGCTTGGATTGTAAGGGAGGCCGCTCTATCAGCCAGGGAATTTCCCATTGAAAGCAATCCAGGTAAATTTTGATGACCCCTAAGATGGTGTACATAAACGGGGTTAACCTGTTCAAGTAGCGGGTCTGATGGCTCTGTGTCCCCACGTCTTTGGTGGCTACAATCCATTGCTCCATAGAGTGGTCTTTCTGTCCTGCACAAGCCAACTTATGGTCTGAGTTCATCCCTTCCCAGACTAATAGCCTAACAAATTGATCTCTCAGGAGCCGCGGAAGGAATTTCCTCTGTATACTCTTTTCCACCCAATCTATGAAGGTGGAGAGGTCTTCATTATTTTTTTGCATGATGCCCAATATAGGGGGCTCACTGGGGCCCTCCGCAAGCTTTTTCCAGGCAGCCAGGCATATGGACCACACCTGATCTGTATAAGGAGCAGGAATGGTGGCCTGTTGAGGTCCCATACTCCATTGATCTGCCGTCCCTGACAACATCCCGAAAGTCACCGGGATAGCAGGTTTGGCAGCTTGATTTCTTTCTGCCTGACACTCTTCCTTGAGAAAGGCACATCATTTGATATAGGTGTTACTGGGGAGCACTGCCTTACATAGCATCTTCCAGTCCTGGGTCATACAAGGTTGACGAGCCAGGCCCTGGAGAATAGTTTCTGCCCATGGGGAGTTTGGGCCATCCTCTGCCACTGCCTTTTTGAGCTCTTTTAAATCATTGGCCTCCCAGGGGTACCAGGCTGCCAGCCTATTCCCCCCCGGGTTAACATTTACAGGAAAGGCTTGAGTCGGGCCGGTAAAGGGCAGCGGGAATCCCCAAGGGTCCCCGGGATAGGTTCTCCCTTTCCAAGGTGACCTCATTCTCTCTCCCACCCAAGGTGCTCCCAAAACTTCCTCAAATGGGGGAGGCAGGGAGGGGCACAGATCTCTCCCCTGGGCTTCCGGTCTCTGGGCATCAGAGGGGTCTCTATTCTCTCCCGCCCCTTTATCATCCCCAAAAGGCTCCCATGGCCCACTATTCGCTCTTGAGTCTTTATTTGCTACAGTCTCTTTTGCTATATTTTGGTCCAACATGACTCGTTCTTCGTCTAACTTTTCCCATTGTTTTTCTGATTTTGAATTGGGGGTACCCGTATCAGTGACCTGCTCCTCGCTCCATGAAAAGCAGAGCTTGAGGGCCGAAATGGTCAGACAGAACCCTAAGGGGGGCTCCTCACCGGGTTGAATCTCTCGCTGCCTAGCAAGGATTTGTACTCGATCCCAAGTGTCCCAAGAAAACAGATTGGCCAAAGCAACCCAGGGGACTAACTGTACAATGGTCCCCCAGACCTTAATGGCCTGAGCATCAGAAATCTCAAGTCCCCTGCTTATGAGCATATATCTCAGTGCCCTGAGTGCGGGCTCATCAGATTTCCTGATGTTATTTCCCATGCTGCCGAGACAGAATAGAAAGAAAAGTCACTGAGGACAACCACCAAAAATCCTACCGGGAGTGGTGGCGGCCAGAAAGTTGGGCTTGTGGTATGCTTTTGAAACTGTTTATGTGCCTATGTCGTTGCACGGAAGTTTTCTTGCTGAGGGATGGCACCCTAGAGGTTTCTAGCCTGTTCCATGACCCCCTTATCCTGTCACGGGAGTCTTCAAGTGGCAGGCTCCCTAATGGCCTTTAAGTGCCTGACCCGTGCCCACAGGGAAGATTCTAGGCCACATCCTCAGTTAAGAATGATTAAAGGAGAGTTTCACCCGGTCGGGCTCTAGTTACTGAGGCTCACTTGTTGCAGGGCCTTCAAAGTCCGCCAGAGAGTGGCCCTAGCCAGGACTTATCAATTGCCTCTACAACTGTTCTCCTGTTCACTGAAACTCTCGAAAAAGGAGTTAAAGACAGATCAGAAAAGAAGAAAAGAAAGAAAATAAGTCAGGAGAGTTTTTTGCCGCTTCCCTCAAAGCAGAGGGGGACTCACCTTGAAATCCGGATTACCTCGGGTGATACTTCTCTAAAGGGGAGCTCCACGCTGCGACCAGCCTAGGGTCCTTCATCGCTCCTCTTTCAGAGCCACACGGTGACACCACTTCCATCCGTCCCCTTCGTGCCCCACGTTGGGCGCCAGTTTCTGCGCTCCGCAGAAAGAGAGAGGCAGTGGAACTTACCTCAGCAAAGCTGAGGAGTCCCAAGGAGAGGTGAGCCTGCTGTCCGCCAACCCAGCCCCTTGGCGAGCGAGAGACAATCAGACGCGACAGGGGTTTTGTCTAAGCAGTTCCGCTTTATTGCCACAAACTCTTGGTTTACATAGGCAAGCAAGGGGGTTTTGCAAGGGTTGGACCAAACGCTTTAAAGGTCAAATTGTAATATGCCATAGTTGCACCAATCACGGTAAAGGTCAAGTCATCATGTGCTTCATTGTAACAAGAGTCTATGGTGATCACGCGCTGTCCACATGCATGGAAATCAAGAGAGCCAATCAAAAGTTTTAACAAACAACTTAGGCCGCACCCTCATCTCTTCCGCCAGGTGCCATCTTAACTCTAAACCACAAAGCTAGCCCTTCTTTTTTCAAGGTTTCCCATTTAGGGCCCCACAGTTAGAAAGTGATCTAGTTTCATTCTTTTACAAGTGGTTGACCAGTTTTCCCAGCACCACATGTTAAGGAGATTGTCTTTAATCCATTGTATATTCTTGCCTCCTTTCTTGAAGATAAGGTGTCCATAGGTGTGTGGATTAATCTCTGGGCTTTCTATTTTGTTCCATTGCTCTATGTTTCTGTCTTTGTGCCAGTACCATACTGTCTTGATGACTATGGCTTTGTAGTAGAGCCTGAAGTCAGGCAGGTTGATTCCTCCAGTTCCATTCTTCTTTCTCAAGATTGCTTTGGCTATTCGAGGCACAAGAAAAGATGCTCAACATCACTCATTATCAGAGAAATGCAAATCAAAACCACAATGAGGTACCATTTCACACCCGTCAGAATGGCTGTGATCCAAAAGTCTACAAGCAATAAATGCTGGAGAAGGTGTGGAGAAAAGGGAACCCTCTTACACTGTTGGTGGGAATGCAAACTAGTACAGCTATTATGGAGAACAGTGTGGAGATTCCTTAAAAAATGGCAAATAGAACTGCCTTATGACCCAGCAATCCCACTGCTGGGCATACAACTCAAGGAAACCAGAATTGAAAGAGACACGTGTACCCCAATGTTCATCGCAGCACTGTTTATAATAGCCAGGACCTGGAAACAACCTAGATGGCCATCAGCGATGAATGGATAAGAAAGCTGTGGTACATATACACAATGGAATATTACTCAGCCATTAAAAAGAATACATTTGAATGAGTTCTAATGAGGTGGATGAAACTGGAGCCTATTATACAGAGTGAAGTAAGCCAGAAAGAAAAACACCAATACAGTATACTAACACATATATGAGGAATTTAGAAAGATGGTAATGATAACCCTCTATGCAAGACAGCAAAAGAGACACAGATGTATACAACGGACTTTTGGACTCTGTGGGAGAGGGAGAAGGTGGGATGATTTGGGAGAATGGCATTGAAACAAGTAAACTATCATGTAAGAAACAAATCGCCAATCTATGTTCGATACAAGATACAGGATGCTTGGAGCTGGTGCACGGGGATGATGCAGAGACATGATATGGGGTGGCAGGTGGGAGGGGGGTTCAGGATTAGGAACTCATGTACACCCGTGGTGAATTCATGTCAGTGTATGGCAAAACCAATACAGTATTGTAAAGCAAAATGAAGTAAAAATAAAAATTAAAAAAATAAAAATAAAGTTACGGGCCTCACTCACCAAAACTTGGTCTCCCCGGTGATTCTTTCGCCAATGCCATTCATCCTGAGGGTATCCTTGGACTCTACTGAGGCTGGAACCCAACAGTGAATGTCAACATTCTCAGTTCAGTTCAGTTCAGTTCAGTCGCTCAGTCGTATCTGACTCTTTGCGACCACATGAATCACAGCAAACCAGGCCTCCCTGTCCATCACCATCTCCTGGAGTTCACTCAAACTCAGGTCCATTGAGTCTGTGATGCCATCCAGCCATCTCATCCTCTGTCGTCCCCTTCTCCTCCTGCCCCCAATCCCTCCCAGCATCAGAGTCTTTTCCAATGAGTCAACTCTTCACATGAGGTGGCCAAGTACTGGAGTTTCAGCTTTAGAATCATTCCTTCCAAAGAAATCCCAGGGCTGATCTCCTTCAGAATGGACTGGTTGGATCGCCTTGCAGTCCAAGGGACTCTCAAGAGTCTTCTCCAACACCACACTTCAAAAGCATCAATTCTTCGGTGCTCAGCCTTCTTCACAGTCCAACTCTCACATCCATACATGACCATTGGAAAAAGCATAGCCTTGACTAGACGGACCTTAGTTGGCAAAGTAATGTCTCTGCTTTTGAATCTAGTTGGTCATAATTTTTCTTCCAAGGAGTATGCGTCTTTTAATTTCATGGCTGCAGTCACCATCTGCAGTGATTATGGAGCCCACAAAAATAAACTCTGGGAAAAAAAAATAAATAAATAAACTCTGACACTGTTTCTACTGTTTCCCCATCTATTTCCCATGAAGTGATGGGACCGGATGCCATGATCTTCATTTTCTGAATGTGAGCTTTAAGCCAACTTTTTCGCTCTCCTCTTTCACTTTCATCAGGAGGCTTATAAGCTCCTCTTCACATTCTGCCACAAGGGTGGTGTCATCTGCATATCTGAGGTGATTGATATTTCTCCTGGCAATCTTGATTCCAGCTTGTGTTTTTTCCAGTCCAGCGTTTCTCATGATGTACTCTGCACATAAGTTCAATAAGCAGGGTGACAATATACAGCCTTGATGTACTCCTTTTCCTATTTGGAACCAGTCTGTTGTTCCATGTCCAGTTCTAACTGTTGCTTCCTGACCTGCATATAGGTTTCTCAAGAGGCAGGTTAGGTGGTCTGGTACTCCCATCTCTTGCAGAATTTTCCACAGTTTACTGTGATCCACACAGTCAAAGGCTTTGGCATAGTCAATAAAACAGAAATAGATGTTTTTTTGGAACTCTCTTGCTTTTTCCATGACCCAGCGGATGTTGGCAATTTGATCTCTGGTTCCTCTGCCTTTTCTAAAACCAGCTTGAACATCTGCAAGTTCACGGTTCACATATTGCTGAAGCCTGGCTTGGAGAATTTTAAGCATGATTTTAAGAGCATGTGATATGAGTGCAATTGTGTGGTAGTTTGAGCATTCTTTGGCATTGCCTTTCTTAGGGATTGGAATGAAAACTGACCTTTTCCAGTCCTGTGGCCACTGCTGAGTTTTCCAAATGTGCTGGCATATTGAGTGCAGCACTTTCATAGCATCATCTTTCAGGATTTGAAAGAGCTCCACTGGAATTCCATCACCTCCACTAGCTTTGTTCGTAGTGATGGTTTCTAAGGCCCACTTGACTTCACATTCCAAGATGTCTGGCTTTAGATTAGTGATCACATCATCATGATTATCTGGGTCGTGAAGATCTTTTTTGTACAGTTCTTCTGTGTATTCTTGCCGCCTCTTCTTAATATCTTCTGCTTCTGTTAGGTCCAGATCATTTCTGTCCTTTGTCAAGCCCATCTTTGCATGAAATGTTCCCTTGGTATCTCTCATTTTCTTGAAGAGATCTCTAGTCTTTCCCATTCTGTTGTTTTCCTCTAGTTTTTTGCATTGATTGCTGAAGAAGGCTTTCTTATCTCTTCTTGCTATTCTCTGAAACTCTGCATTCAGATGCTTATATCTTTCCTTTTCTCCTTTGCTTTTCACTTCTCTTCTTTTCACAGCTATTTGTAAGGCCCCCAGACAGCCAATTTGCTTTTTTGCATTTCTTTTCCATGGGGATGGTCTTGATCCCTGTCTCCTGTACAATGTCACGAACCTCATCCCATAGTTCATCAGGCACTATATCTATCAGTTCTAGGCCCTTAAATCTATTTCTCACTTCCACTGTATAACCATAAGGGATTTGATTTAGGTCATACCTGAATGGTCTAGTGGTTTTCCCTACTTTCTTCAATTTCCTTCTGAATTTGGCAATAAGGAATTCATGATCTGAGCCACAGTCAGCTCCTGGTCTTGTTTTTGCTGACTGTATAGAGCTTCTCCATCTTTGGCTGCAAAGAATATAATCAATCTGCTTTCAGTGTTGACCATCTGGTGATGTCCATGTGTAGAGTCTTCTCTTGTGTTGTTGGAAGAGGGTGTTTGCTATGACCAGTGTGTTCTCTTGGCAGAACTCTATTAGCCTTTGCCCTGCTTCATTCCACATTCCAAGGCCAAATTTGCCTGTTACTTCAGGTGTTTCTTGACTTCCTACTTTTGCATTCCAGTCCCCTAGAATGAAAAGGACATCTTTTGGGGTGTTAGTTCTAAAAGGTCTTGTAGGTCTTCATAGAACCGTTCAACTTCAGCTTCTTCAGCGTTACCAGTTGGGGCATAGACTTGGATAACTGTGGTATTGAGTGGTTTGCTTGGAGACGAACAGAGATCATTCTGTCGTTTTTGAGATTGCATCCAAGTACTGCATTTCGGACTCTTTTGTTGACCATGATGGCTACTCCATTTCTTCTGAGGGATTCCTGCCCACAGTAGTAGATATAATGGTCATCTGAGTTAAATTCACCCATTCCAGTCCATTTTAGTTCGCTGATTCCTAGAATGTCAACATTCACCCTTGCCATCTCTTATTTGACCACTTCCAAATTGCCTTGATTCACGGACCTGACATTCCGGGTTCCTATGCAATATTGCTCTTTACAGCATCGGATCTTGCTTCTATCACCAGTCACATTCACAACTGGCTAGGAATCAGCAAACTAAAATGGATTGGAATGGGTGAATTTAAATCAGATGACCATGATATCTACTGCGGACAGGAATCCCTTAGAAGAAATGGAGTATCCATCATGGTCAACAAAAGAGTCCAAAATGCAGTACTTGGATGAAATCTCAAAAACAACAGAATGATCTCTGTTCATTTCCAAGGCAAACCATTCAATATCACAGTAATCCAAGTCTATGCCCCAACCAGTAATGCTGAAGAAGCTGAAGTTGAACGGTTCTATGAAGACCTACAAGACCTTTTAGAAATAACAGCCCCAAAGGATGTCCTTTTCATTCTAGGGGACTGGAATGCAAAAGTAGGAAGTCAAGAAACACCTGAAGTAACAGGCAAATTTGGCCTTGGAATGTGGAATGAAGCAGGGCAAAGGCTAATAGAGTTCTGCCAAGAGAACACACTGGTCATAGCAAACACCCTCTTCCAACAACACAAGAGAAGACTCTACACATGGACATCACCAGATGGTCAACACTGAAAGCAGATTGATTATATTCTTTGCAGCCAAAGATGGAGAAGCTCTATACAGTCAGCAAAAACAAGACCAGGAGCTGACTGTGGCTAGATCATGAATTCCTTATTGCCAAATTCAGAAGGAAATTGAAGAAAGTAGGGAAAACCACTAGACCATTCAGGTATGACCTAAATCAAATCCCTTATGGTTATACAGTGGAAGTGAGAAATAGATTTAAGGGCCTAGAACTGATAGATATAGTGCCTGATGAACTATGGGATGAGGTTCGTGACATTGTACAGGAGACAGGGATCAAGACCATCCCCATGGAAAAGAAATGCAAAAGTGCAAAACGGCTGTCTGAGGAGGCCTTACAAATAGCTGTGAAAAGAAGAGAAGTGAAAAGCAAAGGAGAAAAGGAAAGATATAAGCATCAACAGAATGGGAAAGACTAGAGATCTCTTCAAGAAAATGAGAGATACCAAGGGAACATTTCATGCAAAGATGGGCTCTATATTGGACAGAAATGGTATGGACCTAACAGAAGCAGAAGATATTAAGAAGAGGTGCAAGAATACACAGAAGAACTGTACAAAAAAGATCTTCACGACCCAGATAATCATGATGGTGTGATCACTCACCTAGAGCCAGACATCCTGGAATGTGAAGTCAAGTGGGCCTTAGAAAGCATAACTACGAACAAAGCTAGTGGAGGTGGTGGAATTCCAGTGGAGCTCTTTCAAATCCTGAAAGATGATGCTATGAAAGTGCTGCACTCAATATGCCAGCACATTTGGAAAACTCAGCAGTGGCCACAGGACTGGAAAAGGTCAGTTTTCATTTCAATCCCTAAGAAAGGCAATGCCAAAGAATGCTCAAACTACCACACAATTGCACTCATATCACATGCTCTTAAAATCATGCTTAAAATTCTCCAAGCCAGGCTTCAGCAATATGTGAACCGTGAACTTGCAGATGTTCAAGCTGGTTTTAGAAAAGGCAGAGGAACCAGAGATCAAATTGCCAACATCCGCTGGGTCATGGAAAAAGCAAGAGAGTTCCAGAAAAACATCTATTTCTGCTTTATTGACTATGCCAAAGCCTTTGACTGTGTGGATCACAATAAACTATGGAAAATTCTGCAAGAGATGGGAATACCAGACCTCTTGACCTGCCTCTTGAGAAACCTATATGCAGGTCAGGAAGCAACAGTTAGAACTGGACATCAAACAACAGACTGGTTCCAAACAGGAAAAGGAGTACATCAAGGCTGCATATTGTCACCCTGCTTATTTAACTTTATGCAGAGTACATCATGAGAAACGTTGGGCTGGAAGAAGAACAAGCTGGAATCAAGATTGCCGGGCTATGCTTTTTCCAGTGGTCATGTATGGATGTGAGAGTTGTACTGTGAAGAAAGCTGAGCGCCATTGAATTGATGCTTTTGAACTGTGGTGTTGGAGAAGACTCTTGAGAGTCCCTTGGACTGCAAGGAGATCCATCCAGTCCATTCTGAAGGAGATCAGCCCTGGAATTTCTTTGGAGGGAATGATGCTGAAGCTGAAACTCCAATACCCCGGCCAACTGATGGGAAGAGTTGACTCACTGGAAAAGACTCTGATACTGGGAGGGATTGGGGGCAGGAGGAGAAGGGGATGACAGAGGATGAGATGGCTGGATGGCATCACTGACTCGATGGACGTGAGTCTGAGTGAACTCCGGGAGATGGTGATGGACAGGGAGGCCTGGCGTGCTACGATTCATGGGGTCGCAAAGAATCGGATACAACTGAGAAACTTAACTGAACTGAACTCTGTGTATTCTTGTCACCTCTTCTTATTATCTTCTGCTTCTATAAAGTCCATATAATTTCTGTCCCTTTTTATTGTGCCCATCTTTGCATGAAATGTTTCCTTAGTATGTCTAATTTTCTTGAGGATATCTCTAGTCTTTCCTCTATTTCTTTTCTTTTTTCACATAAGAAGCTTTTCTTATCTCTCCTTAGGTGTCTTGCCTACTTTAGTCCAGTGGTCATTCCTGGTGGCATACGGAGTTGGGCAGGCCCAAACTCTGTCCCTAGTACTTAGAAAAGTAAGGACTGTAACAGATCTCCAAGCACTGTCCTCAGGAAAGTTGTTGTTGTTGTTGTTGTTGTTGTTGTTGTTGTTGTTGTTTGAGGTGAGTAGGCTTCCCAGGTTGCCCAGTGGCAAAGAATTCACCTACCAATGCAGGAGACACAGGAGATGTGGGTTTGACCCCTGGGTCAGTAAGATCCCCTGGAGAAAGAAACGGAAACCCATTCCAGTATTCTTCCTTGGAAAATCCCATGGACCGAGAAGCTTGGAGGGTTACAGTCCAAGGGGTTGCAAGGAGTTGGCCGGGACTGAGTGACTTAACATGGGGTTTAGAGCAGTTAAGTAAACTACAGAGCTCACACAACCAGAAAGTTGGTTATATGTCATTCTTTTCATGTATGAATTTCCTAATATTTTGTTGAGATTTTTGTTCCATGTTCATCAGAGGTACTGCCTGCAATTTTCTTTTCTTGTTATGTCCTTGTCTAGTTGGGTATCAGGGTTGTGCTGGGCCCCAAAATGCCTTGGGAAATATTCCCGCCTTTATTTTCTAAAAATGATCAGCCATACACAGTGCAACTTCCAGCCCTGAAATAGTGAGCACTTTGAGGGGGAGGCAGCAGGAATTGAGATTTGGGTCTCTCAATTATTTGGGTCCCGCAATTACAACAAAGGAGCCAGAATGGGCAAATGACGGAGTTCACACGGTTCTGATGGTTGGTGCTGGTTGGTGTAGGAGGGCAAACAGCCATGCATGGACACAGGGTCAGTTTCCCCAGGCCTCCAGACTGGACACTGTGTCCTTTCTGTGTGGAAAGGAGCCAGGTAGTAAAAGTCCTACACATTCTGACTTTGTCTCCTTCAGATGACCCTCTCTCTACTCCTCAGTTCTGTTACAGGTAGGTTCTGCCTCCCTCCCACCTGGGTCAGCTTCTCAATGAGATATCCAGGCTGGATTGCAGAAATAAAACACATTAATTCTTCCAAAGAAAGTGAAAAATGGGAACAATCACAACTCAGCGTATAAGACTGGCATAACTTTGAAATAAAATTTTACAAAGACATTAATGGAAAGGGAAAATCAAAAATGAAGCTCAAGTCTGTAATCCCTAAAAAAATATTAAAAAATTAAATTTAACAACGTAAAGCAATAAAGGATACTACATTGCAATGAAATGGATTTATTCCCGAAAAGTAAATTGGTTCAGTGTCCAAAAATCAACTTAAGCAATTAACCATATCAACAGAACAAACAAATAAATCATAGCATTTCAATGCAAAAATATCACTGTAGGGACTTCCCTGGAGGTCCAGTGGTTAAGACTTCACCTTCCAGTGCAGAGAGTGGGGGTTTGATCCCTGGTCATGCGACTAAGATCCCACATGCTTCCGGGCCAAAAACCAAAACAAAACAGAAACAGTATAGTAACAAATTCAATAACAACTTTAAAAATGGTTCACAGCAAAAGAACCTTTAAAACTGACCCACATCAAAAAAATCTTTTAAAAATAAAAGAAATACCACTGTAAAAATTACACATTTATGATAAAAAGGAAAAAGACTTGGGAAACTATGAATAGCAGGAAATGTGCTTAATCTGATAGTGCATCTACATCACACAGGAACCATCACAGCTGCTGGTGAAACCTTAAATTCTTTCTCCTTGAGACTGAGAACAAGATACAAATACCTGGAATTATCTTATTGGGTTTTTATTTTTTCCTCTGTTTACAGAGTAAACAGAAAACCAGACGTATTCACTACAGTCTACCCCTGGTTCCAGAGCAGGCATGCAAGTGTGCTTTCTCTCTCGCGCACACACACACACACCACACGCTGGGGAAATCGCATCTCACCCGTCACCGGTGGATGTGGACGATCCCAAGGCATTTCCAGTATTTATACAATACGTCACTCCGAAAAACACCCAAAGAGCCTCACACACATAGACGCGTCAAGCAGAATTAAGTACAAAGGCTCCTGGGCACAGACTTAGGCACCCTTGGGGCCTTCACTTCCTGGAGCTGCACGTCTGCTTCCTGGGTCAGATCTGGACTTTCCAGGCGGCTGGACTACTGGCTGCGGGGCGCGTAGGTGGGCACGGCCGGGGATCAGTCAGCACTTCCCTCTGCCCCCCTCCATCTCCGACACCTCATCGCGTTCCAAGGGCTCCTGTCCCGAGTTTGCACCTTGGCGACCTGCTGCCCCGTAGAGCGCAGTTTCTGGACGCCACGTGGCGGGAAAAGGGAGTCAGTCTGGGGTCTGGATTCTTATTGATCCAAGGACACGCGTGGGGATGGGGCGCGCGCGCGGACAAGGACTTCTCCTGACTCCTTCCGGGGATGTCCTCGTCATAGACGCGCGGTTTCCAAATTAGCCAGGTGTCGAAGTGAGTTAGTTGCTACCTGTGGCGCGCACCTTCGTATGAGAAAGCCTGGACACAGAGCCCCCGGGGGAGCCCGCCATTTCTGCGCCTGCTTTATCTCTCGCCAGAGGCCAACCCTTGCAAGCCCGGCGGACGCCCCTCGGTCTCCAGCATCAAGGAGGGACTCCTGGAGATCCTTCCAGTCGCCCGCGGCAACTCTCCAGCCCTGGGACTGGCGAGTGCAGATCCTTCCAACGTGAGCGCGGGATGGGAGCTCGTGTCCTGCGCGGGCACAGTCTGAAGGGACGCGCCCAGACCTCCGCGCTGGCGACCCCCAGGAGTGACCAGCCGGAGCAGACAGGCTCCGGGGGGCGGACTAGCTTCCAGGCGCTGGGCGGCATCCCCGCCCCGCGCCCCTTTGTGAGGCCGCCCGCGGGCCCCATGCTGTCCACCGGGGGCCAGTACGCCGTGAAGAAGAGGGGAAAAGCCGTGCCCAAGAGGTATGTGCGTGGCAGAGGTCGGGGTGGGAGGGCAGAGAAGACCCGGAAACCTGGTTGAGGGTGTGGAGGGGGTCTTAGTCCTCCCGCCGCCCTCAACCCGGCACTCGGGAAAGATAGATCGTTTTAGAGTCCCCTCCTTACCCCTAACACTCCTGCTGGGTTCTTGACAAGCTCAAAGCCGAATTCGGCCTGGCGTCGGGCTGGTGACACTAGTTCCTGGGAATCACCGGGTTTCGGGGTTAGGCCCATGCCTCTGGGGCCCGCGCCGGGACTAAGGCAGGGTTTTCCGAGCGCACACACGTGCGGTAGGGGTCCCGGATCACAGTGCGGCTGGAAGGGACTGTCTCCAGGTTTGGGAGACCCTACCCCTTTACAGATTAGATGCCGAGGCCTGCTGGGAGAGGACACCCTACAGGGTGAGGACCCCTGCGGGTGTGCGTCTGGCCCTAACTGACCCGGAGGGGTCCCCTCCAGGCCCTGCGGGGGTGGCGGAAGGACGCTTCTGAGGACAGTGGAGGAGACGCTCCTTAGGCAGAGCCCCTGGCCAGAACTCCGAGGGTCTTTGCGTGGCGCGGAGTGCTGGGGCGGCCCCAGGGGCTGCAAGAAGCCGCGCGGTCTTCCAAGCGCTTCCCAGGCCCTGGAGACCCGGGGCGCAATATTCCCAGCGGCAGAGGCACTTCCATGTCTGAGAAATTTCCAAAAGCTCTCGAAATAGCAATTCTAGTTACATTTATTTTTTTAAATACAAAAAAAAAGAGAATGCCTTGAGAAAAGCAAGATTCAAAAGAGAAACTGTTCCATCATTCCATTTATATCGTGTCGATCCACCCAAAGCAGCCGGGAAGGGGGGCCAGGGGAGCGACTGATTGAAGGTAAGGGGTTTCCTTTGGGGGATGAAAAAGTCCTGGAACTAGACAGTGGTACTGGGGACCCAATATCGTGCGTCAACTTAATGCCACCGAATGGCGCACTTTAGAATTACTAAAATGGCAGCATTTTTGTTATGTGTATTTTACCACATACACACAAAAAGAGCTACCGCGCAGCTTCTCCGAGGGAGCGCCAGTATCCCAGAACGAAGCCTGTCAGCCATTGTCTCTCCAGGTCAGCGAACCTGTGAAGGGAAGTGAAGTCGCTCAGTCCTGTCCGACTTTTTGCGACCCCGTGGACTGTAGCCCACCAGGTTCCTCCGTCCACGGGATTCTCCAGGCAAGAATACTGGAGTAGGTTGCCATTTCCTTCTCCAAGGGAATCTTCCCTGACCCAGGGATTGAACTCAGGTCTCCTGCATTGCAGACGCTTTAACCTCTGAGCCACCGGGGAAGCCCAGATTACAGCGAACCTGTAATCACTGGTTAATCGGAAAAGGCACTTAAAATGGTGGGAGTGAGAGTGTTTCAAATAACTTACACATTTTAAGTGAACGCACCAACATATATGAACTTGCCAATCTCGTGACGCTGGTCCATTTTACTGCACAAATCCTTCCCATAATGTACTGTCTACAGTTTAAAGAGCGTACATCACAATCCAAATATGAGACAGTTTTCTCCCGTGTTTCACAGAACGCTTAATCCAACAGCAGCTGTGTTCTTCAGCCAGGCTTCCTTGACTCTTTCCAAAGTACCCAGCATTGTTTTCTTAGAAACTGTACTCTAGTTACCTTAATAATTATAAACAAGAGCTGACATGAGATGGTCTGAGGACTTTGAACAATGATTCTTGGTTAGTACACAGCTCGTTGTCTGCCATGTAAGAGTCATTTACTGAAGTAACATCCTTCTTGTTTGCAAAAACCTTACACTCTTGCTTTCAGAATGATTTCAAATGTATTACTGTACTTGATCCTCAGGCTGGATGGTAAGAAGGCTGCACCCTTACCTGCCACCTCACTTGGACCCAGCCCATCTCTGAAGTTTCTTGAAGAGTCTGGGATCCTACCTACAGACCAGGGCAGACCTTGTGGGACAGGTCACCTGGAGAGCAGACTCCAATTTGGGAGGTAGAGGGCTGAGTATTGAATCCCCTCCCCATCCTCTTGGCTGGCTAGTCTTCCCCAGAAACTGGGTCACAGCGGATGGTAGCGTTCGTGCTCCAGCCACTCTCTCTGATGGAGCCGGGATGCAGAGCCTGCCCCTGCCCTGTGTGGCTCGCTAACAGCATTGGTCAGTGTGTTCTGTCACTGTATTGTATGCAAACACGCCTGGTTTAAGTTCACATGGAAAGAATTAGGACCTTGGACTTTGAGTCAATTTCCTTGTTAAATGTGCATAAACTTTGAATAAGAGCCCTGGGGAGGTGTGCAGAGCAGAATGCAGCTCCCAATACCTGGTCCAATGCTTTGTTCAGGATGCTGGCTCAATGGGTAAAGAATCCGCCTGCAATGAGAGGAGCTGCAGGAGACAAGATTTCAATCTTGGATGGGGAAAATCCCCTGGAGGAGGAAGTGGCAACCCACTCCAGTATTCTCGCCAGGATAATTCCAGGGACAGAAGAGCCTGGAGGGCTGCAGTCCACGCGGTCACGAGTGAGCGCACATGACACAGGATGCTCCAGAGACACTGCGGCACCGTTTGTCAGTCCGGAAGTGTTGTTGACAGCGTTGAGAACTCCTCCTCCTTCTGCCCTTTAAATCTACAAAATCACCCTGGGTCTGAGCATGGAGATCCCCTCCCCCGGAGACACGTGCCCGCCCTTGATTTTAATGCAAGTCATCCCTTCAGCTTGGGGACAGGTTTCTCCAGTGATGCAGCGTGTGTCTGTGTGTGTGTGTGTGTGTGTGTGTGTGTATGTGGTTGAACATAAACCTCAGTTTAAAGCCTTACATCTTCACACAGTCAAATCCAGGTGCTCTGCACACCCAAACTTCCATACAAGGATTCACTGCTACAAGACAACCAGGCTCTCCTGACTCTGGTTTCCAAGTGGCCTGAGCTGGGGCTTGTGAGTGGCACTGTGGCAGCCAAACATTTTCTCTGTACAGTGTGGTGCAGCCACCTTCTCTGTCTAGCTACAGAACACTGTCATCACCCCAAAAGGAAACCTTGCACTCAGTAAGCCGTCATTCACCACTCCCCCTAAAAGGATCTGAGACTCCATGCTGTCCCTGGACTGCACCCTCTGCAGTCACGTCCCCATCCCTTAGAGCCCTCAGGAGGCCACACTGAGCACTTCTCACTGCAAGGCTTCACTCCCCACCAGCCAGTATCCTGGGGCTCACCTTCACCTACTCTTCTCCAGAGGGTCTTTCTTTGCCCCACCCTCTGTCAGAGTCATCTGCACTTTTCTCTTCTAAAGACATCATTTAGATTGGATTAGAGCCCACTCTAATGGCCTCGTTTTAGGTTAATTACCCACCAAATCATCCCCCAGTACAGTCACATTCTGAGGTGTTGAGGGTTAGGGCTTCAGTGTATTAATTTGGGGGAGAGGACACCATTCAGCCTATAACAACCTGCGAATCTTCCACAGAGAGCAGTGGTTTCCTAAGTGTGGTTTTCCAGAACAGCAGCACTGGATCCCCTGGGAACTCTCCAGCACCTCCCAGTGTGGAGGTGGGGCCACTCTCCCAAAGGTGACATTTGGCTCTGCCCATGGGCACAAGAGATAATCTGCTCCAGTGGCTGCTTTTCCTTTTCCACGTCAGTCATCATCTTCTGTTTTTCTTCTCCACTGAACTGGCTAGGTCCTTCAGTGCAGTGTTGAGACAGTGAGGGTGGCAGGCATTCTTGTGCTCTGGTGTCACAGGAAATGTTCTTAGTGTTTAACCACTAACTGTACTATTTGCTCTAAGTTTTTTGCACGTGCCCTTTGTAGGGTGTGGGGGGGTTCCCCTCAATTCCAACTTTGTTATAACTTTTGTATTGTGAAAGGATATCACACTTTATCAAATAGTTTCCTTCATCTTTTGAGATAATTATACTTTAACTTCTTAATATAATGAACTAACTTTAATGTAATGAACTAGTTTATGTAATGAACTACCTTAATGATTTTCTGATGTTGAACCAAATTGCATCTTGAGATAAGCTCAACCTGGTCACAAGGCATTGTTTTTTCACACATAGGTGCATTTGGTTTGTTATTTCTTATTTATTCATTTATTTTTGGCTGTGCTGGGCCTTTGTTGCTGCACAAGGGCTTTCTCTAGCTGCTGGAAGCAGAGGCTCCTCTCCAGGTGCCATGTGCGGACTCCTTACTACAGTGGCTTCTCTTACTGCAGAGCGCAGGCCTCCATAGTTTTGCACGGGCTTAGTTGCTCTGCGGCATGCGGAATCTTCTTGGACCAGGGATCAAACCCACATCCTCTGCATTGGCTTGCAGATTCTTAACCACTGCACCACTCTGCAAGTCCTGGTTTGTTACTTTTAAACTTATGATTCAATATGTCTGCTTGTGAGTGAGATTTGCCTGTACTTTTGTTTCTTGAAATGTTCATGTTAAACTTAGAAAGGAAGGTTATGCTAGTCTCATAAAAACCATTTGGGGATATTTGCCCTTTTCAATTCTCCATGTTTGTGTAAATTTGGACCTTTATTCCTTCTTATCATTTTGCCTTCGTGGGGTTCTCAAGGCAAGAATACTGAACTGGTTTGCCATTCCCTATTCCAGTGGACCACATTTTGTCAGACCTCTCCACCATGACCCACCCATCTTGGGTGGCCCCACACAGCATGGCTTAGTTTCATGGAGTTAGACAAGGTTGTGGTCCATGTGATTAGATTGACTACATTTCTGTGATTATGTTTTGTGTGTCTGCCCTCTGATGCCTCTCGCAACACCTACCATCTTACTTGGGTTTCTCTTACCTTGCACGTGGGGTATTTCTTCATGGCTGCTCCAGCAAAGTGCAGCTGCTGTTCCTTACCTTGGATGAGGGGTATCTCCTCACAGCTGCCCCTCCTGACCTTGAACTTGGAGTAGCTCCTCTAAGCCTTCCTGTGCCCATGCAGCCACTGCTCCTTGGATGTGGGGTTGCTCCTCTTACCACGTATGAAAAGGCAAAATGATAGGATACCAAAGAGGAACTCCCCAGGTCGGTAGGTGCCCAATATGCTACTGGAGATCAGTAGAGAAATAACTCCAGAAAGAATGATGGGATGGAGACAAAGCAAAAACAATACCCAGTTGTGGATGTGACTGGTGATAGAAGCAAGGTCCAATGCTGTAAAGAGCAATATTGCATAGGAACCTGGAATGTTAGGTCCATGAAACAAGGCAAATTGGAAGTATCAAACAGGAGATGGCAAGAGTGAACGTCAACATTCTAGGAATCAGCAAACTCAAACGGACTGGAATGGGTGAATTTAAATCAGATGACCATTATATCCACTACTGCAGGCAGGAATCCCTCAGAAGAAATGGAGTATCCATCATGGTCAACAAAAGAGTCCGAAATGCAGTACTTGGATGAAATCTCAAAAACGACAGAATGATCTCTGTTCATTTCCAAGGCAAACCATTCAATATCACAGTTATCCAAGTCTATGCCCCAACCAGTAATGCTGAAGAAGCTGAAGTTGAATGGTTCTATGAAGACCTACAAGACCTTTTAGAACTAACACCCCAAAAAGATGTCCTTTTCATTCTAGGGGACTGGAATGCAAAAGTAGGAAGTCAAGAAACACCTGGAGTAACAGGCAAATTTGGCCTTGGAATACAAAAATGAAGCAGGGCAAAGGCTAATAGAGTTCTGCCAAGACAATACACTGGTCATAGCAAACACCCTCTTCCAACAACACAACAGAAGACTCTACACATGGACATCACCAGATGATCAAATCAGATTGATTATATTCGTTGCAGCCAAAGATGGAGAAGCCCTATACAGTCAGCAAAAACAAGACCGGGAGCAGACTGTACCTCAGATCATGAACTCCTTATTGCCAAATTCAGACTTAAATTGAAGAAAGGAGGAAAAACCACTAGACCATTCAGATATGACCTAAACAAAATCCCTTATGATTATACAGTGGAAGTGAGAAATAGATTTAAGGGACTAGATCTGATAGAGTGCTTAATGAACTATGGACGGAGGTTAGTGACAATGTATAGGAGACAGGGATCAAGACCATCCCCATGGAAAAGAAATGAAAAAAAGCAAAAGGGCTGTCTGAGGAGGCCTTACAAATAGCTGTTAAAAGAAGAAAAGTGAAAAGCAAAGGAGAAAAGGAAGGACATAAGCATCTGAATGCAGAGTTCCAAAGAATAGCAAGAAGCGATAAGAAAGCCTTCCTCAGCGATCAATACAATGAAATAGAGGAAAACAACAGAATGGGAAAGACTAGAGCTCTCTTCAAGAAAACGAGAGATACCAAGGGAACATGTCATGCAAGGATGGGCTCAATAAAGGACAGGAATGGTATGGATCTAACAGAAGCAGAAAATATTAGGAAGAGGTGGCAAGAATACACAGAAGAACTGTACAAAAAAGATCTTCACGACCCAGATAATCACGATGGTTTGATCACTCACCTAGAGCCAACATCCAGGAATGTGAAGTCAAGTGGGCCTTAGAAACCATCACTACGAACAAAGCTAGTGGAGGTGATGGAATTCCAATAGAGTTATTTCAAATCCTGAAAGATGATGCTGTGGAAGTGCTACACTCAATATGCCAGCAAATTTGGAAAACTCAGCAGTGGCCACAGGACTGGAAAAGGTCAGTTTTCATTCCAATCCCTAAGAAAGGCAATGCCAAAGAATGCTCAAACTACCGCACAATTGCACTCATCTCACATGTTAGTAAAGTAATGCTTAAAATTCTCCAAGCCAGGCTTCAGCAATACGTGAACCATGAACTTGCAGATGTTCAAGCTGGTTTTTAAAAAGGCAAAGGAACCAGAGATCAAATTGCCAGCATCTGCTGGATCATGGAAAAAGCAAGAGAGTTCCAGAAAAACATCTATTTCTGCTTTATTGACTATGCCAAAGCATTTCACTGCGTGGATCACAATAAACTGTGGGAAATTCTGAAAGAGATGGGAATACCAGACCACCTGCCCTGCCTCTTGAGAAACCTATATGCAGGTCAGGAAGCAACAGTTAGAACTGTACATGGAACAAGAGACTGGTTCCAAATAGGAAAAGGAGTACATCAAGGCTGTATATTGTCACCCTGCTTATTGAACTTATATGCAGAGTACATCATGAGAAATGATGGGCTGGAGGAAGCACAGCTGGAATCAAGATTGCCAGGAGAAATATCAATAACCTTAGATATGCAGATGATACCACCCTTATGGCAGAAAGTGAAGAGGAACTAAAAACCTCCTGATGAAAGTGAAAGAGGAGAGCGAAAAAGTTGGCTTAAAGCTCAACATTCAGAAAACAAAGATCATGGCATCCGGTCCCATCACTTCATGGCAAATAGATGGGGAAACAGTGTCAGACTGTATTTTGCGCGGCTCCAAAATCACTGCAGTTGGTGATTGCAGCCATGAAATTAAAAGATGCTTACTCCTTGGAAGGAAAGTTATGACCAACCTAGATAGCATATTCAAAAGCAGAGACATTACTTTGCCGACTAAGGTCCATCTAGTCAAGGCTATGCTTTTTCCAGTGGTCATGTATGGATGTGAGTGTTGGACTGTGAAGAAAGGTGAGCACCATTGAATTGATGCTTTTGAACTGTGGTGTTGGAGAAGACTCTTGAGAGTCCCTTGGAATGCAAGGAGATCCAACCAGTCCCTTCTGAAGGAGATCAACCCTGGAATTTCTTTGGAGGGAATGATGCTGAAGCTGAAACTCCAATACTTTGGCCACCTCATGTGAAGAGTTGACTCATTGGAAAAGACTCTGATGCTGGGAGGGATTGGGTGCAGGAGGAGAAGGGGACGACAGAGGATGAGATGGCTGGATGGCATCACGGACTCGATGGATGTGAGTCTGAGTGAACTCCGGGAGATAGTGATGGACAGGGAAGCCTGGCATGGTGCGATTCATGGGGTCACAAAGAGTCGGACACAACTGAGCGACTGAACTGAACTGACTGATGTTGGAATTTCTAATAGTTTTTCTCCTGTAATTGAGATCTATTCTTACTGCATTGTGGTCAGAAAAGATGCTTGGAATAATTTCAGTTTTTTGGGTTTACCAAGGCTAGATTTATGGCCCAGGATGTGATCTATCCTGGAGAAGGTTCTGCGTTCACTTGAGAAAAAAGTGAAATTCATTGTTTTGGGGTGAAATGTCCTATAGATATCAATTAGGTCTAACTGGTCTATTGTATCATTTAAGGTTTGTGTTTCCTTGTTAATTTTCTGTTTAATTGATCTATCCATAGGTGTGAGTGGGGTATTAAAGTCTCCCACTATTACTGTGTTATTGTTAATTTCCCCTTTCATACTTTTAGCATTTGTCTTACATATTGTGGTGCTCCTATGTTGGGTGCATATATATTTATAATTGTTATATCTTCTTCTTGGTTTGATTCTTTGATCATTATGTAGTGTCCTTCTTTGTCTCTTTTCACAGCCTTTGTTTTAAAGTCTATTTTATCGGATATGAGTATTGCTACTCCTGCTTTCTTTCAATCTCTATTTGCATGGAATATATTTTTCCAGCCCTTCACTTTCAGTCTGTATGTGTCCCTTGTTTGAGGTGGGTCTCTTGTAGACAACATATATAGGGGTCTTGTTTTTGTATCCATTCAGCCAGTCTTTGTCTTTTGGTTGGGGCATTCAACCCATTTACATTTAAGGTGATTATTGATAAGTATGATCCCCCTACCATTTACTTTATTGTTTTGGGTTCGAGTTTATACACCCTTTTTGTGTTTCCTGTCTAGAGAAGATCCTTTAACATTTGTTGGAGAGCTGGTTTGGTGGTGCTGAATTCTCTCAGCTTTTGCTTGTCTGTAAAGCTTTTGATTTCTCTTGCATATTTGAATGAGATCTTTGCTGGGTACGGTAATCTGGGCTGTAGGTTATTTTCTTTCATCGCTTTAAGTATGTCCTGCTATTCCCTCCTGGCCTGAAAAGTTTCTATTGAAGATCAGCTGTTGTCCTTTGGGAATTCCCTTGTGTGTTATTTGTTGTTTTTCCCTTGCTGCTTTTAATATTTGTTTTTTGTGTTTCATCTTTGTTAATTTGATTAATATGTGTCTTGGGGTGTTTCGCCTTGGGTTTATCCTGTTTGGGGCTTTCTGGGTTTCTTGGACTTGGGTGATTATTTCCTTCCCCATTTTAGGGAAGTTTTGAACTATTATCTCCTCAACTATTTTCTCATGGTCTTTCTTTTTGTCTTCTTCTTCTGGGACTCCTCTATTTGAATGTTGGGACATTTAACATTGTGCCAGAGGTCTCTGAGATTGTCCTCATTTCTTTTAAGTCATTTTTCTTTTTTCCTCTGTTTCATTGAATTCTACCATTCTATCTTTTACGAATCCTATCTTCTGCCTCTGTTATTCTATTACTTGTTCCCTCCAGAGTGTTTCTGATCTCATTTATTGCATTATTCATTATATATTGACTCTTTTTTATTTCTTCTAGGTCCTTGTTAAACCTTTCTTGCATCTTCTCAATGCTTGTCTCCAGGCTATTTATCTGTGATTCCATTTTGTTTTCAAGATTTTGGATCATTTTCACATTCAGTATTTGGAATTCTATATCAGGTAGATTCCCTATCTCTTCCTCTTTTGTTTGGTTTGGTGGACATTTATCCCGTTCCTTTACTTGCTGGGTATTCCTCTGTCTCTTCATCTTGGTTATATTGCTGAGTTTGGGGTGGCCTTTCTGTATTCTGGCAGTTTGTGGAATTCTCTTTATTGTGGAGTTTCCTCACTATGGGTGGGGTTGTACAGGTGGCTTGTCAAGGTTTCCTGGTTAGGGAAGCTTGTGTCGGTGTTCTGGTGGGTGGAGCTGGACTTCTTCTCTCTGGAGTGCAGTGAAGTGTCCAGTAATGAGTTATGAGATGTCAGTGGGTTTGGAGTGACTTTGGGCAGCCTGTATATTGAAGCTCAGGGTGTGTTGCTGGAGAATTTGCATGGTATGTCTTGCTCTGGAACTTGTTGGCCCTTGGGAGGTGCTTGGTTTCAGTGTAGGTATGGAGGCGTTTGATGAGCTCCTATCGATTAATGTTCCCTGGAGTCAGGAGTTCTCTGGTGTTCTCAGGATTTGTACTTAAGCCTCCTGCTTCTGGTTTTCAGTCTTATTTTTATAGTAGCCTCAAGACTTCTCCATCTACACAGCACCATTGTTAAAACATCTAGGTTCAAGATGAAAAGTTTCTCCACATTGAGGGACACCCAGAGAGGTTCACAGAGTTACATGGAGAAGAGAAGAGGGAGGAGGGAGATAGAGGTGACCAGGATGAGATGAGGTGGAATCAAAAGAGGAGAGAGCAAGCTAGCCAGTAATCACTTCCTTATGTGTGCTCCACAGTCTGGACCACTCAGAGATGTTCATGGAGTTACACAGAGAAGAGAAAAGGGAGGAAGTAGACAGAGGTGGCCAGGAGGATAAAGGGGGGAATCAAAAGGAAAGAGACAGATCCAGCCAATAATCAGTTCCCTAAGTGTTCTCCACCATCCAGAACACACAAAGAGATTCACAGAGTTGGGTAAAGAAGAGAAGGGGGAGGGAGGAGATAGAGGCGACCTGGTGGAGAAAAAGGAGAGTCCAAAGGGGGAGAGAGCAGACAACCCAGTAATCTCGGTTCCAAGTAAAAATGGGTACTGAAGATTGGGTCCTTAAAGGTACAAGATTTATAATAAATACCAAAAAGCAAAGATTAAAAATCAAGAGTAGAGGTTGGATTTTCAAAAATACAATATTAAGGGGGAAAAAGAAACAAAGTCACAAAAATTATAAAATGTATATACATGAAGTTTGCTTTAAAAAATAGGGTCTCTGTTTTTTTGCAAAGTAATAGTAGGTTATAAAAATGAAAATTAAAGGAGTAATAGAGGACTTATAAATAAAAAAGATTTAAAAAATAAAGAATGATAGTAAAAAATAAAAATATATTAGGACTTTTCTCTGGTGGTTTGTGGGTAGTGTGGGTTCAGTTCAGTTTCGGATAGTTCCTTGATCTGGCTTATATTTCTCAAGATCTATAGGCCCCTTCCTATGTAGTCGGTACTAACTACAGGGTTTTAATCTATTGCACCTGTCAGTTCCAAGGAGGTTCCCTCTGGTTTAGCTTCTTCTGTTTGCTGGTCTCTTCAGTGTCTGATTTCCACCCTGACACAAGGGGGCATTAGTGGACACCTTTTTAGGCTCACTTGTTCAGTTATGCTATGGGGAGGAAGGGACGCGGCAAACAAATAACACTGGCGTGTGCTCGCATGCCTCAGCCACACTGGGCCTGCCCCTGCTCACGGTGCATGTGCCCTCCCTGCCCACACTGCTCAGGCTCTAGGTTGCTCCGCAGGGAACCATCCGAGGCCGGCCCTGGGCTGCCTGCACCTCCCAGGTCTAAGCCGCTCAGGTTCAGGCACTCAGGTAGTCCTCAGAGGCGCAGACTCAGTTGGGCCTGTGTTTTGTGCCCTTCCCAGGTCCGAGCAGCTTAGATGATGAGGTGTTTGGCGAGCGTGGTCGCTGAGACTTATCACCTTTCTTGTCCCTGCTGCTCAGTTTTCTGGGGGTACAACTTGGGCACCTTCTCAGGCGGATGTTGACCGTCCAGAACCCCAAGAAGTCTTAGCAACGAAGTCTGCTTACAGTTTGGTAGATAATGCCTGTCTGGGGCCGCGATTGCTCCCTTCCAGCTCTGGTTGCCTGTCACCAGAAGGGGATGGTCTGTAGCTGGCTATCTCTGCTCAGTCCTTTGTTCTGTGAGCAGGCCTGGCAGTGTCTTAGGTTAGGGCTTTTCGTGTGGTAGCTCTCCCACAGTCTGGTTTGCTAGGCCAAGTTAAGTTCCTTCAGAATGCCCTCGGGGCATTCAGGCCCAGTCCTTACTCTAAGCAATGCAGCCCGCGCCTCCCTGCCCAGCCCCCATTTGCTAGTGGCGGATGCAGGTGTTTGCGCTGCTTCTCTGCTGGGGGAGTTACTGTTGGGCACGTAATCTATGGGTTTTATTTATTTATTTTTCCTCCCTGTTATGTTGCCCTCTGTGGTTCCAAGGTTCACCACAGACTCAGCAGTGAGAGTGTTTCCTGGTGTTTGGAAACTTCTCTGTTTTTCAAGACTCCCTTCCTAGGATGGAGCTCCGTCCCTACCTCTTTTGTCTCTCTTTCTGTCTTTTATATTTTTTCCTACCTCCTTTTGTAGATAGGAATGTGCTGCTTTTCTGAGTGCCTGATGTCCTCTGCCGGCGTTCAGAAATTGTTTTGTGGAATTCACTCAGCATTCAAATGTTTTTTTGATGAATTTGTGGGGGAGAAGGTGGTCTCCCTGTCCTATTCCTCCACCACCTTAGGACCACCTCCTCTTAAGTTTTAAGCCAGCTTTTTCACTCTCCTCTTTCACTTTCATCAAGAGCCTCTTTAGTTCCTCTTTGCATTCTGCCATAAAGGTGGTGTCATCTGCATATTTGAGGTTATTGATATTTCTCCTGGCAATCTTGATTCCATCTTGTGCTTCATCCAGCCTGGCATTTTGCATGATGTACTCTGTTAAATAAGTTAAATAAGCAAGGTGACAACATACAGCCTTGACGTACTCCTTTCCCAATTTGGAGCCAGTCTGTTATTCCATGTCCAGTTCTAACTGTTGCTTCTTGACCTGCATACAGATTTCTCAGGAGGCAAGCAAGATGGTCTGGATTTCCTGTCTCCAAGAATTTTCCACAGTTTTTGTAATCCACATAGTCAAAGGATTTTCCATAGTCAATAAAGCAGAAGTAGATGTTTTTCTGGAATTCCCTTGCTTTTTCTATCATCCAATTTATGCATATTACCTTTCAAAGATCTCAGTTCTGTCTGATCAGATTGTTGTATCAGGTGTTGCTGCATACAAACTTTCCTGAGATAAAATTATTTAATACAATATCTTTATTATCAAATTGGATGGTTCAGTGGGGAGTTGCTCTGATGTCTCCAGAGTTTCTCATGAGTCTGCACACAGGCATGGATCTCTATTGTGCTTCTAAGTTTTATCCAGGATGTTGTGTGCATCCTTACTACTCTTCTGTCTTGAACCAACTAATGTCATTTCACTCCGTTTGTATATATATAGACTAATCTTCCAATTTTCAGGAGGAAATGAATTGGTTAAATGTGAATTGTTTTAATTTTATTCAACTACTGTAATATCCACATATGAAGCTCTGCTTTTTCCCAGTTAGAAGAGATATTTCCTGCCCTTGTTAGGTGTGACTCAGATATTTGTGCTCCATTATATACCCTTGCATGTGCGTTAGAATTTTAAAATTCTAATAAAATCATTAAAGTGTAATTGTGAATAACAAACTGTGCTTGCTAAAGTGCACATTGAAGAATTTTAGAAGTCATAAAAATTTAGAGTACACACTGCATGATTTCACTTATATGTAACTCAAGAAGGTTATGAAATGCTCTGTTATGCAACTGTTATAAATGCAATCCCCATAGATTCTGTTTTTTCTGAAGGCAACACAGAAAAACATAATTCTGAGAGCTGTTGTGAGAAGAAATGAAAACTGTAAAATACTTGTGTAGCCCAAATAATATATTTAAGAGTAAGATGGGTTTGTGTGTAGAGTTCAGTTCAGTTCAGTCACTCAGTCATGTCTGACTCTTTGCGACCCCATGAATCGAAGCACGCCAGGCCTCCCTGTCCATCACCATCTCCCAGAGTTCACTCAGACTCACGTCCATCGAGTCAGTGATGCCATCTAGCCATCTCATCCTCGGTCGTCCCCTTCTTCTCCTGCCCCTAATCCCTCCCAGCATCAAAGTCTTTTCCAGTGAGTCAACTCTTCTCATGAGGTGGCCAAAGTACTGGAGTTTCAGCTTTAATATCATTCCTTCCAAAGAAATCCCAGGGCTGATCGCCTTCAGAATGGACTGGTTGGACCTCCTTGCAGTCCAAGGGACTCTCAAGAGTCTTCTCCAACACCACAGTTCAAAAGCATCAATTCTTTGGCACTCAGCTTTCTTCACAGTCCAACTCTCACATCCATACATGACTACTGGAAAAACCATAGCCTTGACTAGATGGACCTTAGTCGGCAAAGTAATGTCTCTGCTTTTGAATATGCTATCTAGGTTGGTCATAACTTTTCTTCCAAGGAGTAAGCGTCCTTTAATTTCATGGCTGCAGTCACCATTTGCAGTGAATTTGGAGCCCCCCAAAATAAAGTCAGCCACTGTTTCCACTGTTTCTCCATCTATTTCCCATGAAGTGGTGGGACCAGATGCCATGATCTTTGTTTTCTGAATGTTGAGCTTTAAGCCAACTTTTTCACTCTCCTCTTTCACTTTCATCAAGAGGCTTTTAGTTCCTCTTCATTTTCTGCTATAAAGGTGGTGTCATCTGCATATCTGAGGTGATTGATATTTCTCCCAGCAATCTTGATTCCAGCTTGTGTTTCTTCCAGTCCAGCATTTCTCATGATGTACTCTGCATATAAGTTAAATAAGCAGGGTGACAATATACAGCCTTGACGTACTCCTTTTCCTATTTGGAACCAGTCTGTTGTTCCATGTCCAGTTCTAACTGTTGCTTCCTGACCTGCATACAGATTTCTCAAGAGGCAGGTCAGGTGGTCTGTATTCCCATCTCTTTCAGAATTTTCCACAGTTTACTGTGATCCACACAGTCAAAGGCTTTGGCATAGTCAATAAAGCAGAAATAGATGTTTTTCTGGAACTCTCTTGCTTTTTCCATGATCCAGCAGATGTTGGAAATTTGATCTCTGGTTCCTTTGCCTTTTCTAAAACCAGCTTGAACATCAGGGAGTTCACGGTTCACGTATTGCTGAAGCCTAGCTTGGAGAATTTTGAGCATTACTTTACTAGCGTGTGAGATGAGTACAACTATGTGGTAGTCTGAGCATTCTTTGGCAGTGCCTTTCTTTGGGATTGGAATGAAAACGGACCTTTTCCAGTCCTGTGGCCACTGCTGAGTTTTCCAAATTTGCTGGCATATTGAGTGCAGTACTTTCACAGCATCATCTTTCAGGATTTGAAATAGCTCAACTGGAATTCCATTACCTCCACTAGCTTTGTTCATAGTGATCCTTGTGTGTACATGCATGTATTATTTGCATATATTTTATCTTAAAAAACACACTCACACACATAGGCATACATGCCCACAGACTCATACATAGTCCCATCTATTATGTGAAAGAAACCTTTACAGAAAAGTGGAGAGTAGAGGAATGAAAATAAAGTTTGAATTAACATGAAATTTAAGGAATGTAGGAATTTAGAAAATAAGACTTAGAATGTGAGGCATTCCTTTTGGTATGAACTCCTTTTTTATGTCCTCACGATAGTACAACATTTATGTTTATACAATGAACCAAGAAATAAGGCAATGAATCAGCAAATAAGGCAAATATTCCAAATTACCTGTAATTTTGTTCTTTGATTAACATACACACAAAAAAACTTTAGTCCAGGGGAAACTAAATGATTGAATTGAGAAGCTTAAACTCAGATACACATTACTACACAAAAGATTTGTTTTATTTTTTATTTAAGGTTCTAGAGATCAGAAATTTATATTCCTCTCATTAGGCTGTATACAAGATTCTTCTAAAGCTGAGATACACTGGACACTCCAGGGAAGAACCCATTTCTTTCTAGGGGCATCTGCTTTCCTTGTCTCATGGTCCATTCTCGTCTTCAAATTCAGCAGCATAGCATCTTCACATGTCTCTCTGACTCCAATTATTCTTCTCTTTTCCTCCACATTTAGAGAACAATTGCCATTACGCATTCCAATGTAGATGATCCAAGTTAATCTTCTGATTTTAAGTATAAAGACAAACTAATTTGTATTATCAGCTAGCTTTTTTTAAAAAATGTAAGCTAACATATTCAAAATTTTGACAATTTCAGCAGAACATTAAATACCTCTGAGCGCCATTCCTAAAACAGGGAATGGACAACATACTATATTGCTTCACAGAATAAACTTCTCTAAATTTCAACAGATAATCCCTATAATGTGCTAAGGTGAACTATGGTAATTAAAATATTAAATACATCTCTTATAACTTACAGATATTTTATAATGAGGGTATACATGACAGCTATAACTTCAGATAGAAATATGAAACTCCTAATGGTTTTATCAGAAGAATCAAGAAAGCAAGGAGCACACTGTCCAATATTTCACATTAAAGAAATGAAATAATACCCCTTATAAAGAGGGAAATAAATTTTTTCTAAGAATATCATGGGCTGTGTCCCTACAGCAAGGCAATGCGTTGACTATTCAAGGGAACCATTCAAGACAGTTGCATTAGTCTCGCACTTTGGAGAAAACTTAAAGTTGGGGTGGAAATGCGTGCTGGGAGTTTAGACCCTTGACAGGCAGGAAAGCTAATGGAAAAGAATTAATACAAACTGAATTCAGCTGGCTGATAACCTGGTTTCCTGGGAGCAGAAAATCAGAAGAAGAAAAAAAATGTCCAGACCAAGTCCCTCAGGGAAATAATTTTCTTATTAATAATAAGCACATTAATAGTTAATAAGTATATTAATAATGAGGGAAATGTTCCTAATAAGCAGACATAGAGAGCTATGTAAATATCCCCACATTCCCTGCTGCATCCCTGAGCTTGTGTAATTTAGGCATGGATGAGACAAATTATGGATTTGAACTCCTAAATCTGGCTACAAGATCAGGGTTTAACCCTATCTACTGTCTCATTTGGGGAGAGAGCTTCAGTCTCCATCATCAACCATCCAGGAAGGGATTCAGACTTCCATAAGGAGAACTTCCTCTCAGAGTTCCCATGCAGTTGAGTCCAAGAATTCAAAAGACACTGTATGAAATGGTCAGGCAAAGTGAAATTCAAAAGTGTTTACATGACATGACCTGAGAACCAACACAACCAGACTCAGCCCAGTGATCACTGTGGCTGTTTCCTTGCTTAAAATATCAATGTATTTTTGATGCTAAAAAGAGAAATGACATTGAATTCAGCTCTGTTCAGTGATGCCAAGGAAATTACAGGAATGAAGGTCCAATTAGAAGAGGGATGAGAGGCATAAAGTGTTTCCAGTAAAAGTAGAACATGTGTCCAAGTATCTTATTAATAAACTGGGGTAAAGAAATCAGGTATTAGCTATGGAGCAGTATAAAATGAAGTGAAAGCATTTCTTTTCAACTTTTAAGACCAGATTTTTCTTTCTCACCAACTGGCTATTTGCCCTTCAGTTCTCTTAATATATATATGTATATTTGAGGGGAATTGTGAGTCTATATAAATTTTGTGTGGTCAAATATAACAATCAGTAATATTGCATTTCCTCCACTGCTAGTATATCAATGCTACAAAAATATAAGATAGTGAAATTCAAACTCTGATTCTAACTGTGGATGGTTTTGTCCCCCAGGGTACATCTAGCAATGTCCAGAGCCTTAATGTCTGTGACACATTTAGGGCTTCACAAATGTCAGGGGCTTTCCAGGTGGTGCTAGTGTTGAATAATTTGCCTGTCAATGCAGGAAATATACGAGAACGTGAGTTTGATCCCTGGGTCTGGAATATCCCCTAGAGGAGGGCATGGCAACCCACTCCAGTATTCTTTCCTGAAAAACACTATGGACAGAGGAGACTGGCAGCCTAGAGTCCCTAGGGTCTCAAAGAGTCACACAAATGAGTGACTAAGCACACAGCCCACTCAAAGATTTTATACATAGATTTCAAGCTGTTTATCTGTAATGTGTTCATAACTCTTACACTGAGGTCATATTCTCTCTAATTTTCTGTGAAATGTTTGAAGGAGGAAGAACTTCATATTTTTGTAAGATAGACGTTTCAGTCCATTCTTACAAAAAATTTCATTTTTCCAAATAAAGTGAAATGCAGCCTTGCCATATATTAAACATGCATATATAATGAGACCTATTCCTGATTTATTCAACAAAAATAGATGAGCATGTGCTACATGACCAAACAGTCTCTGAATGTAGTATATTTTATCTCTAGGTCATTGTCAATGTAATTAATCCATATTGCTGTTATACTTATTGCTTCTATATCTCTTGTTTAATTAGTTTTCAATACTTCATTTAAAATTCTATTCATTATACTTGTTTCAGAATCATTGTCTTAACCTCACTTCATTTTCCTTGTCATATTTTTACTTCTTAACTTAAGTTTTCTAAATTGATTTTTGTACAAGTGCACATATATTCCTGGAAAAGGAAATGACAACTCACTCCAGTGTTCTTGCCTGGAAAATTCCAGAAACAGAGGAGCCTGGCAGGACACAGTCCAAGGCATTGCAAAGATTTGAACATGGCTGAGCAACTGAGCATGCATGCACGTGCACATTTATACTCACATACTTTGTTAAAATATAAAGTTGAGAAAAACAGGTAAAGTCCCTTCCATTTGGATCTAGCATTATGATTAGGAAGACAGAGTACAATGAAAAAATATGGGTACAATACAATATCCTTAGATGCCTAACATGAAGAAAGTTACTCTTAGTAAGTGTGGAATTGTCACAATGTGTATAGCTGTTATGCTTATGGACCATGGAGATCATAAGAGGTTGGACAAAGATCAGAACTAGAACTAGAGTGAGCTCACAGGACTTGAGAAAGTGAAGTCGCTCAGTCGTGTGTGTCCGACTCTTTGCGGCCCCATGGACTGTAGCCTATCAGGCTCCTCCGTCCATGGGATTTTCCAGGCAAGAGCGCTGGAGTGGATTGCCATTTCCTTCTCCAGGGGAACTTCCTGACCCAGGAATCAAACCCGGGTCTCCCGCATTGCAGGCAGACGCTTTACCATCTGAGCCACCAGGGAAGCTGACAAGGACTTGAGAAATGTGATCAAAACCCCAAAATAACAAAGATATTATTATATATGTGAAAAGGGATAAAGAGGCTTTTTTTGCCTGCTATCTGACCACATAAAATCAGTCAAATATGAAATAGGTGCAGGAAAAGCAAATTGTGCTGCCCGATATTAACAATTGGCAACATTCAATTCATACTCATTGTACTTTATAGACATCCTTTTGTGAAGTGCTGGCTTAGTCTCTTTGCTCATTTTTCTCTTCGGCTGTACAATCTGCAAGTGTTTCTAATAGTAAATATATAGCTTTTTTATATTTTGAAAAAGCATAAATTTTTCATTACTTTTTCTGAGCATCAAGGGCATATAACAATACATGAAATGTCACCACAACCATAGAAGCTTGTTTTTACACATTCTCCCAAGGAATGTGCTTCCCCTGTGGTTCAGCTGGTAAAGAAGCTGCCTGAAATGTGAGAGACCTGTGTTCGATTCCTGGGTTGGGAAGATCCCCTGGAGAAGGAAAACACTACCCACTCCAGTATTCTGGCCTGGAGAATTCCATGGACTGTACAGTCTATGGGGTCACAGCCAGACACGACTGAGTGACTTTCAGTCAAGGATATTTGAGTTTATTAGATCTTTATTCTCCCTCGTGCCCATAATATTTCTCTAGTTTTCTCTTTCTCTCCCCCATCTTCCGCCTCTCAATATGTAGCTGTATCTTAAAAATCCAAATTTACAGAAAGGATATACATATACAGCTATATATACAGGCATATGGTTTACAGAAATTACTATTTTTGTATCTTTAATACAAGGCATAAAATGGCCATAACGAAATCAAACTCCAAGTTTAATCATACCTCCTGGGTGCTGTGTGTGTGTTCAGTCACTCAGTCATGTCCAGCTCTTTGCAACCCCATAGACTGTAGCCTGCCGAGGCTCCTCTGTCCATGGAATTTTCCAGGCAAGAATACTGGAGTGGGTTGCCATTTCCTTCTCCAGGGAATCTTCCCAACCCAGAGATCAAATTTGCATCTCCTGAGTCTCCTGTATTAGCAGTGGAATTCTTTACCACTGAGACACCTGGGAAACTACCACTGGCACCTAGGGAAATTAAAAAACAAAAGTTCTGAATGACATTTTTACATAATCTGATTGATTGACTTGATTGATTCAGTTCAGTTCAGTGACTCAGTCTTGTCTGACTCGTTGTAACCCCATAGCCTGCAGCACGCCAGGCTCTCCTGTCCATCACCAACTCCTGGAGTTTACTCAAACTCATGTCCACTGAGTCGGTCATGCCATATAACCATCTCATCATCTGTCATCCCCTTCTCCTCCCATATTTACAATCTTTCCCAGCATCAGGGTCTTTTCAGTTCTTCGCATCAGGTGGTCAAAGCATTGGAGTTTCAGCTTCAGCATCAGTCCTTCCAATGAATATTCAGAACTGATTTCCTTTAGAATGGACTGGTTGGATCTCCTTGCAGTCCAAAGGACTCTCAAGAGTCTTCTCCAACACCACAGTTCAAAAGCATCAATTCTTTGGCGCTCAGCTTTCCTTATATCCAACTCTCACATCTATACATGACTACTGGAGAAACCATAGCATTGACTAGATGGACTTTAATTGGCAAAGTAATGTCTCTGCTTTTGAATATGCTATCTAGGTTGGTCATAACTTTCCTTCCAAGGAGCAAGCGTCTTTTAATTTCATGGCTGCAGTCACCATCTGCAGTGATTTGGAAGCAACATTTAGAACTGGACATCGAACAACAGACTGGTTCCAAATCAGAAAAGGAGTACGTCAAGGCTGTACATTGTCATCCTGTTATTTAGCTTATATGCAGAGTACATCATGAGAAATGATGGGCTGGAGGAAGCACAAGCTGGAATCAAGATTGCCAGGAGAAATATCAATAACCTCAAATATGCAGATGATACCACCCTTATGGCATAAAGTGAAGAAGAACTAAAGAGCCTCTTGATGAAAGTGATAGAGGAGAGTGGAAAAGTTTGCTTAAAACTCAACATTCAGAAAACTAATATCATGGCATTTGGTCCCATCACTTCATGGCAAATAGATGGGGAAACAGTGACTTGAGTGGTATCAAACTCTAAATTAATCAAGGTAGTTAGGGGTGAAAGATACATGGAAGACTGAGATCATGGCATCTTGTCCCATTACTTCATAGCAAATAGATGGAGAAACAGTGGAAACAGTGGCTGACTTTATTTTCCTGGGCTCCAAAATCACTGCAGATGGTGATTGCAGCCATGAAATTAAAAGATGCTTACTCCTTGGAAGGAAAGTTATGACCAACCTAGACAGCATATTGAAAAGCAAAGACTTTACTTTGTCAACAAAGGTCCATCTAGTGAAGGCTATGGTTTTTCCAGTGGTCATGTATGGATGTGAGAGTTGGACTATAAAGAAAGCTGAGTGCAGAAGAATTGATGTTTTTGAACTGTGGTGTTGGAGAAGACTCTTGAGAGTCCGTTGGACTGCAAGGAGATCCAACCAGTCCATCCTAAAGGAGATCAGTCCTGGGTGTTCATTGGAAGGTCTGATGATGAAGCCGAAACTCCAATACTTTGGCCACCTGATGCAAAGAGCTGACTCATTTGAAAAGAATCAACCTTACCCTGATGCTGGGTAAGGTTGAGGGCAGGAGGAGAAGGGGATGGCAGAGGATGAGATAGTTGGATGGCATCACCAACTCAATGGACATGGGTTAGGGTGGGCTCTGGCAGTTGGTAATGGACAGGGAGGCCTGGCATGCTGCGGTTCATGGGGTCGCAAAGAGTCGGACGCAACTGAGCAACTGAACTGAACTGAACTGAGCTGAACACAACTTAGGAAGCTTGTATTTCTGTGTGTATGTGTGTTGTGCCTTGTTGTGTGTGAGAAGTCCTCCAAGGAGGAGTACTGAACTCATATATTCCAAGGTAATTTTCATACGCAAAGCCCAAAACACAATCAATGGAAGGTACTAAAGAAGAGATACATTTAAATGCAGGATACCTTTCCAACAATTTATCATCTTAGTCACCTTTACGTAACATTGCAACATACACACATCCTGCTGTGTTTTTCTCTATAGCACTAATATATACACACTTTGCCTGTTCATTTATTTATTATCTGGCTCCCTCTGCTAGAATATGAGCTCCATGAAAGCAGGTATTTTTGGCTACTCTGTTCTCCCCTCTGCTACCCGTTCAGTTCAATTCAGTCGCTGAGTCATATCCGACTCTTTGCAACCCCATGAATCACAGCAGGACAGGCCTCCCTGTCCATCACCAACTCCTGGAGTTCACTCAAAGTCACATCCATTGAGTCGGTGATGCCATCCAGCCATCTCATCCTTTGTCGTCCCCTTTTCCTCCTGCCCCCAATCCCTCTCAGCATCAGAGTCTTCCAATGAGTCAACTCTTCACATGAGGTGGCCAAACTACTGGAGTTTCAGCTTTAGCATCATTCCTTCCAAAGAACACCCAGGATTGATCTCCTTTAGAATGGACTGGTTGGATCTCCTTGCAGTCCAAGGGACTCTCAAGAATCTTCTCCAGCACCACAGTTCAAAAGCATCAGTTCTTCGGCGCTCAACTTTCTTCGCAGTCCAACTCTCACAGCCATACATGACCACTGGAAAAAGCCTTGACTAGACGGACCTTAGTTGGCAAAGTAATGTCTCTGCTTTTCAATATGCTATCTAGGTTGATCATAACTTTTCTTCCAAGGAGTAAGCGTCTTTTAATTTCATGGCTGCAATCACCATCTGCAGCGATTTTGGAGCCCAAAAAAATAAAGTCAGACACTGTTTCCCTATCTATTTGCCATGAAGTGATGGGACCAGATGCCATGATCTTCATTTTCTGAATGTTGAACTTTAAGCCAACTTTTTCAGTCTCCACTTTCACTTTCATCAAGAGGCTTTTAGTTCCTCTTCACTTTCTGCCATAAGGGTGGTGTCATCTGCATATCTGAGGTTATTGATATTTCTCCTGGCAATCTTGATTCCAGCTTGTGCTTCTTCCAGCTCAGCATTTCTCATGATATACTCTGCATATAAGTTAAATAGTTTCCTTTAGGATTAACTAATTTGAAATCCTTGTAGTCCAAGGGACTATCAAGAGTCTTCTTCCTACACACCATTTGAAAGCATTAGTTCTATCGTGCTCAATCTTCTTTATGGTCCAACTCTCACATCCATACATGACTACTGAAAAAAAAAAAAAAACCATAGCTTTGACTATATGACCCTTTTTCAGCAAAGTGATGTCTCTGTTTTGTTAATATGCTCTCTAAGCTACCAGTCCATGAGGTTGCAAAGAGTTGGACATGACTAAGCACACATACACACCTAGTTTGTCCCAACTTTCCTTTCAGGGAGCAAGCATCTTCTAATGGCATGGCTGCATCACCATCCACAGTGATTTTGGAGCCAAGAAAATAAAATCTGTCATTGCTTCCACTTTTTCGCTTCTATTTGCTATTAAGTGATGGGACCGGATACCAAGATCTAAGTATTTTAATATTGAGTTTCAAGCCAGCTTTTCCACTCTTCTCAAGAGGCTCTTTGCCTTGAAAACAAGCAGAGGTCATTCTGTCATTTTTGAGATTGCATACAAGTACTGCATTTCAGATGCATTTGTTGACTATGAGAGCTACTCCATTTCTTCTAAGGGATTCTTGCCCACAGTAGTAGATATAATGGTCATCTGAATTAAATTCACCCATTCCAGTCCATTTTAGTTCACTGATTCCTAAAATGTCAATGTTCATTCTTGCCATCTCCTGTTTGACCACTTCCAATTTACCTTGATTCATGGACCTAACATTCCAGGTTCCTATGCAACATTGTTCTTTACAGCATTGGACTTTACTTCCACAACCAGTTGCATCCATAACTGGGTGTTGTTTTTGCTTTGGCTCCATCTCTTTATTCTTTCTGGAGTTATTTCTCTACTGTTCTCCAGTAGTATGTTGGGCGCCTACCAACCTGGGGAGTTCCTCTTTCAGTTTCCTATCTTTTTGCCTTTTCATACTGTTCATGGGGTTCTCAAGGCAAGAATACTGAAGTGATTTACTGTTTCCTTCTCCAGTGAACCACGTTCTTGGATTTCCCTGGTGGCTCAGATGGCAAAGCATCTGCCTACATTGCAGGAGACCTGGGTTCGATCCCTGGGTCAGGAAGATCCCCTGGAGAAGGAAATGGCAACCCACTCCAGTATTCTTGACTGAAGAATCCCATGGATGGAGGAGCCTGGTGGGCTACATTCCGTGGGGTCGCAAAGAGTCAGACACGACTGAGAGACTTCACTTTCACTTTCTCCAGTGAACCACGTTCTGTCAAAACTCTCCACCGTGACCCATCCATTTTGGGTGGCCCTACAAGGCATGGCTTATAGTTTCATTGAGTTAGACCAGGCTCTGGTCCATGTGACCAGTTTGATTAGTTTTCTGTGATTGTGGTTTTCATTCTGCCTGCCCCCTGATGTATAAGGATAAGAGGCTTATGGAAGCTTCCTGATGGGAGAGACTGACTGAGGGGAAAACTGGGTCTTATTCTCTTGGGCGGGGCCATGCTCAGTAAATCTTTAATCCAATTTTCTGTTGACGGGTGGGGCTGTGTTCCCTCTCTGTTGTTTGACCTGAGGCCAAACTATGATGGGGGTAATGAAGACAATGGCGACCTCCTTTAAAAGGTCCCATGCAAGCACTGCCACTCTCAGCGCCACCAACCCTGCAGCAGGCCACCGCCGACCCACACCTCCACTGGAGATTTCTGTACATTCCTGGCAAGTCTGGGCCAGTCTCTCATGGGGTCACTGCTCCTTTCTCCTAGGTCCTGGTGCACACAAGGTTTCATTTGTGCCCTCAAAGAGTCTGTTTCCCTGGTCCTGTGTAAGTTCTGCCAGCTCTATGCTGGGGTTAATGAAGATCCCATGGAGAAGGAAACGGCAACCCACTCCAGTAGTCTTGCCTGGAGAATTCTGTGGATTGAGGAGCCTGGTAGGCTGCAGTCCACGGGGTCACGAAGAGTCGGACATGACTGAGTGACTTCACTTCACTTTGCTTTAAGAGGGCTTATACCACACCCAGGTTAGCTGCACCCAGAGCCTCTGCCCCTGTGGTAGGCCACTACTGACCCCTGCTTCCGCAGGAGATACTCCAACACTCGAACGCAGGTCTGACTCAGTCTTTGTGGGGTCTCCTGGTGTGCTCAAGGTTTTGTTTGAGCCCTCTGAGCATCTCTGGTGGGTATCAGGTTTGATTCTCAATGCGATTTTGCCCCTCTTACCATCTTTCTGGGGATTCTCCATTGCCCTTGGATGTGGGGTATCTTTATGTGGTGGGATCCAACATTCTTCTATTGATGGTTGTTCAGCAGCAAGTTGTAATTTTGTAGATCTTGCAGGAGAATATGAAAGCACATCCATCTACTCCACCATCTTGTCAGTGGACCCAAGGCAAACCATTCAATATCACAATAATCCACGTGTATACCCCTACCAGTAATACTGAAGAAGCTGAAGTTGAATGGTTCAATGAAGACCTACAAGATCTTCTAGAACTAACACCCCCCCCCAAAAAAATGTCCTTTTCATTATAGGGGAGTATAATGCAAAAGTAGGAAGTCAAGAGGTACCTGGAGTAAAAGGCAAATTTGGCCTTGGAGTACAAAATGAAGCAGGGTAAAGGATAACAAAGTTTTGCCAAGAGAACGCACTGGTCATAGCAAACACCCTCTTCCAACAACACAAGAGAAAACTCTACACATGGACATCACCACATGGTCAATACCAAAATCAGATTGATTATATTCTTTGCAGCCAAAAATGAAGAAACTCCCTACAGTCAGCAAAAAACAAGACCAGGAGCTCGTGAAATCCTTATTGCCAAATTCAGACTTAAATTGAAGAAAGTAAGGAAAATCACTAGACCATTCAGGTATGACCTAAATCAAATCCCTTACAATTATACAGTGCAACTGACAAATTGATTTAAGGGATTAGATCTGATAGACAGAGTGCCTGAAGAACTATGGACGAAGGTTCATGACATTGTACAGGAGGCAGTGATCAAGACCATCCCCAAGAGGGGGAAAAATGCAAAAAGGCAAAATGGTTGTCTGAAGAGGACTTACAAATAGCTGAGAAAAGAAGAGAAGTGAAAGGCAAAGGAGAAAAGGAAAGATATATCCATCTGAATGTAGAGTTCCAAAGAATAGCAAGGAGAGATAAGAAACCCTTCCTCAGTGATCAGTGCTAAGAAATAGAGGAAAACAATAGAATGGGAACGACTAGAGATCTCTTCAAGAAAATTAGAGATTCCAAGGGAATATTTCATGCAAAGATGAGCACAATAAAGGAAAGAAATGGTATGAACCTAACAGAAGCAGAAGACGTTAAGAAGAGGTGGAAAGAATACACAGAAGAACTATACAAAAAAGATCTTGATGACCCAGATAACCATGATGATGTGATCACTCATCTAGAGCCAGACATCTTGGAATGTGAAGTCAAATGGGCCTTAGGAAGCGTCACTATGAACAAAGCTAGTGGAGGTGGTGGAATTCCAGTTGAGCTATTTCAAATCCTAAAAGATGATGCAGTGAAAGTGCTGCACTCAATATGCCAGCAAAGTTGGAAAACTCGGCAGTGGCCACAGGACTGGAAAAGATCAGTTTTCATTCCAATTCCAAAGAAAGGCAATGTCAAAGAATGTTCAAACTACCACACAATCGCACTCATCTCACATGCTAGCAAAGTAATGCTTCAAATTCTCCAAGCCAGGCTTCAACAGTATGTCAACTGTGAAATTCCAAATGTTCAAGCTGGATTTAGAAAAGGCAGAGAAACCAGAGATCAAATTGCCAGCATCCGTTGGATCATCAAAAAATCGAGAGAGTTCCAGAAAAACACCTACTTCTGCTTTATTGACTACTCCAAATCCTTTGACTGTGAGGATCACAACAAACTTTGGAAAATTCTTAAAAGTGATGGGAATACTAGACCACCTTACCTACCTATCTCCTGAGAAATATGTATGCAGTTCAAGAGGCAACATTTAGAAATGGACATGGAATAACAGACTGGTTCCAAATTGGGAAAGGAATACATCAAGGCTGTATATTGCCACCTTGCTTATTTAACTTAGCACAGAGTACATTGCCGGGGTCCTGCCCCGGTGGATCCAGGGTAATTCGAAGGGAAGACAGAGTAGGCAAGGAAAAACTTATTTATTTAATTAGAAATATAAAGAGATATTAGGAAGAAATCTTGTAGTGGGAAAATTAAGTGGAGAAAAGAGGCTGAATAACTTGGTTTACGTGGAAAGCCAATAAAGTTCCAGACAAGGAACTTGCACCATCTACATTAGGCCGCCAGTGTCCTCTTGAATAGCCGGGGGGGGGGGGGGGGGGGGGGGGGGGGGGGGGGGGGGAGGAGGGAGGGGGGTGTCCCGGGGTGCCCCACCTTAGGCTCTCTCTCTCTCGTAGATCTTAGAAGCCGTGGCAAGTAAGTACACATGGCGAGCCTCCATGCCCCAGATGGGAATTCAGCCAGAAATTAGAGTAAAAAGAAGATATGGGGGAAACCAGTCCAACGACTTGCCTGGCCTCTATTGTCTAGAAAGGCCTTTTATACCTTTTCGATTGTACATAGAGATCAATGGATAATACAAAATTATGCAGCATCAGCAGCCCTGACTCTTATCAAAACCAGGCTTTCTCTCTACATACCTAATTGTATACACAAGTCATAGGTGATTTACATCATCTTCTGGCCAGAGGGCCAATTAACATTTTACAGCCCTTTTCTGGTAAGGGTTTGTCAACCAGAAGACTTATTTGTGTTGTTCTTCCCAAAGTCTGGTGCCACTCTCAGAAAGCACTAAATAAAGTTACATTCCTACATAGCAAAGATACAACAATTTATAACAAGTAAAAGGAGTACAGTGATTTATAACAAAGAAAAGTAATTAACTCAAAAGTCTAGTGTTGCTAACATCAAAACTACTATATTTCTATTTCTGTATCCCAATTACATTGATTAATATCCTCCAGGTGCCTAAAAGATAAAGAATATGGAGGCCTGGCAGCAGTCATTGACTCAACGGTGAAAACCTGTCACCAATATAATTTTTAGCTCTTTAGAAAAGGCTCTGTATCTTTAAGATGCTTTAAGCTTTGTGCCTCTCAGGGTCGGGGGTGCTGTAGGCAATTCACAGATTGTAAAAAGTCCGGGGGAACCTGTCAGGCAACTTAGAGAGCCATCAGAGGGGTTTGAGCTGAAACACTCCTATATATATGCAGGAGACTATTAACTGGAGCCCTGAGTTAACTCTTTCCAGAGAAAAGTGGTGGTGTGCAAGCAGACTCTGGTATTTTGGGGGTAGATGTTCAGGAAAATTCAGGGGGAACCCCTGAAGCTAGATCACGCCTTTGCATTTTGTCTGGCTTTCTTCCTCAGGACCGTTGCCACAGGCGGGCTTCCTCACGCTGGCTCCCGGCAGTACATCATGAGAAATGCCAGGCTGGATGAAGCACAAGCTGGAAATAAGATTCTCGGGAGAACTATCAATAACCTTAGATATGCAGATGATACCACCTTTATGGCTGAAAGCAAAGAAGAACTAAAGAGGCTCTTGATGAAAGTGAAAGAGGAGAGTGAAAAACTCAACATTCAGAAAACTAAGGTCATGGCATCCTGTCCCATCACTTCACAGCAAATAGATGAGGAAACAATGGAAACACTGAGACTTTATTTTGGGAGCTCCAAAATCACTGCAAATGTTGAATGAAGCCATGAAATTAGAAGAAGCTTGCTCCTTGGAAGAAAATCTATGACCAACCTAAACAGCATACTAGAAAGGAGACATTACTTCACCAAAAATGTCCATCTAGTCAAAGCTATGGTTTTTCCAGTATTCATGTATGGATGTAGGAGTTGGACTTTAAAGAAAGCTAAGCACTGGAGAATTGATGGTTTTGAACTGTGGTGTTGGAGATGAGTCTTGAGAGTCCCTTGGACTGCAAGGAGATCCAACCAGTCCATTCTAAAGGAAATCAGTCCTGAATATTCATTGGAAGGACTGTTGCTGAAGCTGAAACTCCAATATTTTGGCCACCTGATGTGAAGAAGTGACTTATTGGAAAAGACTCCTATGTTGGGAAAGATTGAAGACAGGAGGAGAAGGGGACAACAGAGGATGAGATGGTTGGATATAATCACCAACTCAATGGACATCAGTTTGAGCAAGCTCTGGGAGTTGGTAATGAACAGGGAAGACTGGTGTACTGCAGTTCATGGGGCTGCAAAAGTCAGATGTGACTGAACTGAACTGAACAAGAGTCTCTTTAGTTCCCCTTCACTTTTGGCAGTTAGAGTGATATGATTTGCATATTTGAAGTTGTTGATATTTCTCCCAGCAATCTTGATTCTGGCTTGTGATTCATCCAGCCCAGCATTTTGAATGATGTACTCTGCATATAAGTTAAATATCTTGGTGACAATATACAACCTTGTTATATACCTTTCTCTTATTTGTTTTTGTTCATTTGCTAAGTCATGTGTGACTCTTTGCATTGGATTATTTGAGACCTCATGGACTATAGCATGCCAGGTTCCCCTGTCCTTCACTATTTCCCAGAGTTTGCTCAAATTCATATCCATTGATTCATTGAAGTTTCTCTTATAATTTCTTTCAAATTTCTCATTGCAGAAGTCACGATCTGAGAAGCAATATATATGTATATATGTGCATGCTAAGTTGCTTCAGTCTTATCTGATTCTTTGTACCCTATGGACTGAGGCCACCAGTCTCCTCTGTCCATAGGATTCCCTAGGTATGAATCCTGGAGTGAGTTGCCATGCTGTCCTCCACACTTCTTTCAAATTTTTCATTGCAGCAGTCACCATCTGAGGCTCAATATACATGTGTATATGTGCATGCTAAGTTGCTTCAGTCTTATCTGATTCTTTGTGACCCTATGGACTGAGGTCACCAGGCTCTGTCCATAGGATTCTCTAGGCATGAACCCTGGAGATTCCTCCTTGCCATGCCCTCCTCCATGCCTTCCTGACCCAGTGAAGATCCCAACCTCTGTATGTATATAAATTATATATATGCAAATTATATATATAATTTATTTTATTTTCTTCTTGACTACATTCTTACAACTTTAGTTTTTTAGAACCCTATACTCATTGCCTATACATGCCTGGAACAATGTCATCATTCAGTTTATATTCCCCAGACGAATTGCAATTATTTCTCAGTAAATATATGGAATACGTGATATCCTGGAGAGAAAGCTAGAAGTTGGACAGCTTTACAAGTTTGAGATGACATAGGAAATTTCCTAAAGAGACAGTATACACAAAATATTAAAATTAGTTAGGCAATTATAATTAAATGTAATTAAGTAAAATATAAACAATAGTTTTTCAACACTGTGAGCAATGTCTGTTTTTGTGAAAATAGTCATGCTATTATCTCCTTTTCTTGTAATCACACCCACCACATGGAACCAAGAAACAACAAATGTTTCAGAATTTTTTCTTGTATTTTCAGAGAAACCAATATGGCAGTCTCTCATATTTGGGCTTTTCCTCTCCATGTACCTGATCACTTTGGAAACCTGCTCGCTGTCTTGGCCATCAGTTCAGACTTCCATCTTCACACACCCATGTACTTCTCCTTCTCCAAACTGTCCTTTGTAGACATTAGTTTCACCTCCGCCACCATCCCAAAGGTGCTGCGGAACATCCAGACTCAGAGCAAAGTTATAACCTGTGACGGCTGCATCACTCAGGTGTATTCTTTCACACAGTTTGTATGTTTGGATGACTGTCTCCTGACTGTGATGGCCTATGACCACTTTGTGGCCATCTGCCTCCCCATGCACTACAGCGTCATCTTGAACCCTTGGCTCTGTGGACTGCTGGTTCTGATTAGCTGGATCATCAGTGTCTTGGATTCATTCTTACAAACCTTAATGGTGTTGAGGCTGTCCTTTTGTAGAAAAGTAATAATCCCTCGCTATTTCTGTGAACTCAAAGAGTTGGTCCAACTTGCTTGTTCTGACACATTTCTTAATAACATGGTGATGTATTTTGCAGCTGCCTTGTTGGGAGGTTCACCCCCAACAAGCTGGCATTCTTTATTCTTTCTGTAGGATAGTTTCTTGCATATGTGGACTCTGATCAACTCAAGGGAAGTATAAAGCATTTTCTCCCTGTGCATCTCATCTCTTGTTTTTTCGTCTCATTTTATTGTACCTGCTTAGCAGTGTACCTTAGCTCCGCTGCTCCCTACAGCTCACACTCAAGTGCAGTGGCTTCAGTGACATACACTGTGGTCACACTCATACCGAGCCCCTTCATCTACAGCCTGAGGAACAAAGATATAAAGAGGGCACTGAAAGTATTCTTTAGAATGACAGCTATAAAAAGTCCAATTGCTCTGAACTGAAGAAAGAAACACAATTGAGAGATTTCAAGCCTCAGAGCCAGAAAATGAAAATTTTGATCAGATCATGGAAGTAGATCTTGCTCCTTTTATTTCTTCACATAATTTATGTAACTCACTTGATTCAGCCTAGTAATTTCTCTCATATCCGAGACTTGTTCCCTTTATGGTTCTCACTGTCTCAAATTTGTTCTCACACTTGGATCTGAGCAATTTGGGAATTGCTGTTTATAATATTAGTCAATAGAATTGTTAAGAACAATTTATTCTCAAATAATATTTATGGTACCAATTGTTTTTCTTATGTTTTAATAAAGAACAGTCATGCATTATACTTCTCCTATGGGAAAACTAGTGTAAACACTCATGGCTCTGTATATGTTTATAACAGATCAGTGACTTCATGTTTGTATACAACATCCCTTTGTATATCATCATCTTAGCTGCTCTCCCTGATATTCTCAACTTCAACATACATTGTGTTTTGTTCATTGTCACTGAATTTTATTCTCTTTGTCAGGATTATATTCTCTTACTCTGTTTCCATAATACCTACCACAGTTACAGGAAAAAACGGAGTATCACATGTGTCTCCATGTGGAGTTTCTACTGTAATATAAATTTGAATAAATCATTTGACATCACAAATATGTGAAATATGTGGGGAAGGAAAATGTTAAAATATAGTTCATATTACTAGGCAAAATATTTTACTTTCCTATACTACTCAAATTATGGAGATCAGTATTCACTTGAAGAGTGTTTTATCTTCGAGTCAAGTAGTTGATGACTTACTTTACGGGTTTTGTAAAGTTGAATTCTCATTGAAAACATCCAATTCTGCCTACAGGTGAATCTTCCATTGGTCTAAATGAAATATCTCCCTCTTTTATAAAATAGCTGGCATAATTTAAAGTGCTTTAAATATTCATTATAAATATTATCCATTATAAGTCATCTTTATGATCAGGAATCTTTTCATTCATTTGATCAAGAGTGACTCACAAGAGAGGTTCAATTCCTGCCTAGTACTTTGATTCAGGGTCATAAATTTTTCTCCATAAACATCCATTTCCTTCCAAACTTCATTGATTTCCCAGAAAGTCATATTTTAATATAGGTTTTTGAAATAAACTTCAACAGTGGAATTATCATTAATTTTGTGTCAATATAAAATCAAATGTCAGGAATAAGAATCATTAAATGTTTATAATTGTCTTCATTTCTATTCCTTTTGGTTACTGTATCAGCAAGCTATTGCTGCATAACAAGTCATCCTGAAAGCAAGCGATTTGACACTATGTTTTACTAAAATGATACCATATGTAATGAATTGTTTTTATTTCTGCTGGGATTCTCCTGTGTCTTAATTTACCTATAAGTGAGCTAGGGTAGCTCTGTTAATCTTGGATGAGAGTTCTAACATACTGGGGCCTCAGTTAGCTGTAGGCTGATCTATCATGCCCTTGACTGGGACAGACAGGCCCTGCTCCACATGTCCTCTCATTCCCTGGATGGCTCACCCAGATTTGTTTACATTTTTTAGGTATAATTCACAAAGAGATCATCAGAAATTCATGAAATCCTCTTAAGGCACATCATCATTTTCTCCATATTCCACGGGCAAAAGCAAAATTACACAAACAAAGATGAGTCCAGAGTAGATACACAGATAGAGAAATAAACTCCATGACATGATGGAAGGTGTTTAATGTCACTTTGTAAAATACATGGATACAGATAAATGTGGAGAACTGGGGCCATGTCTGCAAATAGTCTAACACAGAATACATTTCAAGTTAGTATAGTTTTATTGTCTTTAAAGGTGAGTCTTCTTGAGGCAGAATGTATTTGAGTCTGGTTTTTTAATCCATCCAGGCACTTTGTGATGTTTATTTGGTGTGTTCAATCCATTTACATTTAGTGTGATCATTGGTAGATAAGGATTTACTTATTGGTAGATAAGTACTTCCATTTCCACTTTTGTATTCAGGTTGCTCTGTTTTTCCACTGTTTCTTTTACCTTGTGTTTCCATCGGCCATTTCAAGTTGGTGAATTTCTATGATGTGTTTTTCAATTTCCTGTTTTTTGATGTCTTACGTCTCTACTCTAGATTTATAGTTACCATGAATTACTATGAAATGTCTTATAGATGAAATAGTCCTTTTCCCACCCATAGCATCTTCTTTTCATTTGTATATATGGTTTTATTGTTTCATTTTCCCCTTTTGCATTTTAATTCCCTCAATTATCCCTTTTTATATTGTGAGTTTGTTAAAGTAACAGCAGTTATCATTTATTTTTTCTGTCTGCTTTATATTTTATGCTATAACGAAGTGTTTAAAAATTTATTGTGATAGAATTTTACAATTTTCTGATTCCATCTATTTAGCACCTTACCCACTTTTGAATGCTTTTGCATTTTTGTTTTTGGGAGTGTGTCACATTTATTTCTTTAATTTTTATTGGCGTATAGTTTATATACTTTATATTGGAGTTATATATATATATATATATATATATATATATATATATATATATATATAGGTGTATAGTTGATTTATGGGTTTCCCTGGTGGCTCACATGGTAAAGAATCTGCCTGCAATGCAGCAGACCTGAGTTCAATCTCTGGGTTGGGAAGATCCCCTGGAGGAGGGTATGACAACCCACTCCAGTAATCTTGCCTGGAGAATCCCATGGACAGAGGAGCCTGGCAGGCTACAGTCTATGGGGTCACAATGAGTTGGACATGACTGAGAGACTAAGCACACACAATTGATTTATAACATTGTATTAGTTTCAGTAACATAGATACATTTATCTATTTTTTTCCAGATCCCTTTCCCATATAGATTACTATAGAATACTGAATAAAGCTCACTATGATATACACAAACATATATATATAATATATATATGTTATATATATAGAAACTATAAGGTCCTTGTTGTTTATCTATTTTATTAGTCATTCATTTATTCTTTTTTTTTTTTTTGTCTGTGTCAACAGCATGTGGGATCTTTTTCCTGACCAGGTATCAACCCCATGCCTCCTGCAAAAGAAGTGTGGAGTCTTAACCATTGCACCACTAGGGAAGTCCTCTATCTCTTTTATATACAGTAGTGTGTATTTTTCAATTGCAACCTCCTAATTTATCCCTTCACCCCATGTTTCCCTTTTGGTAACCATACATTTGTTTTCTATATCTGTGAATATGTTTTGTATTTTCTAAATAAATTCACTTGTATCATTTTTTTTTTGCATTCTACATATGAGTGATATCAAATGATATTTTCTTTCTCTATCTGACTTACTTCACTTAATAAATAATCTCTATGTTGCTGAAAAAGGCATTATTTCATCATTTCTATGGTTAACATACCATAGAATAACACATGAAAATATCCTCAACATTACCAGACAAATGCAAATCAAAACTACAATGAGGTATCACTTCACACCACTCGAAATGGCCATCACAAAACGTCTATAAATAATAAATGCTGGAGAAGGTGTGGAGAAAAGGAAATGCTTCTGTACTGTTGGTGGGAATGCAAATTAGTACATCCAATATAGATAACACTAGGAAAGTGTGGCCTTGGAATACAAAATGAATCAGGGCAAAGGCTAACCAAGTTTTGCCAAGAGAACATTCTGATCATAGCGAACATCTCTTCCAACAACACAAGAGACAGCACTACACATGGACATCACCAGACGGTCAATACTGAAATCAGATTGATTATATTTTTTGCACCTGTAAATGGAGACACTCTATTACAGCCAGCAAAAACAAGACCAGGAGCTCACTGGCTCAGATCATGAACTCCTTATTGCAAAATTCAGACTTAAATTGAAGAAAGTAGGGAAAACCACTAGACCATTCAGGTATGACCTAAATCAACTCACTTACAATTATACAGTGGAACTGACAAATAGATTCAAGGGATTGGATCTGATAGACAGAGTGCCTGAAGAGCTATGGATGAAGATTCATAACATTGTATCTGTTCAGTTCAGTTCAGTCGCTCAGTTGTGTCCGACTCTTTGCAACCCCATGAATCGCAGCACGCCAGGCCTCCCTGTCCATCACCAACTCCCCGAGTTCACTCAGACTCACGTCCATCGGGTCAGCGATGCCATCCAGCCATCTCATCCTCTGTCATCCCCTTCTCCTCCTGCCCCAAATCCCTCCCAGCATCAGTCTTTTCCAATAAGTCAACTCTTCGCATGAGGTGGCCAAAGTACTGGAGTTTCAGCTTTAGGATCATTCCTTCCAAAGAAATCCCAGGGCTGATCGCCTTCAGAATGGACTGGCTGGATCTCATTGCAGTCCAAGGGACTCGCAAGAGTCTTCTCCAACACCACAGTTCAAAAGCATCAATTCTTCGACCCTCAGCTTTCTTCACAGTCCAACTCTCACATCCATACATGACCACAGGAAAAACCACAGCCTTGACTAGACAGATCTTAGTCAGCAAAGTAATGTCTCTGCTTTTGAATATACTATCTAGGTTGGTCATAACTTTTCTTCCAAGGAGTAAGCGTCTTTTAATTTCATGGCTGTATAGGAGGTGGTAATCAAAACCATCTCTAAGAAAAAGAAGTGCAAAAAGGCAAAATGGTTGCCTGAAGAGGCTTTACAAATAGTTGAGAAAAGAAGAGAAGCCAACGGCAAAGGAGAAAAGGAAAGATATACCTATCTGAATGAAGAGTTCCAAAGAATAGCAAGGAGAGATAAGAAAGCCTTCCTAATGCAAAGAAATAGAAGAAAACAATAGGATGAGAAAGACTAGAGCTCTCTTCAAGAAAATTAGAGATTCCGAGGGAACATTTCATGCAAAGATGGGCACAATAAAGGACAGAAATGATATGGACCTATCAGAAGCAGAAGATATTAAGAAGAGGTGGCAAAAATACACAGAAGAACTGTACAAAAAAGTTCTTAATTATCTGGATAGCCATGATGGTGTGGTCACTCCCCTAGAGCCAAAAATCCAGGAGTGTGAAGTCAAGTGGGCCTTAAGAAACATTACTACAAATAAAGCTAGCAGAAGTGATAGAATTCCAGCTGAGCTATTTCAAATCCTTAAAGATGATGTTCTTAAAGTGCTGTACTCAATATGCCAGCAAATTTGGAAAACTCAGCAGTAGCCACAGGACTGGAAAATGTCACTTTTCATTCCAGTCACAAAGAAAGACAATGCCAAAGAATGTTCAAACTACAGCACAATTGTACTCGTCTCACACACTAGCAAAATAATGCTCAAAATCCTTCAAGCTAAGCTTCTACAGTTATGTGAAGTGAAAATTTCCAGATATATAGGTTGGATTTAGAAAAGGCAGAGGAACCAGAGATCAAATTGCCAACATCTGTTGGATCATAGAAAAAGCAAGAGCATTCCATGAATACATCTACTTCTGCTTCATTGACTATGTTATAGTATTTTACTGTGTGGATCACAACAAATTGTGGAAAATTCTTACAGAGATGGGAATATTAGACCACTTTACCTGCCTCCTGTGAAACCTGTATGCAAGTCAAGAAGCAATACTTAGAACCAGACATGGAACATTAAGAATAACAGAGATGTGAAAACTAGCTGGAAACATATATATAGGATAATCTATTACCACTAAGGATGTGGGAGAATTTTCATTTTCTCTTTTTGTTTTTAACAAAGATTGACACATTAAGAATATTAAAGCAGAAACTAAATGATTTTGGTAATAAAAAATTAAAAAGCTTTGGATGGGATACAACATACATTACAATGACTATAGTTAATAATGCTCTATTGCATATTTGAAAATTGCTAAGGGACAGTAGATCCCAAAAGCTGTCTTATCAAGAAAAAAATAACACTGTAATCGTGTGGCGACAGAATCTAACTATATTTACTGTGGTTATTCACAAATAGTGAATCATTATGCTGCACAACAGCAAAGAATATAATTTCATATGGCAATTATACCTCAAATTCTTAAGAAAAAAAGCAATGGTTAGGACACTATATGACCGACCAGTAGATCTGACCAATAAAACTAATAAGTTCTTATACTATCCCCACAAAATTTTCAAAGAATTCAATAAAAAAGAAATAGCAATATTCTGACATCACAATATAAAACAAAGGATTTGTACAGACTTTTTAAAATAGAGAAACGCTAAATGACTAACAAGCCCACAAATATATTCAGCCTCATAGGTAATAAAATATCAGTAATTGCAAAGTAAAGTTCATTAGCATATTCCAGTGAAATAAAGACTGTTTCATTGTGAATACCCAGACTGACAGAAGATACTATGATACATATGTTTCCTGCACAGCTATCATAACAGTGTATTTGCAAATAGTCCTCGGTCTAGATCTTTCTCATACATGTGGAAATATAGTCCAAAATTCCCCATCTTGCAATAAAAAGACATGCCTTCACTTACTGTATCTCCTTCCACAGATAATACCTTATTTGTCTATTACTGTTATTAAGAAATTTAGACTTATCTTTTCCTTTAATGGAAGCAGTTTATGCCTCACACTTCTTCTAATTGAACTTCCATTCAGTTCAGTTCAGTCTCCCAGTTGTGTCTGACTCTTTGCAACCCCATGGACTGCAGCACTCCAGGCCTCCCTCCCTGTCCATCAACTTCTCCCAGAGCTTGCTCAAACTCATTGAGGTGATGATGCCATCCAATCATTTCATCCTCTGTCATCCCTTTCTCAACCCACCTTCAATCTTTCCCAGCATCAGGGTTTTTCCCAGTGAGTCAGTTCTTCGCATCAGGTGGCCAAAGTATTGGACTTTCAGCTTCAGCATCAGTCCTTCCAATAAATATTTAGGACTGATCTCCTTTAGGATGGACTGGTTGGATCTCCTTGCAGTCCAAGGGACTCTAAGGTTCTTCTCCAACACGACAGTTCAAAAGCATCAATTCTTTGATGCTCAGCTTTCTTTATAGTCCAACTCTCAAATCCATACATGACTACTGGAAAAACCATTGACTAGACTGACCTTTGCTGGCAATGTAATGTCTCTGCTTTTTAATAAGCTGTCTACGTTGGTCATAACTTTTCTAAGCAGCAAATTCCTTTTAATTTCATGTCTATGTCACCATCTGCAGTGATTTGGAGCCCTCAAAATAAAGTCTGTCACTGTTTCCCCTGTTTCCCCATTTATTTGCCATTAAGTGATGGGACCAGCTGCCATGATCTTAGTTTTCTGAATCTTGAGTTTTAAGCCAACTTTATCACTCTCCTCTTTCACTTTCATCAAGAGGCTCTTTAGTTCTTCACTTTCGGCTATAAGGGTGGTGTCATCTGCATATCTGCGGTAACTGATATTTCTCCCGGCAATCTTGATTCCAGTTTGTTCTTCATCCAGCCCAGCATTTCTCATGATGTACTCTGCATAGAAGTTAAATAAGCAGGGTGACAATGTACAGCCTTGACATACTAGTTTCCCAATTTGGAACTGACTGTTGCTTCCTGACCTATGATTTCTCAGGAGGCAGGTGGTCTGGTATTCCCATCTCTTGAAGAATTTTCCACAGTTTGTTGTGATCCACACAGTCAGAGGCTTTGCCATAGTCAATAAAGCAGAAGGAGATGTTTTTCTAGCACTTTCTTGTGTTTTTGATGATCCAACGGATGTTGGCAATTTGATCTCTGGTTCCTCTGCCTTTTCTAAATCTAGCTTGAACATATGGAAGTTGACAGTTCACATACTGTTGAAGCCTGAACTTCTATTATTACTATTTAATTGTCAGCACTAACATTTGCATTTTGGAGTACAATGTTCAATTTTAGTTTTTATCATCATAAACACACTGATTATTAATGATAGGAAAGCCACCGAAAGATGATAGTTATCTCTGGCCTCTGGAGTAGGCTAGGATTGGTCCTCAGGTGAACTCAGGTACAAGTTTCTGGCTCCCATCTTCTCTGATCCTCTCCTATAGTTTCAGTGGAGCCCTCAGACTCAACTCCTTAGGAACTTTGAGATGGAGATCCCTGTTGAAGTCCCAGTTCCCCGCTAAGTACTTGATAATGCAGACCCAAGTTCCTTCTCCATACAAGACAAGAAGAAGAGATCAAGCATTAATCTTCCAGTCAGATTTAGTACTACAACTGAAAAGATTACATTCCATCAAAACTAAAGTAGCACAGGCTGAGGGATTGCAGCAGAGGAGGTATTTACAGCTTCCTGTAGCTGGTTCATTAGACATGTTTTCCTCTTGTTGCTCCAATCTCTAAGTACATTATTTCCCTTGGGGACACTAGACTGGACAAAATGGAATTCTCTCCTTCTGATTCTCTCATCTTAGAGACGGAATTATAAATTAGGTGAATTCAGTTTTTATTATTCCTTTAACTCTCCTGCTTTCAAAGCTCTGCTGCTGCTACTGCTGCTGCTAAGTCGCTTCAGTCGTGTCCGACTCTGTGCGACCCCATAGACGGGGGCCCACTGTCTCTGGGATTCTCCAGGCAAGAACACTGGAGTGGGTTGCCATTTCCTTCTCCAATGCATAAAAGTGCGAAAGTGAAGTCTCTCAGTCGTGCCCGACTCTTAGCGACCCCATGGACTGCAGCCTACTAGGCTCCTCCGTCCATGGGATTTTCCAGGCAAGGGTACTAAACCTCCAGAACCTCATCACCCTGCTGAGTTCAAATTTTCTCAAAAGTGCAATATTGATGATTTGTCTTAAACAGATTCTTTGGGTCTTGAAAGCTTTGATTTGTGGTGGGAACACAGCCATTGAAATTTCTAAGAACGACTATTCCCCTCTTCATAAAAGGGGATAATTTTGCTCTTTTAGTATAAAATCATAGTGCTATCATTTTTGATTTCATGAAAATTTTGCAAATTCAGCTAGGATTGCCTACGTATATCAGAAATTAATAGCTGTCATGTAGTCACTTATTATAAAACATTTATAAATATGAGACAAACAGATATTGTTATCTACCACTGGCTTGACATATTAAGCCATATTAAGTTCAGTGCAGTCACACAGTGGTGTCCAACTCTTTGTGACCCCATGAACTGCAGTACACCAGGCCTCCCTGTCCATCACTAACTCCCAGAGTCCACCCAAAGCCCTGTCCATTGTGTTGGTAATGCCATCCAACCATCTCATCCTCTATCATCCCCTTCTCCTCCTGCCCTCAATCTTTCCCAGCATCAGAGTCTGTTCCAGTGAGTCAGCTCTTCACAACAGGTGGCCAAAGTACTGGAGTTTCAGCTTCAACATCAGTCCTTCCAATGAACACCCAGGACTGATCTCCTTTAGGATGGACTGGTTGGATCTCCTTGCAGTCCAAGGGACTCTCAAGAGTCTTCTCCAACACCACAATTCAAAAGCATCAATTCTTCAGTGCTCAGCTTTCTTTAAAGTCCAACTCTCACATCCATACATGACCACTGGAAAAACCATAGCCTTGACTAGACGGATCTTTGTTGACAAAGTAATGTCTCTGCTTTTCTTTTTTTCTTTTTCTTTCTTTTTGTTTTCACATTTATTTATTTTAATTTACTTTACAATACTGTATTGGTTTTGCCATACATCAACATGAATCCACCACGGGTGTACACGTGTTCCCAATCCTGAACCCCCCTGCCACCTCCCTCCCCATACCATCTCTCTGGGTCATCCCAGTGCACCAGCCCCAAGCATCCTGTATCCTGCATCAAACCTAGACTGGCGGTTCATTTCTTATTTGATATTATACATGTTTCAATGCCATTCTCCCAAATCATCCCACCCTCTCCCTCTCCCTCTCCCTCTCCCACAGAGTCCAAAAGACTGTTTGATACATCTGTGTCTCTTTTGCTGTCTCGCATACAGAGTTATCATTACCACCTTTCTAAATTCCATATATATGTGTTAGTATACTGTATTGGTGTTTTTCTTTCTGGCTTACTTCACTCTGTATAATAGGCTCCAGTTTCATTCACCTCATTAGAACTGATTCAAATGTATTATTTTTAATGGCTGAGTAATATTCCATTGTGTATATGTACCACAGCTTTCTTATCCATTTGTCTGCTGATGGACATCTAGGTTGCTTCCATGTCCTGGCTATTATAAACTGTGCTGCAATGAACATTGGGGTACATGTGTCTCTTTCAATTCTGCCCATCAGTGTGTATGCCCATCAGTGGGATTGCTGGGTCATATGGCAGTTCTATTTCCAGTTGTTTAAGGAATCTCCACACTGTTCTCCATAGTGGCTGTACTAGTTTGCATTCCCACCAACAGTGTAAGAGGGTTCCCTTTTCTCCACACCCTCTCCAGCATTTATTGCTTGTAGACTTTTGGATCGCAGCCATTCTGACTGGTGTGAAATGGTACCTCATTGTGGTTTTGATTTGCATTTCTCTGATAATGAGTGATGTTGAGCATCTTTTCATGTGTTTGTTAGCCATCTGTATGTCTTCTTTGGAGAAATGTCTATTTAGTTCTTTGGCCTATTTTTGATTAGGTCGTTTATTTTTCTGGACTTGAACTGCAGGAGTTGCTTGTATATTTTTGAGATTAGTTGTTTGTCAGTTGCTTCATTTGCTATTATTTTCTCCCATTCCGAAGGCTAGCTTTTCACCTTGCTTATAGTTTCCTTTGTTTTGCAGAAGCTTTTAATTTTAATTAGATCCCATTTGTTTATTTTTGCTTTTATTTCCAGTATTCTGGGAGGTGGGTCATAAAGGATCCTGCTGTGATTTATGTCAGAGAGTGTTTTGCCTATAGTTTTGCCTATAGGAGTTTTATAGTTTCTGGTCTTACATTTAGATATTTAATCCATTATGAGTTTATTTTTGTGTATGGTGTTAGAAAGTGTTCTAGTTTCATTCCTTTACAAGTGGTTGGCCGGTTTTCCCAGCACCACTTGTTAAAGAGATTGTCTTTACTCCATTGTATATTCTTGCCTCCTTTGTCGAAGATAAGGTGTCCATAGGTGTATGGATTTATCTCTGGGTTTTCTATTTTGTTCCATTGATCTATATGTCTGTCTTTGTGCCAGTACCATACTGTCTTGATGACTGTGGCTTTGTAGTAGAGCCTGAAGCCAGGCAGGTTGATTCCTCCAGTTCCATTCTTCTTTCTCAAGATTGCTTTGGCTGTTCGAGGTTTTTTGTATTTCCATACAAATCTTGAAATTATTTGTTCTAGCTCTGTGAAAAATACTGCTGGTAGCTTGATAAGGATTACATTGAATCTGTAGATTGCTTTGGGTAGTATACTCATTTTCACTATATTGATTCTTCTGATCCATGAACATGGTATATTTCTCCATCTATTAGTGTCCTCTTTGATTTTTTTCACCAGTGTTTTATAGTTTTATATACATAGGTCTTTAGTTTCTTTAGGTAGATATATTCCTAAGTATATTATTCTTTTCATTGCAATGGTGAATGGAATTGTTTCCTTAATTTCTTTTTCTACTTTCTCATTATTAGTGTGTAGGAATGCAAGGGATTTCTGTGTGTTGATTTTATATTGTGCAAATTTATTCACTGATTAGCTCTAAAGATGCCACAAAAAAAGAAAACTACAAGCCAGTATCACTGATGAACACAGATGCAAAAATCCTTAACAAAATTCTAGCAATCAGAATCCAACAACACATTAAAAAGATCATATGCCATGACCAAGTGGGCTTTATCCCAGGGATGCAAGGATTCTTCAAAATCCACAAATGAATCAATGTAATTCACAACATTAACAAATTTAAAAATAAAAGCCATATGATTATCTCAATAGATGAAAAGAAAACCTTTGACAAAATTCAACATCCATTTATGATAAAAACTCTCCAGAAAGCAGGAATAAAAGGAACATACCTCAACATAATAAAAGCTATATATGACAAACCCACAGCAAACATTATCCTCAATGGTGAAAAATTGAAAGCATGTTCCCTAAAGTCAGGAACAAGACAAGGGTGCCCACTTTCACCACACTATTCAACATAGTTCTGGAAGTTTTGGCCACAGCAATCAAAGCAGAAAAAGAAATAAAAGGAATCCAGATTGGGAAAGAAGAAGTAAAACTCTCACTGTTTGCAGATGACATGATCCTCTACATAGAATGTCTCTGCTTTTCAATATGCTGTCTAGGTTGATCATAACTTTCCTTCCAAGGAGTAAGCATCTTTTAATTTCATGGCTGCAGTCACCATCTGCAGTGATTTTGGAGCCCAGAAAAATAAAGTCAGCCACTGTTTCCACTGTTTCCCCATCCATTTTCCACGAAGTGATGGGACCAAATGCCATGATCTTAGTTTTCTGAATGTTGAGTTTTAACCCAACTTTTTCACTCTCCTATTTCACTTTCATCAAGAGACTCCTTAGTTCTTCTTCACTTTCTGCCATAATGGAGGTGTCATCTGCATATCTGAGGTTATTGATATTTCACCTGGCAATCTTGATTCCAGCTTGTGCTTCTTCCAGCCCAGTGTTTCTCATGATGTACTCTGCTACTAAGTTAAATAAGCAAGGTAACAATATACAGCTTTGACGTATTTCTTTTCCGATTTGGAACCAGTCTGTTGCTCCATGTCCAGTTCTAACTGTTGCTTCCTGACCTGCATATAGGTTTCTCAAGAGGCAGGTCAGGTGGTCTGGTATTCCCATCTCTTTCAGAATTTTCCACAGTTTATTGTGATCCACACAGTCAAAGGCTTTGGCATAGTCAAGAAAGCAGAAAAAGATATTTTTCTGGAACTCTCTTCCTTTTTCCATGATCCAGCAGATGTTGGCAATTTGATCTCTGGTCCTTCTGCCTTTTCTAAATCCAGCTTGACCATCTGCAAGTTCATGGTTCACGTATTGCTGAAGCCTGGCTTGGAGAATTTTGAACATGACTTTACTAGCATGTGAGATGAGTGCAATTGTGCAGTAGTTTGAACATTCTTTGGCAATGTCTTTCTTAGGGATTGGAATGAAAACTGAGCTTTTCCAGTCCTGTGGCCACTGCTGAGTTTTCCAAATTTGCTGGCATATTGAGTGCAGCATCATCATTTAGGATTTGAAATAGCTCAACTGGAATTCCACCACCTCCACTAGCTTTGTTCATAGTGATGCTTCCTAAGGCCCACTTGACTTCACATTCCAGGATGTCTGGCTCTAGGTGAGTGATCACACCATCGTGATTATCTGGGTCGTGAAGATCTTTTTTGTACAGTTCTTCTGTGTATTCTTGCCACCTCTTCTTATTATTATAGAAGCTGTCAAGTTTGGTTTTCTGGAGACTGTCAACCTCCTACTCATTAGAGCAGGATTACCTGAAGTTTTCTGAACTGACAGAGGTTTGAAACTTCTCACTCAGAGGTCACCTCAGAGTACATTTTCACCTATCCATGTTAGTTATAGTTAGAGAACTACCAAATCACAGAACTCTCTGCTCAAACCAATGTACCTGGAGAAGAATCCAGAGTGCCCTGTGTGTGTCTTTCCTTTCTTGAGAATCATGCTGTGTGGGAACCTAACAAACTGAACTTTTGACTCAAGCCATATGTTCCAAATCAGAAATATAGTTTGTTTTATTCACCTTCATTTTATTCAGATTGACAACTGCCTACTTTCATCCCTGAGCTTTCTGAAAGAATGAAGCTGGTTGTCACGCCTTGGTAGGAGTTCTTCTCAGAGTTAGTTATAGTAGACTTAAATTGAAGAAAGTAGGGAAAACCACTAGACCATTCAGATATGACCTAAATCAAATCACTTATGATTATACAGTGGAAGTGAGAAATAGATTTAAGGGCCTAGATCTGATAGATAGAGTGCCTAATGAACTATGGAATGAGGTTCGTGACATTGTACAGGAGACAGGGATCAAGACCATCCCCATGGAAAAGAAATGCAAAAAAGCAAAATGGCTGTCTGGGGAGGCCTCACAAATAGCTGTGAAATGAAGAGAGGTGAAAAGCAAAGGAGAATAGGAAAGATATAAGCATCTGAATGCAGAGTTCCAAAGAATAGCAAGAAGAGATAAGAAAACCTTCTTCAGTGATCAATGCAAAGAAATAGAGGAAAACCACAGAATGGGAAAGACTAGAGATCTCTTCAAGAAAATGAGAGATACCAAGGGAACATTTCATGCAAAGATAGGCTCAATAAAAGATGGAAATGGTCTGGACCTAACAGAAGCAGAAGATATTAAGAAGAGGTGGCAAGAATACACAGAAGAACTGTACAAAAAAGATCTTCACAACCCAGATAATCATGATGTGTGATCACTAATCTAGAGCCAGACATCCTGGAAGGTGAAGTCAAGTGGGCCTTGGAAAGCATCACTATTAACAAAGCTAGTGGAGGTGATGGAATTCCAGTTGAGCTATTTCAAATCCTGAAAGATGATGCTGTGAAAGTGCTTCACTCAATATGCCAGCAAATTTGGAAAACTCAGCAGTGGCCACAGGACTGGAAAAGGTCAGTTTTCATTCCAATTCCAAAGAAAGGCAATGCCAAAGAATGCTCAAACTACTGCACAATTGCACTCATCTCACATGCTAGTAAAGTCATGTTCAAAATTCTCCAAGCCAGGCTTCAGCAATACGTGAACCATGAACTTGCAGATGTTCAAGCTGGTTTTAGAAAAGGCAGAGGAATCAGAGATCAAATTGCAAACATCCGCTTGATCATGGAAAAAGCAAGAGAGTTCCAGAAAAACATCTATTTCTGCTTTCTTGACTATGCCAAAGCCTTTGACTGTGTGGATCACAATAAACTGTGGAAAATTCTGAAAGAGATGGGAATACCAGACCACCTGACCTGCCTCTTGAGAAACCTGTATGCAGGTCAGGATGCAAGTTAGAACTGGACATGAAACAACAGACTGGTTCCAAATAGAAAAAGGAGTACGTCAAGGCTGTATATTGTCACCCTGCTTATTTAACTTCTATGCAGAGTACATCATGAGAAACACTGGACTGAAAGAAACACAAGCTGGAATCAAGATTGCCTGGAGAAATACCAATAACCTCAGATATGCAGATGACCACCCTTATGGCAGAAAGTGAAGAGAAGCTAAAAGGCCTCTTGATGAAAGGGAAAGAGGAGAGTGAAAAAGTTGGCTCAAAGCTCAACATTCAGAAAACGAAGATCATGGCATTTGGTTCCATCACTTCATGGGAAATAGATGGGGAAACAGTGGAAGCTGTATCAGACTGTATTTTGGGGGGCTCCTAAATCACTGCAGATGGTGACTGCAGCCATGAAATTAAAAGACGCTTACTCCTTGGAAGAAAAGTTATGACCAACCTAGGTAGCATATTCAAAAGCAGAGACATTACTTTGCCAACTAAGGTCCATCTAGTCAAGGCTATGGTTTTTTCAGTAGTCATGTATGGATGTGAGATTTGGACTGTGAAGAAAGCTGAGCGCTGAAGAATTGATGCTTTTGAAGTGTGGTGTTGGAGAAGACTCTTGAGAGTCCCTTGGACTGCAAGGAGATCCAACCAGTCCATTCTGAAGGAGATCAGCCCTGGGATTTCTTTGGAAGGAATGATATTAAAGCTGAAACTCCAGTACTTTGGCTACCTCATGCAAAGAGTTGACTCATTGGATAAGACTCTGAGGCTGGGAGGGATTGGGGGCAGGAGGAGAAGGGGACGACAGAGGATGAGATGGCTGGATGGCATCACTGACTCGATGGACGTGAGTCTGAGTGAACTCCGGGAGTTGGTGATGGACAGGGAGGCCTGGTGTGCTGCGATTCATGGGGTCACAAAGAGTCGGACATGATTGAGTGACTGTACTAAACTGAACTGAACTGTCTGCTCAAACAATGGTTCTCCCAGGATCCACTCAGCCCTTCTGTGTCTTTAGGTTCTTCAGAAACCTGCTGTGAATGATCCTGAACCCCAGCTTTGGGTTAAAGCTCTCTTTTCTGCATCCAAAGCCTAGTTGTGTTTAGACTGAAAGTTACTTGGAAAACATTTTGCTTGCTTGTGTTTTATTCAGTTCCACCAATTCTTTAATCATATCCTGTTGGTTTTGGACATCAAAGGAAGCTGCTTTCAACTCCTTGTTGGACGGTCATCTCAGAGTACATTTTCACCTAAGCAGACTAGGTAGACTCAGAGCACTCTCTGGTCACAGAACTCCTTGTTGAACACCAGTATTCTCACAGGAGGATCAAGTGCCCAGGTTGTTTCTTTACATTATTCTGAATCACGCTGTGAACACAGAAACCAGAGCTTGCTTTCTAAAGTCTCTCTTTTTTTTTTTTTTTTTGCCTCAGAAAGCTTAGATTTTATAGTGTAAGTTACCAAGAAACCCCTTGGTGGCTTTTCTTTGCTTTTGATCAATCACTTCCAGGTCTGATTCTTGAATTTTCTCAAAGAGAGAAGCTGCTTTCACCTCCTGTGAGGAATTCATCTCAGAGCACATTTGCAGGTCACCAGCTGAGCTGTAGTGAGAAAAGTAACTATGCACCAAACTCTCTGCTCAAAGCAGTGTTCTCCCAAGGAGATCCTGTGTGCCCTGTTTGTGTCTTTACATTTTGATTCAGAAATTAGGTGTGCGTGAACATCGCAAGCCAAATTTGTGATTCAAGCTGTATTTCCTGCTTCAGGCAACTAGCATCTTACAATACACTGCTCTCTTTGGTTTCCTGGAGATTGACAACTTCCTACTCTAATCCTCAGGTTTTCTGAACTGACAGAGATGTTTGCAACTCCTCACTAAGAGGTCATCTCAGAGTACATTTTCACCTATCTATGTTAGTTGTAGTTAGAGAACTAGCAAGTCACAGAACTCTCTGCTCAATCCAGTGTACCAGAGAATAATCCAGAGTGCCCTGTGTGTCTTTCCTTTCTTGAGAATCATTCTGTGTGGGAACCTAGCAAACCGATCTTTTGACTCAAGCCATACATTCCAAATCAGAAATCTAGTTTGTTATATTCGACTTCATTTTATCCAGATTGACAACTTCCTACTTTCATCCCTGAGCTTTCTGAAAGAAATAAGCTGGTTGTCATGCGTTGGTAGAAGTTCTTCTCAGAGGTAAAATCCACCTATAAATGTTAGTTATAGTTAACTGCTCAAACAACGGTTCTCCCAGAAGGATATGCTCAGCCCTTTTGTGTCTTTACATTCTTCAGAAACGTGCTGTGAGTGATCCTGGAACCCCAGCTTTGGGTTAAAACTCTCTTTTCTGCATCCAAAACCTAGGTGATTTTACACTGAAAGTTACCTGGAAAACACTCTGCTTGCTTGTGTGTGTTATTCAGTTAAACAACTTCCTTGAGCAAATGCTGTTGGTTTTGGAAACCAAAGCAAGCTGCTTTCAACGCCTTGTTAGAGGGTCATTTCAGAGTACATTTTCACCTAAGCTAGCCAGTTAGACTCAGAGTACTCTCTGGTACTATCCAGGACAGTGGCCCCCGGTTCAGTGACCACATGGTTTCTCTGTGCCTTCAGGAACAGCAGAGGTAGGAGGAAACCCCCGCAGCAGTGTCTCTGGAGGTTGCTGGCAGTGAGGCTAGGGCTGGATGCGCCCTTGGAGCTCCCCCATCAACTGCTGTCACCTTCACAATCACTCCATGGGCTCTGGCCGATTCTTCACACTTTGCAGGTGAGAAAATTGATCAGCTGATCTGAATCATCATCATCTTTTCACTTTTTAACAAACGGCAGAAAAACATAGAGAAGGAAGCTGGTGGGAAATGTGAGAATTTAGCAGCAAAATCACACGTTTCCCAGTCTCCCTGCCGGGTCATAATTCAGATCATCCAGGGCTGGCCGCGGGTTTTCAATGTGGAAGCCGTTACTCAGGACTCTTGTGCTGGAAAAAAACAAAAACAAAAACAAAAACAAAAACAAAAAAACAGGATCCCTGGAATAACATTTGTGCAGAAAATAGGAAACTCTCCCCACAGTGCCTCACATCTTGGCAGTAGAATTGCACCACAAACTGCATTTTACAATAAAGGCTGGAGGTGAGTCGAGGCATTATTTTCATCTCCAAATGGTCATTTTTAGGTCTAAGTTGTAGAAAAAAGAAATTCAAATAAGATAAATAGCAGAACCGTAGTCTAGCTGGCCCACAGAAAACAAACAAATCATTTGTCCTCCAGGTTAATGGAACTCTATGTTGCCCTATCAGAGCTGTATTTTTCTCTGTGTCCCCAATTTAAGATTACTTTTTAAAAAAATTCAAACCCAAATGTGTTTTGCCACATTTGTAGGCAACATCTCGAATTTTACAATTAGCTGATATCAATCTTCAAAAATGAGACAGTCAAACACAGAGACATCCCTGAGTCAGGAGAGAGAATGCCTGTGGCTTTTCAAATTAGGGCCAAAAAGATGGGAGACTGGCATCCAGACCTTCACATGTGGAATATGCTGGCAGTCTCATCTGAGGTGAATTAGCATATTCACTTCCTTTCAAAAATTTGTTTGAAGGTAAAATAACTGGAACTGATTTTCACAACAGTTAATCAACTCCTATCCATTTGGTTCTGGACTCTCAATGTGAAAATCTAATTGCTATAGTTGAATATATACTTAATTGCAAGATGTTTTATTTTAGGAAGTGAAAGCTGTGCTTAGCTTTTTTCTATTGGGAAAAAGAGATGTTATGGCATTTTGATAGTTGTGCAATTTTTGGAGAAAGGTTTCACATTATTTCTAAAGCATTTTTCAAACAGATGTCAGTTCTACCCAAACACAAATCAACTAGAAAATTAAATAAATTAAACCATCAACTTCTGTTTCGTTGACAGGAACTGACTTCTTAGTTTACCGTCTACAGACAAATGTGATTCTGAGTATTTATTACATTCTATTAGTTAAGCTAAGACAGCTCAAATAAATCCCAATACAGTTGTCTCCTGGTGCAACCTCGTCTACCTACTTATTTATATGTCCTGGAAACCAGGCCACTCTACAGTCATGCAATTCAGAAAAAATAAAGGACGTGCCCTCCCCCCATGACTGCCCTCAGTGCCGAGGGAGCCGTGCTGGATTCTGGGCTCTAGTTAAAGGACTGCAGTGAATCTCCACAAGCACCATGAAGGAACCCATAGATTCCTGTGACAAGAAGGCAGAGGGTGGGTGTGTGACTGGCTTCTAATCACTGCTCAGGGCTCTGGCCAAACCCAGTCTTTGAAGCCAGTGAGCTCTGGATGCTCAAGTCCCTCCTCTGAGACTTCACCTGAACCACCAATTTCCATATCTCCAACCCGCTCCAGTATTCTTACTTGGTAAATTCCGTGGACAGAGGAAGCTAGCCGGCTACAGTTCATGGGGTCACAAGAGTCAGACATGACTGAGTGACTTTCACTTTCACAAGAACAAATGAGAAAATCTAGCTTTTCTTTCTCACCTGAATTGGGGAGGGAAACTGAAACGCATTTGTCACAGTCCAGGGCACAGAGTCACCAAAAGATGAGCCTTCATCACAGAACTGGAGAACCTTCCCATCCCCTCATACATCGTACCTCCATATTAACAGGCTCCTTGTGTAATAACAGGAGTAAAATGAAAATAATTAAATGTCTCAGCACTTAAGAAGAAGCATCTAGGGAAAGCCAAAGATGACAGGGAGATGAGAACAAGAACACACCAGAGACTTTAGCCTCTGAGGCCAGTATCTACAGCAAATGGCAAACACACCCCAGCCCCTGGCAGATGAAAAGAAAACCTCACATAAAAGAACTATTTACTTCAGTTCCTCTACCCAGTGTATCATGTCTGATATTCAACAAGAAATTACAAGGCACACTAAAAGTCAAAACAGCTTGAAGAAACAGAACTACCATCAGAACCAGACTCAAAATATGGCAAAGATGTTGGAAAGTATGAACATGCCCAGAGACTGAATAAAGGAAGAGGGCAACATGCACAAATGGCAATATAAGCAGGCATGGAAACACTAAGAAAGAATGAGAAGGAAATGCTGAAATCGAAAACACCATATCACAAGTGAAAAGCGCCTTTGATGGGCTCAGCAATAGACTGGACACAGCTGAGGAAAGAGTCAGTGAGCTTGAAAAGAGGTCAATATAAACTTCCAAAATCAAGGTGCAGAAGACTTACCCCAAAGTGAAAGCTCTGAAAACTGAAAATCAGTTAATGTAATCTATCACATCAACAGGCTAAAGAAGAAAAGTCATATGATCATAGCAATAGATGCAGAAGAAGCATTAACAAAACCTTCCATCTCACCACTGTTTTTCAATATTATCTTGGAAGTCCTAGCCAATGCAATAAGAAAAGGAAATAAGCCATTTGCAGATAGAGAGGAAAGACATAACACTGTCTGTTCACAGATGATGTAAACTTCTATGTATAAAATCCCAAAAAATAAGTTTAAAAAACTTGTGGAACTAATAAGTGATTATAATAAGGTTTAAGGATGCAAAGTTAACATAAAAAAGTAAGTTGCTTTCCATACATCAGCAATGAACAAGGAGAATTTGAAATTACACAATACCATTCGTGTACATTTTCACCCCCAAAATGAAATGCTTAGGAATAAATCTAAAAAATATATGCCAGATATATATGAGGAAAACTACAAAATTCTAATGAAAGAAATCAAAGAAAAAATAAGTGGAGAAATAATTTATGTACATGGATAGGAAGACTCAATAGCATCAAGATGTCAGTTCTTCAGAACTTAATCTATATATTTACTGCAATCTCATTCAAAAACCTATTTTTTTTGTAGATTGATAGACTGGTTATAAAGCATATATATATATATATACACACACACACACACATATATATATACACACATATACACACACACACACATATATATATACACATATATATAAACAGCTAAGGCACAGACCAGCCAAAAAAATATTGAAGGAGAAGAACAAAATTAAATGACTGACTCCCTGAATTCAAGGCTTCCTATAGTGCTACAGTGTGGTATTGACAAAAGAGTAGGCAAATAAGTCAGTGAGACAGAATAATAGCACAGAAATAGACCCACAAAAATACAGTTAACAGATTTTTGATCAACAAGCAAAGATAATTCAATGGATAAAGAATAGTCATTTCAACAAGTGGTGCCAAGACAACTGGACTTACACATGCAAAAAAAAAAATCAGTCTGGACCCAAACTTTACACCTTTTACAAAAATCAACTCAAAAATAGTCAACTCAAATCAGAGATCTAAATTTAAAATGCAAAACTATAAAACTCCTGAAAGATAACATAAGAAATAATCCAGATGACTTTGGGTTTGGAATGACTATTTAGATATACCAAATGCATCATCCATGAAAGAAAAATTTGACAAGTTCAGTTTCATTAAAATTTAAAACTGCTCTGTGGAATATACTGTGCTTCCCAAGTGGTGCTAGTGGTAAAGAACCTACCTGCAAATGCAGGAGACATAAGAAACGCATGTTCGATCCCTGGGTCGAGACGATCCCCTGGAGGAGGAAATGGCAACCTGTATTCTTGCCTGGAGAATCCCATGGACACAGGAGCCTGGAGGGCTATGGTCCGTGCGGTCGCAAAGAGTCAGACACGACTGAAGTGACTTAGCATGCATGCACATGAAATATATTGTTAAAAGAACGAAAAGATAAGCCACAGACAAGAAGAATAACTTTGCAAAGCGTATATGTGATAAAAGACTTGTATCTAACCTGTACGAAGAACTCTTAAAACTCAACAATAAGAAAACAAACAACTCAATTAAAAAATGGGCAAAAGATCAAACAGATATTTCATCAAAGAAGATATTCAGATGGCAAATGAGCATATGAAAAGATGTTTACCTATCCTATGTCATTAAGGAATGGCAAACCAAAAAAGTTACACACCTATTAACCTGGCTAAAATTGAAAACACTGACAGCGTCAAATGCTGGTGAGGATGCAGAGCAACAGGAACTCTCGTTCATTGCTTGTGTGCAAATGGTTCATCCACTATGAAAGACAGTTTGGTTTTTTACAAAACTAAACATACTCTTACCCTATCATTTAGTAATCACATTTCCTGGTTTTTACTTAGAAAAATTGAAAACTTATGTCCACACAAAACTCTGCACGCAGACGTTTAAAGTAGCTTTATCCACAGTTGCCAAAACTTGAAGGCAACCAAGATGTCCTTTAGTAGATGAGTGAATAAATAAACTGCTGTGCAGCCAGAAATGGAATATTATTCAGCTAAAAACTGCATGGACTGCTACCTCCAGTATAATGTTCTGCAACGGTGCTAGTACTGGGTATGATTGCTTTTTCTTGATTTCAGTGAAAGTACTCTCCCCTCAGGGCTCCCCAGGTGGTGCTAGTGAAAAGAACATGCCTGCCAGTGCAGGAGACATAAGAGCCACAGGTTCAATCCCTGGGTCAGGAAGATTCCCTGGAGGAGGGCGTGGCAGGCCACTCCAGTATTCTTGCCTGGAGAATCCCATGGACAGAGGAGCCTGGTGGGCTGTAGTCCATGGAGCTGCAAAGAGTCAGACACAACTGAAGTGACTTAGCACACATGCGCTCATTCTCATGTTAAGCATGAGAATGTATTTTATACTTAATATATTTCTTAATAGTAAGGAAATATCCATCTATTACATTTTATTCCATGTTATCGTAAAGAATGTTTTTAGAAATACTTTTGTGGCAACTCTGAAGATAATCATGCAGTTTCTTCTTACGATTATTGATGTGATGATTATATGAATAGGTAAATCTTACATACACATCCTAGCATTGCTAATCACCTTGCATTATTTCTAATGTGCTACTGACTTTGTTTCTAGACTGTTCTTACCTTTTCTGCATTGACATGTACTGGCAGGTTGTTGAAAACCTGTAATTTCCTTTGGAACAATGTTTTCAGATTTTTGTCACTAATGTTATATTCATTTTCTAGAAAAAGTTGGAAGTTTACTTTCCTTCCCAATGCTCTAGAAATTTTTATTTTGTTTTTGTTTGTTTTTTTTTTAAATATGTGTCCAAGTCCTAATTCTTTTTTTAATAAATTAACTTATTTTATTTTGGGGGTCTTCATTGCTGCATGCAGGCTTTCTCTAGTTGCAAAGAACGAGAGCTGGCTACTCTTTAGCTGCAATGCACTGGCTCCTCAATGCAGTGGCTTCCCTTGTAGCAGAGCATGGGCTCTGGAGCACAAGCTTGGTAGTTTCTGTGCACGGGCCTCTCACTGTGGTGGCTTCTGTTCATGCAGAGCATGGGCTCTGGGTGCACAGGCTCCATTGTTGTGGTGCATGGGCTCAGTTGCCCCCACAGCCTGTGGAATCTTCCTGGACCAGGGATCAAACCCATGCCCCCTGTGTGGCCAGGCAGATTCTTATCCAGTGTACCACCAGGGAAGTCCTGGAAACATTTTCAAAGTGTTGGAGACAGCTCTGTTCTGTCACAGAAATAAGCTGTGAAAAGAGAGTTCATCATCTGATTCCAGAATGAAATGTCTCTATACATTTAAAAATATATGACCTAGGGGGAAATTTTAATGATGAGCCACAGGTTACACTAGACTGGAGTCTATGACTTTCTGATTCTGCAAAAAGATTGAAGTAAAAATGATTATTCTTCTTGTCCAAACAGGAGTCAAGGTTAAGGATACAGGAGCCAGTATAGAGGTGGGTGTGATGACTGAGCCATGAGAAAACAACTTCAGACCCACAGTCTTGAGATGTGGTTCCTTCCCATCATTTGCATGGTTTCTACGTCTGCATTAGGTGGCTGCTTCTGTTCAGGCCACCGGCAAGTGGTGCCCATGGACTTTACGGCTGCAGGGACCACAGGCATGTTGTGTGCAGGGACCACAGGCATGTTGTGTGCAAGTCAGGGACACACTCAGCGTGTGCTGGTCTCACACTACGGCAGGCGTTCACCTCAGGTCAGTGGGTAACATGATGCAGACTCCAGCACTGGACCAAGCTGATGGACGCACCCAGACCTGGAGGAATTCAGGTGTTTCCACCCTGAAATCCTGGAAGCTGGTGGTCATGGCTTGAAATAAACACCAGGGCTATTTGGTTGTGTGTGGAGACAGAGTCAGCCTGCAGGCAGTCGGTGCACACATAAGGCCATGCCGGGGCGGGAGCACCATGCCCCGACACCCGGAAGCCTGGGGCTCCCTGATGCCAGGGTCCAGCCCCGGTGGATCCAGGGTGATTCGAAGGTGGGGACGGAGTTGGCGTCCTTGGAAAAATACATATTTAATTACAGATATATAGAGAGATTAGAAATGGATAGTGTAGTAGGAAGATTAGTACAGAAAAAGAGGCTGAATAACTTGGATTACGTGGAATAGCATCCATGCTCCAGATGGGAATTCAGCCAGAAAAACGAGGAGCAAGAAAGAACGACATAGTGGAATCAGTCTTTCTGGAAACTGATCCAATTTCTTTATTTTTGGGTTTTCTTATATACCTTTTGTTACACATAGGGATGAATACAGAGTCACGCGGGGGTCAGCAGTCCTGACCTTTATCAAAATCAGGTGCTTCACATAAATGTAAAAACAAAGGTCTTAGGAATATTACATCATCTTCTGGTCATGAGACCCGCTGACATTTTATGATCCTTTCTTTCTGATAACCAAAAAAACTTATTTTTTCCAAGGGTGTTTTTTCTTAAACCAGGCACTACCCTCCAAATAAAGTTACATTCCTATAGGGTGAGGGTGTAGTGAGTTACAATCAAGAAAGGAATTTATTTAACCCAAGGTTAACATGATTAATCTTAAAGGTTAATGCTTATTTCTCCTATATGCTTAAAGGTTAATACTTATTTCTCCTATATGCTAGTTATATTCATTATAAGGGCAGGGAACATGGAGACTTAGCAGCAAACATCAGTCCAACAAATGAAAATCCTTTCACCAATGCTCCCCTTAAGATCTATTTAGTCTCAAGATAGTGATAAAGTTACATTTTTACATAGCAAGGACACAGTGATTTATAACAAAGTACAGTGATCTATTACAAAAGAGAAAATTCATTAACTCAAAAAGTCTAGTATTGCTAACATCAAAAACTACTATATTTCCTTTTCTATATTCCAAATACATTGATTAATATATTCCCAGGTGCCTAAGGATATAGAGGCCTGGCGGCAATCATTGACTCAACATGCTAATTAAGACTCAAAATACTCCAAAACTCTCTGTGCTGTTTATGGTTGAGAGGTAGTAAACAATCATGTGCATAGTGGCAGGAGTATGGATAATCCTGTCACACAAGCTAGTCTGTCAGCAGCGAGGTTTGACCTGAGACATCCTTGTCCCACCCAGGGGAGGGAATTAGCAGCAATTATTGACCCAACAAATGAAAAACCCTTCACCAATATAATTCCTAACCAACCCACTATACTAATAATTTCCAACTCCCCAAAAGAATTTGCCTTTAGTAAGTCTAAAACATCTCGTCCCTCTCAGGTTGGGAAGCTGTAAACAATCACATGTGGCCGGACGAACCTATACAGGTGGGCTAGATAACCTTCAGAGGAGTCCGTAAGCTGAAACACTCTTGTCACGCCCAGGAATTTTTATTGCCTTGGAGCTGCACGTTTACTCCTTCTCGGAGAGAAACGGTTATGGGGGAGAGCCCTCCGTAAAGTCAGAGGTGTAGGTGAGAGCATAAAACAGACTCTGGTTTTGGGGTAGATGCTCGGGAACAGGGGGTTTCCTGAGGCTTGATCACGCCTTTGCGTATGCCAAGCCTCCTTCCTCATGACCTTTGCCATGGGCGGAGTTCCTCATGATGGCCCCCGGCACCCTGAGGCTCTGGCTGTGTGTCTTTTGTGTTCACTTAGTCCCCGGAGCAGACAGCTGCACACAACGCTTCCACCCTGGTCGCCGCTTCTCCCCGCCCTTGTTAACTGGTCCCCTTCGCTTGGGCCCCTGTCCATCTCTGCTCCTCACAGCTCCTCGGCCGAGGCCTTGAAATCCATCCTCAGATGTGTGTGTGGAGCTTGAGCTCCCAAGGGCAGGGATCTCCAGCTGCCCCGTTACTGGCATCCAGAGCACACTGTACACCTCAGGGTGTGTCACATGGCTCTCTGGTGTGCGTGTATGTGTTAATTTCATGAATGGCGGGAGGGATCTTGCTGATGCCACTCTTCTGTGATGCTTTCTTGTCTCCACCATGTCTGAGACATCTGTCCACGTGCTGTATCAACACCTCAGTCCCCTTCAGCATGTCCCACCTGCGGGGATGTGGGTCCCTGCATGCTCCTGGGCCGACACCCTGCGGTCACTGCCCAGGACTCTGCCAGCCCCACTGTGGTCACCAGCATCCCATGGGTACCTTCCCAGGGTGTTCAGAACCGATGTGGGTCTCCTGGTTGCTACTCAGTGCTGCATTGCTCTTCGTCTCCAGGGACTTAGGAAATATGCACATGGAGTGTCCGTGCTCCCTCTTCTATGCACTGGGGAGTGGTTTCCTATGGCCACGTCGACAAGTTCCCCCATCACTGCACTCTTATTCTGCTGCAGGTCTGAGGACGGCACCTAGGACTGGGTCCAATCAGGTTGGGTTCCTCTGGGGGTTCTGGGAGATCAGCTTCTCCGGCTTCTTCAGCCTCAGGAGCTCCAGGTTCCCAGGCCCTGGCTCTGACTCTCTCTGCCTGTTCCCGTCCTCCCAGCTACTTTGTGGCCCTGCCTCCCTGTTAGGTGGACTCACCCAGACAGCTCAGTAGAGTCACACCTACACAGCTCCTCTGCTCAATGAGGTGGCCTCATCAGAAATTCTGGACTCAGAACCTGGACACCTTTGAGGGAGAAGATGTCCATGTTCTGCCCACCACAAATGCTGTTCCAAGTTATTTGCAAAGTTTTCTGTTGGATTTTTTTGTCTTTTTCTGGATGATTTGGGGAAGCTCTTTATATATTTTGGAATATAATCCTGGTGGTGCTGGTTTAGTTGCTAAATCGTGTCCAACTCTTTGCAACCCCATGGACTGTAGGCGACCAGGTTCCTCTGTCTGCGGGATTTCCCAGGCAAGAATATTGGAGCAGGTTGCCATTTCCTTCTCCAGGGGTTCTTCCAGATTCAGGGATCAAACCCAGGTCTCCTGCACTGCAGGTGGATTCTTTACCAACTGAGCCACCAGGGAAGCCCCAGTATAATCCTGGTTGTATGAAATATGCATGGCGTGGGTTTCTGAACTCTATGGTAAACTTCACTAAGATTGACATAAGATTCTATCTTTTAACTTTATGAATTGTGTTTTGAGATCCTTGTTTAAAAATCTCTCCCTGGCTACTAAGATCCTTACTGTGATTGCCCTGCTTTCATCTCTAACATTGGAGAATGAGTCTCTCTGGAGTCTACCTCTGCACCAAGGCTTTGATGAGGCACTAGCTCTGTTTTCACCCATGCGGTCATTTTCTGCACACAGACTAAACGACCCGCTACGTCTCCTGCATCACTTATCTGGGTCACTGTTTAAACTCTACTTGTTCCCATTCATCTGTGAAAATGTTCCTGTGTCAGTACTAGACTGAATTTTTTAAAATATTTTCATCGTTGGAAAAACAATTTCTAGAGGAGAGAGCAGTACACATCCACACACGGTCCCTGCCCGGCTTCTACAACAATAGGCCCCCTGCTCACACTGTTTGCACTGTGACTTACCGTTTTCCCTCCTGTGTTCCCTTTGTAACAGAAATCGCATCTACTGACAGGCATTTCTGCTTTCATATTAGTTTAGAATAAATTTGAGGTCAACAAAAAATCCAGCTGACAGAGAAAATTCATAGTTTGAAACACTTGTAATAATAAAAAGGAATAACTGAAAGTAGATTGATTAAGCTCGTGACTCAAAAAGCTGGGGAAAGTACAAAAAGTAACCTGGAGGGAAAGGATTACTGAAGATAAAAGTAGAGTTTCATGAGAGGGAGAGGGAGAGGGAGTGACAAATAACTCTTTGGAAAATAAAGTAGATAAACCATCCGATAATGTCATCAAGAAGCAGGGGGGTGGGAAGCACAGACACGAAGGAGGAGGCAAGAGTGAGGAGAAACGTGAGGCTGCAGTGACCTCAGGTCACATGCTCCATGAGCTTCGGCCTGCTGGAACCTGCTGGGCTGCTCATGAATGCAGAGGCTGGGGTCCCTGGGGAGGCCTCTTCCTGGCCCAAGGACGGGCCCTCTTGCTGTTCCTCAGTGACCTCTGCCTCTTCTTACAGGTCACCGATCCCACTGCAGGCCCCCATCATGACCTCATCCAACCCTCAGCAGCTCTGAGGGCCCCTCCAAACACCCACACAGAGGGTGCACTTGGGGGACATTCTGTCCAGACCAGCAGGTTCCTGCACCACCACCCCACCTCCTCTCCTTTCTGCTGCGGACACATGAGGGGCCTGTCCTGTAGCCGGCGGCCACGTGAGGCCCCTGGAGCTGGGGGACCAGCCAGGGTCTCTGACCCTCCCACAGCCTTGGGACGAGATGCTCCCATATCATCTTAGCTGCCTGGGGGCACAGGTCCCCATGATGCCTAGAAAAGCCTCCTTCTGAACCAGAAGAGGCTGTTTGCAGAGCCCAGCAGGGGCAGAGCATGGCCACGGCCACTTCCCCATGCCCTGGGTCCCTGTCTGTCCAGAAGGGGCTTCAAGCTTGCTGGGTCTTTTAGGTGGCATTCAATACAGTTCTGGGAAGGTAAGCAGCTGAGCACAGGTGAAGGGCTAGTCCTCTGGGCAGGTGAGCACAGGTGAGGGGTTGTTTTCTAAACTGGTGGTTGCAAAGGGCAGGCTGGTTTCCTGGGCTGGTTTCTGCAGGCTGTGGTTAGGGTTCCACTTTTGCACCTAATCTGGCTCTATCAGTGCACACGGCACTCGCTCTCCCCTTCTGAAATGACAAGAGCTCCCTGTCTCAGGCTTGACTGGAGCAGAGACCACTGCCTGAGGTCACGGTGGTAGTCTGCTGTCCCCTCACTGTGCTCAGAGCCCAGCTTTGCTCCTGATCACCCTTCCTGGGTGATGCACAGGACTGATCCCCCCACCAGGAGTGACCACTGGCCATTCTGGCCATTTTGTTCTCCTCTGAGTGGCCGCTTTATGCGAGGGCTTTGGCCACATCAGGTCAGCCCCCTCAGGTGGACTTTGTGGGAAGGGGCCTTCAAACGTGCAGAGGGAGGGACCTGTGAGGGGGTGCCCTTACATTTCTTCTGCAAGGTCAGCCCCTGCCCTCCAACCATAGAGAGGGCCCAGGAGACGCCACTACCCTAGTGACAAACCACTCGGAGAGAGACAGCCTTCTTCCTAAGAATGGCACCCCCACACTTCGTGTTCCTTGGGACAAGGAGAGTCCTAGGGCTGTGTCAGACTCCACTGCAGGCTCGTCCTCTGCTCACACAGGCTGGACGCTGGGCATTTACTGATGGGCATTTGTACAGAGTCTGTCCTGGGGAAACATTCAAGCCCAGAGTCGGAGCGGAAGGTTTTCCAGGGAAGCCTGGTGTCAGTCATGGCAGCACTTGGCTGTGACAGGTGCACAGCTTAGGGGAGTAGGGGGTCGGGCCCCCAGGTGAAGCCCCAACCTCAAGCTCTTTGACCTCAGTGGTTGTGTTCCCACATAACTCCTGTGCTCACAGAAAAGTAAGATCAAGTGGATTTGCAGCTGTTATTCTAAACATTCCCTTTGTGAGTAAAAAAAATCCACCCATCGGTTTATGAAACTACCCCAATCCTGTTATAGATCAAAGAGCCCTGCTTCCTGTGACCTGAAGGGAAAACAGGCCGGAATGTTCCCTGGGGAATTGATGGTGGGGGAGGGAAGCAAGAGGGAGGGCTGACCAAACCCAGCCTGCACAGTCTACGGCCTCCACAGGGGATGTTGTTCAGGAGTCAAGTTCACGGGCCAGAGAAATGTCTTACTCATTCTGGTTGTGAACCAAACCATTTGAAAACTTTTTAAAAACCCCAACATTTCACACTAAGTCAGCAATTCAGATAATTTTTTTTAAACGTTTCAAAATTCCTCCTATAGATTTTACACTCACTCAGAGGATACAAATACACTTTCCACAGGCTCAGAACTCGTCGTGTGTGTGTGTGTGTGTGTGTGTGTGTGTGTGTGTGTGTGTGTGTGTGTGTAGGGGCAATATCACACAAGCCAATAAAATAATAATAAAAGGTCAGAGTAGCAGCAGTGAAGGGAAACAGTCCTGGCCTAGAGGAGGGACACACAGGTGCTCCCCGGGATCTCCCCACCATATGGACGGCCCACACAGGAGCCTGAAGGGAGGGACGGGGGGGGGGGGGACACTAAAAACCAACTTCTGGAATCGGGGTAAAGCAACTTCACTTCAGACAAAATGATTAAAGCCAAGTATGTTTAGTTGTTTGGCTCACATATGTGAGGGAAAATGAAAGAAGGAATTCTCAAAAACAGGTGGAAACTTCCCAGGATGCACCAGGAGCCTCAGGAAGAAGGCAGTGTGGGACCTCCGGCCGTGGCCACGATGGCCTGGGCTGGAAATTGCTCCTGCTCCTCCCAAAGTGGCAACATTAGAAGCTGCTTAGAAAAATAGAGGAATTGCAAGGGTTCCGAAGTGTAAATGGTATAAAGTAGAATCTACCTGGTGAGAGCAATGCACCCACCCCCACCCCCAGGCACTGAGACTGCCCCCTCAACACACACACTCCCCCACCAGGTGTCCAGGTGGCTCCTTCCTTCCTCGGGGAACTGGGATGATTCCATCTGGAGAGGGGCCGGGGGGTAAGCTTCCCGTTGAAGGAAGTGCAGTTATTACTGAGTTCCTTGTGGCCGAGAATCTGCAGACAAAATGCTCTAGAGGAGACACCGAAAGAAGAGAAGAGGAGAAGGAAGAGCTTTCACTGCCCACACATGGAAAAGCCTTTGCCGAGGAGCAGGGGCCGGGGGTCCTCACAGGCCAGCTGCGTCTTCATCTCAGGGCAACTGGGTGCTGTTCACAGGCCTCCCTCAGCTCCCGTTTCCTGAATGAACACTGACCTCAGCACAGGCTGGGGTCTCAGGGTCTGTGTAAAACATCTGGGCTCTGGCAACTTGTTTAAAGATAAGAAGAGAGAACTTGGGGGGAATTTAGACATGACTGAGTGGGGTTGGTGATCTCTTCTCTGAAGGAAACGGGCACATTTACAGGTCAGGAAGCAGAGATGAACATGTTAAACCATCCTGTGAAGACTGTTTTTTTTTTTTTTATTTTCCAGTAGGAATGTCTTCTGCATCACCCCCAGATGTTTCTCTTACCTTGGCTGGTGACTTTTACCTGCAAAAGGTCAAACATTGTTTTCCTGCTTCCTTTTGTTGGGAGAGTGTGTAATTTCCTTGGTTCTGTCTTGCCACAGCAAAAATTTGAAGTGACAGACGGACCAGTGTTACAGCTCAGTTTTATTGACAATCAAAGGAAAATACATCCTCGAGGCTTGAGGGTGGGCCAACCCAAAAGACTCTGCGAGAAGAGAAGCCCAAAGCTCAATTTTGGCCCCTCTTTTTACATGTTTTACCCTCCCCCTGAGCCTGCCCTGTGTAAATTGGGCTAGCCAGGAGGGCTGTTTGTTCTACCTGAGGTCCTTATTCCGGTCCTTGGATCTTCCTTCGTTCTATTTTCGTAGGCTTTTCCCTTCTTTGTCTTTTAGCCACCGCCATCCTGAACGCCTTTTTCCTATTCTAACTACCTAACACTTTCCTCCTGTAAAAATCAAGAATTCTTTCTAACACATGTTCTTAATCATACTTGATGCTCATCTTCCTCTAGTCATGTTCAGTATATGATTGTGACAAAAGTGACTTTTTTTTTTCATTCCTTGTCGGGCCAAGAATGCTGCCACGGAAAAATAATTCCTGCCTGCTTTAAAATCTGTAGGCATCAAATTGAAATCATGGCTAATGGCTTAGCTCATCATTTGGAGCCTCTAGCTAATCTACCCAGAAGGTGGGAGCAGGGGTGTGGCTCTGAAGGTGATCCTGCAGGACGACCAAGGAAAATGAGGGCAGAAACCAGAGAGAAGAGAGAGGGAGACAGACAGGACACAGGAGCTACTACCTCTGATTAAAAATTGCTTTAAAATTACATATAAATAGTGCCAGCCAAGTGAGGGTCAGGTTCTTAATACATACAGTCATCCCTCGTGTCCTCAGGGGTGTGTTCCAGAATCCCCAGTGGAAGAGCACTGGACCCTACATACGCAATGTGACTTCTGTCCACACACCCCAGGACAAAGTTCACTTTACAAGCCAGACACAGTCTGATGGATCCCCAGCATCACTCCTCCTGGGCTGTGGGGCCGTTAAGTAAAATCAGAGCCACTTAAACACAGGCTGTGACACCTCAGCCACCACTCTGATAACCAAGATGGCTACTGGTGATGGATGAACAGGACACTCTGGCCAAGGGCCAATACACACCCTTGGTGGGACAGAGCAAGGTTTTGAGAGGGTTAACAGGCAGGAAGGCTAGAGAACCCCAAGTGGAGGGAATAGACTGCAAGTGTCAGACATTTTTTTCCCTTCTCTATACAAAATTAAAAGGAGGTTTCTTTTAAAATTCTGTGTTGCCATGACAACACCTGGTTTCACCTGAACTACTTTTCTCAAACCTTGAGCTAACCAATGCATTTTTTAATGGAAATTTTTTTCTTAAGATATGTTAATGAACTATGTATTTACCTTAGACTCTGTCTTTCTTCAAGTGGGTTCCACATAAGACTCAGAACCAATAATGGCTCAGCAAACCAGTATGTTTTACTCATGGAAATGTTCTCTTAAACTATGTTAATGAGACTGTGTATTTGCTTGAAAATCTGCCTTTCTTCAAGATTCATGTCAATTGTTTTATGGCCCAGGATGACTCACCTTGTGCCACTGCTATCTCAAAATGCAGGTTGTGGCTGAAGGACCTGGTGCCACTCTCTGAGTGAGACATTTCCTTTCTCTAACTAGCAGCTTGCTAATAGGTATATAACTTCTTGCTAAAAACCAGCAAGGGGGCATTCTTTCTGTACCCTTTTGATGTCTATGTCAGAAGCTTTGCTATCTCTTTTATACTTTGATAAAACTTTGTTACACAAAAGCTCTGAGAGATCAAGCCTCGTCACTGGCCTCGGATCAAATTCCTCTCCTCCTGAGGCCAAGCATCCCGGCATCTTTCATGGCTTATAGCAACAACTTTTCAGTTTCATCTCTGTGCTCAGACGCCACACAATTTAAAACTTATGAAGTGCTTACTTCCAGAGTTTTCCATTTAATATTTTCAAGTCACAGTTGACCACAGATAACTGGATGGGGGCTACAGTCTTTATTTAATCTTTTTTTTAAGAGCTCTGAGAGGTTTGCTTGTTTGGCTGCAGTGGGTCTTAGTTGCAACACTCAAAAGCTTTTTGTGTGTGTGGTGCCTGGGCTCTCTAGTTGCCCCATGGCACGTGGGATCTTCATTTCTTCATCAGGGATCGAACCCATGTCCCCTGCATTAGAAGATAGGTTCTTAATCACTGGACCACTAGGGAAGTCGCAGGGCTACAGTTTTTAAAGGAACAATGGCCAAAACATACAAAGGAGGAGCCTGGCCCACAGCCTGCAGTAGCCAGCCCGGGGGGAGTCCCTTCTCTGCAGTGACAGCCCAGGAAACAGCCTGCTGAGGTCACATGTATAGGAGGTCAGTCTCTTGTTTCCTGCAACCAGTCCAGAAAGCCCAACAACCTCCTAGAACAGTCAACCAAGTGGCTGGGACTGGATCATCACTGACTGCTGCCCTGAGGACAAGCCAGGGACCCCAGCCCAGAGGAAGCCCTTCTAGCCAGCCCACTGGAAACAGTGACAGACTATTTTCTTGGGCTCCAGATACACTGAGTATGGTGACTGTAGCCACCAAATTGAAAGACGCTTGCTCCTTGGAAGAAAAGCTATGAGAAACCTAGACAGTGTATTAAAAAGCAGAGATACCACTTTGCTGACAAAGGTCTGTATAGTCAAAACTATGGTTTTTCCAGTAGTCAGGTATGGATGTGAGAGTTGGACTATAAAGAAAGCTGAGCACCGAAGAATTGATGCTTTTGAACTGTGGTGTTGAAGAAGATTCTTGAGAGTCCCTTGGACTGCAAGGAGATCAAACCAGTCAATCCTAAAGGAAATCAGTCCTGAATATTCATTGGAAGGACTGATGCTGAAGCTGAAGCTCCAATACTTTGGCTACCTGATGTGAAGAGCCAACTCATTGGAAAAGACCCTGATGTTGGGAAAGATGAAGGCAGGGGAAGAAGGGGGTGACAGAATGAGATGGTTAGAGGGCACCACAGACTCAGTGGACATGAGGTTGACCCAACTCAGGGAGACAGTGAAGGACAGGGAGACCTGGAGTGTTGCAGTCCGTGGGGTCGCAAAGTCAGACACAACTGACCAACTGAAGAACAATGAGTGGGAGGATTATTCCAGATATTTTGGGGAAGGGGTGGAGATTTCCAGGAACTTGGCCACCACCCGCTTTCTGTCTTTGATGGCCTGTCAGGTTGTGCCCTGCCCACATGCCTCCTGTTTCAGAATCACTGGTGAGCTTCCACTATATGAGCCGTGATTTCAAATGCTGCTGTCAACTTACTCTGCAGGAAATGACGGAAGGGGTGTGGTTCTGTCACTGAGCTTGCCTTAACCTCCTGCCATGCACCACATTTCAGATGTGATGTATGTTTCTCTGGTCTTAGATCCACTCATTTTAAGCAAAGACATTCATTTAGTTTGCAGAATGAATACACGACTCTAGAACCTATCTTCCCTAAAGCCCTTTTTATCAGCTATGAGCTATGCTATGTCATGAGAGGGTAACAGACAGGAAGGCCAGGGGTCTCCAAACTGAGGAAATAGGCTGCAAGTGTCAGACATTTTTATCTATCTTAAGCAGCAGGAGGAAACAAACTAGCGATATTTTTTCCCTTCTCTATACAAATTTAAAAGGAGGTTTCTCTTAAAATACTGTGTTGCCATAATGACACCTGGTTTCACCTGAAGTTAACTATTCTCAAACCTTGAGTTAACCAATGCATTTTTCTTATGGAAATGTTTGTCCTAAGCTATGTTAATGTACTGTGCATTTACCCCAGACTCTGTCTTCAAGTCTGTTCTGCCTAATGGCTCAGAACCTACTTGACAAACCATTATGTTATACTCAGACATTGCTCCCCAAATCTATGTAAACAAAACTATTTGTATGGTAATCTGCCCTTCTACAAGATTCAAGTCAATCTTTTTATGGCCCTGGATGACTCATCTGGTGCCAAGATTACCCCAAAATACATCTTATGGATGAGGGGCCTGGTGCCACTCTGAGTTTTTAAGACATTACTTTCTTTCATTAGCAAACTGCTAGACTATATAACATCCCGCTGAAGACTAGCAGGGGGTACTCTTTCTGCCCCCTTCTGATGCCTATGTCAGAAGCTTTCCCCATCTCCTTTATACTTTGCTGCTAAATTGCTTCAGTCGTGTCTGACTCTGTGCGACCCCATAGACGGCAGCCCATTAGGCTCCCCGTCCTTGGGATTCTCCAGGCAAGAACACTGGCGTGGGTTGCCATTTCCTTCTCCAATGCATGAAAGTGAAAATTGAAAGTGAAGTCACTCAGTCGTGTCCAACTCTTAGCGACCCCATGGACTGCAGCCCACCAGGCTCCTCCGTCCATGGGATTTTCCAGGCAAGAGAGCTGGGGTGGGGTGTCATTGCCTTCTCCATCTTTATACTTTAATAAAAGTTTATTACACAAAAGCTCTGAGTGATCAAGCCTCATCTCTGGCCCCGGATTGAATTCTCCTCTGGAGGCCAAGAATCCCGGTGACTTTTCGTGCTTCAACAACAACCTTTCAGTCCATTCAATCAAACTGATCACAGGGACCACAGCCTTGTCTAACTCAATGAAACTATGAGCCATGATGTGTAGGGCCACCCAAGACAGAAAGGTCATAGTGGAGAGTTCTGACAAAAAGTGGTCTACTGGAGAAGGGAATGGCAAACCACTTCAGTATTCTTGCCTTGAGAACCCCATGAACAGCAAGAAAAGGCAAAAAGATTTGAAACTGAAAGAAGAACTCCCCAAGTTGGTAGGTGCCCAATATGCTACTGGAGCAGAGTGGAGAAATAACTCCAGAAAGAATGAAGAGATGGAGCCAAATTGAAAACAATGAAAAGTTGTGGATATGACTGGTGATGGAAGTAAAGTTGGATGCTCTAAGAACAATACTGCATAGGAACCTGGAATGTTAGGTCCATGAATCAAGGTAAATTGGAAGTGGTCAAACAGGAGATGGCAATAGTGAACATCAACATTTTAGGAATCTGAAATAAAATGGACTGGAGTGGGTGAATTTAATTCAGATGACCATTGTATCTTCTACTGTGGGTAAGAATCCCTTAGAAGAAATGGAGTAGCCCCCATAGTTGACAGAAGAGTCCAAAATGCAGTACTTGGGTACACAATGACAGAAAGATCTCTGTTAATTTCCAAGGCAAACCATTCAACATCACAGTAAATCAAGTCTATGCCCCAACCACTAATGCCAAAGAAGCTGAAGTTGAATGGCTCTGTGAATAACTACAAGACCTTCTAAAACTCACACCCCCAACAGATGTCCTTTTCATCATAAAGGACTGGAATGCAAAAGTAGGAAGTTAAGAGATGCCTGGAGTAACAGGTAAGTTTGGCTTTGGAGTACAAAATGAAGCAGGGCAAAGGCTAACAGAGAACACATCAGTCATAGCAAACACCCTTGTCCAACAACACGAGGTGACTCTACACATGGACATCACCAGATGGTCAGTACAGAAATCAGATTGCTTATATTCTTTGCAGCCAAAGAAGGGGAAGCTCTACAGAAACAACAAGACAGGGAGCTGACTGTGGCCCAGATCATGAACTCCTTATTGTAAAATTCAGACTTAAATTGAAGAAAAAGGGAAAACCACTAGACCGTTCATGTATGACTTAAATCAAATTCCTTACGATTATACAGTAGAAGTGACAAATAGATTCAAGGGATTAGATCTGATAGAGTGCCAGAAGAACTACGGATGGAGGTTCATGACATTGTACAGGAGGTAGTGATCTAGACCTCTCTAAGGTGGGGAAAAATGCAAAAAGGCAAAATTGTTTTCTGAAGAGGACTTACAAATAGCTGAGAAAAGAAGAGAAGTGAAAGGCAAAAGAGAAAAGGAAAGTTATATCCATCTGAATGAAGAGTTCCAAAGAATAGCAAGGAGAGATAAGAAAGCCTTCCTCAGTGACCAATGCAAAGAAATAGAGGAAAACAATAGAATGGGGAAGACTACAGATCTCGTCAAGAAAATTAGAGATACCAAGGGAACATTTCTTGCAAAGATGGGCTCAATAAAGGACAGAAACGGCGAGGACCTAACAGAAGCAGAAAATATTAAGGAGAGGTGGCAAGAATACACAGAAAAACTACAAAAAAGATCTTCATGACCCATATAACCACGATGGTGTGATCACTCACCTAGAGCCAGACATCCTGGAATGCAGAGTCAAGTGGGCCTTAGGAAGCATCACTATGAACAAAGCTAGTGGAGGTGATGGAATTCCAGTTGAGCTATTTCAAATCCTGAAAGATGATGTTGTGAAAGTGCTGAACTCAATATGCCAGCAAATTTGGAAACCTCAGCAGTGGCCACAGGACTGGAAAGGTCAGTTTTCATTCCAATCCCTAAGAAAGGCAATGCCAAAGAATGTTCAAACTACTGCACAATTTTACTCATCTCCCATGCTAGCAAAGCAATTCTCAAAATTCTCCAAGCCAGGCTTCAACTGTGCATGAACCGAGAACTTGCAGATGTTGAAGCTGGATTTAGAAAAGGCAGAGGAACCAGAGATCAAATTGCCAACATTGATGGATCATCAAAAAAGCAAGAGAGTTCCAGAGAAACATCTCCTTCTGCTTTATTGACTATGCTGAAGCCTTTGACTGTGTGAATCATAACAAACTGTGGAAAATTCTGAAAGAGATGGGAATACCAGACCACCTGACCTGTCTCCTGAGAAATCTATATTCAGGTCAAGAAGCAACAGTTAGGACTGGAAATGGAACAATAGATTGGTTCCAAATTGGGAAAGAAGTACGTCAAGGCTGTACATTGTCACCCTGCTTATTTAACTTATATGCAGAGTACACCATGAGAAATGCTGGGCTGGATGAAGCACACTGGAATCAAGATTCCTGAGAGAAATATCAATAACCTCAGATATGCAGATGACACCACCCTTATGGCAGAAAGTGAAGAAGAACTAAAGAGCCTCTTGATGAAAGTGAAAGAGGAGAGTGAAAAAGCTGGCTTAAAACTCAGCATTCAAAAAACAAAGATCATGGCATCCGGTCCCATCACTTCATGATAAATAGATGGGCTAACAATGGAAACAGTGACAGACTTTATTTTCTTGGGTTCTAAAATCACTGCATATGGTGACTGCAGCCATGAATTTGGAAGACACTTGCTCCTTGGAAGAAAAGCTAGACAGCATATTAAAAAGCAGAGACATTACTTTGCCAACAAAGGTCCATCTAGTCAAAGCTATGGTTTTTTCAGTGGTCATGTATGGATGTGAGAGTTGGACCATAGAGAAAGTTGAGTGCCAAGGAATTGATGCTGTTTATAACCTTGAGAATTTTTAATGTCACTGGAAACTTCTTACTGTGTGACATTTAACGAAAGACGCTGGATGAAAATTTTGAAATGAGAGTATAGGGTTTTTTGTTGTTGTTCTTTTTTTTAAGATAGAGAAGAGGCTTCCCTGGTGGCTCAGAGGTTAAAGTGTCTGCCTCCAATGCGGGAGACCCGGATTCAATCCCTGGGTCGGGAAGATCCCCTGGAGAAGGAAATGGCAATCCACTCGAGTATTCTTGCTTGGAGAATCCCATGGACAGAGAAGCCTAGTAGGTTACAGTCCACGGGGTCGCAAAGAGTCAGACACGACTGAGCGACTTCACCTTAAGAGTGAACAGGAGAATTCTTACACCCTTAAGCAGAAATCTGGAATGAGGTTTCCCCAAATGGAGTGGACGTCATGTGTGTTTGTAAGTGTTGACTTAAAAAGATGCACAACTTGAGAGCTGTGAGTTCAGTTTTATTTAAGGCAGAATGAGGACTGCAACCTGGGAGGCAGCACTTCAGACAGCTCTGAGAGATTGCTCCAAAGCAGCGTGGAGGAAGGTGAATATATAAGGTTTTGGTGAAGGGGAAGTTCAATACCATTAAGCACTCATTTTACAAAAGGTTTTTTGTGTTTTTTGTTGTTGTTGTTGTTGTTGTTGTTTTGCTAGTCATGAGGATCTAATGTCACCATGAAGAAATTCAGTGCTTCTCTAGATATGAGGATTTGCAAGGACTAAGATCATAAAATCTGTTTCTAAAAACACCCATCTAAAGACATGTCCCACCAGATTCCCTGGAGCACAGAGTGCCTCACTCCGCCCTGAACTCCCTGAGGGGTTTTTGAAGGTCAACAGCTATAGCAGCATGGGGTTCAGTTTCTGTAGAGGTAGATGGCAAATGCATTTGTTGTTCGGTCATTGGCAATGCTCTTGGCAAGTGTCAATCTGTAATTGACAGTAGTTTCCCATCGCCTCTGACACATTACAAACAGGGTCTTACAAGGACACCAGTTATCTTACAACCTGGAGTCGGGAGTCTGCAGCCAGTTTCCCTGGCCTAAACTCAAGGCGTGGGCAGAATTATGCCCCTTCAGGAGGCCTGGGTGGGGGTTTGTTCCCAACTTGTCCAGCTTTCAGAGGCCGCTGTCCTCCCTGGCTCATCCCGCTCCCTCCATCTTCAGCGATGCTGCCCCTACTCTGGGTACACTCACATTATCCAGACTAATCTTTTCATTCTAGAGTCAGTTGTTAACAAATGCAATTTCATTTGCAGCCTAAATTATACTTTGACCTAACATACCCATAGGTTCTGGGGGTCAGGTTTGGGGGTCATCAATCGGCCGACCCTAGGGCAAGTGGTGGAACTCAATATTAGTTTTCAGTTCAGTTCACTTCAGTCGCTCAGTCGTGTCCGACTCTTTGCGACCCCATGAATCACAGCACGCCAGGCCTCCCTGTCCATCACCAGCTCCCGGAGTTCACTCAGACTTGTCACATCATCGAGTCACTGATGCCATTCAGCCATCTCATCCTCTGTCGTCTCCTTCTTCTCCTGCCCCCAATCCCTCCCAGCATCAAAGTCTTTTCCAATGAGTTAACTCTTCGCATGAGGTGGCCAAAGTACTGGAGTTTCAGCTTTAGCATCATTCCTTCCAAAGAAATCCCAGGGCTGATCTCCTTCAGAATGGACTGGTTGGATCTCCTTGCAGTCCAAGGGACTCTCAAGAGTCTTCTCCAACACCACGATTCAAAAGCATTAATTCTTCAGCACTCAGCCTTCTTCACAGTCCAAATCTCACATCCATACATGACTACCAGAAAAACCATAGCCTTGACTAGATGGACCTTAGTTGGCAAAGTAACGTCTCTGTTTTTGAATATACTATCTAGGTTGGTCATAACTTTTCTTCCAAGGAGTAAGCGTCTTTTAATTTCATGGCTGCAATCACCATCTGCAGTATTTTGGAGCCCCCCAAAAATAAAGTCTCAAACTGTTTCCACGGTTTCCCTATCTATTTCCCATGAAGTGATGGGACCGGATGCCATGATCTTCGTTTTCTCAGTGTTGAGCTTTAAGCCAACTTTTTCACTCTCCTCTTTCACTTTCATCAGGAAGCTTTTTAGTTCCTCTTCACTTTCTGCCATAAGGGTGGTGTCATCTGCATATCTGAGGTGATTGATATTTCTCCCAGCAATCTTGATTCCAGCTTGTTTCTTCCAGTCCAGCGTCTCTCATGATGTACTCTGCATATAAGTTCAATAAGCAGGGTGACAATATACAGCCTTGACGTACTCCTTTTCCTATTTGGAACCAGTCTGTTGTTCCACGACCAGTTCTAACTGTTGTTTCCTGACCTGCATACAGATTTCTCAAGAGGCAGGTCAGGTGGTCTGTATTCCCATCTCTTTCAGAATTCTCCACAGTTTATTGTGATCCACACATTCAAAGGCTATGGCATAGTCAAGAAAGCAGAAATAGATATTTTTCTGGAACTCTCTTGCTTTTTCCATGATCCAGCAGATGTTTGCAATTTGATCTCTGGTTCCTCTGCCTTTTCTAAAACCAGCTTGAACATCAGGGAGTTCACGGTTCACGTATTGCTGAAGCCTGGCTTGGAGAATTTTGAGCATTACTTTACTAGTGTGTGAGATGAGTGCAATTGTGTGGTAGTTTGAGCATTCTTTGGCACTGCCTTTCTTTGGGATTGGAATGAAACTGACCTTTTCCAGTCCTGTGGCCACTGCTGAGTTTTCCAAATTTGTTGGCATTTGAGTGCAGCACTTTCACAGCATCATCTTTCAGAATTTGAAATAGCTCAACTGGAATTCCATCACCTCCACTAGCTTTGTTCGTAGTGATTCTTTCTAAGGCCCACTTGACTTCACATTCCAGGATGTCTGGCTCTAGATGAGTGATCACACCATTGGGATTATCCGAGTCGTGAAGATCTTTTGTACAGTTCTTCTATGTATTCTTGCCACCTCTTTTATCTTCTGCTTCTGTTAGGTCCAGACCATTTCTGTCCTTTATCGAGCCCATCTTTGCATGAAATGTTCCCTTGGTATCTCTCATTTTCTTGAAGAGATCTCTAGTCTTTCCCATTCTGTTCTTTTCCTCTATTTCTTTGCATTGATCGCTGAAGAAGGCTTTCTTATCTCTTCTTGCTATTCTTTGGAACTCTGCATTCAGATGCTTATATCTTTCCTTTTCTCCTTTGCTTTTCGCCTCCCTTTTCACAGCTATTTGTAAGGCCTCCCCAGGCAGCCATTTTGCTTTTTTGCATTTCTTTTCCCTGGGGATGGTCTTGATCCCTGTCTCCTGTACAGTGTCACGAACTTCATTCCATAGTTCATCAGGCACTCTATCTATCAGATCTAGGCCCTTAAATCTATTTCTCACTTCCACTGTATAATCATAAGGGATTTGATTTAGGTCATACCTGAATGGTCTAGCGGTTTTCCCTACTTTCTTCAATTAAATCTAAATTTGGCAATGAGGAGTTCATGATCTGAGCCATAGTCAGCTCCCGGGCTTGTTTTTATTGACTGTATAGAGCTTCTCCATCTTTGGCTGCAAAGAATATAATCAATCTGATTTCGGTGTTGACCATCTGGTGATGTCCATGTGTAGAGTCTTCTCTTGTGTTGTTGAAAGAGGGTGTTTGCTATGACCAGTGCCTTTTCTTGGCGAAATTCTATTAGTCTCTAGCCCTGCTTCATTCCGCATTCCAAGGCCAAATTTGCCTGTTACTCCAGGTGTTTCGTGACTTCCTACTTTTGCATTCCAGTCCCCTATAATGAAAAGGACATCATTTTAGGGTGTTAGTTCTAAAAGATCTTGTAGGTCTTCATAAAACTGTTCAACTTCAGCTTCTTCAGCGTTACTGGTTGGGGCATAGACTTGGATAACTGTGATATTCAATGGTTTGCCTTGAAGACGAACGGAGATCATTCTGTCGTTTTTGAGATTGCATCCAAGTACTGCATTTCAGACTCTTTTGTTGACCATGATGGCTACTCCATTTCTTCTGAGGGATTCCTGCCCGCAGTAGTAGATGTAATGGTCATCTGAGTTAAATTCACCCATTCCAGTCCATTTTAGTTCACTGATTCCTAGAATGTCGACGTTCACTCTTGCCATCTCTTGTTTGACCACTTCCAATTTGCCTTGATTCATGGACCTGACATTCCAGGTTCCTATGCAATATTGCTCTTTACAGCATCGGATCTTGCTTCTATCACCAGTCACATCCACAACTGGGTATTGTTTTTGCTTTGGCTCCAACCCTTCATTCTTTCTGGAGTTATTTGTCCACTGATCTCCAATAGCATATTGGGCACCTACTGACCTGGGGAGTTCCTCTTTTGGTATCCTGTCATTTTGCCTTTTCCTACTGTTCATGGGGTTCTCAAGGCAAGAATACTGAAGTGGCTTGCCATTCCCTTCTCCAGTGGACCACATTCTGTCAGGCCTCTCCACCATGACCCGCCCGTCTTGGGTTGCCCCGCAGGCATGGCTTGGTTTCATTGAGTTAGACAAGGCTGTGGTCCTAGTGTGATTAGATTGACTAGTTTTCTGTGAGTATGGTTTCAATGTGTCTGCCCTCTGATGCCCTCTTGCAACACTTACCATCTTACTTGGGTTTCTCTTACTTTGGCGTGGGGTATCTCTTCATGGCTGCTCCAGGAAAGCAGAGCCGCTGTTCTTTACCTTGGACAAGGGGTATCTCCTTACTGCCACTGTTCCTGACCTTCACGGTGGGATAGCTCCTCTAGGCCCTCCTGTGCCTGCGCAGGCACCACTCCTCGGGTTTCTCCTCCCAGCCCTGGCCTCGGGCCTGGGTGGCTCCTCCCAGCTGCCGTCCCTGGCCTCAGGCGCGAGGTGGCTTCTCCCAGCCGCTGCCACTGACCTCGGACGCAGGGTAGCTCCTCTCGGCCGTTCCTGCGCCGTCGCAGCCTGGCACTCTAGGCCGCTGCCCCTGACCTCGGACTTGGGGTAGCTCCTCTCGGCCGCGCTTAGGGAGCCGGCCCGCAGCCGCCTGCGCTTAGGGAGCCGGCCCGCAGCCGCCTGCGCTTAGGGAGCCGGCCCGCAGCCGCCTGCGCTTAGGGAGCCGGCCCGCAGCCGCCTGCGCTTAGGGAGCCGGCCCGCAGCCGCCTGCGCTTAGGGAGCCGGCCCGCAGCCGCCCGCGCTCAGGGTAGGGATGATGTCCATTTGTGATTTTATCTGAGTATCCAGGCAGGAAGGTTCCGCCTCATCTCTGCGATGATGTTTTGGAGATGATGTCGATGTCATGTCACCATGGGGCGGGATGGAGGGGGTTCCAAGCCCCTTAGGGACACTTGCTGTTAAGTGGAGGGAGTCTCACTAAGTCCCAGCCCTCCAGACAGCATCTTTCTTGTTCAAACACTGAACTCGGTGACATGCACCAGCAAACATCCAGCCCCTGCCTTGGGGGGGCCCAGGCTGTGGCACCCATCAGGAGGGTTCCCTGCTGGGGCCGTGACGTAGGGCTTGGGGGTGAACATGAACTTGCTCCCCCACCTGTCTGGCTCCAGACCGTCCATCAGCCTTTTGAGCCTGGTCTTTCGCACTCTGGGTGGTCACTGGGCTGGGCTCCACGTGACACGCACCACTCTTGGCTCACGTGCTGGTCTCCAATCTCTAGACTGTGGTCCCTGGACCTCCACAAGGCATTCAGAACATGACTCCCCTACTCCCTGAAGCCCCGAGTTGGCATCTTGATCCCTCTGGGCCAAGTCACCTGAGATGCCACAGTTATAGTAGGGGCTTTCTGACCTCTTTCTTCCTGAAAGCAGCACATGAACTTGCCTGTGAGGATGGAGCCCTTTAGTACCAGAGGGAGCAGAACATTTTAATCACCAGAGACAGGGATCTGGGCAAACCCAGTAACACAACCCTTATCCCCCACTGGGTCCCTTATATTTCCTAGTCTTCTCCCACCATTTCTCTTTTGTCATAGCCCCAGGACTTATCATATTTTTGTTTAAAAAGTGTACGAGCTCTGGATCCTAACCACTTCTTCAGTCCTCATTTTTCTTATGAAGACTGCCCATGTGGACAAAAATATTAAATAAAATCTGTATGCTTTTCTCATGTTAAAATGTCTTATGTTGGTTTAATTTACAGGCACCATCATGGAACCTAAGAGGGTGGAAGGAAGCTTTTACTGCCTGCAAAATGTCGAAACCTAATTCCTGTTTCAATGGAAACTGTGATTTGGCTTAGCTAGGATGGGTTATCCACTTGACAACTGAGTAAAATTGGCCTTGAGCAGGAGTCTATAGTGTAAGGAATGCCCTGTCATCAGTGATGAGGTAGATGGAGAATTCTCAGGGAAGGGGCTGACTGGGAGAGTCATGCTGGAGGCATCTGCTAGGCTCCTGCTGGAGCCCTGGAGTCAGGTTGGTTTTAAACCCCAAAGCCTGCGTCGGCCAGCCCTGGACGTTCCCTCCCGCCAGGCCTCTTCACTGGGTGATGAAGTTACTGCAGATTGGATAATTCCTTGTTACTTTATGTTCTTCATTGTTTACCAGGTGGCCTATTATGGTTTTGCATTATCCTTGTAAGCAGGGGGAAAAAAGTGAATATTTTTAAAAGATATTGACTCTTAACATCAGTGTTAAGAAATATGTTGCTATTAAGCAGAATGAAAAGGGACAGGCAAACTGCACAATAAAAAGCAAATACAATTATTGAGAAGAAGGGAGGGAGGAGAAGGAAGGAAGAAGGAAAGACGGCCACATCCTGACACGGCGACGGAAACTACCAGCACCAAGGTCACCAGGGTCACCCGTCACCAGGGTCGCAGGCTTGGGCTTCCTCCTCCAGGTCCGCAGCCCTTGTAAAGACTGTGTGGTTGTTTTGCCCTGTTGCTTCTTTCCATTTGACACCTTAAAAAATGAGCAATTCAGTAGTGAGATGGAATCTACTGCGGGTCCGGGAAAGTCAAGAGATTCTGCGCTGCCCAGGGCCACCAAAGGTCAGTGTAGTGGGTTCTCCTGTGTGTGTGGGTGTGTTGGGGAGTTTGTGTGGTATGTGTGCATGTGGTGTGTGTGGTGTCCCTAGAATGTATACGTGGTACAAGTGTGGCACCTGCGCTGAGACGGGGTGTAGGTGGGCACGGACCGACGCCAGCCCTGCAGTCACTGCTGAGGCGGCAATGTCGGCAGGACCCTGGCCCAAGTACCCTCTGCTACCCGAGTGCCTCCCACCCATGAGCCAGGCTCAGCAGCCTGTTGAGGAGCCCCCGGGTGGAGACCGCAGACCGAGTTGGTGCCAAAGTCAATGTGGAAGCCAGGGAGCGGCGCCCGAATCTCCATGCTTCTGGGAGGAGAGGCCACCCCCAGGGAGGTGGAGAGGCCTCTGGGAGGCTGGGGCCAAGGGGGGACCCAAGAGGAGAGGGGTCTGCTGGGGTTGGGCTCAGGCAGGGAGACAGCCCCAGGGCACCCCTAGCCACCTGCCCGCCCTAGCCCTTTGCTCTGCGTGCTGCTAGCCCTAGGCCACCAGGGGAGATAAGACCTGCCCCTTCACTGCCTCCCGTCAGAGAGAAGAGGCTCTGCCCAGAGCCTCAAAGCCCGCAGCTCCCTGCGGAGCCTGTGCTGACAGCTGACGGTCCCCAGCACTCACAGGGTTATGACTTTTGTTTCCACATTTCTTCAGCATGTAAAATAACTTTAGATACAGTGCAACCTCTTATCACGATTATTTTTCAAAGACATATACAAACTACAATACATAAAAGAGATAAGCTAGGAGGATTTACTGAAAAGCACAGGGAATTACACTCCGTGTCTTGTAATAACCTACAGCAGAATATAATCTGCAAAACACCAAATCAATATGCTGTACACTTAAAACTAAAACAATTTTGTAAGTCAGCTATAGTTCAATAAAAAATAAAATCAACGGGAAATAAATATTATACTTGTTAATTAAGATGTTGGGAATGAGGTACAGCAGATACAAAAAGGCTTTAAAAATAAAGATGCTAGGGGCGGCAGGATGCTGGACAGTAAGGGTACTTCTTGTTCCTCTCAGGGTTTTATTGTATTATTTACCCTCTTATTTCTTTGGAGAAAACAGGGTTAATTAAAAGGCCCAGGCCCTTAGTCTGGTAGGAACTGCTAACAGCCAGCAGGAGACAGCAGAGCAGGCTCCTCCTGGGAGAGGAGGGCAGGTCGTGGGGGGGGGGTGTTCCTCGGACGGGGACTGGGGACTGTGGGATGATTTGGAATTTTCTGTGCTTTCATGGTTCCGGAGTGTGAGGGGAACGAAGACTGAAGCTTGCTCCCTGGGCGGCTATTTGGACAGTTGCTAAAGATGGTGAGATTTACGCCAGCAGGGTTCTGCCTGGGGGGGCCAGCCCAGGACGGAGCAGGGCAGATTCACGATGGAAATTCACTTATAGAAAACATCAGGGGTTGGGGGTCTTGCTGGAGACAGCCAGGGGGTCAGATTCCCTGGGTGGTTTGCAGTAGTTCCGCTGAGCTGACCAGGGGGTGTCTTGCTGAGACTGGTCAACACAGGCCAGCAAGACCAATGCTGACGGTCAGACACTGAAGGTCAAGCCAGGAGGGGCCGAGTTTGGGAGGGGAGCAGGGCTGTGTGCCTCACAGAGGGCTTCTTGTGGAAGGGGTCCAGGAGACAGGACTCAGGTCACAGAAGCAAGCGCTTCACATGAGTTTACCCAGAGATTTGGTCTGGAAGCAGGGCTTTAATAGTGTAAGAGGAAGGTTAGATCTGGAGCACTGACCTGGAACACCTAGGCTCACAGAGGGCAAGGCCCTCTTGCCGAGCTTCACAGAGAATGCATGTTGTCTTTATGCTGAGGACGCATCCTGCCGTCCTTACTTCATTCACGAAACCTTCCCATTATTGACACCAAAATGACCTCCCAGAGTCACAGAGTTTGTAAGTCAAAGAGCAGAACTATTTATACCCCCTAAGGAAATTTTCAATTTGAAAAATATAGAAAAGACAAGGCTATATATTGTCATCATACTTATTTAACTTACATGCAGAGTACATCATGCAAAGTACCAGGCTGGAATCAAGATTGCTGGGAAAAATAACAACCTCACATACACAGATGATTCCACTTTAATGGCAGAAAGGAAAGAAAAACTAAAGAGCCTATGATGAGGGTGAAAGAAGACAGTGAAAAGCTGGCTTAAAATTCAACGTTAGGAAAAGATCATGGCATCCAATCCCATCAATTCATGGCAAATAGATGGGGAAAAAATGCAAACAATGACAGATTTTATTTTCTTGGGCTCCAAAATCACTGCAGAAGGTGACTGCAGCCATGAAATTAAAAGATGCTTGCTCCTTGGAAGAAACGCTATGACAAACCCAGACAGCATATTACAAAGCAGACAAAGGTCCATATAGTGAAAGCTTGTTTTTCCAGTAGTCAGTGTAGGAGCTGAACCAGAAAGAAAGCAGAATGCCAAAAGAACTGATGGTTTTGAATTGTGGTGTTAGAGAAGACTCTTGAGAGTCCTTTGGACTGCAAGGAGATCAAGCCAGTCAATCCTAAAGGAAATCAACGCTGAATATTCACTGGAAGGACTGATAATGAAGCTGAAGCCCCAATACTTTGGAGAATCCAGGTGTGCTGCAGTCCATAGAGTCACAGAGTTGGACATCACTGAGCAACTGAGCAACGAAAGTACAAAAATAGAAAACAAATTTCCCAAAAATATACATGTGATTGTTAGTAACATTTATGCTGTATATTACATTTAATGGTAGAAATGTGAGCTTTTATACTTTCACTATCATTATGCATAAATTTGGATATAGTCACTGAAGTTATCATAAAATTTTAACATGAAAAATAAAATAAATTAGAACAATCGTTTGTTGTAAATTTCATATCTGTTACAGTGTGAAAACTGTTTATATTTTATAGAGTAGCAAATTTCTTAAAAATTGAAAACAGCAAATACTTTTTGATCACCTTGCATATATATTTGTCCTTGTGTTAGTCTCTCAGTGGTGTCCAACTCTTTGCGATCACATGGACTGTAGCCCACCAGGCTCTTCTGTTCATGGGATTCTCCAGGCAAGAATACTGGAGTGGGTTCTCATGCCCTCCTCCAGGGGATCTTCCCCACCCATGGATGGAAGCCAGGTCTCCTGAATTGCAGGCAGATTCTTTACCATCTGAGCCACCAGGGAAGTCCAATATAGACTAGATACATAATATATCTAATACATAGTTTGCTATCTAAATATGTCAAAATTCATATGTATGTGTGTGCATATATATATATGTATATATATATATATATATAACTACAGAAGTCAAAGTGGAATTTTGTTACTGATTCTCAAGCTTAATTCCCACAGGTAGCCAGTACTGACGTTTGGTGCAAATCCTCTGAGGCTCTGTTTCTTTTTTTTAAGTAGAGCTAAAATTGTAATCCAGGTCAATGTGCTCCAAATTCTGTGTTTTTTTTTTTTTTTCATTAAATAGGACAATGTATATAAAGTACTAGTGAATGCCTGGTGTTCAGTAGCCCTCAGTAAGCTGTAGTTGTGGTTCACTTCTGTCGACACAGCTGAATGGAATTAGTGAGCAGATTCCTGGTGCAAGTTTTGTTCTCAGCACCACACAGGATGTACTTGAGAGGATGTGAAGGGTACAGAATGTCATTTTAATATTACCTACAGGTAAGGGAGAACTCAGGTAGCTCAGTCATAAAGAATCAGACTGTAGTGCAGGAAATGCAGGATCGATCCCTGGGTTGGGAAGATCCCCTGAAGAAGGAAATGGCACCCCACGCCAGTATTCTTGCCTAGGAAATCCCATGAATTTCCCAGAGGAGCCTGGTAAGCTAGAGGCCATGGGGTTGCAAACAGTTGGACATGACTGAGTGACTAATCAACAAACAACAGTTACTCTTCAAGGGACAGACGTAATGATACATCTTTGAGCTCTATGGGAACTAAGGCCCTCACCAGGAGGAGGTTGAAAAATGGGGTTGACCCTCCGGAAGGCAGACAACTAAAGTGTGGATTCTGTTGACCTTTCCCCAGTTCTATGCTGATTCTCCCCTACTCAAGCCCCTCATGAATATGCATATACCTTAGCTTAAAGCTTAAGACCTTCCCGGTTGTGCTGTTCAGGAAACACTGCTTTTGGAAAGATCCCTGGCATTCTCCTTATATGCTGCTGGTAAAATCTGTTGTTCAGTCACTAAGTCATGTCCCTTTGCAACCACATGATCTGTGGCCCACCAGGCTTGCCTGTCCATGGCAAGAATACTGGAGTAGGTTGCCATGTTCTTCTCCAAAGGATCTTCCCCATCCAGGGATCAAACCCGGTTCTCCTGCATTGCAGGCAGATTGAGTCAGTGATACCATTGAACCATCTCATCCTCTGTTGCTCCCTTCTCCTCCTGTCCTCAATCTTTCCCAATATCAGGGTCTTTTCCAATGAGTTGGCTCTTCACATCCGGTGGCCAAAGCATTGGAGCTTAAGCATCAGTCCTTCCAATGAATATTCAGGGTTGATTTCTTTTATGATTGACTGGTTTATCTCCTTGTTGTCCAAGGGACTCTCAAAAGTCTTCTCCAGCACCTCAGTTTGAAAACATCAATTCTTTAGCACTCAGCTTTCTTTATGGTCTAACTCTCACATTCATACGTGACAAGTGGAAAAGCCATTTCTTATTGTTCAGTCCCTCAGTCGTGTCTGACTCTTTGCAGTCCCATGGACTGCAGCATACCAGGCTTTCCTGTCCTTCACCATCTCCCAGCACTAGCTCAAATTCATGTCCATTGAGTCGGTGATGCCATTTAACCATCTCATCCTCTGTTGTCCCCTTCTCCTTCCTTCAATCTTTCCCAGCACCAGGGTCTTTCACAGCACCACAGTTCAAAAGCACCAATTCGTTGATGCTCAGCCTTCTTTATGGTCCAACTTTCACATCCATACATGACTATTGGAAAAGCCATAGCTTTGACTGCACCTTCCCCAGCAAAGTCATGCCTCTGCTTTTTAATATGCTGTCCAGGTTTGTTATAGCTTTTCTTCCAAGGAGCAAGCATCTTTTAATTTCATGGCCACAGTCACCATCCACAGCAATTTTGGAGCCCAAGAAAATATAATCTGTCACTGTCTCCACTTTTTCCCCATCCATTTGCCATGAGTTGATGGGATCGGATGCCATGGTCATAGTTTTCTGAATGTTGAGTTTTAAGCCAACTTTTTCACTCTCCTCTTTGACCTTCATCAAGAGGCTCTTTAGTTTCCTCTTCACGTTCTGCCATTAAAGTGGTATCATCTGCATATGTGAGGCTGTTGATATTTCTCCTGCCAATCTTGATTTCAGGTTATGAGTCATCCAGTCCCACATTTCACATGATGTCCTCAGTATATAAGTTAAATAAGCTGGGTGACAATGTACAGCTTTGTCATACTCCTTTCCCAATTTTGAACCAGTCTGTTGTTTCATGTCTGATTCTAATTGTTGCAGACCCTTCCTTCTCCCAGTCTTTGGCTTAGTGCTGTCTGCTGGCTGACACCCACCAAGAGGTGAACCCAGTTTTCCAGTAACACAACCACCAGCATGTGGCAGCTCAAATGCTATTGGATACCCCTGGCTTCATGGCCCCCATGACTGGAATAATATGACTTCACATTGGGCTGCCTTGTCACCCAGATGGGCCTCTGCATCATCCCCTCCTGGGGTGAGGACGTGCCGTGAGTTCACTGGGACTCTGGTTGCTAAGAGGTTTTAGTCCAACTCTCATATCCATACACGACTACTGGGAAAACCAAAACTTTGATTAGACGGGCCTTTGTTGGCAATGTCTCTGCTTTTTAATAAGCTGTCTAGTTTGGTCATAACTTTTCATCCAAGGAGTAAGCATCTTTTAATTTCATGGCTGCAGTCACCATCTGCAGTGATTTTGGAGCTCAAAAAAATAAAGCCTGTCACTGTTTCCACTGTTTCCCCATTTATTTGCCATTAAGTGATGGGACCAGATGCCATGATCTTAGTTTTCTGAATGTTGAGTTTTAAGCCAACATTTTCACTCTCCTATTTCACTTTCATCAAGAGGCTCTTTAGTTCTTCGCTTTCGGCTATAAGGGTGGTGTCATTTGCATATCTGAGGTTACTGATATTTCTCTCAGCAATCTTGATTCCAGTTTGTTCTTGATCCAGCCCAACATTTCTCATGATGTACTCTGCATAGAAGTTAAATAAGCAGGGTGACAATGTACAGCCTTGACGTACTACTTTCAATTTGGAACTGACTGTTGCTTCCTGACCTGAGATTTCTCAGGAGGCAGGTCAGGTGGTCTGGTATTCCCATCTCTTGAAGAATTTTCCAGTTTGTTGTGATCCACATAGTCAAATGCTTTGCGATGTTTTTCTGGAACTCTCTAAGAATTTTTGATGATCCAACAGATGTTGGCAATTTGATTTCTGGTTTCTCTGCCTTTTCTAAATCTAGCTTCAACATCTGGAAGTTTTTGGTTCGTGCACTGTTGAAGCCTGGCTTGGAGAATTTTGGGAATTGCTTTGCTAGCATGGGAGATGAGTAAAATTGTACAGTAATTTGAACATTCTTTGGCATTGCCTTTCTTAGGGATTGGAATGAAAACTGACCTTTTCCAGTCCTGTGGCCACTGCTGAGTTTTCCAAATTTGCTGACATATTGAGTGTAGCACTTTCACAGCAACATTTTTTAGGATTTGAAATAGCTCAACTGGAATTCCATCACCTCCACTAGCTTTGTTGGTAGTGATGCTTCCTAAAGCCTACTTGACTGCATTCCAGGATGTCTGGCTCTAGGTGAGGGATCATACCATGGTGGTGTGAAGTCTGGGTCATGAAGATCTTTTTTGTGTAGTTCTGTGTATTCTTGCCACCTCTTCTTATATCTTCTGCTTCTGTTAGGTTCATACTATTTATGTCCTTTATTGTGCCCATCTTTGCATGAAATGTTCCTTTGGTACCTCTAATTTTGAAGAGATCTCTAGTCTTTCCCATTCTATTGTTTTCCTCTGTTTCTTTGCATTGGCCACTGAGGAAAGCTTTCTTATCTCTCCTGGCTATTCTTTGGAACTCTACCTTCAAATGGGTATATCTTTCCTTTCCTCCTTGGCTTTTGCTTCTCTTCTTTTCTCAGCTATTTGTAAGGCCTCCTCAGACAACCATTTTGCCTTTTTGCATTTCTTTTTCTTGGGTATGATCTTGATCCTTTGAAAAATGTATATATCTATATAGTTTTAACATTCTTATATAGTCCCATGAAGAAAGAGTTCCTTAATTTCTAGTGGGTACAGTATTCTTCAGTAAGTATTCTCTGGTTCTAGGCCAGTTTCAGGTATTTGTGCCTTGTGGATCCAGAGATATTTGGGGCCCTGGTGGGTGTGCCTGTGTGTTTATCTAATGATCCTCCTGACTCAGTGAGAAGGGAGAATGGGGTCTCCTGGGCTTCTTGCCACAGGCATGGGTTCCAGGTAGCTGGCTGATAGGTAAAATTTCCCCTTCCATGGTGTGGCTCAGATGGTAAAGAATCTGCCTGTAACCCAAGATACCCACGTTCGATCCCTGGGTCAGAAAGATCCCCTGCAAGAGGGAATGGCAACCTGCTCCAGTATTCCTACCTGGAGAATTCCAAGGACAGAAGATCCTAGAGAGTTACAGTTCATTGGATTGCAAAGAGTTGGACACCACTGAGTGACTAACACTTTTACTTCACATGCCCTAACCACTAACCCTGCGAGGACTCCCATGTCCCTTACCACTAGGTCTGTTCTTGGGGGTTCTGCAGGGTCTCCCAAAGACAAACTCAGAGCCTCTCTTCCTTTTAAAACTTTTCCTGGTCATTACATCTGGAAAACCTCAAAAGGTACAGCTAATGGGTTTTTTTCCCCCTCAGAGTAGTAAAATTACAAAACTTGTGAAAATGGTATAGAAGCCAATGATTCTGGATTTCTCAACTAATACACATTTGTTGTGAAAATACAAGCAATACTGAAGCATATCACATTAGTAAAAAGTTTCTCTGCGAGTGTTAATTTGCTGGGCAGAGGATTCCTGGGTTTAAATTGTAATAGATACTAACACAGGGTACATCCTTGCAAATGTTCACCATCTTGACAGGGGAGAAAAGGACCTCATGTTCATGAGCAGGAAAGGGTTCTTATGTTCATTTGCATTTCCCTGATTACAGTGGAGCCCAAAACTTTGTTTTTGGGCTCCAAAATCACTGCAGATGGTGACTGCAGCCATGAAATTAAAAGATGCTTACTCCTTGGAAGAAAAGCTATGACCAACCTAGACAGCTTATTAAAAAGCAGAGACATCACTTTGCCAACAAAGGTTCCTCTAGTCAAAGCTTTGGTTTTTCCAGTAGTCATGTATGGATGTGAGAGTTGGACTATAAAGAAAGCTGAGCACAGAAGAATTGATGCTTTTGAACTGTGGTGTTGGAGAAGACTCTTGAGAGTCCCTTGGACTGCAAGGAGATCCAGCCAATCCATCCTAAAGGAAATCAGTCCTGAATATTCATTGGAAGGACTGATGCTGAAGCTCAAAGTCCAATACTTTGGCCACCTGATGTGAAGAACTGACTCCTTAGAAAAGACCCTGATGCTGAGAAAGACTGAAGGCGGGAGAAGGGAACGACAAAGGATGAGATGGTTGGATGGCATCACCAAGACAATGGACATGAATTTGAGTAAACTCCTGGAGTTGGTGATGGACAGGGAGGCCTGGCGTGCTGCAGTCCATGGGGTCACAAAGAGTCGGACACGACTGAGCAAGTGAACTGAACTGATTACACTGGAGTTGAATATCTTTTATATTTCATTGTATGGCTCCTTTATGAGACAGAAAGTAAAAGTTATCCTGTATTGTACTTGGGGTTTGGGTAAGAAGCCAGAGAGCCGGGTGGGCCGGTCCTTCTCTGCCACAGGTTGGGGTTCGCTCGCCATGACTGTGACTGTAAAACGCAATACTGAGAAAAAGTAACAAGTCTCGGTTGTCATAACTGACTGTCACAAAGTCCCCTCGACTGCCCGTGAACTACACCACGTGTGGGTCATCTTACTTGCTGGTCAACGTCAGGCTCCCGGAAAGCAAGCGTCTGGCGCGCAACACGGCGGCTTCCAAGGTGGTGTAGCCAGCGAGCTGCCCACTTTCTCCGCGGGCCTTCCGCTCGGAACGCAAACATATTCCGGTCCCTCTCCCCGCACCCGCCTGGGCCGAGCCCACCGTCTGCCGCCCATCCCGGGGCTCGGCCGCACCCTCCCCTCGGTGGCAGGTCCGCATGCCCAGTGCCTCCACCCTCTGCGGTGCCAGCTAACATTCGCGCTGTTACCCACCGGAGCTCCAGGCGGGACGCCTGCGCACCCCGGGGACCACCAGGCACCGGGGCCGGCCGACCCAGCCGGAACCCGAGCAACCACCACCTCCAGCCCCACCCACCGCGCCCGAGCCGCGGACACTGTGCTGTGCGCATGCGCACCATGCCCGCTCGGCGTCCGGTGGTTGTCGCCATGGTGACCGGAGCCCCGGCCGCCCCGCCCCCCGCGCCGCCGCCCGGCGGGCCTGGCCGCGACCCAGTTCGGGGTGAAGGGTGAGGGGTGAAAGGGTCAGCTCGGGGTGGGGGTGCGCTCGGGGTGAGGAGGTATCACGGGGTGAGGGGTGAGCAGGTCGGCCGGATTGCGGGGAGCTTGGGTCAAGGGGGGAGCGGAGAGGGTCCGAGATGAGTAGGGGCTAGGTGACGGGAGCTTGGGTGAGGGGCGAGGGGTGAGAGGGTCGGTTTGGGTGGGCGGCTGCGGAAAGGACCTCGTGGGATTATGTTAGTGGGTGAGCACCTCTCAGAGGAGGAGGAGCCTCTGGGGGTGGGGGTCGGTCGGGGGCAGGGCCTGGCCGGGGGTGGGGCGGTGGTGACCTGAGAGGGGCGGCGAGCAGGGGAAGTGAAGGCCCGGGGGGTGTGGCCCGGGTCTGGAGGTGGGCCCGGGCCCGGACGGACGCCGGGTCTGGTTGGGTGAGGGGACCGAGCCCTGTCCGGGAGGGGGCGGGGTGGGCTGGGGAGGGCCCGGTCCGGGGGTGGGCCCGCCCCACAGCCCGGCCCCGCCCGGCCCCACTGGCAGCGTCCGGTCCTCCAGGAGCCGCAGCCCGGGCGTCCGTGCTGCGGGCCGGCCGAGGAGGGGCACGCACGGACACCGGCGCCCGCCCGCCTGCAGCATGTGGAAGCTGGGCCGAAGCCGGGTGCTCCTGGACGAGGCCCCCGAGGAGGAGGACGGCCTGCGAGGGGGGGCGCCGCCCGCCACCGCCCCCGCCGCCGCTCAGGTGAGGGGGCGCAGGGGGGGCGGGGCGCGGGAGGCGGGGGTCGGGGAGGGAGGCGCGGGTCGGGATGCGCGCGGCCGAGGCCTGGCCGCGCAGTGGGGTAAGCGCACAGGTGGGGCGCGCAGGTGAGGCCCGCGCCGCGCGGCCCTTTAATTTCCCGAGGCTGGTCCGGGCCCGGCGGCTGTGCCCCGTGGTGAACCACCCACCGCCACGTTACGAGTGACTGAACCCAGCGCCCCGCCGCCCCTTGCGCGGGTTTGGGATGGCGGGCGCAGTTCCCGGAGGTGGGAACCTCGGGCCGTGGCCTTCCCGCGGCGCGGGGGGACCTGCCTGCCGAGTGGACGCGGCCCTGGCCCCGGCCCGGGCCCATCAGTCCAGCGCCGAGTCCGGGGCCGCGCGCCGCGCTGGGCTGGACTCACCGGCGAGGCCTGGACTGGAGCGGGGCACCGGCCCGCCGGCGAGGTCAGGAGCTTCTGGGGACTGCAGCCGGCGCGCCGAGTGCGCTAAATACTTCTTCAGATAACAAACAGACCTTCACCTCTGTTTAAACCCTCGGTTGGAGGAAGAAGGCAGATGGCCTTTATTTAGACAGACACTGCCGTTACAAGTTCGGAGATATGCCTGGAATGTTTAGAATGTTTTAATTAAAAAGGACCCCAGGTGGATCCTGTGCGCGTTACGTACGCTCCCCTCCACCCCACCCCCAACGCAGCGTTCCTTTTCCTATGCAGTGAAATTAGGTCAGAAATTGAGCTTTGTATGTTAACAATGACGGTGGTCATACAACTTCTTGTTTGTTAAATGTTTGGAAACCCTCTCCTGTTGCTGTTGGCGTAAGACGGAAGTTAATGGTGATCTATGTCTGTCTTCTGGGCACTTGGAAATAGTTCACGAGATTGTTTCTTTCCCAGTTGGTTCTAAATAACTTCCCTTGGAACTGAAGTTCCTTCATTTGGGTGTTTTTTTAGTGGGAGTTGGATAAGCATTTAAATATCATCCCTGTCTGAAGGGTCTTTCAGAAACCATTTCTTGGTAGTTTTAGTGCTCACCCTTCTGTTTACTTTTTAAATCTCAAAATTTTATGGTTATTCTAAAAAACAGCTTTCTTAAATATGATGTTGAGAATTTAAGTGCAGTTTAAATGTGGTTACAGAAAATTTAATTCTGTAAATAAATATTATTGGTCAAAGATAAGCAGTATTGTTTCTGAATGAACTTAAAATTTAATGATCTGTTTTATAATCTGTTCTTCTGTATTCTGCTTCTGTTTCTCCTAATGAATCCCAAAACACGTTTCTTCCCCTTCTAAGTTAAATTCAGTTCAGTTCAGTTGGTCTGTCGTGTCCCACTCTTTGCGACCCCATGAACTGCAGCACACCAGGCCTCCCTGTCCATCACCAAATCCCAGAGTTTACTCAAACTCATGGCCACTGAGTTGGTGACATCATCCAACCACCTCGTCTTCTGTTCTCCCCTTCTCCTCTTGCCCTCAATCTTTCCCAGCATCAGGGTCTTTTCAAATGAGTCAGCTCTCCCCCATCAGGTGGCCAAGTATTGGAGTTTTAGCTTCAACATCAGTTCCTCCAATGAACACCCACGACTAATTTCCTTGGGATGGACTGGTTGGATCTCCTTGCAGTCCAACGGACTCTCAAGAGTCTTCTCCAACACCGCAGTTCAAAAGCATAAATTCATCTGTGTTCAGCTTCCTTTATAGTCCAACTCTCACATCCATACATGACTACTGGAAAAACTATAGCCTTGACTAGACGGACCTTTGTTGGCAAAGTAATGTCTCTGCTTTTTAATATGCTCTCTAGGTTGGTCATAACTTTCCTTCCAAGGAGTGAACGTCTTTTAGTTTCATGGCTGCAATCACCATCTGCAGTGATTTTGGAGCCCAGAAAAGTAAAGTCAGCCACTCTTTCCACTGTTTCCCCATCCATTTGCCAAGAAGTGATGGGACCAGATGCCATGATCTTAGTTTTCTCAATGTTGAGCTTTAAGCAAACTTTTTCGCTCTCCTCTTTCACTTTCATCAAGAGGCTCTTTAGCTCCTCTTCACTTTCTGCCATAAGGGTGGTGTCATCTGCATATCTGAGGTTATTGATATTTCTCCCAGCAATCTTGATTCCAGCTTGTGCTTCTTCCAGCCCAGCATTTCTCTTGTACTCTGCATATAAGTTAAATAAGCAGGGTGACAGTATACAGCCTTGACATACTCCTTTTCCTATTTGGAACCAGTCTGCTGTCCCATGTCCAGTTCTAACTGCTGCTTACTGACCTGCATACAGGTTTCTCAAGAGGCAGGTCAGGTGGTCTGGTATTCCCAGCTCTTTCAGAATTTTCCACAGTTTATTGTGATCCACACAGTCAAAGGCTTTGGCATAGTCAAGAAAGCAGAAATAGATGTTTTTCTGGAACTCTTTTGCTTTTCCATGATCCAGTGGATGTTGGCAATTTGATCTCTGGTTCCTCTGCCTTTTTCTAAAACCAGCTTGACCATCTGGAAGTTCACATATTGCTGAAGCCTGGCTTGGAGAATTTTGAGCATTACTTAACTAGCGTGTGGGATGAGTGCAATTGTGCAGTAGGTTTGAGCATTCTTTGGTATGACCTTTCTTTGGGATTGGAATGAAAACTGACCTTTTCCAGTCCTGTGGCCACTGCTGAGTTTTCCAAATTTGCTGACATATTGAGTGCAGCACTTTCACAGCATCATCTTTTAGAATTTGAAATAGCTCAACTGGAGTTCCGTTGCCTCCTCGAGTTTTGTTCATAGTGATGCTTCCTAAGGCCCACCTGACTTCACATTCCAGGATGTCTGGCTCTAGGTGAGTGATCACACCATCGTGATTATCTGGGTCGTGAAGATCTTTTTTGTACAGTTCTTCTGTGTATTCTTGCCACTGCTTCTTAATATCTTCTGCTTCTGTTAGGTCCATACTATTTCTGTCCTTTAACAGAGAAAAGTTGGAAGGATAGGAGATTAAGCACCCACATATATACTACCTAGACATAACCATTGTTATTTAGTCGCTCAATCCTTTCCAACTCTTTGTCACCCCATGGACTCCAGGCTCCTCTGTCCATGGTATTTTCCAGGCAAGAATACTAGAGTGGGATACCATCTTTCTCCAGGGCATCTTCCTGACCCAGGGATCGAACCTGTGTCTCTTCAAGTTTATAGAATTACAGTCTATACCATTTTTTTTTTCCTCTGTGTATAGTTGTATGTGTGTTTTAATAGACTTTTTTTTTTTTAGGTACACAACAAAACTCAGTGGAAAACAGAGTTCCCATATACTCTCTGTCCCCACACATGTACAGCCTCCCCCATACTAGCAAAATCCCATTTGTTACAGCCAAGGAACCTCCACTGACACATCATTATTGCCCAGAATCCACAGTTTACATTAACTTGGTATTGTCTTGGTATTGTCTCGTCTGTGGATTAGACAAGTGTATAGTGACATGACTTCACCATTATAGTGCCATGTAGTATAGTTTCACTGCCCTAAAAATCCCCTCTGCTCTGCCTATTCATCCCTCCCTTGCCCCCCGCAACCACTGATCTTTTTGCTGTCTCCATAGTTTTGCTTCTTCAGAATGTCAGAGTTGAATCATAAGATATGCAGCTTTTACAGATTGACTTCTCTTACTGGCTGAGCAGTGTGCATTTAAGGATCCTCCATGTCTTTTCACGGCTTGGTAGCTCATTTCTTTTTAATGCTGAATAATATCCCATTGTCTGGATGTACCAGTTTACCAGTTCACTGCCGGGTGGTACCTTGGTTGCTTCCAGGTTTTAGCAATTATAAATGAAGCTTCTATAAAACATCATATGCAGGGTTTTGTGTGGATGTTAGTTTTTAACTCGTTTGGATAGATACCAAGGACTGTGTGATTCCTGGATCATAGAGTAAGAGTATATTCTGTTTGTTAGAACCAGACTGTCTCCACAGTGGCTGCACCAGTTTGCATGCCCACCAGCAATGAGTGAGACTTCCTGTTGCTTCCTGTGCTTGCCAGCATGTGACGTCAGTGTTCTGGATGTTGGTCATTCTGATAGATGTGTACTGGCATCTCACTGTGGCTTAATTTGCATTTCCCTGATAACATTTGATACAGAGCATCTCTTCATCTTGATCATTTGCCATCCATACAGGCTACCCACTCCAGTATTCTTGGGCTTCTCTTGTGGCTCAGCTGGTAAAGAATCCGCCTGCAATGCAGGAGACCTGGGTTTGAACCCTGGGTTGGGAAGATCCCTTGGAGAAGGGAAAGGCTGCCCACTCCAGTATTCTGGCCTGGAGAATTCCATGAATTGTATAGTCCATGGGGTCACAAAGAGTCGGACATAACTGAGTGACTTTCACTCACTCCTGTCTCTTTCAGTGAGATGACTGTTCAGATTTTCTTGCCCCATGTTTTAATTGAGTTGCTTTTTTCCCCTTATTGTTGAGTTTTAAGAATTCTTTGTGTATTTTGGATAGCAGTCATTTATGAAACGGAGAAGGCAATGGCAACCCACTCTAGTACTCTTGCCTGGAAAATCCCATGGATGGAGGAGCCTGGTGGGCTGCAGTCCATGGGGTTGCTACAAGTCAGATAGACTGAGCATCTTCACTTTCACTTTTCACTTTCATGCAATGGAGAGGAAATGGCAACCCACTCCAGTGTTCTTGCCTGGAGAATCCCAGGGATGGAGGAGCCTGGTGGGCTGCCGTCTATGGGGTTGCACAGAGTCGCACACGACTGAAGCGACTTAGCAGCAGCAGCAGGTTATCAGTTACCCCTTTCATAGATCACGTCTTTGGTGGTGTTTCCCCAAAGGCGTCTGCATTTTATCCTGGGTTATCTTCTAGGAGTGAGATTTGACTGCAGTTTCTATCTTACTTTATCAAGTGTATCTATAGTTTGATGTGTTGAAAAAACTTCGCTATAGAAAAACAAAGACTTTTTGTGGCAAGTTAGTCATACTCTAAATTTAGTTCATTTCATCAGGTAGATTGATATTTATCCCAAAGCCAGCTTCTCTTAAAATTAAATTTTAAAATTTATGACAAGTCTAACATAAAACTTCTGCCTACAAAATTTTAAAGTTGAAAGAAGTAGGAGTTAATACAGAAGGATTTAATGGATCTGTTAAATTGTGTCTCATTAGAAAGACATTCTCATTCTACTTCATTTTCAGTCTATACCTTCCCCCCACTCCTCCCTGTCCCCTCAAAAAAGTCAGTTCATATTAAAACATGTAGGCTGGGAGTGCCCTTTGTCTTATTCCAGAAAAGCATTTAATTTGTGTTCAAATCTGGTCAATCAACTTACTTGAAAGTCAGGTCACACAGCTATAATCTGTGTCGTTTTTTAAAAAAAGAAATAATAGCTTAATGTTAGGTTCTAGTAAGTTTGAAATGTGAGGCATTCAGTCATTCCTGGGATTTAAGGAACACTTAACTGTTACTAAAATAGCTTTAACATTATAGAAAGCAAATTTATCTGAGTCTCTCTGTAGGCGATTACCCTTTTTTGTCATGAATATGCATCTATTTTGTATTAAAGTATAACAGGTTTTTAAGCTGAAACATTTATTGTAATCATTTAAAAAGAGAGATTTAGAAGTTTTAATGAATCTAATGTTTGTTTAAACAACATCTGCTATGCATATAGTAAAACATTTCTGGATGTTCAATATTGGGTCTTCTTCCTCTTTCCAGTAGGAAGTACTATTATTTTTCTTAATATAGCTATCCATGAAGCATTTATGTACATACATAAATGTATGTTTAAAATCACATATTTGCTTTTCCACCGCAAACATTTTTGTGTACTTGGAATGGTTCCCTCAATAAATAATGTATGTATCACGGGGCACTTCCTGTCTCAGGCCTACAGCTGGGGAAAAAACCATCCTTAAGGCTGGGTATTATTAAATGCTAGAATTTATCTGGTTGGGTGATGGATGTGGAGGCGGCTGTCTTTAGGCGCTGCTCCTGGGAGCGGTGTGAGAGTGGTAGGAGGAAAAGTTGGTCTGAGATGATCCGCATGAGGGAGGGTTCAGCTGGTTTTCACTTGCTTCAAGCTGCCCTGAACAGGGTCCTGAGTGTTAGTTGCTCAGTCATGCCCAACTCTTTGCAGCCCACCAGGCTCCTCTGTCCATGGAATTTTCCAGGCAAGAATACTGGAGTGGGTTGCCATTGCCTTCTCCAGCTGCAGTTGAATGTCTTCAGAAACAAAACTCAGGGCATTTGGGGCATATTTTCATTTAAATATGAAAAAGCTTTATTTAAAAATTTAAAAGACTTTATTTAAAAGTTTAAAAGGCTTAGACATACTCTGTAGGCATTCCACAAAAAGTCAGAGAACGTTTCAGGTGTTTTTTACTCTGCTTTGAGGATAGGAAAAACCAAGAATCTTAGTTGAGATAACACAGAATCTTTCTTGTGTGGTGCTGGGAGGGGTCTGTTGAAGTCTGTTAGGGTGAGTTAGTGTGTTGCCTGTGAGGTCAACATTAATAACTATGCAGTGTATGTTAAAGTTTTATACACTTCCCAGGTGGCTCAGTGGGAAAGAATCTGCCTGCCATTGCAGGAGACCTCAGTCTCTTGAATTGAGAAGATCCCCTGCAGGAGAAAATGGCAACACACTCAAGTATTCTTACCTGGGAAATCCTGTGAACAGAGGAACCTGGCGGGCTATAGTCCGTGGGGTCTCAAAAGTGTCAGACACGAATTAGCGACTAAACAGCAACAACAACGAGGTTTTATGCCGAAACACGCACAAAACAAGGATATATATTGAATGATTGAAGAAAATGTGACCAGAGGCTCACAGGAACTTGACCCCGTATTTCCTGTAAGAACAGCAATTCAGTATTTGCTGATTGATAGCTGTCTTGAATATTGAAAATCGACTGTATTTTACATTTGAGTAACTTAAGGAAGCTAAAGAACTTGTATAGTTATGTAGCTACAAACAGGAATTTGAATCCAGGTTTCATATTTTATATTTAAAGTACTAGGGCTTCAGTAATTAGTGCCTTAAACATTGAGAAAATTATGTCTTGCCTCAAATTTCAGTATAACAAACATCCTAATATACTTTTTTTTTTTTTTTTTTGCTGTGCTTAAGTATTGTAATAATGAGTATATTTAAGAAGTCTTACTGTGGAAGGTAATGGCTCTCTGGTGAATTAGCAGGTGAAATACAGAACTGTTGTGCACACACCCTTTTCTTTATGCACCTCGCTTTTAACTTCATTATTTGAAGAAGAGCAGGTAGAATTTAAGCTGATTCTTGAAGAAAGATAGTGAGGGAGGGAGGAAATGGCATAGCTTTGGACCCCAAATAGCTTGGGGAATAGAAAACAAACCAGTTTAATTGGTATAGAAGGTTTGTACAGGGAGAACTGGGAAACCCCACTGAGGGGTTTAGACTTCATCTTGGAGGTAAATATTGAAGGCCTTTGAGTCATGGCTTCCTGCCGCTTCGCAGGGAATTCTTGTCTGGGGAGGAGGGCTTAGAGGCGAGGTACAGGTGACACAGGTAGGATCCTGGTAGCGGAGTTCAGGCTGAAATAAGAGCCTGAATTCTAGAGGGATTAGGTTCAGGACAAGCGGGAGGAAGCGAACTTGCCAAGCCAATGGAAAAGAGAGCTGGTGCCTTTTGAAGTGAAGGTCAGAGGCTGAAGGGCACCTGGAGTGATGAGGAAGATGATGTCACCTCTGAGCAGCAGGGAATCCTGGGCGCGTTGACTGTGGACATGTGACTTAGAGGCAGCTTCTGCCAGACGCCCACATGGCTGAGCCGCACAGGTAGAGTGCTGGGTAGGACCCAGAGGACTCATCATTTGTGAGAAAAGTGCAAGAGCCTGGCTCTCTGTTGATGAATGAACTGGGACCACTGGAAAGGGAGTTGGTAGCCTGGCGTCAGCAGACAGTCCTGGTTCCCCACCCCCTCTCAGCAATTGTGAGACATGGGCCCAGTGAGTGCATTATTCACTCTGCAGAGCCCCTGTTCTAAGCCAGAGGGTTAGAGCAGGAGTGGAGAAGCTGACTGTAAAGGGCCACAGGTGTCCGTCACAGATGCGCAACTCTGCGCCTGTCGTGTGCAGACAGCTGTGACCTGTGTTGGTGAACAAGCGTGGCTGTGCTCCAGTAAAACTGTATTTACACAGGCAGGGCTGGGCCAGTCTTTGCTGACCCTGGTTTAGAATAAAGGATCTTTGAAGTCTATACTAATTATGAGGCAACCTAATTCATTAGAGTTTTGCAGTGTGGAATTTGTTGTGATTTAGGGTACAAGTAGGAAGTCTTAGTTGCTAAACTTGGAAATTAATGGCAGATGCTGAAGTTCATTTATATTCTTCCTGGGCTTACATTTTGTTAATTGGCCAGTGAACATTTCTGTATCTTTCTGTGCTTTCACATAAATTGTCTACTACGGTCCTTTATTTCCCATTCCATGATGAATGAGTCATGCTATATAGTCAAGGAGACAACATTAAGAACAGCATAGTGATCTTCTGCATCATCTCAACCCAAACAGCACGTGGAGGCTTAGGGAACCGGGAGGTGTTTTGTCAACAGTTAAGAACTGTATAGTGGTGTTCATCTTAGTTCTGCAGAGCCTAGGGACTGGCAGGTGCCCTTAAGGGAGAGACTGCTGACTTCCCACTAACAGCACGTGTTTGTCGTGTGTACAGCCCCCCAACTGGAGACTTCACTCCCAGCATGCCTTGCACCAGCAAGAACTCTGCGTCCAGGTCTGGGCAGTCACGTGGGAGGAACCAAGTGTGCTTGCCCTCCTGCTTCCCGTTCCCTGGGCACTTTGGTCAGTGATGGTGGGGTTGTCCTCTGCCCCCAAGGGGGTTGGGTAAGGTGGGGTATGGTGTTGGTGTAGTGTTCTGTTCTGTTGTGCTGTATTCTTGCAGCAAATTTTATTATAACTACAGGCTTTATGACATACATCTACCCAGTTCAGTTCAGTAACTCTTTTCCACCTTATGGACTGAAGCACACCAGGGTTCCCTGTCCATCACCAAATACCGGAGTTTTCTCAAACTCATGTCCATTGAGTTGGTGATGCCATCCAACCATCTCATCCTCTGTCGTCCCCTTCTCCTCCTGCCCTCAATCTTTCCCAGCATCAGGGTCTTTTTAAATGAGTCAGCTCTTCACATCAGGTGGCCAAAGTATTGGAGTTTCAGCTTCAGCATCAGTCCTTCCAATGAACACCCAGGACTGATCTCCTTTAGGATGGACTGGTTGGATCTGCTTGCAGTCCAAGGGACCCTCGAAGAGTCTTCTGCAACATCACAGTTCAAAAGCATCAGTTTTTTGGCACTCAGCTTTCCTTATGGTCTGACTCTTACATCCATATGTGACTACTGGAAAAACCATAGCTTTCACGAGTGGACCTTTGTTGCAAAGTAATCTTTCTGCAAAGTAATGTCTTTTAAACATGTTGTCTAGGTTGGTCATAACTTTTCTATCAAGGAGCAAGCGTTTTTTAATTTCATAGCTGCAGTCACCATCTGCAATGATTTTGGAGCTCAAAAAAATAAATCTGTCACTATTTCCACTGTTTCCCCATCTATTTGCCATGAAGTGATGGGACCAGATGCCATGATCTTAGTTTTCTGAATGTTGAGTTTTAAGCCAACTTTTTCAGTCTTCTCTTTCGCTTTCATCAAGAGGCTTTTTAATTCTTCGCTTTCTGCTATAAGAGTGGTGTCATCTGCATATCTGAGGTTATTGATATTTCTCCCTGCAGTCTTGATTCCAGCTTGTGCTTCTTCCAGCCCAGCATTTCTCATGATGTACTCTGCATATAAGTTAAATAAGCAGGGTGACAGTGTACAGCCTTGATGTACTCCTTTTCTGATTTGGAACTTGTTGGAGTCTGTTGTTCCATGTCCAGTTCTAACTGTTGCTTCTTGAGCTGCATACAGGTTTCTCAGGAGGTAGGTCAGGCAGTCTGGTATTCCCATCTCTTTCAGAATTTCCCACAGTTTGTTGTGATCCACACAGTCAAAGTCTTTGGCATAGTCAATAAAGCAGAAGGAGATGTTTCTCTGAAACTCTCTTGCTTTTTCGATGATCCAACGGATGTTGGCAATTTGATCTCTGGTTTCTCTGCCTTTTCTGAATCTAGCTTCAACATCTGGAAGTTCACGTTTCATGTAATGTTGAAGCCTGGCTTGGAGAATTTTGAGCATTACTTTGCTAGCGTGTGAGATGAGTGCAATTCTGCGGTAGTTTGAACATTCTTTGGCATTGCCTTTCTTAGGGATTGGAATGAAAACTGACTTTTTCCAGTCCTATGGTTACTGCTGAGTTTTCCAAATTTGCTGGCATATTGAGTGCAGCACTTTTACAGCATCCATCTTTTAGGATTTGAAATAGCTCAACTGGAATTGCATCACCTCCACTAGCTTTGTTGGTAGTGATGCTTCCTAAGGCCCACTTGACTTCGCATTCCGGGATGTCTGGCTCTAGGTGAGTGATCACACCATTGTGGTTGTCTGGGTCATGAAGATCTTTTTTGTGTAGTTCTGTGCATTCTTGCCACCTCTTCTTATATCTTCTGCTTCTGTTAGGTCCATGCCATTTCTGTCCTTTATTGTATCCATCTTTGCATGAAATGTTTCCTTGGTACCTTTGATTTTCTTGACGAGATCTCTAGTCTTTCCCATTCTGTTGTGTTCCTCTATTTCTTTGCATCTACCCAGTGGCCTGCTCTATGTCATGTACCAGTTACTCCATTCTCCCTCTTCTGTATCTATTAAACTTTAAAATAAAACTTTAGTATTTCCTTGTAACGATTATATCTCATTTTAGATTTTCTTTGCTAGGTATTTAGCTGTAGCTCATAGTAAGTTTATTGACTGAAGATAAATAATACTTCTTTAAAAGAAAGTTGTTTTATAGTGGTATTTTACACAATAAATGGAAAAGTTTTGTGCTAAGGTGTAATTATAGACATTGGTTGATGTGGCAAGAAAGTGTGCTAAGAAATTTTACAGAGAAAAAACAGTGTATAACTATATTTAAGAGTGGTCATCTTCACACATTTCCATTTTTATCATAATAAGTATGTATATCCCCATGTTGTTTTTTTTCCTGACGCCAAGCAGTTCTCCAGTCCTCTGACACCAACTGGGTGTCGTCCGATTCAATTGCGTTCTGACACAGCCTCAAGTTAGCACAGACCCTCCAGGTTACGGGCTCAGTCACGTACAACTGCCCTCACATCAGAAGTCAGTCGCCAACAGGTGGCAAGGCAAACCTAAGAGGAGCGAAGGCAGCATGGTTGTGCAAAGGGAACCGCAGATCTGTTAACCCGCAGACACATTGCCTTGACAGTCAATGGTCCAGAAGAGCTCTTATGACTCCAGAAACCAGTTAAGAAGTTGCAGTCACCCAGGCCAGCACAACGCCAAGAGCAGCTGCACTGAAGTGGTGACAGGCTGCTTCACTTCCCTCACCCACAAGAGCCATGTCCACAAGTGCCCCTCAGCAGGACTCTCAGTGAACAGCTTCCTGGTTACATGCACAAGAGAAGCTCCTCACAAGCCGATTTCTCTCACCTGACTGGCATGATTGGCACCCGTGGGGCCACTGAGAACAAGGAGAGTTCAGCTGCTTGCGGCCAGAGAACCTGCAGCCCCACAGATGGATGCTGGAGGGAGAAGCAGCTTACAGCTCTGGGCAGTGAGAGGTGGAGAGAAGACACGTCCCCAGAGAAGGTTTGGAGGCTCCAGGATCTAGCCAGGCTGATTGGTGCAAGTCTTTCCCTGTATGAAGCCAGTTCAGAAAGACTGGGAGAGGTGGCAGTTTTTACAAATGCCCAAATCCCAGCCAAAAATAATGAGGCCGATGAAGAAACAGGGAAATGTAGCCCAGTCATAGGATCAAAATACATATCCGGAAACTGACCCTAAAGAAGCTAAGGTGTGTGAATTAACGATGAATTCAAAATAATAGTCTTAAGCTGTCGTATGTTATGAGAGCACAGTGAACTAATTGCAGTTGTGAAAATGAACAAAATGTAAATATCAACAGAAGAAAGAAAGAAAAGAAAATGTAGTCACTTAGTCATGTCCAGCTCTTTGTGACCTCATGGACTGTGTAGTCCACCAGGCTCCTCTGTCCATGGAATTGTTCTGGCAAGAATATTGGAGCGGGTTGCCATTCCCTTCTCCAGGGGATTTTCCCAGTCCAGGGAAACCCAGTCTCCTGCACTGCAGGTGATTCTTTACAGTCTGAGCCACCAGAGAAGCAAATATCAAGAAAGAGAAAGTATAAAAAAGAACCAAACAAATTCTGGAGCTGAAGAATACAATAACTAAATTGAAAAATTCTCTAGAGTGTTCAACAGCAGGATTAACCAAGCAGAAGAAAGAATCCGAATTTGGAGACAAGTCACTTGAAATTATCAAGTCAGGAGCAAAAAGGAAAAAGAATGATGAAGAGTGTGGGAAGCCTCGGAGGCTTATGGCACACAAAGAAGTAGACTAGTATATGTCACGGGGGAGACCTAGGAGGAAGGTCATGAAGCTTCTGAAACTCACGGCAGGATATGGACATCCAAATTCAAGATGCCCAAAAGAGGCCTGGACCAAAACACATTGTAATAAAACTCACAAGGCCGAGGCAAAGAGAATCTTGAAAACAGCAAGAAAAAAGTGAATTGTCACAGGGGAGCTCCCATAAGGTTCTCAGAGGTGTTTCAGCAGTGACATTATAGGCCGAGAGGGAGTGGGGCGATGTATTCAAAGTGCCAGAATAAAAGAAGAGCGCCAATCAAGGAAATTGGATCTGGCCAAACTGTCCTTCAGAAGTGAAGGAGAAATAAGACTTCGCAAGAGAAGTAAAAGCTGAGGGAGTGCACATCGCTAGACTTGCTTTGCCAGAAATGCTAATGACACGGTGCAAGGTGTGACGTGAAAGCGCACAAAAACATAACACTCTGTTAAAGGTGGATATACAGACAGGTGTGGGGAGGCTCAGTCATGCCCAGTTCTTCGCCACCTTATGAATTGCAGCCCATCAGGCTCCTCTGTCCACGGGATTTTCCAGGCAAGAATACTGATGTGGGTTGCCATTTCTGTCTCCAGGGGATCTTCCCAACCCAGGGATTGAACCCACATTTCCTGGAGCTCCTTTGTTGGCAAGCAGATTCTTTACCACTGAGCTACCTGGAAAGCCCATATGGAAAGGTCCAAAATCTGTAATACTGTCATGGTGGTACATAAATTAAAAAATAAAAACCGCTAACTACAGTAACTATAAAATATAAAAAGATGTAATTCGTGATGTTTATAACATAAGTAGGGGGAGATGTACAGGAGTAGAATTTTTGTATGTGATTGAAATTAAGCAGTAATTAGTTTAAAAGATTGTTGTAACTATAAAAAGTGTTATGTAACCTCCCCGCAAAGAAAATGCCCATAGGATATAAATGGAAGATGAGAAAGGAATCAAAGCATGTCACTGCAGAACACCAAGGAAGCATGAAGGCAGGAAGCAAAAACAGAAAAGAGGAGCAAATAAACTGTAAGACAAAAAACAGTCAACAAAATGGAAATGGTAAGTGCTTCCCTGGTGGCTCAAATGGAAAAGAATCTGCCTGCAATGCAAGAGATCTGGGTTCAGTCCCTGGGTCAGGAAGAACCCCTGCAGAAGGGCATGGCAACCCACTCTGGTATTCTTGCCTGGAGAATCCCATGGACGGAGTAGCCAGATGGGTCATAAAGAGTCAAACACAACTGAGTGACTAACATTTTCACTTTCACTATCAGTAATTACTTTCAGTGTAAATGTCTTAAAATCCCCAATCAAAAGATACAGAGTAGCTGAATAAGTGTAAAAAATAAGTATGCAGGTACATCAAACAAAAATTTGAGTCAAAGATTCTCACAAGAGACAAAGAGGGACATCATATGATTATACATAACACACACACACACACCCCCACACCCACCCCCACACACCCCCCCCCCCACCCCCCCCCCCACACACACCCACCCACCCACCCACCCTGTAAAACTTTCAGTTTTCCAGCACTGAGCAGGAGAGGTTAAATGACTGGTCGGCCATCGCTCACTGAGTCAGTTTAGCCCCCCTCAGCCATCAGGGGAGGCATGGCGGTGGGACTGAAGGAGAGTTGTGACTAGGAGTTGCTTTTCTGGTGACCAGCCACCCCACCCCACCCCACCCCCAGTCCTGAAGTTCTGAGGCCCCCAAGACCCCTGTGTCGTCATATTAGCATTCAAAAGACTACAAATTCCCAGACTTTGGTGACTTTGTGCCAGGAAACAAAAATCAAGTATTATTTTTACTGTACTAGATCCCCAATATTTGATTTATTGTAAATGTATGTGGATTGTAAGTTAAATTTTTATTAAAATATGTAAATGTTTTCTTAAAAATCTTTAAAAAAATGATGAAGTCTCGATTTTTTTCTGTGTGTTTTTCCTGTTGCTTTTATGCTGAGAAAGGCATTTCCTTCCTTGAGATCAGATTCTCCTTAGTTCCTTTATGGCTTCAGTTAAAAGGAACAGCTCTTTCATCTGTGTGGAATTTATTTTCTGTGAAAATAAGGATTTAAGTTTTTCCTCCCGAAATAGATAACCAATTGTTGTAAGTCTGTTTTGTTTTTCTTTAAATAATTTTTCTTTTACCCTCTTTGTCACATCACTGTTACTAAAATTCTTCTCTATTAGGCTTTGTAGGGTTTTCCCTTCTCTTGAACTCTGTGTATTCTTGTTCCATTTCCACAGTTTACTTACTGAAGTTTTATAATGTATTCAATAACTGGTGGCACAAATTATGTTTTCTTAGCCTTTTAAAAATGTTTTGTGAATTAAAAACATTGCATGCCACATTCTTAAAAAACAGATTTTTGGAGCCATCAAACCACTACAGCTGCCCAGTGGTGAGCCCAGAGGGCACTCAGGCTGGCAAAGCACAGGATTCCGGCCCCAAAGAGTGAGATGCACGGCAGAGGAACGATTTCAGTGAGCCCAGACTCTTGCATCTTGCCGTGCATAGAGAAGCACTAAATTCCTTAACTTGGTTTTCTTTAATTATCAGGAATCTTCGGATGTTCCCCTGCCTGGTCTGTGTTGCAATATTCCTGTAGACCCAGCTGCCGCTCTCTCCCTCTTCAGAGCAGTCCCTCAGGGCTACCTGGGAGCTGCCCCTGGCTTGCGTCCTCAGGAAGCTCTTCAGATGAAACTCTTGTCAACTTTTAGGTTGTGTTTTTTTTCTCCCAGTTGACTACTTTCCTGCTTTCTTTAGTATGTATGTGTCTTACTGAGCTAGATTATTATCTTCTTTTTTGTTTTTAATGCACCTTTTGTTTCATTTAGAGCAGTTTTATATTCACAGCAAAACTGAGGGTGAGGCGCACACAACTGGGGAAACCCCACTCCTCCACCTTCTGCTTCCACACATGCACAGCCTCCCTCTCTGTCAGCATTCCTGCCAGATGGGACGTCTGTAACAGTCGGATGTATTGTCATCTCCCAGAGGCCATGGTTTACATCAGGGTTCACTCCTGGCCCATTTCGTGGGTTTGGACAAACATGTAACAACACATATCCACCATTATAATGTCACACAGAGGGGTTTCATAACCCAAACATCCTCTGTGCTCCACCCGTTCTTCCCTCCTCCAAGTGAAGTGAAGTCACTCAGTCATGTCCGACTCTTTGCAACCCCATGAACACCAGGCTCCTCCATCCATGGGATTTTCTAGGCAAGAGTACTGGAGTGGGTTGCCATTTCCTTCTCCAGGGAATCTTCCTGACCCAGGGATCGAACCCCGGTCTCCCACATTGAAGACAGACGCTTTACCGTCTGAGCCACCAGGGAAGTTTCCCTCCTCCAAACCCTGGTGTTATTACCGTCTCCACAGTTTTGCCTTTTCCACAGTGTCACACAGTTGGAATGTATTGTATGTGGTCTTTTTATATTGGCTTCTTTCACTCAATATGCATTTAACTTTCCTCCATGCCATGTCTTTTCATGCCTTGGTAGTTCATTTCTTTTCAGCTGAATAATGTCCCATTTTCTGGAAATACTAAGTTTATTTATCCATTCACTTGCTGAAGGACATCTTGGTTGCTTCCACGTTTTAGAAGTTAAGAATGAAGCTTCTGTAAACATCCATGTGCAGGTTTATGTGTGATCATAAGTTTTTGATTCCTTTAGTTAAGTACTAAAGCATGTGATTGCTGGACCTTACAGTTGTTTGTTGTTGTTCAGTTGCTAAGTTGTGTCTGACTCTTTGCAACCACATGGACTGCAGCAGGCCAGGCTTCTCTGTCCTTCACTGTCTCTTGGAGTTTGCTCAAATTCATGTCCATTGAGTCAGAAATGCCATCTAACCATCTCATCCTCTGTCGCCTCCTTCTTTTGTCCTCAATCTTTCCCAGCATCAGGTTCTTTTCTGGTGAGCTGGCTCTTCGCATCAGGTGGCCAAAGTATTGGCGCTCTAGCATTAGTCCTTACAATGAATATGCAGGGTTGATTTCCTTTATGATTGACTGGTTTGATCTCCTTGTGGTCCAAGGGACTCTCAAGAGTCTTCTCCAGCACCACAGTTCAAAGCATCAATTTGTGACACTCAGCCTTCTTTATGGTCCAGCTCTCACATCCATACATGACTAGCAGAAAAACATAGCCTTGACTGTATAGACCTTTGTCAGCAAAGTGATGTCTTTACTTTTTAATATGCTGTCTATGTTTATCATAGCTTTCCTTCCAAGGAGCAGATGTCTTTTAGTTTCATGGCTGCAGTCACCATCCACAGTGATGCCCAAGAAAATAAAATCTGTCACTGCTTTCACTTTTTCCCCATCTGTTTGCCATGAAGTGATGGGTCCAGATACCATGGTCTTAGTTTTCTTTTTTTTTTTATGTTTTATTTATTTATTAGACATGCAGCATGTGAGATCTTAGTTCCCCAACCAGGGATTGAACCCATGCCCCATCCATTGGGTGGGCAAAGAATCTTAACCACTGAGAACCAGTGAATCCCAGAATCTTAACCACTGGACCACCAGGGAAGTCCCAATCTTAGTTTTTTGAATGTTGAGTTTTAAGCCAACTTTTTCACTCTCCTCTTTCACTTTCCTCAACAGGCTCTCTAGTTCCACTTTGTTTTCTGCCATTAAAGTGGTTCCATCTGCATATCCGTGGTTGTTACTTCTCTGGGCACTCTTGATTCCAGCTTGTGATTCATTCAGCCCAGCATTCCCCATGATATATACTCTGCATGGAAGTTAAATAAACGAGGTGACAGCATACAGCTTTGTTGTACTCCTTTCCCAATTTTGAACCAGTCAGTTGTTCTGTGTCTGGTTCTGTTGCTTCTTTATCCGCATACAGGTTTCTCAGGAGACAGGTAAGGTGGTCTGGTATTCCCATCTCTTTAAGAATTTTCCACAGTTTGTTGTGATCCAAACAGTCAAAGGCTTTAGTGTAGTCAGTGAAGCAGAAGAACATGTTTTCCTGGAATATTCTTGCTTTTTCTCTGATCCAGTGGATGTTGGCAATTTGATCTCTGGTTCCTCTGCCTTTTCTAAACCCAGCTTGTATATCTGCAAGTTCTCAGTTCACGTAATGCTGAAGTCTAGCTTGAAGGATTTTGAGTATAACCTTACTGGCATGCAGAATGAGTCCAATTTTACAGTAGTTTGTATCCTCTTTGGTACTGCCTTCTTTGTAATTGGAATGAAAATTCACCTTTTCCAGTCCTGTGGCCACTGCTGAGTTTTGCAAATTTGCTAACATACTGAGTACAACACAGTAACAGCCTCATCTTTCAGGATTTTAAATAGCTCAACTGGAATTCTGTCACCTCCACTAGCCTTGTTTGTAGTAATGCCTCCCAAGGCCCACTTGATTTCAGATTCCAGGATGTCAGGCTCTAGGTGAGTGACCACACCATTGTGGCTATCCAGGACATTTTTTATGTAGCTCTTCTGTGTATTCTTGCCACCTCTTTTTAATCTCTTCTACTTCTGTTAGGTCCTTACCATTTCTGTTCTTTATCGTGCTGATCCTTGCATGAAATGTTCCCTTGATATCTCCAATTTTCTTGAAGAGATGTCTAGTTTTTCTCATTCTGTTGTTTTCTACTTCCTTGAACTGTTCTTTGAAGAAGACCTTCTTATCCTTGCTATTCTCTATAACTCTGCATTCAGTAGGGAATATCTTTCCCTTTTTCCTTTTCCTTTTGCTTCTCTTCTTTCCTCAGCTGTTTGTAAAGCCTTCTCAGACAACGCTTTTGCCTTCTTGCATTTCTTTTTCACTGGTTTTTGTCACTGACTCCTGTGTCATGTTACAAACCCTCAATCCATAGTTCTTTGGGCATTTTGTCTTCCAGATCTGATCCTTTGAATCTGTTAGACTCCTCCACTATATTATAATCATAAGGGATTTGAATTAGGTCATACCTGAATTGCCTAGTGGTTTTCCCTGCTTTTTTCTATTTAAGCATAAGTAGGATAAGGAGCTGATGATCTGAGCCACAGTCAGCTCCTGGTCTTGTTTTTGCTGACTGTATAGCGTTTCTCCATCTTCAGCTGCAAACAATATAACGAGTCTGATTTTGGTATTGACTATCTGGTGAGTCCATATGTAAAGTCATCTCTTCTACTGTTGAAAGAGGGTGTTTGCTATGACCAGTGCATTCTCTTAGCAAAACTCTGTTAGTGTTTGCCCTACTTCATTTTGTACTCCAAAGCCAAACTTTCTTGTTACTCCAGCTATCTCTTGACATCCTACTTTTGCATTCTAATCCTCTATGATGAAAAGGTATTAGTTCTAGAAGGTCTTGCAGGTCTTCATAGAACCAGTCACCTTCAGCTTCTTTGGCTTCAGCGGCTGGACATAGACTTGGAATACTATGATGTTGAATGATTTGCCTGGGAAACGAACCAAGATCATCCTGTTGTTTTTGATATTGCACTCAAGTACTGCATTTTGGACTCTTGTTGACTATGAGGGCTATTCCATTTCTTCTAAAGGATTTTTGCCCACAGTAGTAGATATAATGGTCATCTGAATTAAATTCACCCATTCCCATTCCTAAGATCTCAGTGTTCACTCTTGACAACTGCTGCTTGAGCATGTCCTACTTACCTTGATTCATGGACCTAACTTTCCAGATTCCTATGCAGTATTGTTCTATATAGCATCGGACTTTACTTTTACCACCAGACACATCCACAACTCAGCACTGTTTCTGCTTTGGCCCAGCCACTTCATTTTTTCTGGATCTATTTCTCTGGTCTTCCCCAGTAGCATACTAGACACCTTCCGACCTGCAGGGCTCATCTTCCAGTGTCATATCTTTTTGCCTTATCATGGGGTTCTTTGCGGCAAGAATATGTTAGTGGTTTGCCATTCCCTCCTTCAGTGGACCATATTTTGTCAGAACTCTTAACTATAACCCATCCATCTTGGGTGGCCCTGCACAGCATGGCTCATAGCTTCACTGAGTTATGCAAGACTCTTCGCCATGACAAGGCTGTGTGTGAACCATGAAGGGGGACTTTATAGTTAGAGTATATTTATTTGCATAAGAAACTGCCAAACTCTTCTAAAGAGACTTTTCCAGTTTACATTACTACCAGCAGTGAATGAGAGTCATTTGGTGGTGTCAGTATTTTGTGTGTTTTGGACAGTATCTTAAGACCTGATAGGTGTGTCTTTTGCAGATGTTTTCTTCAAGTCTGGATTTTCTTCTCTCTAGAATTTTCACTGTTTTCGTTGTACTCCACACTCCTGAGGGCTGTGATGTGGTGCCAGTGGGGGCGGCGGCTCACTGCCTAAAGGGACTCAGGGAGAAGCCCGGGGCTTAGACTTTCTTCTCTGACTCTGCCCTGCCTCATGTGGAAAGCACACTACCAGACCTGTATCTGAGAAGAAATTAATATTCCCTAATATTTATTCTTGCCATTTAAGTAATTTTTTTTAGGTAATGATTTCTTTTAATTTTCATTTATTCAAGTTTTTAAATATAATCTGTCAAGGTAACATGTAAAAGTTTTTTCTGGACATTTTAAATGTTCTCTTGAGAACAGCATTTTTTCTATCGTCTTTAATTGCAATAAAGCTATTTAGTTTTGCACATTTATTTTATATTTAGCCATTTCATTAGGTCTAATGGTTCTTCGTTTGATGCTTTTTCCATCTTCTAGTTATATGATCTTTGCCTAAATAATAGTAATTGTATTTTCCTTCCCAGTAGTTCTAACTCTTTTCTGTTTTATGCCTTGTACTGATTAGAACTTACGGAATAATACTGAGTAATAATGTGGAAGGGCGGCCATATCTTTTTTCTGACTTTACTGGGTTATGCCAGGTAGAATATCATTTATTTTGTAAGCATTCTCATACGTACAATGTTTTGAATGCCTGTATTTGTAAGTTTAATGAGAGGTAGGTTTCAAAGATAGTTTTTTGGCTGGCCAAGAGATTGATTAGTGAGCATTTAAAAATCTTCAAAAATGTAGATCAGCAACTATATTTAAAGTGAGGGTGGAGGAGGGACCTAAGATCCAGTCCCATGGCTCTCTCTTCAGGCGGAGGTCAGCATTTGCCACGTTTAATGAGTTCTTGGCTGAGTAGGTGCTGCTTTTCTGGTAAACTGCAGATACACGCGGGGCCCTGACCTGATCTGCATTCCCAGTATTTATGATATCTTTATTCAGAAATATTAGCTGAAGTGTAGGAAAATCTGAATTGCGAAATGTTTCCCTTCCTAGATTTTTTTTTCAGGATTGAGTCCATCAAGATCTAGTTCCTCTGATTTGTGAGATGAGGATCTTTATTTTAGGTGGCCCTTCAAGGGCAGAAACAAATACTCTTAGCCTGCCGGCGGCAGCCTCTGGTGGGGGTGGGGGGCGAGGGTGGTGGCCCTTGAGAGCTGCCAGTGGTCTCGCCCAGCCCGTGTCCCCGTGGTCTCGTGGGACTCCTGCCCCTGGAGCAGGAAAACTGAGTTTGCCATTTCCCAGTGCCTGTGAGGCCTGCCCATCCCTGCAGCCACTTAAAGAGAACCACCCATGTGCTGATATGGAGCTTCTAGTCCAGATGGCATCCTGTGTCGACATGTGTGAGCTGAGGAGTCAGCAGGGTCGGCAGAGGCTTGCTGGCCACTGGGTTTCTGCTGAGCATGTTGGTCTAGAGGAGCTTAATGTGACTGCGGCCAGTGTGTCCCTGGCAGGCCCGCTCTGGTCCAGTTTACTGGGGGTCGTTCGTGCAGGCTCTGTGTGGAGTCCCATCGCTCAGTCTTCGTGCCGTTGGACATACTTTTCTGTTAAATTTGTGTGTGTGTAAAACGGTGGCTGCTGTTAGTCGTCTCTGCCAGGACTCAGGCACGTCAAGAGCATCACGGCCGTTGGAGTCGTGTCCAGGCATCTCCAGAGGAGCGAGAAGGCCAGTGTGCCGTGCTTTCGTTGTGCGCTGCTGCACCTGTGAACCTGCTGCTAAGAGTTTTGTGATGTGACCAGATGTTCCCAGCATCTTCCTCTCTTGTTGGCCAAGGCTGGTGGAGGTGTGGGAAGAAGCTTTCTGACTCCTGGGTGTATCCTGCATGCCTTCCACAGCATGCTAAAGTACAACCATCCCCCTTAATTCATTCACTCAAATGGTACATATTAAATGATTCTTGGTGTAGTCACAGGTATGTGACTACAACCTACCAATTCAGGACACTTGCAGGACCTCAGGAAGAAGCCCTGCAGCTCTCCCCCCACCATTCCCTCCCCAGGCAGCTGCTGGCCCATCTGTGTCACTGCATCTGCACTGCCCTTGACGTTTATTTGAACAGAAGGTCGTGTCGTGTGTGCACTTTTGTGACTGACCACTTTCACTGAGCATAGTGTTTTAAAAGGCTCATCCATGCTATAGCTTATGTCAGTACTTAGTTACTTATTTTGACTGGATCATGCTCCATTTTATGAATTTATCACAAACGTTTGGTTGTTTCCACTTTTTGGCTATTATGAATAATGTTGCTGTAAACATTTGTGTAAAATATTTTGTGGGGCTGTGGCCTTGTTTTCATTTCTGATGGGTATATATCTAGGAGTGGAATTTCTAGGTGCCTCAGACTGAATGTTTATTCTCCCAGATTCATATGTGAAATCCTACCCCATGTGATGGGGGCTAAGCAGTGGGACCTTTCAGAGGTAATTAGGTGATGTTCCAGAACCCTCATGAACAGGACCCCCAAGAGCTCCCTGCCTCTCCCACCACATGGAAATACACCAAGCGTAGCCAGCTGTGAGGCAAGAAGAGTGCCTTACCATTCAGCCTCTGGTGGCACCTCATCTTGGACTGCCTACCCTTTGGACTGTGAGGAGTACGCTTCCATTGTTTATAAGCCACCCAGTCCATGGGCTTCTGTTAACAGCAGCTCAGATGGACTTGGACACTGGGTCACATGGTTTCTCTGCATGTAATCATTTTAGAGACCTGCTGGCTGTTTCCTCCACGTGAAGGCATCATTTTTCATTTCCCCCAGTAGTGTGTTAGGGTGTGATTTCTCCACTTCCTCACATATGTATTGCTCTGACTTCTTGATTCTAGCTATCCTCGTGGGTGTAAAGTAGTATTTCACTGTGGTTTGACTTGTATTTCTCTGATGACACATGTATTGAACATCTTTTTGTGTACTTCCTGGCTGTTTGTATAACTTCCTGAGGAAGTGTCTATTCTGATGCCTTGTTCATGTAAAAAATTTTAGTTCTCTCTTTATTATCGAGTTGTAAAGTTCCTATGTGTGTTCTAGATACATATAAGAACTTTATCAGATATACGATAAAATTTCAGTTCAGTTCAGTGGCTCAGTCATGTCTGACTCCAACCCCATGAACCACAGCACGCCAGGCCTCCCTGTTTATCACCAATTCTCAGAGTCCGCCCAAACCCATGTCCATCGTGTCTATGATGCCATCCAACCATCTCATCCTCTGTCGTCCCCTTCTCCTCCTGCCCTCAGTCTTTCCCAGCATCAGGGTCTTTTCAGATGAGTCAACTCTTCACATCAGGTGGCCAAAGTATTGGAGTTTCAGCTTCAGCATCAGTCCTTCCAATGAACACACAGGACTGATCCCCTTTAGGATGGACTGGTTGGATCTCCTTGCAGTCCAAGGGGCTCCCAAGAGTCTTCTCCAACACCACAGTTCAAAAGCATCAATTCTTCGGTGCTCAGCTTTCTGTATAGTCCAACTCTCACATCCATACATGACCACTGGAAAAACAATACCTTGACTAGACGGACCTTTGTTGGCAAAGTAACGTCTCTGCTTTTTAATATGCTGTCTAGGTTGGTCATAACTTTCTCCTTCCAAGGAGCAAGCGTCTTTTAATTTCATGGCTGCAGTCACCATCTGCAGCGATTTTGGAGCCCCCCAAAATAAAGTCAGCCACTGTTTCCACTGTGTCCCCATCTATTTGCCATGAAGTGATGGGACCAGATGCCGTGATCTTAGTTTTCTGAATGTTGAGCTTTAAGCCAACTTTTTCACTCTCCTCTTTCACTTTCATCAGGAGGCTCTTTAGTTCTTCTTCACTTTCTGCCATAAGGGTGGTGTCATCTGCATATCTGAGGTGATTGATATTTCTCCCAGCAATCTTGATTCCAGCTTGTGCTTCCTCCAGCCCAGTATTTCTCATGATATACTCTGCATAGAAGTTAAATAAGCAGGGTGACAATATACAGCCTTGACGTACTCCTTTTCCTATTTGGAACCAGTCTGTTGTTCCATGTCCAGTTCTAACTGTTGCATCCTGACCTGCATACAGGTTTCTTAAGAGGTAAATCAGGGGGTCTGATATTCCCATCTCTTTCAGAATTTTCCACAGTTTATTGTGATCCACACAGTCAGAGGCTTTGGCATAGTCAATAAAGCAGAAATAGATGTTTTCCTAGAACTCTTGCTTTTTCAATGATCAGTGGATGTTGGCAATTTGGTCTCTAGTTTTCTAAAACCAGCTTGAACATCTGGAAGTTCATGGTTCACGTATTGCTGAAGCCTGGCTTAGAGAATTTTGAGCATTACTTTACTAGCGTGTGAGATGAGTGCAATTCTGCGGTAGTCTGAACATTCTTTGGCATTGCCTTTCTTTGGGATTGGAATGAAAACTGACCTTTTCCAGTCCTGTGGCCACTGCTGAGTTTTCCAAATTTGCTGGCATGTTGAGTGCAGCACTTTCACAGCATCATCTTTTAGGATTTGAAATAACTTCACTGGAGTTCCATCACCTCCACTAGCTTTGTTCAGAGTGAAAGGCCCACTTGACTTCATATTCCAGGATGTCTGGCTCTTGATTATCTGGGTCGTGAAGATCTTTTTTGCACAATTCTCCTGTGTATTCTTGCCGCTTCTTAATAGCTTCTGCTTCTCTTGGCTGTGAAAATAGCTGTGAAAAGAAGGGAAGCGAAAAGCAAAGGTGAAAAGGAAAGATATACCCATTTGAATGCAGAGTTTCAAAGAATAGCAAAGAGAGATAAGAAAGCCTTCCTCAGTGATCAATGCAAAGAAATAGAGGAAAACAATAGAATGGGAAAGAACTAGAGATCTCTTCAAGAAAATTAGAGAAACCAAGGGAACATTTCATACAAAGGTGATAAAGTATATATTTGTAAATTATTTCATTCTGTGGATTGTCTTCACTTTTTTGCTAGTGTCCTTTGAAGCACAAAAGTTTAAAATTTTGATTATATTCAGTTTATTTTTTCCTTTGTTGCTCATGGTTTTAGCATTTTATCTAAGAATATCCAAATCTAAGGTCATAAAGATTACCCCTGTGTTTTCTTTAAAAGTTTTATAATTTTAGCTCTTCTCTTTGTTTGGTTTTTTTTTTTTTTGATCTGTTTTGTGTTAGTATTTGTATATGATGTGAGATAACGGTCCAGTTTTGTTCTTTCACCTATTTTTTCCCAGTTGTCACAGTGCCACTTATTGAAAAGATGATTCTTTTTCTATTTGTCTTGGCACCTTTTCAAGAAAATTAGTTGACCTTGGAGGTGCGGGTTTGTTTCTGGATTCGCAGTCCTGTTTCACTGATCTGTTTCTTTTTCCATTTGCCAGTAGTATCCTGATTACTGTTGCTTGGTAGAATGTTCTGAAATAGTAAGAGTGAGTTCTTTTTCAAGATCATTTTGACTATCTGAGTCTCTTGTGAGTCCATATGAATTTTAGAATCAGCTTAATTTCTATAAAGAAGTCAGATAGAATTGCAGTGCATTGAATCTGTAGATCTGTTTAGGGGGAGAATTGCTGTCTTCATAGTGTTATGTTTTCTGATCCATGAACATTGTATGATTTTCTCATTTATTCAGACCTTTTAAAAGTTTATTTCAGTAATATTTTGTAGTTTTCAGGAAAAAACTTTGAACTTTTGTAAGCTGTATTCCTAAGTATTCTTTTTGATGTGTTTGTAAATGGCACTTTTCTTCCTTTGATTGCTCATTGTTGGTATATACTGACGACTGATTTTTGTATATTGATCGTGTATCCTGTCACCTCATTGAACTGGTTAATTCTAGTAGGTTTTTAGGGGTTTCCTTAGGATTTTCTCTGTAAAATATGTCATCTACAAATAGAAGTGTTGTACTTTTTCCTTTCCAGTCTGGATATTTTTTATTTCTTTTTCCTTTGTCTCGTTCCTCATTCGGGGGAAAGCTTTCAGTATTTTACCATACAGTCTGATGTTAGCTGTGAGTTTTTCATAGATGCTCATTATCAGATTGAGGGAGCTCTCTTTAAAAAAAAATACTAATTGATTTTTTAAAATAGCATGACAAGCAAAAGAAACACTGAAAACTTATTGCTGCCATACGTGGCACAGATACTGACAGTTTTATTATAACTGTGCAATGTGTGTGAGCTACAGTTAAAACATGAATGTTCGTGTCTTTGATTCATTTCAAACTATTTCTCATTTCCTTTTTGAGTTCTTGTTTGACTCCTTGGTTAGTTAGGCATGCATTGTTTAACTTCCACCTAGTTGTGAGTTTTTCCTGCTACTGACGTTTCATTCCTCGGTGTCAGAGGAATGATCTGACAACTGTGAACAGTTTTATCCTATTAAAAGTATCAAATGTTTATTTTATGGACTAGCATTGGTCTGTGTTACATGCGCACTGAGAAGAATGTGTGTTCTGCTGTTGGACGGAGTGTTTGTTGGTACCTGTTAGGTCTCCTTAGCTTGCAGTGGTCTTCATGTCCTCTGTCGTTTATTTCTGTCTAGTTCTAGCCAGTGTTGATACTGAAGTCTCTTCTGTTGTTGGGTTGTCTAGTTCGCTTTTGATTTCTCCACATTTTTCCTTTCCGTATTTTTTCTGTTATTATATGCCTGTATGTTTTGTTATATACTTCTGATGGTAAGATATGACAGTTTCTGTTTATCCAATTTCCATTCCTTCCATTTATCATTATGAAATAATCTCTTTATCTTTAGCAACTTCAAAAATCCTAATGTTTATCTTATTGATATAGCCACTTCAGCTTTTTTTGTGGTTGCTGTTTGATTGATTTACCTTTTCCCTTTACTCTTTTTTATCTCTGAATCTCAGTTAGTCTCCTGTAGGCAACATTTAGTTGGATCAGTTTTGAAACACAGTATGACAGTCTCTGCCTTTGATTGGATTGTTTGATCAGTTTACATTTAGTAGTAGTATTGCTTAGTTGAAGTCATATTGCCATATTTTGTTTTCTGTATGTCTCCTATCTTTTTTGTCCAATGATTCCTCCTTTAGGGCTTTCTTTTGTATTAAATGTGTATTTTCTAATGTAGGACTTTGCTGGTGGCTCAGATGGTAAAGAATCCACCTGCGGTGCAGAAGACCTGGGCTCGATCTCTGGGTTGGGAAGATTTCTAATGTAACATCCTAATATCTTATTATTTTACCCTCTGTAGTCCAATATTCCCACCCACCTCTTCTATGGTGTTATGGGCAAATATATTACACTTCTGTTACATAGGCCCAGCATTACGTTAAAAATACATTAGTTAGTAAAAATACTAACTTCTTTAAGTTAGTTATAAGAAGTAAAAACCATGCATTTTTACTGTGTTTTATGTTGCTAATTACATAATTACTTTTACCAGTGGTCTTTGTTTTCTCATGTGGGTTTGAATTACTGTTTGGAGTTACTTGCTTCAGTCTAGACCATTATTTAGTGTTTCCTATAAGACAGATCTGGTAGCAACAAATTCTCTCAGATTTGCTTATTTGGGGAAGCCTTCATTTCACCTTTCCGAGAGATGGCTTTGTTGGGCTCAGGACTCTTGTTTCTCAGTGTTTTCGTGCAGCGCTTTGAGTACGTTGTCTTGCTCCCTTCTGGCCTTCGTTAGTTCTCTGAGAGTCAGCTCCTACTCTGACTGCAGCTTCCTTGGTAAGAGACCAGATGTTTTTCTCTTGTAGTTTTCAAGACTTTCTCTTTGTATGCTGTGGTTCTCATAGGTGTGAGGTGATTTCTTGTGATTTTTAATTTGCATTTCCCTGAGGACTATTGATGTTGAGTATCCTTTCACATACTTGTTGGCCGGCTGTATGTTGTCTTTGAAAACATGCTGAGATCCTCTGCCCATTTCTTACTCAGGTTGTTGCTCAGTTATTTTCAGTGGTAGTCGGGGAAGGGGTGGGAACTGCTCTGGAGCTGCGTCTACTCTGACTGGCTCCTTTGAGGGAGGCATGTCTGAGGCTCGACCTCAGGGGCGCCCCTTGGCTTCTCTCTGCTGGGTCTCCTGCAGTCTCACTGCTCAGTTTGGCTGCATCTCAGGTCCCTACTACCTCCTGCTCTGGACAGCTTCTCTGTGCTGTTACAGCAAGGTGGGTGCCTGTGGGAGGGTCTCTGGTCCATGGGTCCAGAAGCTCCTGCAGGCTCACAGTGTCTCGTGTCCTGCTGTTCCTGAAGGGCCTCTGAGCCAGGCTCTGGAGCGGGTGTAGAGGCCATAACCAGCTTCTCTGAGTGGCACCCACTCTTGGAGCCAAGAGCTTGCTGGAGGCGAGCAGCAGCCTGGGGTCTCCTGGTGCACTCGGGCTGCCACCACGTGAGCCAGGCCAGGTGAGTCTCTGTCCCTTGATGGGGGCTGGATGGAAGGAAGGAGCCCCCTCTGGGGCCCATTCCTGGGGAGCCTCAGGGTGAGAAGTGCAGAAGCCCAGCCCCTCACCAAGGGCCTGGGGGAGACTTTACTCTGTGCTACAGCCAGCCAGGGGCCTGGGGGCTGTGGTTGGGTTCAGGTGCAACCAGGGCTTGCTTGCCTTTTGTACATTTTCTTAATTTTGAGTTCACGCATTTCATTTCTCAAAATGATGATGGAGGGGTGGGAGTGCATGAGGTAGAAGTCTTGCGTCAATTCCGTTGTTCCTGGCGATCATCTGGCCGTCAGTGTGGAGAGAGGACACCCCTCTGCCACACTGTGACTGCGGGCACAGCTCTGCTCCGAGGTCAGACTCTCGTTAATCATTGCTGGAGTCAGTTGTTAAAAACCAGCATTTAGGATCGATGCTACTGAGTGTATCTTTCTCTCTCCAGTAACTTTCAAAGGGAACAAGGGATTAAGATGTGAGTTTATCTTATTTATTGATTGTTATTTCCAGCTCTTACATATACCCATCAATCTTTTTAAGTTTATTTTTGCAGTAGTTAACTCAGAATACTGTCGTGACCTGTAATCACTGGCTTCCTTTGGTCTGTTTTATGTTTGTTTTGTTTGTCTTATATGTTTGTTTATGCAATTTGGAATTCCTCTGTTTTGACACTTAGAACAAATTAGGTTAGGTTCTTACTACTATTTTCAGTTGTATCATTGCAGATACTTCAAATTTTAGTATTGCTCATGAGTATATGGTTGTTATATACAGTTAACGACCAGCTTGTCATCTCACTGTGGGAGTGGAGAATGGAACCTAAATTTCTGGTAGGATTGTGGACTGTTCTGAGGGGCACCTTGTGGGCGCTCCACCAGCTTCCCTTCCTGCTCCACCCACTGCCGCCGGCTCACTGGCACCCCTTCTGACTGTGAGAGCTCAGCGGCTTGCCTTTGAGGCCACAGCCAAGCTGGCCTTTTCTTGGGACAGAGGCCCATGGTGGTGCTGGTGGTGCCATTGGCTCAAGAGGGAGGTACAAACAGCCCAGGACCCAGTGCAAAGGCGGGGCTCCAGCCCTCCCCCTTCGGCAGGGCCCCAGAGCTGCCCCCTGCTCACAGGAAGCAGGAAGGCCAGCTGGAGGAGAGCAGGATCCAGTGCCCCAGGTGCCCTCGGGCCCAGGGCCCACCTGGCTGTGCTGCTCCCTGGCGGCCACTTCCTTCTAGGGCTGCCCCCCGGAGGGCATACACTGCACCGCATGAAGTCTGGGCTCTGAGAAGAGCTGTGTTTGCTTTCTCTCTACCTAAGCCTCGTTGATGTATTGGTTATCTGATAATGTTGGGTTTTGTCAGCTTTTTATTCCCATTGCTATGACTGCAGAGGGTATTCAGAGGCTGCAGGAAGTAGGGGGAGCAGATGGAATTTTCCTTTGGCTTCTCGCAACAGGTTAAGTTCATCTGTCTAAAATATTTCTAGCAAAAAACCCCACATATTTTGGATTTTGGTTGGCAAAGTGAAGGCCTGTGTTTCTTCATCAGGATTGCTTTTTCCAGTTTCTTTGTGGCACCTTTGTGTTCATAGGATCAGGCTGCTGTAACATAACACCAGGGACTGGGGTTCAAAGGGCTCTGGTGAGACCAGCAGGACACTTCCTGCTGGGCTGCATCCCATCCCATCGCCTGGCTCCACCTGCAGGGCCTGATCAACCCCCTCACCCCCACATACCATCACGTCCCAGGATTTCAGCAGGGGAATTCTAGGGAGAGACATCCATTTAGACCATTGCTTTCAATGAGCCAAAGACCAACGTTTCTCCTTTGGCAGGCCCTCTGGCCCCAGAGTTTACCTGTTATTAAAGCCATCGAGCAGTCAGAGGCCAGTGTGCATTCACATGGACAGTTAACCCTCCTGCTGGATGGGTCCTCTCCAGCACTTGGCAGACCTGCTACCCAGTTTGCACTGAGGAAGGTTGTAGTGGGCAGTGTGTAGAGGTTCTGATTTTCAGTTCCATAAGTATGCCACATGTATAAATGATGTTTGTTTTCATCAGGCCTACATGATTATGTGAAGGTTGTGATTTATACTAGTTACATAAATTAAGTCATCATTTAAGGTTAATTTTTATTTCAGCTAAACAGTTTGTTAAAAAATTTGGTGTGGAAAGTAAAAATTTGCTTTTCCCCGCTGTAATTCTACTCTGAATAAGTAACTGCCACAATTAATTACCACTACAGTTAGCCACTTGGTTTTCAAATCGCTCTTAAGAGGACATAAAGTGGAAGTTTTTTAATGCAGTTTAAAAACTTTGAATGAATGAATGTATTAGTTTGGTTCCCCAATGTGCAAAGCAGAGGACAAGTTGTTTTGTTTTACGTCTCATCACTGTTTCTGAATAGCTTCTGGTGTGTTTGATTCTAAATGCACCAATATCTCTGTGTTCACTTCCTGAGACAGTGAAGCACAAAGTCGGGGACCTGGAGTGTAGGTGGGCAGTGCTTGCAGTGAACTGGGAATATAGAGGGCCGAGTGCTTGCGGGAGACTGGGCGTGTAGACAGCCAAGTGCTCCCGAGGAACCGGGAGTGTAGAGGGCTGAATGCTCACAGGGAACCGGGTGTGCAGGCGGCTGAGTGCTCACGGAGCAGCCAAGCACCGGCCTTCTCCCCCCTGAGGTGCTGGGTGCTGACAAGGTGGTGCCCAAGCAGGTGCAGAGACCCACTCACCTCTCTGGGGACAGTGCCTGCTACCCTGTTGCTTCTGGAAATCTCAGTTCACACCTCATGTGGTAAATAGACCTGCTGGGGACTTTTTACCAGCTTCAAGACTCTTAATAACACTTCCTGACTGCACCCCAAAGCTAAACAAGAGAAAGAAAACCAAAGGAAAAAAGGGCATGTTACCGAGCAGACAGTGTCCTAGGCAGCAGGGCATGCAGAGCTGCTGGATGCTCTCTGTGACAGAAGATCCAAGTCCTTTCAGGCCCAGAGCCCACCCTTCTCTCTGGTCCAGAACCAGAAGGCTAGCCTGACAGGGTCTCCTCCTGAGACACCCGGGCTGAAGACCTAGTCACATGACTGGCTTCTCCCACATACTCGGAGAGCCTTCCCAAGTCAAAAGGTTCTGTTTTGTTTTGCCCATTTTCCTACTAGGTCGTTTGATTTTTTTTTAATTGTTCTATAAAACTCTTTATATTGAAGACATTAGGTTTTTATCATTATACATTACAATCTTTCCTAGCAAAGTAGCTTGTCTTTTTGTTTTCAAATTCAGGAAGAACTGTGAAGTTTATAATTAAAAGAAGAGTACCCATTTCTCCCCTCCCCACCATGAATTCTGCTCTCAGAAGTTACCACTGTTAATGTTGAAGCTCTTTCACAAGATACTTGTGAGCAGGTTTGCAAGCTCAGTGCCTGTCTCACGTTGCAGTGGGACCCTGTGGAAAGTGGTCTCCCTAGGGACTGAGCCCTGTGCTTGTGAACTGTTTGCTCTTTGCTACTGTGTTTCAGAGGAGGGTGCTATTCAGAGCAGTCTTTCTGTTGCATAAGAGAGATGTTTCCCAGGGGGCAGGGTGAGGTGTGTTTTATTAGACTTGTTAGATTTCTGGGTACACACTTGCCTGCCCTCAGACCCTGGAAGATGCCACTCGTCACGGCCTCTGTTGTGGGTCAGACATCTGCTGACATCTCAGGCTGCATTGCTGGACATGTCCCTCTCTGCAGTGTCCAGGCGGGCACTGTCCTCCAGTGGCTGAGAGCTGTGGTCTCCACAGTGGGGAGCTTTGTTCTGAACTGGGGGCTGCTTCTCGTGGCCACTGCGGATCTGCCTTTCATTGATTTTCTCACGAAACTCCTCTTAACTGCATTCGTATCTTGAGTGTCTTAGCTCTGCCCTGCATCGGTTCCTATCTGGTGACTTTCCCTGTTCTCCTCCTCCCAGAAAACTCAGTATCTGCCTGGCAACACCTCATGCTCTTTCTGCCCACCATCTGTCGTTTAGTTTCGTGGGGCCGCCTCCTCCGGTGGCCAGTCCACCACTCCAGGTTGCCCTGTTTCCTGCTCCTTCTGGCAGGGACACGTGATCTAAGACTGAAAATGGACTGAAGGGGATGTGGTGGGTCTCATCTCTGCCTGCCACCCAGTTCTCCAGTTCACAGCTCTTGCTCCTCCCTCCAGAGGTCCTGTCTGCATATAATGTATGAACACAGGACATGTCAATATGCACACGTGTACACAGATGTCACATGTAGAAAAAGTGAGCCTGCGAGTCCCCAGATATGCATGGACAGCTGGTAGCACGTTGGCGTCTAGCTGGTGGGCTTGGGTTAGTCCCCACAGCCCCTTCTGCCTGTCTAAATGAGGCCTCAGCTGACAGACGTTCAGGCCACCCCCTCAGGATTCCACAGTACATTTTCCTGCTCATGCTTTTGGCACAAAGATGCACTTGGCTTTGAATCAGGAACCTCTCTCTTCTCTTCTAATAGCATGAATAATTGAGTTGACTGTCAACTGATTTGCGTATTGAAAAGATACAAACATTGTTACACAAGTGACCAAACAAACCAAGAACTCAAAGTTTAATTGGTGGTTGATCAGGAACATTTTTCACATTTCAGGATTGCTACATGTATTTGTTACTGTTAGCAAACACAGTTGTAGCATCACACACTCTACAACAACTGCCTGTCTTCTTGTGCTCTGCTGCTGAGTCACTTTGATCTGTGCATTTCCACTGAGGAGCAGGTCTACAGCAGACCATTGTACAGTACGTAGTTTTCAGAGCAAGTCACGTTGAAGCCTTAGCTGTTTCTCTTCTTAGTCTAAGGAGTTTCTGTAGAGTTTACTGCTGAGTTTCATCCTAACAGATTAAAAGGGTCAGCTGGATGAATGCAGAGCCCCCATCTGGGGAGCAGTGTGATAATCAATTGTAATCTCACAGTAACTTCTAATGATCCTTATATTTTCATGATATCAATTATAATATTTCTTTCTTTTAGAATTTTGTTGAGTTGATTCTTTGTTTTCCTTGGTGAGTCTAGCTAAAGGTTTGTCAATTTTGTTTATGTTTTGAAAGAACCAACTCTTTTATAAATCTTTTCTGTCATTTCCTTGTTCTCTGTTTCTCCTCTTTGTCACTCTATTTTACTAACTTTGTGCTCAGTTTGTTCTTTTTCTCATTGCTTAAGGCATAGAGTTATGTTATTCAGGATCGTTATTTTGTCTTGTGAACTTCTTTCTTAGAACTGCTTTTGTTGCATCTTGTAAGTTTTAGTATGTTGTGTTTTTGGGTTTTTTTTTGTCTGTCTCAAGATACAGTTTTATTTCCTCTTTGATGTTGTTCAGGAGAGTACTGTTTAGTTTGCATGTCTTCATGCAGTTTCCACTTTTCCTCCTCTGATGGTATATGTTGCAGTCAAAAAAGATACTATGCTTACAGTCTCCTAAATTTGCTCAGACTTGTTTTGTGGCCTAATATATAGTCTATCATAGAAAAGGTTCCACGTGTGCTTAAAAGAATGTGTATTTTGCAGTCACGTTATAGAATATTCTATATGTGTTGTGAGGTTCCTTTCATCTGTAATGTTGTTCAGACTGTTTCCATATTGATTCTCTGTCTGATCTGTATCCATTGTTGAGAGTGTGGTATTAAATTCCCTAGCTATTATTGTACTGCAGTTTCTCTTTTCAGCTGTTAGTAGTAGTTGTTTTGGCTGCACCATGCAGTTTGTGGGATCTTAGTTCCCCAACGAGGGAACATACCCAGGCCCTCAGCAGTGAAAAGGCTAGGTCCTAACCACTGGACCACCAGGGAATTCTGTTAATTTCTGCTTTATACATTGATGTGTTCCAGTGTAGGGTGCATAAATATTTAACAACTGGATCTTCTTGATAGAGCTGACCCCTTTATCATTATATAGTGACCTTCTTTGTCCCTCTTCACCATTTGTAAAGTCTGCTTTGTGTTACATAAGTATAGCCATCCCTGCTGGTTTTGGGTCACCATTTGCTTGAAGTTAGTTTTACATCCATTCACTCAGGCTATGTGTGTCTTTAAAGCTAAAGTGAGCCTCTTTGTAGGAAGCCTATAGTTGGGTCTTGTTAACCCATTACAGTTTACATATATTTTTGTGTATCCAAGGACAGATTACTGTAGTTGGAATTATTTTTAGTACTTTTTTCCTACTTTTAAATTAGAATTATAAGTGATTTATGCACCACCATTACTGTATTACACTCTTGAGTATAAATTTGCCTGCACTAGTGAGTTTTACTCTAGCTTCTTGTTTATTTTCACTCACAGAACTCCTTTAAGCATTTTTTGTTAGGCAGGTCTAGTGCTGACAAACTCCCTCCACTTTTGTTTGTTTGGGAGAGTCTTTATCTCCCCTCATTTCTGAAGAACAGTTTTGCTGATATAGAAATCTTGGTTGATAGGTTTTTTTTGTTTTGTTATAATATCCTATGGTAATTATAATTCAGTAAGTAAATTAAGAAAATGTTTAGTAGTTAAAAAATGGCACCCCACTCCAGTACTCTTGCCTGGAAAATCCATGGGCCAAGGAGCCTGGCAGGCTGCAGTCCATGGGGTCGTGAAGAGTCAGACACGACTGAGCGACTTCCCTTTCACTTTTCACTTTCAAGCATTGGAGAAGGAAATGGCAACCCACTCCAGTGTTCTTGCCTGGAGAACCCCAGGGACGGGGGAGCCTGGTGGGCTGCTGTCTGTGGGGTCGCAGAGTCGGACACAACTGAAGTGACTGTAGCAGTAGTAGTATATCATCTCATCCTCTCCTGGCCTGACAAGTTTCTCGAGAAATCTCTCCATATTGGGGTGAAGGGTTCCTTCGTATGTAACTAGTCTCTTTCACTACTTTCAAAATTCTTTGTCTTTGAACAATTTAATTATGTGTCTCAGTGTCGATCTACTTGGGTTCGACTTATCTGGGGTCCTTTGGTCTCATGGATCTGGATATCCATTTCTTCCCCCAGGTTTGAGACATTTTCAGCCCTTATTGTTTTAAGTATACTTTCTGTCCCTTTCTCTCTTATTCTGTAATTCCAGCAGTATAGATACTGTTTCTCCCGATTGTGCTCCACAAGTCCCTGTGACTGTCTTCATTCTTTCTCTTTCTGTTTTTCCTTCTTCTCATACTGGATAATTTCAGATGTCTTTGTATCTGTGCATTGTCAAGGCTAGTTTTGACGCTCTCTATTAAAATTTTTGTTTTGTGATTATGTTTTTAAGATTTTTTCTTTATGGTTCCTATTTGTTTGTTCCATGTGTTGTTTTCCTAATTTCATTTAGTTATCTTTGTGTTGTTGTGGTTCACTAAACTTCAATAGGGTTATTTTGAATTCTCTGATAGTTCATAGGTACCACATTTCTTTAGGGTCAGTTGTTGAAGTTTTATTAGCTCCCTTAGGTGCCATGAAATTAAAAGAAGTTTACTCCTTGGAAGAAAAGTTATGACCAAGCTAGACAGCATATTAAAAAGCAGAGACGTTCCTTTGCTAACAAAGGTCCATCTAGTCAAGGCTATGGTTTTTCCAGTGGTCATGTATGGATGTGAGAGTTGGACTATAAAGAAAGCTGAGCACCAAAGAATTGATGCTTTTGAACTGTGTTGTTGGAGAAGACTCTTGAGAGTTCCTTGGACTGCAAGGAGATCCAACCAGTCCATCCTAATGGAGATCAGTCCTGAGTGTTCATCAGTAGGACTGATGTGGAAGCTGAAACTCCAATACTTTGGCCACCTGATGCAAAGAGCTGACTCACTTGAAAAGACCCTGATGCTGGGAGGGATTGGGGGCAGGAGGAGAAGGGGACGACAGAGGATGAGATGGCTGGATGGCATCACTGACTCGATGGACATGAGTTTGGGTGAACTCCGGGAGTTGGTGATGGACAGGGAGGCCTGGTGTGCTGCATTCCATGGGGTCTCAGAGTCAGATACAACTGAGCGACTGAACTAGGTGGTATCACATTTGTCTGCTGTTTTGTGATTTCAGGCTCCAGAGCCATCAGAGTGACTCCAGGCAAAGGCACTTGACAGGAGAGCCCTGCAGATGCACTTCCTTTTCTCCATCCCTTATTACTCTGTTTCTTCGAATCTAAGGTGCCAGGCGTTGATTATATCCTGATTTCAGAAATGAAAAAGTAACAAAATCATTTCTAAGACTCTACAAAATGTGTGGTGGTGCAGCCTCCCTACCCCTCAGCACCCCTCCACCCTCGGCTGGGAGCCCCATCAACCTGATGTGGTTTGGCTGAAGTTACTAAACGCGGGTGACTGTCTTCAGCCACATGGAGACTGCCCGCAGCTGATGGCTGAACTCACTGTGCAGACACACAGATAAGGCAACGTGGGCCAGCTTCTCCACTGAAGTGTCAGTTTCACGACCACTGGGTGACTCGACTGTGACCTGTGTATTCACTGCATCAGGTCTGATCTTCTCTTAACCTTCCATTAGGTTCCAGGAGCGAGTTTCCGAGGCTGGAAAGAAGTGACTTCTCTGTTTAACAAGGATGACGAGCAGCAGCTGCTGGAAGGGCGAAAATCCCCCAAGTCCAGAGCGTGAGTAGCCGCTGTCAGGGGAGCAGGCATTCCAGAGACAGAGGGCAGGGCCATGAGAGGGGACAAGAGGGGCTTCCTGCCCTGTGAGGAGATGGAAATGAGTTGTTCTAAGTATAAGCACTTTGAAAGACTATGGAAAAATGGAAAAAAATTTTAAAAAGTTTCTCAGACCAGCTCTTGAACTTCCAGCTGTAAACTGAACTTACAAGCCTTAAAGCAGATGGTAGCCACATGTTTAAGGTGGGCAGGTGGCAGTTGTTCTAGAGAGTCAAGGAAAAACCCAGTTAAAAATGCAGATTGCCTGTAAACTGTACTTACTTGCTGACAATGCTGCTAGTTAAATATTTTGAATTTAAAAAATATATATTTAGGGAATTCGCTGGTAGTCCAGTGGTTAAAACTTGGTGCTTTCACTGCTGTGGGACTGGGTTTGATCCCTGGTGGGTGAACTAACATCTCACAAGCCATGTGACATGGCCAACAAAAAAATGTACTTAAAGATGAAAATATAAATTTAAATTTGAAAATATAAATGGTGTTGCCAACAGCAGGTGAATCCTGGGGAATCTGACCATAGAGAGGCTTTTCCTCCATGGACAGGGCACCTTGGCAGCACTCAGGACCCATCAGAGCCATCCAGTCCTCCCCCTCCTCTGACCACGTGATCGTGACCTCCCCACCCTCTCTTTGAGGACTGTGTCAGTCAGTCCTCTGGGCTGTCTGGGTGGCAGCTAACAAGCCAGCGTCTCCTGGGGGCCTTGAACCTGTGTGTGTTCTGCCCCTCAGTCCAGTTAAACAGGACTTGGAAGGTTGGACCTATGTTCTGGGGATGCTCTTCGCAGCCAGGCCAGGGGACCCGCGGCCAGGGTGCTGTGTCGTTTGTGGGGACCCACCTCCAGTTGGCTACATTTTCCTCAGGGCACACAGTGCTCTGAGCTCGGAACATCTGAGGCTGCAGCTGAATAAGCCTGTGGCAAACTGACTTGGTACAGGGAATAATCTCTGTTTCTGAATCTGGGATCTGGGGCTTCTTTTCTCACATATCTTCAGAGACAAGCTCGACCTTCTGTGTGCCTTGAGACAGCTTGCTTTTCTGTCTTCTCCTTGAGGCTGACTTTGCTTGATTTTTTGCCAAGTGGTGGTACCTTAAATATGGCATTCACAAATTTTGTTAATCACATGTACTCACTGATTTTTCCATATTAAAATTCAGGTTTTACATATCTATGTTTGAGTTTATTTATAAAATAAATACAGCTTGACATCCTAGGATGACTGATCACCAACACTTAACTCTTTCGTCTCCTATAGCACTAACTTACGATTAAAAGAAGAGTTGAAGACAGAGAAGAAGTCTGGATTTTGGGACAATTTGGTTTTGAAACAGAACATACAGTCTAAGAAACCAGATGAGATTGAAGGTTGGGAACCTCCGAAACTTGCCCTTGAAGACGTGGCAGCAGACTCGGGCGGCCCTTCGAGTGACCGTGAGTCTCGGCCGGGCTGGCCGGAGGACACCAAGGGCTCCACCAAGTACACCAGCCTGGCCACCGCAGGGAGCAGCTCGCGCTGGAGCCTCAGGTCGGCCGGAAAGCTGGTCAGCATCCGCCGGCAGAGCAGAGGCCACCTGACGGATGACTGGGAGGAGCTGGAGTGACCGTCCAGCCCGCACATGTCCTCACACCAAAATCTGCCTGACCGTGCACCTTTGAATCTCATCTCCTTCGCATTCCTAGAGTCTGCGGCGTCGTGGTGTTTATCAGTATAGTGTCCCGTCTGGTCTTTCCCAGATGAAAACCACAGAGGATCTGCTCTGTGCTGTTTCATTTGGCTTTCCTCTTCAAATGCCAAGTGAGGAAATTCCAGGAGTCCTGTGAGTTCTCAGTGGACACGCACAGGGTCCACCTGTCATCCGTGTGCCGCTGACCTTAGATGGGAAGTTCACCGCGGTGGGGATTTGCTTTTTGCCACAAAGCTGTCTTTCTGTGTCCTGAGTTGCAGTTCTGTGTTCTGCGACCCGATCCCTGTCTCTGCATGTAGCACACACCTGTATTCTATGACACAAGAATGTAGCGGCCACACACTTCTTTTCCATTGTCAGAAACCTGCAATCCAGGTGTAACGTGGATCTTCCAGAGGTCACGTCAGTCACACTGTGCTAGCTCTTCGTTCATATTAAACCGTAAAATATGCAAGCAGATTAAATGCTGGAGAAGGGAAGGCTGTATCCGATCCCCAGAAATACACTGTCTGCAAACACAGCTTCACCTCCCACAAGCATATTAGATGGTGACAGTGTTCCCATCTTGAGGTTCCTGAACTTTTAAATACTGATGTTTCTTTTCTTCTAAAGTTTGTTCTCTTGTTTTGATTGCAGACTAGAGAATGCTATAAAGCATGGATCAGTTTTAATAACTTGACACTTAAATTTGTTTGGAAAATATTAACTTATTAAGAGTTGAAATTGTAGGTAAAATGCTGAAAGTGCCTCTTTTCTGTAACACCCAGGGTTTTGTTTTTTCCAAATGAGACTGTTGGACCCTGAGAAGCTGTGTGTTGTGCCTGGTTCAGGAGCGTCACTGAACATCTCTTGTGTCTCTGAACTTGCTCATTGTCTCCTTGACAGGTGGGCCCCAGGTCAGGTACGCAGCACGCATGTCCTCAGCAAGACAGACCTGACCCACAGGAGGACCACATGTCTCTGAGGTCAGAACAGGTATAGGGGTTTTTGATTAAAAAGAAAAACCTCCAGTTACACTGTGCATTCCTCTCTTGTGAAAGCCACTGTCTTCAAGGTATTCAGTGAGCAGATCTGTGCTGTTCCACACTAGGGGTGTCCTTCAGCATTTCTGTGGACTCCAAGGGGTGAAGGGGGTGACAGAGTGCCTGCCTGTCACCTGCCATCTCTCAGTCGGTCAGTCTGTGTACACCCAGTCATCTAACTACCAGCCGTCTAGCCACAATCGACATGTCAGCTAACCATCTGTGTCTGTCATCTGTGTAGCGTCTGTCAAAATCACCGACGTCCTTCTCTTTCTAATAGACAAGTTTACTTCACCGAGCCTTGAAAGGGGGACATGTGAGTGGTGGTAAAATCCTGTTTGTCTTAGAACCTTGAAGTGGTTAATAGCGGAGTTGAAAACCGTGTTTCCTCAGGTAAACAGTTCAGCTCATTGACTGGAGTCCTTCTCCCTAGAGACACTTGCTGTGACTAAGATGAGCTGTCTGAAGCAGGAGCTTCAGGCTCATCTTGGGCTAATCCTGTGATGAGGTGCAGGGAAGGGACTTGTGTGTTTGAGGTTCTGGGCAGAGTGCTCGGGGTGGGGGCAGGTGGGACAGCCTCCAGCTCGGGGAGCCCGTGCCGGTGTGCTGCGATGCTAAGTGCCTGTGATCCCCTTGGGGACACACGTGATGCACAGCTGGCAGAACGGCCCCTCATGCCCCTCATTCCTCACAACCGAATGCAAGCCAGACTGGGGTTGGATTATGCACGTGAATAATACTTTTCTTATCTACAAACGTTAAGGTAAAAATGAATTTTTCTTCTGTTGTATCTGATTAAAATAACTCTGTGGATTTTAATATAAATATTTATTGGTGTGCTTTGGGGGAAAGATATTTTTTTCTTGATGGAATTTACCAAAGCAACTTTATTTTGTTCACTGGCTGATGAGAGCGCGGGTCTGTCTAAATTCTGTAAACTGCACAGCTTCTCTGAAGAGTGACGTGTCTGCTCTTTTGCCTCTTGTTTTGTCATTAACAGGAAAGTGATTGGTTTTAAAGGAAGTTGAATTCATCCATAATGCTGAAGTTTTTTAAAATAAAAACATGGTTTATATCCTGTTAGTTTGCACAGTTATTGACATCTGCCTCTGATGACTTAGAGCTGATGACATCTTCTCAACACTTTGTGTCTTTCAAGATGCCAACGAAATATGTAGATTCATGGATAAATGACCAACTTCAGCCTCAGTCATCAGGATGTAGCTTTTACATGAACAGCCTTCAGACGCTATTTATAGTAGTAGGCACTGTCAGCTATGGGGTCGCACAGAGTCAGACATGACTGAAGCGAGTTAGCAGCAGCAGCAGCAGAGCCCCATGTCTGAGCCACCCACCCTGGGCCCTGCTTTTTTCCAGTCACTTGAAGGGGAGCCTGAAGCAAGCCTCCCCTTCAGCCGCCAGCCTGAGTAGGTTCTTTCATCATTTTTTAACATTTCAACTCTTCTTTCCAAACAGTGGCCTCTTGGTGAGAAACCCTGACTCCCGTTAGGACCTGGGTAGCACCTGTGGTGCTGTCTCGAGCCAGGTGGTAAGCACGCGTCCTACCATGTGAGAGACGTGGGTTCAATCCCTGAGTAGGGAAGATCTCCTAGAGAAGGGAAGATTTCCTAGAGAAGGCAATGGCAACCCACTCCAGTACTCTTGCCTGGAAAATCCCATGGACGGAGGAGCCTGGTAGGCTACCATCCACGGGGTCGCAAAGAGTCAGACACGACTGAGCGACTTCACTTTCTTTCTTAAGAGGATACAGAATCAGTGTACAAACACCTTACGTCTTGTGTATGATTCTAAAAGTGCCATTTACAGCAAAACACCAAACCCTTCAATACTGTCCCAAAAGAAGATGTGGTCCTCTGTGGACAGCCCTGACCACGCACAGCCGACCATGTGAAGCCCCGAAAGCAGCTCCTGTGTCGGCTGCAGAACCTACCGTGGCTCCTCCCGACTCACAAGTCACAACCCGGGTCAGAAAATGTACCTCAATGCCAAGGCGGACACCATGGATGTGCTGACGGTGCTTCCTGGGGGCGAGGCTTCCCACAGGGGTGCTGCGGGGCCCCTGCAGCTGTCCAGCGAGCACAGAGGGCATGCAGGTGCCACTGCACGGGCAGGGAACGACACTCAGGAATGCCACAAAAAGCTGCGGCCCAGGACAGCCCCCCTCTTCCTGATCTGTGCCATTCGATCATGGGGAAACGACTGGTCGGGGCCCAGGGACAGTGTGCATGGTCTCTCTACCCCTCCCCAACTGTACAGCTACACAAGTCTCCCAAGACTTTTCATGTTGTTGAGGGGGAAGAACTCACTTTAGGAGGTAAATGTCTTCTTAAGAAATTAACACAAAAAAGACCAACACCCCAAAAGTAAACACACATTAGGTAATTTGCCAAAAGTAAAACAGAACAGAGATAAAAGCGACCAGCAAGCTTTCAGGAGAAACGGCCCCCCTCACAGCCTCTTCACACATCCATCTTCAGGGGAGAAAGATGCCACCACCCACTGTCGCCACTGCTCTGGGAATGTCCCTGCAGATTTCTGACTTGCTTCCCGGGCTCTGCTTCTTATTTGACATGAGAGCATCATCAGATGGATGTAAGCACCTGTGCAGTGTTGCTGATCACAGAGTGATTCTTTCCAGCTGCATGGTACCGTGTCACCAATAAAAACTATTTCCACAAACTCTTGTGAAAAAAGAGCTGGCTGTAAAATGAAAACAATATATATGCCGTTGATGGTTTTATGAAAAGCTTCCACCTGATTCACACACAGGGAAACTATCATCTGACAACTAAGCTTAGTTTTGGCTGCACCAGTTCGGCACAGAATGTGTGCTGAAAGCATAGACTCTTTATTTACAAATACGCAAGACTGCACATTTCCACCTGCTAAGAAGAAGGAAGCAGAAGTGACTGGGTTCGGGTCCCTGACCCTGTTCATTTCTCCCCTGCATCTGCCGGGGCCATTCCAACGTGCTTTCTGGCAAGCACAGATATTCTGGGTGCCATGGTTATGCACCAGTTTTATTCTCCTATAAACCTTTATTTTCAAAGTTTTCTAAAACATACATGCAATATTTTTAAAATAAAATTATCTTTGAGAGGTTTCAATAAACGATTATCAAAATCATTGACACTACTTTTTTCAGTAAGATGCAAAACTGACAAAGTTAAAACAGGTAGACAAACATGATTTATTACTCTGCTAGAAGAGGATTCCAAGCAGTGGCCACACCAGGCTCCCCTAGGTCAGGGTCCTGCCTGTTGGCGTTGGGCACAAGCCCTGGACCACAGCCCCAGACGCAGGCCCTTGTGGGTCTCAGCCATCTGCACAATTCACAACCCACTGCTGCGCATCCAGGAGACAGGCACATACTTCCCTGGATCCTTCTGTATCTGAGAAGACTCGTGCAGACACAACCAAAACAGTTAATATACATCTTAAGAAAAATAAATATTCTGTACAATGTCATTACAAGGATCAGTGATCTACCCTCACCCCAATCACTACAAAATCGGAAAACCATCATTTGCGTTAAGAGGCATAGTCTTCTTGGCTGTTGGTGTCAGTTCAGCACAGGATGTGGTGCTGAAAACACACTCTTTTTGACCATATTTACAAATACACAAAGTTCCAAATTTTAATGTGCTTAGAAGAATTTTTTAAAGAGAGAAGCAGAAATGATTTTGCTGGGGTTCCTTGACCCTATTTCAAAGGTGGATTTTGCTGGGGTTCCCTGACCCGGCTTCAGAGGTAGAAGCCACAGGCGCCCCTGCCCACAGGCCCTTTTCACGTTGTCTCCAACGCAGGCTCCAGGTTATGGTGGGCCTGGCCAGGCCCTCAGTACTTGAAAAGGTCGATGAAGTGCTGCGGGGACACAGGCGTGAAGCAGCTGTCCGGGTCAGCGGCCGTGCAGGGGTGGCCCGAGTCCTGTGGGAGGGGCAGGGCGTTACCGCACATGCCGGGAGGGAAGACAGCTCAGAAGTCACCAGGCATTCACTTAAATGCACCTGGACCCCACTGCACAGCTATGTGGACAGCAAGCGAGAATTAGGAACACGTGGCTGCTCAGCGGGGAGAGTTTCTGTGCCAGTGCATGGGGCACAGGCGGCCCTGAGTCAGGGGGCCAGGAGGAGCCCGCACTTCCCTCCTCCCCACCCCCACCCCGCTCTGGTCATCCTGCCCCCTCCCCCAGCGGTGGATCAGGATCCACTCTGGAACTGCCCTGGGCACCACCCCCCCATGTTCACACGAGGGCCCAGCACCACGTCCCACAGCAGACACACCCAGGGCTCGCTTGTGTCAGCAGAGAGAACAGCCTCAGGACCTGGGGGTGAGTTAGGCCAGTGTCTGGAGATGGGACTGCTCCCCCCAGCCAAGCCTACACCCCTGGTCTACAGGCAGCTCATGGGACCCCGATGGTGGCCAAGTAGGAAGGCCAGTCACACGTCAGCAGAGGCTGCGGCCTCACTGGCCCAGCCCCAGACAGGGGACGCGCACAGACGCAGGCAGAGAGGAGGTACCTCGAGTAATAAAGCAAGGCGGCAGTCCTGGAGGTGGCGGAGGAGAGCAGTGAAGGGAGGAAAAAAGGGAAAACAGGGTTAGGAAGAGCCAGGCCACACCAAGACTCAGGCTGAACATGGATCACTTACGAAAACGACCAATGTCACTGGGCAGTGAAACCGAGGGGAGAGCTGCCCCCAAGGCCCCACACAGCAGCCGGAAGCCATAGGACCCACAGGCTTCTGGGACCGACCTGGCTTCCACCTCCTCCAGTCTTGGGCCCACAGCTGGCGAGACAGCAGAGCTAAGTGACCGTCACGACTTCACTGAGAACACGCAGAGCAGCAGGTCACACTGGGAACGTCTCTAGCAGGTTTCCCTGAAGCCCACTCACTCCCTCTTTATAGTCTGAGTCAGTGGAATTAAGTGAACAATGTAGGTTCCACGGGAGCCAGCTCCTTCCTGCTCACCCACGGTTTTCAACTCGAGGTCAGCAGCAACTTGGCGCTCTCGCCACCGGCTGGCTGGCCCCCGGCCCTCACCACAGCCCGGGGGTCCGCGGGGCTGGCTGTCGGCACAGGGCGGGACCAGCGGCCTCCTGGCTCCCGCTGCACACTGCAGTGTGGGCCTGGCAGTGGACACAGTCCCGATCCCCGCTGTTGACTGCATTCACTCTGTCTGGCTTCCAGCCCACTCCACACCTGGCTTTAGCTGAAGTTCCTGAAAATCAGCTGGAGGACGGGGTGAGCACAGTGGCCTCACAGGAAGGCCACCCCATGGAAGGTAGAAAGACCTGAGCTGGGTCTGTGTGCAACTCCAAGACCTCCTTTTACCTTGCCGAAGTTCCCCTAAAGGCAAAGCAGAAAACCTGACAGTGTCCAGAGAGTGAAGCCAGGTCAGACAGGATGGCTTGGGGCAGCTGGGGCGGCAGCGTGAGCTCGGGGCAGAGCCCCAGCCTATGTGTGTGGAAGAAGACAGGTCCGGTGGGACGCGGGCAGCACAGCCACAGTGGGGTATCGCCCCACTGTGGCTGAGCACCATGAAGCCTCCACGCAGCTGGCCTGCCCTCACAGAGGCACCACGAAACTGGGCTGAGGCCTGCGGGGGCCAAGCTGTGTGTGGGGGTGCGGTGGCCAGCCGGGGGGCTTGCTCAGGAGCTGACACAAGCAGCAGGGTCCACCACAAATTCCAGACACTCGTCTTTTCCTTAAATTTCCACCCATAGACTCAGAAGAAAGTGGAATGGCCTCTGGGAGAAAAAGCTGCCATGTGACCCCACAGATGGACAGAGACAGTCCCCACGGCTGCACAGAGGTCAAGGCGCTCGGCCTTCAAGGCAAGACTGTGAACAACGTTTCAGAGCCCAAAGGCCAGCAAGACACTCATTCTGAATTTTCATAAACAAAAGAATCTGTAGGCAAATTCTTCTGGAAACCCAAAAAATTACCTCTCAATTTTTAAAAATCCAGAATGCCCCTACTTCTTGATACTTCACCTGAACATTCTGTAAATCAACACACAAAGCAGCGAGGGTGTTTCCCTGTTCACTACATCAGAGACAGCATTCTCAGATGGCCTGCCACATGCAAAGATGGGGACACGCCACTGCTCCTAGTGTCTCCGGAATAAGCCTTTGGCTCGGGGGAAGCGGCATACAGAGCAGTGACCAGATCGTCTCATCCGCTGGCTTGGCCCTCAAGCTGCCACATGTCTGGGACCACCCTCTGTGTGCTGTGGCAGACTGGTTCACCTGTGTCCCGCTAGCACCCTGGCAAGACTGAGCGTGAGGTGCCCCTGGCCTGAAAGAACAGGTTCCACAGAACCACCACTGCAGCCGTGCAACACCTTTCCTCTTGTTAACTGTGCAAAACAAGCCGTGCCAGACTCCAAAACAAGTCAGAAATAAAGTGGTCTCCGGCTGGCCCCCTGAAGCACCAGCAATAAAGCCTTGTTAACACAGGGACTTCCACCGTACAACCACAGGGGTACAGGTGAAAAAAAAGCCCACGTTATCATGTATATAACCTGAAATGAAAACAATTTAAAGTAGTCATTTGTTTTTCAGCAGTTTAGAGTTTGCCTCATAATCCAGCCAACAAATTACAGATAAACAGAAAACAAAAAATAGCCATGGTGCTTCAGACCAGGCAGAAGACACGTGGCCCCGTGGCCCCACGGGAGGACCCCGAGCAGCAGGGGCAGACGGCCTGCCACCCTTCTCCCCAGTGAAATTTCACAACGTTAACAAGTTCAGGCTCAAGGCAAACTACGGAAATGGTCTTTCTAAGAGGAGGTGAACAGAAGCACCCGTACCTCCCCCAGAAAATTGTTTTTATCAGAGACTGGAGAGGAGAGGAAGGGACCAGAGAGGAAGAGGATGGGCCTGACAACTGCAGACACAGCTCAGTCTCCACAAGAACCAGACATGCTAAGCTTGGCTCAAAAAAACAGGAGGAGCCTGGGCACTTTCATGGGCCTCTCCTCTGCTCCAGGGCTGTGCTATGAGGAAAGCCCCGGGAGGCACCACTGCTGGAGGTCCTGACAGTGGAGCAGAGGCCAAGTGTGGAAATGGGGGTTGGGGTGGCCTCCCTTGACTTCCAGAAGAGGCGGGGATCCCGACCCTCCTCTCAGGCTGAGCCATGAGAACAGGGGGAAGCAGCCCGCCAGGACTCGGGCTGCAGCACAGTCAGCATGCTCGTGGCCAGGGGCCAGGTCATGCCCTACCATCCTGCACCAGATGAGGTTTGGTGGCCCCAATTTCGGGTCCAACCACAGTTCTGATTTGGCGAACCTGCCCCTGGCCCCAGTCCCTGGTGAGACACCATCATGTCATCACACTCTACACTTGGGTGGACAGTCCCCGGTGACACGCCATCGTGTCATCACACTCTATACCCAGAAAGACATCCCTGGTGAGACACCTTCATGTCATCACACTCTATACCTGGATGGACATCCCTGGTGAGACCCCATCATGTCATCACACTCTATACCCGGATAGACATCCCTGGTGAGACACCATCATGTCATCTCACGCTACACTCGGGTGGACATCCCCAGTGAGACGCCATCATGTCATCACATGCTATACCCAGAAAGACATCCCTGGTGAGACACCTTCATGTCATCACACTCTACCCTCGGGTGGACATCCCCAGTGAGACACCATCATGTCATCACACTCTATAACCGGATGGACATCCCTGGTGAGACGCCATCATGTCGTCACATGCTACACTCGGGTGGACAGTCCCTGGTAAGATGCCATCATGTCATCACACTCTATACCCAGACAGACATCCCTGGTGAGACCCCATCATGTCATCACACTCCATACTCAGGTGGACAGTCCCTGGTAAGATGCCATCATGTCATCACACTCTACCCTCAGGTGGACAGTCCCTATTGAGAAACCATATCACACACTCTACGCTCGGGGGGACAGTCCCTATTGGGACACCATCATGTCATCACTCACTACTCCCAGCTGGACAGTATGTCTCTCCAGCAGCACAGGTGCTATCCTTACCTTCCAGAAGAGGATGCTGCAATGCCGGCAGAAGTGCAAGGTGTCTCCGTACTGCTCCTTGGTGGGGTAGTGCTTCTGAAGCGCAAAGTACATCAGCTTCCACTCCACATGGCCTTTTTCTGAAAGGATCAAGTGTCTACAAAACTAGACAAACAGACCTCTGTTCAGAAGCAGATGACTTGCATAGCAGCGTCATGTGCACAACAACTTTAAAAGGCCACACACTGCAGGCAACATTCAATTATCTGAAATTAAATTTGAGCTGAATCTATACAACGGAATACCATGCAGCTGTTCAACAGACTTAAAGGTTTTTATCTGGAGCGATGTCCATGATGTCTATTAAGTTAAAAATAAGTTACATGTTATCGAGTGTGACAGGGACTGGTAACCAGAATGCAGAAAGTATCCAAATACAAAATGGGCAAAGGATTTGGAGACACACACAAACAGGCAGCAAGCACATGAAAAGATGCTCGGTGTCTTGGGCCCCAGAGATGGCAGGAGGTGGCACCTCACACCCTACGGGGCAGCGACCACACCCTCAGAGGAACAGGCACGGATGGGATGCTGAGCAGGCGGGCTTGGGCATGGCCAGGGGCTGCCCGACGCAGCAGCATCTTCACGGTTCCTCACAATGTTACCCTCCACTCGGGAGCCCCGTGCCCCCCAGGAGAAGGCGACCACGGTGGCCCTGTGGCCTGGCTGTGCCCGACCCTCACCCTCTGATCCAGCCGGGAACCTGCTTGCTGCCTCCACCACCTGACTTTCTCCTGGATAGGTACGTGACCCCTCAAGTCTGCGAGCCTGTGTCTGAGGAGTCACATGACATCTGGCCCTCCCTGGGGCCTCCCTGGGGCAAGACTGACTGCTTTGGCCCTGCACGCTGCTGTGTGTGTCATGGGCACCCAGCTGGCGGTGCTGTGCTCCAGAAGCCACACAGCGCGGGGGTGGCAGGGAGGGGCAGCGAGCGATAAGTGGGAGACACACAGCATCCACCAGAACCTAAGGCTGGCCCCATCCTGGGAGGGCAAGGTGCAGGGAGCAGGTGCCTACCTGTGAGTCTCTGAGGGGACACGCTGCCTGGAGAGGGGCCTCCAGTTACAGGAAAGACTAATGGCCCATCCTTGACAGGAAGAAACTGCCCGGTTCTGCTGCTCTGTTCTGGGTCATTTTTAAAATTATGGCTTTCTCCATTGAAAAGCAGGCTTTCCCGTAGTGATTCTAGCCCACTCCCTGAAGCAGCCAGGCTCGGCCATCAGGGCCGCAATGCCCACTCACCTGCTTCTCCCCAAAGTGGTACTGGCAGAGCTTCTTCCACAGCTGCCGGTCCTCGCTGAGCGCGGACAGTGTCGGGGTCACCTGACCCAAGGTGACGATGTCCCAGCCATCCGAGAGCCTGTACAGGATGTTGCTGAGCATGTGCACGGGGAGGTCGCTGAGTGTCAGGCCACTGTCCACCTGCTGGGATGGCCCGCACACTTACTCCAGCGGGGATGCGGGAGCACGTCGGTCACAGTGCCGTCTCCCTCCTCCCCACTCCTGCCAGATGACATGCTGCAGCGACCCTGGCTGGACCTGGGGCCCCGGACACTGACACCCGAGTCCCAGAGTACACCGGGTGACGTGGCGTCAGTGCACGCCAGGGACTCGGGGACAGTGGCACCTGGGGCACATGGCCTGGTCACAGTCTGGAAAGCAGACACCCCACATGTGTCTTACAAGCGAGTGGCCCTCTCAGCACAAGCCCCTGAGCATGGGAATGAGGCTGCCTGGACATGGAATGTCAAATCACCCCTGCTAACTGCAGGGCCTTAGCTAGGGAATCATCACTCCCTATAAATCTCGCATTTACATGACAAATACATGGCCCAAGGTCACCTCTGAACCCAACCAGAGATAAACCAAACACAATCTAACACACTTTGGTGAATGGGGTCAACATTTCTCTTGGTGAAACCAGTTATCAGAATAAACACAAAACATCCAAGACAGCAAGGAATGGAGATGAAATCACCAACCCCGAGAAGCAACAGCAGGTGAACAGAGTCACCACTATACGGTGCAGTCTTAATTTACCCAGTGTTATTCTAGTCTAAAATATCTAATCTAGTAGAATAACGGAGGCAGAAGATAGGATTAGTGAAATAGAAGATAGAATGGTAGAAATAAATGAATCAGAGAGGAAACAAGAAAAACGAATTAAAAGAAATGAGGACAATCTCAGAGACCTCCAGGACAATATGAAACGCTCCAACATTCGAATTATAGGAGTCCCAGAAGAAGAAGACAGAAAGAAAGATCATGATAAAATCCTTGAGGAGATAATAGTTGAAAACTTCCCTAAAATGGGGAAGGAAATAATCACCCAAGTCCAAGAAACTCAGAGAGTTCCAAATAGGATAAACCCAAGGCGAAACACCCCAAGACACATATTAATCAAATTAACAAAGATCAAACACAAAGAACAAATATTAAAAGCAGCAAGGGAAAACAACAAATAACACACAAGGGGATTCCCATAAGGATAACAGCTGATCTTTCAATAGAAACTCTTCAGGCCAGGAGGGAATGGCAAGACATACTTAAAGTGATGAAAGACAATAACCTACAGCCCAGATTACTGTACCCAGCAAGGATCTCATTCAAATACGAAAGAGAAATCAAAAGCTTTACAGACAAGCAAAAGCTGAGAGAATTTAGCACCACCAAACCAGCTCTCCAACAAATTCTAAAGGATATTCTCTAGACAGGAAACACGAAAAGGATGTATAAACCCGAACCCAAAACAATAAAGTAAATGGTAACGGGATCATACTTACCAATAATTACCTTAAACGTAAATCGGTTGAACGCCCCAACCAAAAGACAAAGACTGGCCGAATGGATACAAAAACAAGACCCCTCTATATGCTGCTTACAAGAGACCCACCTCAAAACAAGGGACACATACAGACTGAAAGTGAAGGGCTGGAAAAAGATATAGAGACCAAAAGAAAGCAGGAGTGGCAATACTCATATCCGATAAAATAGACTTTAAAACAAAGGCTGTGAAAAGAGACAAAGAAGGCCACTACATAATGATCAAAGGAACAATCCAAGAAGAAGATGTAACAATTATAAATATATATGCACCCAATATAGGAGCACCACAATATGTAAGACAAATGCTAACAAGTATGAAAGGGGAAATCAACAATAACACAATAATAGTGGGAGACTTTAATACCCCACTCACACCTATGGACAGATCAACTAAACAGAAAATTAACAAAGAAACGCAAACTTTAAATGATACATTAGATCAGTTAGACCTAATTGATATCTATAGGACATTTCACCCCAAATCAATGAATTTCACCTTTTTTTCAAGTGCTCATGGAACCTTCTCCAGGACAGATCACATCCTGGGCCATAAATCTAAACTTGATAAATTCAAAAAAATCTAAATCATTCCAAGCATCTTTTCTGACCATAATGCATTAAGATTAGATCTCAATTACAGGAGAAAAACTATTAAAAATTCCAACATATGGAGGTTGAACAACACACTTCTGAATAACCAACAAATCACAGAAGAAATCAAAAAAGAAATCAAAATATGCATAGAAACGAATGAAAATGAAAACACAACAACCCAAAACCTGTGGGACACTATAAAAGCAGTGCTAAGAGGAAAGTTCAAAGCAATACAGGCATACCTCAAGAAACAAGAAAAAAGTCAAATAAATAACCTAACTCTACAACTAAAGCAACTAGAAAAGGAAGAATTGGAGAACCCCAGAGTTAGTAGAAGGAAAGAAATCTTAAAAATTAGGGCAGAAATAAATGCAAAAGAAACAAAAGAGACCATAGCAAAAATCAACAAAGCCAAAAGCTGGTTCTTTGAAAGGATAAATAAAATTGACAAACCATTAGCCAGACTCATCAAGTAGCAAAGAGAGAAAAATCAAATCAATAAAATTAGAAATGAAAATGGAGAGATCACAACAGACAACACAGAAATACAAAGGATCATCAGAGACTACTATCAGCAGTTGTATGCCAATAAAATGGACAACGTGGAAGAAATGGACAAATTCTTAGAAAAGTACAATTTTCCCAAACTGAACCAGGAAGAAATAGAAAATCTTAACAGACCCATCACAAGCACGGAAATTGAAACAGTAATCAGAAATCTTCCAGCAAACAAAAGCCCAGGTCCAGACGGCTTCACAGCTGAATTCTACCAAAAATTTAGGGAAGAGCTAACACCTATCCTACTCAAACTCTTCCAGAAAATTGCAGAGGAAGGTAAACTTCCAAACTCATTCTATGAGGCCACCATCACCCTAATACCAAAACCTGACAAAGATGTCACAAAAAAAGAAAACTACAGGCCAATATCACTGATGAACATAGATGCAAAAATCCTCAACAAAATTCTAGCAATCAGAATCCAACAACACATTAAAAAGATCATACACCATGACCAAGTAGGCTTTATCCCAGGGATGCAAGGATTCTTCAATATCCGCAAATCAATCAATGTAATTCACCACATTAACAAATTGAAAAATAAAAGCCATATGATTATCTCAATAGATGCAGAGAAGGCCTTTGACAAAATTCAACATCCATTTATGATAAAAACTCTCCAGAAAGCAGGAATAGAAGGAACATACCTCAACATAATAAAAGCTATATATGACAAACCCACAGCAAACATTATCCTCAATGGTGAAAAATTGAAAGCATTTCCCCTAAAGTCAGGAACAAGACAAGGGTGTCCACTTTCACCACTACTATTCAACATAGTTCTGGAAGTTTTGGCCGCAGCAATCAGAGCAGAAAAAGAAATAAAAGGAACCCAAATTGGAAAAGAAGAAGTAAAACTCTCACTGTTTGCAGATGACATGATCCTCTACATGGAAAACCCTAAAGACTCCACCAGAAAATTACTAGAGCTCATCAATGAATATAGTAAAGTTGCAGGATATAAAATCAACACACAGAAATCCCTTGCATTCCTATACACTAATAATGAGAAAGTAGAAAAAGAAATTAAGGAAACAATTCCATTCACCATTGCAACGAAAAGAATAAAATACTTAGGAATATATCTACCTAAAGAAACTAAAGACCTATATATAGAAAACTATAAAACACTGATGAAAGAAATCAAAGAGGACACTAACAGATGGAGAAATATACCATGTTCATGGATCGGAAGAATCAATATAGTGAAAATGAGTATACTACCCAAAGCAATTTACAAATTCAATGCAATCCCTATCAAGCTACCAGCCATATTTTTCACAGAACTAGAACAAATAATTTCAAGATTTGTATGGAAATACAAAAAACCTCGAATAGCCAAAGCAATCTTGAGAAAGAAGGATGGAACTGGAGGAATCAACTTGCCTGACTTCAGGCTCTACTACAAAGCCACAGTCATCAAGACAGTATGGTACTGGCACAAAGACAGACATATAGATCAATGGAACAAAATAGAAAGCCCAGAGATAAATCCACACACATATGGACACCTTATCTTTGACAAAGGAGGCAAGAATATACAATGGAGTAAAGACAATCTCTTTAACAAGCGGTGCTGGGAAAACTGGTCAACCACTTGTAAAAGAATGAAACTAGATCACTTTCTAACACCGCACACAAAAATAAACTCTAAATGGATTAAAGATCTAAATGTAAGTTCAGAAACTATAAAACTCCTAGAGGAGAACATAGGCAAAACACTCTCAGACATAAATCACAGCAGGATCCTCTATGATCCACCTCCCAGAATTCTGGAAATAAAAGCAAAAATAAACAAATGGGATCTAATTAAAATTAAAAGCTTCTGCACAACAAAGGAAACTATAAGCAAGGTGAAAAGACAGCCTTCTGAATGGGAGAAAATAATAGCAAATGAAGCAACTGACAAACAACTAATCTCAAAAATATACAAGCAACTGATGCAGCTCAATTCCAGAAAAATAAACGACCCAATCAAAAAATGGGCCAAAGAACTAAATAGACATTTCTCCAAAGAAGACATACGGATGGCTAACAAACACATGAAAAGATGCTCAACATCACTCATTATCAGAGAAATGCAAATCAAAACCACAATGAGGTACCACTTTACACCAGTCAGAATGGCTGCGATCCAAAAATCTGCAAGCAATAAATGCTGGAGAGGGTGTGGAGAAAAGGGAACCCTCCTACACTGTTGGTGGGAATGCAAACTAGTACAGCCACTATGGAGAACAGTGTGGAGATTCCTTAAAAAATTGCAAATAGAACTACCTTATGACCCAGCAATCCCACTTCTGGGCATACACACCAAGGAAACCAGAACTGAAAGAGACACATGTACCCCAATGTTCATTGCAGCACTGTTTATAATAGCCAGGACATGGAAACAACCTAGATGTCCATCAGCAGATGAATGGATAAGAAAGCTGTGGTACATATACACAATGGAGTATTACTCAGCCGTTAAAAAGAATTCATTTGAATCAGTTCTGATGAGATGGATGAAACTGGAGCCGATTATACAGAGTGAAGTAAGCCAGAAAGAAAAACACCAATACAGTATACTAACACATATATATGGAATTTAGGAAGATGGCAATGATGACCCTGTATGCAAGACAGGAAAAAAGACACAGATGTGTATAACGGACTTTTGGACTCAGAGGGAGAGGGAGAGGGTGGGATGATATGGGAGAATGGGAATTCTAACATGTATACTATCATGTAAGAATTGAATCGCCAGTCTATGTCTGATGCAGGGTGCAGCATGCTTGGGGCTGGTGCATGGGGATGACCCAGAGAGATGTTGTGGGGAGGGAGGTGGGGGGGGGGGCGTTCATGTTTGGGAACGCATGTAAGAATTAAAGATTTTAAAATTTAAAAAATAAAAAACTAAAAAAAAATAAATAAATAAATAAATAAATAAAATATCTAATCTGCTGTCAAGGTAAATTAATTTACCACCTCATCACCCATAGGACCAGCTGTTTTTAATAATTACCATCCCCACTGTCTTTCCAGTGACACCTATAAGCCATTAAAGTCTTTTGGCCTGAATCCATCTTACGACAGTTTAATATGTATTCAGGAAATGTAAAGAGAAAGAAACCTTTAGAAAAGCTGTGATAGTCTTCCACATACACTTAGAAGTCTCAATGGCTTCTGTGATGTAACAGCAGAGACTACTCACTAGCAGGCCAGAAAGCACATACCTCCGTCATCTGAAGATTCTGCAGCTGCTGCTGCCAGCGGAGAACGGTCTCCAATCGGCAAATCCAGATGTTGATGTTTCCCACCAGCACGGACTTCCCTACTCCTCGGATCAGAATGCACAGGGTGGAGCTGAGGTCTTGGAGAAGGTCCTTGATCAGGCGAGGATTTTGGTGGTCACCAAGAACTGCAATAAACAAAAACGAAACAATGCAACGGTACAGGCAGCCCCCACTGTCAAAAATGACCTGCTTCCAGGCTTCCCTGGTGGCTCAGTGAAGGATCCATCTGCCAATGCAGGAGAGCCATGGGTTTGCTCCTGGATCCAGGAAGGTTCCACACGCCTCAGAGCAACTCAGCCTGAGAGCCACAACTATCCAGCCCGTGCTCCAGAGCCTGGGAGCCACAGCTGCTGAGCCCATGGGCTGCAGCTATTGAGGCCTGAAAGCCCGAGAGCCTGTGCTCGCCAACAGGAGAAGTGGCCACGATGAGAAGCCCACGCGCCACGGCCAGAGAGGAGGCCCACCCTCCGCAACCAGAGAAAAGCCCGTGCGGCAGCAGGGCCTGGCGCAGCCGAAAGTGACGGAGCAAGTGGCTTTCAAATGGCCTGCTTCCGCACCCACGGGCCTCTCAACAGACACCACAGGTAAACAGAGTGTGGCTCATACACACAGTGCACTACCGCTCAGCCTCAAACAGGGCAGGAATGCTGACACGCGTCACGTGAAACCCGAAGACCCTATGATAAGAACCAGTCACAAATGGACAAGCGTTGTTTGATGCTCCTGATATGAGGCCCTTGGAACAGTCAAATTCACAGAGCATGTAGATGGCAGGTGCCGGGGAGGCGGGATTAGTGTGTATGAGGACAGTGTGTCAGTTCTGCGGACAGCGTGTCACCACTGTGGTGGCCACAGCCGCAGGGACGCGCGTGTCAGTTCTGCATTTAACGTGTCGCCGCTGTGCAGGCCACAGCTGCAGTGATGTGACTATGCTCAGTGCCACCGAGCTGTGTACTCGAGATGCACAGGGAAGATGGTATTTTATGTATATTTCACCACAAAAAGAAAATAATGATCTAATTTCACTGCATATCCAAAGTGGCATCATTTTTGAGATATCACAAGTATGATGAGATTTGAAAACTTCCAAATGCTGTCTAATAGTGTATTTGTGGTTGAGTCTACAATTTTGTCTTTAAAACCATCTCTACTTTCTTTTATACTTAATCATAAATAGAACTGATAGTTAAAATGGCACATATATGCATAAACTCTTAAAGTTCCATTTATTATTGGCCATTAACTAATCAAGACAAACATTAAGTTAAAAAGAAAACTACAGGCTTATCTGATGCATAAGAACTAAGTCACAACCTTGCTAATTACAGAATCACTATATAGCAAAAGTGAGCCATGACTAGTTAACCATGAAGGAGTACGCATCCGTTTTAAAACTCAGGGATTACTTTCTCAGGGACTTCCCTGCCAGCCCAGTGGCTAAGACTGCACTTCCAATGCAGGAAGCATGGGCTCAATCCCTGGTGGGGGAACTAAGATCCCACACGCCTCAAGGTGTACCCCTCAACCTGTCTTTCTCATTACAATATATTCTTCTGTGTCCAAAAGCATCTTTTAAAGAACACCACCAAGAACATCAAGTACCAAGCAGCCAACCTGAGCCCATCACATTATCTGACACCATCAATACTGGGGGTAAGTCAAAGAAAAAGCCAATCTCCTTGTACTAAGTTTCTAACTAAGACTGAGATCAGTAGAAACTCCAGTGCTCGCCTTACCCTTCTGAACGATCTTATCCAGGATGTTGAAGTAGTTCTTCTGGGCCACACCACTCAGCGAGGTCAGCTGGGACTTTGCAATCAGCTGCAACAGCTTGTGGGGGGAGGTGGTTACAGGTGAGCATCACCTCTGAAGGGAAGCCCACCTCCCCACCCCAGTAACCAGAGAAGAAAGCAAAGGGTATAGGTAGGGCTGCTGCTCACCCTCCGCCCTCCAGTCCCGGCTGGTGTCCCGGCCACCCCTGCTGCACTCTGTGCCCGCTCTGACCGCCCCAGCCTCACATGAGCCAGGCCTTCCCTGATGGCCCCCCAGCACATCTGTCCCTCTGTCTGTCCCTACAGCTTCCTTGCCAGTGCTGCCCTCCCACTGCTCCTGCACGTCCATTTAGCCCCGATGTCCACCTGCCTCCCAGGCCCCGCCTCTGTCAGAGGCTGGCTGTTCTCAGCACACGGAAACTGTTGCATCCCTCCTCAGCTCTGCGGGAGGAGAGGTCCTGGTGGCCGACAGGGAGGCCAGCGGGGAGGACGCGGCGGCAGGGCTAGCTTCTCGGTCACAGAGCTGCCCCTCCCCTCTGCAAGTCAGGGACACCGGTCATCACAAACACCACTCATCTGTAGGAGTCTCCAGTGACCCACGCCCAGCTCTGTGCACCGGATCAGGAGCCCCGGGTCAGCCCATCCCGCCCCCTCACATCCTGTGGCTGCTGTGCCCGCGCAGCCCTCACTGTGGCCACGCCTGTCTGCGGTGCTGGGCAGACCAGCACCTGCACCCACCCGTTCATCTGTGGCCCGTACTGCTCCTGAGCAATCTGAGCCCCTCTGGGTGAGCCGCAAACACATTCCAGAACCCCGATCACATCTGCTCTTGTGTCTCTGAAAAGGGGTTCTTCATCCCTCCTCTCCAGCCCTCCCTGCTGCCTCTGTCAGTTGCAGAGGGAGCAGAGAAAGGGCCAACTCACACACACTTACACACTCTCGCACATACTCACACTACTGTGTTGACTGTGGAGGCCAAAACGACAAACATGACAATCACAAGATAACTGCTGGGGAGGATCACGCCACTAATTCTAGTGTGTCTATACACGTGTCCTGTGCCGCAGTGATTACAGAAACCACACCCCAGGCCCAGCTGGAAGTCACGTAACCAGCCAGCGCTCTGTCCTTACAGGAGCATTCCTACAGGCCGAGTACGCACCACAGCCTCGTGGCACTATTAAAAATCCCAATTAACAGTTTCATGACTCATCACTTACTCTTGGCCTAGGACAGTCAGGTGAGTAAACTTGCTAGGCAAATAAACACAAACAATAAATGGAATATAGAGTGAGATCCCTTATTTTCTGAATTCAGGAAAAGGTAAAAATTTCTTCTAAAAATGTATCATTAACACAATAAGGCTTCTATGCAGCTCTGCTCTGTATCAATTCTCTTCTCTCCACTACCTTGCTCCCCTCTATCGAGCAGGGCTCCTGCTCTGGGAAAAACACAAAGTAGAAAATGCATATGAAACCACCGGGCAAGAAACCCTGAGAGAAACTCCCGCTTCTCCTTCTGTCTCCAACGTGACACGTGAAGTGGGCTGGAGGGCGCTTCGATCCTCCTCCTCCTGACCCCCACCCCCATCCCATGGTTTTCCACCAGGAACAACCACAGCTTTTCGCAGCTGCCAAAAGCATCTTAAACATGTGACATGATAATCTTTAGGGCGCAACCACTCCACATGTCCTCCGGTGGCTGTGAAATGAATACTCACCCTGACCACGTAATTGAACCTTCGGATGTCCTGGATCGCACTCGAGAAGTCTAAGCGATTAAAAGCTTCTCCCAAAGTACAGTAGCCGTGTCTCTGGAAAAACAGACACAAGTTACATCAAATCAGCCAACCAGGCAAAATGAATGGACAGCTAATGGGAATCAGTCTGTGCAACTATTTTTTTTTAATTTTTGCAAAGGATATTCATTTTTACTATGATTTATTCCATATTTAGATTTAATATTAGAGTAAAATTAAAGCCATTCTAAGTCTTTCATTTATGTGCAATCAATTATGTATATGCATCGATGTATATGCATCGACACTCTACACCACTGTAGACACAAAGATAAATACTGATTCAGTCCAGTTCAGTTCAGTTGCTCAGTCGTGTCCGACTCTTTGCAACCCCATGAATCGCAGCACGCCAGGCCTCCCTGTCCATCACCAACTCCCGGAGTTCACTCAGACTCACGTCCATCGAGTCAGTGATGCCATCCAGCCATCTCATCCTCTGTCGTCCCCTTCTCCTCCTGCCCCCAATCCCTCCCAGCATCAGAGTCTTTTCCAATGAGTCAACTCTTCTCATGAGGTGGCCAAAGTACTGGAGTTTCAGCTTTAGCATCATTCCTTCCAAAGAAATCCCAGGGCTGATCTCCTTCAGAATGGACTGGTTGGATCTCCTTGCAGTCCAAAGGACTCTCAAGAGTCTTCTCCAACACCACAGTTCAAAAGCATCAATTCTTTGACGCTCAGCCTTCCTCACAGTCCAATCCTCACATCCATACCTGACTACTGGAAAAACCATAGCCTTGACTAGACGGACCTTAGTTGGCAAAGTAACGTCTCTGCTTTATACCTGTCAATTTATTTTGTTGACATGCACCTGGGGAGGCCCAAATTAAGCCTAAAATAACAAAATAACCAGATGTATTCTAGGCTGTGCAACTACAAATACATAAATCATGCTTGGCCACTATAAAAAGGACTCTTCTATGAACACACATGTTGCCATTCAATTCCTCTGGAGGCAGTCCTGTGTTCATCCAGCCACTCAGGATCAAGGCTGAGATGCACCTGAGTGGTGCAGGAGGTTTGAATACCAGTGTTTAGGTGGAAAGGGCTGGAGGCAATGGGATGTGACAATGGGCAGTGTTCGCTGGGAACAGGGGGCTGAGCACCTCAAAACCCAAGCATGTGGTAATAAGGCTCACGGGTTCAAGAGTCAAAGACCACGAAGGAAATGTGACTTTTTCTTCATTACCAGAAACACTGCTATTTCAGATGTTTTTCCTTAATGATATGCCCAGGTTCTATATTAAGTGCTGTACGGATTTGAACCCTAGGTTTCAGAAGACACTTTAAACTCTATCTCTGTTTTTGAACACTTAGAACACAGAGAGGTTTTCAGTTCAGCATTGTGAGGATAAAGCATAGGAATAATCACAGAAGACACGAGGAGACAGACACGCCTCGTGTTTCAAACAGAGACAGGAGCGGCCCCAGCAGGGCGGGCGGCACAGGGGACACCTTGTCTCCGACACAAAACACACCCCCAAACCGCAGCAGCCTCAAAGTGCACAGAAGTCAGCAAGACACACTCACTGTAAATGCTCACACCACTAGCTGCAGAATGTTTCCCTGGGAGCTGTGGAGGGAGCGTCGATCATAACATGAAACCCATCACAGCGGTAATGCTTCTCTTTCTCAGTGAACAGCATCCAGACACTGGTGCAGCAGACTCCTTTCGGGCAGCCAACCATCTCACAACAGGGCTGGGAGTCGCACATGTGCACCACACGAGCAGCAGACACTTGGTGGACCCAGAGGAGAACCCCAAAGGTGCGATGCTACGTGGAGGGGGGGCCCTCCCAACGCCGGCCTGTGCCCCTGCCCCACGGACCCAGCACCATCCGAAGCCTCACAGCCCCTCCCCTGCTGCCTCGTGTGCACCAAAGCAGGACCTCTGCTCTGTCTTGGAGTCTTTCATGAGCTCATATAGGTTCTCCCAGTGGCACATCCATTTAACAACCGCAACTACTGCCAAACGGCTCAGATTAACTCCCTGTCTCAGGATCTAACCCTTAAGTTTCTAGGAAATGTGGCTGGCTTCAGAACATCCACTACCAACACTGCCAGAACACCTCACTCACGCTAACATAGTCTAAACACATGCTAAACGACTCCTCCCAAATCATTTCCCCCAATTGTCACAAAATAAGACAAAAGCAAAAGGGTCTTTCAGGTTACAGATGGAAGCAAGCTTCTCCAGATACCAAGCAGAGAAAAAGGAAACAGACAGCTGAGGTGAACAGACCAGACCTTCCGCCAAGAAAGGGGGATGGCAGGGCCTGAACTGCTCTTTGCAAATTCCAACTTAACTACCAACACCACCTTCACTACTCTACAAATAAACGAGGGTTTACAAGCTGTTCCCACCCTCCCAGGACACACAGGGGCCAAGACACAGCCCCACCAGCAAAAGCAGCTCACTGTGAACAGCTCAGGGAGGGTGGGGAGAAAATATCAAAGCACCTGTGGGCCCAAACTTGTTCTGAAACAGCCCTCAGATAAATCAGATCTGTACGGGGCACTGACATGCACCACTCACACCACACACACACACACACACACACACACACAGAGGCACATACACCACACACACGCACACTCACCACACACACACAGAGGCACATATAGCACACAGGCACACACACACTCATGCACATGCAAAGACTGTCTGAAAGACCCTCAGAAAGCTTTCACCTGTCAATTTGGACACTGATTTGATATTGCAAAAGAAACAATTTACTTAATGTGACATCACACAACCAACAGAAACAATACAAAATATACTCTTATTTATAACAGAATACTTACTTCTCTCGTGCTTTCTTTATGGACATAGATCCAGTTTTCACGATAGAAACCTAGAATAAAAATTTGTTTTTAACATCTGGTGACTCATTACCAAATGAAGATTTTGAGGAGCTTCAAAAGCTGCACATGTAACAACGCTGCTGCCATGTGGACAGGAGACCCCCTGACTCGGCCACGTGCTTCGCTTCCCAACATCAGTTTATAAAGTGCTGAAAAGTCTTCGCGTGAAAGAGGTCACGGCACGGCCACGTCTTGGTGACTTAGAAGAAAATAGTGTCACCAGTGACTTCTGCCATCTCCAAACATAAATGGCTATAAATGTGCATTTTGTATATACCCTAATAAAAATTCTCTTCCTCTTTCATTGTCCCTATATGGTATTCCATTTCAATACGCTTTCCACATAACTCCTGTCCCAGAGCTTCAAGGATCGAGACTACACTGTCCATGGCAGCCTCCAGGGGGCACACGACTGATCACACTAACAGGCCCTCAATGACTCAGGGCTGAGCACACGCACAGGCACCCTCTCAGAGCTGCCCCATCTGCAGGCCCTCGCCCACCCTGCCTACAGGCTCCAGCTCTGACCACGACTATTTCCTGTTTTGAACCAGCAGTGTCTCCTGCACCAAAGCAGTGTCAAGGCCTCTAAAGGTCAGTTTCACTGCTTGGGAGTGAACAGACCTGAATTCAGGACCGCTACTGTGACTCAGTGGTAAAAAACCCAGCTGCAATGCAGGAGACACATTCAGGGTTCAGTCCCTGGGTTGGGAAGATCCCCTGCAGGAGGAAACGGCAACCTGCTCCAGTATTATTGCCTGGAGAATTCCATGGGCGGAAGAGCCTGGGCAAGCTCGCAAGGAGTAGGGAATAGTGACTAAACATACATAATTCAACATTCAGACAGGCTGTTCTGTGGGTTTTCCTGTCTTTTATTTCTTGCTGTAAATCTTACTGATGACTTAGTCAAGCAAACGGCAGAGCTGCAAGACTCTGACCACCAAGTCTGACCTCTGGACACACTATTGCTTATGTAACTGGATCAGCATTTCTGCCCTAGAAAAGCACTGTCAACACAATCCAATTTATCAAAACAGTCAAGAAGCAAACATCATGAGATTATTAATGAAAATGATCTTACACTGAGTATTTGTGTCATTTCTAAAATGGTCCTTTTTCCTTTTTTTGGATGCATATTCATGCTCTTCATTACTGAATATTTCTTCATCTTCACTATTTAAGATACTGAAACAAAGATACATTAAAATATTTTTACAAGGATTTCTTCATTTGGATTTTCTTCTGTAAAATAAATAAATAAATAAATTTTCGTTTATTTGGACAACAAATACTTTTACAATTCAGGAGCCCAAAATAAAAATCATGTTAAAATCTGAAGGCAATCACTTAATTTTCAAAGCAATAAATCACACGTTTGAAATTACAAGGCTAATATCTAAGTTTTTTGTTTGTTCTGAGAAATCTGAGGTTTATCCTGGTTCTTATCAGAAAGTTATATCAGGAAGTGATGTACACGTTTTAGAATCTCCTAAGGATTTTGACATGCTCAACCAAGGTCATTGCAGACTTTAAAACTTATATTTATAATATATACACTGGAAAAAAGTACCTGATACTAATGATCTGCTGTCTCTCTGATCCAATGCTGAGGAAACACCCAACATTTCTGCTTGTCCCCACATTTCCAAAGACTCAACTAGAACTATTACTGCACTGGCACGTATTCCTACGAAGCATCAATCAAATAATGCCGCCTGTTAGGGCCTTTAACTGAAGCCAGATGAGGTAAAACATGTCTTTTATCCACTGAAATATATGTAATTTAAAGCTTTCCCATTTTTTTTCTTTTGGATGAAACAAGATAATAAAATCATAAGGTGATAACTAAACAATCTGAAAAACCTTTCTTTAGGAAAAAAAAAAAAATCTTCCTTGTAGTTAAAAACAAAAAAAGACTAGGCAAAATGCAGCCCACCCCCTTCAAAAGTGAAGATGCACGCAATGTTTGCTCTCGGCACACTGACCCTGGACAGCTTTCCAGCTGGTGGTAAAGAGGGGCTTCCTGGAGATTCTGGCCAGCAGAGGTCCAAGCACCGATGCTCAAAACCAAGGAGGTCACACCGCTGCCTTCCTCGCCACCACTCTCTGACAAGAAAATTGTACACAGGCACCATCCACTAACCCGAATTTACTTTTAATAAAAACAGCTGAATTTGCCAAATGAATGCATTCATCACTGTCAGAACAGACTTAAACAACACTGGCAACAACTGTAAATCATCAAGACAGGCAAAAGAGCACTTACCCAAAACAAAGAACTTAACATTCAGTGACAGGTGCTAAGTAACACCAATTCATGGAAATTGGATGATCCTGTCTGTATCTCATGCCTAGTTACACACTAGTTTGCTGTCACTGATTCAAGCACTAAAGGCAGAAGCTCTCAAATCTGAACAGCTTTGCTAATGACAATCACAAAGGCATCCAGGAGGAGCGGAACCACACTGCTCCCCAGAAAGACATCAGAGAAGTGGAACCCAGCACAGGGGATGAGGGAGCTGCCCGGCATCCTCCCCACCCCACGCCCCGCCCCTGGAGAGGAAGGCTCAGACACACGTCTGGCTGGGCGAGAGCAGTGAGGGGCACTGGGGAGACACACCCACGTGTGCTCTGCCAAACTCTGCCCTGGACAGGCCAGGCCGCCAGACTGCCCCTCATCTAAAGGGAGGGAACGGTCCAGGACAAACGTCCAGGAGAAAGCACAGACACCTGTGCACTTAAGCTGTCTGGCTCACGCTGTCCGTTCAAAATACACAGTTGAGAATTAGGTCAATGTGAGATAAAAATATGCAGTATGATCCACGGCAAGACCCGTGACTCGGAGGAAGAGGTCCCCTGACCTCCCACTCCCCAAATGCTGCAGGACACTTGTGGCATGGACAGTGAGTGACACGCCATGGTCTGCTCCTGCATCTGCAATCACCTACTTCCATCTGGGAAGGAGCACGGCCCTCAGCGCCCCCTGCCACTCACACACCAGCTCGTGAGGTGGGGACAGGCGTCTCCCACCTCCCTTCTCCGACTAGGAGGAAGGCAGCCCTGGGGTGAAGCTGCACCCTGAACCGCACAGGGACCCGCACAGCAACAAGACACGTCATTTCAGCCCCAAGCAAAGCCACAGCACCATTCAGGCTTCCAACAAAAACCTCTCCCATCTGGCGCAAGCCATTATTATGGGCCTCGGACGTAGGCCACCAGCACCGCGTCTTTGCATTTCTTCCCCTTCCTCAGTTATGTGTGCATGTGTAATCGCTTCAGTCGTGTCCGATTCTTTGTGACCCCATGGACGGTAGCCTGCCAGGCTCCTCTGTCTGTGGGGTTTTCCAGGCAAGAATACTGGAGTGGGTCGCCATTCCCTTCCCCATCCTCAGCTATAATCGGAAGTTAATAATAACAACACGTATCTCTCAGAAAGCTGTAAGGAGTAAATGCTTTAAATAAAAAGAAGATAGCAGCATCTGTGTGTGGGCAGCAGGCACTCCACCAGGCTGAGATTCTGGCTAATAACCTGTCTCCCCCACCAGCCTGTCTGGGGCCGATTCTCAGCCAACTGGTAAGTGCCGGGGCTTCAGCAGACACGACATTAATGTTGGACGGGACACGCCGTGACTCTGCTGAGCTAGACTCACATGCCGGGGCCAATGTCACAGTGGCTGTTCTCTCCCTCCAATTCCTGGCTCCACGCATCACATCTTTTCCAGCCGTCTTCGGTTTTCATCCAACTCCATCCCGGAGATCTCCAGTCCTGACCCAAAAATGGCATAGTTCGCCTATAAAACATGGGTTACTTTATGTTAAAAATGTGTAACTGATATGGTTCTTTTCATTTAGAACATGTCTTCATTAATTTTAATGAATACAATCCTATTTAAATGTCTGTATGTGCCTTACATGCCGGCTACGCACAAAGATAAGACAGTGAAGATAACACGGTACCTCAGTTGTCCTAACAGGGTCAGACAGATGAGGACTGGTGGGTTTACTAGCCCAATCCTGCAAGTGTCATGAAAGGTGTCCCAGGGCTGACATCCCAGCTCACGCCTGAAGAACAAGCAGTCAGAGAGTGAGGAAGAAAGCGGGAAATGACACTAAACAGAAAATCCACTCAGAAGTTAGAAGCAAAGGCACAAGACACTGATGCTCAGCCCTGTACACAGTCGAGTTTGGTGAAGCTGACCACGTAAGGGGAGGAGTGGGCAGTGGCTGGCATGAGAACGCAGAGGCCACCTCTGCAGACGACTCAAAGGAGCTGGACTGCACTCTGAGGACACAGAGTGGCCAACAAAGGGACCTCTGCAGGGAGGCGACTCAACCAGATCTGAGCTTCACAAAGACCTCAGGCTACTCAGTCTCTCTGCCAGTACCTCACGTCTTCCCAGTAATAAGAGTCCTCTGAAATTACAGGGCTGCTGCCCACCTTCCTCAAGAAAATACCATGTCTTGTTCAACTCTGTATCCCAATACCTGGAATGATTCCAGGCACACAGGGAGCTCACCGATCACTGAATGAATGGAAGAATGAACGAAACACAAGCAGATCCATCACTCAGAGGAGAGGGTGAGGCAAGAGAGTAAGGTAGGAAAACCATCAGCATCCAGACAGTATGACCACAGGAACCGCGTCTCAGACAGAGACCAAACAGAGCGGGGCAAGGAGAGCCAAGGCACAAGCGCTAAGACTCACTGGCATGTGAGGGACCAGCAGATGAAGATGAGCCAGGAAAGGACACCAAAAAGGAAGGGCCACAGATGCAGCGGAAGTGGGAAGGCAAGACAAGGACGGATTCAAAAAAGAGACGATCAACAGAGAAGTAAGTGTGATAAGGAAGCCAGTACGGTAAGAACTTTACAGTATACACTGTATTCAGCTGTACAAAAAGGTACTTGATAATTCAACAGGAAGTTTCAATAGAGTAACTGTGTTATATTAACCTCATGTCCAAAGTAAATCTGGGGTATTTCCCTAATATCACACATCATATCACAGAGTACACAGGAGATTGAAGTGTTTCAATACCGTCTCCCAAATATATTTAATATAACTCACAAAAAATGAGCTATTAAACAGGCATTTACACGGGCTTTAAAAAGACAAAACAATTTCAGGGAGAAATTATAAGCCTTCAACAATATTCCTGAGTTAACTGCAAGTGCCCAACGTGAAACGTATGAAGTAATTTTCCGCCATACCAAGAGGATCTCAAAACCTTGTTAAACTAATTAATAATCAGAATACATCTTTTTTTTAGTCATATATTATTTAAATCCTTGCTTTAGAAAATAATTGAAAACAATTCCTTAAATCTCAACAGTACATAAATAAAGCTCGTATTATACTCTTGTTTCACAACTACAGATCACCCTGAAAAGCAAAAGCCGCCACCTCTGTCCAGTCAATCCAGATAAAACACAAACAAGAGAAAAATGTCTGTTAGGACCACTCTTACAATTGCCAAAGTATCTTTCAATATCATATTTAAACTGCATTTTAGAAGAATCAAATGGCAACTGTACAGAATATTGCCAATAGGTCCAAGATACAATTGCTTCAATGACAAATATATAAACACAGACTAAATGTGTTATTCCAATCCCAAAGAAAGGCAATGCTAAAGAATGCTCAAACTACTGAAAAACTGCACTCATCTCACATGCTATCAAAGAAATGTTCAAAATTCTCCAAGCCAGGCTTCAACAGTACGTGAACCGTGAACTTCCAGATGTTCAAACTGGAAAAGGCAAAAAAAACAGAGATCAAATTGCTAACATCCACTGGATCATTGAAAATGCAAGAGACTTCCAGAAAAACATCTACTTCTGCTTTATTGACTATGCCAAAACCTTGACTGTGTAGATCACAACAAACTGTGGAAAATTCTTCAACAGATGGGACTACAACACCACCTGACCTGCCTCCTGAGAAATCTGTAAGCAGGTCAAGAAGCAACAGTTAGAACTGGACATGGAACAACAGATTGGTTTCAAATCAGGAAAGGAGTATATCAAGGCTGTATATTGTCACCCTGCTTATTTAACTTATATGCAGAGTACATCAAGAGAAATGCTGGTCTGGATGAAGCAAAAGCTAGAATCAAGATTGCCAGGAGAAATATCAATAACCTCAGATATGCAGATGACACCACTCTTACGGAAGAAAGCAAAGAACTAAAGAGCCTCTGATGAAAGTGAAAGAGGAGAGTGAAGAAGTTGACTTAAAACTCAACATTCAGAAAACTGAGATCATAGCATCCGATCCCATCACTTCATGGCAAATAGGGGGGGAAACACTGGAAAACAGTGACAGACTTTATTTTTTTGAGCTCCAAAATCACTGCAGATGGTGACTGCAGCCATGAAATTAAAAGACACTTGCTCCTTGGGAGAAAAGTTATGACCAACCTAGAAAGCTTATTAAAAAGCAGAAACATTACTTTGCCAATAAAGGTCTGTCTAGTCAAAGCTATGGTTTTTCCAGTGGTCATGTACGGAGATGAGAGTTGGACTATAAAGAAAGCTGAGTGCCGAAGAACTGATGCTTTTGAACTGTGGTACTGGAGAAGACTCTTGAGAGTCCCTTGGATACCAGGGAGATCCAGCCAGTCCATCCTAAAGGAAATCAGTCCTGAATATTCACTGAATGCTGAAGCTGAAAGTCCAATACTTTGGCCACCTGATGTGAAGAGCTAACTTATTAGAAAAGACCCTGATGCTGGGAAAGATTGAAGGCAGGAAGAGAAGGGGACGACAGAGGATGAGATGGTTGGATGGCATCACCGACTCGATGGACATGAGTTTGAACAAGCTCAGGGAGTTGGTGATTGACAGAGAGGCCTGGTGTGCTGCAGTCCATGGGGTCGCAAAGAGTCGGACATGACTGAGAGACTGAACTGAACTGGTTATTACATTATGCATCCCTTCCCTAAAGGTATACCAGTATACTCCTTTGACGAAATGAAAAAAACAAATGAAAGCCCCCTCCACATACAATATATGTAAATACATTTAAACATAATTGCAGATGAAGGTAGTCAAAATGCACGAACTGACAGTTATAGAATGAACAGGTGCTATGGATGTGGTGTACAACAAGCTAGTTGAAGCTGCTGTACATTATACACGAATGTTATAAAGACAGTGAATCTTGTGACTTCTCATCATGAGGAAAAATACTTTTTTTCCTATTTCTTTTCTGTTCTATCTATATGACATAATAGATGCTCACTAAACCAACTGTGGTACTCATTTCGTGATGTATATAAACCAGATCATCATGCTCTACATATAACATTTGGTTTAAAAAAGTGAAAAGAAAGCTACCATATGATTCTGCAATCCTAGTCCTGGGCATATATTTGGAGAAAAACATGATCTGAAAAAATACATGCACCCCAATGTTTGCTGCAGCAGTGCTGACAATAGCCAAGACATGGAAGCAATGGACAGAGGCCTAATTAAAGATGTGGTACATATATACAATGGAATATTACTCAGCCCCTAGGAAGAATGAAATAATTCCATTTGCAGCAACATGGGTGGATGTAGAGATTGTCATACTGAGTGAAGTTAAGTCAGAGAAGAATTATCGTATGACATCCATGATGTGTGGAATCTAAAAAGAGATGATACACTCAGTAAGACTCACAGACTTAGAAAACAAACTTACGGTTGGAGAGGGTGGGGGAGGGTGAAGGGAAGACATAGTTTTGGAGTTTGGGATGGACATGTACACTCTGTTATATTTAAAATGGACAACTAACACGGACCTCCTGTACAGCACATGGAACTCTGCTCAATGTTATGCACCAGCCCGGATAGGAAGGGGGGTTGGGAGAGAATGGATACATGTATACGTATGGCTCAGTTCACCTGATACTTTCACTGTTTACTGGATATTATCACAACATTGTGAATCAGCTATACCCCAATACAAAATAAAAACATTTAAAAACTTATATCAGTGCTATCAGTTCAGTTCAGTTGCTCAGTTGTGTCCGACTCTTTGCGACCCCATGGACTGCAGCACACCAGGCTTTCTTGTCCATCACCAACTCCCAGAGCTTGTTCAAACTCATGTCCATCGAGTTGGTGATGCCATCCAACCATCTCATCCTCTGTTGTCCCCTTCTCTTCCTGCCTTTAGTCTTTCCCAGCATCAAGGTCTTTTCAAATGACTCAGTTCTTCATCAGGTAGCTAAAGTATTGGAGCTTCTGCTTCAGCAGCAGTCCTTCCAATGAATATTCAGGACTGATTTTCTTTACAATTGACTTTGCAGCCCAAGGGACTCTAAAGAGTCTTCTCCTACATCACAGTTCAAAAGCATCAATTTTTCAGCACTTAGCTTCCTTTATGGTCCAACTGTCATATCCATACATGACTAATGGAAAAATCATAGCTTTGACTATACGGACCTTTGTCAGCAAAGTAATATCTGCTTTTTATATGCTGTCTAGCTTGGCCATAGCTTTTCTTCCAAAGGGCAAGCATCTTTTAATGTCATGGCTGCAGTCACCATCTGCAGCGATTTTGGAGCCCCCCAAAATAAAGTCTGTCACTGTTTCCATTGTTTCCCCATCTATTTGCCATGAAGTGATGGGACCAGATGCCATGATCTTTGTTTTCTGAATGTTGAGCTTTAAGTCAGCTTTTTCACTCTCCTCTTTCACTTTCATCAAGAGGCTCTTTAGTTCCTCTTCACTTTCTGCCATGAGAGTGATGTCATCTGCATACCTGAGGTTCTTCTCACAGCAATCCTGATTCCAGCTTGTGCTTCCTCCAGCCCAGCGTTTCACATGATGTACTCGGCATATAAGTTAAATAAGCAGGGTGACAAAATACAGACTTGTCTCCTTTCCCAACTTGGATCCAATCCATTGTTCCATGTCCAGTCCTAACTGCTGCTTCTTGAGCTCCATACAGATTTCTCAGGAGGCAGGTCAGGTGCTCTGGTATTCCTATCTCTTGAAGAATTTTCCAGTTTGTTGTGATCCAAACAGTCAAGGCTTTGGCGTAGTCAATAAAGCAGAACTAGACGTTTTTCTGGAATTCTCTTGCTTTTTCTATGATATAATGGATGTTGGCAATTTGATCTCTAGTTCCTCTGCCTTTTCTAAATTCAGCTTGAACATCTAGAAGTTCTCGGTTCCTGGACTGTTGAAGCCTGGCTTGGAGAATTTTGACCATTACTTTGCTAGTGTGTGAGATGAATGCAATTGCGTGGTAGTTTGAACATTCTTTGCCATTGCCTTTCTTTGGGATTGGAATGAAAACTGACCTTTTCCAGTCCTGTGGCCACTGCCGAGTTTTCCAAATTTGCTAGCATATTGAGTGCAGCACTTTCACAGCACTTTCATATGTCACCAATATCTCAGTAAAACTGGGAGGGGAGATGTTATGTAGAAAAATGTCCCTTGAAGAATTCTCTTTAACAGGAACAAACTGTAACAATTAAAACATCTAAAAGAGGCTTTGTTTAATATATGTTACTACACCAGGGGTGTAAGTGACTATAAATAATAATTGTGTGAATATTTATTATCATAAAAAGATATTCATAGTATATTAAGTGGAAGAAGTTTTAGGAAAATATAGGTGATACTTCTGTGTATTTCTACATGTGAGCACAAGTTTATACATGTGTGCACAAAAAAAAGTCTAAAAGCAGATAAAATGTAAACAGTGAATACCTCTGCATGTTTGAATTTCAAGTGATTTCATGTTTGAATTTCAAGTACATTATATTTTCTTGAGACATTTTTATTTTTAATTTTTATTTTCTTAGGTGAACATGTGTTAACCATGTGACAATTTTTATAGAACACAATTTGCTGATGTGAAAGACAGAACTGGCGACGTTGTTAACCTATATTATTTGATTCCTGATGTAGTTGAAGAATTATCCCCAGTATTTCTTTTTTTTTTTTTTATGATTTGTATGCTCACAGGTTTAATAAATTTATTATTTTAGTTTTTTCCTTTCTTGTAAAATTTAGAAGTTTTTGTATAATTAAATTAATAAACTTGGTTTCTCATTAAAAAAAACTGTATATGTATACATGTACTCTTGTAATATGAATACTGAGTGAGTGAAGAGAGAACGATTAAAAGAAATTCTGAGTAAAAAGCAAATCATCTGGGAAACGCCCGAAGAAAAATGAGGACACGAGCTTAGCCTTGGAGCATGGTTAGACCTTAAGTGAATGGAGAGGAAACAAAAAATACCAATCACAGAAACAATGGGTGAGAAAAATATGAAGACAGGAATACATGTGACATGATTGAGAATAAGCAGAACAGGCTGGCTAAAATAGAGAAATCTACAGCAAGGCTGGCAGGTATGTTGAAAAGGAGACTAGGAGAATGTTGAATATCAGAGATATTGGACTTTATTCTCTAAGTAATTAAAAGTTTTGAGCAATCTAGCAATGTGAGCAGTGCCATTTTGAGAATCATTTGCCAGTGTCTGAAAGATAAATTGAAAGGGAGAACAGAGGTAGAAAGAACAGCTACTTAAGCAGTAGAAACCTCTTGTCAACACCTCAGCTAACAAAATATTTTAAGACTTTATGACACACATTGTACTTGCCTATGTGAACACCAAGCCCACTCACCACTTAATGCATTTATATTCGGGCCTCACAAGCAATCCCTATAACATTTACACCAAGTTTCTACTGTAAAGTTAAGAGTCATCTTGGGGTTTCCAGTAAGATAATTGATTCCTTTACAACTACCAGACCTTAACAGATAATCACAGTGACTTCAACAACTCTGTGAGAAACAAATTTGGCCTTAATTTTTCAGCTGCTAGGGAGTGAAACGCAGCTAAATGGGCCATGGAAATAATAATAGTACATTTTCAAGGGTTTTATTTTCAACACAGAGTAAAAGATTTGTTTCAAAACAAATGTGTATATTCCATCCTATAAATGTGAATAATCTTCATACTTATGCTTTATACTTGCATATAACCTTTTCTTAAAAACTTATGTATAGTTGATTTACAATGTTGTGTTAGCTGCAGGTGTATAGCTAAGTAATTCAGTCATATACATATTTTTCATATTCTTTTCCATCATAGATTATTACAATATATAACCTTATATAATACTCAAAATGTAATCTTTATGCTTTAGTTCACAAAGCAGAGATCTGGAAGCACAGTGATCACAAACAGTAAACCACCCCGCCTCCCCAAAAAAAAAGCCATCAGGGAAAAGAAAAAAAAGAAAAAACATGACTTGCAATATGAAAGACTTGGCTCTCAAATTTTCAAAAACGTTCCCAGTGTGAGACATCTAACAAATCTGCATATTGAAAAACAGTATTGCTAAACTTTTGGAATGATGACAACCCATCATCTTGTATGGAAATATATCTATCTGTTCTACTAAAAGATCTGAACTGCAAGCATTTTACAAGTTTACTTAAAATTACCTTTTTTTAAATAATTTCCAAATACAAAAATAAAAACTAGAAATTATTCCTGAAAAGTATTAAATGTGTAAGAGTAACAACTCAAAGTGTGGCTACTCTTGTGAAATAGCTGGTACACTCTGCAATATTATGCACATTTTACCAACTAATGTCAGAGAGCATATGGGGCTATCCATTGTAAACCTTCCCTTGATGTCTGTTCTATACAGCAGGACATGGAGGTGAAGCACTGCAACAGAACAAGACTCCATGAACTTCATTTACTAGCTCAAACTCTTGCACAAGCGAATCAGAAGTAACCAAAAAATGTCTTTCCTTCAAAAAGTTAACTTTCTGTTAACCAATGATAACAGCAGCAAACATTTACTAGATCTCAGTATGGGGTAGGCATTACTCTAGACAATTCACCTCTACTATCTCATTTAGTCCTTACCCTACCCTACAAGGCAGGAAATGTTACAATCCCCTTTTAAGAGTTTAAATCTGTATTTTACAGCTAAAGGAACTGAGGCACCAAGGTTGGTGGAGCTGGGATTTACAGTCATGGAATCTCAACCTATGATCCATCCCTAGCACAACACTGTTGCGACAGCAATTCCTGGATACCACCATCCATCTCTATCACAACACTTTTATAACAACAATTCCAGGACACTATATAAAAATAGATGTCATAAAACTGCAGGGGTTTTTTCCCTTATATTTTTTTGGCTTATATGTCATACATCAGATATGATCTAAAGTAATGCCATAAACTTATAGCAGAAAGCAAAGAAGAACTAACGAGCCTCTTGATGAAAGTGAAAGAGGAGAGTGAAAAAGTTGACTTAAAGCTCAACATTCAGAAAACTAAGATCATGGCATCCAGTCCCATCACTTCATGGGAAATAGATGGGGAAACATTGGAAACAGTGGCTGACCTCATTTTGGGGGGCTCCAAAATCATTGCAGATGGTGACTGCAGCCATGAAATTAAAAGACGCTTGCTCCTTGGAAAAAAAGTAATGACCAACCTAGAAATTTTATTAAAAAGCAGAGACATTACTTGGCCAACAAAAGTCTGTCTAGTCAAAGCTATGGTTTTTCCAGTAGTCATGTATGGATATGAGAGTTGGACTATAAAGAAAGCTGAGTGCCAAAGAATTGATGCTTTTGAACTGTGGTGTTGGAGAAGACTCTTGAGAGTCCCTTGGACAGCAAGGAGATCCAGCCAGTCCATTCTAAAGGAAATCAGTCCTGAATAGTCATTGGAAGGACTGATGCTGAAGCTGAAAGTCCAATACTTTGGCCACCTGATGTGAAGAACTGACTCATTAGAAAAGACCCTGATACTGAGAAAGACTGAAGACTGGAGAAGGGAACGACAGAGGATGAGGTGGCTGGATGGCATCAGTGACTCAGTGGACATGAGTTTGAGTAAACTTCGGGAGTTGATGATGGACAGGGAGGCCTGGTGTGTTGCAGTCCATGGGGTCGCAGAGTCGGATACCACTGAGCAACTGAATTGAAAGTAATGGTTGATCTAAATATAAAACACAAGACAAGGAAAACATATGAAAGGAAGCAGAGCTAATGAGTTTTACAAGGCTACATATACCTTGCTTTTTTAAAGTCAGATGGAAAGGAAATGGAGTAACAGTACTTCTCTCAACCACTAAACTGATTTTCAAAACAATAAAAACTATAACTGTAGAGCAAGAGCTATTGCTATATATACTAGGAACAAGCACAAGTTACCACGAAAATAAAAGGCAGTTTCGTATGTAGACAAAAAGCTGGCAAAGAGATTCTTCTCCAGTATTTATCTTTCATCATCAATTTTGAGAAAATAATTTCCATTGTTCTGAGGTAAGAATGACTGATTCTTCATTTGATAAGCATTTGACTTCTGTTGCTTTCTTTTCCTTACAAGACTTCCAAATAACGCTGACAGATAAAACATGAATATGGCTTCTAAGTGTGGAAGAATCTTATCCAGAGAGATCAAACGAGTGAATCGAGGGCTGGAAATCAGAAATGGGCTTTACCATAAGAAGGCCTGAGAGATAATCACAGATGCCATAAGGAAAAGGAAAAACAGTCCCGAAAGAGGGGAAGTGGAATAGGAAAGAAAAGAGAACGCGAGTTATTTCTGATTAGGGCTGCAAGGAAGGGTATGCGAGAGGCAGGAAAGGAAGGTTCCTCAGGACTCCTTTCAGATGAGTCTTAGCAGGCCACGGCTGGGAGAATGGGCAAACCGGAGCTTACCGCGAAGAGAAGGATGCAAAATGCAGAGGCGTCAGCTCAAGAAAAACAAGGAAGGCAACCGCAGAGGGGCCGGAGCCGAGCGAGGGCAGACGACTGACGCCAGGAGGACGAATCTGGCCTGGGGAGGGCGGAGCCGGAGGGCGGACTCACAAGACGCCGGGCCGAGGGAAGGGGATGCTGGAGACGGCGGGCGGGGGGCGGCGGGCAAGGGGGCCGACCTGGCGGGGGCGGGAGGCGGTTAAGGACCGGGCGGGGTCGTGAAGGAAGCTGGACGGCGTGTCGCGGAGGATGGGCGCGGGGCTGAGGCCGGAAGGCTGCCTCGGTCCCCACCTGACGCGCAAACGCCTACAGTCCCCACCTGGCGCGCGCAGCATCGCACTCCTTACCTAGCGCGCCGACGATCCCGGACCCACCTGGCGCTCAGAAGCCCCACAGTCCGCACCTGACGGCGGAGCGTCAGGCTTTATTGCCGGAAGTTGCCCGCCGCCTACCCGGGAGCGCCACGGGAAAACCCCGCCCCCGGCCGCGCTGATTGGCCGGCGCGGCTCCTCGAGGCCGTGTTGCTACCCTGATCCAGGAGTCGGCGGTGCGCGCGTGCGCAGTGGGCGTTGCCTGCTCTAACAGACTGAGCTGCTGACTGCCAGTTCGCAGTGGGTGCGGCCCGGGCCGGAGGGTATCTGCGCTGCGGGGTCCTAGGTACCCTAAAGGTTGTGGTTACCTGGGTCCTGACTGCCCTGTGGACTGCAGATCGGATCACCCCCACCTGCTCAACTTTCCAACCCAACCGCTGCCCGGTAACCATCTGAAATTCATGATTGTAGCTTCACTTTACGGCCAATTACCCTGTGCACCTAATTACCTTGTATATTGAGTTTAATATTAATATGTTAAGATCGCACTGAATATTAACTGAAAGTTCTGATGCGAAGAGCTGATTCATTGGAAAAAACCCTGATGCTGGGAAAGATTGAGGGCAGGAGAAGGGGGCGACAGAGAAGGAGATGGTTGGATGGCATCAACTACTCAATGAACATGAGTTTGAACAAGCTCCTGGAGATAGTGAAGTAAGGGAAGTGTGGCATGCTGCAGTCTATGGGGTTGCAAAGAGTCGGACAAGACTTAGCCACTGAGCAAGGACAACTACTGAGCTTAACGCCCAAGTCATTTGTGTTTATAAACAGTTTAGAGTACTGCTCGTTTTTTGGAGGTGGAAATGTCAGCCTGTGGGGTTTTCCCAGTAAGGAGACAAGAATGTGGGCTACTGGGGGCAGGGGAGGAGCAGGGCCCTGGTTGTGACCAGTCTCCCCCATCTGTGGAGCAGGACCGGAGGCAGGAGGCTGGGGATTGACTAAGGCCAGAACCTCTCTCTGCTTCGCTTTCTCCACAAGTAGAATGGAGACGGTAGAGGCACTTACCTCACAGATCTTGATAAGAATTGAGTTAACATGCTCAAAACATTCAGGACAGTGCCTAGTGTACAGTAAGCAATATGGTACATGCTCCTTGTGGCCATGTTTTCGTTTATCTTTGATAAATACTGAGGGTGGACTCTGCTGGGGCATGTGTAGGCAGATAAACATATCTGCAAGTAGAGTTAGAGATAGCCTTGCTGCTCAAAGGTAATGTGTGTATCCTCTGACTGGGAACCAGCACCCTGCTTCAAAGATACACTATTGTTCTTATGACAGTATCTCTCTTGTCTCCGCATCCACTCCCTTCCCTAATTAACAGCTGCTTGAACCTGCCTGTTGGGACTTGGAGAAGGTCATGGAGGCTGAATGCAGCCCATTTCCAAGGATTCTGTGCCCAGGAGACTCATGGGGTCCTGCTTGGTATCAAGGCATATACAATAATGCTCATAATGGTTTATTGGTTGGAACAACTTAGATAGCTGTCTGCAAGGAAGTGGACTAACAGATGGGAATATTCAAGCCGTGGACCACTACCCAGTGGAAGAGAATGAGCCTCTGATACATGCGACAATGTGGATGCTTATTAGGGAGAGTATGTTAGTGAAGGAATGCAGACACGGAAGTGTATGCCATGTAACTCCATTCATGTGAAATTCTAGAACAGACAGAGCTAACGTGGTGATAGAATGACACCTGTGGTGGCTTTGTGGTGCCAGAGGAGGGACAGGGCAACTTTCTGGGGTGGTTTGGAATGAGAATATGTCAGAGCATAAATATCACGGAGCATGTCACTGGAAGTATGTTAAACCTCAATAAACCAATACATATTTTTCATTGGCAGAAACATTTCTATCTGACTTTTCCTGATCAAATTTTATGCAACATGTTGAATTGAAAAAATCAAACAACCAGCAAATATGTTGAGTGCTTACCCCAGACCCAGAATCATATTAAGAATTGTGGGAAGTGCAGAGACACATAGAAACAACTAGGAGTTTGTGCTCTATAATCGAGGCAGGAAATATATGTAACAACAATTGAGGCAGGAACTACATGTTAGAGAGCAATCAAAAATTTAAATAAAAATTCAAAAGAACCCAAGGAAGGGCCAAAACAGTCGCACAAATGACTAGTAAACTTTGATGAGGGGGTCATAGATGCAGAGAAATCACTTTAGCCTGAGTAGTGAAAGAAGATACTAAAATACACTTTGGCAGGTGAGGAGGGAAAGCATAGTCTCCTAACTTAGTAGGGAATCTGACAGGGCACATGTTTTTGGCAGCATCTCTTAGAGCCATGCTCCCTTTCCTCAAATGTAAAGCCCAGATAGCAGGTACTCCAATCTAGAAGCAAAAAAAATGCTAGGTCTCTAAGTCTCTCCGAGTCCTGGATCTTGAAATTCCATCTACAAGTTCAAGGGAGCATCTGTCCACACAATCCTGTTCCTCAAGGCTCACACCAACCTTTTCCTTATATGGTGATGACAATGACAGTTCTGATCATGACAATGGTGACGTGAGTGGCTGACCTTTACCTACTGCTCACTGCACACCAGGCTTTGTGCCAGATGCTGTGCTTGCCTTATGTCCAGGACTACCCTAGAAGGTCAGTCCTATATTACTGTGTTTTGAAGATGAAGCCCCGAGGCTTCCAGAAAGCTCGGCGACCTTGTTGGAACCCCACAAGTAGGCTGACTCCAGGGTATGACTTGGTTAGTCTGACACCGTCACTGTGTGTCCATCTTCCCTGGGAGGCACCCCACTGGGCAGGGGCTCCTTCCCCTAGCCCTCCAGTGCTTGTGGTCTTTACCAGTCACTAGAAAACCACAAAGGCTTCCCAGATAGCACAGTGGTGGAGAATCCTCCTGGCCAATGCAGGAGACTGGGGTTCGATCCCTAGGTGGAGAAGATCCCCAGGAGTAGGAAATGGCAACCTACTCCAGTATTCTTGCCTGGAGAATCCCATGGACAGAGGAGCCTGGCGGGCTACAGTCCATGGGGTCACAAAGAAATGAACAAGATTAGCAGTTACACAACAAAAGACAACCGCAGTTTCTTGTAAATTCTTTCAGTCTCTTAAATCCCAGCCCTGCCCTGCCCTGAGCTTCGCATGAAGACTGTAAGCTCTCTGAAGGCAGGGACTAGGGTCTGATTCTTTACAGAGCCCTGAAAGCCGAATTCTCCATGGAGAAGGCAGAGAGGCTAGCTACCCATTCAGCCGATGCCATTGGATCTCACAACACGAGGACCAGCAACAAGTCCGCCTTCAGAGTCACCTCATATACGGTACTGAGAGCTGGCTCGGCATCTGCCTGGTTAGGGCTTCTCTGGTGGTTCAGATGGTAAAGACTTTGCCTTTCAATGCAGGAGACCCAGGTTTGATCCCTGGGTCAGGAAGATCCCCTGGAGAAGGGAATGGCGACCCATTCTGGCATTTGTGCCTGGAGAGTCCCATGGACAGAGGAGCCTGGCGGGCTACAGTCTATAGGGTCGCAAAGAGTCAGACACGACTGAGTGATTAACACTTCTACTTTCTGCATGGTTAGTTCCATGCTAGCATGTACTTCTTTTATTTCTGTGTTGCTTTATATGAGATCCAAACCATAGATTAAACTCCCATAGATTATTAGAACTATGCATGGAGCCTAATCTTGTAGATAAGGCCACATTTTCATGACTCAGCTGGTTCACCAGAGCAGCAGATCTGGGCCCAACCTCCCACTGCAAACATGGCAGATGGGTTTCTGTGTCTGCTGTCCTCCAAGCCTGGAATTCTTGATTTTTCACCCTACATCCATCAAATGGGAGACTACCATGGGTTGGGTGCAGTTGGTAAGGTGTCTGCAGCCTTTATCAATAGCATTGCTGAGCGGCCTTTTGAATGGCCTAGACTTCACCAATGGTCACCCTGGCCTCCTATCCCTCTGCTGAGTAGGGGGACAACTGACCGTATCCTCCTGGGAGGAGCACAGAGGCACAGCCTCCGGGAGAGGAGCAAAGTCTACTAAGGGGATCCTTCTTTGTGAGCTAATGCATGAGCGGGGCCTCTCCTGTCCAGTTGTGAGAATTTTCCGAGTTTCTGATCAAGTCACTAATTGTACAAATAAAGGCGACTGTACAGATGCCCTGTCACCTGGGCTACGGTAAAAACCTGTAAATGAAAACAGCAACATTGCCTGCTAAACAGCTGGGTTTTTCCAAGCAATTTTGCCAGCAGAAGTTTACCGCTTTTTGATAGAATTGAAAATAAACAGAAACAATAGAAAGGCAGTATTTTACATGCATCTGGGTTTTAGTAAATCTTTATAGTAATGTGCCACGTAATTTTGGAAAATTAATTCTGGTTTGCTTATGAGCAATAGAATGATAAAATGGTTAATGGTCTGCATTAATCATTCTTCCAATGTCTGGGAGAAAATAAAGTTAAAGCAAATCCAAATAATTTAGAAAAGCAAGGGGAAATTAATGGGTGAAAATATAGATAGAAATGAGCCTCATCTTTTGGAGACAAGTATCTAACGCACACATGGAAATATACAACCAGAACACAGAAATTTAGCTTCTCTGTTCACATGGAAATCTCATCTTCCTCTGAAGTGCTGAGAGTGGCAGGATGAGAAGGGGGTGAATTTGTGTCATCAAGGAGTCTGGATCGGTTGGATGAAGGCGACCGCAGCCGGGGAGGAGATGTGTACAAGGGCAAAGTTTGTTTCCGTGCACACCAGAACTCACGCTCATAGGGACATGTAAGCAGGGGAAGTACTTCCTGGCCCCATGATGGCTCACCTTTCCTCCACATACTGACCCACAGAGCATCATTCCAGGTGTTTTCACCCAACCCCAAGGTCAGGGGAAGTGAAGGACAGAAAAATACAAAAATTTTGCTCAGTCTTTCAACAAACACTTATTTCTTTTACTCCAGCCTGAAACCTGGGGCAATGTAAGTGACCTGAGCCTCTGACAGGTATAGTGTCACTGAAAGGACTGTGTAGAGTACAGCACGTACTGCCTGCAGCGTCTCTGCTCAAGTCATTCTTCCTGGAGAACTTCTCTGACCTGAGTGGAAAGAAGCAAGGAGAAGCAAATGCCAATGCTAGGAACATGCTTAGACAGGGAGCCCGACTCCAGATGCCTAGTTTATAGATATCCTGCCGAAACCTTGAGACACAACCAAACCAGAAGGGAACTTCCACTTGTCCTATGTCCTGGGTCGCAGTAAGAGTGGGTCCCCAGTGTAGCCTCTCAGTTGGGACTCAGTGAGGTTTTGTGCACAGTCAGTGTCCCATCACCGTGATCCATGAGTCTGACACGTAGGCAACTGTTGATGGAAATTCCAGGGATTGGTTTGGCTGCTCTGCTTAAGTGACTCAATCAAGTTGCCCCAGTGATACAGCAAAACCTGGAGACAGTAGCCTAGCTCCTGTTTGTTGGCCCTACTGACTCAGGTTGGCGAGTTGCAGTAAAATAAATCAAACATCTTCCCTTCCTTCTGCTTCTCATTCCAGCTCCAAAACTCCTACTTCTCTTTTTTTTTCTTTTTTTTTCTTTTTTTTTCTTTTTTTTTTAGTTTTTTTTTTCTAAATTTTAAAATCTTTAATTCTTACATGTGTTCCCAAACATGAACCCCCCTCCCACCTCTCTCCCCATAACATCTCTGTGGGTCATCCCCGTGCACCAGCCCCAAGCATGCTGTATCCTGCGTCAGACATAGACTGGCGATTCAATTCTTACATGATAGTATACATGTTACAATGCCATTCTCCCAAATCATCCCACCCTCTCCCTCTCCCTCTGAGTCCAAAAGTCCGTTATACACAGCTGTGTCTTTTTTCCTGTCTTGCATACAGGGTCGTCATTGCCATCTTTCTAAATTCCATATATATGTGTTAGTATACTGTATTGGTGTTTTTCTTTCTGGCTTATTTCACTCTGTATAATCGGCTCTCACTCTGTATAATCGGCTCCAGTTTCATCCATCTCATCAGAACTGATTCAAATGAATTCTTTTTAACGGCTGAATAATACTCCATTGTGTATATGTACCACAGCTTTCTTATCCATTCATCTGCTGATGGACATCTAGGTTGTTTCCATGTCCTGGCTATTATAAACAGTGCTGCGATGAACATTGGGGTACATGTGTCTCTTTCAATTCTGGTTTCCTCAGTGTGTATGCCCAGAAGTGGGATTGCTGGGTCATAAGGTAGTTCTATTTGCAATTTTTTAAGGAATCTCCACACTGTTCTCCATAGTGGCTGTACTAGTTTGCATTCCCACCAACAGTGTAGGAGGGTTCCCTTTTCTCCACACCCTCTCCAGCATTTATTGCTTGCAGATTTTTGGATCGCAGCCAATCTGACTGGTGTGAAGTGGTACCTCATTGTGGTTTTGATTTGCATTTCTCTGATAATGAGTGATGTTGAGCATCTTTTCATGTGTTTGTTAGCCATCCGTATGTCTTCTTTGGAGAAATGTCTATTTAGTCCTTTGGCCCATTTTTTGATTGGGTCGTTTATTTTTCTGGAATTGAGCTGCATAAGTTGCTTGTATATTTTTGAGATTAGTTGTTAGTCAGTTGCTTCATTTGCTATTATTTTCTCCCATTCAGAAGGCTGTCTTTTCACCTTGCTTATATTTTCCTTTGTTGTACAGAAGCTTTTAATTTTAATTAGACCCCATTGCAACGAAAAGAATAAAATACTTAGGAATATATCTACCTAAAGAAACTAAAGACCTATATATAGAAAACTATAAAACACTGATGAAAGAAATCAAAGAGGACACTAATAGATGGAGAAATATACCATGTTCATGGATCAGAAGAATCAATATAGTGAAAATGAGTATACTACCCAAAGAAATTTACAAATTCAATGCAATCCCTATCAAGCTACCAGCCATATTTTTCACAGAACTAGAACAAATAATTTCAAGATTTGTATGGAAATACAAAAAAAACCTCGAATTGCCAAAGCAATCTTGAGAAATAAGAATGGAACTGGAGGAATCAACTTGCCTGACTTCAGGCTCTACTACAAAGCCACAGTCATCAAGACAGTATGGTACTGGCACAAAGACAGACATATAGATCAATGGAACAAAATAGAAAGCCCAGAGATAAATCCACACACATATGGACACCTTATCTTTGACAAAGGAGGCAAGAATATACAATGGAGTAAAGACAATCTCTTTAACAAGTGGTACTGGGAAAACTGGTCAACCACTTGTAAAAGAATGAAACTAGATCACTTTCTAACACCGTACACAAAAATAAACTCAAAATGGATTAAAGATCTAAATGTAAGACCAGAAACTATAAAACTCCTAGAGGAGAACATAGGCAAAACACTCTCCGACATAAATCACAGCAGGATCCTCTATGATCCACCTCCCAGAATTCTGGAAATAAAAGCAAAACTCCTACTTCTTTTCAAGGCAACATAGATATTCTAACTCGTGCAAAGTCATGTACAAGGGAGTCGATAAAAGAAAGTCACGGAGATTAATGTTTCAAGACACTGTCCTTACCAGCCAGGAGAATATGTGCAGTGGTAGGAATTATTTGGCCAACATTCTGTTTGCCAGACAGCCTCAGAGTCCCATAGAAATAGTATGTATTTTAAAGAAAGATCTTGAGAGGAAAATAAATACACAAGTCTCCTTTGAACAAGGACAATTGTACTGTCTACAGTAGTTGTTAGAACGATGAGACCTTAAAAGGGCATTTATAAGAAGGAAGCACAGCTTTGCCATGATCCCTGCTGTCAGAAGTGAAGGGCCCCGTGCTCTGCCTTTTATTATCTGAGTATGGAAGGGACTAAGCTTTTAACTGTGTGGATCACAATAAACTGTGGAAAATTCAAAAAGAGCTGGGAATACCAGACCACCTGATCTACCTCTTGAAGAATCTGTATGCAGGTCAGGAAGCAACAGTTACAACTGGACATGGAACAACAAAATGATTTCAAATAGGAAAAGGAGTATGTCAAGACTGTATATTGTCACCCTGCTTATTTAACTTATTTACAGAGTACATCATGAGAAACACTGGGCTGGGTGAAGCACAAGCTGTAATCAAGTCTGCTGGGAGAAATATCAATAACCTCAGATATGCAGATGATACCACCCTTATGGCAGAAAGTGAAGAGGAACTAAAGAGCCTCTTGATGAAAGTGAAAGAGGAGAGTGAAAAAGTTGGCTTAAAGCTTAACATTCAGAAAACTAAGATCATGGCATCTGGTCCCATCACTTCATGGCAAACAGATGGGGAAACAGTGGAAACAGTGGCTGACTTTATTTTCTGGGCTCCAAAATCACTGCAGATGGTGATTGCAGCCATTGAATTAAAAGGTGCTAACTCCTTGGAAGAAAAGTTATGACCAACATAGACATCATATTAAAAAGCAGAGACATTGCTTTACCAACAAAGGTCTGTCTAGTCAAAGCTATGGTTTTTCCAGTAGTCATATATGGATGTGAGAGTTGGACTATAAAGAAAGCTGAGTGCCAAAGAATTGATGCTTTTGAACTGTGGTGTTGGAGAAGACTCTTGAGAGTCCCTTGGACTGCAGTGTTCTGGGTGTTCTTTGGAAGGACTGATGTCGAAGCTGAAACTCCAATACTTTGGCCACCTGATGTGAAGAGCTGACTCATTAGAAAAGACCCTGGTGCTGGGAAAGATTGAGGGGAGGAGTAAAAGGGGATGACAGAGGATAAGATGGTTGGATGGCATCACCAACTCAATGGACATGGGTTTGGGTGGACTCTAGGAGTTGGTGATAGACAAGGAGGCCTGGGGTGCTGTGGTCCATGGGGTTGCAAAGAGTCAGACACGACTGAGCTACTGAACTAAACTGAACTGATGGAAGGGAAATTGCCTGGTAGGCAGTGTCTGCACAGGGTCTTGTGGATGCTGGGCCTTCAGGTGGCCCGCACATCATAGGTTTGCAAACGATGACTTCCTGCCTTAGCAAGGCTCTGTTCCCATGTCACCTTCTCGCTAGACCTATCTGCAGCATTTCAGTTAAAATTGTCACTGCCTTCAGGCACTCAGAAACCCCTTCACACTGGTCTATTTTTCATCTTTATTAATTAATTTATTAATTACAACCCAGGATAGGGCTTCCCAGGTGGCACTAGTGGTAAGGAACCCGCCTGCCAACGCAGCAGACATAGGAAACCCTGGTTCGATCCCTGGGTTGGGAAGATCCCCCAGAGGAGGGCATGCCAACACACTCCAGTATTCTTGCCTGGAGAGTCCCATGGACAGAGGAGCCTGACGGGCTACCGCCCATGGGGTCACAAAGAGTCAGACACGGTTGAAGCGACTGAGCAGGCACCCCCGGGATGTAAGCGTCACCAAAGCAAAAAAAAATTTTTTCTTGTATTCACCAATGTACCCCAGCTTCCAAAACAATACCTGATCTGTACTAGACATGTAACAAATACTTGCTGAATAAGTAAATGAGCAAATGAATGATATATATCCTTCATATGAAAAATGTTCAATATACATGTTCTTGTTCTAGACCAGAAGATTCTATTGAACCCAATTGAAAGACTATACCAGGAGGATTAATAAATTGAGATATTTCCAGACTATGTTGCTTATTTACTTGATGAAGTTTGATGTCACTATGGCCCGAATTAAAACGTGATTGGTCCTGCTCTGTAAACACTATGTGCATGGAAAACATTTGCTCAACATCCTATGTGACGTTGGTCCCTGAGAGCAAGTGGGGAGTTTTTCAGTGAATGGTGTCAAGAGCAGAGAACCACAATTTCTGAAACAAAACTAAATGTTAAATTACTTCAACCAGCTTAACTCAGTGTCGGTTCCCCAACAGGACTTTTCACAGTGGCAACAGGAAAATGGTAACAGTATTTCAGACAGCACTCTGGTTAAGAAAAGTGCAAAAGTAAAAAGAAAATAGCGTTCTGTTGCACATAGCTGCCTGCTGCTGCTGCTGCTAAGTCACTTCAGTCGTGTCCGACTCTGTGCGACCCCACAAACGGCAGCCCACCAGGCTCCTCTGTCCCTGGGATTCTCCAGGCAAGAACACTGGAGTGGGTTGCCATGTCCTTCTCCAATGCATGAAAGTGAAAAGTGAAAGTGAAGTTGCTCAGTCATGTCCAACTCTTAGCGACCCCATGGACTGCAGCCTACCAGGCTCCTCCGTCCATGGGATTTTCCAGGCAAGAGTACTGGAGTGGGGTGCCATTGCCTTCTCTGTAGATAGCTGCCTAGAGTGTAACAAATAGAACTCTGTGGCTCTTCCAGCTTCTGAGGGTTTATTTTGAGCCATCCTCTGATGTCCCGTCTACCTGCAGCCTCCCCAGAGGAAGAGGGATGACTCGATGAAATGTCACACATTTACACCGTCTGGGGTAAGTTACAGAACACAATATGCTTTTTCTCAAAACTACAGGCATTTATTTTGCCAAAGCAAGTGGAAAGAGGTCTGTGTTACCTAGTAGGCCCCAGGCTCCATCCTCAGGTGTAGCAGGAACCCTGCGGGGAAGGATGGAACCTTCACACAGGGGTAGCTGAAGGAGGGTTTAACACGGGGACTATGTACACACGTGTGGGCAGGGTTTTGGACACCCAGGAGAATAGTGCAGTGCCCTGGGGCTGGGGAACGTGTTGTCCCCTGTCGTCCTTGGGTGAGCAGAGTCAATGCCCAGGACAAAGGCTGCAGAGACCAGGCCATCTGAGGGAAGACCTCCTGATAACCCAGGACAAGAGGTTTATGGTTATGGAAACAGAGCAGCTTTTCCTTATTGCTGTAAGTAGACAACATGATGCTGTTCCAGTGGACCTGCACATGGACTTTGGTTCTTTTTATGGCTCCTGTGAGGTGGTTTGTTACATGTGTAACTGAACAATTTAGTGTTTAGAAGTGAAACAGGAGAGGCAGGTCCCCGTCAACAAGGGCTGAGACGTGCAGTGTTTTCCACAGGAATTCCCTGTTGTTTGGAACCCTGTTGATGGGCCGTGGCGGGGGCGGGAGGAGGCAGGGAATGTGGGTGTGGGGAATGGGGGTGTGGGTGGGGTGGGGCAGGAGGTGGACAGGGTCCAAGCTGAGCAGCTGGAGTTTGTCCCCTGTGGACAGAGACTCACAGATGAAGGTGATGGCAGAAGGGAGGAGGAGCTGAGCCCTGCCCAGATAGGAGCCAAGGAGATCGCATGTTCCTCCTTCTCAATGTCAAGGAGACCTTCCTAACTACGCAGATGCAGAAAGACTCCTTGAAGGTCAAATAGAGGGGGCCCCACCCCACAGCAGGTGATGTCAACCTGCCCACAGGCCTCTGTGCTGGAATCTGTCTCGGCTAAGAGACGCGCATGTACACAAGGAAGGACCCCAAGATACTCCAGACACGAACTCAGAGTCAGACAGAGCCAGGTGATTGACCAGAGGAAACCGGAAGAAATGCCTGTGTAAGCGATTCAGACCACCCCAAGGGCATGACTCCCTCTCTGAGCCTGCTGGGGGTCTGTCTGTTGCTGCTGCTGCTAAGTCACCTCAGTCGCGTCGGACTCTGTGTGACCCCATAGACAGCAGCCCACCAGGCTCCCCCGTCCCTGGGATTCTCCAGGCAAGAACACTGGAGTGGGTTGCCATTTCCTTCTCCAATGCATGAAAGTGAAAGGTGAAAGTGAAGTCGCTCAGTCGTGTCCAACTCTTTGCAACCCCATGGACTGCAGCCTAGCAGGCTCCTCCCTCCATGGGATTTTCCAGGCAAGAGTACTGGAATGGGTTGCCGTTGCCTTCTCCATGGGGTTTATCTACACGTACTCCTTTTCCTCTTAGTATACTTTACTCCTTTCACTACTTCTGTCTCTTTGTGGAAATTCACTTTCTCAAAGCTGACAGGCAAGGGCTTTGTCACTGTCCCCGGTGGTCTAGTGGCCAGGATTCAGCACTCTCACCACCGTGGCCCGACCTCAGTCTCTGGCTGGGAGCTGAATCCTGCAGCAGGCCGAGGCCCACTGAGGCCGTGGTGATGTGGGTGTCGGGAGTAGAGGCTGGGCTTGGGGGCTGGGGGTGTGCCTGCATCTCAGGCATGAGGGCGCCTGTGCCTGGGGTATGACCTTCACAAGAGCCTCCTCCCCACCACAGGTGAGACCTTGGGTTTGCCCTGTGATCGCAGTTCTCTTGCAGATCTAAGAAGCACTGTTGGTTTTCAACTTGGCTTCTTAAACTTGTTGCAAAACCACAGGGTTGGTAACATCCAGGCTCTTTGAGTGCCGACTGGGAACCTGGAGGCTGGAAGGCCACGTTATGAGCTCAGGGCTCTCAGCTCTTGCCCCGGGAACCTTCCAGACAGCGCAGGAGCTATACTCAATATTCCATGATAACCTATATGGGAATAGAATTTGAAAAGCAATATATATTCAGTTATATGCCTATAACTGAATCACTGTGCTGTACAACTGAAACTAACATGGCATTGTAAATCAACTGTACTTACTTCAATAAAAAATACATTCATAGGGACTTCTCTGGTGGTCCAGTGGCTAAGATTCCACACTTCCAACACAAGGGGCCTGGGTTCAATGCCTGGTCAAGGAACTAGATCCCACACGTCATAACTAAGAGTTTGCATGCTGCAGTGAAGACTGAAGACCCCACGTGCCACAACTAAGACCCAGCACAGCCAAATAAGTAAATAAATCTCTCATTCCAGAGGACGCTCGAAGCTGAGGGCTTGTATACCAGGCTTGGCAGTAAAATGCATTTTGGACCCTGCAGGCTTGGCTGGGGGTCTTGGGACCCTTGGCAGCGTGTGTCACAGGGACCCTCTACTCAGCATGGTCCAAAAAGCAAACATCTTTTGCCGTGGCTCCTTGTCTACATATGTACTTAGATGTGTTTCTGATTAATAACACACTTATTTGTTAAATGTTACTGAACAAATAGTACCCTTTTGTCATTATACCCTTTCCCAATAAACAAAAATTCCGAGTACAATAATAACAAGTATGTGTTCATGAGCAACTGGGAGGTAAAGTTGGGTTTTCATACCTTCATTTGGGAACCTCAAGGGAGGCAGCCAGCAGACTGGACAGCCAGCCAGTCTGGTGTGGCCACTGCTTCCAGGAGGAGCCCCAGCCAAATGGGAAGGCCGAGGGCCCAGGAGGAACTCCTGGGAGGCACCTCCTCCAGCACCTTCAGGCGAGGCTGGTTAGGTCTGTTCACTTGGCAGACATCTCACCCACGAGAGCCTGGAGCTCACTCAGAAAAGAGGGAGTTGCTGTTGTTGTTCAGTCACTAAGTCCCTGTCCTCCACTGTCTCCCAGATTTTGTTCAAACTCATGTCCATTGAGTCTGTGATGCCATCCAGTCATCTCATCCTCTGTCGCCCTCTTCTCCTCCAGCCCTCAATCTTTCTGAGCAACAGAGTCTTTTCCAATGAGTCGGCTCTTTCCATCAGGTGGCCAGAGTATTGGAGCTTCAGCATGAGTCCTTGCAATTCAGGGTTGATTTCCTTTAGGATCGACTGGTTTCATCTTGTTGTCCAAGGGACTCTCAAGAGTCTTCTCCAGCACTACAACTTGAAAGCATCAGCTGTTCGGTGCTCAGCCTTCTTTTAAAGCAAGTCAATATCATTTATATAATGTCACTTTGCCACCTTGTGGACTGTAGCTTACCAGGCTCCTCCGTCCATGGGATTCTCCAGGCAAGAATACTGGAGTGGGTTGCCATTTCCTTCTCCAGGGGATCTTCCCAACCCAGGGAATGAACCCAGGTCTCTTGCATTGCAGGCAGACGCTTTACCCTCTGAGACACCAGGGAAGCTCATAACGTCAATTAACTCTTCAAAAAATGACCTAATGCCAGGAATCTGAATTGACCTCTAGTGGTCACTATTGAGCAAAAGGAAACTAGAGGACATGGTACCTGATTAATCTTTGCTCCTCCACCTCACTTTGCTCACCAGTGACCATTAGAGGTTTAGGAACCCTTCACCCTGACTCAAGGTCCACTTCAATAGTAGTAATAAGTTGTCAAGAGCAAACAATCTATTACTTCAACAGAGGCCTCAGCAAATGTCCTGAGTGGAAATCAACTTATTAAATCATCCGTCCTGGGGGCATAATGGTCTGCCCAGGGCCAGGGGGGCAGTAGCCACAGGGCTGTCTGTGCCCTGTGGCAGGTCACAGGGGCCTTGGGCGGGAGTAACAAAGAACTCCATTCTACTGGAAAAGCATCAGATAAAGTGGGCTTCCCAGGAGACACTATGGTAAAAATTCCACCTGGAATGCAGAAGACACAAAAGACACAGGTTCAACCCCTATGTCGGGAAGATCCCCTGGAGAAGGGCATGGCAACCCACTCCAGTATTCTTGCCTGGAGAATCCCATGGACAAAGAAGCCGGGCGGGCTGCAGTCCATGGGTTCACAGAGTCAGACACGACTGAACACACACACACTCACATGTGAGATGAACTGGTTCTAGTTACTAATAGAAAAGAACAAAATGTTGAGGATCCAACATGCTACGAGATACTGCATGTAGGCTAATTCTTTGAAGAATTCACCGTTGAAGCAGGCAGGGCTGCTGCCACAATAATCATCTCTGACTCTAATTGGAGAATGACCCTTTGGAAGCAGAGCTCAGAGAAGAGAAACAATTTGCAGATAACATCAAAAGAGATTTAATCATATGTCTTCCTGTTTGAAAATGTTAGCTGCCTCTGTGCAGCCATATAATTGTTAATCTACCAGGTGAAAGATACAAAACTTGGCCCACCCACTAAATCTTCTTTTTCAAAAATACGTTTTCTCTGATTGCTGGTTTTCTGGCTGAAAAACATTCTGCTTATGCAGTGGCTTATTTCCTGCCGCTAAACTATTCGATGTCCAAATGTCCTGAGGTGAAATATGGAAAAACAGGCTCTTGGGTCTTCCTCGACATGACCTTACAGGAGGCTGGAAGTAGAGCCTCGTTTTTCAGTCTTGGGAATCAGGTGCAGAAGGGGAGGGAGCAAAGAAAGCCTGAGTGCCCAGGGCCTCCTGCCCCCACTCATCTTCATGTCCTGTCCCTGACTCACACCCACGGCACAGAACAGAGCCAGGGAGAGAAAGCAGTGGGGTCTCGAGGACACATTAGGGTGGAGGCACTTGGCCACTGGGGGTACTTGCCCCATTCGACCTGCTTCTGGAGCTTAGCTATATCCCAGAGGTGGGGGTGCAGGAGAATTCCCAGATTGATGGGCCTGAGACGGGGGAACTGAGACCCATCTCCAAGGCAGGAGGTAAAACTGAAGGCCAGGGCCTTCCCTGCCTGCTCAGTGGTAAAGAATCTGCCTACTGATGTAGGAGACACAGGTTCGATCCCGGGTCTGGGGAGATCCCACCTGCTGTGGAGCAACTGAGCCTGTGCCCCACAACAATTGAGCCTGTGCCCCAGAGCCCTCAGGCTGCACCTACTGAAGCTGGCATGCGCTAGAGCCTGTACACCACAAGAGAAGCCACCACAACGAGAAGCCTGGGCACCGCAACCGGAGAGTAGCCCCTGCTTGCCACAACTAGCGAAAAGCCCGCACAGCGGCAAAGACCCAGTACAGCCAAAATTAAATAAATAAAATTATTTGAAAACAAAAACCGAAGGCCAGCCTGCACAGGAGCTCTACTGCCCACAAGTCAGCCTTTTAGCTGATGAAGTTGGCCAGGGGGAGGTGGCGGGGCGGGAGTGGTGGGGGAATGAGGTGGCAGGGCAATGAGGGGGAGAGTTTGGGAGGGGTGTGGCGGGGGTCGGCCGTCGCCCAGTGTGATTCAGGGGCACCTGGAGGGATGACAGCAAGCCCAGGTGGCAGTCACAGTCTCTCTGCAGCTCAGCCCATTCCTCCCTCTGTGGGCCTTCAGGACCAGGGTGGCTCAGTCCATCCACTGCCCCAAAGATGAATGACAACCGGTTAGAGTCAGCCTGGGGCTGGGTTGAGACCTGGAAACAAATCAAACGGCTGGGCAGGAAGAAGACTGTAGGTGGATGGGGAACCTCTGTGACCCACGGATGTGAGGGCCAAACTCAGGCGAGTTAGCACTCCCTTCTCAACCATGCGCTGGAGCAACAAGCCTTTGCAGCAAAACAAAAATAGAAACAATGAGTGTTCAGGAATAGTTAAGAGCAAAATGATCATTTTCTTGTAGATGATATGACTGTCTGTGTATAAAATCCAATAAAAAATCCTGATCAATGAAAGTTAAGTAAGATTTGCAGAGAACGAGAGCAATGCACGAAGTTCATAGTATTTCTTTACAATAGCAATAACAAGTGGGAATTATAAAATACTCACAGCCACAGTAAAATCAATGATATTCATAGTTGTGGCAAAAGCTAACAAGTATGCAAGCTCTTGACAGAGAAAACAACAAATGGGTTATTGAAAGATATATAAAAAAGCATTCAATACATGGGGAGACAAGCCAATTTAATAGATAGAAAGATTCAATTGTGCAAGCAAGCTCTCCAAAATCTTTAAATTCAATGATAACTCAATCAAAGCTCCATCAAAGTTGTGTAGCACTTAAAAAGCTGATTTTAAAGAATGTGTGTAAAGAAATAGCTTAAGAAATGCTTGGAATGATACAGTACCTGGTTGGGGGATCAGGGGGGAGACATAGATGAAACATATTGGGTAGGAATTGATTATCACTGAAGCTGGGAATGGGTTACACTACTGGGCCCAACTCTTGAGAGTCCCCTGGATAGCAAGGAGATCAAACCAGTCAATCCTAAAAGAAATCAATTCTGAATATTCATTGGAAGGACTGATGCTGAAGCTAAAGCTCCAAATACTTTGGCCACATAATGTGAAGAGACAACTCATTGGAAAAAAAGATTGAAGGCAAGAGGAGAAAAAGGGCAACAGAGGATGAGATGGGTGGATAGCATCACTGACTCAGTGGACATGAGTTTGAGCAAACTCCAGGAGATAGTGAAGGACAGGGAAGACTGGTGTGCTGCAATCCATGGAGTTGCAAAGAGTTGGATAAGATTCAGCCTCTGAACAATAACAACTACTTTTGAATGTTTAAAATTTATAATTTTGATGTACTCTGCATATAAATTAAATAAGCAGGGTGACAACATACAGCCTTGACGTACTCCTTTTCCTATTTGGAACCAGTCTGTTGTTCCATGTCCAGTTCTAACTGTTACTTCCTGATCTGCATACAGGTTTCTCAAGAGGCAGGTCAGATGGCTGGTATTCCCATCCCTTTCAGAAGTTTCCACAGTTTATTGTGATCCACACAGTCAAAGGCTTTGGCATAGTCAAGAAAGCAGAAATAGATGTTTTTCTGGAACTCTCTTGCTTTTTCCATGATCCAGCAGATGTTGGAAATTTGATCTCTGGTTCCTCTGCCTTTTCTAAAACCAGCTTGAACATCTGGAAGTTCATGGTTCATGTATTACTGAAGCCTGGCTTGGAGAATTTTGAGCATTACTTTACTAGCATGTGAGATGAGTGCCATTGTGTGGTAGTTTGAGCATTCTTTGGCGTTGCCTTTCTTTAGGATTGGAACGAAAACTGAACTTTTCCAGTCCTGTGGCCACTGCTGAGTTTCCAAATTTGCTGGCATATTGAGTGCAGCACTTTCACAGCATCATCTTTCAGGATTTGAAAGAGCTCAGCTGGAATTCCATCACCTCCACTAGCTTTGTTCGTAGTGATGCTTCCTAAGGCCCACTTGACTTCTCATTCTAGGATGTCTGGCTCTAGGTGAGTGATCACACGATCGTGATTATCTGGGTTGTGAAGATCTTTTTTGTACAGTTCTTCTGTGTATTCTTGCCACGTCTTCTTAATATCTTCTGCTTCTGTTAGCTCCATGCCATTTCTGTCCTTTATCAAGCCCATCTTTGCATGAAATGTTCCCTTGGTATCTCTAATTTTCTTGAAGAGATCTCTAGTCTTTCCCATTCTGTTGTTTTCCTCTATTTCTTTGCATTGATCACTGAGGAAGGCTTTCTTATCTCTCCTTGCTATTCTTCGGAACTCTGTATTCAGATGCTTATATCTTTCCTTTTCTCCTTTGCTTTTCACTTCTCTTCTTTCCACAGCTATTTGTAAGGCCTCCTCAGACAGCCATTTTGTTTTTTGCATTTCTTTTTCTTGAGGATGGTCTTGATCCCTGTCTCCTGTATAATGTCACAAACCTCATTCCATCGTTCATCAGGCACTCTATCAGATCTAGGCCCTTAAATCTATTTCTCACTTCCACTGGATAATCATAAGGGATTTGATTTAGGTCATACCTGAATGGTCTAGCTGTTTTCCCTACTTCCTTCAATTTGGTAATAAGGAGTTCATGATCTGAGCCACAGTCAGCTCCCGGTCTTGTTTTTGTTGACTGTATACTGCTTCTCCATCTTTGGCTGCAAAGAATATAATCCATCTGATTTCAATGTTGGCTATCTGGTGATGTCCATGTGTAGAGTCTTCTCTTGTGTTGTTGGAAAAGGGTGTTTGCTATGACCAGTGTGTTCTCTTGGCAAAACTCTATTAGCCTTTTCCCTACTTCATTTTGTATTACAAGGCCAAATTTGCCTGTTACTCCAAATGTTTCTTAACTTCCTACTTTTGCATTCCAGTCCCCTATAATGAAAAAGACATCTTTTGGGGGCGTTAGTTTTAAAAGGTCTTGTAGGTCTTCATAGAACTGTTCAGCTTTAGCTTCTTCAGCATTACTGGTCGGGGCATAGACTTGGATTACCGTGATATTGAATGGTTTGCCTTGGAAATGAAGAGAGATCATTCTGTCATTTTTGAGACTGCATCCAAGTACTGCATTTCGGACTCTCTCGTTGACTATGATGGCTATGTGCTATTAAGACTATGTACATATGTAAATGTTTTTAAAATAATATAATAATACAAGCCACCAAACTGTTTACCAGTGGATCAGTGAGAACAGGCCAGTGTGTTGTTTGTAAAGGACTCCTAAGCTGTATCTTTCATGTTTTTTTTAAAAGGGATTAGAAACAGATATGACAAAATAAATTTTGCTAAATTTGGGTTATGGGAACACAATGTGTTTTGTAAAAATTCTCTGTACTTTTCCTGTATCTTTAAATTTTTTTCAAAATTGCAAAAAAGCAAAGAAATAAGAAATAACAATATCAGTGAACAAAATGAGAGCCCAGACAAGCTCTCTTAGGAAAAGAGAAGAAGGAAGAGGTGTAAGGACTCAAGGAGAGCTCTGTCCTGGGCCCAGGGAGTAAACCGGGAGTCACTCAGGACGCCAGGTGTGCGTCTGCAAAGCCATTAAGAGACTCGGAGGCTGCGGGTGGAAGCCATGGGAAATAACCTGTGTATAATTGGTGGCCTTAAAGATAAACACAGAAGAAATAAAGGGGGACATTCAAGATGTGAGCGCATAAACATATCTCTTAAGAAACGAAAACTTTTTATCTGTTGGTCGTGTGTTCCAGGAATAAAAGATGGATATAAAACACCTCGATTAAGTAATTCAAACTTCAAGGATAGAGAAAGCCCCCTGGGGTCTAAAAGGAAAAGTATCAAAGGCAGGAAGAGGCTTAGACACCAGGACCAGAGGAGGGGCCGGATCACCAGGCAGCTGGAGGGCTGTCTCCCAGCCTGCGGCGGTCATATGCTCTAAATGTGGCGTTCCCCTGCCTCCCCTGGTCTCCCCTGCCCCTGACAAATAAATGCCAGGCCCTGGTCCTTGGAACGTGTGAGTGCCATCTTGTGTCTGTCCTGGGACGGCTTGTGTCCCTGAGTGTGCGTCCTCCAGACTCATCCCTTCTGTTGCACACTGAGAATTCCCTTCTTTTCCAGCAGCCTCGGCATGTGACGGAACCTTCCCACTCCCCACTTATCACCAGTGTAGCTTCTTGCTTGGTTGTATTGACCAAACATGTGTCTTTGACTCTGCTACCTTAAATGGTGCTGAGCATGACCGTGAGCACTGGGCGGGGGACTCAGAAAGAGCTGCTGGGTCCAGAGGGCATGGTGTGGGAGAGTCAGCTGTCTGCCCTCCTCACCTTCAGCAGCAGAGCTCCAGGGCTGATGGTCTCACCGCAGTTCCACCTTCCAGACTCCAGTGTGGTAACTGACTGGAAGCTGCTGAGTGAGGAAATTTCCTGACTGTGTAACTTTGCAGACATGCAGAAGGCCCTGCAGAGTCACTTGAAGTGAACATATGGGCTGTGACATCTCATTTATGAATTTTATCAGCAGAAAACACACGGCTTCATTAATGACATGGCATTTGATTAAGTTTAATCATGTAAAGTTATTACCACCATTAGGCCAGACAAAGTCACCAGTAAGTGCTTTATTGAATTCATTAGCAGATGTGAAAAGTCGCTGGGGAACATGTCATCTTGAAAGCTCAGCAAATTGGCAAATAAAATGACAGAGACTTTCATACTCAGGTGGCTCTTCAAAAACCAAAATGCACCTTGTCCTCTGGGACAGGCTCCCCTGGAGACCCGAAACCCCGTTGTTCCGTGGGCAGGTGGTGGATCCGAACTCCTGCCTAGGTGTGTCCAGCCCTGCAGATCATGAGACCCCCAGGATCTGGAGCCCTGAAGCCCAAACAAGACGAGCCCGTGGGGAGGCAAGGAAAGTCATTCCTCCTACCTGTCACTGAGACTTCCCCCTGGCTCAGTCTAGCTGCTCTTGATTCATGCCCACCCCACCCCCCCCCGCCGCCCTATTTCTCATTCCAAGAAGTAAGACCAATTTCTTGTGACATTGCCTGTCTGACTTCCATGTGCATTTCAGCAGCATGTGAGAACCAGTGACCATCTCAGGCTCCGGTCACTCATACCCCAGCCAGCTGCTCCCCAGCCTCTGTGCCAAGGCCTCGGCTGATTGTCCCCAGTCAGGTGTGTTTTGAGGGCTGGGCTTTTGCACCATCTAGGCAGAGGTAAGGGCTTCATGGTCTTGGCAATGATGTTCCAGGCAGTGATGGCAGAGCCCCAGGATCTCTGAACAGCTGAGGGTTGGCATCATTTCCAGAAGAAATTGGAACCCTGGTCCTGCACTGCCAAGACCTAGGGTTGGCCACTCCCTTTCGAGGGCATCAGCTCACCTGGACCTGGAAAACCCATGACCAAGGAGGGGTCAGAACTCTTCAGATGAGAACCTACCTGCACTTGTCTCAGGAAAGCAAAGTGGCCCCAGGAAATGGTGGGCAAGCCCAGAGGGGAGCCCGCCTACCACTGGCCCCAGCATCAAGCAAACAGTCTGGGAGGGGGGGCACTGCGGTGCTGGGGCCCCCTTCCCCTGCTGGCACTTGAACCATCCAGACCTTGGTGTCCATCCTCTTTAATCCTCCTGTCCCTGGGTGTCCACATCCCCAGGGGGAGGCCAGAGTGGCTTCAGGGCATCACTCTTCCCTTGGCTGAGCTTCTCCCAGTAAATGGTTACCGGCGCTCCTCTGCCTGGTTTATAAGCACACTGAACACACTGTGGAGGAAAAAAGTTTTGTATTGAAACAAACCAAATAAACACTCCAGATCCAATGGTCATTCAGTCACAGCAGTGCCAGCTCCCCCTTGTCAGGCTTCTGCAGGAATGTTGTCCCACGAAACTGATTTCTGAGGTGCACACACCTTGTCCATCAATTTGAATTCTTCATGAAGAGGCTCTCTGACCTGCCTAAGTTCAGACCCTACAGAGCCTGAGCCTGCCCCGTCCCCACCATAGACTGTCCTCAGGAACCAAAGTCCCCAGAGCCTGTCCTGATACTGCTCTCCCCCATCCCCCACTGCAGATGCCTCTCACCTCTGAGTCCTGCAGACAGCCCCCTGTCTTCCCGGAAAGAGCAGGTTGCCGCCTTCGCTCGCTTCCATGCCCGCTCTGCACCTTCACCTGCTCCCCGTCCTCTCTCTGGGTGCCAGGTCAAGTCCCCAGACCCAGAGCAACATATCCACGTCTTCACTTTGATTTCACTTAATTTTGACTTCCGTTGAAAGGCATCACCCTGACACCGGCAGGAACAGGAGCCTGTGAAACAGGTAATTCCTTCAGAGGAAGAACACAGCTAACACAGTCTTTCTGGGGAAATAAAGGTAAATCTACCTGCCACAACTACTTTGGACCTGGCACACTGAAGGAGGGGGATTTGCTTTGCAAAGATCTGTGAGCTGACTGATAAGAAGAGTCCCCAGGTGGCTGATGAGAGGAGAGGAATGGGAAACACCATCTGGTCTTTAAGGAAGGCTGCGGTGGGAGGGCATCCCTGCTCCACGCCCCAATCCTCAACGAGCAGCCCCAGCCCCTTGTCACCCTCCCATAATGTCCCAGCCATTTCTCCCCAGCTCCGCCCACCCTGGCAGACCCTAAACCTTACGTTCTTGCCTCATCGCACCGATCCGCACAGTCCACACTTTCAGACTGGGTCGGTGGTTGCTGTGATGGTCTGAGTCCCATTAGCACCCCGCAGCGGGTGTCCTTGAGGGCTGGGAAGGTTCTTGCTTTTGTTTTGATAACATCCCCTTACACAGTCTTTCCATTGTCCTCTCTCTGCTGTTAATCATCTTTTTGTCTCCCTGCTCTACGCTTCTAAGCCTTGTCTTCTGACAATTCCACTGCATTGTTACCTCCGTTTTCTTATTTTTTATTTTTTTGGTGTTTTAAGGCACCCAGTCATGTCTGACTCTTTGCGACTCCATAGACTGCAGAATGCCAGGCCTCCCTGTCCCTCACCATCTCTGGGAGTTTGCCCAAGTTCATGTCCATTTCATTGGTGATGCCATCCAACCATCTTATCCTCTGTTGCTGCCTTTTCCTCTTGCTCCCAATTTTTCCCAGCATCAAGGACTTTTCTAATGAGTGAGTTAGCTGTTCGCATCATGTGGCCAAAGTATTGGAGCTTCAGCATCAGTCCTTCCAGTGAGCATTCAGGGTTGATTTCCCTTAAGATTCACTGGTTTGATCTTCTCACTGTCCAAGAGACTCTAGGAGTCCTCTCCAGTACCATAGTTTGAAGGCATCAGTTATTTGGTGTTCTGCCTTCTTTATGGTCCAGTTCTCACAACCACACGTGACCACTGGAAGACCATAGCCTTGACTATAGGGACTTGTGTTGGCACAGTGATGCCTCTGCTTTTCAACACACTGTCTAGGTTTGTCATAGTTTTCCTGCCAGGAAGCAATTGTCTTCTGATTTCATGACTGCAGTCACCATCCACAATGATTTTAGAGCCCAAGAAGAGGAAATCTGTCATTGCTTCCACCTTTTCCCCTTCTATTTTCCATGATATAAAGGGGAAGGATGTCACGATCTTATTTTTTGTTTTTAATATTTAGTTTCAAGCTGGCTTTTTACTCTCCTCCTTCATCCTCATCAAGAAGTTCTTAAGTTCCTCTTTGCTTTCTGCGATGAGAGTTGTTGAAGTTTCTCCCACCTATCTTGATTCCGGCTTGTAACTCATCCAGCCCAGCATTTCTCACGATGTGCTCAGTGTATAGATTAAATAAACAGGGTGACAGCAGACAGCCCTGTGGTACTCTCTCCATCCTGAGCCAATCAGTTGTTCCAGACAGGGTTTCAACTGTTGCTTCTTGACCTACATACATGTTTCTCAGGAGACAGGTAAGATGGTTTGGTATTCCCATCTCTTTAAGAGCTTTCCACGGTTTATTATGATGCAGAGTCAAAGGCTTTAGTGTAGCTGATGAAACATAGGTAGATGCTTTTCTGGCATTCCTTTGCTTTCTCTATGATCCATTCCCACTAAAGCATGGCTACTATATATGGCCTGCTACCCCCACTTCCTCTGATCAGGGACCTACACCCCAGCTGCCGGACTGCCAGCCCAGGCCTCACCCACATCCACACTCATCAACGGACGCTGCTATTGGATGGACCGCGTCTCAGAGCCTGGGGGGCTTCAGAAAAGCTCCTGCACACTGTTTGGAAAATCAGAAGGAGGACAGTGATAATTTTATCCTCCTGCTCCTCATCTTGTAGATTTTTAAAAATGCTGCCCAGAGCATGAAAATTAACTCAAAACGGATTGAGGACTTGAACGTAAGACCTAAACCCACAAACTTCCGGAAAGAAAACATAGGCTGGGGACATCTGGCAAGTGTTCCTTTTCCCACCAAACTCCAGCACTGAGCCCCTGCTGTGGCCAGAAGCCCCACACCTCGCTCCTCTGCCCAGGCCCTTACTTGGGTCTGAATTTCACCTGCAACCTGCTGGTGGCTGAGGAGTCAGGAAAGCCAGAACCAGAGGAAGAGGATGTGAGAGTGGAAGCCAAATCCAGAAAAGAAGCTGTTCTTAGGCCTGGAGGGCAGAGGAGGGGCAGAGCCTCAAAGGCAGGGGGAAGGAAGGAGCTTCACCTGTGAGAAGGTAGAGAATTATCGACCACGTTTTCTTGGTGGCCAAGAAAATTATTTCATAACCTCGAGAGAAGCATACAGACCAGAACCTTTGGAGACAACCTTCTAGAGGAAGCACACCAAATTTGAATTTCAGTGAATGATTATATTGTCCATAAGAATAATGATGTATTCTTTTCTATCAACCCTGTTCTGAGTTTCATTGGAGAGTTGAAAGCCCATTTAAGAAGGAGTCTGGGAAGATGGTGGCAATTTAGTGTCTTTGTATTTTCTCCAAATGCTCCCAGATAGACATACACTAGATCTGAAAAGCAAAACTAGCAACCTAGTCGTTCAGTTCAGTACCGCAGTCGTATCTAACTCTTTGTGACCCCGTGGACTGCAGCACATCAGGCTTCCCTGTCCTTCACCAACTCCCAGAACTTGCTAAAACTCATGTCCATCGAGTTGGTGATGCCATCCAACCACATCATCCTCTGTTGTCCCCTTATCCCGCCTTCAATCTTTCCCAGCATCAGGGTCTTTTCCAATAGGTCAGTTCTTCTCATCAGGTGGCCAAAGTACTGGAGCTTCAGTATCAGTCCTTCCAGTGAATATTCAGGACTGATTTCCTTTAGGATGGACTGGCTGGATCTCCTTGCAGTTCAGGGGACTCTCAAAGAGTCTTCTTCAACACCACAGTTCAAACGCATCAATTCTTTGGTGCTCAGCTTTCTTTATAGTCCAACTCTCACATCCATACATGACTACTAGAAAAACCATAGCTTTGACTATATGGACCTTTGTTGGTAAAGTATGTCTCTGCTTTTTAATATGCTGTCTAGGTTGGTCATAGCTTTTCTAAGGAGCAAGTTCCTTTTAATTTCATGTCTACAGTCATCATCTGCAGTGATTTTGGAGCCCAAGAAAATAAAGTCTGTCACTGTTTTCATTGTTTCCCCATCTATTTGCCATGAAGTGGTGGGACCAGATGACATGACCTTTGTTTTTTTTCATACTGAGTTTTAAGCCAGCTTTTTCACTCTCCTCTTTCACTTTCATCAAGAGGCTCTTTAGTTCCTCTTTGCTTTCTACCATAAGGGTTATGTCATCTGCATATCTGAGGTTGTTGATATTTCTCTGGGCAATCTTGATTCCAGCTTGTGCTTCACCCAGTCTGGCATTTCACATGATGTACTCTGTATATAAGTTAAATAAGCAAGGTAACAATATACAGCTTTGACATACTTCTTTCCCAATTTGGAACCAGTCTGATGTTCTATGTCCAGTTCTAACTTTTGCTTCTTGACCTGCATACAGATTTCTCAGGAGGTAGGTCAGGTGCTCTGGTATTCATTTCCATCTTTTTAAGTATTTTCCACAGTTTGTGATGATCCACACAGTCAAAAGCTTTGGCACAGTCAATGAAGCAGAAGTAGATTTTTTCTGGAATTCTCTTGCTTTTTCTATGATTCAGTGGGTGTTGGCAATTTGATCTCTGGTTTCTCTTCTTTTCTAAATCCAGCTTGAACATCTGGAAGTTCTCAGTTCATGGACTGTTGAAGCCTCGCTTGGAGAATTTTGAGCATTACTTTACTAGCATGTGAGATGAGTGCAATTGTGCGGTAGAATTTGAACATTCTTTGGCATTGCTTTTTTTTGGAGTTGGAATGAAAACTGACCTTTTCCAGTCCTGTGGCCACTGCTGAGCTTTCCAAATTTGCTGGCATATTGAGTGCAGCACTTTCACAGCATCATCTTTGAGGATTTGAAATAGCTCAGCTGGAATTCCATCACCTCCACTAGCTTTGTTTGTAGTGATGCTTCCAAAGGCCCACTTGACTTCACACTCCAGGATGTCTGGCTCTAGGTGAGTGATCACACCATCATGGTTATCTGGGTCATTAAGATGTTTTCTGTATAGTTCTGTGTATTCTTGCCACCCTTCTTAATATCTTCTGTTTCTGTTAGGTCCATACCGTTTCTGTCCTTTATTGTGCCCATCTTAATATCTACCCAATACCCAACAATCACACAGTTCTGGAACAATCTGAACCCTACAAACTCAAAACTAACAGAGCTCCCCCAGCACCCAGATTCCTTCTCTCAGGAGAAACGCCTTAGTCCGACCAAATCGAGCAGATCACACAGTAGGGGCATGGGGAGAAGAGGAGAGGGGGTTGATTCTTAACGTCCCGGGCCAGACTGTTCATCGCTTTGTGAAAACAGCAAAAGAGGAGGCACTAGGGCTATGAAGTTAAAGTGCTATGCCTGCCCACTGCTGCTTCCTAGATTCAGGAGAAGCCTTCATTTGTCTTATTTTTCACAATAAGCAACCGTGGACAATCACAAGGGAAATCTACACAAGCATTATCAAATCCCTGCCTGCAATATCTGTGTGCCAGGAGAATGCAGGCCTTCCTGCATATTGAAACGTTCCCATAATGGCACAACTATCCCAACACTACCAGGGGGAAACCACGAGTTCTGGGAGTATGGGCATGGGCACTGCTTTTCTGAGTCTACTGTTTTTACGTTGCGGTCAGATTGAATGAGTCAATACCCTGTTATCACTGAGAATCAATTGTTTGAGTGAAAGGAGATGTTTATATGATGGGCGAGGTTAAGTAAAAACACTGTATTCCTAAATTCAAACGGTATAAATACGAAATGACGAGCTTTGTACAGAAAAGGACTGAAAACAGTGCCCAAACCCGATCAGTAGTCACCCCCAAGCGAGCCGATTTCTCATTAAAACCATCTGCGGCTTTTGGAAGAAATGGAAGATTTCATGTCTGAGTCAGGAAATGAACAGTCTAAAACACTGTGTCCACCAGAAGGCAAGAAAGCCACCATGGGTCACCAGGTCCATGTCAAAAACATTCGCTGAGGAGGGCCCCCCTGACTAAAGACGTGAGAATTATCACATTGAAACACTGAGCTTCCCTGCGGCTCAGTGATAAAGAATCTGTCTGCCAGTGCAGAAGACATGGGTTTGACCCCTGGTCCAGCAGCTAAGCCTGTGTCCCACAACTGAGCCCGTGGTCCAGATTCTGGGAGCTGCAACTCCTAAAGCCTGTGTGCCTAGAGCCTGTGCTCCGCATCAAGAGAAGCCACCGCAATGAGAAGCTGATGCACCACAGCGCAGAGCAGACCCTGCTCACTGCAACTAGAGAAAAGCTCAAGCAGCAACCATGACCCAGCACAACTGAGAACAACTAAACAAAAATTTATTCCCCGGGAAGACAGACAGTCGTCTGGGGAAATCAGGTGGTCACGTCCAAGCTCAAAAGACTCCAGACTTGCAGAGCCAACCCAAGTCCAGCCCAGCCTTTTCTCTCCAAACTTGGGCCCCTCCATCATGATCACGTGGCTCTAGCCCGGGGGCTTCTGTCTGAGCTACAGAGGGCAGGGTCTATTCCCTCCCCCTAGAGACCCTCGCCCTTGCCGTGCCGTCTGCCTGCACCATCCCGCTAGCCCATCATCATGTCTCTGTGTGGCCGTGATTCGGATCTGTGCACTGACACGTCTTCATCCCCCGACGTGACCACAGACCAGCACTCCATGCTTTCTCACCTGTGCTTCAGCAAGGCCCCAGCGAGGGCGTACATCCCTGCCCTTCACCTCTGCGCCAGTGCTGGGCCCAGAGTACGGGCTCACTCAGTGAGGCTTTTCAGCCCCTTGGCCTCAATTCTGATCGCCATCCCCCCCAAAGCAAGTTTTGTTAATCCCCCTCCTAACATGTTGTTCCATTTCTCAGAAGGGAGGAAATGGGTTCTGATCCTCCCTAAGTGGAGGCCGGTTGGTTCCCTTGCCAGGACTCCTTGCAGGTGTGGCCACAGCAGTGCACCTGGGGCCAGACAGCCTTCCCTGAGCTCTGGGCCATGCTCCTGGATGGGGCAGCGGGGTGGGGAGGGGGAGCAGAGACAGGGGCCCATGGCTCTGAGGAGCAGGTGCCCAGATTCCTGGGGGTCATTTCAGTCCTAGGCACTGCCACCCCCAGGCATCACGATGTCCTGGGCAGGTTGGACCCAGAAGAAGCCTCATTTGGGAAGGGTTTGTCTGGGTTCCCAGGAGTCAGACTCTCCTCCTATAGAAAAGCCCACCTCCAGCAGGCCCTTCAGCTGCCCCTCCAGTTTAATTACAAAGAAGACAAGTGCTCACTGGCTCAGTGCCTGCTATTCCGAGACCTAGCGGTCTTGCTAGGAAGAGGCAGCCACGGGCCAGCTGCTGGTGTGACCGCAGGCCACGCAGGGCCAGGCTCCAGCTGCATCTCAGCTCTGACCCGGACCCAGGCTGTTGCAGGAGTGCTGTCTCCTGCCCTAAAGAGCTGGACAGACAGGAGCCCCTCTGGACTGAATAATCCTATAAAGTGCTCAGTGGCCTGGAAAGAATGTTTTTTCCAGCTTGATCTGTTATGATACGTTATTTGATAATGTAATCCGCGATGTGAACCAGGAACAGACTGACCGGCCCCGCTGGCCCTATGTCCCTGTCTCAACTGACAGGGTCTCTTCAGAGCCATCCTCCGGCCCCATCATGCAGGCCATGAATGACATGAAAAGTGAATTCATTCAGTCCCTAGTAACCAGAGGAGCTTGCCACTGGAGCTCTGGCACCAGTCTCTGTAAACGAAGGAAACACAGATGCCCACATTCTCCAGCAACTGAGTTAATCCAAACCCTTTAGTCCTTTCTGAGAACCTGTCTGCCCTGTTTGGATCACACCACTGGAGGGCAGGCATCAGGACACCTAACTGGACGCTCCCGCAGACACCTGGTATGTCCTCCTCTCTGCCCAGCAGGCCCTGAGCTCAGCCCTGTGGTCACAGGCCCGACCTGGGGGAGGGAGTGCAAGGCCATCCCCCTCTGGACTCGTGCTCTGGGGAAGGCCACGGGCTGAGGGGACACGTGAGATGGAGGGACCCCCACCCCATCTTCGAGATCCAGTCTCCTGGCAGGGTTACAGGGCTGTGGAAGGAACACGGCTTGTGTGAAGAGAGCCTGGGTTTTTGTGTGATCATGCCTGTCACTCGGGCCTTCCAGACTACACACTCAGTTCCCGCATAGGGACGTGGGAGGGAGTTGAGGGTGTTCCCAGTCTGCTGGGCAGACGCTGGTCACAGCGGGCCCTGCTACACTCTGCCTTATCTGTGCACCACATTCTGCCCTCTGCTAGGGAGGAAACTCCACCACCTCCTGGGTGGGCTTCAGGCACTGAACTCCTGGGAGTGGTGGGGTGCTGGGACCCTACCTACCAGCCCAGTGCCTCCAGCCTCACAGGCTCCCGGCTGCAGGGAGAACTGTGGCCCTCACTATACGGGGCTTCGCCCACACTGCACTGTCCCCCAAACGAGACACACAGGCCAGTCTGTCCTGGGAGCACGAATTGTCCTCGCCCTTCGGACCAGGAAGGGCCGGCAGCGAGCTCACCGCACGTGGGCAGGGGAGGCTCCTCCAAGCCAGTGGGGCCTTGGCAATTGGGAGAGAGGGGAGCTACCGCCATCCAGTGGCTTGTTCCTCCCTTACCTGGTTTTAATTGAGCGTTTAAAGATCAGTCCTGGGTGTTCATTGGAGGGACTAACGTTGAAGCTGAAACTCCAATACTTTGGCCACCTGATGCGGAGAGCTGACTCATTTGAAAAGACCCTGATGGAAAGATTGAGGGAAAGATTGAGGGCAGGAAGGGAGGGAGAGACAGAGGATGAGATGGTTGGATGACATCACCGACACAATGGACATGGGTTTGGGTGGACTCCAGGACTTGGTGATGGATAGGGAGGCCTGGCAGGCTGCGGTTCATGGAGTTGCAAAGAGTCGGACACGACTGAGCAACTGAACTGAACTGAACTGAATATAATGTATATAAGGCCTTGCTTTGTTCTCATTGTATCAATTTAATCAACAGTACTCTTTTTTTTTTCAAACCATGTGGGTAACTTTACTGGCTTACTCAGTCTTAAGCTTTGTAGACTTTTCTTTAGTTTTCATGCAAACCAAATGCCAGGCAAGAGAATGGAGGAAGAGAGTTCTGAGTAGAGACCTGATGTTCCTCTGAAGGCCCTCCAGTGAGACTTGGAGGCAGCTGGCAATCTGTCTGGGAAGTTTATGTGTTGTGGGTGATCCATTTGTCCCGAGTCCAGGAGTCTGTGGGTGTAGTTTCATAGGGGAGGGGGAGGGGGAATGGCTGACCACTTCCTCTCTGACCTCAATTGGGTCTTCCGAGATTCAAACATGAGTGGTCAACCAAAGGCTTGTGGTTTTGCTAGAAGTCCATTTGCATGAAAAACTAAGGACACTTCCTGGGCAGAGCTGGTGTACTTTGGGTGTAGTAAAAAAAAAAAAAAAAAAAAAAAACAAGAGCAAGCAAACAACTTTAGTTATAAAAGGGCAGAGACGCTTCTGAATACAGCACAGATACTATATTTGTATTTGACTTTCAGCCCATGCTCTGAGTGTCTAAGTACAACTTGTGAAAGGAGGGCTCCAGAGTCTATCCTTTCCCTGAAACATATTTTCAAGTAAAAAGGGGGCCAGGGAAGGAGAGATCCATTTAATCTGGCAACTTTGATCCCCAACCCAAGTAAGGTCACTTAAAAACACATATACGGGGGGCAAGGGTAGGTGGGTGCAATGAATTTGGAGCAACGATACTCTTAAAAGATGTTAATCGCCGCCCTTGAGTTTGCAGCAGACACTCACAACTAATCGGCGTCTTCTTTCAGGTGACACCACCCCACTTTGTGGGCAGTGCAGGCACCTCCTGGCAGAATATAGGTTTCTCCGCTATCCACTGTCTCATTTGTTAGCAAGGAAAAACTGGACTTTGAAACAAATTATTTATATTGCTGCTGCTGCTAAGTCTCTTCAGTCGTGTCCAACTCTGTGCGACCCCATAGACGCCAGCCCACCAGGCTCCCCCGTCCCTGGGATTCTCCAGGCAAGAACACTGGAGTGGGTTGCCATTTCCCCTAACTTTAATGCTTCAAGTCATCATAAAGCTACAGTGATCAAAACACTGTAGTATTAAGGAAAGACTAGACAGGTATTCCATGGAACAGAGCAGAGAGCACAGAAAGAGTCATGTGAATATATCCAACTCTCTGGCAAAAGCACTCAGGGAATTCAATGAGCAAACAATAGTCTTTTGAACAAATGGTGTTGGAACAACTGGACATTTAGCCATAAGCAAAATAATGAACTTAGATGCAGATCGTACACCCTTCACAAAAATTGAAAGTGCGTTGCAGAGTTAAATGTAAAATATAAAACTGTAAAACTCCTAGAAAATAAAAGAAAATCTGGATGACTAGGTTTGGAGGTGGTATTTTAGATTAAGTGCCAAAGGCAAGATGCATGTCAGGAAAAAATAGATCAATTGGACTTCACTAAAATTTTAGAAGTTCAACCCAGTTAAAAAGGATCTTACTTATCTGTGGAATCTAAGAAACCAAATTGACACAGGTGGTGGTTGGAGCTGGGAACAAAGTGGGTGAAGAGGGTTAGAAGTAGAAACTTGCAGCTATAAAATATTCCTGTGGTTGAAATGCACGGCAAAGTGACGATAATTAATATTACGTTATATACTTGAAAGATGGTAAGAGAGCACATCTTAAAAGCTCTCATCACAAGGAAGAACATCCTAACTATTTGCCTTATTTAATTCAGTTAATTTGTATAATTTATTTTTTTGCCACACTGCATGGCCTGTGGGATCTTAGTTGCCCTGCCAGGTGTCAGACCTATGCCCTCAGCAATGAAAACATGTAGTCCTAACCACTGGACTGGCAGGGAATGCCCTGAGCTTGCCTTTTAAATTTGTTTACTTCCTAAACGGGGATGCCTCTATCTTTGAAGTATTGACCAAATATTTTCCTACTTGTCCTGTGTGTCACTGGCAGTTTGCGACATTGTTTTGTTATAATGAGTCGTGTTTTCCCCATCCCCCCACGCCAACTCCCCACTGCCATGAAGATATAAGAAGTCACACTCTGAAAGGAGTGGCAGAGTTGAAAGTTTGTAGCCATCATGGTGTGGACTGGGTTGAGCAAGAAGCCCCAGTTCAGTTCAGTCACTCAGTCGTGTCTGACTCTTTGCGACCCCATGAATCGCAGCACGCCAGGCCTCCCTGTCCATCACCATCTCCCCGAGTTTACTCAGACTCATGTCCATCGAGTCCGTGATGCCATCCAGCCATCTCACCCTCTGTCGTCCCCTTCTCCTCCTGCCCCCAATCCTTCCCAGCATCAGAGTCTTTTCCAATGAGTCAGCTCTTTGCATGAGGTGGCCAAAGTACTGGAGCTTCAGCTTTAGCATCATTCCTTCCAAAGAAATCCCAGGGCTGATCTCCTTCAGAATGGACTGGTTGGATCTCCTTGCAGTCCAAGGGACTCTCAAGAGTCTTCTCCAACACCACACTTCAAAAGCAGCAATTCTTCAGCACTCAGCCTTCTTCATAGTCCAACTCTCACATCCATACATGACCACTGGAAAAACCATAGCCTTGGCTAGACGGACCTTTGTTGGCAAAGTAATGTCTCTGCTTTTAAATATGCTCTCTAGGTTGGTCATAGAAGCCCCAGTAGATGTTAAACCTGGAGAGGATGTGGTTGGATAGCAGGATGTTTCCATGGTCTCCACCGATGGCTCATTAGTGATAGGGATGGAATACAGGGACAAGATAGGCAATTAAATAGTTCATCCCTGGAGGAGAAAATGGCATCCCGCTCCAGCATGCCTGGAAAGCCCTATGGACAGAGGAGCCTGGGAGACTACAGTCCATGGGGTCGCAAAGAGTCGGACACGACTGAGCGACTAAATTACCTCCTTCTTAAACCGCCCTCCCGCCTCCCATCCCATCCCACCCCTCTAGGTTGTCACAGAGCATTGGGTTGAGCGCCTCACATCATACAGCACATTCCCACTGGCTATCTGTTTTACGTGTGGTAATGTATATGTCTGACTGCTGCTCTCAAGCTGCCCCACCCGCTCCTTCCCACGCTGTGTGCACAGATCTGTTCGCTATGCCTGCACCTCAACTGCCACACTACAGAGAGCTTCATCAGTTCATCAGTACCGTCTTTCTAGATCCCCTATATATACATTAATATACTATATTTGTTTCTCTCTTCCCGGCTTACTTCACTCTGTATAACAGGCTCTAGGTTCATTGATCTCATTAGAACTAACTCAAGTTTGTTCCTTTTGTGGCTGAGCAATAGTTCATTGTATATATCACAACATCTTTATCTATTCATCTGTTGATGACATCTAGGTTGCTTCCATGTCCTGGCTAATGTAAACAGTGCTACAATGAACATTGGCGGTACCTGTCTTTTAGACTTGTGGTTTTCTCAGGATAAATGCTTAGTAGTGGGATTTCTGGGTCATATGGTAGTTTTACTCCTAGTTTTTAAAGAAATCTCCATACTGTTCTCCATAGCGGTTGTATCAATTTACATTCCTGCCAGCAGTGCAAGAAAGTTCCCTTTTCTCCATGTCCTCTCCAGCATTTATCGTTTGTAGATTTTTTTGATGATGGCCATTCTCACCAGTGTGAGGTGATACCTCATTGTAGTTTTGATTTGCATTTCTCTAATAATTTAGCAGTGTTTAGCATTTTTGTGTGTTTATTAACCATGTAATACTACTGATTAGATGATTGTATGTATGTTGACTTTTGAATGGTATCTACAGCAATGTGTATTTAGATTGTGTTCTTCCTGTAACTAAGGATACATCTCCACAAAAGAGTAAAGGTTAATTTCAGGAAAAATAAATCCTGTTAAAAAGTTGGGTTATAAACTAGTTTACTTTGTAACATTAAATGTACTTTGATCAAGAATCCATGGCTGATTCATGTGAGTGAGTGAGTATGGCAAAAACCACTACAATATTGTAAATAGCCTCCAGTTAAAATAAATAGTTTTTTTAAGAAAGAAAAACAAACCAAAAAACAGAATGAAATTATTTGTTTCATACTTAATTATACTCCTTGTTTTGTTTCTATAATAAAATTCTTAGAATTAAAAAAAGAAGAAATATTTCACCGCACTAAGGGATCGTAAGTAGAAAAATGCGGGAGACCCCTGTAAGTTAATGATCACTGGAGGAAGCAGTCTTGCTGAACAGCAAAGCCACATGACAGAAGCACGAGGGGCGCCCCAAACAATAAAACAGCGGTGACGTGAGACCATCATCCTGTCTGGTGAGCTCGATAAGTTAGCGATCCCTAGGACACGCTCTCTGCACACATGAAGAACAGTAATCTGCGGACCTTACTTGACCATGTAGGGACAAGAAAACTCCCCTGCTCAACTTGGAGGAAAAGCTGATGATGGGAGCATGATGCCTACCCAAGAAAGACAAAGAAGGTCTCCTCCCTCTCCCCACTTTTCCTCTGATTGTGAAACTGTAGCCAGTAAATTCTCAGGGCACTTTCTATTCTAATAAATCACCTCTTAACTACCACTTTGCTCTAGCTGAATTCTTCTCTGCACTGAGACATGAAGTGTTAGGACCAAACTGAAGCCAGGACAGGCTCTAAGGGGCAGGCCCGCAGGCAGTGTAGCTAGACCAATCAAAAAAAATCCCCGTACCCCGCCTCCTCCCCCCCCCCCCCCCCCCCCCCCCCCGCGAGGTTTAAAAGTCCCGAGTGCGCGAACAGTTTAACCAATCAGCTATGCTGTTACAGAAGCAAAGAACCGTCTGTATAAAAGTATTTGTGATTCAGAGCTCGGGGCCTTTGTCGGATTCCACTGTGCTGGATGAAACCTGGGCCCTGGCTCAAGCTAGTAATAAACCCCTTTATGCTTTTGCATTGCTATGGACATCTTATTCTCTCAGTTTTGGGGACTCGGACTCTGGGCATAACAAAAGGACTGTGTACCAGAGCTCTTCGGAGCCCTCCAGAAATGACACCAATCGATTTCATTGTGTGTTAGTGTGTTAGTCATTCAGTCATGCCCGACTCTTTGCCACCCCATGGACTGCAGCCCACCAGGCTCCTCTGTCCATGAGATTTTCCAGGCAAGGATACTGGAGTGGGTTGCCATTTCCTTCTCCAGGGGATCTTCCCAACCCACGGATTGAACCTGGGTCTCCTGTACTGCAGGCAGATTCTTTACCGACCGAATTACTGAGTACCAGGTCATAAATCTAGTATCATGTTTTATTATTTCCAAATTAGTGCTATCAAAATTCCCGAAGAACAGACTGGTCTCACTTTTATCCTCATAAGGGAGAAAACATATACCCCACTACCAGTACTGAAAAAAAAAGAAAAACTTCTCACTATAATTCAAAATACCCTCCATCCCTTCCAAGAAAAAGACTGTTAATAAATTAGCTACTTGGCAATGTATCTTATCCACACACATAAGAGCCCTTATATTTTCTAAAAAAGTTAACCAATGTTCAGTCCATACAATTTAGTTCACAGAAAATTTTAAACAACTGTGTCACCGTGAATAAAAAAGGCCATATGCCTGCTGCTACAATTCCTGATTTTAAGAATTTCAGGCACTTTTTGATCATGGGCCTTTCTGGAAATCTATGATAATTTCCTTGACTTAGAGTCAGGTTTTATGACTAAAGCATACCAGTGAGGCACTCTGATGAATGCATCAATATCAGTTTTATACTAAATAATAATGTCATTCATATGTCAATCAAACTTTGATTACAAAATCCTTAGTAAGAGTACTTAGGCATAAGATGGTATCTAGTATGTGATTTAAACATCAGCAATAAAGCCACAAGACAAAATTCAGTATCGATAAGGAACCATAAGCTCCCAAAGAAATACAGATTCAAGTAAGGAGCTTTCACTTTTAAAGACTAAATGCAGTTAAGTTTTTTCAGAGCTCTGGGAAGTTACTTACAGGTTTTTAAAACACAGATAAGTGTGACAGTTTTGCTTCCTGATACACATTTACGTAATTCTCTTAAATGTCAAGTTAAAAAAAAAATCCATTTAAAAAAGTATATGTATATCTCATACACGTATCTATATATACAACTATACAAACAAAATCTGTGTTTATAGCACATACCAGGACACACCACTTAACATTCACAATTTATACTCTTTTATCAGCAGTCATTAGCAAACTATACAAATATAACTATTAACAAGATATAAAGATATCTGCCACTAGAGGATCCTTACAATCAAGTTTTCAACAGTCTTTTGGTTGCAGTTGACAGTTCACAATTGCAGCCATTCATGAGTTCCTGGAATGTGGCCTACAGAGTTTGGAATTTCACTGAAATAAGCACACATTTAGCGTGTTCTGAAGGCAGGGAGGAGAGTCAGAGTCCTACTCTGCTTCCGGACTTTGCACCCCAAGGATCTGAATATGCAGCCTCCTGACTCAGCCTCTGTGTTGTGAATCCCCACCTGAGGGGCTGTAGGGCTCTGAAGCCCTAGAGCTGGGCTATGTTCTTTTGTCTCACAGCAAGTGGGGGTGGACGGAGTGGGGGCTGTGCTTCCTGGGCCTTAGTGCCCCAGCAGCAAAGTGTAGGCCTTGAAGGAGGTTCCCCTGCCCCATATGACACTTCTGAATCCAACACCCTCCTTTTCTCCTTACAGGGAGCTGGGGAAACACATGGTTGGCTAAGGAGCTTGTAAGCGACTGCAAGGTTTCGAAAATCCCACCAGGCTGATTCTCTGCAAGGCAGTGTTAATGTCCTGGGGTGTCATTGATGTAGCTGATTGTGAGTGATTGAACCTGTTCAAGAGACCTGCCTGGATGGTGTCAACTTCAAAATTGTCACAACCTTAAAGTTGAGAGTTATGTTATATTCAGTGGGAATTTTTAGGACTTCAAGACAGGGAGACAGCATCTCAAACTGCCCTGAGGGAACTGCTCCGAGGAAGCGAGGAGAGGAGCCAGGTTATATACAAATTTGCAACTAAGGGCAGGTAGTCTGAATATCAAAAGTATTTTTGTGAATTAAAGAAAACCAGATATCCCATATTAAGGAATTTAATGCTTTTCTATATATTGGAAGATGCAAGACTCTGGGCTGACTGACATTTCTTTCCTGTGCGTCTCAGTTATCTAGGCCAGTATCTGCTGTGTTTTTGTTGCAGAAACCAGTAATCGAGAAAACAGCCACCAGAATCAAAGAGTTGGAGAACTCAGGTTCATTACGCCGGCGGGCCCAGAGGAGTTAACACTCCAAGCTCTGAGCCTGGAACAAAGGGATTACAGAGTTTTTGTAGACAGACTATAGTTGACAACGCTAGCTTTCAATAGGCTGGTTTAAACTAAGGGGTTTCATTTGTGCGTGTGTGCGTGTGTGCACAGGAACAGCAGTCAAGATGGGGAGGGGGATGCCTGACTTTTACACAGACAGGCATGATTAAGCAGGTTTGCAGGGGCCGGGCAATTGCAAAGAGCAGGACAAGGGCGAGTGAGATAAGCTTCAGTTCCTAGTATTGTTAAGTTCCCTACTTTCTGAGACTACGTGACCTACGTGATCCAGACTTTGCAAGGAGCAAGCTGCATGACAGAGGCAGAAGGAGCAGGAGGTTATGTAAAATTTTAACTTTTCCTCTTCATTTTCACAGCCTGAGCTCTTCAGGGCTCACTGCAGGGGGGATGGCTGCTGTCTGGTGGCTACCAGATTGTGCAGGTATTATTCTCCTTCCTGGGTGTCCTTAGGGTTCAGGTGCTCACATTGGAGGGCTGGAACCACCAATGGCTGCGACGTCCTCATTTACTGATACAGCAGGAAACCATTTCTCAACAGTCAGTGGGGTGTTGTGGGGGGCAGGGAGGCCTCAGGAACACACTCTGGATCAGGAAGGGCCATCTCTTCCCTTGGGAAGGTGACTTCGGTGGTCCACATCCCTACCGTGCATCGGGACCATCTTTCCAGGTAAATAGGGAGGAGGCTGGGTGGAACTGTAGGTGCCATGGGTGGTGAGGGGCAGCAGGTCCAGAGACACAGGGCTGCTTGACTGCATCACACAAGGGCCACATCCAGAGCTTTCCGTCCCCAGAGGCTCTTTGTAAAGCGCAACAGATGAGAGGGCAGGGCAGCTGGTGACAGATCTCTGAGAGGTCCTTGAAGGCTGAGGAAGGTGTTTAAATTAAGTAACAGGTGTCAAGACATTTTGTTGAAGAAAGTGCTACCCAAATGTGAAGCGTTGATTATTTCTGCTGTAATAACCATGAGGCTTCCCTGATCTCTATCTTCTTTGAGGACCCAAATAATCCATGAGGAAGCGAGATCCAGAGTTATGTCTCATCCTACAAACACCCACTTATTAACTACTTGGCAGACTTCAGTTGGGAGCCATCAGTGACACACTGAGGGGAAGAAGCTGCTGGGCAGGCAGACCCCCTACCCCACCCCACCCCATGTCTGGGGACTTTCCTAGACTCCCAGAACCTGCAACCCTGTGGAGTGTTTCACTGCACCTACCCATGTTTTCGGAGGAGTCTGTCTTTTAAAACACTCTCCTGGTGTTTAATGAGTCAGTGATTATTTTATAAATGAAATTTTAGACAAAACTGCCCCCTAGGTATGGAGAAAATCACTCACTGACTGACTTTCGAGGAGTTTTCAGAGAAGCAACAAAGCAGAGAGGCACCCCCTGGAGGCAGATTCCTCTTGCTCACTCTCAGCTCTGGCTGGTTGGACTCATGGAGAAAATGTCCCCCACACATGGACCAAGATGTCCTAGAGGGTCTCTACGCCCTTGGAGGGGCACACACACGCCAGTCACTCACACACTCTCTGTTTTCACAGAGTCAGGGGCCAACACAGAGTACGGAAAAAATTGAGGTGGTGGAGTGGTGGAGGTTGTGGCAGGCATCTTCCCAGGGTCTGTGAGGTTCATCTCAGCTAGAGCAGAGGGTGAAAGGAGCAAAGGTGAGGAGAGACAGAGAGGCCATGAGACCCCAACTATCCAGTTTCCAGACCATGTCTCATAAAGCCCAGTCCTTCTGCAGGCCGTGGCCCCAGTCATTGGGAACACACAGTGTGCTGAGAGAAAGACGGCGAGGGCTTTCCTTTCCCACGGTCATAAGTAAGAAGACTATGACTATTCAGGTCAGTTCAGCTGCTCAGTCCTATCCAACTCTTTGTGACCCCAGGGACTGCAGCACACCAGGCCTCCCTGTCCTTCACCATCACCCGGAGCTGTTCAAACTCATGTCCATCGAGTCACTGATGCCATCCAACAATCTCATCCTCTGTCCTCCCCTTCTCCTCCTGTCTTCTGTCTTTCCCAGCATCTGGGTCTTTTCCAGGTCTTTTTCAGGTGGCCAAAGTATTGGAGCTTCAGCTTCAGCATCAGTCCTTCCAATGAATATTCCAGACTGATTTCCTTTGCCATTGATTGGTTTGATCTCCTTGCAGTCAAGGGACTCTCAAGAATCTTCTCCAACACCACAGTTCGAAAGTATCAATTCCTTGGCACTCAGCTTTCTTTATAGTCCAATTCTCACATCCAAACATGACTACTGGAAAAACCATAGCTTTGACTACATGGACTTTGTCACTAAAGTAATGTCTCAGCTTTTTAATATGCTCTTTAGTTTAGTCATAACTTTTCTTCCAAGGAGTAAGCATCTTTTAATTTCATGGCTGCAGTCACCATCAGTCCTTGGTGTTCATTGGAAGGACTGATGTTGAAGCTGAAATTCCAATACTTTGTCCACCTGACTTATTGGAAAAGACACTAGTGTTGGGAAAGATTGAAGGCAGGAGGAGAAGGGGACAACAGAGGACGAGATGGTTGGATGGCATCACCACTAAATGGACATGAGTTTGAGTAAACTCTGGGAGTTGGTGATGGACAGGGAGGCCTGGCGTGCTGTAGTCCATGGGGTCACAAAGAGTTGGACACAACTGAGTGACTGAAATGAACTGAACTGAAAGATGTCTATAGCAAAAAGACTAATAATGTTATAGTTGGAGTTACAGATATTTTCTGCAAAGAAAGAATGTGATACTCCAATTCATATTTTGAGTTAAACCACTGTTTCATTCCGTTAACAAGTAGTTAGTAAGTACCTCAAAGAGTCAGACTAGACTGAGCACGCACGCACACGTCATAAACAGAAACAGAGAAGTGATGTAATGCAGCGATGTTTACGGCATATTTACTGCTCCAAGGCAGTTAGTCACACGAGTCCATGTTTCACTTTTACACCTGCAACACATTGGACATTGATGTTTTTTTACTTTACGTTGGATTTCAAGGCATTTTGTTCCCCAGCAGTGAGCCAATCAACCCAGAACCATCATTAAAAAGTCATTCTTTCCATTACACTGTCCCTATTATTATAAATCAGGTAATTCTCTCTGTGTGTGTTTTTCCTTCTAGATTCTCAATTCTGTTCCCTTAGTTGGGTTTTCTCTCCATGGATCAATTTCCTACTGTGTTAACTGCTTTATAATAAAAATTCTCCATAGATGATGATGTAAATTCTCCAGGTTTGTTCTTCTTGCTTGGACATGCTAAACCCTTTGACTTGTCATATGATTTTACAGCCATCTTGATAATTTCCACAACAACTTCTACTGGGATTTTTTAAAAAAAATTATTGGAGTATTTTACTGGGATTTTAATTAAGATTAAATCTATGGATCAATCTGGGAGAACTGATAGCTTTACAGTATTGAAATTTTTAATCCACAAATCTGATATATCCTCTATTTCAGTCTTTAAATGTTTCCCCTTTAATTTTCTTCAGTAATATCTTGTAGTTTGCAGTCTAACTTGTACTAGATTTATTCCTAGGTATTTGGTCTTTTATGCATTTTTGGTAAATCATATTTAAAATTCTTCGGTTTTCAGTTTCTTTTTATTTTTATAAAGGAATACAATGGATCACTGACCTATGTCCAGTGATCATCTTAAATTCAGATTTATTTTTAAAATTGTTTGGATTTTTGGCACAATCATATTGTATACGGTACATGATGGTTTCGTATTTCTTACTTTCCAATTCCTATGACTTTCATCTCTTCTTTGTTGCCCAAGTACACTGGTTCAAGTGTAATTTTTAATAGAAATTGCAGTGGTTTCCCCCTCTGATCTTTCATGTGATAAATTGCACTGGTTGCATTCCTACAGATAAGCCACTCATACGTGCAGAAACTGAAGAGGAACTAAAGAGCCTGTTGATGAAGGTTAAAGAGAGTGAAAAAGCTGGCTTAAAACTCAACATTCAAAAAACCAAGATTATGGCATGGCAAAAGGAAGGGGGAAAAGTGGAAGCAGTGGCAGATCTTCTTTCCTTGGGCTCCCAAATCACTGCAGATGGTGACTGCAACCATGAAATTAAAAGATGCTTGCTCCTTGCAAGAAAAGCTCTGACAAACCTAGACAGCATAATTAAAAAGCAGAGACATAACTTTGTGGTGACTGGAGTGAGCTGGGACTCAGTAAAATCTCTTTGGGTTGTAAATTAGTTCTTTTTTTCACCTTCTTTTCATTTTGCCTAGAAGGGACATCTTGAGTTATTGCCTTGCTCTGTCTGGCTGAGTTCCCTTAGTGTATGAGCAGTCTAGCTCTATCCTTGTGGCTACTGTAAGGCAAGTGTGGAGAAGAGAGCAAACCGGGCAGTCAGGCAAAGAAAAGGGGAATTTATTAGAGGGAAACAATAGGGTGACTGGCCCTTAGAGAGAACTAGTGTCCTCCCTTTCTGATGGGGCCTTTCCTGTACCCCGCCAATGAAAAATTCTCTGAAGGGATGGCTAATTTTTAGCCTGTGGTTGAGTCCTGTGCTCACGTAGCTGGAGGTCTGGAATCTGGTGGTCTTGTAGCCTTGAGAAGGTAGGCGTCAGCAGGAAAACAAGATGTCATTTGGGCAATCTGGTCAGTCTCAAGGGTCACTGTGATTTTATTCTTCATTTGTGAGGTCAACATAATGAGCCATTTCTACCATAAGCCCCCATGTAGACTCTGCCATTCAGTCTTTTTGATTTGGGATAAGGGCCAAAGGTCAATTTTCTGTTACTGCTTCCTGTGGGACGGGGGCGTCACGGGGGTGAGAAGAGAAAAGCCTGGAATGTGGATCAAGGGGATTTGTGTAGGGTCAAAGTTTTTGACAATGTGATTGAGTTAGAAGTAGCTCATGGATAGTTCGGTTGGTAAAGGCTCATAAGTGGTCCTGAAGAAATTTTGAAAAAAGACTCATTACATGGGCCAAAAGTTAGAATAAAGATAAGTAGAAGAAGAGGGCCTAGAAAAGGTAGGACCCAGGGCATCCAATTCCAATTGCTTAACCAGTTTTCCCGTGATTTACTGAGGTATTGAGGTATTCTCGAGGCCCTCTTTGTCAGATTTCTTGCTGCTTCCTTTACAACCTGGTGGGTGAGCTGGTAAAGAATCCGCCAGTGGTGTGGAGGACCTGTGTTCTGTCCCTTGGTTGGAAAGACTCCCTGGAGAAGGGAAAGGTTACCCATTCCAATATCGTGGCCTAGAGAATTCCAGGGCCCATATAGTCTGTGAGGTCACAAAAAGTCGGATGTGACTGAGCGACTTTCACTTTTTTCTTTTACAATGCCTAATTTGTTGGCGTAGAAGCAGGAAGCTTCCTCCAAAACTAGACATAGGCCCCCATTTTCTGCTGTGACAAGTTCTAATCCTCTTCTGTTTTGGGAGGACCACGACTACCAGGGAATCTAGCTGGTTTTGGGTAGTGATAAGGCTAGTAGCTGTTTCTTCTAGGTTCTCAGTGAGGTCTTCAGAAAGGCTTTTGTAGTAATTTAAAGAGGTTGTGAGTCCTGCTATCCCTGTTCCAACCCCAGCCACTGTTCCTATATTTATTAATAGAAGAATGAATTGAATTGCCCATTTGGGTCAGTTATGAATTAGTGGGATAGGGAGGGTCTGTAAAGAATATGTAGTTTCCAGGTTACGCCAAGGGATTGGGCTACTTGTTGAGTGACTTGAGGGATAAAAGCTGGCCCATTATCGGACTGGAGAGAGAGTGGGAGGCCAAAGTGAGGGATGATTTATCCTATGAGAAACTGTGTCACCTCTGAGGCAGTTTCTGATCTCATAGGAAAAGCTTCAATCCACCCTGAAAAGGTGTCTCTGAAAGTGAGCGTGAGTTATAATTTTCATGTTGTGTTGCAGCCTGGCGGAGCAGAGACCAGGCCCTGCCTCATGACTTGAGGGGGCAGCAAATTGCACCCTTGTGATTGTCCTAGGCAGCAGGCCAAGCAGACATTCTTGGGGCTGGACACGCTCTCTGCTCCGCTTCACTGTCTACCCCTGCGTCCATCTCCATGGAAACAAAACAAGATATTCCTGATCAACAGCAAAGCCTGCACTGATCGAACCCCCAGTATCTCTGTTCCCTAATGATCTCATGTGACTTCTGCCAATAAAAGTTCAGGCTGAAAGGAGCCATTTTGTCTTCCTGCCATGGAGAGCAGGAGGGCCCCCTGACTCCCCGCTTGCCAAATTATATGGGTCTGTCTTTTCACTATGTGCTCGCCCCCTTTTCAGTTCTTTCTCACCCACTGTGCTGGACGTGGCAGTGTTGGAGGTATGTGAATTAAGCCAATTGGCCAATCCTCTCCTGGGATATGTCCTTGAGCTTGATGTGCTGGGAATGAGGGAATAGGCTTTAGGGCTCCATGCAGTGAGACTGAGGAGCAGATCATACAAGAATGAGTAATTTGTTGTAGGATGAAAGAAGGTTAGGATAGGTGATAAGAGGTCTTCAGTTCAGTTGCTCAGTCATGTCCGACTCTTTGTGACCCCATGGACTGCAGCACGCCAGGCTTCTCTGCCCATCACCAACTCCCGGAGCTTGCTCAAACTCATGTCCATCAAGTCAGTGGCGCCAAAAGAGGTCTTAGGATAAGAGGTCTTCAGAGATGATAAAGAGGTTTAGTGCCTACATGTAGGGCCTGATGAATGTCTGTAAGAATCTGTGGGGCCTGAGTTTGGGGAAGGACACAGTAGCCCTGTTTTTGTAACCAGTCTTCCTGTGGTTGAGCTCCCTGTTGTAATAAACGTGTGTTTACACGTGTGTTGTAGAGGAATTGCCATCAATATACCAAGGAAAGTCAGGGTTGTTTAAAGGGATTGAGGACATGTGGGAGAAATGGAGCATCAGGTCTTCTAATGCCTCTTTGCAAGTATGGATGGGGAGCTCAGAAAAATCAGGGAGAAGGGTGGCACGGTTGAGAATAGGACAGCATTCAAAGGAGAACTCGAGAGATTCAAGAAGGGTGACATGAATCAGTTGGATGCATGAAGGAGACAGAAGGGTCCTGAATTTGTGAGAAAGTAAGTCCTTAGAGCCATGTGGTGACGGAATGACAGTGGGTGCTCCAAAAGTCAGGTTTTTACTTTCCTGAGCAAGGAGTGAAGCTGCTGCCAGAGCACGTAAGCAGGCTGGCCGTCCTTGAACTGTGGGATTTAATTACTTTGATAGATAAATGACAGGGATGAAGCAGGGGCCAAAACTCCTCGGGCAATCTTGTGTCTCTCAGTAGAGTATAAAAGGGCAAGAAAGGTCAGAAAGTGTGGGAGCTGGGGCTGAGAGAATGGTTTGCTTAAGGGTCTTAAAGGCTCAATGGATATTTGATTTTAGCTCTAGGGGTTCTGAAAGATCTCCTCGAGTGGCTTGATATACGGGTTGTGCCAAGAGGGTGAAATTAGGAATCTAGAGGTGTAGATATCCAGCTAACCCCAAGAAGGACAGGATCTCTGCTTTCGATGTAGGGAGCGGTAGGGTAGATATAAGGGACTTTCTATCAGTAGTAATATATCTTTTTGTTGGTGTTAAAAGGACTCCAAGATAGGTGACTCTAGGAAGAGAGAGCCGAAGCTTGGTGGGAGATACTTGATAGCCTCCATCGGCTAGAAAATTGAGGAGCTGTATAGTGTGTTGTGGCTGTGACCGGTGCACTAAGCGCGGCCGAGAGGAGCTACCCCACGTCCAAGGTCAGGAGCAGAAGCCGGGAGGACCCCATGCCCGAAGGGCGGCGGCCAACAGGAGTTACCCCACTTCCGAGGTCAGGGGCAGCGGCCGAGAGTGCCAGGCAGCGATGGCGCAGGAACGGCCGAGAGGAGCTACCCTGCATCCGAGGTCAGAGGCGGCGGCTGGGAGGAGCCACCCCGCGTCCGAGGCCAGGGGCGGTGGCTGGGAGGAGCAACCTCACGTCCAAGGAGCTGTGGCTGCGTGGGTGCAGGAGGGCCTAGAGGAGCTATCCTACCTTGAAGGTCAGGAAGGGCAGCGGTGAGGAGATACCCCTCATCCAAGGTAAGGAGCAGGGGCTGCGCTTTGTTGGAGCAGCCATGAAGAGATACCCCATGCCCAAAGTAAGAGAAACCCGAGTAAGATGGTAGGTGTTGCAAGAGGGCATCAGAGGGTAGACACACTGAAACCATACTCACAGAAAACTAGTCAGTCTAATCACAGTAGACCACAGCCTTGTCTAACTCAATGAAACTAAGCCATGCCGGCAGAGCAACCCAAGACGGGCGGGTCATGGTGGAGAGGCCTGACAGAATGTGGTCCATTGGCACACCACTTCAGTATTATTGCCTTGAGAACCCCATGAACAGTAGGAAAAGGCAAAATAACAGGACACTGAAAGAGGAACTCCCCAGGTCAGTAGGTGCCCAATATGCTCCTGGAGATCAGTGGAGAAATAACTCCAGAAAGAATGAAGGGATGGAGCCAAAACAATAGCCAGCTGTGGATGTGACTGGTGATAGAAGCAAAGTCCGATGTTGTAAAGAGGAATATTGCATAGGAACCTGGAATGTCAGGTCCATGAATCAAGGCAAATTGGAAGTGGCCAAACAAGAGATGGCAAGGGTGAACGTCGGCATTCTAGGAATCAGCAAACTAAAATGGACTGGAATAGGTGAATTTAACTCAGATGACCATTATATCTACTACTGCGGGCAGGAATCCCTCAGAAGAAATGGAGTAGCCATCATGGTCAACAAGAGTCTGAAATGCAGTACTTGGATGCAATCTCAAAAATGACACAATGATCTCTGGTCGTTTCCAAGGCAAACCATTCAATATCACAGTAATCCAAGTCTATGCCCCAACCAGTAACGCTGAAGAAGCTGAAGTTGAACAGTTCTATGAAGACCTATAAGACCTTTTAGAACTAACACCCCAAAAAGATGTCCTTTTCATTCTAGGGGACTGGAATGCAAAAGTAGGAAGTCAAGAAACACCTGGAGTAATAGGCAAATTTGGCCTTGGAATGCGGAATGAAGCTGGGCAAAGACTAATAGAGTTTTGCACTGGTCATAGCAAACATCCTCTTCCAACAACACAACAGAAGACTCTACACATGGACATCACCAGATGGTCAACACCAAAATCAGATTGATTATATTCTTTGCAGCCAAAGATGGAGAAGCTCTATACAGTCAACAAAAACAAGACCAGGAGCTGACTGTGGCTCAGATCATGAACTCCTTATTACCAAATACAGACTGAAATTGAAGAAAGTAGGGAAAACCACTAGACCATTCAGGTATGACCTAAATCAAATCCCTTATGATTATACAGTGGAAGTGAGAAATAGATTTAAGGGACTAGATCTGATAGATAGAGTACCTGATGAACTATGGAATGAGGTTCATGACTTTGTACAGGAGACAGGGATCAAGACCATCCCCATGGAAAAGAAATGCAAAAAAGCAAAATGGCTGTCTGGGGAGGCCTTACAAATAGCTGTGAAAAGAAGAGAGGCAAAAAGCAAAGGAGAAAAGGAAAGATATAAGCATCTGAATGCAGAGTTCCAGAGAATAGCAAGAAGAGATAAGAAAGCCTTCTTCAGCCATCAGTGCAAAGAAATAGAGGAAAAGAACAGAATGGGAACGACTAGAGATCTCTTCAAAAAAATTAGAGATATCAAGGGAACATTACATGCAAGGATGGGCTCGATAAAGGACAGAAATGGTCTGGACCTAACAGAAGCGGAAGATATTAAGACATGGCAAGAATACACAGAAGAACTGTATAAAAAAGATCTTCACTACCCAAATAATCATGATGGTGTGATCATTCACCTAGAGCCAGACATCCTGGAATGTGAAGTCGAGTGGGCCTTAGAAAGCATCACTACGAACAAAGCTAGTGGAGGTGATGGAATTCCAGTAGAGCTACTTCAAATCCTGAAAGATGATGCTGTGAAAGTGCTGCACTCAATATGACAGCAAATTTGGAAAACTCAGCAGTGGCCATAGGATTTTATTTTATTTTATTTATTTTTTTTTTGGCTCACAATCTTTAAAGGTTATACTGTATTTATAGTTGCTATAAAATATTGGCTATATACCCTGAGCTATATACAGTATATTCTTTTTTTTTTAATTTTAGTTTTTTATTTTTTAAATTTTAAAATCTTTAATTCTTACATGCATTCCCAAACATGAACCCCCTCCCACCTCCCTCCCCATAACAACTTTCTGGGTCATCCCCATGCACCAGCCCCAAGCATGCTGCATCCTGCGTCAGACATAGACTGGCGATTCAATTCACATGATAGTATACATGTTAGAATGTCATTCTCCCAAATCATCCCACCCTCTCCCTCTCCCTCTGAGTCCAAAAGTCCGTTATACACATCTGTGTCTCTTTCCCTGTCTTGCATACAGGGTCGTCATTGCCATCTTCCTAAATTCCATATATATGTGTTAGTATACTGTATTGGTGTTTTTCTTTCTGGCTTACTTCTCTCTGTATAATCGGCTCCAGTTTCATCCATCTCATCAGAACTGATTCAAATGAATTCTTTTTAATGGCTGAGTAATACTCCATTGTGTATATGTACCACAGCTTTCTTATCCATTCATCTGCTGATGGACATCTAGGTTGTTTCCATGTCCTGGCTATTATAAACAGTGCTGCGATGAACATTGGGGTACATGTGTCTCTTTCAATTCTGGTTTCCTCGGTGTGTATGCCCAGAAGTGGGATTGCTGGGTCATAAGGTAGTTCTATTTGCAATTTTTAAGGAATCTCCACACCGTTCTCCATAGTGGCTGTACTAGTTTGCATTCCCACCAACAGTGTAGGAGGGTTCCCTTTTCTCCACACCCTCTCCAGCATTTATTGCTTGCAGATTTTTGGATCGCAGCCATTCTGACTGGTGTGAAGTGGTACCTCATTGTGGTTTTGATTTGCATTTCTCTAATAATGAGTGATGTTGAGCATCTTTTCATGTGTTTGTTAGCCATCCGTATGTCTTCTTTGGAGAAATGTCTATTTAGTTCTTTGGCCCATTTTTTGATTGGGTCGTTTATTTTTCTGGAGTTGAGCTGCAGAAGTTGCTTGTATATTTTTGAGATTAGTTGTTTGTCAGTTGCTTCATTTGCTATTATTTTCTCCCATTCAGAAGGCTGTCTTTTCACCTTGCTTATATTTTCCTTTGTTGTGCAGAAGCTTTTAATTTTAATTAGATCCCATTTGTTTATTTTTGCTTTTATTTCCAGCATTCTGGGAGGTGGATCATAGAGGATCCTGCTGTGATTTATGTCTGAGAGTGTTTTGCCTATGTTCTCCTCTAGGAGTTTTATAGTTTCTGATCTTACATTTAGATCTTTAATCCATTTTGAGTTTATTTTTGTGTGCGGTGTTAGAAAGTGATCTAGTTTCATTCTTTTACAAGTGGTTGACCAGTTTTCCCAGCACCACTTGTTAAAGAGATTGTCTTTACTCCATTGTATATTCTTGCCTCCTTTGTCAAAGGTCAGTTTTCATTCCAATCCCAAAAAAAGGCAATGCCAAAGAATGCTCAAACTACCGCACAATTTGCACTCATCTCACATGCCTGTAAAGTAATGCTCAAAATTCTCCAAGCCAGGCTTCAGCAATACATGAACCATGAACTTCCTGATGTTCAAGCTGGTTTTAGAAAAGGCAGAGGAACCAGAGATCCAATTGCAAACATCCGCTGGATCATGGAAAAAGCAAGAGAGTTCCAGAAAAACATCTATTTCTGCTTTCTTGACTATGCCAAAGCCTTTGACTGTGTGGGTCACGATCAACTGTGGAAAATTCTGAAAGAGATGGGAATACCAGACCACCTGACCTGCCTCTTGAGAAACCTGTATGCAGGTCAGGAAGCAACAGTTAGAACTGGACATGGAACAATAGACTGGTTCCAAATAGGAAGAGGAGTACATCAAGGCTGTATATTGTCACCCTGCTTATTTAACTTCTATGCAGAGTACATCATGAGAAACGCTGGACTGGAAGAAACACAAGCTGAAATCAAGATTGCCGGGAGAAATATCAGTCACCTCAGATATGCAGATGACACCACCCTTATGGCAGAAAGTGAAGAGGAGCTAAAAGGCCTCCTGATGAAAGTGAAAGAGGAGAATGAAAAAATTGGCTTAAAGCTCAACATTCAGAAAACGAAGGTCATGGCATCTGGTCCCATCACTTCATGGGAAATAGATGGGGAAACAGTTGAAACAGTGTCAGACTTTATTTTTCTGGGTTCCAAAGTCACTGCAGATGGTGAATGCAGCCATGAAATTAAAAGACACTTTCTCCTTGGAAGAAAAGTTATGACCAACCTAGATAGCATATTGAAAAGCAGAGACATTACTTTGCTGACTAAGGTCCGTCTAGTCAAGGCTATGGTTTTTCCAGTGGTCATGTATGGATGTGAGAGTTGGACTGTGAAGAAAGCTGAGCGCTGAAGAATTGCTGCTTTTGAACTGTGGTGTTGGAGAAGACTCTTGAGAGTCCCTTGGACTGCAAGGAGATCCAACCAGTCCATTCTGAAGGAGATCAGCCCTGGGATTTCTTTTTAAGGAATGATACTAAAGCTGAAACTCCAGTATTTGGCCACCTCATGCGAAGTGTTGACTCACTAGAAAAGACTCTGGTGCTGGGAGGGATTGGGGGCAGGAGGAGAAGGGGACGACAGAGGATGAGATGCCTGGATGGCATCACGAACTCGATGGATGTGAGTCTGAGTGAACTCCAGGAGTTGGTGATGGACAGGGAGGCCTGGCATGCTGCGATTCACGGGTTTGCAAAGAGTCGGACACTGACTGATCGACTGAACTGAACTGAACTGATAGTGTGTTGTTGAATGTGTAAGTGAATGATTACCGAGGAGGAGATCATCCACATATTGGAGGACAGTACTTGGAGTAAGATCAAGAGAGGTTAGGTCTGATGCTAGAGCCTGGCCAAAGAAATGAGGGCTATCACGAAAGCCTTACTGGAAGATTGTTCATGTCAGCTGTTGGGAGCCATGATTGTCTGGATTAGTCTAGGTAAAGGCAAAGAGATCTTGAGAGGGATGGTAAAGAAGGCATCTTTGATGTCTAGAACAGTGAAGTGGGTAGTGGAAGAGGGAATGAGAGAGAGAAGAGAATAGGGATTTGGAACTATTGGGTGTATGGGGATAACAGCTGCATTGGTTAAGTCTCAGGTCCTGGACCAGGCGATGGGAGCCATTTGGCTTTTTGATGGGTAGGATGGGGTGTTATAGGGAGAGTAAGTTGGGCGCAAGAGGCCCTGACGTAGGAGTTTAGTGACGATAGGCTTTAACCCTTGTTGATGTTTTTGGGAGATGGGGTATTGTGGTTGATTAGGAAACTTAGAGGGGTCTTTGAAATGGATATGAATTGGAGCATGGTGAGAGGCAACAGATGGGTTATTTGTATCCCGAACTATGGGGTTTACAGATGAGGAGGGTACTGGGGTGGGGGCAAGGAGGTAGGGTTGAGGAGCAGTAGCCAGGCTAGATCAGAGGGTGGGCTTGGGATAGCAATAGAGGCTTTGAATTTTGAGAGGAGGTCTCTCCCAAGAATAGGAGTGGGGCATGTGGGGAGTATGAGAAAAGAATGGGAAATGGGGTATCTTGAAGTGTGCAAAGTAGAGGCTTGGTTATTCATAGTGTAGACATTAAACCATCAACCCCCATAACAAAGACCTGAGAGACCTTGGTTTTCCTGGAGTAGGCAGGCATAGTAGAGTAAGTGACCCCTGTGTCAATGAGAAAGGAGATCGGCTTACCTGCCACTGTAAGAGTTACTCCGGACTCCATAGAGGTGATGAGAGTTGGGGCCTGGGGCCCTGGGCATCTTTGGTCCTCAGCGGCAAGTCCAAGGAGGCTGGGCAGAGCTGGGTCAGAGGACTCCTGCTCGGGACCAGGAGGGGACATCTGGATCCCTAGAGGGGGATTGGAGCAGTGGACCTTCCAATGTCCCGCTATGCCGCAGCTGGGACACAGATCTGGAGGGGGCCTTGGTTTAGGCATGAGCAGCCCAGTGACCTTCTTTCTTTGCTGCATTTGAAGCAGGGCCCAGGGGCTTCCTTCTTTGTTGGTTGATGGAAATGTGGAGCCATGTCTGGCGGTGGCTCAAAGGTGGTGTGTAACCTGATCTCCCCGGGCCTTCTCTACATTTGCCTGCTCTTCCTGGCTACTGAAAACTTTAAAGGCCTCATTGAAGGTCTCATTGAGGGGTTTGAGGGCCATCTTCTGCCTTCTTTAGTTTCTTTCACATATCTGGGGACAATTGGAAGATAAAATGGGTGTTAAGGACAGTGGTGTCCTCTGCTGAAGTGGGGTCTAACCTTGTATATTTTTGTAGGGCTTCCATCAGCCTGGCTAGAAACTGTGCAGGTTCTGTCTAGCCCTTGAGTTAGTAGCCAGAGCTTATCAGAGTTGTTGCCTTTATGTCCTGCCTTTTGAAGGCCCACGATGAGGCAAGCAACCATGTGACTATGGGCTGTTCGTCCAGGTCTCCCGGCCTGATGATCCCAGTTGGCATCATCTCGGGGGACAGCCATGTCCTCTACGGGCTCAGTGTCCTCTGTCCCGTGTACCTCATCAGCATGCGCCTGAGAAGCTTGCCACACTCATCCCTTCTCTTCTGGGAGAAGAGTGGAGGAAAGTGTGATGTAAATATGCCAGGTTAAGTTGTAAGACTGGGTACGATACTTGAATTCTTTTAGGTAATTATCAGGATCTGAAGAGAAAGAGTCAAGCTGCTTGTCAATGTGAGATAAATCGGTGAGGGATAATGGCACACAAACCTGGACATTGCCTCCTGCTCCAGCTGCTTCCCCTAAAGGGAGGATGGAGCAGGGAAAGGAGCCGGCTCCTGCTGTCAAGTTTCCTGTTTTAAAGTTGTTCAGGATCGGGTATGGGGAGGGGATCTAGAGAGGTTCGGGTAAAGCCTTGGGACCCTCAGGGTAGAGGGTGGGGCTGAGGTCTCAGAGCTTGCCTCTGGAACAGGCAGGGGAGCAGGGTTGGGAGCTGAGGCGGTGGCCTGTGGTTGAGAAGGAGGGAGGGAGGAGGGGCGTAAGGTGGAGGCTGTGGAACCAGGTCTGGAGCGGCTGCAAGGGGATTGGGAGTGACAGGTGGTGGGCTGTGGACGGAAGGGTTGAGGGAAGAAGAAGAAACGTCTGAACAGGGATTGGGAGACATTGTATCAGGAGGGTGCTGCTCAGAGTGGGCTAAGAGTATCTGAGAAGTAGAGCGGGATTCACAAGGAGAGGGTCGAGAGCGAAGCGCAAAGAAAGCCCGCACAGGAGGGGTCTCTGACCGCTTGCTGTTGCAGTGGCAGAAGCTGTAACAGCAGGGAAAGGGGCAGCGCACAACTTTTGAAAGAAAGACATAGCCCAAGGCCACAACATAAACTGATTTGAATCAAATGGGACCAAGATGGCAGATGAGACTAGACCTTGATCCTGATCAGCAAGTGAAAATACACACCCAGAGGTGCCACGACAGTTCCAAGGCACTGCTAAAAGACCAAGGAGTGGGTGGCGGCCAAATCCAGGAAATCTCCACCTCTTCCCCAGAACAGCTGGAATAGTCCTCCCACTCATTAGCATATGAAATTACCCAGCCTATAAAACTAACCATGCCACATTTCACGGCCGCCACATTCACCCATGGCGATGGCCCACACTCTGTGGAGGGTGCTTCTCTCTGTATCTGAATAAGTCCACTTCTTACCTATCACTTTGTCTCTTACTGAATTCTTTCTTCAATGAGTCATCAAGAACCTGAGCTTCATTAGGTCCCGAAACCAGGTACTGTGGGTTTTGGCTGGGCTCGAGTCCCAGTCATGTGGGTTTGAGTCCCTATCTGAGGTCGACAGTTTCAATGATAGTAATAATCATAGCAATAATAGTAATAATAGTCCGCTTTGAATTGGGCATCCCCTATTTCAAAGTCAGATGGGGCACAAGGCTGAGGAGGGGCCTGGGGGCCATGGGGATCCTCCCACCTAGCGCTAGGACTTGGAAACGAGGCAAGAGAGAAGACCCAAGAGGATGGGATTTCACTCACTCTTGTAATCGATGAATGAAATGTGGGCCGGTGTGTGGATATCAGTCCAGCAAGGCAAGTGGAGAGTCCTGTCCGGAACTCATCTCAGTTTGGCAAGGTCCAAAGGAGGGGACCACAGGAGGTGGTCTCATGAGAAGGGCCAACCCAGCTGGGGTGGATCTTCCCTCCCAGGTTTCAGCACCAGAATGTAAGGCGAGTGCAGAGAAAAGAGTGAGCAAGCCAGGCAGTCAGGCAAGAAAAGGAAATTTATCGGAGGGAAATGAGAGGGTGACTGGCCCTTAAGGAGAACCAGTGTCCTCCCTTTCAGACGGGGTCTTTCTTATATCCCGCCAATAAAAAAAATTCTTTGAAGAGATGGTTAATTTTTAGCCTGTAGCTGAGTCCTGTGGTCACGTAGCTGGAGGTCTGGAATTCAGTGGTTTCATAGTCTTGAGAAGGTAGGCGCCCACGGGAAAATAGAATGTTGTTTGGGCAATTTGGTCAGTCTCAAGGGTCACTGTGATTTTATTCTTTGTTTGCGAGCCATAATGAGCCATTTCTACCATGAGCCCCCATGTAGGCCTAATCAGCTCCCGGGGGAAATTTCCTCGTTTAGTGTTGTTTTGATGTGACCGAGCGAGAGTCCATCATACCTGAGGAGCACACCATGCTGAAGCTTTAATCTCTCGGTGAGGGTTTCGCTGTGTATGAGTGTTGCCTCTTGTAGGTGGTGCTGCAGTGTTCGTTGGGGTGCATGTGTCTTTTGAATGATGGATTTCTCGGGATCTAGGACCAGACGGGGGAATTTTAGAAGCCAGGCTTAGCCTCTCTCCATAGTTAATTTTCAGGCATTCGGAGACAGTCAATTATGCTTCGTGTTGCCCGTCTACCTTCCCACCGACTACGCAAGGGGTTCTTTTAACTCCGGGCTCTCTCCTGCTTTTATCGTCTGTAGATTCGTGAGGATGCCCAACTTGAAGGGTGGAGTTTGATTTCTGGTTGTCATTTTTGATTTGCATTCCTGCAGTAATTAGGGATGCAGAGCATCTTGGACTAGGTGGAGATTTGGGTTTTGTATTGTTTTGTTTATTCCATAAAGGGTGTGCAGAAAAATTCCCTTTGCTATTGGCTTCCTGAAAGTCCATTGTGTTTAGAATTTCTTTCTGCAAAGTCCACCCCAGTAAATTGCCTGAGGGTAGCTGTCATTAACAACCCCCAAGACATTTGAATGTTGGCTTAAAACTCAACATTCAAAAAATGAAGATCATGGCACCCAGTCCCACCACTTCCTGGTAAATAGATGGGGAAATAATGGAAACAGTGACAGATTTTATTTTCTTGGGCTCCAAAATCACTGCAGATGGTGACTGCAGCCATGAAATTAAAAGACGCTTACTCCTTGGAAGGAAAGTTATGACCAACCTAGACAGCATATTGAAAAGCAGAGATATTACTTTGCCAACAAAGTACCGTCTAGTCAAGACTATGGTTTTTCCAGTGGTCATGTGTGGATGTGAGAGTTAGACTGTGAAGAAAGCTGAGCGCTGAAGAATTGATGCTTTTGAACTGTGGTGTTGGAGAAGACTCTTGAGAGTCCCTTGGACTGCAAGGAGATCCAACCAGTCCATTCTGAAGGAGATCAGCCCTGGGATTTCTTTTGGAAGGAATGATGCTAAAGCTGAGACTCCAGTACTTTGGCCACCTCATGTGAAGAGTTGACTCATTGGAAAAGACTCTGATGCTGGGAGGGATTGGGGGCAGGAGGAGAAGGGGACGACAGAGGATGAGATGGCTGGATGGCATCACCGACTCGATGGACGTGAATCTGAGTGAACTGCGGGAGTTGGTGATGGACAGGGAGGCCTGGCATGCTGTGATTCATGGGGTCGCAAAGAGTCGGACACGACTGAGCGACTGAACTGAAGTGAGCCACTGAACAACAAGGACATTCGAAGTAGAAGTGCCAGTAAGCACAGGTGGTGTGGTTGTCATTATAGGAAGTTTCCACAAGGTGGCGGCAGCACTTTTCCCTGCCTGCCTCCGGTTCCTCAGACAACCAGAGCCTTAAGGAAAGTGGGGTTCCTGGGCTATGAATTGGAGTGGAATGTGCCAGAGCAAAACACCTGCAGCCTTGTGTCTCACTGGTTCTTCCCCCTAAAGTTTCACACACCTGACCCCCAGACTAATCCCAGCCGGGGCCGCAGCACCCAGCTGAGGGTACTTAGGTGCTAGGAGGCTGCACTCTCAGGAAGGAGGCTTGAGCTGGGGACCCCAGCACCAGCAGATGCTCAGGCTAGGTGACTATTGCCTCCACGAGCCTCCAGGCTTTGATCCCACTTGGAACTCTGGTCCCAGCCGAGACAAGCACACAGTCGTAATTTTCAAATGGGCTCAGAAATAATAATAACTAAAAAGGGGCTCAATGAAGGGCAGCCTGCCAGGCTGTCTGGACGCCATCCCAGTCCAGCCTTGAGACTCGAGCCTACTCAGGCTCCCGGGATGCCACCGAAGCCCAAATGAGGGAGGTTGGAAGGAATAAAGTTGGCACTGATTTTCTCTCCTTTCCTTTGACTTCATGCCGATCCTGTGTAGTCAATCGGCTACCCTGTGCCTGTCAGCGTACTGTCAGCTGATTCAGGTATCACGTATCCGTGGAGTATAGCTGGTCTTTTGGGGGTTCTTTTGCCATAGAGTTCATTGCAGAAGGCTGAGCAACGTGCTGAGCATCTGGTCCGTGTGGGTTATCTACCTCACATACAGGGTTCTGTGTATACGAGGAAGGAAGGAAGAAAATAACCTATGCGGAGTATCTCTTAGAGATGCATGTTTCTGTGTATAGGTGAGAGAGAGATTTCTGTGTATATGTGAAAAGGAGGAAGGAAGGAAGCTGATAATGCTTGTGGATTATTACTACAGACACAGATTTCTGTGTCTATGTTAGTTCCAACCTCCTAATTCATCCCAGGCCCTTCACTTTTTTCTTGAACTCTTGGCTTGAATTTGAATCCTCAGAGTCTGTCTTCAGGTTGGGAATTCTTTCTTCTGTTTCACTTTTTAAAAATTTTGTCTAGAAGGGACATCTTTTGTTATTGCCTTCCTTTGTCCAGCTGAGTTCCTTTAGGGAATGATCCTTCTTTCCCTGTGGCTACCAGTGGCATAATTCTCTTACTTCAGTTTTGGTTTTTATGGCTAATAGTCCCTCACATATATGTAGCACATTCTGTTTAAGCTTAAGCCGTTGGTGAAGGTTTTGCTGTCTCTCTGTGTCGGCTGTTGTGAGTAGTGCTGCAGGGCTAGTTGGGGTGCACGTGCCTTTTTGAGTGATGATTTCTCGGGATCTAGGCCCGGATGTGGGAATGCCAGACCCTAGACTTAGCCTCTCTTGGCAGTGTATTTCCAGGCATTCAGAGACTGTCGATTACACTGGGTGCTGTCAGTGTGCCTTCCCACCTACTGTGGGGGCATTCCCCTTGCTCAGGCTCTCCTGCCTTCAGTGTTTGAAGCCTCCTGAGGATGCTCTGATGGCGCTGATGGGACTGGATTTCTTGTTTTCATTTTGATTGGCATTCCTGCAGCAATTAGGGACGCTGAACATCTTGTCCTGTGGTGGAGGTTTGGGTCTTTGTTTTTTCTGTGAAAGCTGTGAAGAAAATTTACCTGTCGCAGTTGGCGTCCAGAAAGCCGGTTGTGTTTGGAATTTATTTCTGCAGTTCAGGCCCCGGGACATGTCCTGAGAACAGCTGTCATTAACAGACCCCAACGCTTGAGAAAGAGAGGTGCCAGTAAGCGCCAGAGGTGAAATTGTAGTTACAGAACGTGTCCACAAGGTGGCAGCACTTTTTCTCTGACCACCTCTGGCTCCTTGGACAACCAGAACCTTAGGGCAACTTGGCTTCCTGGGCTGTGAATTGGGGTAGAATGTGCCTGAGCAACAATTTCAGGGATTGGGTCTCACTTCTTACCCCTAAAGCTTAACCCCTCCCCTCCAGACTCATTCCAACCCGGGGCCACGGCACCCTGCTGAGGGGCCTAGGAGGCTGTACTCTCAAGAAGGAAGCTTGAGCTGGGCACCCCAGCACCAGAGGTCCTGGGGTCTCAGTAACATTTCCAAGGTCCTGGAAGATAGAGGGGTTGGATCCACATCTTTGGGAGCACTAGGGACTCTGGTCTCAGTCAGGGAGACCAGAAAGAAGGGGTTTAAGAGGGGGTCTCAATTAAGGGCTCGTTACTCAGCTGTCAACTCCACCCTAATCCAGCAATGGGACCCAAGCCTGCTCAGGCTCCAGGGACAGAATTCCAGTGCAAGTCTGGAAGGTTGGAGGAAATAAACAAGGCAATGCTCTTATTTTCTTTAATTTCGTGCCTATGCTATGTTGGAGTATATTAATTTTGCGGGTTTCTGTTTGTCATCAGCGTACAGCTGCCTGATTCATTTATGACACACACACGCAGCATATCTGCTCTATTTGTATTCTTTTGCCACAGAGGTTTTTGCAGAAGGTCAGCAGAGTTCCCTGTGCTGATCATCAGATCCTTGCAGAGGATCTAGTATAGACACAGATTTCTGTGTTATTCCCGACCTCCTAATTAATCCTTGGCCTTTCCTTTTTTATTTTTAAAAATTCTTGTGTTTGAATTCTCAAAGTCAGTTTTTGTCTTGTAATTTAGTCCCCTTGTATCTCTTTTACAATTTGGTCTAGAAGAGACATCAGATGCTCTTGTCTTCCTCTGTCTGGCTGATTTCTCTTAGTATGTGAGCCTCCAGCATTCATTTCTATGGCTAAAAGTGGAATAATTTCATAATTTCAGTTCCACTTTTTCGTTGCTGAATAGTAGTCCATGGTCTGTAAGTACGAGGTCTCTTTTAAGCTTTAATCTGTCAGTGGACATGTCTGTGTCTTGGCTTTTGTAAGTAGTGTTGAAGTGAATGTTGGGGTGCCTGTGACTTTTTGAATAATGGATTTCTCAGGATATGGGCTGAGATGTAGGCATGTCAGATCCTAGGGTTAGCTCTATTGATTTTTTTCCTGCCGTGCAGAGGCTGTCAGTTCTAGTGGCTGTTGCCAGTTTTCCTTCCACCGACCATGTTGGGGGTTCTCACACATATATTGACTTGTGAGAATGGCCATTCTGTGGCTGCTATCAAAAAGTCTACAAGCAATACATGCTGCAGAGGGTGTGGAGAAAAGGGAACCCTCTTACATTGTTGGTGGGAATGCAAACTAGTACAGCCACTATGGAGAACAGTGTGGAGATTCCTTTAAAAACTGGAAGTAGAACTGCCATATGACCCAGCAGTCCCACTGCTAGGCATAGACACCAAGGAAACCAGAATTGAAAGAGACACGTGTACCCCAATGTTCATCACAGCACTGTTTACAATAGCCAGGACATGGAAGCAACCTAGATGTCCATCAGCAGACAAATGGATAAGAAAGCTGTGCTACATATACACAATGGAATATTACTCAGCTATTAAAAAGAATGCATTTGAATCAGTTCTAATGAGGTGAATGAAACTGGAGCCTATTATACAGACTGAAGTAAGTTAGAAAGAAAGACACCAATACAGTATATTAATGCAGATATGTGAAACTTGGAAAGATGGTAACAATGACCCTATATGTGAGACGGCAAAAGAGACACAGATGTAAAGAACAGACTTTTGGACTCTGTGGGAGAAGGCGAGGGTGGGATGATTTGAGAATAGCATTGAAACATGTATATTACCATATGTGAAACAGATCACCAGTCCAGATTCAATGCATGAGACAGGGTGCTCAGGGCTGGTGCACTGGGATGACCCAGAGGGATGGGATGGGGAGGGAAGAGGGAGGGGGGTCAGGACGGGGAACACATGTACACCCATGGCTGATTCATGTGAATGTATGGCAAAAACCACCGCAATATTGTAAAGTAATTAGCCTCTAATTAAAATAAATTCTAAAAAAAAGAAATTTTAAATACTCCATTTTCTTCCTTTAACTTGCCAATGTAATATGCTTTATCACTAGTTTTCTAGTCAAATCATCCATATATCCCCAAAGTAAAATTAACTTGGTCTTGGTAAAATATTCTGATTTACTGCCAAACTTAGTATTTAGAATAAACAAAGTGAGTTTGTTCTTTCTTCTCTATATTTATTTTATTGTGTTACATATATATAACTGAATCACTTTCCTATATGCCTGAAACTAATACATTATAAATCAATTATATTTCAATAAAATATTTTTGAAAAGTGAAAAAAAAGAATGGCCATTCTGACTGGTGGAATTTGATTTCTTGTTGTCGTTTTGATTAGCATTTCTCCTGCACCAATTAGGAATGCTGAGTATCTTGTCTTATGATGGTTAGAGTATTTTTTCTTTCATGAAGGTGTGGAAATTTTGTTTCAATTGGCATCTTGCAAGTTGGGTGTGTGTGCAATTTATTTCTCTAGTATTTACCCCAGGATCTTTCTTGAAGCAAGCTGTCATTGACAGCACACCTGCCCCCTTGCGAATTGGAGGTGCCTTTGGTCAAGTTGTAGTTACAGAAAATGTCCACACGGTGGCAGCACTTGGGGCAAACAGCGTAGGGAAAGTTGGCTTCCTGGGTTGTGAAATAGAGTGGAATGTACCAGAGCGAACATTTCAAGGCTTATGTCTACTTATTCCCCTTAAAGCATCACACACACACACAGCGGCTTCCAGACTAATCCCAACAGGAGCCACAGCACCTTGCTGGCTGTGCTTCAGGGCCTAGGAGTTTGCACTCTCAGGAAGGAGGCTTGAGTTGGGAACTCCAGCACCGGGAGACGTGGAGGTTAGGTGACTATTGCCCCCAGGGTCTTCGAGGACTTGATCCCACTCGAGTCTCTGGTCCCAGCCAGAGCACAGAGGACTGTATAGGCTTAAAAATGGCTCAACAAACACCCTGCCAGGCTGTCTCAGAGACATAGCAGTCTAGCCTTGAGACCCAAGCCTGCACAGACTCCAGGATGGATCACACCCCAAGTCAGGGAAATGGGAGGGAATAAAGCAGGCATTGCTTTTCTTTTTCTTTGACATATTACCATGCTGTGTTGGAGAACAGTGGATTTGTAGTATTGTGCTTGTCCTCAGCATACAGCCACCGGATTCAGGTGTAACATATCCATGGTGTATCTCTTTTGCATTTTTGAATTTTTTACCATAGAAGGTCAAGAAGAGTGCCAAGCATCAGGTCTTTCTGAATTATAGATCTCAGATACACTTTCTGTGTACATAAATAAGGAAGTTCAGAGATAATTTTTGTGTATTATCTCTTCAGTTCTGTTCAGTTCAGTTCAGTCGCTCAGTCGTGTCTGACTCTTTGCGACCCCATGAATCACAGCACGCCAAGCCTCCCTGTACATCACCAACTCCCGGAGTTCACTCAGACTCATGTCCATCGAGTCAGTGATGCCATCCAGCCATCTCATCCTCGGTAGTTCCCTTTTCCTCCTGCCCCCAATCCCTCCCAGCATCAGAGTCTTTTCTAATGAGTCAACTCTTCGCATGAGGTAGCCAAAGTACTGGAGTTTCAGCTTCAGCATCATTCCCTCCAAAGAAATCCCAGGGCTTATCTTCAGAATGGACTGGTTTATCTCTTTGCAGTCCAAGGGACTCTCAAGAGTCTTCTCCAGCACCACACTTCAAAAGCATCAATTCTTCAGCGCTCAGCCTTCTTCACAGTCCAACTCTCACATCCATACAAGACTACAGGAAAAACCAGAGCCTTGACTAGATGGACCTTAGTCAGCAAAGTAATGTCTCTGCTTTTCAATATGCTATCTAGGTTGGTCATAACTTTTCTTCCAAGGAGTAAGTGTCTTTTAACTTCATGGCTGCAGTCACCATCTGCAGTGATTTTAGAGTCCCAAAAAATAAAGTCTGACACTGTTTCCACTGTTTCCCCATCAATTTCCCATGAAGTGATGGGACCGGATGCCATGATCTTCGTTTTCTGAATGTTGAGCTTTAAGCCAATTTTTTCCACTCTCCTCTTTCACTTTCATCAAGAGGCTTTTTAGCTGCTCTTCACTTTCTGCCATAAGGGTGGTGTCATCTGCATATCTGAGGTTATTGAGATTTCTCCCGGCAATCTTGATTCCAGCTTGTGTTTCTTCCAGCCCAGCGTTTCTCATGATGTACTCTGCATAGAAGTTAAATAAGCAGGGTGACAATATACAGCCTTGATGTACTTCTTTTCCTATTTGGAACCAGTCTGTTGTTCCATGTCCAGTTCTAACTGTTGCTTCCTGACCTGCATACAGATTTCTCAAGAAGCAGGTCAGGTGGTCTGGTATTCCCATCTCTTTCAGAATTTTCCACAGTTGATTGTGATCCACACACTCAAAGGCTTTGGCATAGTCAAGAAAGCAGATATAGATGTTTTTCTGGAACTTTCTTACTTTTTCCATGATCCAGCGGATGTTGGCAATTTGATCTCTGGTTCCTCTGCCTTTTCTAAAACCAGCTTGAACATCAAGGAGTTCATGGTTCACATATTGCTGAAGCCTGGCTTGGAGAATTTTGAGCATTACTTTACTAGCATGTGAGATGAGTGTAATTGTGCGATAGTTTGAGCATTCTTTGGCATTGCCTTTCTTTGGAATTGGAATGAAAACTGACCTTTTGCAGTATTGTGGCCACTGCTGAGTTTTCCAAATTTGCTGTCATATTGAGTGCAGCCCTTTCACAGCATCATCTTTCAGGATTTGAAACAGCTCAATTGGAATTCCATCACCTCCACTAGCTTTGTTCGTAGTGATGCTTTCTAAGGCCCACTTGACTTCACATTCCAAATGTCCGGCTCTAGATTAGTGATCACATCATCATGATTCTCTGGGTCGTGAAGATCTTTTTTGTACAGTTCTTCTGTGTATTCTTGCCACCTCTTCTTAATATCTTCTGCTTCTGTTAGGTCCAGACCATTGCTGTCCTTTATCGAGCCCATCTTTGCATGAAATGCTCCCTTGGTATCTCTAATTTTCTTGAAGAGATCTCTAGTCTTTCCCATTCTGTTCTTTTCCTCTATTTCTTTGCATTGATCGCTGAAGAAGGCTTTATCTCTTTATGCTATTCTCTGGAACTCTGCATTCAGATGCTTATGTCTTTCCTTTTCTCCTTTGCTTTTCGCCTCTCTTTTTTTCACAGCTATTTGTAAGGCTTCCCCAGATAGCCATTTTGCTTTTTTGCATTTCTTTTCCCTGGGGATGGTCTTGATCCCTGTCTCCTGTACAATGTCACGAACCTCATCCCATAGTTCATCAGGCACTCTATCTATCAGATCTAGGCCCTTAAATCTATTTCTCACTTCCACTGTATAATCATAAGGGATTTGATTTAGGTCATACCTGAATGGTCTAGCTGTTTTCCCTACTTCCTTCAATTTGGTAATAAGGAGTTCATGATCTGAGCCACAGTCAGCTCCCAGTCTTGTTTTTGTTGACTGTATAGAGCTTCTCCATCTTTGGCTGCACAGAATATAATCAATCTGATTTTGGTGTTGACCATCTGGTGATGTCCATGTGTAGAGTCTTCTCTTGTGTTGTTGGAAAAGGGTGTTTGCTATGACCAGTGCCTTTTCTTGGCGAAACTCTGTTAGTCTTTGCCCTGCTTCATTCCGCATTCCAAGGCAAAATTTGCCTGTTACTCCAGGTGTTTCTTGACTTCCTACTTTTGCATTCCAGTCCCCTATAATGAAAAGGACATCTTTTTAGGGTATTAGTTCTAAAAGATCTTGTAGGTCTTCATAAAACCGTTCAACTTCAGCTTCTTCAATGTTACTGGTTGGGGCATAGACTTGGATAACTGTGATATTGAATGGTTTGCCTTGGAGATGAACAGAGATCATTCTGTCATTTTTGAGATTGCATCCAAGTACTGCATTTTGGACTCTTTTGTTGACCACGATGGCTACTCCATTTCTTCTGAGGGATTCCTGCCTGCAGTAGTAGATATAATGGTCATCTGAGTTAAATTCACCCATTTTTGGAGAAGGCAGTGGCACCCCAGTGGCAGTGGCATCCAGTACTCTTGCCTGAAAAATCCCATGGATGGAGGAGCCTGGTAGGCTGCAGTCCATGGGGTCACAAAGAGTTGGACACGACTGAGCAACGTCACTTTGACTTTTCACTTTCATGCATTGGAGAAGGAAATGGCAACCTACTCCAGTATTCTTGCCTAGAGAATCCCAGGGATGGGGGAGCCTGGTGGGCTGCCGTCTATGGGGTCGCATAGAGTCAGACCTGACTGAAGCAACTTAGCAGTGGCAGCAGTCCATTTTAGTTTGCTGATTCCTAGAATGTCAACGTTCACCTTTGCCATCTCTTGTGTGACCACTTCCAATTTGCCCTGATTCATGGACCTGACATTCCAGGTTCCTATGCAATATTCCTCTTTACAGCATCAGACCTTGTTTCTATCACCAGTCGCATCCACAGCTGGGTATTGTTTTTGCTTTGGCTCCATCCCTTCATTCTTTCTGGAGTTATTTCTCCACTGATTTCCAGTAGTATATTGGGCACCTACTGACCTGGGGAGTTCCTCTTTCAGTATCCTATCATTTTGCCTTTCATACTGTTCATGGGGTTCTCAAGGCAAGAATACTGAAGTGGCTTGCCATTCCCTTCTCCAGTGGACCACATTCTGTCAGACCTCTCCACCATGACCCGCATTATCTCTTCGAGAGATACAGATTTCTGTCTTTAGAGATGCAAATTGCTGTCTATGTATGGAAGGCAGAAAGGAAGGAAGGGGATAATCACTGTAGATTATGTATTACATTACAGATTTCTTGTGTATGCAGGCAGGGACATACCTGGGCCGTCACTTACATTTCTCTGGAACCCTTCATTTGACTTTGAATTTTCACTCTCTTTTTGGGTTTTAAGCTTGTTGCCTTGTATGTCTACTTTTATTTTGCCTGGAAGGTACCTCATATACCATGGTCTTCCTTTCCCTGACGGACTTACTTTAGTGTCTGATCCTTCAAGGACTATCCCTGTGGCTACTACTGTCATAATAACCTAACTTCAGGGATGGTGTTTTATGAGTGAGAAATAGTCTACTGTATGTGTGTACCACACCTTGTTTCAGCTTTAACCCCTCGTTGGAGATCTTGGGGTAGTGTGTCTCGGCTATTGGAAGCAGTGCTGAAGCTTTGTTGGGGTGTCAGTGCATTTTGAACAATGGTTTCCTCAGGATATAGGCTAAGGTGTGGGAACGTCAGATCCTAGCTTTAATCTCTCAGAGTGTCTTTTTCAGGCATTCAGAAACTGTCCATTATACTGACTGTTGCCAATGTATGTTCCCAGAGACAGTTTAAGGGGATTCTTTTTCCTCCAGGCTCTCTCCCGCATTTATTGGTTGTAGATTGGTGATGATGGCCACTGTGACTGGTGGGATTTGATTTGCCATTGTAGTTTTGAATGGCACTCCTCCAGAAATTAGGGATCCTTAGTGTCTTGTCCTGTTGTGGAGGTTTGATTTTGTTTTGGCTCCCCACCCCCCCTAAAATGTTGTCAGGAGAATTTGCCTTTGACAATTGCCTTACTGTTTGGAATTTATTTCTCCATTACCTGCCCCAAGACATTTCTTGAGGCAGGTAATGTTAATTTCTGTCGTTAACAGAAATCCAGCCCTGGTGATCTGAGTTGCCAGTGAACACCAGAGAAAATGTAGTTACAGAAAATGTCCCAAAGGCAGCAGCATTATTCAGCCTACCTTTGGTTCCTGGGGTAACCGAAAGCTTAGGGAAAGTTTGCTTCTTGGGCAGTGAAATAGGGAGGAGTGTGCCTGAACTAACCTGAAAGGGCTTTAGTCTCAGTAATCTTTCCCCCTAAAGCTCACACAAACAGCCCACCCTGGCAAATCTTTCCAGGGCCACAGGACACTGCTGGGGGTGCTAAGGTGTTAGTGCTAGGAGGCTGCACCCTCAGGAACAAGGCTTGAGCTGGGATCCCCAGCCCCAGGAGAGGTCGAGGGTGCACCCTTAGGAACGAGGCTTGAACTGGGATCCCCAGCCCCAGGAGAGGTCGAGGCTAGCTGAACCCTGCCTTCAAATTCCCTGAGGCCTTGATGCCACACAGGACTCTGGTCCCATCCAGGAGATAGGAGAATGTAGACCTTTAAAAGGGTCAACCAAGGGCACCCTGCCAGGCTCTGTCAACCACCCTCAGTGCAGCAGTGAGACCCAAGCCTGTCCAGGCTCTAGGGACATGATAGCGTCCCGAGTCAGGGAGGTCAGAGATAAAAGAGTAGGCACTTCTCATCTCTCCTTTTATCACCATCTTGTCGATGCTGCGGTGCAGTACACTCAAGTTGCAATCTTGTGGCTGTTGTCAGAGTTACAGCCTCCTGACTCAGGCATAGCATTTATGGGGTGGGTTATCTCTATTATTATTATTATATATATATTTTTGTCATAGAAAGATGAGAAGAGTGCTGAACATCAGGTGCTTCTGAATTATCTATCTCAGTTATACTTTTCTGTGTATACATAGAAAAACTTGGGAGATAATTATTGTGGATTATCTCTTAGAGTTACGGATTTCTGTGTATCTGTGCAAGGAAGGAAGGATAGAAGGAGAGAAAAGAATATTCCTTGTGCATTATCTATTGCAGATTCACTTGAGAGTAAGGACTTCCTAATTCATTCAAGGCCATTCACATATTTTGTTTGTTTGTTTGTTTTCTGGAACCCTTTGTCTTTGAATTCTCTGAGTCTCTTTTTGGATTGTAAATTTTTTGCCTTATATGTCTATTTTTATTCTGCTGGGAAGGTACATCCTATACCATGGTCTTCCTCTGCCTGAATAACTTCCCTTTGCCTACAATCCTTCAAGGTCTGTCCCTGCAGCTAACAGTGTCTTAATTCCCTAATTTCAGTAGCTGTTTTTAATGAGTAACAAATAGCTTACTGTATACATGTATCACATCTTGTTCCAGCTTTAACCTCTCGTTGGAGATTTTTCTGGTTGTGTGTCTTTGCTGTTGGAAGTATAAGCCAGAAGGGTTAATTTTAAATTTACAATGGATCTGCTTCTGCGAGTTTAACCCTGTTTGTAACAGTAAGCATACGTGACGCCCTGCGACCTGAGCCGCCTACCTGTGAAAGACAGTAGGAAGCGAAACTAACACATTCCCCTCCTGAGGCTTGCCATTCTAGGGCACATTTAATAGTCTTTTTCTTCTTTATTACTTCACCTTCCCGCCATCCCTGATCCATAAAGGACCTGGCAACGAGTCCCTGACAGGATGGTTATTTTGGGGCACTAGCCTGACTTCTCAGTCAGCTGGCTCCCCAATTAAAGTCTCTTCCATGCCTCAACACCTCATCTCTCAAGGAATTCATTGGCCTGTGATGCGGTGATCAGAGCAAACTTGGACTCGGTAAAAATTTGGCTTAGCCTGCCAAAAGCCTTGCTGCTCGTGGCTCGCTGGCCCCAATCAGGGAATATAGGAGCAAGACCCTAGAAGTTGTTGGGGCCATTTGTTGTCCTGAGATTCTTCCCTTCAAAATTCCCTGAAGCAGAGCCAGCTGCCCCAGGGCTGGGCAGTTGAGACAAGGAATGGACAAACTTCCAGATTTAGACTCGGTTTGTAAGTTAAGTTTTGTATTCCCATCTCTTTCAGAATTTTCCACAGTTAGTTTATTGGGATCCACACAGTCAAAGGCTTTGGCATAGTCAATAAAGCAGAAATAGATGTTTTTCTGGAACTCCCTTGCTTTTTTGATGATCCAGCAGATGTTGACAATTTGATCTCTGGTTCCTCTGCCTTTTCTAAAACCAGCTTGAACATCAATTAAAAGACACTCATCCCTTGGAAGGAAAGTTATGACCAACCTAGACAGCATATTCAAAAGCAGAGACATTACTTTGCCAACAAAGGTCCATCTAGTCAAGGCTATGGTTTTTCCAGTGGTCATGTATGGATGTGAGAGTTGGACTATAAAGAAAGCTTAGCACAGAAGAATTGATGCTTTTGAAGTGTGGTGTTGGAGAAGACTCTTGAGAGTCCCTTGGACTGCAAGGAGATCCAACCAGTCCATCCTAAAGGAGATCAGTCCTGGGTGTTCATTGGAAGGACTGATGCTGAAGCTGAAACTCCAATACTTTGGCCACCTGATGCAAAGAGCTGACTCACTGGAAAAGACCCTGATGCTGGGAAAGATTGAGGGCAGGAGGAGAAGGGGACAACAGAGGATGAGATGGTTGGATGCCATCACTGACTCAATGGACAGGAGTTTGAGTAAACTCCAGATGTGCTCCTGTTCGTGGGGTCGTAAAGAGTTAGACACGACTGAGTGACTAAACTGAACTGAACTAAACTGAACTGAACTGAACTTTCACCTCCATCAAGAGGCTCTTTATTTCCTCTACACTTTCTGCCGTAAGGGTGGTGTCATCTGCATATCTGAGGTTATAGATATTTCTCCCAAAAATCTTGATTCCACTCTATGCTTCATCCAGCCTGACATTTCACATGATGTACTCTGCATATAAGTTAAATAAGCAGGATGACAATATACATCCTTGATGTACTGTTTCACGTACTCCTTTCCCAGTTTGGAACCAGTCCATTTTTCCATGTCCATGTTTCCATGTAACTGTTGCTTCTTGACCTGCATACTGGTTTCTCAGGAGGCAGGTAATATGACATTTTGGACTCTTGTTGATTAATAGGGCTACTCCATTTCTTCTAAGGGATTCTTGCCCACAGTAGTAGATATAATCTTCTGAATTAAATTCACCCATTCTGGCCATGTTAGTTCACTGATTCCTAAAATGTCTATGTTCACTCTTGCCATCTCCTGTTTGACCACTTCCAGTTGTTGACTAAAAAAGATGTACAGCTTGAGAGTTGCAAGTTAAGTTTTATTTTGGGCAAAATGAGGACTGCAGCCCAATAGCAGCATCTCAGATAGCTCTGAGAGACTGCTCCAAATTGGCAGCGGGGAAGGTCAATATATGTTTTGGTGAAGGAGGAGTATGATACCATGAAGCACCCATTTTACAAAAGATTTTTTGTGAGTCACGAGGATCTGATGTCACCATGAAGGGATTTAGTGCTTCTTTAGTTATGAGGAGATGCAAGGATGGAGATCATAAAATCTGTTCCTACAAACATCCAACTATCTGAAGACCTGTCCCACCAGATTCCCTGGAGCACAGGATGCCTCACTCCACCCTGAACTCCCTCCAGGGCTGTTGAGGTCAACAGTTATAGCAGCATGGGGTTCAGTCTCCATAGAGGCAGATGGCAAGTGCCCTTGTTGTTCACTCATTGGCAGTGTTCTTGGGAAGTGCCTACTTGTAGTTGACACAGTTTACCTTGATTCGTGGACCTAACATTCCAGGTTCCTATGCAATATTGCTCTTTACAGTATGGCAATTTACTTCTACCACCATATACATGGAATATCACCAAACAGCCAATACCAAAATCAAATTGATTACATTCTTTGTAGCCAAAGATGGAGAAGCTATACACAGTCAGGAAAAACAAGACCTGGAGCTGACTGTGACTCAGATCATCAGCTTCTCATAGCAGAATTCAGGCTTAAACTAAAAAAAGTGGGGAAAACCAACTAGGCAAGCCAGGTATGACTTAAATTGAATCCCCTATGAACATGCAGTTCAGTTCAGTCACTGAGTCATGTCTGACTCTTTGCGACCCCATGAATCGCAGCACACCAGGCCTCCCTGTCCATCACCAACTCCTGGAGGCTACTCAAACTCATGTCCATCGAGTCAGTGATGCCATCCAGCCATCTCATCCTCTGTCATCCCATTCTCCTCCTGCCCCCAATCCCTCCCAGCATCAGAGACTTTTCCAATGAGTCAACACTTCGTATGAGGCGGCCAAAGTATTGGAGTTTCAGCTTCAGCATCAGTCCTTCCAAGAACACCCAGGACTGATCTCCTTTAGGATGGACTGGTTGGATCTCCTTGCAGTCTAAGGGCTCTCAAGAGTCTTCTCCAACACCACACTTCAAAAGCATCAACTTCTTGGCACTCAGTGTTCTTCACAGTCCAACTCTCACATCCATACATGACCACTGGAAAACCATAGCCTTGACTAGATGGACCTTTGTTGGCAAAGTAATGTCTCTGCTTTTGAATATGCTGTCTAGGTTGGTCATAACTTTTCTTCCAAGGAGTAAGTGTCTTTTAATTTCATGGCTGCAATCACCATCTGCAGTGATTTTGGAGCCCCCCAAAATAAAGTCTGACACTGTTTCTACTGTTTCCCCATCTATTTCCCATGAAGTGATGGGACCAGATGCCATGATCTTCGTTTTCTGAATGTTGAGCTTTAAGCCAACTTTTTCACTCTCCACTTTCACTTTCATGAAGAGGCTTTTTAGCTCCTCTTCACTTTCGGCCATAAGGGTGGTGTCATCTGCATATCTGAGGTGACTGATATTTCTCCCAGCAATCTTGATTCCAGCTTGCATTTCTTCCAGTCCAGCATTTCTCATGATGTACTCTGCATAAAAGTTAAACAAGCAAGGTGACAATATACAGCCTTGACATACTCCTTTTTCTATTTGGAATGAGTCTGTTGTGCCATGTCCAGTTCTAACTGTTGCTTCCTGACCTGCATATAGGTTTCTCAAGAGGCAGGTCAGGTGATCTGTATTCCCATCTCTTTCAGAATTTTCCACAGTTCATTGTGATCCACACAGTCAAAGGCTTTGGCATAGTCAATAAAGCAGAAATAGATGTTTTTCTGAAACTCTCCTGTCTTTTCGATGATCCAGCGAACGTTGGCAATTTGATCTCTGGTTCCTCTGCCTTTTCTAAAACCAGCTTGAACATCTGGAAGTTCACAGTTCACATATTCCTGAAGCTTGGCTTTGAGAATTTTGAGCATCACTTTACTAGCGTGTGCTGCTGCTGCTGCTAAGTCGCTTCAGTCGTGTCCGACTCTGTGCCACCCCATAGACGGCAGCCCACCAGGCTCCCCCGTTCCTGAGATTCTCCAGGCAAGAATACTGGAGTTGGTTGCCACTTCCTTCTCCAACTAGCGTGTGAGATGAGTACAATTGTGCGGTAGCTTGAACATTCTTTGGCATTGCCTTTCTTTGGAATTGGAATGAAAACTGACCTTTTCCAGTCCTGTGGCCACTGCTGTTTTCCAAATTTGCTGGCATATTGAGTGCAGCACTTTCACAGCATCATCTTTCAGGATTTGAAATAGCTCCACTGGAATTCCATCACCTCCACTAGCTTTGTTCATAGTGTTGCTTTCTAAGGCCCACTTGACTTCACATTCCAAGATGTCTGGCTCTAGGTGAGTGATCACACCATCATGATTATTTGGGTCATGAAGATCTTTTTTGTACAGTTCTTCTGTTTATTCTTGCCACGTCTTCTTAATATCTTCTGCTTCTGTGAGGTCCATACCATTTCTGTCCTTTATCAAGCCAATCTTTGCATGAAATGTTCTCTTGGCATCTCTAATTTTCTTGAAGAGATCTCTAGTCCTTCCCATTCTGTTGTTTTCCTCTATTTCTTCACATTGATCACTGAGGAAGGCTTCTTATCTCTCCTTGCTATTCTACCAATAGCTAAAGATGGCGAAGAAGGCAATGGCACCCCACTCCAGTACTCTTGCCTGGAAAATCCATGGACAGAGGAGCCTGGTAGGCTGCAGTCCACGGGGTCGCTAAGAGTCAGACACGACTGAGTGCTTCACTTTCACTTTTGTCTTTCATGCATTGGAGAAGGAAATGGCAACCTACTCCAATATTCTTGCCTGGAGAATCCCAGGGACGGTGGAGCCTGGTGGGCTGTCATCTATGGGGTTGCACAGAGTCGGACTGAAGTGACTTAGCAGTAGCAGCAGCTAAAGATGGAAGAGAAGCGAAAAGCAAAAGGAAAGTTTTATCCAACTAAATGCAGATTTCCAAAGAACAGCACAGAGATACAAGAAGGCCTTCTTCGATGAACAGTGTATAAAACTAGAAGAAAACAGCAGAAGCAGAAAGACCAGAGGCCTCTTCAGGAAAATTGGAGATATCAAGGGAACATTTTTCCCAAGATGGGCACGATAAAAGACATAAATAATAGAGACCTAGTAGATGCAGACGAAATCAAGAGTAGATGGAGTGAATACACAGAAGAACTGTATAAAAAAAGATCAAAATGAACCACATGGTGTGGTCCACCACATAGAGCCAGACATTCTGGAGACTGACGTCAAGGGGGCCTTAGGAAGCACTGCTGCTGATAAAGCTAGTGGATGTGATGGAATTCCAGTAGAACAATTAAAAACCCTAAAGAATGATGCCATCAAGGTGTTGCATTCAATATGTCAGCAAATCTGGAAGATCCATCAATGGCCACAGGACTGGAAAAGGTCAATCCTTATCCCAAATCCCAAGAAGGGTAGTACTAAAGGATGTGCTAACCATCAGACAACTGCACGCATCTCCCATGCTAGTATGGTCATGCTTTAAATCTTGCTTACTAGGCTTCAGCATTATGCAAACCTAGAACTTCTAGATGTCTAAGCTGGACTTAGAAAAGGATCAGAAACCAGAGATCAAATTGCCAACATTCACTGGATTATGGAGAAAGCTAGGGAATTCCAGAAAAACATTACCTCTGTTTCATCAACTACACCAAAGCTTTTGACTGTGTGAACCATAATAAACTGTGGAAAGCTCTTAAAGAGATGGAAATACCAGACCGTCTTACCTGTCTCCTGAGAAACCTAGATGAAGCGATTCAAGAAGCAACAGTTAGAAACCTGTATGGAACAACTGATTGGTTCAAGATTGAGAAGGAGTACAACAGGGCTGTCTGCTGTCACCCTGTTTGTTTAATCTATATGCTGAGCACATCATGAGAAATTCCTGACTGGATGAGTTACAACCTGGAATCAAGATAGGTGTGAGAAATATTAACAATGTTAGATATGTGAATGATGCCTCTCTCTAATGGCAAAAATTAAGAGGAACTAAAGAGCCTCTTGATGAGGATGAAGGAGGAGATTGAGAGAGCCTGCTTAAAACTAATTATTAAAAAAAACTAAGATCAAGGCGAAAACAATACCCAGTTTTGGATGTGACTGGTGACGGAAGTAAAGTTCTATGCTCTAAAGAAAAATATTGCATAGGAACCTGGAATGTTAGGTCCATGAATCAAGGTAAATTGAAAGTGATCAAACAGGAGATGGTAAGAGTGGACACCGACATTTTAGGAATCAGTGAACTAAAATGGACCGGAATGGGAAAATTTAATTCAGATAACCATTGTATCTACTACTGTGGGCAAGAATCCCTTAGAAGAAATGGAGTAACCCTCATAGTCAACAAGAGTCCAAAATACAGTACTTGGGTGCACTCTCAAAAATGACAGAATGATCTCTGTTTGTTTCCAAGGAAAACCATTCAGTATCACAGTAATCCAAATCTATGCCCCAACCAATAATGCCAAAGAAGCTGAAGTTGAGGACCTTCTAGAATTAACATCAAAAAACAATGCCCTTTTCATCATAGGGGACTGGATTTAAAAAGTAGAAAGTTAAAACACCTGGAGTGACAGGCAAGTTTGGCCTTAGACTACAAAATGAAGCAGGACAAAGGCTAACAGAGTTTTGCCAAGAGAATGCACTGATCATAGCAAACACCCTCTTCCAACAACACAAGAGACAATTATACATGTGGACATTCCAGATAGTCAACACCGAAATCAGATTGATTATATTCTTTACAGCCGAAGATGGAAAAGTTCTATGTAGTCAGCAAAAACAAGACTGAGAGCTGACTGTGGCTCAGACCATGAACTCCTTATTGCCAAATTCAGACCTAAATTCCTTATTGCCAAATTCAGACTTAAATTGAAGAAAGTAGGGAAAACCCACCAGACCATTCAAGTATGACCTAAATAAAATCCCTAGCAATTATACAGTGGAAGTGACAAACAGATTCAAGGGATTAGATCTGATAGACAGAGTGCCTGAAGATCTATGGATGGAGGTTCATGACATTGTACAGGAGGCACTGATCAAGACCATGCCCAAGAAAAAGAAATGCAGAAAGGCAAAATGGTTGTCTGAGGATGCCTTACAAATAGCTGAGAAAAAAGAGAAGCTAAAGGCAAAGGAGAAAGGGACAGATATACCCATCTAAATGCATAGTTCCAAAGAAGAGCAAGGAGAGATAAGAAAGCCTTCCTCAGTGATCAGTGCAAAGAAACAGAGGAAAACAGAATGGGAAAGGCTAGAGACTTCTTCAAGAAAATTAGAGATCCCAAGGGAACATTTCATGCAAAGATGGGCACAATAAAGGACAGAAATGGTATGGGCCTATAAGAAGCAGAAGATATTAAGAAGAGATGGAAAGAATACACTGAAGAACTACACAAGAAATATCCTAATGACCAGATAACCATGATGATGTGATCATTCACCTAGAGCCATACATCCTGGAGTGTGAAGTCAAGATGGCTTTAAGAAGCATCACTATGAACAAAACTAGTAAAGGTGATGAGAGCCCAGATGAGCTATTTCAAGTCCTAAGGATGATGCTTTGAAAGTACTGCACTCATATGCCAGCAAATTTGGGAAGCTCAGCAGTGGCCACAGAACTGGAAAAGATCATTTTTAATTCCAATCCCAAAGAAAGGCAATGCCAAAGAATGTTCAAACTACTACACAATTACAGTCATCTCACAGGCTAGCAAAATAATGCTCAAAATTCCTCAAGCCAGGCTTCAACAGTACATGAACTGAGAAATTCCGGAGGTTCAAGCTGGATTTAGAAAAGGCAGAGGAACTAGAAATCAAATTGCCAACATCCGTTGGATCATAGGAAAAGCATGAGAGTTCCAGAAAAGCATCTATTTCTGCTTTATTGACTATGCCAAAAACTGACTGTGTGGACCACAATAAACTGTGGAAAATTCTTAAAGAGATGGGAATACCGACCATCTTACCTGCCTCTGGAGAAATCTGTATGCAGATCAAGAAACAACAGTTAGAACTGGCCATGAAAAAAGGGACTGGTTCCAAATTGGGAAAGGTTGTATATTACCATCCTGCTTATTTAACTTCTATGCAGAGTACATCATGCAAAATGCCAAGCTGGATGAACCATGAGCTGGAATCAAGATTGCTGGGAGAAATATCAATAACCTCAGATATGCATATGATGGCAGATAGAATGGTAGAAAGTGAAGAGGAACTAAAAAGACTCTTAATGAAAATGAAAGTGGAGAGTGAAAAAGCTGGCTTAAACTTCCACATTCAAAAAATGAAGGTCATGGCATCCAGTCCCATCACATCATGACAAATAGATGGGGAAAATATGGAAACAGTGAGAGACTTTATTTTGGGGGGCTCCAAAATTATTGCAGATGGTGATTGCAGCCATGAAATTAAAAGACGCTTACTCCTTGGAAGAAAAACTATGACAAACCTAGACAGCATATTAAAAAGCAGAGACATTCATTTGCTGACAAATGGCCATCTAGTCAAAGTTGTGGTTTTTCCAGTGGTCATGTATGCACGTGAGAGTTGGACCATAAAGAGAGGTGAAAGAGGAAGTACTGATGCTTTTGAACTATGGTGTTGGAGAAGACTCTTGAGAGTCCCTAGGACTTCAAAGAGATCAAACCAGTCCATCCTAAAAGAAATCAGTCTTGAATATTCGTTGGAAGGACTGATTGCCAGGGTCCAGCCCTGGTGGATCCAGGGAAATTCAAAGCGTGGACGGCGTAGGCGAGGAAAACTTGTTTGTATATTAATATAAGAATGTAAGATTAGATTAGGGAGAAATAGTGTAGTAGGAAAATTAAGTGGAGAAAGAAGGCTGAATAACTTGGTTTACGTGGGAAGCCAATAAAGTTCCAGACAAGGAGCTTGCACCATCTACGTTAGGCCACTGGCGTCCTCTTGAATATTGGGGAGTGCCCCGCCTTGGGCTCCCCCTCGTGTGGATCTTAAAAGCTGGGACAAGTAAGTGGACACGGTGAGCCTCCACGCCCCAGATGGGAATTCAGCCAGAAATTAGAGAGGAGACACGGGGAAACCAGTCCAGCGACTGGCCCGTCCTCTATTGTTCAGAAGGCCTTTTATACTTTTTGATTATACATAGAGATCAATGGGTAACACAAAGTTATGCAGCATTAGCAGCCCAGACTCTTATCAAAACCAGGCTTTTCTCTCTGCATACCTAGTTGTATACACAAGTCTTAGGTAATTTACATCATCTTCTGGCCAAAAGGGCCAATTAACATTTTACAGCCTTTTTTGTGATAAGCGTTTGTCAACCAGAAGACTTATTTGTGTTGATCTTCCCAAAGTCTGGTGACACTCTCAGAAAGCACTAAATAAAGTTACATTCTTACATAGCAAAGATACAGCAATTTATAACAAGTAAAAGGAGTACGGTGATTTACAACAAAAGAAAAGTAATTAACTCAAAAGTCTAATGTTGCTAACATCAAAACTACTATATATCTTTTTCTACATCCCGATTACATTGATTAACATCCTCCCAGGTGCCTAAAAGATAAAGAATATGGAGGTCTGGCAGCAATCATTGAATCAACAGTGAAAACCTATCACCAATATGATTTTTAACTCTCTAGAAAAGGCTCTGTATCTTTAAGATGCTTTTAAGCTTTGTGCCTCTTGCAGTTGGGGGCTGTAAGCAATTCACAAGCTGTAAAAGGTCCGGAGAACCTGTTAGGCAAGCTAGAGAGCTATCAGAGGGGGTTTAACTGAAACATCCCTTTCAAATGCAGAAGACTAAAGCCCTGATTTAACTTTTTCCAGAGAATATCAGAAGAGCAGAGTATAAAAGCCGGCAGATTTTTGTTTTTTGGAGTACATGCTCAGGAAATTCCAGGGGGAACCCCTGAAGCCTAATCACGTCCTTGCATTTTGTCAGGCTTCCTTCCTCATGACCTTGTCATGGGCAGGATTCCTCATGCTGGCTCCCGGCAACTGATGTTGAAGCTGAAGCTCCAATACTTTGGCCACCTAATGTGAAGAACTGAATCATTGGAAAAAACCCTGATCCTGGGAAAGATTAAGGGCAGGAGGAGAAGGGGATGACAGAGGATGAGATGGTTGGATGGCATCATCGACTCAATGGAGACGAGTTTGAGCAAGCTCTGGGAGTTGATGATGGACAGGGGTGACTGGTGTGCTTCAGTCCAGGCTATCCAAAAGAGTTGGACATGTATTTTTAGTAGAAGGTGCGAGGAATAAAATAATACTGGAAAGAGTTATGTATGATCAGGATTTCTCAAGACTTGGATTTGCCTTTTTCCTTTCTGTTCAGAGAAAATTTTCTTGGAATGCATTTTTGATAACAGATTATATGGGCTTATTTGTTTTAAGTGATTTATATTTGCTTTTGAGGTCTCTGGTTACTTTGATTAAAGAATAAGAATTGTGCAAGTCCCTTTGTCAACGGATCAGATTTTTAACTGTGACGTTGAAGTCTTTAGTCATTTGTAGATACTTTTGTACTCTGATGCTGTACAAAAAAGCCTTCATTATCAAGGAGATTCACAGGAAGGCCGTGGAAGCAGTTGCAGCAGTTCCACATCAACATGACGACTGTGTGAGGATTCCAGCCCATGCAGATTAAAACAAGATTGTCCTGCCCCTGGAGCCCTAACCACCTATCCTGAGATTTTAGCTCCCTGACAGGCAGGGTCATTGCCCCACTCAGCCTTAAAGCAGTTATAGAAGGAAGACCTTCACCTCTGCTCCCCACAAGAATATGGGAATAAAATCTGAGGGGAGAAATGAAACAGAAAGAAAGGGGGCAGGGCACCATCTTCGAAAGAATGACATAATCCAAGGACATGATGCAGGCTGAATATAAGCAAATATAAGTCCAACATAAGTCCAGGCGGGTGGACTAGTCGATTTACACTAGACCTTGAGCCTCAATATACATTCAGTGTAACACACCAGCAAGCTAAGTCATATACCCACAAGTGGGTGGAGACCCAATTAAATGTAAATAAACTTTTAGAAATAGGTTTTAGGATCTCTCCAGATATTCTACAACTTGAAGGTTAAACTTATGCTGAAATAAGTTAACTGTTGAGAGGTTTGTGGAAAATGGACCCCAGAAAGGGATTTGTATATGATCAGTCAAGATTGACTAAGCTGACTGCAGCCATGAAATTAAAAGACACTTACTCCAGGGAAGAAAAGTTATGACCAACCTAGATAGCATATTCAAAAGCAGAGACATTACTTTGCCAACTAAAGTCCGTCTAGTCAAGGCTATGGTTTTTCCAGTAGTCATGTATGGATGTGAGAGTTGGACTGTGAAGAAAGCTGAGCGTCGAAGAATTGATGCTTTTGAAGTGTGGTGTTGGAGAAGACTCTTGAGAGTCCCTTGGACTGCAAGGAGATCCAACCAGTCCATTCTGAAGGAGCTCAACCCTGGGATTTCTTTGGAGGGAATGATGTTAAAGCTGAAAATCCAGTACTTTGGCCACCTCATGCAAAGAGTTGACTCATTGGAAAAGACTCTGATGCTGGGAGGGATTGGGGGCAGGAGAAGAAGGGGACGACAGAGGATGAGATGGCTGGATGGCATCACGGACTCGATGGACGTGAGTCTGAGTGAACTCCGGGAGTTGGTGATGGACAGAGAAGCCTGGCATGCTGCGATTCATGGGGTCGCAAAGAGTTGGACACGACTGAGCAACTGAACTGAACTGAAAGTAATTTTAATTCAGTAAATGAACATTTAAAGTAAGCTGGGGCAAAACATAAAACCGCTTTTTATCTCTGTTAAAACATACAAGTCTTCTTAAGATGCTAGACTGCCTTTGATAACAGACTTCAAGTTCATTTACCTTTTAAATAATCTGTATTTGCCTTTGAAATATTTTTTTTTTTCACTTTGGCTAAGTTTCACAGTGACCTGTGGCCCTGCTTTATATTAATATGTTTTGGTGTTCTTTTCAAATGGCTTCCAAAATCAAATTTTAGTAAAGTTCCTTTGAACTTTAACTAACTTTAGGGTGCTTCACTGGAGTGGGGTGCCATTGCCTTCTCCAAAAATGGGTGAATTTAACTCAGATGACCATTACATCTACTACTGCGGGCAGGAATCCCTCAGAAGAAATGCAGTAGCCATCATGGTCAACAAAAGAGTCCAAAATGCAGTACTTGGATGCAATCTCAAAAATGACAGAATGATCTCTGTTCATCTCCAAGGCAAACCATTCAATATCACAGTTATACAAGTCTATGCCCAAACCAGTAATGCTGAAGAAGCCGAAGTTGAACGGTTTTATGAAGACCTACAAGACCTTTTAGAACTAAAACCTTAAAAAGATGTCCTTTTCTTTATAGGGGACTGGAATGCAAAAGTAGGAAGTCAAGAAACACCTGGAGTAACAAGCAAATTTGGCCTTGGAATGCCGAATGAAGCAAGGCAAAGACTAATAGAGTTTTGCCAAGAAAAGGCACTGGTCATAGCAAACACCCTCTTCCAACAACACAAGAGAAGACTCTACACATGGACATCACCAGATGGTCAACATTGAAATCAGATTGATTATATTCTGTGCAGCCAAAGATAGAGAAGCTCTATATAGTCAAAAAAAACAAGACCAGGAGATGACAGGCTCAGATCATGAACTCCTTATTGCCAAATTCAGACTCAAATTGAAGAATGTAGGGAAAACCGCTAGACCATTCAGGTATGACCTAAATAAAATCCCTTATGATTATACAGTGGAAGTGAGAAATAGATTTAAGGGCCTAGATCTGATAGAGTGCCTGATGAACTATGGGATGAGGTTCGTGACACTGTACAGGAGACAGGGATCAAGACCATCCCCATGGAAAAGAAATGCAAAAAGGCAAAATGGCTATCTGGGGAAGCCTTACAAATAGCTGTGAAAAGAAGAGAGGTGAATAGCAAAGGAGAAAAGGAAAGATATAAGCATCTGAATGCAGAGTTCCAGAGAATAGCAAGAAGAAATAAGAAAGCCTTCTTCAGCAATCAATGCAAAGAAATAGAGGAAAAGAACAGAATGGGAAAGACTAGAGATCTCTTCAAGAAAATTAGAGATACCAAGGGAACATTACATGCAAAGATGGGCTCGGTAAAGGAGAGAAATGGTCTGGACCTAACAGAAGCAGAAGATATTAAGAAGAGGTGGCAAGAATACACAGAAGAACTGTACAAAAAAGATCTTCATGACCCAGATAACCACGATGGTGTGATCACTCACCTAGAGCCAGACATCCTGGAATGTGAAGTCAAGTGGGCCTTGGAAACATCGCTACGAACAAAGCTAGTGGAGGTGATGGAATTCCAGTTGAGCTATTTCAAATCCTGAAAGATGATGCTGTGAAAGGGCTGCACTCAATATGACAGCAAATTTGGAAAACTCAGCAGTGGCCACAGGACTGCAAAAGGTCAGTTTTCATTCCAATCCCAAAGGAAGGCAATGCCAAAGAATGCTCAAACAACTGCACAATTGCACTCATCTCACACGCTACTAAAGTAATGCTCAAAATTCTCCAAATGAGGCTTCAGCAATACATGAACCGTGAACTTCCAGATGTTCAAGCTGGTTTTAGAAAAGACAGAGGAACCAGAGATCAAATTGCCATCGAAAAAGCAAGAGAGTTCCAGAAAAACATCTATTTCTGCTTTATTGACTATGCCAAAGCCTTGTGTGGATCACAATAAACTGTGGAAAATTCTGAAAGAGATGGGACCAGACCACCTCACCTGCCTCTTGAGAAATCTGTATGCAGGTGAGGAAGCAACAGTTAGAACTGGACATGGAACAACAGACTGGTTCCAAATAGGAAAAGGAGTATGTCAAGGCTGTGTATTGTCACCCTGCTTATTTAACTTCTATGCAGAGTACATCATGAGAAACGCTGGGCTAGAAGCAGCACAAGCTAGAATCAAGATTGTCAAGAGAACTATCAATAACCTCAGATATGCATAAGACACCACCCTTATGGCAGAAAGTGAAGAGGAACTAAAAAGCCTCTTGATGAAAGAGGAGAGTGAAAATGTTGGATTAAAGCTCAACATTCAGAAGACGAAGATTATGGCACCTGGTCCCATCACTTCAGGGCATATAGATGGGGAAACAGTGGAAACAGTGTCAGACTTTATTTTGGGGGGGCTCCAAAATCACTGCAAATGGTGATTACAGCCATGAAATTAAAAGACGCTTACTCCTTGGAAGAAAAGTTATGACCAACCTAGATAGCATATTAAAAAGCAGAGACATTACTTTGCCAACAAAGGTCCGACTAGTCAAGGCTATGGTTTTCCAGTGGTCATGTACGGATGTGAGAGTTGGACTGTGAAGAACGCTGAGCACTGAAGAATTGATGCTTTTGAATTGTGGTGTTGAAGAAGACTCTTGAGAATCTCTTGGACTGCAAGGAGATCCAACCAGTCCATTCTGAAGGAGATCAGCCCTGGGATTTCTTTGGAAGGAATGATGCTAAAGCTGAAACTCCAGTACTTTGGCCACCTCATGAGAAGAGTTGCCTCATTGGAAAAGACCCTGACGCTGGGAGGGATTGGGGGCAGGAGGAGAAGGGGCTGACAGAGGATGAGATAGCTGGATGGCATCACTGACTCGATGGCCGTCGGTCTGAGTGAACTCCAGGAGTTGGTGATGGTCAGGGAGGCCTGGCGTGCTGCGATTCATGGGGTCACAAAGAGTCGGACACGACTGAGCGACTGAACTGAACTGAACTGAATGTTTCCTATGTTACAAAACATTCTACATTCCGTATGTGTACTGTTTTCTAAATTTTAAAAATTATAAACATGACATCATAATCTAAACCTTCTTAGCTCAATTCAATGGGAGCTAACCTGCTTTAAGTCATTGATAAACAAGCTACTCTGTACTCATGCACATTACTCCAGTGGTGCAGAATACTACGGAGTGGTCATATGATCATTTAATTAGAAAGAGAAAATTCTGATCCTTGTTTTGATGTAATTTATTCTGGAAATTCTATTTTCATTTTTAATCAGTAAGAAAGGACAGATACTCGGGTAACATGATGCAATATAGTTACCAAAGCTCTCAAGTTTCCAATTGTTCCCGCTCACAGAAAATAAATAAACAGTGAGAAAGGTGTTGGTCCAGTAAAAGAAAACAAAGCAGCTCACTAGCATGAGAATAAAGTTGATAGCTTTAATTTCAGGAGAGCCTTGTGAAGACTGGATGGTACTGCGAACATGCTGAGCTGTTTTGCGATGTCTGAAGAGAATATTCACCATGTAGATACTACTACATGTCATGAGAGAGAGATGGAACAAATCTCGAGTGAATATTGCACTTAGAAATGTTGCTACTATGTGGTGATGAGGTGCATCAGTTTTACAATAAGCAGCAGAATACCCAGATCTAGCATCAGTGATATTCCTGTTGGCCACGTTTCTTAAGATGATCTCAGAATAAATGACCATGTTGATGATCCAGGAAAAAAGTAAAGAGGGTTGAATAAATGTCGAAAATTTTATTTTGAGCCAAACCCACTTACTATTACTCAGAGTAATTGTCACAGCCTGAAAGGTACTCTGGAGAGAGGTTGTGTACAGGGAAATACTTCGAGTAACTCTCTGGATGTAAATCACTGCTTTACATCCAATATCACCCATCTTAGGACTAATTCCAAAGGACAATAGTATATTTGGAACCCCTCTGAATACAAGCGTCAGGGTGTTAGCGAAAGTTAGGTGGATAAGAATCACATCTGTGGGCTTCTTCTTATGGGGAAGAATTAAAAAGATGTACATATACAAAATAAATAACAAAGAATTCCCCATGAGCCCAATACAAATTTGAAAAAAGAAGAAGATCCCAAAAATCTTGTCACTGGAAATCATTGTCTTTCAGTTTCTCTTAGATCTTCAAACGAAGGCCAGCACATCCTACAGATAAATAATTTGATTATGAACATAAAGATTCAAAATAATTGTAATTGTAAATGTATCAAGTTTCCAGAAGCCTTCCTGCAATGAGTAAGTGTTCAGCTACATCAAACCTCTTAAGGCACCATCAGGATTTGTAAAGAGCAGAATTTACTGTTTATGAAGACAGAAAGTATCATATATATTCACCATTTATTCCAGTCAGTTTCTCTTAGAAATGTTCTGCTGATTGTATACATCAAGAGACAGGTTAATTTAAAATCGTACCTCTTAACCTACATAATCTAATATTCATATCATTCTATGCATATGAAAAACCAGTAGCATTTATACAATGATATTCTTCCCAAATGCTTATTGTATTATGTAGCTCATTTTAGAAATAATAGTTATTGAAGCATATATAAATGTCACACAAAAATTCTGCCTAAGGAAACATATCTGACACTAGTTATATTTTATTGTCATGTTTGTTATAAGTTCGACTAATACAAGAAAAATTAAAATAGATATTATGTTCGAACTCAAAATCAACAGCCACTTTAGAGATTACCTCCACCATATTCTAATCTCTTACCTGATGCAATGAGATCCACTGATTTGCTGAAACAGAAAAATTTAGAATCACTTTTCTCACCACACAGTAAGTGCTGTGTCCTGCAGTGTCTCACAACTCCCTTGTCCTTCTACTTGACTATTTCCTTAAATCATAAGTCGAGACTGATGGCAGACCAAGGGATAGGAGGAGGCTTATTATTCACAGAATGAGTCTCTGTCTGGGAAAAGCAGGACAAGCTTCCCAAGATGATATGAAAATGGATAGAAAAATGAATATAAAGGAGATTAGGCTGTTTTGTTTTGTTTTGTTTTAATCGTGATGGAGTGTGGTCTGGATGAGCTTGCACACCTGCCAGCAGAGGGTTGAGTGCTTTGAGTCTCTTACCAAGGGCAAAGGCAAGAGCACTTGGAATTCTTTGTCAATTTGCACAGGCGTGAGTCACAGGGGGAAGGGTGAGCAGGCAACCTAAAAGTTGACAACAAGCCTCCAAAAGATAGAGTCAGACTTATTACAACTATCCACCCATCGGAATAACTGAAATTTTAAAAGTGACAAGTGTGTGGGAAAACATACCTCTCATACCACTCATGTATAACTAGTTGGAATATAAAATCACAGTCACTCTGGAAAAGAGTTTGGAAGCTTCTTCAAAAAAAAAAAAAAAAAAGAAGCTTACCATGCAATTGCCATATAGCTCAGCAACAGCACTCCTGGGAATTTATTTCTGAGAAATGAAAACTTATTTTCACACAAAACCTGTACTCTAGTGTTAATAGCAGTGTCATTCATAATAGCCACAAACTGAAAACCTAGACATCTTTATTTCAACAGATAAATGGTTTAAACAAACTGTAATACTTTCATACAATGGGACATTTTTCAGAAAGTTAAGGAGCAAACTATTGATAAATATAGTAACTTGTATGAATCTGGGGGAAAATGTTGGGTGAACAAACCAATCTGAAAGGCTACACACTTCATGATTATATTTATATATGACACTTTTTCATGACAAAATACAGAAATAGAGAACAGATTGGTGGTTACTAGGGGTTACGTACAGGAAATGGTGAAAGGAGAGAGGGTGTGGCTATAGAGGACATCATGAGGCATCTTTGTTTAGATGGGATGCTCTGTATCTTGCCCTGATGGCTCTGTTGGTAAAGAATCATGCAGGAGACCCAGGTTTGAGCCTCGGGTTGGGAAGATCCCCTGGAGAGGAAATGGTAACCCAGTCCAGTAATACTGCCTGGAAAATACCATGGAGAGTCGGACACGACTAAATCACCACATCGGTATATCTTGACTGTATCTATGTGAGCATCCACTTATGATATTGCACTGCAGTTTTGTGAGGTGTTACTGAGGAAACTGAGTACAGGGTACATGGGATCTGTCTAATTTCTAATACCTACATGGGAATATAATAATTATCTCAAAATGTAAAGTTTAAGTCAGTATTTTAAAAATCATGGTAGGAGGAAAACTCCCATCCCTCACCATTAAATATAATGCTAGCTGTACATTTTTCTAGGTAACCTTTATTGAGTTAAGGGAGTTTCCTTTCACTGCTAGTTGACTAATAGCTTTTTAAATGAATGGGCTTTGAATTTTGTCAAATATTTTCTGCATCTGGATAGTCATTTAATTTTCCTTATTTTGTATGTTAGTAAGTGATTTACCTTGATTGAGATTCAGACCGACTTTCAGTTCTGAAGTGATTCCAACTTCATTATGATGTTTTTCCCACTTTTTATGTACTGCTGGATTCTATTTGCCAATATTTAGCTTGGACACAAAATCTTGTGTCTGTTTTCATGAAAGATAGTGATCTGTTGTTTTCTGGTCTAGTTTTCATATTCAAATAAAAGAAGTCTTGAAGTGATTTGGGAATTGTTCCTTTCCCTTACGTTCTGTGGAAGAGCCTTGTATAGAATTGGTATTATTCTATAAACATTTGGTAGTATTTGCTACTGAAACCATCTGGATCTGAATTGCTTTAGTAGGTACAGGGCTATTCAGGGTATCCAGTTCTGCTGTTGTTATAGTATAGCTGCTAAGTCATGTCCAACTCCCTGCAACCCTATGGACTGCAGCACATCAGGCTCCCCTGTCCTACACTATTCCCTGGAGTTTGTTCAAACTCCTGTCCATTGAGTCAGTGATGCCATCCAACCATCTCACCCTCTGTCACCCCCTTCTCCTCTGGAGTGACTACTGGTGGTTTGTCGTTAAAGGAATTAGTCTATTTCATGCAAATTATCAAATTTACAGGCTTACAGTTGGTTGCAGAATTCCTTTGTGTGTGCATGCTAAGTCACTTCAGTTGTGTCTGACCCTTTGCGACATTATGAACTGCAGCACACCAGGCTCCTCTGTCCATGGGGTTCTCCCGGAAAACAAGAATACTGGAGTGGGTTGCCATGCCCTCCTCCAGGGGGTCTTCCTGACCCAGGGATCAAACCCGTGTCTCCTTCAGCTCTTGCGTTGCAGACAGATTCTTTACTGCTGAGCCACCAGGGAAGCTCGTGAAATTCCCTTACTAGTATTTAAATGCTTTGGGAATCATTAGTTATGTTCTCTCTCTGTTCTTCCTGTTATATAGTTTGCGTCTTGTCTTTTTTTTCGTGGTCAAACTGTGTAGAGGAATATTAATTTTCTTGACTTTGATTTTTCTCTATTGCTTTCCTGTTTTAAATTCATTGATGTCTGCTCTAATCCTTATTATTTACTTGCTTATAGTTGCTTTCTGTTTAATTTCCTCTGCTCTTGGATTGTATTTGGTGGATTCTTAGGCATGGACTCTGAACTGAAACTAGAAGTTCGTACTGTATCTTAAATAGCTTGGGTCTGAAGTTCATTATCTTAGAGGATTTTGTCTCTGTTTAGAACATCTGTGGCTGAAAGTCAACAGAGAGTGTTGGTTATTTTAACACATGACCATCTAACATGACAAAGAAGACTTCAAAAAGTGACATAAGAATACCTCCCTGTCACTGTTATCGATGCTACTTCCATCTCTGCCTTCAGCCCAGATACCCCAGGGACCAATCCAGGCTATACCTATGGTAGCACCAAGCTGCCCCTATTACTGTTGTAACCTATCTGGAATGGAGTCTGGCTGGTCTGTCCATTCCTACTTCCACTTCAGGGTGGAAAGTACAGCATGAATCACAGTTTGAACAGGTTCAGAGCAAACTGAATCCAGTACCATACTAAAAGAATAATATACTATGATCAGGTGGGATTTATCCTGAGAATGCAAGAGTAGTTCAACATATGAAAATAAATCAATATAATATATCACATTAATGGAATGAGAAAATCTACATCGCCATTTCAATGATGCTTCAAAGGCATTTGAAAAAAATTCAGCATCCTTTCATGATAAAAAAACTACACTGGATAATCCAGGAAGAGAGGAAAAATTTCTCAGCTAAGAAAGGGACTATATGAGAAAACCCAAAGGTAGTTCAACCCCTGGATTAGGAAGATCCCCTGGAGAAGGGAACGGCAACCCACTTCAGTATTCTTGCCTGGAGAATTTCATGGCCAGAGGAGTCAGGCAGGCTATAGTCCGTGGGGTCGCAGAGTTGGACACAGCTGAGTGACTAACACATACACATGGCATGATACTAAATGGTGAAAGACTGCAAGCTTTCATTCTCCTCAAATCAGGCTCAAGACAAGGATGCCTGTTTCACCAGTTCCATTTGATATCAAGCTATAATTTTTAGCCATAGCAATTAGTCCAGAAAAAGAAATGAGTCATCAATATTAGAAACAAAAAGTAAAACTAACTCTATTCATAGATGATATGATTCTACCTGTTTAGAAAATCCTAAAGAATCCTATTTCTATTTAGAAAATCCTAAAGGATCTACAAAAAACCTTTTGAACCAATACATAGATTTACCAAAGTTGTAGGATTCAAGATCAGCACACAAAATTCAGCTGTATTTGTATATGCTAGCAATGAACAATCCAAAAAAATTAAGAAAATGAAATTTACAATAGCATTAGAAAGAATATAATACCTAGGAATACATTTAATGAAAGAGGTAAGAGATTTATACGCTAAATCTAAAAAACAGTAGCAAGGTATAAAGAAGATATAAATGAATGGAAACACATTCTATGTCTGTGAGTTAGAAGACTCAATATTGTTACAATGGCATTACTCCCAAAGTGATCTACAGCTTCAGTGTTGTCGTTTTCAAATTCCCAGTGGCCATTTTGCAGAAATGGAAAAGTTAGTCCTAGAATTTCTATGGCATTTCAAAGGACCTCAAACTGCCAAAGCAACCTTAAAGAATAAAGTTGGAAGACTCACATTTCTTGATTTTCAAACTTTCTACAAAATGACAGTAATCAAAACAGTGTGATACTGGCATAAAGACAGAGATATTAGTGAATAGAATAGAACAGAACACCCAGAAATACCCATCCATCAATAACCAGATGATTTTTGACAAGGATGCCAAGGAAATTAAGTAGGGGAGAGAACAGTGTCCAGTGTTGGACATCAGACTATCCACATGCAAATGAGTATGTTGGCCCTTTATTTCACATCATATTCAAACATTAACCCCAAAGAGATAATATAACTAAAACTCAGAACTATAAATCTCTTAGAGGAAAAAAAGGACAAACCTTCATGTCCTTGAATTTGGCAATGGTATCTTAAATATGGCACTTAAAGCACAAAACGACAAAATATAAAATGGGACTTTATAAATTAAAATTTTCTGTACATCAAAGGGCACGATCAAGCAATTGAAGGGACTACCCACAAAATGGGAGAAAGTTTTGGCAAATAAGGGTCTAGTAGCTGCAGTATATATATATATATATATATATATATATATATATATATATATATATATAAACTGTAACAACTCAGTAACAAAAAGACAAATAACCCAATTAATATATGGGTAAAGAACTTGAACAGACGCTTCTCTCAAAATGATATGCATATGGCCAAGAAGAACATGAAGATATGCTCAATATCATTATTCTTAGTGAAATGCAAATCAAAGCCGCAATGAGGTGTCACTTCAAACCCGTTAGGCTTATAATAATCCAAAAGAAGGGAAAAAATGACAGGTGTGTGGAGAAGTTGGAAGTCTCCAAACATTGCTGGAAATTTTAAAGTGGTTCAGCCTTCAAAAGAAATAATTCAGTGGTTCTTCCATAAATAAAATAAAGAAGTACTACATGATCCAGCAATAGTACTCCTATGCATATTCTCAAATAAATGGAAAAAGTGAAGGTCACTCAGTCGTGTTCAACTCTTTGCGACCCCACAGACTATACAGTCTATGGAATTCTCCAGGCCGGGATACTGGAGTGCATAGCCTTTCCCTTCTCCAGGGGATCTTCCCAACACAGGGATCAAACCCTGGTCTCCCACATTGCGGGTGGATTCTTAACCATCAGAGCCACCTTTGCTGCTGCTGCTGCTGCTGCTGCTAAGTCGCTTCAGTCGTGTCCGACTCTGTGTGACCCCATAGACGGCAGCCCACCAGGCTCCCCTGTCCCTGGGATTCTCCAGGCAAGAATACTGGAGTGGGTTGCCATGTCCTTCTCCAATGCATGAAAGTGAAAAGTGAAAGTGAAGTCGCTTAGTCCTATCCGACTCTTTGCGACCCCATGGACTGCAGCCCACCAGGCTCCTCCATCCATGGGATTTTCCAGGCAAGAGTACTGGAGTGGGTTGCCATGGCCACAGTTGAAAAAGAAAGTTAAGAAATGAAAGAATTACCTCTGGGTAGACATAGATTATCATTCTTGAGAATGTTTTAACCATAATAGAAGTCACAGAGAACAGAATTATAGATTTGATGTGATAGAGAAAAACAAATGGTATTCTAGAAAGTGAATATAGATGAAAAACATCACTATAAATGTATAATAAGAATATTTTAAGACATACATGTACATACATGCACGCACACGCATACACAGCCCAAAACCATCCCAGTCACTACAAAAAAATTCTAAAAAATGCTTTTCAATCACTGTTTTCAGACGAAAAAGTGACTGCTGATGGATTATGCCCTAAACTGAATTCTTAAGAAGCAGCCCTTACAATGAGGTTGTCAGAATCCTTTCCACAAGTAACTTCTAGAACCAGAGAATGTCACAGTGAATTCTATCAAAACATCATGGTACAAGTAATTCCACAACACATTTTATTGCAGTGGTATAACACTGAAAAAAATAAGTCTGATGATACATAAAAATGAAATGACAAATCAATATTATCCATAAAGATGGAATCCTGAACAAATCAGTTAATCTAATAATATATAAAAGATAGTTTCCAAAAATTAGTTAACTTTGTCTCAAGAAAACAAATTTATCTTAATATTAAAAAGAAATTACCCAATGAAATAACTATGTTCACAAGTTAAAGTATGACCATCCCATCAAAACTTCTTAATAAAATCCAAAATGCATTCAAAAGTGAAACAACTTGTAGAAAAGTAAGGATAAGCATTGTACTGCTAAGAGTCGGACACGACTGAGCGACTTCACTTTCACTTTTCACTTTCATGCATCGGAGAAGGAAATGGCAACCCACTCCAGTCTCCTTGCCTGGAGAATCCCAGGGATGGGGGAGCCTGGTGGGCTGCTGTCTATGGGGTCGCACAGAGTCGGACATGACTGAAGCGACTTAGCAGCAGCAGCAGCAGCTTCACCTAGTAAAAGTAATTATAACCCTTGGTCCATAATCATCCTGTATAATGGTTAAACCCTGTGAACTTACTCTTTCTGAACAGGAAGAAAACAGGGTAATTTTTCATCATCTTTGTACCAGAGGAGATGATCCACAAAACAGGGCAAGAAAAGGTCTAGCATAAGTTTGAGAAAGGAAGAAACATATTTTCCCCATTAGATGTCATTATTTTATGTATATAAAGTCCAAAGAACCTAGGGTTTAAAAAAATAGAAGTAAGAGAGCTTCTTACTTACAAGTGGATAAAAATATCCGTATATAATAAGCAGTAAATTTGTTGATGTCAGAAACAAACTCTTTCTATAGGATAAAGTTTAAGGTTGAGATACTCTCTAAATAGTATAGAAATATCAAGCAACTATAAGTACAAAGACAAAAGACATGAGAGCACTAAGAGAAAAAGTATATGACTCTGTTAAGAAATATTAGCACTCTAAATAAATGTTAAGATCCCTTATATTCAAAGACTCAAAGCTATAATATGTTAGTGATGACGTTTTCAGAAATAATATATGAATATTACAGAATCCAAACATTTTCTGAAAAATGATTATTCCAACTATAGAATGACATGCACAATGTCAAGAATAGTCAAAGAAATTTTTAAGAAGAAGAATGTGTAAATAGTTGTTCTAGGAGATATCAAAATAAATCATTATAAAGCTAAATCATTAAATACAATGATTTTGGTCCAGGAGGTCCCTATGAAACATATTAGAATTCCTGGAAATCAATCTACACATTCTCCTCATCCTGATATATGATGGAGGAAGTAAAGTAGAAAAAGAGTCTTTCACAAAAACAATGTTCTTTTCTACAAATGATCTTAGATATTTCTGATATAATGCCATTATTTTATCAGAAAATGCACTGAACATCTATTTTATACAAACAAATCTATTAAATATTTTGGAATTAATATCTTCAAGAGTTTAGGCCAGATACATTTTTTCTCAAATGTTTTTTAAAAAGAAATACAAATAAAAATATTTTTAAAATTTGACCATGTTACAATTAATATAAAGTGAATGTAATAACCAGTCCTATGTGGGAGGAAAGCCTGGCGTGCTGCAGTCGCAAAGAGTCAGACATGACTTAGCAACTGAACAACAATGAAGGAGGAAGATACCTGCCACAACATAACTGCAAATTCTGGTATGCAGATGTACTAGGATAAGCAAAATTTAGTTAGGATGAAAGATAATAGAATTAAGTATAAACCAAAGGACAAGGGAAACAGAATCAAAAGGACAGCAAATGCTCTTCTGAAAATAGATGATGGTGAGACGAGTATGGAAACAGCAGAAATAGTGTAATTAGTAGCAGAAGAAAAAAAGAGCGATATACATTGCAGAAGTAGATAAATGGAAGAATGAAGAAAATGACTTGAAACATTAATTGGTAGGAAAACTCATTGGATATATACTTAAGAGAAACAAAAACTCTAAAAAACAAATGCATGAAAGTTGAAGAGAAAATGCCACCAAGAAAAGAGACAAGGAATAAAAATAGAATAGGGGTTAAGACACACTCTTAAAGTGTAAAGGACAAGAAAAAAATAACAAAAGAAAAAGGGCAAAAAGGTTACCCAATCAATACATGATATTTTGATCTATAATCAAGTATACATGATTATCTTAATTACATAGAAGAGTTTTCTTTTTTCGGAAAATGAACAAAAATTAAAGAAGAGAAATGGAAATGACCAAAGAAGCCAAGGAAGAAATTTTAAGAGAAAAGAAGAATTCAGTAAAAGGGGAATTACTAATTACTAATAGAATAGAAAATGAAGATAAACTGAAGAAATTTTAAAAGTTGATGTAATAAAATGTAATCATACCATAATAATTTTTTTTAAAACCAATATAAAGAAGAAACTGAAACGGGGGATGTAAGAGATGGGAGCACGAGGTTAGATTTGGAAAGAGGAGAACAGAATGGGTAGGAGAGATTCTAGAGAAGTCGAGTATCTCCTTGCAGCCCTGAGACCCCAATCACACCAGCATCCTTACCAAAGCTGGTCTCAGTGGCCCGGTGCAGGCAGGTTAACTCACACGCGCTGCGCTGAAAAGCAATGACAGGCAGCCAGAGTTATGAGGAAGGGGCTGTGTAATTTCGTCTCCCACTGGGCACTAACCTGTTTGTTATCCAAAGTGGAAATGGCCGCATGTACAGGGACTCAGTTTGGCACGCCCTGGGGAGCCTAAATTGCCCTCTCTGATGCCATGTGCCTCCTGTTAGTTATTAGATTCATCGTTTTCAAGTGTGCAATTACCTTCTGAGGTAATAGATTCTTCCTGAGTTGGTAATTATCCCTCAGGGTTCTAGAACAATGCCAGGAAGATAATCATAAGTTTAATTCTCTAAGGCTGACAAAAATTATGTCAATATTCAGTATTACACTGGTCACTATGTATCACCCTTGAAGCTGGAGTGGTGACTGTTCAGAGCTGAATTTCAAGTTTCTGAAAATTCCGTGTAAGGCTAATGTATTGCTTTATCTTATTTATTGACCAAACTAATTTTTATTTGAATTTGCAGTATAAAACAGTGATATAATTTATGCAGTTTCAAACACATGAAAAATTTACATTTTAAAATGTAAACCTTTTATTTTTAAATAAATGCATTCACAGGAAGTTGTAGAAATAGTCCAGAGAAGTCCCATTAACCCTTCCCAATGTTGCATCTTTCATAATTATAATATGAAATTTTTATACCGATATGTATGTATAGACATATCATGTTGTTGCCTGTGTAGATTCGCGTAACCATCATCTCCATCAAGATGCAAAGCTGGGGGTCCAGTGGTGAAGACTTGGGCTTTCACTGCCATGGACCTGTATTCTCTACCTGGTCAGGAAACCAATATCCCACAAGCCACAGTGTAGCCAAAAAAGAAAAAAAGACACTGTTCCCTCCACAAAAAGTTTTCCTTCATGCTACTTCTTATCCACTACAATTTAGTTTTTTCAAGAACATTATCTAAATGTAATCATATAATTTTGCCACATATGATCTTAGGGGATTTGCTTTTATCACATAACATTACTGTCTGGATCCATCCAAGCTGTTGCATGTCTCAAGAGCTCAATCCTTCTTCTTCCTAGGGTTAGGTTTGCTCTTCTTTTTCTACACCTTTAAGGAGTAAAGTTATTTATTGGATTGGAAAGTTCTTTAAAAAAAAAAAAACCTTACATTTACCCTTATAAATTTCTCTCTCAACACTGCTTCGCTGTTTTGCAAAGTTTTGGTGTTCTCTTTTTCATTCTTCTCTATTTTCTTTTTTTTTTCTTTTGGTAAAGCATACCTTGTACAAAATTACCCACCTTGCTCATTTTATAGTGTACAGTTCAGTGGTTTTCAATATATTCATAATGCTATGCTACTATCACTAGCATCCACTTCTTGATGGATGGAACTCTTTTTTATCTTATGAAAAAAACTATACCCATTACAGGCAACGTTATGGTCCAGTCACTCAGTTGTGTCTGACTCTTTGCAACCCCATGGACTGCAGCATGCCAGGCTTCCTTGTCCTTCACCATCTCCCCGAGTTTGCTCAAACTCATGTCCATTGAGTTGGTGACGCCATCCAACCATCTCATCCTCTGTCGTCCCCTACTCCTCCTGCCTTCAATCTTTCTCAGCATCAGGGTCTTTCCCAACGAGTTAGCACTTCATATCATGTGGCCAAAGTATTAGAGCTTCAGCTTCAGCTTCAGGCCTTCCAAAAAATATTCAGGGTTGATTCCTTTAGGATTGACCAGTTTGATCTTGCTGTCGAAGGGACTGTTAAGAGTCTTTTTCAACACCACAGTTTGAAAGTATCAGGTCTTTGGCGCTCAGCCTTCTTTATGGTCCAACTCTCACATCCATCCATGACTACTGGAAAAACCATAGCTTTGACTATATAGACCTTTGTTGGCAAAGTGATGCCTCTTTTTAATTCATTGTCTACATTTGTCATAGCTTTTCTTCAAAGGAGCAAGCGTCTTTGAATTTCATGACTGCAGTCACCAACCACAGCGATTTTGGAGCCCAAGAAAATAAAGCGTGTCACAGTTTCCATTGTTTCCTCATTATTTGCCATGAAGTGATGGGATTGGATGCCACCATCTTACTTCTTTAAATGTTGAGTTTTAGGCCAGCTTTTTCACTTTCCTCTTTCACCTTCATCAAGAGGCTCTTTAGTTCCCCTTCACTTTCTGTCATAAGGGCGATGTCATCTGCGTAACTGAGGTTATTGGTATTTCTCCTTCCAATCTTGATATCAGCTTGTGCTTCATTAAACCTGGCATTTAGCATGATGTACTCTATATAATTTACATAAGCCGGTGACAATAAATAGCCTTGACGTACTCCTTTCCCAATTTGGAAGCAATCCGTTTTTCCGTGCCCCGTTCTAACTGTTGCATCTTGACCTGCATGCAGGTTTCTCAGGAGGCAGGTAAGGTGGTCTGGTATCCCCATCTCTTTAAGAATCACAGTTGTTGTGATCCACATAGTCAGCGGCTTTGGGGTTGTTAAAGAAGCAGAAGTCGATGTTTTTCTGCAACTCTCTTGCTTTTCTATATCCAACAGATGTTGGCAATTTGATCTCTGGTTCCTCTGCCTTTTCTAAATCCAGCTTGTATATCTGGAGTTCTCAGTTCACGTTCTGTTGAAGCCGAACTTGGAGGATTTTGACATTATTTTGCTAGCATGTGAAATGAGTGCAACTGTGCAGATGTTCAAGCTGGATTTAGAAAAGGCAGAGGAAAGAGATCAACTAACCCTTTCTTTGGGATTGGAATGAAAACTGACCTTTTCCAGTCCTGTGGCCACTGCTGAGTTTTCCAAATTTGCTGGCATATTGAGTGCAGCACTTTCATAGCATACTTTTTTAGGATTTGAAATAGCTCAGCGGGAATTCCATCACCTCCACTAGCTTTGCTTGTAGTAATGCTTCCTAAGACCCACTTGACTTCACACTCCAGACTGTCTGGCTCTAGGTGGGTGATCACACCATCATGGTTATCTGGGTCATTAGGACCTACGATTCTTCTGTCTATTCTTGCCGCCTCTTCTTACTGTCTTCTGTTTCTATTAAATCCATATAATTTCTGTCCTTTATTGTAACCATCTTTGCATGAAATGTTCCTTAGGTTCTCTAATTCTCTTCAAGATATCTCTAGTCTTTCCCATTCTACTATTGTTTTTCCACTGTTTCTTTGCATTTTTCACTTAAGGAGGCTTTCTTATCTCTCCTTAGGTGACCTGCCTACTTTCGTCCAGTGGCCATTCCCATTCAGATGCGGAGTTCTGCTACAGGCCCAAACCCTGTACCTACTACAGAGGAAAGTAAGGACTGTAACAGGTCTCCAAGCACTGTCTGCAGGAAGGTTTTGGTTTTTTATTTTTTATTTTTTATTTTTTTGTAAAAGACTCCCCAGGTTGCTCAGTGGTAAAGAATCCACTTACCAATGCAGGAGACATAGGAGATGTGGGTTTGACCCCTGGGTCAGGAGGATTCCATGGAGAAGGAAATGGCAACCTATTCCAGTATTCTTACTGGAAAATCCCAAGGACAGAGAAGCGTGGAGGGTTATAGTCCATGGGGTTGCAAGGAGTTGGCCGGGACTGAGTGACTTAACACGGCGTTCAGAGCAGTTAAGTAAACTACAAAGGTCGCGCAACAAGAAAGTGGTTATATGTCATTCTTTTCATGTATGAATTCGCTAATGTTTTGTTGAGATTTTCGTTCCATGTTCATGAGAGATGCTGCTTATAATATTCTTTTCTTGCTGTGTCCTTGTCTGGTTGGGTATCAGCGTTGTGCTGGGCCCCAAAATGCCTTGGGAAATATTCCTTCCTTTATTTTCTAAAAATGATCCAGCCACGCTCGGTGCAACTTCCATCCATCCCCAGAAATAGTGAACACTTTGAGGGGGAAGCAGCAGGAATCGAGATATGGGTCCCACAACTACAACAAAGAAGGAGCCAGAATGGGCAAAGAACAGAGTTCACACACTTCTGATGGTTGGTGCTGGTTGGTGTAGGAGAGAAGTCACCCATGCATGGACACAGAGTCAAGAAGTTTCCCCAGGCCTCCAGACTAGACACTGTGTCCGTTTTGTGTGGAAAGGAGCCAGGTAGTAAAAGTCCTACACACTCTATCTTTGTCTCCTTCAGATGACCCTCTCTCTACTCCTCAGTTCTGTTACAGGTAGGTTCTGCCTCCCTCCCACCTGGGTCAGCTTCTCACCAAGATATCCAGACTGGATTGCAGAAATTAAAAACGTTAATTCTTCCAGAGTAAGTGAAAAATGGGAACAATCCAAACTCAGCATATAAGACTGACATCAGTTCAGTTCAGTTCAATTCAGTCTCTCAGTCATGTCTGACTCTTTGCAACCCCATGAATCGCAGCACGCCAGGCCTCCCTGTCCATCACCAACTCCCAGAGTTCACTCAGATTCACATCCATTGAGTCCATGATGCCATCCAGCCATCTCATCCTCGGTCATCCCCTTCTCCTCCAGCCCCCATTCCCTCGGAGCATCAGAGTTTTTTCCAATGAGTCAACTCTTCTCATGAGGTGGCCAAAGTACTGGAGTTTCAGCTTCAGTATCATTCCTTCCAAAGTAATCCCAGGGTTGATCTCCTTCACAATGGACTGGTTGGATCTCCTTGCAGACCAAGGGACTCTCAAGAATCTTCTCCAACACCACAGTTCAAAAGCATCAATTCTTCGGCCCTCAGCCTTCTTCACAGTCCAACTTTCACATCCATACATGACCACTGGAAAAACCACAGCCTTGACTAGATGGACCTTAGTCGGCAAAGTAATGTCTCTGCTTTTTAATATGCTATCTAGGTTGGTCATAACTTTTCTTCCAAGGAGGAAGCATCTAATTTCATAGCTGCAGTCACCATCTGCAGTGATTCTGGAGCCCCAAAAACTAAAGTCTGACAGTGTTTCCACTGTTTCCCCATCTATTTCACATGAAGTGATGGGACCGGATGCCATGATCTTCGTTTTCTGAATGTTGAGCTTTAAGCCAACTTTTGCTCTCCTCTTTCACTTTCATCAAGAGACTTTTTAGCTTCTCATCACTTTCTGCCATAAGGGTGGTGTCATCTGCATATCTCAGGTGATTGATATTTCTCCTGGCAATCTTGATTCCAGCTTGTGTTTCTTCCAGTCCAGCGTTTCTCATGATGTACTCTGCATAGAAGTTAAATGAGCAGGGTGACAATATACAGCCTTGACGTATTCCTTTTCCTATTTGGAACCAGTCTGTTGTTCCATGTCCAGTTCTAACTGTTGCTTCCTGACCTGCATACAGGTTTCTCAGGAGGCAGGTCAGGTGGTCTGATATTCCCATCTCTTTCAGAATTTTCCACAGTTGATTGTGATCCACACAGTCAAAGGCTTTGGCATAGTCAATAAAGCAGAAATAGATGTTTTTCTGGAACTCTCTTGCTTTTTCCATGATCCAGCAAATGTTTGCAATTTGATCTCTGGTTCCTCTGCCTTTTCTAAAACCAGCTTGAACGTCAGGGAGTTCACGGTTCACGTATTGCTGAAGCCTGGCTTGGAGAATTTTGAGCATTACTTTAGTAGCATGTGAGATGAGTGCAATTGTGCAGTAGTTTGAACATTCTTTGGCATTGCCTTTCTTTGGAATTGGAATGAAAACTGACCTTTTCCAGTCCTGTGGCCACTGCTGAGTTTTCCAAATTTGCTGTCATATTGAGTGCAGCCCTTTCACAGCATCATCTTTCAGGATTTGAAACAGCTCAATAGGAATTCCATCACCTCCAATAGCTTTGTTCATAGTGATGCTTGCTAAGGCCCACTTGACTTCACTTTCCAAGATGTCTGGTTCTAGATTAGTGATCACATCATCATGACTATCTGGGTCGTGAAGATCTTTTTGTACAGTTCTTCTGTGTATTCTTGCCACCTCTTCTTAATATCTTCTGCTTCTGTTAGGTCCAGACCATTTCTGTCCTTTGTCAAGCCCATCTTTGCATGAAATGTTCCCTTGGTATCTCTAATTTTCTGTAGTCTTTCACATTCTGTTGTTTTCTTCTATTTCTTTGCATTAATTGCTGAAGAAGGCCTTTTTATCTCTTCTTGCTATTCTTTGGAAATCTGCATTTAGATGCTTATATCTTTCCTTTTCTCCTGTGCTTTTTGCCTCTCTTCTTTTCACAGCTATTTGTAAGGCCTCCCCAGTTAGCCATTTTGCTTCTTTGCATTTCTTTTCCATGGGGATGGTCTTGATCCCTGCCTCCTGCACAATATCACGAACTTCATTCCATAGTTCATCAGGCACTCTATCTATCAGATCTAGGCCCTTAAATCTATTTCTCACTTCCACTGTATAATCTTAAGGGATTTGATTTAGGTCATACCTGAATGGTCTAGCGGTTTCCCCTACTTTCTTCAATTTCAGTCTGAATTTTGCAGTAAGGAGTTCATGATCTGAGCCACAGTCAGCTCCCTGTCTTGTTTTTGTTGACTGTATAGAGCTTCTCCATCTTTGGCTGCACAGAATATAATCAATCTGATTTCGGTGTTGACTATCTGGTGATGTCCATGTGTAGAGTCTTCTCTTGTGTTGTTGGAAGAGGATGTTTGCTATGACCAGTGCATTTTCTTGGCAAAACTCTATTAGTCTTTGCCCTGCTTCCAAAACCAGATTTGCCTGTTACTCCAGGTGTTTCTTGACTTCCTACTTTTGCATTCCAGTCCCCTATAATGAGAAGGACATCTTTTTGGGTGTTAGTTCTAAAAGATCTTGTAAGTCTTCGTAAAACCGTTCAACTTCAGCTTCTTCAGTGTTACTGGTTGGGGCATAGACTTGGATAACTGTGATATTGAATGGCTTGCCTTGGAGACGAACAGAGATTATTCTGTCATTTTTGAGACTGCATCCAAGTACTGCAGTTTGGACTCTTTTGTTGACCATGATGGCTACTCCATTTCTTGTGAGGGATTCCTGCCCGCAGTAGTAGATGTAATGGTCATCTGAGTTAAATTCACCCATTCCAGTCCATTTTAGTTCACTGATTCCTAGAATGTCCACGTTCACCCTTTCCATCTCTTTTTTGACCACTTCCAATTTGCCTTGATTCAAGGACCTGACATTCCAGGTTCCTATACAATAGGAACCTTTACATCATAGGATCTTGCTTCTATCACCAGTCACATCCATAACTGGGTATTGTTTTTGCTTTGGCTCCGTCCCTTCGTTCTTAATCACTAAGCGCGGGCGGCGGCGAGAGCCGGCTCCCTAAGCGCGGGTGGCTGAGAGGAGCTACTCACGTCCGAGGTCAGGGGCAGCGGCCTAGAGTGTCAGGCTGCGACGGCGCAGGAACGGCCGAGAGGAGCTACCCTGCGTCCGAAGTCAGTGTCGTCCAGGAGGAGCTACCCCGCCTCCGAGGTCAGGGGCAGCCGAGAGGAGACACCCCGCGTCCGAGGCCAGCGGTGGTGATCCTGAGGAGCCACCCCAAGCCCAAAGCTAGGGACGGCAGCTGGAAGGAGCCAGCCATGCCCGAGGCCAGGGCCTGCAGCCGGTAGGAGCAACCCGAGGAGCCGTGGCTGCGCAGGCGCAGGAGGGCGGAGAGGAGCTATCCCACGTTGAAGATCAGGAACGGTGGCAGTAAGGAGATACCCCTCATCCAAGGTAAGGAGCAGCGGCTGTGCTTTGCTGGAGCAGCCCTGAAGAGATACCACCACGTCCAAGGTAAGAGAAACTCAAGTAAGATGGTAGGTATTGCAAGAGGGCATCAGAGGGCAGGCACACAGAAACCATACTCACAGAAAACTAGTCAATCTAATCACACTAGGACCTCAGCCTTGTCTAACTCAATGAAACCAAGCCATGCCCGCGGGGCAACCCAAGACGGGCGGGTCATGGTGGAGAGGCCTGACAGAATGTGGTCCACTGGAGAAGGGAATGGCAAGCCACTTCAGTATTCTTGCCTTGAGAACCCCATGAACAGTATGAACAGTATGAAAAGACTGGCACAACTTTGATATAAAATTTTACAAAGACATTAATGGAAAGGGAAATAAAAATTGAAGATCAAGTCTGTAATTCCTAAACAAAATATTAAAAAATTAAGTTTAACAACATAGAACAATAAAGGCTGGTACATGGCAATTAAATGGATTTATTCCCCAAAAGCAAATTGATTCAGTGTTCAAAAATCAACTTAAGCAATTAACCATATCAACAGAACAAACAAATAAATCATAGTGTTTCAATGCACAAATATCACTGTAGGGACTTCCCTGGAGTTCCAGTGGTTAAGACTTCACCTTGCAGTGCAGAGAGTCGGGGTTCAATCCCTGGTCATGCGACTAAGATCCCACATGCTTCTGGGCCAAAAGCCAAAACAAAACAGAAACAGTAGTGACAAATTCAATAAAAACTTTAAAATGGTACACAGCAAAAAAAAAAAAAAAAAAAAAAAAAGAAAGAAAGATCACTGTAAAACTACACAGGTTATTTATGATTAAAAAGAAAAAGACTTGGGAAACTATGAATAGCAGGAAACGTGCTTAATCTGATAGTGCATCTACATCACACTTACACCAACCATCACAGCTGCTGGTGAAACCTTAAATTCTTTCTCCTTGAGACTGAGAACAAGACACAAATACCTGGAATTATCTTATTGGTTTGTTGTTGTTTTTTTCCTCTGTTTACAGAGTAAACAGAAAACGAGACATTCACTTCAGTCTACCCCTGGTTCCAGAGCAGACATGCAAGTGTGCTTTCTCTCACACACACACACACACCACACGCTGGGGAAATCGCATCTCACCCATCACCGGTGGGTGTGGAAATCCCAAGGCATTTCCAGTATTTAGACAATACCTCGCTCCGAAAAACACCCAAAGAGCCTCACACACATAGACGCGTCAAGCAGAATTAAGTACAAAGGCTCCTGGGCACAGACTTACGCACCCACCGGGCCTTGGCTTCCCGGAGCGGCGCGCCTGCCTCCTTGTTCCAATGTGGACTCTCCAGGCGGCTGGACTACTGGCTGCGGGGCGCCTCGGTGGGCAGGGCCGGGCAGGTCCTGTCAGCGCTTCCCTCCGCCCCGCTCCATCGCCAGCACCTCATCGCGTTCCAAGGGCTCCTGTCCCGCGTTTGAGCCTTGGCGACCTGCTGCCCCGTACGTAGAGCGCAGTTTCTGGACGCGACGCTGAGCGAAGAGAGTGAGTCTGGGGTCTGGATTCTTATTCATCCAAGGACACGCGTGGGGATTGGCCGCGCGCGGGGACAAAGACTTCTCCCGACTCCTTCCGATATATCTTCGTCCATAGACGCGCAGTTTCCAAATCAGCCTGGTGTCCAAGTGAGTTGCTACCTACAACTGAGGCACACACCTTCGTATGAGAAAGCCTGGAAAGAGAGCCCCCGGGGGAGCCCGCCACTTCTTCGCCTGCTTCCTCATCTCTCGCCCGAGGCCAACCCTTGTAAGCCCGGCGGACGCGCCTCGGTCTCCAGCACCAAGGAGGGACTCCTGGAGATCCTTCCAGTCGCCCCAATGCGCTCTCCCGCCCTGGGACTGGTGAGTGCAGATCCTTCCAAGGTGCACGCGGGTTCGCCGCTCACATCCTGCGCGGTCACAGTCTGAAGGGGCGCGCCCAGACCTCTGCACTGGCGACCCCCAGGAGTGACCAGCTGGAGCAGACAGGCTCCGGTGGGAGGACTAGCTTCCAGGCGCTGGGCGGCATCCCCGCCCCGCGCCCCTTTGTGAGGCCGCCTGCGGGCCCCATGCTGTCCACCGGGGGCCAGTACACCATGAAGAAGAGGAAAAAAGCCGTGCCCAAGAGGTATGTGCGTGGCAGAGTTGGGGGGTGGGAGGGCATCGAAGACCCGGAAACCTGGTTGGGGGTGCGAAGGGGGTCTTAGTCCTCCCGCGGCCCTCAGCTCGGCTCTCTGCGGGTCTCCCGGGGGTTCGATTCGTTTTAGAGTCCCCTCATCACCCCTGGCACTCCTGCTGGGTTCTTTACAAGCTCAAAGCCGACTTCGGCCTGGGGTCGGGCTGGTGACGCTAGTTCCTGGGAATCACCGGGTTTCGGGATTTGTGACCTGTGCCTCTGGGGCCCGCGCCGGGACTAAGGCTGGGTTTTCCGAGCACGCACACATGCGGTAGGGGTCCCGGATCACAGTGCAGCTGGAAGGGACAGGTCTCCAGGTATGGGAGACCCTACCCCTTTACAGATTAGATGCCGAGGACTGCTGGGAGAGGACACCCTACGGGGTGAGGACCCCTGCGGGTGTGCGTCTGGCCGAACTGACTCGGAAGGGTCCCCTCCAGGCCCTGTGGGGGTGGCAGGAGGCTGCTTCTGAGGACAGTCGATCGAAAGTTCAGTGGAGGAGAGGCTCCTTGGGCAGAGCCCCTGGCCAGAACTCCGAGGGTCTTTGCGCGGCACGAAGTGCTGGGGCGGCCCCTGAGGCTGCAAGTAGCCGCGCGGTCTTCCAAGCGCTTCCCAGGCCCTGGAGACTCCCACTTCTCAGGGGGCGCAGTGTTCTCAGCGCCAGAGGCACGTCCATGTCTGAGAAATTTCTAGTTACATTTATTTTTTAAATACAAAAAATACCTTGAGAGAAGCAAGATGCAAAAGAGAAACAGTTCCATGATTCCATTTATATCGTGTCGATCTACCCAAAGCAGCCGGGAAGGGGGGCCAGGGGAGTGACTGATTGGAGGTTTGGGGGATGAAAAAGTCCTGGAACTAGATAGTGGTACTGGGGACCCAATATCGTGTGTGTACTTAATGCCACCAAATGGCACACTTTAAAATTACTAAAATGACAGCATTTTTGTTATGTGTATTTTACCACATACACACAAAAAGAGCTACCGCGCAGCTTCTCCGATGGAGCTCCAGTATCCCAGAACGAAGCCTGTCAGCCGTTCTCTCTCCAGGTCAGGGAACCTGTAATCACTGGTTAATCAGAAAAGGCGCTTAAAATGGCGGGGATGACAGTGCTTCGAGTAACTTACACATTTATTTTAAGCGAACGCACCAACATATATGAACTTGCCAATCTCGTGACGCTGGTCCATTTTACTGCACAAACTGTTCCCATAATGTACTGTCTACAGTTTAAAGTATATTCAAAAGCAGAGACATTACTTTGCCGACTAAGGTCCGTCTAGTCAAGGCTATGTTTTTTCCAGTGGTCATGTATGGATGTGAGAGTTGGACTGTGAAGAAGGCTGAAGGCCGAAGAATTGATGCTTTTGAACTGTGGTGTTGGAGAAGACTTTTGAGAGTCCCTTGGACTGCAAGGAGATCCAACCAGTCCATTGTGAAGGAGATCAACCCTGGGATTTCTTTGGAAGGAATGATGCTGAAGCTGAAGCTCCAGTACTTTGGCCACCTCATGAGAAGAGTTGACTCACTGGAAAAGACTCTGATGCTGGGAGGGAATGGGGGCAGGAGGAAAAGGGGACGACCGAGGATGAGATGGCTGGATGGCATCATGGACTCGATGGATGTGAATCTGAGTGAACTCCGGGAGATGGTGATGGACAGGGAGGCCTGGCGTGCTGCGATTCATGGGGTCGCAAAGAGTCGGACACGACTGAGCAACTGAACTGAACTGAACTGAACTGGGCTATGCAGAACCAAGGGAAGCATGAAAGGTGTCACGAGAGCAGGTAAGAGGTGCCCAGGAGTGGCAGGTGAGAGAGTAACCAGAAGGGACAGGTGAGAGAGTGCCCAGGAGGGACAGGTGAGAGAGTGTCTGGGAGGGACAGGTGAGAGAGTTCCCGGGAGACACAGATGAGAAAATACCCAGGAGAGACAGGTGAGAGAGTGCCCAGGAGTGGCAGGTGAGAGATAACCAAAAGGGACAGGTGAGAGAGTGCCCGGGAGGCACTGGTGCTCCCTCTGAGGCCATAGTCACACATTTGTGTGCAGTGCACGAGCACAGGCATGCACAGAGCCACACACACACACACACTCCCCACAGGCATGCACACACCTGCACACACACACTCCATTCTTCACAGGAACCTGTCCAGAGTCTGCCCAGGGCGGCGTTACACAGCACCCTGACCCTCCAGAATCATTTCTGACCATCGTCATGGCTCTTTACGTTCGATTTGGAGCATGGTTGGTATCCCAGCGGGCATTTAAGCCACAGCGGTTACAAAGCATGAATAAAAATTCATGCCCGTCCTTTCAACAGAAACTCACTTGTTCTGCAAGTTACACGAGGGTGTCCATGCCTTGGGCAAGGGTGGTGTCGGGACAGGCTACCTGTCAGCCCCTGGAACAGGACAGGGGCACTGGGCACAGCAGGAGGATTCAGAGCAGACGAGAGGCTGTGGTCTCAGGGGACAGCTGATCTCGGTTCCCCACAGGTTTATGAATCTCAAAGAGCCAGCTGTGGTCTCATTTATTCTCTTTTATTATTTTATTATTCTCTATTTATTATTTATTTATTCTCTATTATTATTTTACTATTTTCTGCTTCGCTTATCCCCCCTTTGATATTTATCATTTACTTTATTCCACTTACTTTGGGTTTAATATGCTCTTTCTTCTCTTTCAGTTTCTTCAGGTAGAAACTGAGATCCTTAAGTGGAGGACTTTCTTCTCTGATTGTGATAAAATGTACCTAAAATAAAATATACAGTTTTAACCATTTTTCAGTGTATAGTTCTGTGGCATTCAGTAGCTAATACAGACTTTTAATGGTATAAATTTCCCTTAAGTGCTGCTTTAGCTTCATCTCCCAAATTTGTATATATTTTCATTCAGTTGAAAATAGATTGTCATGTCCCATTCTTTGAGCCCTGGGTTATCTGGAAGTATGCGGTCTATTTTCCAAATATTTGCACATTTCCAGAGATCTTTCAGTTATTGTCTTTCCAAATTAATTTCTGCTTTCATTTTTATTTGAGGCTTCTTCCTGCTTTGCTTACTTTTGAAACTTCTTCAACTGAGAAACTTCATTAATCTTTATTCTCTTTTGTTTTTTCATGAACTGATGGTTGCTTCCCTTACTTGCCTTCTCTTTTACTTTATCATGTTGTTCTTTTATCTGTGAGCTCAGCAGATTTTCTACAAGGGCACCAAAGCCATTCAAAAGGGGAAGAAGAGTCTTTATAACAAATGATGCTGGACAACGAGACACCCACACAGAAAAGAATGAAGCGGTACCCCTCCCTGCACCATACACAGAAATTCACTCAAAATGGGTCACTCAAAATGAAAGAACTGAAACCATAAACTCTTAGAAGAAAACACAGGAGTAAATCTTCAGGACCTTGGGTGAGGCAACAACTTTTTAGATTTACCAAAAACAAAGTGACAAAAAGAAAAGAAATAAATTGGATATCATCAAAATTAAAAATATTTGTGCTGCAAAATGAAAACTCCACAGAGTGGAAAAAATATTTGTAAATCACATATCTGACAAGGGACTTGTATCCAGAATACATGAAGAACTCTCACAATACAGTAACAAAAGATGAATAAATAGGAAATTCTCTGACTAGACATTCCTCCACAGAAGGTGTGGAAATGACCCACAACCACATGAACAGATGCTTAGCATTAGCAGTCATTCAGGAAGGGTAAGTCAAAACCAAGTGAGACACCGCATCACACCGACTCAGACAGCTGCAACAGCCGCTCTTTAAGAAGACAAAACAAGTGCTGGTGAGGATGTGGAGACACTGGAATCTGCATACATTGCTGATGGGAATATAAACTGGTGTAGCCACTTTAGAAGACAGGTTGACACTTCCTCAAATAGTTAAACATACAGTTATCATATGATAGAAAGTCCATTCCTGGTATCTGCCTAAGAGACATGAAAACATACATGCTCCAAAATTTACAAGAATATTGGCAGCATCATTATTCATAATAGCCAAATAGTGGAGAAAGCCCCGGCGTTTATACAGGTGAATGAATAAACGAAATGTGGAGTACTGCTCTTCTGACACATGCTACAGTGTGACCCTGAAAACATTATATTAAATGAAAGAAGCCAGTCACAAACTATCACATATTGTAGGAGTCCATTTATACGAAACGTCCCGAAGAGGCAAATCCATATGCAGAAAATAGATTAGTGGTTGCAGGGGTAGTAGGGGGAGGTTGGGAGAGAGTTCACTGCTTGCTAGTGGGGACAGGGTTCTTCAGGGCTTGATAAGATATTCTAAAATTAGATTGTGGTGACGCTGCCCAACTCTGTGAATGCAGCGTGAATGGACAGCGTTGCTGCCATGTCAGTGAACAAAGGATGTTGCAACCACCCAGCCACTACACGCCCTGACAGTGAGCCCTGAGGGGACTCAGGACGGGAAAGCACCTGCAGTGGCCCCGGGAGCTGAAATTGCAGATCACAGGACTGGCTTCAGTGAGCCCAGACTCCACATCTTGCCGCACACAGACAAGCACTAAGCTCCTTAACTTGAGATGTCCGGTTTTCCTTAATTAACAGTAAACTTTTGATGTTCTGGCCACCTGGTTTTTGCTGCAAAGTTCCTGTATATCTTGGTTCCTCCCTTGCCTCTTCCAAGTAGTCCCTCAGAGCTATTCTGAGAGGCTGCGGCCCGGGCTTGAAGTCCTCCGAAAGTCTGCAGGATAAAACAATTCTCAACTTTTAGGTTGTGCTTTATTTTTTCAGTCGACAGTAGTAACACTTTAGGGAATGGAATGTGTGATATGTAAATTATATCTCACAAATAAAAACTGTGTGAAACAGTCCCAGATTCTGCTTTAATACAAGCTTGACCGATCCTTGGTGATTAGCGGTGCCTTGGTGATTAGCTGTTAGTTCTAACCCTGTGTCTGCACCTCTAGTGCTCACTTCCTCCAGGTGTGAGTATCAAGGGGAGGCACTTGTCCTCACTTGCTTTTCTCTGCTGTATTTGGTTTCAGTGGAACCTTAGTTCTGGAATTAGTTCCCTGTGGTGGAAGCACAGATTCCTAACCTCTAGACCACCAGGGAAGTCCCCCTTGCTCACTTTGCTCTCTGTTCCACCTGTGACAAATACCGTTTCTTCCTTAACAAGCATTCCTCTAGGATCTGCCGGGAGGTAGGCACATGGGGCAGAGCAGAACAGAAGACAAAGGCTTGCCTCATGGGACCTACATTTAGGGAAGAAAAGTCAGCAAACTCCCGCATGAGTGGGGAGAAAGACACGCTGATGCGAATGGAAGGCTGAAAGCCAGAGCAGGAGAACGCCTTTGGGTCTGGAAATGCCCTCATCTGGCCCTCGCCCTGTAGTTTGCTGACTCTAGAGTCATGCTCAGGGCACACTGGCTGTTGGGAGGTCAGGGGGGCTGGTTCTGCTTCATATATGTTTGCAGGTTGTCTTGCTGTGCATGCTGTTCACTGACCCCAGGGTAGGCAAGGCGCAAGTTGGGAAGCTGGAAGAAAGCTCAGAATGACACAGCCTTTACAGGATACTAAATCTATGTCATACTTTTGTTGTTAGTCGCTCAGTTACGTCTGACTCTTTGTGACCCCATGGACTGTAGCCTACCAGGTTCCTCTGTTCATGGGATTTTCCAGGCAAGAATCCTGGAATGGGCTGCCATTTCCTTCTCCAAGGGATCTGACCCAGGGATCGAACCTGGGTCTTCCACATTGAGGGCAGACTCTTTACTGTCTGAGCCACCAGGGGAGCAAAAGTCTACACCATAGGATACAGCCTAAATACATGATAACGTGTGGCTGCCATAGCCATCAGTGTGTGTACTAGGACTGGGAACCACTCCAACTTGCTGTCAACAAGGCTGCATTTGGCACAGCGTCACCCGGAGCCATTACTCTCTGTACATTAGCTAGTGACCAGCGAATTGCAGGTTCTACATGGGGCCTCCGGTACCTTGCTTGGGCTCTTTGGGCAGACACCTTGGTCTGAGCCCTATTCAAAGTGGAAAAGGGCATCTGATAGAACATCCTTGGGAACCATGTAATCATCTAACTGGACCGCCTGTTTCTTGCTGCGGGTGCTCCCCATAACCGGTAAACTGCTGCATTGGTCTCACCTCCGTAGCTCTAGGAGCAGAGCATTAGGCTATTTATCAGCTTTATTTCTGTCAACTCCAACTGTCAGCAAATCAGCCTGCATTTGCATTCATGTCATCCAGATGGGGCCTTACCAGCTCGGCCCCTCTTCAGGGTCTTCATACTCCTGACACCTCTTGCCTGCCACAGCCCCTCTATTTCTCCCAATTTTGAGCCACCATTGAGGTCACTTCATAGATGGGGCACCCCACATAGGGCTCAAGAATAGCAACCAGGGATCCAGAAATGGTGGACGAAGCGTTGTTCAAAATGGTATCTCACGTGCCGCCAGTAAAACGCCTGAATATTTGGGTTAAATATCAGCTGCCTCATGCCCAGTTCTCTCACAGCTTGGGTCAACTTGGCATAGGTATGCCATTTACTCACAGTATCCGGGAGCTTGCCTGTGTTCAGCCACATGGTGCAGATACAGCATTCATCCATTCCATCAGGGTGTGTATTTGGTCAGGCACACCCTGCATGACTCACCTAGCATTCTGCAAACTTTGTCTCAATGAAGGGTGAGTGGTTATAGATGCCAGCTGTTCTATCTCATCCCTGCAACAAAGAATACTGTCCACACCTGTGTCCCAGAGTCGCAAAAGCCATGCTGCCAAGGGTTCCTCTTACTTTTGCTGGAACTGCCTACCCAAGTCATCTGAGTTGATATGTCATGAACTCAGTCACATTCGGGGGTCCCTTGAGGATGCCCCCCACCAAGCATAGGCTGCTCATCCTTCACTTTCTGCTGCACAGTGGGCCTTGTGGAGAGGTGGGGACCTGCAGTCTCACAAGGCTCAGCGTCCCTCATTACCTCATAGTTCAAGGCACTGGGTTCCTCAAGGCCACGCATCTCTTGCTCCAGAGTGTGTATACGCTGCTCTAGCTTTTCTCATCTCTGCAACTCGCGCACTTGCACAGCATCACTATCCATATTTGCCTTCAAGGTAGTCAGGAAAATCCACCCCACACTGCCAGTGGCAGTACATGCTGCTTTGTCCTGCAAATGGGAATTCACCCCCTGGAATGCCTTTTCAATACTCTCCAGTGAGCCCTCCACAACCTCCTAGTCTCCCACCAGGACCCACACTGAGAGGACTGGCTACCAGGTACCGCATACTATGTGGTGGCTGCTGGCTTTCTCCATCCATTGGAGCCTCAGGCTCCTCTACCTGCTGGGTATCCTGCCAACTACACCAATTGTCTTGCTGTATCACTGTGCACACTGTTTGCTGAGCCCAGGGTAGGCAAGGCGCGAGTGGGGTAGCTAGAAGAAAACTCTAGGAGCTGTAGGAACTGCAGACACATTTATTCTCTCCAGGCTCGTGCACAGCCATAGCAGCAGACACGCTGTATTCTCTCATGGTTGACCCAGCAGACACTGTCTTGATGCAGCTTTAAGGCAAGGGCTTTTCAGGCTTATATATTCTTATGGAACAAAAGTGGCCGGTGGCCAAGCAGGTACATGGGGACATGAAGGTAATTGATCTCAGCTGTTATATAACCACGTATTTACAAAATGTGGGGCAAGAGCAAGCAGCTGTGGGGTGAGAGAGCCTGACCACAGCATCTTGGCTGATTTGCTCTTTCACTACACAGGTAATGCCCCAACCTTCCTCCCCTCAACCCCAGAAGCTCTTAGAAACTTGTCTTCAGCATTGGGGTTCTGAAATGAGCGTTTCCTGGTGCATTTCCCCCAGTGTGCTCCACGTGGCACTCAGAAAGTCCCCTCAGCTTAAAGACCTGTGTCTTCACTCATTTCTCTCCGTTCTCCCTCTGTCCAGTGGCACATCCCCCTCAACACAACCTGCCCAGAACACCGGGCCTCACCTGTGCTCCATCCAGAGCTGGAGGGGTCAAGTCTATCCCCAGCATGGCTGCCAGAGTTGGGCCCCTGAAGGCTGGTCAGACTGTGAACAACATCCGCTGAGGGTTCTGCAACTTTTCAGCTTTGCTGGGAGACTCCCAGGGGTTGAGGTGGGGGACCCAGCACAGACAGGCACCCAGAGGCTGCCAGCCCCACCGCAGGGGCCCTTCGCTCAAGCCACCTCCTCAGAGCTGCCTCTTCTTACCACCACCACCCACCCCCTGCCACAGACATCCAGACCAACAGCCTGTATCACCCTTGAGGTAAGCATGGGGATGTTCTCTGCAAGGCACTGTGCACTGACCAGCTGTGTTCTTTGGTTTTGTTCTCCAAAGGGAGGGATTCCTTACAGTTGTGCTATTTTCTCAGTGGATACAGAAAGCACAGTTCTCAGCTCAAGGCTGGGTTGGGGGGAGGAGTCTCTGGGGAGGGCGATGCAAGGTGCAGCTGAGGGGTCCCACACCCCAGCCCCACACCAGGCACTCACCCCTGTGCCAAGCACATGCACAGGCTGAATAAGAGGCAGGTCCAGAAATATGTTCAGTGCAATGTCATCAGGAACAAAACTAGATTCTAGAAACATTCAAATGTCCAATTTTGTGTAACATGAGTAGCCTTTTGAGCACTAAAGAATTGATGCTTTCAAACTGTGGTGCTGGAGAAGACTCTTGAGAGTCCCTTGGACAGCAAGGAGACCAAACCAATCAATCCTAAAAGAAATCAACCCTGAATATTCACTGGAAGGACTGGAGCTGAAGCTCCAATATTTTGGCCATGTGATGCAAAGAGCCGATTCATTGGAAAAGACCCTGATGCTGATAGAGATTGAGGGCATGAGGACAAGGGCACAACAGAGGATGAGATCGTTGGGTGGCATCACCAACTCAATGGACATGAGTCTGAGCATGTTCCAGGGGATAGTAAAGGACAGGGAAGCCTGGCATGTTGTAGTTCATAGGGTCACAAGGAATCAGACACAATTGAACAACTGAACAGCAACAACAATGAGCAGTTTTTAAAGTCTTTTTTTAAATTTCATTTTTAGAAATGTAGACTTTTAGGTTGCTCCTATTGGTATCTAATTAAAACTTATTATAGTGTAGCATCATTTGGTGGATCATCAAAAAAAAGCAAGAGAGTTCCAGAAAACATCTATTTCTGCTTTATTGACTATGCCAAAGCCTTTGACTGTGTTGACCACAACAAACTGTGGAAAATTCTTAAAGAGATGGGAACACCAGACCACTTTACCTACCTCCTGAGAAATCTGTATGCAGGTCAAGAAGCAACAGAATTGGACATGGAACAAAAAACTGGTTCCAAATTGGGAAAGGAGTTCATCAAGACTATATATTGTCACCCTGCTTATTTAACTTATATGCAGAGCACATCATGAGAAATGCTGGGCTGGATGAAGCACAAGATGGAATCAAGATTGCCAGGAGAAATATCAATAACCTCAGATATGCAGATGACACCACCCTTATGGCAGAAAGCGAAGAAGAACTAGAATCTCTTGATGAAAGTGAAAGAGGAGTGGAAAAAGTTGGCTTACAACTCAACATTCAGAAAACTAAGATCATAGCATCCGGTACCATCACTTCATGGCAAACAGATGGGGAACCAATGGAAATAGTGAGAGACTATTTTGGGGGGCTCCAAAATCACTGCAGGTGGTGACTGCAGCCATGAAATTAAAAGACACTTGCTCCTTGGAAGAAAAGCTATGACCAATCTAGACAGCATATTAAAAAGCAGAGACATTACTTTGCCAACAAAGGTCTGTCTAGTAAAGTTATGGTGAGAGTTGAACTATAAAGAAAGCTGAGTGCTGAAGAACTGATGCTTTTGAACTGTGGTGTTGGAGAAGACTCAGTCCCTTGGACAGCAAGGGGATCAAACAAGTCAATCCTAAAGTAAATCAGTCCTGAATATTCTTTGGCAGGACTGATGCTGAAGCTGAAGCTCCAATACTTTGGCCACCTGATGTGAAGAGCTGACTCATTTGAAAAGACCCTGATGCTGGGAAAGATTGAAGGTAGGAGGAGAAGGGGATGACAAAGGGAATAACAAAGATGATTGGATGGTATCAGCGACTTGATGGACATGAGTTTGAGCAAGCTCTGGGAGCTGGTGATGGACAGGGAAGCCTGGCATTCTGCAGTCCATGGGGTCATAAAGAGTCGGACACGACTGAGCGAATAAACTGAACTGATAGAGTAGCAAACCGGGTTCTGTCATCATTTTAATTTTTCATTTATTTATTATTTTTGGCTGCCCTGGGTCATCGTAGCTGCATGCGGACTTTCTTCAGTTGCAGCAAGCAGGGGCTGCTCTCTAGTTGGGGTGCACAGGCTTTCACTGTGGTGCCCGTCTCGTGGCAGAACACAGGCTCAGTAGTCGTGGCACACTGGCTTAGTTGCCCTGAGGCATGTGGGGTCTTCCCTGTCCAGAGATTGAACCGGCTTCCCCTACATTGCAAAGCAGATTCTTAACCATTGGACCATGAGGGAAGCCCCATCATCATTTTAGACTTATAAATATTTGTACATTATCTCACTGAGGATAAAGTACCTTTTAAATCTAGATTAGGGGTAACATCTTCAACCAAGTGGAGGGAACGTTCCATTCGGTTGCTTCTCTGAGGGCAGCACCGGCACCTGCAGACTCGCCTCCAGGCGCTCGACTCTGGAGCGGAGAATCCTGGCTGAATGAGAGGTGGGGGCCATGGGTGCCTGCCTAGCCAAGGGCTGTGGGCCTTGCCCTCCGGTGCAGCGCTGGGCTGGGTGGGGGTTCTGGTGACCACTGGCCCTGCTCCAGTCTCTCTGGAGACAAGGAGACACCCTCTCAGCCTGTGGTCCCCTGTGGCCACTCCTCTCCATTTCAGATGTAACCAGATGGGTGTGGAGAAGAGAGGTGAGGACTGGGGGCTCTGATCCCAGCTCACTGCCCACTTTGTCTTCACCATCCATGGTGGTCCTGCTCCCTGGCCATTACATCTAACCTTTGCCCTCTCCTTGAACTTCCTCCCCGAGACCTGCTTCTTCACCGTCTGCACTCACTGGCCTCTCATGTCATAGGAGAGGGCCCAGCATGGCTGGGGCACAATCCAGCGTCCTCATTATGGAGGACAATGTCTTTGACCCTCTAGGGTTCTGGACCCACCATTCAGCTCCAAGTCTGGTCTCCCCCCGACTCAGGAAGTCCCTGCCTATCCCCCTGGAAGTTGCCCAACATTCACCCACGTGCTCTGACTCCCATCCCGTTGCTCGAGCTGGTCTAAACCCCACCTCGATCTCAGTTTCCATCTAGGCCCACCACCCACACTTTGCCTCTGGTGGTTTTAAGGAAGGTCACCAGCCTTTCCTGAAGGCAGCTGTCCTCAAGGCTCACACCCACAGCCTCCACCACAGCTCTGACAGCCAACTGCATACCAGCCTGGAAGCTACTGTTGAGGGCAGCTCCCACACAGAGCACAGGAAGAGCCCTGCCCCTGCCTGACTCTGGTCTGATTGTCCCCCTGGGCTGACAGCCTGTCTGGACAGTCTGCTTGGTTCTCCCCGGTGCTCAGGGAGGCAGGGCTCTGTGTCTTGAGGACTCACACTCCCCCGGGACTGACGCCAGGGAAGTGCTGGGGAGCCCAGGATCAGAGGCAGCAGAAGACAGGACTGGGAGGTGGAGGGGGTCAGTAGAAAGCAGGCAGGATGACCATCAGTCACATGGGGCCAGCAAACACGTTCCAACAAATGTGTCAACAACTTCGTACACACAAGACAGACAGTAGTGCAGAAACATGTAAAGTAAGAATGGCCCAGAATTTTCCAAGCCTGACAAACAATATCAGCTCACAGATTCAAGGAGCTCCAAGACAATGTAATCAAACAGCTGAAACCAAAGCGCAAATATTAAAGCAGGAGGAAAAAGGCACCAACCATTGGATTTGACAGCACAGACTGGCTCAGCGGCAAACACCATTCTCCTTCAAAGAAAGGGAAGAGTGATCCCCAGCGGCGATCAGGGTCACCAGGGCTGCCACTGCGTACCCGCCTCCTCCCACCCGCCCCACCCCCCTGGGAAGGAGGGGTGTCTCTCTGGTTTCATTGGAATGACGCAGCCCAAGGTCTCAGGGGTGGCACTGTCATAGCGAGTTGCTTGGGTGGCCAGAGCAGAAGGGTTACTGCCACCCAGTGGGCCTGGAAGGCAGAGCATCAAACCAGAGGATTCCTGTCCAGCCTTACGAGCTAATGGAACTTGCCTTGCTGTGTCTGGACGTGCCTGGGACCCCTCACTGTCTGACTCCTTCCAACCTCCCATCAGAACAGCAGTGTCTGCCCCCATCCTGTCACTGTGTTTAAGAAGGACAAACTTGTGTGATTCCATTAAGTGAAGTCACTCAGTCGTGTCCGACTCTTTGTGACCCCATGGACTGTAGCCTACCAGGCTCCTCTGTCCATGGGATCTTCCAGGCAATAGTACTGGAATGGATTGCCATTTCCTTCTCCAGAGGATCTTCCCGACCCAGGGATTGAACCCGGGTCTCCCACATTATAGACAGACGCTTTACCATCTGAGCTACCAGGGAAGTCCTTGGTGTGCCTGAGTGTGATTCCACGGGTCACAGAAAAATAGGCCTTTTGCCTCTGGACCTCTGGGCATGAAATCCATTCATGGGGCCCCATCCTCATGATGGAATCATCCTAACACCACCTTACTGGGGATTCGTTTGCAAAAGGCCTATTTTGCTGTGACCTGTGGAATCACACTCAGGCACACCGAGGACTTCCCTGGTAGCTCAGATGGTAAAGCGTCTGTCTATAATGTGGGAGACCCGGGTTCGATCCCTGGGTCGGGAAGATCCTCTGGAGAAGGAAATGGCATGAAACATTCAGCCTACAGCAAGTTCACAATGTACAGTCCCATTCACACGGTGTTGGGAGCCAGGCTAAAGACCCTGGTCACAGAAGCCAGCATCACCCTTAGTGGTGGTTCGGGGTGGGAGGGGCACTGGGGGCCTCCAGCGTGCTGAAGGGTCTTGGCCTGAAGGCTGGTTACATGTGTGCCTACTTTGTGAAACTTCACCCATCTGTATGCTCATGACTTGTGCAATTTGGGGTATATAATTCATATTTCAATAAAAAGTTAAGTAAAAATCAAAATCACACACACCAAAAAAGCTTATAAATCAATGCACATAGTATGACCCATGCTTCTGAAAAATAACATATGTGCATAGAAACAGGATATACACCGACATTCATTTGTTAAAAAATATTTATTGAGCATGTCCTATGTGCCGACCCATAACTTATCTGGAAGACGTCTCTACAAGCGGACTACCCCATGCAGAGCCCCACCACGTGCATCGCACCTCCAGCTCCTGCGACGATCTGGGACCCCACGTCCATGAGCTGAGCGATGAGCCAAGGGCGGGAAGGACATACGCACACACGATGCATGAACAGCCACCTTCAGAGCACAGGGTTGACACACACATCCTGGGAGCTCAGGACTGGCCTGGCTGAGGGACAGTGGGCCACCAACTACCCACAGTGGACACTGGAAACACAGCCCAGGTTTCAGGACAGGCAGGGCAGTGACAATGGTGAGGGTGGGCCCCGCAGCACCGGGCGTATGGGGAGGACCCTGGAGCCCTGAGCCTGTGGGTGAGAGTGCCACCACCCCATCCTGGAGTAAGTCCATGGCTTTCCCAGGACACGCATCCGTCCAGGAGTGACTCCATGGAGTCACGTATGTCCCCCAAGATGCAGTGGACATCCCCCACAGAGCTGCTCTGTCATCTCCAGATGGGAAAGACTTTCTCCCCAACCTGAGAAAGACAAAGGAAAGGAAAACAAACCAATCAGACAGCAAATCATGTCAGTTTCATTACATACAGTATTTCCTAATAATACTTTAATATTGGGCAAGAGGCTGGCATTCAGGTGAAGGCTTTTCTTTTAATGACAAGCATTTCAACTTTCAGCATAAAGCCAAGCACAAAATGGTTTGTTTGATTATTCTCTCTCCTGTGTGAACCTGAGTGAGGAAGAGGATTCTCAGTGGCCTCTGTGAGCCATGAGCCACAAGGCCCCACCAGCCATGCTTACTTCAGCCTAAAACTGCAGCCTCTGCCAGACACGGCTCCACCACACATCCTCGGCGGCCACGGCAAGGCACACGCTGTGAGCGAGGCCGCACTACGGCCCAGCCCTCGGCTCTCCCTGCACCCAGAGTCTCCGGTCTCTGTTCTCACTGACCAGCAGCCCTCGGCTCTCCCTGCACCCGGAGTCTCCCGGTCTCTGTTCTCACTGACCAGCCGAGTCTAGAGGGAGAACTTAGCTTCCTGCACCTCTGCTTCCTGTGAACAGAAGGGTCCACCTCCTGCCATGAGGATTAGAAAAACAACCCAGACCAGCTCCAGCACAGAGTCTGCTGCGGTGGGAACAGGCACCCACCACTGTGACCACCACAGAACCGCCACCTTCCGGGACAGCATCAGAGCACAAGACTCTAGAGCTAAATGTCTTACTTTTTGTAACGCAGGGTCTTGCGCAGAAGTGATGGACCAGCTCAGGGTGACAGACATGTGTCGCCTCCACACGGGGTTCCTTTGTAACACCACTGCGCCCGTGACCACGTCTCCCACGAGGACAGGGATGGGCTCATCCATCATGAACAGCACCTGCTTCCAGTGGGTGGTGCTGCAAGACAGGGCGTGTGGTCATCTAAGCCTGCCCCATCTGGGGAGGCCATGGGACTCCCACGGCCCCGTCCGGGGATCAGACGGCTGCACAGGACCCAGGTGGGGTCACAACCTGGGCAGGGAGGTGGGTGGATGCAGCTGTTGGATGCTGCTCAGATTCCCTGGAACCTAAGGTGGACAGGCCACAAGGGAATGTGGCCAGACACAGGTCCTGGCCACTCTCTGGGTCAACCCAGCCTCTGTGAGCTGGCACAGCAGTGCCTACCCAAAGCCACCGACCCTGAACTGTGACGCCCACGGTCCTAGTTCATGCAGTTAAAGAGAGATTCACACTCATGAAATCGTGCCCAAAAGAAGTCATTACTTCTCTGAATTTGGCTGAGTGTGAGCAAGACAAGTGCAGCATTTGGGTGAGCAGGGACACCCCGAACTCTGTAAATTCCATGGCTCGGACACACAAGTGCCTGGTGTGGGCCCAGTCACACCCAGCACGAAGGTTCTCTGTGGCCTCTTTCCCTTCTGCCACATTCTCTCTAATGCACAGGCAGCCCACCTCAACCACAGTGGTGGTCTCCTTGCCCCAGCCCACAGGTCCCCTCATCTCCACCCCCATACCACCTGCGTGTGGATGATCCCCACCCAGCGCTCGAGTGGGAAACGCCAGGCACACCCAGTTCACGGGCCTGTGAGGAGGCCCGGCTGGAGTCCACTCTGGCCATTCAGCTCCTCCTCCTGCTCCACGTTCACAAAGGATGCCCAGGTCCTCCCCGGCCCAAAGGCCACAGTGGGGTCTGACCCAGGCGGCCGCCACCCTCCCTGAGGCCGTGCTCACTTCTGCCAACCACACAGTGCAGGCGAGTAGCAGGGTCATGCGGAGGGGAGTGGAGTCCCCACGTGAAGGCAGTGCTCAAGGGGCTGCTGTGTCCAGCCCCACAGACAACACAGCTTGCATCCCCACACTCAAGAGCAGGCATGTAGCTCTGAAATGTTACTACATGAAAATCGTATCTCAGGAAACATCCGCCTTCTCCAAGAGTCAGAGGAAAAGCCCCTGGAACTCTGAGCTGCAGCAGCAGGGGGGCCACGGAGAGAAGGCGGAGGCTGACCATCCAGGGCATCAGGGGCTCCCATACCTGTGCAGGGGCCAAGGCGACCCGGACTCACCTCCACACACAGCCCTGCCCAGTGCCCACGCACCACCCACATGCCCAGCCCCGTGCTCGGCCGGGTCTGGAGAGATTTGGGTCCACTTCTGACTGTCTAGCCCTTCACATTCGTGACTCTGTCAGGCCTCCTCTGTGGCCCACGGTGAGCGGGGGGGTGGCACACTCACGGGTGCAGCGGGCCGGTGCTCAGCACCAGCTGTGGCTCGTCCTCCTCCAGGTTCTGAAACTGGACGCTGAACCAGGCTGTGAATCCATGCAGCGTGCCTGCCTTCTGTATGTCAAAGTGCAGCTCGCCTTTCATCGTCTGTGTTTAAGGCAATGGGTGAGAAGTGGGTGCAGGCCCTGGGCGCACGGGACCCATGGGCAGCGGCCACCTCCATGTGGCCATCCAAGACCCACAACACCACCCCGGACAGCCACATTGTCTACCTCAGTAGCTACGACACAAATCTGTAACTTGCTAATTTAGCCGAACATGTCAAAAACCCAGAGAAAGGAAACGTTACAACTTGCATTCTGAACTCAAATGCTGCAGACAATCAGCAAGGTCTGAAGCAATCTAGGTCTCATTGTCCTGATTTTCTGTCCCCAAATCCAAGTGGGACACTTTCTCAATTCTCTGCACAAACAGGAAATTCCAGATTGAGTCTTTATGATCCCAAAATGAACTGAAGCCTCAGGTTCAGTCTGCATGTGGTTTTGTATTCTAAGTTCCATAAGAGGGTACCTCCACTTTGGAGGGACCCCTTAAAACGGGGTTGTCCAGATCCACACACGCCACCTCATGGCCACAGATGGTAAGTAGGAGAACTGTAAGAATTTTGTTAAGTGGGAGCTAAAAAAACTTAGGAAAAAATTTTAATTCAAATCCTATCATGACACATAATTTATCTGAATTTGAACAAGCTGAGAATATCAAACATAAATCTAAAAATAACTGAAGATGTTAAAGAGATTAGCTATAAAGAAAATAACCTAAAAATACTAAAAACAAAATCAGAATAGATTAAAAAGACTGGGAAAATCAAGAGCAACAACTCTAATTCATTTATTAGAATGATTACATGGGGAAGGAAGGAAGGGTCATCTCTCCTCACCTCGAGGTCGGCAACCTGCACAGTTCTCATGTCCAACTGTAATATGGTGCATGGCTCAGATAGACAGTCGTCTGGTTTCAAAATGTGGTTATACTTGGGCTTCGAAAAAAACTCCTTAATTGCTAAAGATCTGGGGGGGAAAAGGAAGTGCTCAGCATCTGAGATGACATAGCCCCCATCTCAGGCTGTCTCGCTCTCTCCTGTGTTAGCAGGAATGCTAACTCACTGTCTGCAGCTCCGAGAGCAAAAGGCAGGGCCGAGGAGGCCAGCTCTGGTGGGCAGCAGCCGAGAATGGGAGCCACAGGCACATCTTCTGTATCCCACTCACATACCCGAAGGACACGGAAGCCACGGGAAATTAAATTTCAGTGAATGGTGTGAGAGAACACGTCTCCTCCAAGGGGCCAACCAATGTCCTTGGGAAATGCACGGCCATGGTCCTCCCACACCCAGTTCACGGTGCCCTTTTCCAGACACTGCAAGCCCTGCTCAGAGCTTTCTCTGCCCTCCCTGGTCACTTTACCAGACATTAACACCAGGCAATACAAGAAGCCCCCTGCCCTTTCCAGACCTTCCCTCACTCCCACCACATCAGTTCTGCACAAACCACAGAGCCGCTGTCGGAGACCCCCTCTCCACCCACTTTCGGATTTGGGTTGAGAATGCGACAATTCAACACATGAGGGAAGATTCCATACCTCTACACTGATATTTTTTCTTTTTTTGAGTTTTTAATAAAAAACAGAAAGGCCCAGAGGCCCCCATCTTACTGCCAAGCCCTGGTGATCTGGCAGGTGAGCAGCCATCTCTGATGAGGGGCCCTTCTCTGGCCCCAGGACAACTGCAAGGCCTCCCCCACCTGCCTCCCGGCACCCTTGGAGGGGAGGCAGCCACATACACACATCATCCTTCTCGAGAGGAACAGGAGGCCCTTGTGAGGAGAACTTTTATGTCAAAACCTGAAGCTCTGCCACAGGCATGACCGTAAGTCAGAAACCAGGAAAGCCACCACGGATTCTGCGGCACCGCTTTCTGTGGCGAGGTCAGCAGGGGCTCCACTAACACATTCTCCACCCTTATTAAACACTCTTGGCTCTTAATGGGATCATCTGTCTATTTTAATGGCCCACATTACCTTATGTTTCCTATCTGTTTGGGGCCTTATAAACAGGCCATTTCAATTCTGTTATCAGCTTCAAGGCCAGTAAGGCAATAGGCAGACTTCTCAGTCATGTGAACACACTGGACTCCCAGCGGTGAGGGTTTTCCAGCCCTGCGGCCTGTGCCCCTGCAGGCCGGGAGCCCCACGCTCACCTGAGGGCACTCACCGAGGTTAGGGTCTGGCCTGAGGTTCAGTCCCACAGGCCGAGAACCCCACACTCACCTGAGGGCACTTACCGAGGTTAAGGTCTAGCTCTGCGGCCTGTGGCCCTGCAGGCCGGGAGCCCCACGTTCTCCTGAGGGCACTCACTGAGGTTAGGGTCTGGCCTGCGGTTCGGTCCCACAGGCCAGGAGCCCACGCTCGCCTGAGGGCACTCACCGATGTCAGGGTCTGGCTTAGGGTTCATGCCCTGGAGGCCAGGAGCCCCACACTCACTTGAGAGGGCTGAGGTCGAACTCATAGGCGTTGTCCCAGAAGAGCACCTTGCTGCGGTAGTCCCTGTCAGCGCTGCAGGGCACCAGGTGCAGGGCAGCCGTGGTCGGCCAGATGACCCCGTCCTCCTTCAGCCAGGCGTCCCGGGCATACAGAATGGACTCGATCATGAACTCAAACTGCACGGAGGGAGGCACACAGGAGACACAGTGACTGAGACGGTGTCTGCTCCCAGCCCCCGGCCCCCGCCATGGCACTCATGTCCCGGGGACTGTCACGGACAGGAAGAGCTGCCAGCTCACCAGAGGGCTTCTCTTACACTGTCACAACAGTGGTCACCGAGTTCAGTCACAGCCTGGGCTTAAGCCCATTGACCCACACTGCTCCTCAGAACTGGGCACGGCCAACGGTCAGGGAACTTGCCCTCTCGCCCACTCTGCCCACCGAGGAGATAGCTGTCACCATAAGTGTTTTGGGGTCTTAACTCTCAAACAGTATCACTCTGGTCTGAGGTATTCTCAGAAGCTTCACCATGCTTTAAGTTGACTGAAGTCACTTCTCAAAAATGTGGAACAGCAAAGCAGGAGTGCCACAGAGGTCACGTGACCCTCATGTCAAAAGCAGCAAGCACCCCAAGAGCCCCTCGGGGGTGTTGAATTTTGAGGATTCTTCATATTTGTACATGTGAGTTGCAAATATTTTCTCCTAATCTTGGCCTTTTTTCATTTTCTTAACATTGTCTTTTATAGAGCAGACTTTTTAATTTTGACGAAGTCCAATTTATCAACTTTTCCTTTAATAGAGTATGCTTTTGGAGTCACACCTAAAAACCCTTTGACTAACCACGAACATTTTCTATGATTTCTTCCAAAAGTTTTACAGTTTTATATTTAAGCAATTAGATACAATCAATTTTGAGTTCATTGTTCAAGATGAGGTATGAGGCTTAAAGTTGAAGCTTTTTTTGGTTTATGGATGGCCAACTCTCCCAACATAATTTGTTGAAAAGACTATCTTTTCTTCATTAAATTAACTCTGTTCCTCTGTTAAGAATCAGTTGACCACCTTCGTAGGAATCTACTATCCATTCTGTTCCACTGACTTATGTGTCTATCACTTCACCAGGTTCACAGTCTTGACCACCACAGCTTTATACTAAAGTCAGGTAGTAGAGTTCTTCCGATGTTGTTCTTCTTTCAAAAACTGTGGCATTTTCCTGGTGGTTATGGGGCTAAGACTCTGCGTTCCTAATGCAGGGGGCCCAGGTTCAATCCCTGGTCAGGGAAATAAAATCCTACATGCCATGACAAAGATTCCCAACTAAGATCCGGCACAGCCGAATATTTTTTAAAACCTGTATCAGCTATTCTAGCCTGCCTGTGCTCAGTCATGTCTGACTTTTTGTGATCCCATGGACTACAGCCTGCCATGCTCATCTGTCCATGAAATTTTCCAGGCAATAATACTGGAGTAGATTGCCATTTTCTTCTCCAGGGCTAGTTTGTTTACACTGCACATAAATTTTACAATAAGCTTATCTGTACCTACAAAAAATCCTGCTTGAATTTTTATTGGAATTGTATTAAATCTACAGATGAACCTGGAGAGAAGGGGCATCCTTATGAGGCCGTCTCCAGCTCACGACCAATGCGTGTGGGTCAGCATCACCTGGAGTCAGCATCCAGAACTTGCACATGTTTTGCCAAGTGTCATCATTCTGGAGCCACTGTAACCAGTTGTGAACAGTGCTAGTGTATAAAAATGTGACTGGCTTTTGTACACTGACTTTGTACTCCACGATCGTCTTAAACTTGCCCACTAGTCTAGGAAAGTTTTTGGAGATTCCTTGGCATTTTCTACAAAAACAATCACATTGTCTGAGAACACGGTTTATTCCCGTGCCTTCATTCTGTTTAGCTCCCATTTATTCCTTCTCTCTTGCAATGGTTAGATTTCCCAGGACAATGTTGAGCAGGAACAGGGGAGCACCCCTTCCCGCTTCATTCCTGCTCTGGGGGAAGTGGCCATTCTATCCTAACAAGTAAAAAGCTGAACTGAAAAGTCAGCAACTCTTCTAAAGTCCATTAAGAGAAATTAGGTCACAGAGTAAATGGTCACCCTCAAATTGGAAAAACTGAGAGGCCTGTAAGACAGTCCCTGACTTATGATGGTTCAGCTTCATGACAGGGCATTAGGTATTCAGTAAAAACTATGCTTCAAATTTTGCTCTTTTCCCAGCTAGTGATACACAGTGCAACACACACGTGCCACACAGGCCAAGCCCCCATCAGCCATGCAATCATGAGGGTGAACAGTCCACACACTGACAGCCTCTCCCTCTCAGGACAGTATTCAGTCAACCACATGAGACATTCAACACTCGTTTTCAACAGGCTTTGGTTATGATTTTGCCCAACTGTAGCCAAGCGGGAGTGCTCTGAGCACATCGAAGACAATGAGGCTCAGCTGTGATGTTCGAGAGCTGAGGCGTGTTGCATGCGTTTTGGATTTCGGTGTTTTCAGCTTAGGATGGGTTTGTCAGGACGCAGCCTCACTGTAAGTCAAGGAAGAGCTGCACAGGGAATCGCACCTCACCAGAGCAGAAACATCCCTGGAACCAGGGCCAGGGAGGAAGCTGAACCGAGGCTGACAGGCTGCTGGGGCTCAGTGTGGACAAGCTGAGGCCCAGACTCCAGGCAGGCCCCATGACAGGGTCCCCACAGTAAATACCAGAGAAAAGTCCCAGTGCTTCTCACAAGCTCAAAAGAAACCACTGGAAAGACGCCAGAGTATTCTGTTCTTCTTAACAGGGTCTGCCCTCAGGAGAGACTATTTAACAGAGCCTAACCAGCTGGGGAAAGAATACTATCCAACTGGAGCACCCTCCAGCGATCCTGTCCCACCTAAAAGGAGAGAAAACTTGAAAGGCACCTGTGGGGTTCACAGTCCAGAGGCCCAGGATCACTCAACACTGAGACCCCAGAGCAACTCCCTCCATATCTCACCATCATGTCTCTACAGGCCTGTTTACACAGACCCTTTATCCAGTCATCACATCTGGCTATCAGGAAAAAAACACAAGACATATGAGCAGTACAAGAGCCACAGCAAACCTTAGAACCAGATTCAGACACAGTGAAAGTGTTAGTCACTCAGTCGTGTTAGACTACTTGCGACCCCATGGACTGTAGCCCCCCAGGCTCTTCTGTCCATGGAATTCTCCAGGCAAGAATACTGAAGTGGGTTGTCATTCCCTTCTCCAGGGGATCTTCCCAACCCAGGTCTCCTGCATTGCAAGCAGATTCTTTACCACTAAGCCACAAAGGAAGACACAGTAGGCAACTGTAATTATCAGGCTGGGAACTTAACAACTATGACTAATATGCTAAGGGCTCTAATGGACAAAGCAGACAGCATGCAAAACAGATGGGCAATGTAAACAGAGAAATGGAAATTCTTAGAAAGAACCAAAAATAAATGTTCAAGAGCATTTATTTACATTCTGAACAATGTAACAGAAGTGGAGGATGCCTTTGATGGGCTCGTTAGTAAGGACCCTCAGCTGAACAACAAGCCTGAGCTTGAGGAAATGAAAACAGAAACTGCCAAAGCTGAAAAGCAAAACAAAACAGGCTGAAAAAGAGAACACACTGAAGGGCTACGAAACACAAAAGGTATAATAGACACAGAACAAAAATACCAAGAGAAGAATGAGAGGCGGGAAGAGAAGAAAGCGTTGAAAAAATGGCTGAGAATTTCCCCAAATTAATGTCAACTCCGTTCACGGATCACAGCCTTGTCGTGGTAAAGGGGATTGTGTAACTCAATGAAGCTGTGAGCCACGCGTGCAGACCCACCCAAGATGGATGGGTCATAGTGGAAAGTTCTGACAAAACGTGGTCCACCGGAGGAGGGGACAGAAAACCACTGCAATATTAGAACCTTACGTGGCGTCTTACATGGTTCACACTGTTTGCTGAACCCAGGGTAGGTGAGGCACGAGCAGGGAGGTTGGAAGAAAACTGAGGCACCGTAGGGCCTGCAGACATGTGTTTATTCTCTAATGGCGGGTGCAGTGGCAAAGGAGGATTTCTCAGGTGGGGCTTATATATGTTTCCAGAACAAAAGTGGTCCAAAAAGCAAGTACAGCACGATGTGCACGCACAGTGCTGTAAGTGATCGCCACTGTTACAAAACCACGTATTTACAAAACGTGGGACACAAGACCCTGACCACGCCATCTTGGCTGATTTGCTCTTTCCCTACACGTGGTTAGAACCTTATGCAGAACAACTGACTGGTTCAAAATTGGGAAAGGAGTACAACAAAGCTGTACATTGTCACCCTGTTTATTTAACTTATATGCAGAGTACATCACGCAAAATGCTGGGCTGGATGACTCACAAGCTGGAATCAAGATTGTTGGGAGAAATATCAACAGCCTCAGAGATGCAGATGATACCACTCTAATGGTAGAAAGCAAAGAAGAACTAAAGAGTCTCTTGATGTGGGTGAAAGAGGAGAGTGAAAAACCCGGCTTAAAACTCAGCATTCGAAAAACTAAGACCATGGCATCTGGTCTCATCACTTCATGGCAAATAAAAGAGGAAAAAGTGGAAACAGTGACAGACTTTATTTTCTTGGGTTCCAAAATCACTGTGGACATTGAATGCAGCCATGAAATGAAAAGATGCTTGCTCCTTGGAAGATAAGCTATGACCAACCTAGACAGCATATTAAAAAGCAGAGACATTACTTCGCCAACAAACATCCAGACAGTCAAACATATTGTTTTTCCAGCAGTCATGTATGAATGTGAGAATTGGACTATAAAGAAAGCAGAGTACCAAAGAATTTATGCTTTTGAACTGTGGTGTTGGAGAAGACTCTTGAGAGTCCCTTGGACAGCAAGGAAATCAAACCTGAATATTCTTTGGAAGGACTGATGCTGAAGCTGAAACTCCAATATGCTGGCCACCTGATGTGAAGAGCCAACTCACTGGAAAAGACCCTGATGCTGGGAAAGGTTGAAGGCAGAAGAAGGGGACAACAGAGGATGAGATGGTTGGATGGCACCACCAACTCAATGGACATGAGTCCGAGCAGACTCCAGGAGATGGGAAACCTGGTGTGCTGCAGTTCATGGGGTCACAAAGAGTTGGACACGACTGAGCAAGTGAACAACAATGCCAAACACAAGCCCCCAGATCCAGGCGTGACGAGCACACCAAGCAGGATAAATGCGTGGTGGTGGCGGGGGAGTATGAAGAGGCATGTCATCTTCAAACTATAGAGACTCAAAATATAAAGTCCTGAGAGAGGCTGGGGGAAAAACACCTACCTACTGAGGAACAAAGATAAAATTTCACCTGAATTCTCAGAAACCCTGAAAGCAAGAAGAGAGTGGAGTGAAATATTTAATGTATTTCTTGGTTTTCTGTTGTGCGGTTTTTTTTAAGCCGCCCTGTGCTGCATGTAGGATCTTAGTTCCCTGACCAGGGATTGAACCTGGGCCCCTGCATGGGGAGCACAGTGCCTTAACCACTGAACTCTCAGGGAAGTCCTTATAATTAAGGACCTTTGATGTTACTACTGCAAAAGGATTAGAACTCACTGAAGGCTCAGATGATGGTTAGCAGTTTTAGGCAATAATGTGTATTTTAATTAATACATGTACATTGTTATTTTAGATGTAACGCTTATTGCACACCCTACAGTATAGGGTAAACATAACTTTCTATGCACTGGTTTCCAACGTATTTGTGTGACTTGCTTTATTGCAATAAGTGCCTTGTCATGGTGGTCTGGATATGAACCTCCACTATCTCTGAGGTCTGCCTGTAGATCAGAAACGCAGATCTACATGAAGAAAGGAAAGCACTAAAAGAGAAATAAGTGAAGACGAAACTAGAACTTCTGTTTTTCCCATTCTTAATTAATCTAACAATTTAATCTAACTAATCTAACAATGTGTCCAAAATAATAGCAACACAGTACCTGACCATGTATGTGTATTTATGCTTACGTGTAACCAAAACGAATGAAAATGCTCATACAAGGGACTGGAGGGAGAAGTCAGAATTATTTTGTTTTCATAAAGAACTCACACTAGCCATGAATCACCACAGTGTTGGATGAAAACAGACGTGAATCAGCTGTAAGTATATACTGGAAACTGCTGTTCTCTGTGCCCAGTCATGACCGACTCTGCAACCCACCATGGACTATAGGATTTCCCAGGCGACAAGACTGGAGTGGGTTGCCATTTCCTTCTCCAGGGGATCTTCCCGCCCCAGGGACTGAACCTGGGTCTCCTGCACAGCAGGTGGATTCTTTATCACTGAGCCCCCGGGGAAGCCCTTGGAAACTGTAGGGCAACCAATTAAAAAAGGAAAACAGAACAAGTATAACCGATATGCTAAGAAAGGGGAGAAAACAGAGTCATATAAAATGCTCAGTTAAAACATCAAAAGGCAAAACACCTAAATATATATGGAAAGTATTAAGAGATCTGAAAAGAGAAATAGGCACAATACAATCATTGTAGGGGACTTCAATACCCCATTTTCAACAATAGATAAATCATCCAGACAGAAGTCTTAAGGTTCAGTGTCATTTGCTGTCACTTTCCCAAATCTCTGCAGTCTATAAGAAGTGAGGACCAACATTCTTATTGTTCATATAAGTTAGTTCCTTACTATTTCAAACAAACTTCTTGCTGGAAACCCTGGTGGTGTCCCCCTCCCCTTCATCCATACGTCACTTCTCTGGGTTTTTACCGAGACTAAACTTCAGACCACATTTCACTGTAACATCTTAGGTCCCAGAAGGAGGGTGGGCCGAGGGTCCAATGAGACACAGACCTGCAGGCCCGGCTCCCACTCACCTTTCACCTGCCCTTGGAGCACAGAGAGCTCGGGAGCTCAGAAACCACTGCGGAGGGTGGGTGGGCAAGCGAGCAACCTCTCCACCCCAACCCAGGCGAGACTGGGGAGGGAACCTGGGACAGCCTGGGCTTCAGGCTGGCCAGCAATGCAGACCAGGGGGTTACAAAGAGAGAGCAGACCAGCTGGGGGGAGACAGGCTCTGCTAGCAAGGAAAACACAGGCTAACATTACGTACTGGATATTCGCAGGTTCTTGAAGAGAACAGAAATTTATGTAAATCACTCACCAGAAAGATACATTCACTATGACTTAGATTTCCCATAAAGATTTTTTTTAACCCATTAAAAATTATTGAGCCAATGTTCAAACAAGAAATCACTGACATGTCACCTTAGGAAAAAGTCAAAATTAATCATGATGTACGAATATTCCAGAGCCCAAAGCAGCCACCCCAGCAGTCCCCATGGCCCCTTACCAGCAGGCAGGTGCCCATCCACTCAGACACCAGCACATCCACCTTCTCCGGCAACACCACGTCTTCCACCTTCTGCTGAAACACGGTGATGATATCAGCAAAGCCATTCTGCACGACCAGCTGCCCCGTGTGCTGGGCCATCTCACTGGCCTCCACCGCAAACACCTACAGGTGACAGAAACACCATCCATGTGTACCCCATACCACGGCCAGCTGTCCACTCTCCCCAAGCCCAAATCACCAGCAGAGTCAGAACCAGCATCAGAGAAAGGAAGGCAGCGTGCTGGACGGTGGCCAGTGGATGGCCACCCGGTTCCCCTGATGGAGCCCCGGGAGGGCCTGCCTCTCACCCTGACTCCACCTCCTGCCAAAACGCAGGCACAGGGCTGTGTGCAGGTGGACAGAGCCTCTGCACCCATGGGTGCCGCCCACCCCAGGGGTCCCGGGTCAGGCCCAGCAGCCTAGCTCCCATATACACAGCAACAATCCGTACCCAACACAGGAGACTCCTAGCCCTCAAATGACATCAGTGAGACTTTGAGGCCACCAGCAGCTAGTTACCAATCGAGGATCTAAGAAGTCCTAAATGCTACGTCTGGGTTCTGGCAGGATCGGGACTCGGGCAGCACTGCGCTGCAGCTCCACTTGTGAGCCTTATCCACCTGCCTCGGGGCCACTGGGAGGGGCACCTATGCTCGGTTCAGACGGGCCTTAAATGGCAGAGGACCAGAGCCCAGCGGGAGTCCCAGACAGTGGTCCACCCTGACCCTGGCAGGGTCACATTTGGGGCGGGAGGACACCGTGACACCAGGATAGCAGTCTACACAAGCTGCCCAGCCCTGACACGTGGATACACGTGTTTCTAACGTAACTGAAGTAAACATTTCACAAAAACATCCCACCAGTTTCAGCTCACTGTCCTGCCCTATTCCACTATGTGCTGCTTGCGACTCATCAAACCCACAGCACGGCCTCTGGAGGGCTCAGCCTTCAGAAACACGCTGCCCTTTTCACTAAGCAGCAGAGGCATCACCAAGACCCTGCTCAGAAGCTCCCGACTCACGGCTCTGGGCTGAGCATAGTGTGCACAGAAGAGGCTGATGATCCCAGTCCCACAGCCGACGTCCAGAATCACTTTGTCTTTCAGGGATTCTTTATTCTGCAGGATAACACTATGGTACTTAGTTGTTCGAGGCTGGTCTGCCAACATCTCCAAGTGAAGTTTCTAGATGAAATACACGTGAAGGAAGGATCACTGCCTGTCATTAGCGCTACGCTATGCTCTGACCTTGGACAATCAGAGCCTGACCTGACCCCCATAAAGCCCCACACCACCCCATGCCTAAAAATATGTGCAAAAATCAGAAGACCAAAAAAATGCCAACAGATACAAATAAGAGTAGACAGTGAAGGAATGAGGTAGAAGCTTCTGGAACCCTTCCCATGCAGTGGGGTGCACCTCTCCTAGAGTCAGGTAAGCAAAGAAGCAGGTGTGGACCCGGAGGTGGACACGGGAGAAGCAGTCACATTCCTGTCCTGACACAACATGGCCAAGATCCACCATGAGAAAATGGACAAGACTGACAGAGGCTGCAGGAGGTGACGGCACCCCACAGGAATCAAATGCATCCCCAAGGAGGCAGAGCAGGGCTCCTCCACACAGTTCAGGAAGCCACAGAGGGGGCACCCCCAGCACCGTCCCCACACACCTGCCAAGGAGACCCAGCCCAAGCAGCACTTGGAGGATGGGGGTGCGGCGACAGGGGCCTGGCAACCCAGACCAGGTCAGCACCAACAGGAGCCTGTGTGGGCCTCGCGAGCCCATGGCTCCTCAGGGACAGACAGACAGAGGGAGACCACCAAAGCAGACTAAGTTGAGACCCAGATGTCCTGCCTGCAGGTCAGAACCAGGATATGGAACCCAGGGAAGAGGTGTGGTTGCATTCACCTCAGACACAATACCCTTCAGAGCGAACAGCATCAGGTCATGACATGGACAGCAGACGACTGAGGATGGGGGTGGTGGGGAGCCTCCACATCAACACAAGAATCACTGCAGCAAGAGAACATGATAATTCTAAAGGTTCCTGCGCCTCCACAACAGAGCTTCAAAACGCACAAAGCAAAAGCCAGGAGAAATGCAACAAGGAACACAAATTCGCCATTACAGTCAGAGGTTTCCATACCCTTCTCTCAGTAACTGACAAGTAGAAAATCATAAGAGACACAGATGCGAACAACAGTATCAGCTAACTTAATCCAACAGATATGAACAGCACACTTTCCCAACTATTTGCAATCATACAACGTCTACAGATTCACCTAGAAAGGTACACAACCATGTATGATCAAAACCTCAAAACTTAAAGAGACATAACACCAGGGTTAAGAAATGAGGAGAGTCGGCATATCACCACAAAGATGTCACTCCTCCCTAAATTCACTTTCCATAAAACACATTACAATGCCAACCAACGGGGCAGGGGCAAAGGGGAAGCACAACAAAACAGTAATAACATCAGTTTCAAAAAATAAACAGATCAGGCCATGAAGATGCTAAAAAGGCAAATCAACACTGAGATACCTGTTTTTCTTGCCTTTAAGATGGGAAATCTTTTTTCAGCTGGCAGCTTCTTCTGTGAAGACCTGCAGCAAATGCGCCTTCTGCGCCGCTGGGAGGCGCACACTCAGCCGACATTCCAGGCGGGTGGCTTGGCTTGACCCACCCCAGAAAGACTCATACACACATCCCCCTCAAACCCACGCAGTGGGAATTTAGCAAAAGGGAGCAGGATTCACGTAGGAGAACATCCACTACAGCATCGCTTGGCATGATGAAAAGCAAACACGATCCTTTCTAAACCAACACACCGGAGCAGAACAGACTTTCAAAGCAGTACAGCTATGTGAGAAAGGCGATAACAGTGTATGGGACTACTCCTTTTCCATAAATTTAAAAGAACAAAACAGATGCAGCTTAGACTTGAAAGAAGTGTCTACACTGCTGTTGGGAGAAATCTCACAGAAGAGACAGACCTCAGCTTCTCATTAACTCTTTCTTACTAGATGGAAACCTCTAAGCATGTACACAGTGGCAGATTTTCTTCTCTTAGGCTCCAAAATCAGTGTGGATGGTGACAGCAACCATGAAATGAGAAGACGCTTCCTCCTTGTTAAGGAAAGCAATGACAAACCTAGACAGCATGTTAAAACGCAAAGACATCACTTTGCTAACAAAGGTCCATGTAGTCATGTATGGATGTGAGAGTTGGACCATAAAAAAGGCTGAGCTCCAAAGAATTGATGCTATTGAACTATGGGGCTGGAGAAGACTCCTGAGAGTCCCTTGAACAGCAAGGAGATGAAGCCAGTCAATCCGGCAGGAAAGCAATCCTAAATATTCATTGGAAGGACTGATGCTGGAGCTCCAGTACTCTGGCCACCTGATGCGAAGAGCTGACTCATTAGAAAAGACCCTGATGCTGGGAAAGAAGGGGATGACAGAGGATGAGATGGTTGGATAGTATGAATTTAGACGTGAATTTGAGCATTAGGACATGAACTTGGGCAAACTCCAGTAGCTAGTGAGGGACAGGGAGGCCTGGTACGCTGCAGTCCACGGGGGTCACAAAGAGGTGAACATGACTGAGACTGAACAACAGGCATGTACGTGCATCAGTGGTTTCCCATTTACTTTAACATTTTTAATGGTCCAATATGATGGGGGCTTCCCAGGTGGCTCAGTGGTAAAGAATCTGTCTGCCAATGCAGGAGACGCAAGAGATGAGGGTAAGATCCCTGGGTCATGAAGATCCCCTGGAGTGGGAAATGGCAACCCACTCCAGTATTCTTGCCTGTGAAATCCCATGGACAAAGCAGCCTGATGGGCTACAGCCCATGGGGTCACAGAGACTTGGACACCACTGAGCACACACACACATGCACAATACATAGCTACAAAAAAGTACACTAAAAAGCACCTGTAGATTTTACCCAACATAGTCACAGTGCACACACGCTTGTACCCACACCCACTCGGAACCCTGCCAGCACCCCAGGCCTTCCCACCTGGCCTCACCAAACACGGACCCCCTTTACCAGTAACCATCATCCAAATTCTAAGGGGAATCCAGTCCCTGATCTCCAGATCCTCCACTTCTATACACATTCACAAACAACACCTTTCAACGTTGCCTTATAACCTTACAGAACTGAATCTACCTATTTGAAACGTTCATCCTTCAACTATCTATTTTATTTAGTCTAAAATATAAACAGGTTGTCTGGACCATAGAACTTTGGGTCTTCATTCACACTGGAAAAAACCAAACTAATAAGCTAGTTATTTATAGGTAATACTACTACTGATTTATACAACTTTTTACATTTTATTTTTACTGTAAATTTTACCACTTTTTTTTAAACACTGAGGAAAGTTTATAATTCCGTAACTCGGACAGTATCTCTAAACCAGGAATCGGAACATGACAGCCAATCCAGGCCATCACCTGCTTTTGCATGGCCTGCAAGCCAGGATTGGCTTTTACATTTTTAAAAATCCAAAAACACAACACATGAAATCATATGGAAGGCAAATTTCAGTGTCTATAAATAATGTTTTATTGGAATGCAGACCTGCTCACTGAAATTTTTAAGTCTGCTTCAGCACTTGGATGGCAGAGCTGAGCAGCTGGGCTGAGGAAAACATCTGCAGGCCCCACTCTGAAGAATTGAGCTGAAGCCCAGAAATTATTTTTAAAGTTAGAACCCAAAACCAGAGAGTGGCAAGCGGCTCCGCCTGGCTGGGCAGGCAGGAGGCAGTACCAGGGTTCCATAGCTGCCGAAGTACTCCTCATCCTGCCAGGAATCCTCGGCGTCCCAGTCCTCCAGCTGCTTCCCCAGGTGGTTCGCCGGGATGTACCCACAGCAGCCCGCACGCTCACCCCACCACCAGTCCGCAGTGGTTTGTCTCAGGATGAGGATCTTTTCTCCTCTCAAAAAGCTGAGCTAGAGAAACATATACAGAAATGAAAACTAGAGAAAAACCTGCGGTTGGTATTTCAGTTGTGGCTCAGTGATAAACCTCCATCACTGGTCCCAAATCACAGCAAGTGCAGTAAGGAGTCAATGGGAAGGACATCAACTGACAGTCTATGAAAATCACACTAGGATTTTGAGATTTCTTTGGAAATCTACAAGAAACAAAAGCAGACCTTAACAAGAAAGATCAAGCATTTTCGAACAGCTTGAATTTCTTAGAATTTCTAACAGCCCCTTTACCGTAACTCGGCTAGATGGTAGCTGATTCAGTTGCTGGAGGCTTACGCTAATTACTATTACAAAGTAAAGAAAGCTGCGTTCAAGTAGATGTTTTTATTTTACACCCAATTTCCCTTAACTAAATTAAGTTACAAGTAAGGGTTTCAAAGCAGAGGTGAAGCAGGTACCTCCTCCCCAACCCCATTCCTCACCCAAGGATCCTACACACCAGGCTTGGGACCTGGATCTGTTAGGCTGGAAGGGTCACTCGTGGGTCTTCTGTTGCTGTGAAGTATCTGAATACTTCTTTATTTAAATCTGCTGACTTCTGCAAATTTGACGTCTAATCCTGCCACTGAACATGCTGAGCCCACAAAGAATAAACCCACATGGCTACCTGCGTCTCATCGGTGGCAGAATAGTCTGCGATGGCCACGAACTCCTCTGGGTGCACAGCCCCCTGGAGGTGCTCCTCCTCAGCCTGCGTGGCAGGGTCCTCCTCCTCCTGCTCAGAGCAAGGGAGAAAGGGAGGTGATGGGGGCAGCCTTTCCTCTCCCTTCCTCTCTCTCCATCTCTGCCTGTCTCTGTCTCTCTTCATCTCTCTACACGATTCTTTTCCACTCACTCTCACCCCATTCAGCTCCATGCTCACTGCCACTGGCTCCCCACCACCCCCTATCCTCAGCTGCCTGCTGTCCATGTAGAACATGGAGCAGCAGGAGGTCCCCACACCTCTCCGTGCGCATGTCACACTTATGCCCGCACACATACATACACACACACCCAGTTTATTTTTTCTATTGACATAGCTTTCTGTCAAAGATTGCACAGCCACTTTTTAAAATTTTTTTCTTTTTTCACTCACATAATACCTTGAGGAAAACTCCCCATCTGCAGAAATCTAACTTATAATGTTCAGTGGCTACTTAACATTACACAGCAGAATGCCACCTGAGTCTTCAGTCGTCCTTTACTGATGGACTTTCTCTATGTCCACAAACTTCTGCGCACATTTATCCTGACACGATGACATTTTATCTCCATGGGATAGACTGACATGGATGACACAGAGGCATAGGTTTCATTCAAACATTTGTCAGGTTCTTTCCATAAAGGGTGAGGCACTTCACCAGCAGTGCATGGAGTGACTGACTTGAGTTTTTTGCAGAGTGCTATGTGTAAAGACTCCAGAAAGGGTAAATATGTGGGGAAAAACTATTACTTACACTTTACAAAGAAGACTTCTGACAGTACAGAGAAACTAATAATTTATGGTGGGGTTTATAACATATATAGAAGTAAAAGGTTACAACACAGCACAAAAATAGGGGCTGGTAAATGGAACTAATTTGGAGGATTCTTACATTGTCAATTCAGTTCAGTCGCTCAGTCGTGCCTGGCTCTTTGCGACCCCATGAATCCCAGCACGCCAGGCCTCCCTGTCCATCACCAACTCCCGGAGTTCACTCAGACTCATGTCCATCAAGTCGGTGATGCCATTCAGCCATCTCATTCTCTCCTTCTCCTCCTGCCCCCAATCCCTCCCAGCATCAGGGTCTTTTCCAATGAGTCAACTCTTTACATGAGGTGGCCAAAGTATTGGAGTTTCAGCCTCAGCATCAGTCCTTCCAATGAACACCCAGGACTGGCCTCCTTTAGGATGGACTGGTTGGATCTCCTTGCAGTCTAAGGGACTCTAAAGAGTCTTCTCCAACACCACAGTTCAAAAGCATCAATTCTTCAGTGCTCAGCTTTCTTCACAGTCCAACTCTCACATCCATACATGACTACTGGAAAAACCATAGCCTTGACTACACAGACCTTTGTTGGCAAAGTAATATCTCTGCTTTTGAATATGCTATCTAGGTTGGTCATAACTTTCCTTCCAAGGAGTGTCTTTTAATTTCATAGCTGTAATCACCATTTGCAGTGATTTTGGAGCCCAGAAAAATAAAGTCTGACACTGTTTCCCCATCTATTTCCCATGAAGTGATGGGACCAGATGCCATGATCTTAGTTATGAAGAGGTTAAAAAAAAAAGACTGGGATAGGTTAAGGATACACAACATAATTTCTTGGGTAATCACTAGAATGATATAAAAAGGTAATGCTAAAAAGTTAATCGAGGAGATAACATGGAATTATAGAAAATATTTCATTAATCTAAAAGGCAAGAATGGAAAAAGGTAAAAAGGAAGAACTGTGACAAAAAGGAAACAAACAGCAAGATGTTAGACTCACTATGTTAAATGTTAACGGACTGAACACTCTAATTAAATGGCAAAAATTACCTAAAAGGAAAATAAAAGACACAACTACAGGCTCTTTACAAGAGGAATACTTTAAATATATAGAGTTAGACTAGTTGAAAATATAGATATATATGTGTCTGTGTGCCATCCAAACACTAACTGTAAGAAAGCTGGTACCACTAAATTAATATAAGACAAAGTAGATGCTAGGCAAGAAGTATTAATAGGTAAAAAGAGACACTTCATAAAAATAAAAGGGTCAACTAATCTAGTAAACAAATACTAACCTAAACATATGTACCAAGTAACAGAGATTCAAAATATATGAAGCAAAAAGTGATAGATCCAAATGGAAGTAACAAAAAACAGACAAATCCACAATCACAGCTGAGATTTTTGAAACTCATCTCTCTCAGTAGTTGAAAGAACAAATGGACAAAACATCAGACAGAATCCAGAGATTTGAGCAATCCTAAGTAAGGACCCATATGACGGTGATGACATCCTGATAGCTCAGTTGGTAAAGAATCCACCTGCAATGCAGGAGACCCTTGTTCGATTCCTGGGTGGGGAAGATCTGCTGGGGAAGGGATAGGTTACCCACTCTAGTATTCTTGGGCTTCCCTTGTGGCTCAGCTAGTAAAGAATCTGCCTGCAATCTGGGAGACCTGGGTTCAATCTCTAGAAGGGAAAGGTTACCTATTCCAGGGTTCTGGTCTGAAGAATTCCATGGACTATATAGCCCATGGGGTTGCAAAGAGTTGCACACAAGTGAGAAACTTAGGGGAAAAAAAAAAATGACCCACTGACAGTGACAACACTGGACACCACACCCCACAACTGCAGAATAACTTAGTCTCTGAAAGTGCACATGCAACATCCAAGGCCAGACAGGGTCTTACCATGAGCCCAATGTAAGGCCAAACAGTCCTTACAAGGAGACCATAAAGCAGGCATGAGTAAATTTCCAAAGACTGAAATGCTGCGTTTTCAGATCAAACATTAAGTAAAACCAAAAGCAATAACAAAAACATAAAATTTCCCAAATGTCTGAAAAGTAAGCAACATACTCTGGATAGCCAAGAAAATTTCAAATTTCCACCATTTAGGTAAATTCTAAAAAGCACACGCAGACAATATCATATATTGCTCAAAGATGCCTACATAAGGCATAAAAGAATAAAAAACGGTCCAGAAACACAAAGATCAATTCATAATTCATAGTAGTGTTTGCCCTTGAGATGGAAGAAGAATGGGACTGGGGAATGGACTTGATTCATGGTTTTTTCATTCATTCATATATATATGTGTATATATATATATATATATATATATATATATATATATATACACACACTTATATTCTGAATATGACAAAATGTTAGCAAGTTTCCATTTCTCTGTAATATGTAATTTTTTGCAGTATTATTCTATAAATACTGTCACCCTGTTTATTTAACTTATATGCAGAGTATAGCATGAGAAACGCTAGATGAAGCACAAGCTGGAATCAAGATTGCCAGGAGAAATATCAATAACCTCAGATATGCAGATGATACCAACCCTTATGGCAGAAAGAGAAGAAGAACTAAAGAGCCTCTTGATGAAAGTGAAAGAGGAGAGTGAAAAAGTTGGCTTAAAGCTCAACATTCAGAAAAATAAGATCATGGCATCTGGTCCCATCACTTCATGGGAAATAGATGGGGAAACAGTGGCTGACTTTATTTCGGGAGGCTCCAAAATCACTACAGATGGTGACTGCAGCCATGAAATTAAAAGACGCTTACTCCTTGGAAGAAAAGCTACGACTAACCTAGACAGCATATTAATAAGTAGAGACATTACTTTGCCAACAAAGGTCCATCTAGTCAAGGCTATGGTTTTCCAGTAGTCATATATGGATGTGAGAGTTGGACTATAAAAAAGGCTGAGCACAGAAGAATTGATGCTTTTGAACTGTGGTATTGAAGAAGACTCCTAAGAGTCCCTTGGACTGCAAGGAGATCCAACCAGTCTACCCTAAAGGAAATCAGTTCTGAATATTCATTGGAAGGACTGACGTTGAAGCTGAAACTCCAATACTTTGGCCACCTGATGTGAACTGTTTCATTTGAAAAGACCCTGATGCTGGGAGGGATTGGGGGCAAGAGGAGAAGGGGACGACAGAGGATGAGATGGTTGGATGGCATCACCAAGTCAATGGACTTGAGTTTGAGTAAACTCTGGGAGTTGGTGATAGACAGGGAGGCCTGGTGTGCTGCAGTCGATGGGGTTGCAAAGAGTCGGACACAACTGAGCGACTGAACTGAACTGAACTGATTCTATAAATGTTCCAGTACTTTTTAATTTCTCGAAAGAAAATTAATACATCCACAAAATTAAAACATTTTCTGATAATTTTAAAAAACAGATGAGTAAAATGATCCAACTACAAATAAAATTTCTATATATAAAAACCACATGAACTTAGAATACTAATTAGAATGAAAAGAGAAAAAATGTCAAAATTGATATCACAGACATGAAAATGTTTTTAAAAAACATTTATTAGAGTATTATTTTTTAATTTTACATAATCAACATTCCTTGAAATTTAAGGTGACTTTTTCTTTTTTACTGTTAATTTGAATAATACATGTTACAAGCAGAAAAGAAGCATAAATATATAAATCTTTTCTAATATCCAACCTGTGTCTAACATATTCTGTCTGGGATGTTTTTAACAACTAAAAAAAACCTGTGCTTGCTTCACCAGCTCAAGACCCAAAAATGGAACCCTAGATTCCTGGGAGGTGTTTACAATGCCCAATTCAGAATGTCTTGTGTGACCTCACAGTGCATGTCCTCTGTTTAAGCAGCCCCTGGTTAGTGGCCACCTTCCAAGGTCCAAGGAAATCACCATCACTTCGTGAGTGAGCGAGCTCCACTCTCTGCAATGGTCCCAGTCTTTAAATACAAGTTCACAAATAGCAGAACTGAAATTACCTGCAACTCACTTCTGGGGCAGTCACCTGGTGTTGCCATGGTTCCTTTGGGATCTGTACATAACTGCTGCTTTAATGTTTCATTTTTCCCTTCATTTCTATTTTTTAAAAAAGAGAGAATGAGAAAATGCTTGTTACGTTGCATCATAATGTTCACTTTTAAAGTCCATGAAAAAGGTCTTCCACCAAATGGAAGTAAATGTAAAGAATGTGAAGAATGAATGGAAATGAAATTTATAAATACAACTCTTACAAAATCAACTGAAAACATTTAAAATTTATGAACTCCAAACAGTGTATATTTTCATCGCTAGCCTGCAAAGTGTTAACTGTTTATTGGCCAAAGCCTGTTACTTTCTGTTAAATCACTGGGTAAATTTAAAACAATAAATTGATGTCAACTCTTAATTTGGAACCCTGACAACTGTGACTCCAATTAAAATTTCCTATCTGGGGCTTTAAAGTGTTTCCACTAACAGGAACCAAGGTCTGCACCTGCCAGAGACTTTTCTTTTCAGTTTCAATCTTATTCTTCCAGTGACAGTGTAACTCACATTGTGCTCTGCGATGGATGTGTGTTTTTTCAATTACGCAGCAATTCCTCGTTCGAAATGAGGGCTTCACATTATCAGTCAATACCTAGTACTTGTTTTTGTGACGTTTATAATTACAAATACTAATACACATACATTGCATTTTCACTGGAAACTGAATTGAGGCCAGCATGGGGCGGGGCCGGAAGATGAGGCGTGGCCGTATTGACGGATAGGGCCTGGGTGGGCGGGGCGGAATAATAGGGCGGTGCTCGGCTAAGGGGCGGAGCGCGGTTCGGGGAGAGGGCCCTGAAGGGCAGGCGGCCCATGGGCCGGAGAGAGAAATAGGTGAAAGGAGGATGAAGGGAGGGACGGGGCGTGATCCAAGAGAGGAACGGGTAGTGAGGGAAGAGAATGGGACCTGCGCTCGGGTAGGGTGGTCCCGGATGCCAAAGACAGACGGGGAAGTGGGCGTGGCTGTGGGCGTGGCGGGCACTGTGGGCGTGGCTGAGGAGATAGCGGGGCAGTAAGGCAAAGGGTGCGGCGTCGTGGGCGTGGCGCGAGTGGGGCGCGGCCTTGTGGGCGGGGCGCCGAGCCCGCGGTCGGGGGCTAGCAGAAGCAGGAAGGCGCGAGGAGCCCGGGAAGGAGAACGGCGGCCTCGGTGCGCCGGCTGACGCACACCTCGGGAGAGGACCCCGCCCCTCCCCTGGCATGTCCAGCTTTACGCGCAGTCCGGTCGCCCGAGCTGCCCACGGGAAGCCTACCTCAGTCGCGTTTCTCCGCTGAGGTCGGCGTCCACACCTCCGGAAAGGAGTGGAAGCCAGCACCCACCAAGAACCCAAGCCACAGCCCTCTGCCCGCGCAGGCGCTCTGTGAACAGAATGCCCCCCCAACCCCGCCGTAGAAGGCCCCGCCCTGGAACCGGCTCCTCGAGCATGCGCCACCGTCCACGCCCACCCCCTTGTCTGGAGAGTGAGCCAACGCCCTGAACTGCGCAGGCGCCGTGCGCTCGCGCGCATCCTGGAGAAGACTCAGTCCTAGGTGGAGCTCCCTACGCAGGCTCATTTTGAGGTCCCGCCTTCGGTTGTCGCGCAAACCCGGGATCTGCACTCGGATGCCGGCTCGTGTTCGAGCTCGCGTCCCATGGGGCGGGGAGTCAGACGGCGGGGGGTGGGCGAGTCCTGGTCCGGGGTCAGAAACCGGCTGGGAGCGACAGAAATGGCTGATTTCCGCCGGAGCAGGGCCGGGAAAGCTTTCCTGTGCTTTTCTTGTAATAATTCAGTGACCTTCGCAACCACACAGTGAAGTGTAAATCCTGTGTCATTCTTTCCAGGGCAAGGGGCGGCTGGAGCTGGAAAGGTAGAAGGAGGTGGTCAAAATCCTAAAGAAAGGAGCGCGGCGGGGGTCGCGGTCGAGTAGACGTGTAAGTGGGCGTAGGTGTCAGATTCACAGGATGACGTTTCCTCGCGTATGTGCTGGTGATCATTGCACAGAACTGTAAACTATTTAATACCACTGACTGTAGACTTTGGGATTGGAATGAAAACTGACCTTTTCCAGTCCTGTGGCCACTGCTGAGTTTTCCACATTTGATGACGTGTTGAGTCAGCACTTTCACAGCATCATCTTTCAGGATTTGAAATAGCTCAACTGGAATTCCATCACCTCCACTAGCTTTGTTCCTAGTGATGCTTTCTAAGGCCACTTGACTGCACATTCCAGGATGTCTGGCTCTAGGTGAGTGATCACACCATGGTGATTATCTTGGTCGTGAAGATCTTTTTTGTACAGTTCTTCAACGTATTCTTGCCACCTCTTCTTAATATCTTCTGCTTCTGTTAGGTCCATACCATTTCTGTCCTTTATTGAGCCCATCTTTGTGTGAAATGTTCCCTTGGTATCTCTAATTTTCTTGAAGAGATCTCTAGTCTTTCCCATTCGGTTGTTTTCCTCTATTTCTTTGCATGGATCGCTGAGTAAGGCTTTCTTATCTCTTCTTGCTATTCTTTGGAACTCTGCATTCAGATGCTTATATCTTTCTTTTTTTCCTTTGATTTTTGCTTCTCTTCTTTTCACAGCTATTTATAAGGCCTCCCCAGACAGCCATTTTGCTTTTTCGGATTTCTTTTCCATGGGGATGGTCTTGATTCCTGTCTCCTGTACAATGACACGAACCTCCGTCCGGAGTTCATCAGGCAGTCTATCTATCAGATCTAGTCCCTTAAATCTATTTCTCACTTCCACTGTATGATCATAAAGGATTTGATTTAGGTCATACCTGAATGGTCTAGTGGTTTTCCCTACTTTTCAATTTGAGTCTGAATTTGGCAATAAGGAGTTCATGATCTGAGCCACAGTCATCTCCTGGTCTTGTTTTTGCTGACTGTATAGAGCTTCTCCATCTTTGGCTGCAAAAAATATAATCAATCTGATTTCGGTGTTGACCATCTGGTGATGTCTATGTGTGCAGGAGATCCAACCAGTCCATTCTAAAGGAGATCAGTCCTGGGTGTTCATTGGAAGGACTGATGCTAAAGCTGAAACTCCAGTACTTTGGCCACCTGATGCAAAGAGTTGTCTCATTGGAAAAGACTGATGCTGGGAGTGATTGGGGGCAGGAGGAGAAGGGGACGACAGAGGATGAGATGGCTGGATGTCATCACCAACTCAATGGACATGAGTTTGAGTGAACGCCGGGAGTTGGTGATGGAAAGGGAGGCCTGGCATGCTGTGATTCATGGGGTCGCAAAGAGTTGGACATGACTGAGCGACTGAACTGAACTGTAGACTTATAAATGGTTACGCTAATAGATTTGTGTATTTCATCATTGAAAAACAGCAGGAACACAAATTACCAGTATAAGGAATGAAAAAGGAAGTACAGATGCTATAGATTTTTTTAAAGATAATAGCTGATATTATGAAACTTTGTCCAAAAATATTAATAGATTCCTTGAACAACTTGCCAAAACTGAACAGGAATAGTTAGGATAGTTGCATAGTTCTAGATCTTCTAAAAGAAATGATTTCAAAATTTAAAATCTTACAACGAATACTCCAGAAGCAGACAGCTTCACTATTAAATGCTTCCAAACATATAAGGAAAAATAATAATAGTGTTACACAAATTCTTCCAAAAACTAGAGAAAACTGAAATACTTCATAACTGGTTTATGAGGCCAGCATCGCCCTGCTATAAAATACTGGTTGAGGCAGAAAGAAGTTAAAATGGCTGCAACAGAGAGCTTTACTCAGCACGCAGTTCCACGGAGTTAAGGCATAGCCCACAGCAGCTGAAGGACAGTGCACCCTGAGAAGATTTCAAGGTTTAGCAGTATATGGTTTGGATACACAGGCCTCTAGATGCATATCTCAGGAAGAATTTCAGTGACCCAGATCCCTGCATCCTCCCATACATAGAAAAGTAGTAAAATCACAAACTTGAGATATCTGTTCTTTGTGATTAACAGTAATGTTTTACCAAGATACATGCTTGACTCCTATTCCCAGGCCAAAATTCTATATAAACTGGCTCCTCCCTTACCTCTTTGGAGCAGTTTCCTCAGAGCCACTAAGAGGCTGTCTCCCAAGCTATAGTGCTCAGCAAGACCCTGACTAAAGCTTCAACTCACAGCTTTTATCTTGTGTGTCTTTCTTTAACTGAACATAAGCAAAAGTAATCCAATAATGTATAAAATGATTATCATGACTGAGTGTGGTTTATACTAGAAATGACAGAATGTTTAACACTTAAAAATCAATATTCTTTCCACATTACAGATTATTAGGGGAAAACATATGAGTACTACATAGGTACTAGAAAAAAACATTTCATAAAATTCAAGACCCATTAAACTCTCATAAAACTAGAAATAGAAATATCTTAGTCTGTAAAAGGACACGTGATAATGTTTAACAAAATAGTGAATGCTTTCCTCCTGGATTCAGGCACAAGACAAGATTATCCTCTATCACCTTGTCTATTCAGTTGACAGTCTTATTTAATGCAAGAAGGCTAGAGAAAGACAAAGAATGTGCAGACTAAACTGAAAAGTAAAACTGTCGTTATTCACAGGTGGCATGATTGTGTAAGTAGATAATCCAAGATAATCCACAAAAAAGTACTACAATTACAGGGCGAATTTCTAAGGTCCCTAGATGAAGGCTCAATATAGTAACAACAGTTGGAAATCATGATTAAAAATTTTGTGTAGAATAGCACCAAGTAACATGAAGTGTCATCTGTCCTTTAGTAATTGAAAGAACAACTGGACACACACACAGGATACAGAAGATCTAACAACACTGTCACACCCATGTTTTAACTAACAATCAAAGTATCCAAAATATACCAAACAACTGCAGAGTACACCCTATTATTAAGGTCATATGGAATGTTAACCAGGGCAGACCATAGATGTTCCATAAAATAAGTTGCGAAGATTGAAATCTTGGAGTTTGTGTTCTGACCATCAGTTCAGTTCAGTTCAGTTCAGTCGCTCAGTTGTGTCTGACTCTGTGACCCCATGAATCGCAGCACACCAGGCCTCCCTGTTCATTACCATCTCCCGGAGTTCACTCAGACTCATGTCCATCGAGTCCGTGATGCCATCCAGCCATCTCATCCTCTGTCGTCCCCTTCTCCTCCTGCCCCCAATCCCTCCCAGCATCAGAGTCTTTTCCAATGAGTCAACTCTTCGCATGAGGTGGCCAAAGTACTGGAGTTTCAGCTTCAGCATCATTCCCTCCAAAGAAATTCCAGGCTTGATCTCCTTCAGAATGGACTGGTTGGATCTCCTTGCAGTCCAAGGGACTCTCAAGAGTCTTCTCCAACACCACAGTTCAAAACCACAGTTCTGACCATAGTGAAATAAAATTACAAATCAATACAATAAGAAAACTAAAAATGTCCCAATGTTTGGATATTAACCAGCATACATTGGAATAATCCATGGGTGAAAGGAAGAAACCAAAGAGATAACATTTTTAATTTCACACTGAATGTTAACGAAAACATACTGCTATGGACTGAATGTGTGCATAACTCCACGACTCATAGTAACCGCAAGGTGATGGTATTAGGAACCAGAGCATTTCAGATGAGATAAGACCATGGCAGTACAGCCCTCATAAATGGGATTAATGCTTTTATAAAACAGACCCTTAGTGGAAGTGAGAAATAGATTTAAGGGGGTAGATCTGATAGAGTGCCTGATGAACTATGGAGGGAGGTTCGTGACATTGTACAGTAGACAGGAATCAAGACCATCCCCAAGAAAAAGAAATGCAAAAAAGCAAAATGGCTATCTGAGGAGGGCTTACAAATAGCTGTGAAAAGAAGGGAAGTGAAAAGCAAAGAAGAAAAGGAAAGATATACCCATTTGAATGCAGAATTCCAAAGAATAGCAAGGAGAGATACGAAAGTCTTCCTCAGCGATCAATGCAAAGAAATAGAGGAAAACAATAGAAAGGGAAAGAATAGAGATCTCTTCAAGAAAATTAGAGATACCAAGGGAACATTTCATGCAAAGATGGGCTCAATAAAGGACAGAAATGGTATGGACCTAGCAGAAGCAGAAAATATTAAGAAGAGGTGGCAAGAATACATAGAAGAACTGTACAAAAAAGGTCTTCATGATCACAATGGTGTGATCACTCACCTAGAGCCAGACATCCTGGAATGTGAAGTCAAGTGGGCTTTAGGAAGCATCACTACAAAGAAATCTAGTGGAGGTGATGGAATTCCAGTTGAGCTATTTCAAATCCTGAAAGATGATGCTGTAAAAATGCTGCACTCAATATGCAAGCAAATATGGAAAACTCAGTAGTGGCCACAGGATGGGAAAAGGTCAGTTTTCATTCCAATCCCAAAGAAAGGCAATGCCAAAGAATGCTCAAACTACCATGCAATAGCACTCATCTCACATGCTAGTAAAGTAATGCTTGAAATTCTCCAAGCCAGGCTTCAGCAATATGTGAACCGTGAACTTCCAGATGTTCAAGCTGGTTTTAGAAAAGGCAGAGGAACCAGAGATCAAATTCTCAACATCTGCTGGATCATTGAAAAAGCAAGAGAGTTCCAGAAAAACATCTATTTCTGCTTTATTGACTATGAGAAAGCCTTTGACTATGTGGACCACAACAAACTGTGGAAAATTCTGAAAGAGATGGGAATACCAGACCACCTGACCTGCTTCTTGAGAAATCTGTATGCAGGTCAGGAAGCAACAGTTAGAACTGCACATGGAACAACAGACTGGTTCCAAATAGGAAAAGGAATACATCAAGGCTGTATATTGTCACCCTGCTTATTTAACTTATAGGCATAGTACATCATGAGAAATGCTGGGCTGGATGAAGCACAAGCTGGAATCAAGACTTACAGGAGAAATATCAATCACCTCAGATATGCAGATGACACCACCCTTATGGCAGAAAGTGAAGAGGAACTAAAAAGCCTCTTGATGAAAGTGAAATGGGAGAGTGAAAAAGTTGGCTTAAAGCTCAACATTCAGAAAACAAAGATCATGGCATCCGGTTCTATCACTTCATGGCAAATAGATGGGGAAACAGTGGGAACAGCGGCTGACTTTATTTATCTTGTCTCCAAAATCACTGCAGATGGTAATTGCAGCCATGAAATTAAGACACTTACTCCTTGGAAGGAAAGCTACATCCAACCTAGATAGCATATTAAAAAGAAGAGACATTACTTGACCAACAAAGGTCCGTCTAGTCAAGGCGATGGTTTTTCCAGTGGTCATGTATGGATGTGAGAGTTGGAACTGTGAAGAAAGCTGAGTGCTGAAGAATTGATGCTTTTGAACTGTGGTGTTGGAGAAGACTCTTGTGAGTCCCTTGGACTGCAAGGAGATCCAACCAGTCCATCCTAAAGGAGATCAATCCTGGGTGTTCGTTGGAAGGACTGATGTTGAAGCTGAAAGTCCAACACTTTGGCCACCTGATGTGAAGAGCTGACTCATTGGAAAAGACCTTGATGCTGGGAGGGATTGGGGGCAGGAGGAGAAGGGGACGACAGAGAATGAGATGGTTAGATGGCATCACCGACTCAGTGGACATGGGTTTGGGTGTTGGTGATGGACAGGGAGGCCTGGCGTGCTGTGTTTCATGGGGTCACAAAGAGTCGGACACGACTGAGCGACTGAACTGAACTGAAAACAGACCCCAGGGAGCTCCCTATTCCATACATGAGGACATAGTGAGAAGACAGCTGTCTGTGACCCGAGAATCTTGGACTTTCAGCCTCCACTACTGTGAGAAACAAATATTTCATGATTTATAAGCCACATAGTTTATGGTATTTTTGTTATAACTGTCCACTCAGACTAACATACATAGATTAAAATTGAAGCGGGAGGATGTATTTAAAGCAGAGCTTGGAGAGAAATTGATGCTTTCAATGCTTATGTTAGAATTAAACAAAAATTTAATCCATGATCAAAACTTCCAACTTAAGCTAAAAGTAGAAAAGAAAAGCAAATTACAACCAAATTAAGTTACAGAAGGAAATACTAATGTGAAGTCACTCAGTCGTGTCCGACTCTGCGACCCCGTGGGCTGTAGCCTACCAGGCTCCTCCGTCCAGCGGATTCTCCAGGCAAGAATACTGGAGTGGGTTGCCATTTCCTTCTCCAGAGTAGATATAAACAAATTAATGGATGAGGAAATAATAGAAAATTTAGTAAAGATAAAAGTTGGTTCTCAGAAAAAAAATGTATAGAACTGACAAATTCCTAGCAAGATTTATCAAGAGAAAAAAGAGCTATCAATTTTAGAAGTGAAAAAGATAAATGGAAGACTGACCCCAATGACACCAATGTTAAAAAGATAAACAGAAGACTGTGACCAGTTTTGTGCCAATACATCTGATAACCTGTATGAAATGGACAAATCCTTTAAAGCATAACTTAACAATACTGACTCAAGAGAAAAGTTGAAATATATGTATGTTTGTATATATAAATATATTTATATAAATTAGATCTTAAATTTGATTTAAAAAATTTCCAACAAAGAAAATTCTTGTCCCAAATGGTTTAATGAATGAATTCTATGAAATATGTAGACAAGAAATAACACCAATGTCAGCAAAAAATTATTTCTTGTCAACAAGAAATAACACCAATGGTTAATCTGCAAAAGAAAGGGAAATTTTTGGAGCCAACCTGAGGATTACAACACAGGAGACACTCTTTCCTACTTCTGAGAATTGTTTCCCCCATTAGAGGTCAAAGTATATAAATGTTTTTGAGACAAAAGCGTATATATCAAAAGACATATTGACAGTTTACACAATCCAGATCTGCATGTACAATGTACATAGTGAGTCATCAAGTCCCTTCACAAGATTAAGAAGGAAGGTTGTCTCCAGGGAGGTCTGGTCAAGGCAGATGCACGGCGCACACTCGAGGGGAGGGAAAAGGCCCAACGGGCAGACGAAAAGTTTACATTTAATTTTTTTCTTGGCTTGCCATAACATGAATTTATCTCATCACCAGTATTAAACAAAATCTTAAGAAAACAGTGCATGGACATTTCCCAATTTGTTTTATGAGGCAAACATAAATATATAGAAACATGTGACAAATACAGTTCAGCCACTTACTCATGCCTGACTCTTTGCAACTCCATGGACTGCAGCACGCCAAGCCTCCCTGTCCATCACCAACTCACGGAGTTTACTCAAACTCATGTCCATTGAGTTGGTGATGCCATCCAACCATGTCATCCTCTGTCGTCCCCTTCTCCTCTTGCCTTCAATCTTTCCCAGCATCAGGGTCTTTTCAGATGAGTCAGTTCTTCACATCAGGTGGTCAAAGTATTGGGGTTTCAGCTTCAGCATCAGTCCTTCCAGTGAATATTCAGAACTGATTCCTTTAGGATGGACTGTTTGGTTCTCCTTGCAGTCCAAAGGACTCTCAAGAGTCTTTTCCAACACCACAGTTCAAAAGCATCAATTCTTCTGTGCTCAGCTTTCTTTATAGTCCAACTCTCACATCCATATATGACTACTGGAAAAACCATAGCCTTGACTAGATGGACCTTTGCTGGCAAAGTAATGTCTCTGCTTTTCAAAATGCTGTTGAGGTTGGTCATAACTTTTCTTCCAAGGAGTAAGCGTCTGTTAATTTCATGGCTGCAGTCACCATCTGCAGTGATTTTGGAGCCCCCCAAAATAAAGTCAACCATTGTTTCCACTGTTTCCCTATCTATTTGCCATGAAGTAATGGGACCAGATGCCATGATCTTAGTTTTCTGAATGTTGAGCTTTAAGCCAACTTTTTCACTCTCTTCTTTCACCTTCATCAAGAGGCTCTTTAGTTCTTCTTTGAGTTCTGCCATAAGGGTTGTATCTTATGCATATCTGAAGTTATTGATATTTCTCCTGGAAATCTTTATTCCAGCTTGTGCTTCATCCAGCCCAGTGTTTCTCATGATGTACTCTGCCTATAAGTTAAATAAGCAGCGTGACAATGTACAGCCTTGACGTACTCCTTTTCCTATTTGGAACCAGTCTGTTGTTCCATGTGCAGTTCTAACTGTTGCTTCCTGACCTGTATACAGATTTCTCAAGAGGCAGGTCAGGTGGTCTGTTATTCCCATCTCTTTCAGAATTTTCCATAGTTTGTTGTGATCCACACAGTCAAAGGTTGTGACAAATACAAGGAAAGAAAATTACAGACCAGTAGACTTAGTAAAAACAGATGCAACACCGTTAACAAAATATTAGCAAACTGAACCCAACAGCATGGCAATATGTTATTGCCAAAGCAAAATTTGGGGCTACCTGTTGGTTCAGACTATAAAGAATCTGCTTGCAATACAGGAGACCCAGGTTTGATCCCTGGGTTGAGAAGATCCCCTAGAGAAGGAAATGGCAATCCACTCCAGCATTCTTGCCTGGGATATCCCATGAACAGAAAAGCCTGGTGGGCTACTGTCCATGGGATCACAAAGAGTTGGACATGACTGAAGCAACTAACACTTAAAAAGCTAAATTTATCCAGCAACACAGAATTGGGCCAACACTTGGAAACCAATGTATTTTAACATTTTAACAGAAGAAAGAAAGAAGAAAAATCATATAGATTACTTCAATCAATAAAGGATTTGACAAAATTCAACACCCAATCAAGATTTTTTTAATCTCAACAAAAAGAGAACATCTTTTATCTGTAAAAAGCCATATATGAAAAACCCAATCACTAAAATCAGACTTAATGACATTATATTATAAAGGGAATGGCAGGATATAGTTAAAGTACTGAAAGGGGAAAATCTACAACCAAGATTGCTGTACCTGGCAAGGATCTCACAAAATTGATGGAGAAATAAAAAGCTTTTTAGACAAGCAAAAGTTAAGAAAATTCAGTACCACCAAACCAGCTTTACAACAAATGTTAAACAGACTTATATAGTCAAGAAATACAACAAAAGAAAAAAGATCTACAAAATCAATCCCAAATAATTAAGAAAGTGACAACAGGAACATATATCAATAATTACTTTAAATGTAAATGAATTAAATGCTCCAACCAAAAGACACAGGCTGGCTGAATGGATACAAAAACAAGACCCTTATATGTGCTGTCTACAAGAAATGCACTTCAGACCTAAAGACACATATAGACTGAAAGTGAGAAGATGGAAAAATATATCCCATGCAAATGGGAAGCAAAAGAAAGCTGGAGTAGCAATCCTAATATCAGACAACACAGACCTTACAATAAAGAATATTACGAGAGATAAGGAAGGACACTACATAATGATCAAGGGATCAATCCAAGAGGAAGACATAACAATTGTAAATATCTATGCACCCAACATAGGAGCACCTCAATACATAAGACAAACACTAACAGACATAAAAGGAGAAACTGACAGTAACACAATAATAGTAGGAGACTTTAACACCCCTCTCACACCAATGGACAGATCATCAAAACAGAAAATTAATAAGGAAACACAAGTCTTAAATGATACATTAGATGAGATGGATCTCATTGATATCTTCAGGACATGCCATCCAAATGCAGAAGAATATACCTTCTTCTCAAGTGCACATGGAACACTCTCCAGGATAGACCACATCTTGGGTCACAAATCAAACCTCAGTAAATTTAAGAAAATTGAAATCATATCAAGCATCTTCTCCGACCACAATGCTATGAGACTAGATGTCAATTACAAGAAAAAAACTATACGAAACACAAACACATGGAGATGAAACAACACATTTCTAAATAACCAAGAGGTTATTGAAGAAATCAAAAGGGAAATTTTTAAAAATTCTTTTTTGAAACAAAGACAATGAAGACAACTCAAAACCTGCAGGATGCAGCAAAAGCAGTCCTAAGAAGGAAGTTTATAGCAACACAGTCCTACCTCAAGAAACAAGAAAAACATCTAATAGACAACTTAACTTTACACCTAAAACAACTGGAAAAAGGAGAACAACAAAAAAAAATTAGCAGAAGGAAAGAAATCATAAAGATCTGAGCAGAAAGAAATGAAAAAGAAATGAAAGAAACAATAGTAAAGATTAATAAAACTAAAAGCTGGTTCTTTGAGAAGGTAAACAAATTGGACAAATCGCTAGCCAGACTTGTCAAGAAAAAAAGAAGAATCAAATCAACAAAATTAGAAATGAAGAAGGAGAGGTTACAACAGACAATGCAGAAATACAAAGGATTATAAGAGACTAATAGGAGCAACTGTATGGCAATAAAATAGATAACTTGGAAGAAATGGATAGATTCTTACAAAAGTTCAATCTTCCAAGACTGAACCAGGAAGAAATAGAAATTATGAACAACCCAATTACAAGCACTGAAATTGAAGCTGTGATCAAGAATCTCCCAAAAAACAAAAGCCCAGGACCAGATGGCTTCACAGGAGAATTCTATCAAACATTTAGAGAAGAGATAATGCCTATCCTTCTAAAACTCTTTCAAAAAATTGCAGAGGAAGGAGCACTTCCAAACTCATTCTATGAGGCCACCATCACCCTGATACCAAAACCAGACAAAGACAACACACAAAAAGAATAAACTACAGGCCAGTATCACTGATGAAAATAGATGCAAAAATCCTCAACAAAATTTTAGCAAACAGAATTCAACAACATGTCAAAAAGCTCATAAACCATGATCAAGTTGGGTTTATTCCAGGGATGCAAGGATTCTTCAAAATATGCAAATCAATCAATGTGATACACCATATTAACAAATTGAAGGATAAAAACCATATGATAATCTCAATAGATGCAGAAAAAGCCTTTGACAAAATTCAGCACCCATTTATGATTAATAGTAAAGGCCATATATAATAAGCCTACAGCAAACTTTATTCTCCATGGTGAAACACTGAAAGCATTCCCCCTAAGATCAGGAACAAGACAAGGGTGTCCACTTTTGCCACTATTATTCAACATACTTCTGGAAGTCTTCGCTACAGCAATCACAGAAGAAAAAGAAATAAAAGGAATCCATATCAAAAAGGAAGAAGTAAAGCTCCACTCTTTGCAGATGACATGATACTGTACATAGAAAACCCTAAAGATAGTATCAAAAATTACTAGAGCTAATCGATGAATTTAGCAAAGTTGCAGCATACAAAATCAATACACAGAAATCACTTGCATTTCTGTATATTAACAATGAAAAATCAGAAAGAGAAGTTAAGGAATCAATCCCATTTACCATTACAACAAAAATAATTAAATATCTAGGAATAAACTTACCTAAGGAGACAAAAGAACTGTACACAGAAAATTATGACACTAATTGCCGGGAGGCAGCATGGGAGATCCCACCCATGACAAGGTCATGCAGGACTCGAGGGACTCCCTGGGCCATCCGACCCATGACAAGGTCATGTGGAAGAGTCCTGATGAGTAAGGCCTCAGGACTCAACGGACCCCCTGGACCTGCTCGAGCATCTACCGCTGAGCCAGAATCTGTCCGTCTTACTATTTTGTGTCTTTCACCAGCTCTTCTGACATTAGCAAGGGGCTGTCTCTGACCAAAAGAGTTAACTTAGGGCTCTAGTTGATAAATCTCCTGGGCATGAAAGGAGTGTTTCAAACCCTCTGTTAGCATTCTAGCTTACATGGCAGCTTTATCCAGACTCTTGCAACATTGTTGAGCCTATGCAATGCTTGCTGCCAAGTTCTCACATCCCTTATCCATTGTGTTCCTGGGAGTGCATTTAGTCAGGATATAGAAGAAGCAAGTAATAGCCTTAGCATTAGCAACATTAGGCTTTGAGTTAATAAGTTCTTTCTTTGCTGTAACCTGCTGAATCTTTGCTCCATAAGAATGTAACGCTGTACTTTAAGGGTGACGCAGGCTAAGAATTTAAGAAGAAACACTTTAAGGAAAAATCATTGTTCTGGTGTTCTGGCTGACCAACCTTTATCAAAAGGAGGTCATGGAATATCAACAGGCCTCCGGAATAGAAGATGATGTAGAGAAAATAAGACTTTTGCAGGAAGGAACCTGATATCGATGAAAGTTATTACTGATGGAATGTTGAGTTGACTCTGCATTTTTCAAGCCTTGCTGTATGTATAACTCAGGGTGTAAAAGCCCCAAAAAGAATAAAGTAAATGGGCCTCACTCGAAGAAGCTTGGTCACCCCGTGTCTCTTTCTTTATCTCTTTATCTATCTTTCTTTACTTGCCGACGTCGTCCATCCTGAGGATATCCCTGGACTCTGCTGAGGCTGGACTTCGGCAACTAATGAAAGAAATCAAAGACAACATAAACAGATGGAGAGATATTCCATGTTCCTGGGTAGGAAGAATCAATATTGTGAAAATGACTATATTACCAAATGCAAGCTACAGATTCAATGCGATCCCTAAGAAATTACCAACGGCATTTTTCACAGAACTAGAATAAAAGATTTCACAATTCACATGGAAACACAAAAGACTCCAAATAGCCAAAGCAGTCTTGAGGAAGAATGGAGCTAGAGGAATCAACCTTCCTGAGTTCAGATTATACTACAAAGCTACAGTCATCAAGACAGTATGGTACTGGCATAAAAACAGAAATATAGACCAATGGAACAATATAGAAAGCCCAGAAATAAACCCATGCACCTATGGGTACCTTATTTTTGACAAAGAAGGTAAGAATGTACAATGGGGCAAAGACAGCCTCTTCAATAAATGGTGCTGAGAAAACTGGACAGCTACATGTAAAAGAATAAAATTAGAACACTTCCTGACACCATACACAAAGATAAACTCAAAATGGATTAAAGACATAAATGTAAGACCAGAAACTATAAAACTCACAGAGGAAAACAGGCAGAACACTTGATGACATAAATCAAAGCAAGATCCTCTATGACCCACCTCCTAGAGTAATGGAAATAAAAACAAAAGTAAACAAGTGGGACCTGATTAAACTTAAAAGCTTTCTCACAACAAAAGAAACTATAAACAAAGTGAAAAGACAACCCTCAGAAAGGGAGAACATAATAACAAATGAAACAATTGACAAAGGATTCATTTCCAAAATATACAAGCAGCCTATACAACTCAATACCAGAAAAACAAACAACCCAATCAAAAACTGGGAAAAAAAGACCTAAATGGACATTTCTCCAAAGAAGACATACAGATGGCTAACGAACACCTGAAAAGATGCTCAACATCGCTCATTATCAGAGAAATAAATGCAAATGAAAACTACAATGAGATATCACCTCGCATCCGTCAGAATGGCCATCATCAAAAAGTCTACAAACAATAAATGCTAGAGAGGGTGTGGAGAAAAGGGAACGCTCTTGTACTGTTAGTGGGAATGTAAATTGATACAGCCACTATGGAAGATAGTATGGAGATTCCTTAAAAAACTAGGAATAAAACCACCATATGACCCAGCAATCCCACTCCTATGCATATACCCTGAGGAAACCAAAATTGAAAAAGACGAATGTATCCCATTGTTCATTGTGGCACTATTTACTGTAGATAGAACATGGAAGCAATCTAGATGTCCATCAACAGATGAAAGGATAAAGAAGTTGTGGTACATATACACAATGGAACATTACTCAGCCATAAAAAGGAACTCATTTGAGTCAGTTCTAATGAGGTGGATGAACCTAGAACCTATTATACAGAATGAAGTAAATCAGCACAAGAAAGATAAATATCATATTCTAATGAAAGCTGAGCACCAAGAAATTGATGCTTTTGAACTGTGGTGTTGGAGAAGACTCTTGAGAGTCCCTTGGACTACAAGGAGATCCAACCAGTCCATCCTAAAGGAGATCAGCCCTGGGTGTTCATTGGAAGGACTGATGCTGAAACTGAAACTCCAATATTTTGGCCACCTCATGGGAAGAGTTGACTCATCGGAAAAGACCCTGATGCTGGGAGGGATTGAGGGCAGGAGTAGAAGGGGACGACCAAGGATGAGATGGCTGGATCCCATCACCGACTTGATGGACATGAGTTTGAGTGAACTTTGGGAGTTGGCGATGGACAGGGAGGCCTGGCATGCCATAATTCATGGGGTCGAAAAGAGTCGGACACGACTGAGTGACTGAACTGAACTGAACACATATATATGGAATCTAGAAAAATGATACTGAAGAATTTATTTACAGGGCAACAATGGAGAAACAGACAAAGAGAATAGACTTATGGACATGGGGAGAGGGGAGGAGAAGGTGAGGTGTATGGAAAGAGTAACATGGAAACTTACATTACCATATGCAAAATAGAAAACGTGTCTTTTCAAAGCTCTCTAATGATGGTTGCTGAGGTGCTTCTTACAATCTCAGAGATAACCACAGGGCTAGTCCAACCTTGGCAAGACCTTGAAAAACATCTGTAGGGGCAAATAGGATGGGCCCAGAGAGGGCCCCCAGGCATCTCTAGTTGATAGCATCACTACAAATAGGCTGAGACTGACCAAAATAAGCATCAACATAAAATGTTTAAGAATAATTTTAACAAAAATATGTGCAAGGCTTTATGTTCAGTCTCCCAGTTGCGTCTGACTCTTTGCAACCCATGGACTGCAGCACATCAGGCCTCCCTGTCTCTCACCATCTCCTGAAGTTTTCCCAAGTTCATGTCCACTGCATTGGTGATGCCATCCAGCCATTTCATCCTCTGATACCGTCTTCTCCGCCTGCCCTCAGTATTCCCCAGCATCAGAGGCTATTCCAATGAGTCAGCTGTTCGCATCAGATGACCAAAATACTGGAGCTTCAGCTTCAGCATCAGTCTTTCCAATGAGTATTCGGGGTTGATCTCCCTTAAGATTGACTGGTTTGATCTCCTTGCAGTCCAAGGGACTTTGAAGAGTCCTCTCCAGCACCACAGTTCGAAGGCATCAGTTCTTTGGTGTTCTGCCTTATTTATGGTCCAGCTCTCACAACGATACATAATAACCATTTGGATAGGCCATAGCCTTGACTATATGGACCTTTGTCAGCAGAGTAATATCTCTGCTTTTCAACACACTGTCTAGGTTTGTCATAGCTTTCCTGCCATGAAGCAATCATCTTCTGATTTCATGGGTACAGTCATCATCTGCAGTGATTTCAGAGCCCAAGAAGAGGAAATCTGTAGCTACTTCCACCTTTTTCCCGTCTATTTGCTATCAAGTAATGGGGCCAGATGGAGAAAGTAATGGCATCCCACTCCAGTACTCTTGCCTGGAAAATCCCATGGATGGAAGAGCCTGGTGGGCTGCAGTCCATGGGGTCACGAAGAGTCAGATACGACTGAGTGACTGACCTTTCACGTTTCACTTTCATGCATTGGGGAAGGAAATGGCAACCCACTCCAATGTTCTTGCCTGGAGAATCCCAGGGACGGGGAAGCCTGGTGGGCTGCCGTCCATGGGGGTCACACAGAATCGGACACGACTAAAGTGACTTAGAAGCAGCAGCAGCAGCAGCAATGGGGCCAGATGCCATAATCTTAGTTTTTTAAATTAATTTAATTTAATTTAGTTTTAAGCAGAGTGAAAGACAGAGTAAAAGGCTTTATACTACAACTAATTTTTAAATGCTGAGAAAATCACTGAAAGATCTAAAGAAGTGAAGGGAGATTCCATGTTCACATATTGGAAGTTCAATATATTTAAGAAGTCAATTCTCCACAATTCTTGAAGAATTTTTATAAAGATACAGCAATCAAGATAGTGCGGAACTGGCAAAATGATAAAGAGATCAGTGGAATAGAAAAGAAAATCCAGAAGTAGACTCAGACTTTTACAGTCATTGATTTTCAACCAAGGTGCCCAAGCACCTTCTTGGGTTAAACAGTCTTTTCAAAAGGTGGGCTGCAAGAACAGGAACCTAATTGCCTGCCTCACAAAAGACATAAAAGCTTATTTGGAATGGATCACACACCTAAATATAAAACTTTAAAACTAGAAGCAGCAAAGATTCCTCAGACCAAAAAAGCCCTAACAATAAAGTTAAAAATTGGTAAATTAGATGAGTGTTCAGCAAACATTTCTGTAAAGGGCAGTCCAGATGGTAAATATTCTAAGCTTTGCAGACAGCCGCAGCTAGAATCACTTGACCTTGTTGTTGGTCGTAGCATGAACAGCTTGGACAATGCAGAAATGAATGTATGCATCTGTGTTTCAATAAAACTTCTATTTACAAACCCAGGCTAAGGGCTGACTGACCACAGATTGCTGACAGCTGTATCAGACAATCAAAAGCTAAAATCCTCATCAAAAGAGATAATTAAGAATATGCAAACCAGAAAAAGACAACCTGCTGATAGGACAAAATATTTGCAAATACTATGACCAATATTGGAGAAGGAAATGGCAACCCACTCCAGTGTTCTTGCCTGGAGAATCCCAGGGACGGGGGAGCCTGGTGGGCTGCCGTCTATGGGGTCACACAGAGTCGGACACGACTGAAGTGACTTACCTTAGCTTATGACCAGTAAGGCATTAATATCCAACATATAGAAACAGCTCATATAACTCAACATCAAAAAAAAATCTGATTTTAAAATGCACAGAAAAACTGAACAGACATTTTTTTCAAAGAGGAAATGCAGATGGCCAACAAGCACATGAAAAGTTGTTCAACATTGCTAATCATCAGGGAAATGCAAATTAAAACAACAATGAGATTATCACCTCACACCTGGTTGAATGGTCATCATCAAAAATTCTGGAAGTAGCACATGTTGGCAAGGATGCAGCAGAAAAGGAACTCTTGTAACCTGTTGGTAGGAGTGTAGATTGGTGCAGCCACTGTGGAGAACAGTATGGTAGTGTCTTCAGTTCAGTTCAGTTCAGTCGCTCAGTCATGTCCAACTCTTTCCAACCCATGAACTGCAGCACGCCAGGCCTCCCTGTCCATCACCAACTCCCGGAGTTCACTCAGACTCACGTCCATCGAGTCCGTGATGCCATCCAGCCATCTCATCCTCGGTCGTCCCCTTCTCCTCCTGCCCCCAATCCCTCCCAGCATCAGAGTCTTTTCCAATGAGTCAACTCTTTGCATGAGGTGGCCGAAGTACTGGAGTTCCAGCTTTAGCATCATTCCTTCCAAAGAAATCCCAGGGCTGATCTCCTTCAGAATGGACTGGTTGGATCTCCTTGCAGTCCAAGGGACTCTCAAGAGTCTTCCCCAACACCACACTTCAAAAGCATCAATTCTTTGGTGCTCAGCCTTCTTCACAGTCCAACTCTCACATCCATACAGGACTACTGGAAAAACCATAGCCTTGACTAGACGGACCTTAGTCGGCAAAGTAATGTCTCTGCTTTTGAATATACTATCTAGGTTGGTCATAACTTTTCTTCCAAGAAGTTAGCATCTTTTAATTTCATGGCTGCAGTCACCATCTGCACCATCATCTGCAGTGATTTTGTAGCCCCCAAAAATAAAGTCTGACACTGTTTCTACTGTTTCCCATCTATTTCCCATGGAGTGATGGGACTGGATGCCATGATCTTCGTTTTCTGAATGTTGAGCTTTAAGCCAACTTTTTCACTCTCCTCTTTCACTTTCATCAAGAGGCTTTTTAGTTCCTCTTCACTTTCTGCCATAAGGGTGGTGTCATCTGCATATCTCAGGTGATTGATATTTCTCCCGGCAATCTTGATTCCAGCTTGTGTTTCTTCCAGTCCAGCGTTTCTCATGATGTACTCTGCATACAAGTTAAATAAGCAGGGTGACAATATACAGCCTTGACATACTCCTTTTCCTATTTGGAACCAGTCTGTTGTTCCATGTCCAGTTCTAACTGTTGCTTCCTGACCTGCATACAGATTCCTCAAGAGGCAGGTTAGGTGGTCTGGTATTCCCATCTCTTTCAGAATTTTCCACAGTTTCTTGTGATCCACACAGTCAAAGGCTTTGGCATAGTCAGTAAAGCAGAAATAGATGTTTTTCTGGAACTCTCTTGCTTTTCCATGATCCAGCGGATGTTGAGAATTTGATCTCTGGTTCCTCTGTCTTTTCTAAAACCAGCTTGAACATCAGGGAGTTCACGGTTCACATATTGCTGAAGCCTGGCTTGGAGAATTTTGAGCATTACTTTACTAGCATGTGAGATGATTGCAAGTGTGCGGTAGTTTGAGCATTCTTTGGCATTGCCTTTCTTTGGAATTGGAATGAAAACTGACCTTTTCCAGTCCTGTGGCCACTGCTGAGTTTTCCAAATTTGCTGACATAGTGAGTGCAGCACTTTCACAGCATCATCTTTCAGGATTTGAAACAGCTCAACTGGAATTCCATCACCTCCACAAGCTTTGTTCGTAGTGATGCTTTCTAAGGCCCACTTGACTTCACATTCCAGGGTGTCTGGCTCTATATTAGTGATCACATCATCATGATTATCTGGGTCGTGAAGATCTTTTTGTACAGTTCTTCCATGTATTCTTGCCACCTCTTCTTAATATCTTCTGCTTCTGTTAGGTCCATACCATTTCTGTCCTTTATCGAGCCCATCTTTGCATGAAATGTTCCCTTGGTATCTCTAATTTTCTTGAAGAGATCTCTAGTCTTTCCCATTCTGTTCTTTTCCTCTATTTCTTTGCATTGATCACTGAAGAAGGCTTTTTTATCTCTTCTTGCTCTTCTTTGGAACTCTGCATTCAGGTGCTTATATCTTTCCTTTTCTCCTTTGCTTTTTGCCTCTCTTCTTTTCACAGCTATTTGTAAGGCCTCCCCAGACAGCCATTTTGCTTTTTTGCATTTCTTTTCCCTGGGGATGGTCTTGATCCCTGTCTCCTGTACAATGTCACGAACCTCATTCCATAGTTCATCAGGCACTCTATCTATCAGATCTAGGCCCTTAAATCTATTTCTCACTTCCACTGTGTAATCATAAGGGATTTGATTTAGGTCATACCTGAATGGTCTAGTGGTTTTCCCTACTTTTTTCAATTTGAGTCTGAATTTGGTAATAAGGAGTTCACGATCTGAGCCACAGTTATCTCCTGGTCTTGTTTTTGTTGACTGTATAGAGCTTCTCCATCTTTGGCTGCACGAAATATAATCAATCTGATTTTGGTGTTAACCATCTGGTGATGTCCATGTGTAGAGTCTTCTCTTGTGTTGTTGGAAGAGGGTAGTGTCTTAGGAAACTAAAAATAAAGAGGCTATATGATCCAGCACTTCCACTCCTGGAGATATATCCAAAACAAAAAGCAATTTTAAAAGATACATGCAGGTCATTGTTCAGAGCAGCACTATTCACAATAGCCAAGACATGGAAACAACCTAAATATCCATCAGCAGATGAATGGATAAAGAGGCTATGATATACATAAAAAGAAAAGAATATTGCCATTTGAAGCAACATGGATGAACCTGAAGGACCCAGAAAAGACCCCACAGCCTTTGTCCAAAAGAAATGAAAAAACATGTTAAACGATGCCTTGCCCAAGAATGCTTATAGCAGCTTTGTGACAAAAACGTTGGTACCATGCCAAGTGTTAGTGACCAGGAGGTTGGAGACACAAACTGTGACATAGTCACACAATGAATAGCGCTCACAAAATTTACATCAGTGAAAGCACCACCAGCTTGAACCAAAAGGGACTGAGATCATTCAACGTGAAACAAGACTGCCGTGGACCCCAGCACCTCCATGCTGAGCAGCCATTTCTTGCGGAAAAGGAAGGACAGGGGCCTGCATGCCATTCCAGGGAGCAGTGGGGTCTTGAGATGGCAGCTGCCTGAAAGGAGCAGAAAGTGAAAATGAAAGTCGCTCAGTCATGTCTGACTCTTTGCGACTCCATGGACTATACAGTCCATTGAATTCTCCAGACCAGAATACTGAAGTGGCCTTTCCCTTTTCCAGGAGATCTTCCCAACGCAAGGACTGAACGCTGGTCTCCCACACTGCAGGCGGATTCTTTAACAACTAAGCTATCAGGGAAGCCCAAGGAGCAGAACCAGGCACTAATCCAAATGCACTGACTCCTAGACCATGGACCTGGGAACACTGCCCTGTGATTTCAGGACTGCAGGCGGTAGGTGAGGACAGGCGCCTTGTGCACCACCATGCACGCATGGGAGCATCCTGTTTGTCAGCTCCCATCTCAGTAGCATGCGTTGGGTCTGGCAGGAAATTCAAACTCCTTGTCTTCCCAACTCACAAGTGCCTGGAACTAGAAGAGATACTGCTCCGGAGCCCCAGTGGCCACTAGACCTGATGGGAATCATGAATCATGAGGTCCTGAGCTTCAAGCTTGATGCCACAACTAGGTGAGACTTTTGGGGGAGGGAGCTTCCTGGGATAGGGTGAGCAAATTCTCTGTATTTAGAAATGTAAATAGTTTGTGGGTAGAAGGCTAAGTGTGGGACACTGCAAATGCCACCCTGAAAGATAAAACAGCCAGTTATCTTACCAGCAGAATGGACTTATTCAGAAATAGCAGCAGAATTGCAATTCAGGACATGCAGGTTATGGCAAACCATAGGCGAGTCCAGAGAACAGGGAGAAGAAGGTCACTTCACAGACCAAAGGGAGAGCTGGAAGGGCTCCTGAAAAGGAAAAGTCCGTGGGAGGGAAGGGAGGCTCTGGGATAACGGCTGCTCATTGCCCAGCTGCTGCCAGGCAGGGAGGAAATTCTCCTTCTCCTGTGGTTGGTGAAGTCAGCTTCCCGTCAGGGAATGGGAGCTGAGCCGCGAGGCATGAGAGCTCCCCATCCTGGGCTTCCTGACTCGCTTTAGACCAGGTTTCTCTTTAGTTTTTTCTACCAAATGCCCACCGTACTCTGCAGGTTTCCCAGCAAGAAGTGGACCCCCTGAACCTGGGCTGGCCTTGCAATAAATACATCCACAGAAGTTGAAAAGTGACCTTGTACAATTTCCAAGGTTAGGATTCCAGAAGCCACACAGTTTTCAGTCTCGTGGTCTTGAAACCTGTACCACCAGGTGAAAAGGCAGCTGAGCAGAGACAGGTGGCTGCCTCACACACACGCACAGGCACACACATAGACATGCACACCACACACACGTTTGACAACCGGTCACCTCCAGAACCAAAGCCACCCAGTGGCCGGTAGTGACTGCAGATGGAATGAGTGCAGGTGAGGCCCTCCTGAAAACCCTGCTGAATAAATCCCAAACAGCCAACATGCAGAATCGTGAGCTAAGTCAATGACTGTTATTGTAAAACATTCAATTTGGGGACAGTTTGGCATATACAACAAAAGCTCACAGACACATCAAGGAATACTAATTAAAATCACAATGAGCTGTCACCACACTCCCATTAGAATGGTTAAAAGACTGAAAATCCTGAAGTGTTGGTATCTTGGGGACTGGAGTTACACATTGTTGGGGAGAAAGTGGGATACAAACCGGTACAATTAAGTTAGAAACTGGCAGCTTCTGGGAAAGTTAGACCTATGCCTACCCTGCAGTTCAACAGTCCCACTCATAGGTTTGTGTTCTTCCCCTCAAAATTGCATGTGTGCCTCAGACAGAGGCTGGGAAGGGGATGCTGTGAAGGAGTCTTCTGGGACACTGGAGTGTTCTGTATCTTTAAATGGATAAAAATGTGTGTAGTAAATGTGCAATAAAAAATAACCTTGATCAAAAAAAATGCATGCAGTATACCATGTAAACCATACAATGTAAAAGACACTTCCATTGAAACTAATCTTTCAACATCTTTAAAAAAGATGTGCCCCCTCCACTGTTTGCAGGTGATGTATGGCCAGAGGGTGAACCATGGGTTTTTAACGACTGTAAATTCTTTGACTGTCTTTCCATAACATTCCCTCTGCCTGAATCTGGGTGGGCTTTAATCAATAGAACAGGAGACCAGCAGTGACCTCTGAGGCCAGCTCACAAGAGGCTGTGTGCAGTGTCCTCTGGTTCTGCCGAAATGCCTGCTCTCAAGACCCAGTTGCTGTGAAAGTCCACTTGGGAACCCATACAGGTACCAGACATGCAATTGAGGGGGCCCTGGGCCACCCACTCCCACTGTTTGAGATTATCCCACTGTTCCAGGTTTCTCAGCTGTGGCCCAGACATCGTGGAGCTGAAGCAAGATGGGTCCCTGCTCCCTGATGGTGTGCCTGGTGAGAATAAGGAAGAGGGCGAGGGTTTTACACTGTCCGCTGGTGGCTTCCTACATGGCAATGGGAACCGGGGCAGAGTTTGGTGCTTCATTGTGGGCGCTGCCAAAACAGGAGCCTAGAGCCTGCAGCCCTAGCGTGGAATCAGGCAGAAGCAAGAGGCCTGCACACCTGGGGGCCAAGGCAAGGAAATCGAGGCAATGTACCAGAGAGGAGGAAAGAGCCTTTGTTATTCAGCCGTGGGAACTGGGTCCCAGGGTGACCTGCATGGAAGTGGACTTTTGGTCTACTGAAGTGGTTTCCCAGCAGCATCAAAGTGTCAGCCGGGTCTCCTCACTATGTGTCTAAGAACGGTCTGGGAGAGAGGAGCTAGAGGAGGATAATCCAATTTACAAACAGAACTTAAAAGAGCTACAAAGGACCATGGCTGGCTCAAAAATGGAACTATTTCTCATGCCCCTTCTCTACCAGAAGAAGATTCTCAAAGAACGAGCAGGTTCAGGGCAAAGGCTGACTCCACGGGCTGTTGGGGAAGAGTGGCCTCAGAGCAGGGACAAGATGAGATGGGATTGTGAAGCCCTCGAAGATTCTGCAGTAGTTCAGTTGGTGCTCACACCTGTTTTGTGAGCAAAAGCTTCCTGTGGACTTTGTACATGGGCCCCTCAGACTCTGTCGTATCGATCATCTTCCAACCTGAGGGCATTGGTTGCAAAAGCTGCATGAGGGCCGATTAGAGAAGGGCCCCTTTCAAACAGATTCGGGTTTAGGTTTTGTCAAGTGCTGTGAACATCAATGAACTCTGTAGAAAACCCACAGTTATTCAGACAACAGAACCAGCAGAATCAATAGCAGCTTGCGCTGAAAGAGCCAGAGACAGCACAAGACAGAAAGCGGCATTTGGACCCTGAACTTCTTCAGCCAGGCAGCAGCTACAAACACGGACTGCTTTTCATGGAACAGAAAAAGTGGCTGAGATGTGGAAAAGGGGCAAAGTGGAGAGGTGGGGAGTCATGCCCAGCCACCGTAGGGCCTGACGAGGGGCTGCTGTGCATGCTGGGCCTCCCATTTCCCCTTCAGACTGGACCATCTCATTAGGGTTCTCCTCACCCATTCCCCCACTGGACGCGGGGCAAGAGGTCTGGGTCAGATAACGTGTCTCTTTAGGTCACCTGCTTTGAATCCTCAAGCCACTGTTCTGAGGAATCCCGTCTGAGGAGGCTCAGCACACTGGCCCAGCTCCTGGGGCTCTGGCGAGCAGTGGGGTGAGTCCTGCGGGTCTGGGGGGTTACTGTGCGTGTCTCTGTGGTTTGGCTGGAGGGCAGAGTGCTTTGTCCAAAGTTGGCCCTGACAGTGCCTCCCTTCCCACACCCTGCTGTCCAGTGTGGGCTTGCCACCACTCCGTCCCCTGCTTGTGAGGGCAGCTAGCCTCTACCTGCCAATAACGAGTGGGAAGTGATGACAGGGACCCTACATGACTTCTGAGATGAGGTCAGAACAGTCAAAACTTCCAGTGGTTCTGAAGAAAGGCCATCCCCATGTGAGGGGCTGACCGTCCTCAGACCACCTTGCTGGTGGATAATACATACATCCTAGGAACTGTTATCAACTTACTTGACTTTATTGTGGAGGCTACATTGTTTTAATTTCCAAAAATAGTTTATCCTCCTTATGATTTTATCTACATACTCTTTACATTAGCCCTCAATTGTACTATTAGATAAGAAATATACCTGTGGATCTATTTCATTTATACTAAAATTTTAAATATCAGGCCAACTATTTACAATGTCTTTAATTTTGTTTTTAATCTTTTTTGTCCACACTGCAAGCAGCACATGGGATTTTAGTCCCCTGACCAGGGATCGAAGCATGGCCCCTGAAGTGAAAGCGCGGAGTCTTAGCCACTGGACCGCTGGGGAAGTTCCAAACTTGGTTTGTTTTATAAAAAGCAAAAAATATTATTGTCCCACAGTAGGAAAACTACTAGGAATTAGGCTGCTGGATTTAAACCTTCTTATCTTTAATATTCTCTGTTTTATTTGGTAAATTTTTGTTTAAGTCTTTGTGTAATTTGACTCATTCCACCTCCTGGATCATTGTTGTTGGAGAGGGTTCAGGTCCACATAGTTGTTTTGAAAACAAGGTGTAGGAATCCTCACTACTGACTAATTTTAGCCATCGATTGAGTGGGCTCCGTTGTAGCTCACTTGGCTTCATGCACTTGAATGCTGTGTGCTAAGCTGGGTCCACTTGGGACAAGGCTGTAAAACGTGCGGTGCTTACAGAGCAGATAAACAAAACATTACCATCGAGTAAAAAAAAAAAAAAAACAAGGAGGCTAATCTAGTGATTTCTTTAACCTTAAACCTGATGTGTTTTTATGGCATCAATGAAAAATTATTCAGTTGATCTAAGAAAGAATTGGAATTTTTTATTCAAGCCAAATTTGAGGATTATAACCTGGGAAGAGCATCACAGAAAGTCTGCTCATTAGAAGTCAAGACACAGTTTATATAAGGTTTGTGAGATTGAGGCTGTACATTAAAAGGCATATTGTTGACAGTTTATATAAATCAGATTTAAGCACCATCGTGGGGTCCTGTGATCCTTTATAATTCAAGGAGGAATGTTGCCTTTAAGGATTTGTCTTGTTGGTGCTGGGAGCGTGATGCTGCTTAAGGTTAGCAGGGGTCCCTGCCAATGAGGGGTGGTCTGCTCCACACCTACTGTGGATACAAGATGCACAGCACAGGGGAGGGGAGGCCAATGGGCAGAGAAGAATCCTCGTGTTTACATTTTTCTTGTCTTGCCACATATATGAATTTTATTTCACAATGGCAAATTTCTGAGTCTTTAAAAGTGATACAAAGCATACTCAGATGAATACTTGTGCCGAGTTCTGCCAGGGACGCCCTGGCCAGCCTCCTCGGGTGCCTTCCCGGCATTGGTCTCACATCCCTGGACCCGATTCCAGGGAAACAAACCACACGCACAAAATGGACTGAGGAAGCAGCTTCGTGTGGGGCGTGCTGCTGCGCACCAACCCCAGCATCTTCTCAAAACAAAAGCTCTCTTGTCTTGAGCTGGACCCTGCTGTCGCCATGGACCCAGAGCAAGGCCAACACCATGGTGGCTGCCAGCTCTGCTCATGCTGTGCCTGCCCTTCTGGGAGGGACTCTGACTTTGGAGCGACTGGTTAGAAACTAAATGGATTCATGGAATTTAATGTGGTGTAAAAATAATAAAACATGATACCCGTAAAATACAGATGCTCTATCACAATTGGCCAGATTGGGGCCTCCTGGATTCAAGGTTTTCTAAGTTAGCCAGTGAGCTGATTCTGCACTTTTGGCTCCAGTTATCTGGCTCAGAAAGAAGCCTCTGCGCTTCTTTTCTTTGCTGTTCTTTGCTTTGCTTGGTCTTCCTTCTGTACCAGGAACTTACCCTACAGTTGCAGTTCCTTTGATGGGTGAGAATAGTAACTTGCATGATGATAGTGACCGTTATCTGGGCACCTTAGGCACAGCGCACTATATACACACACACAAATTTCCCCTCTTACTGAGGCTGAGGGAGGTCAAGTCAGTTGCCAGAGTTCTGCCCACAGAGACTGGACTTGAACCCGGCTCGACTCCAGCCCCAAAGCTGCTGGCGGGAGCAGCTTTCTCGAGGAGGAAAGGCAATGAATTCTCCTCTCCTGACACTTGCATTTGTTACAACAGAAGCCTTTTGTCCCTCTCCCACATCCCTCTGGAACACAGGCATCCTTTTCTCCCTGTGGACATGGGTCACTCTGACCCACCTCGTGAGCAGCTTGGTGGCGGATGGCACTGTCCTTTATGCAAGAGAACAATGTTGCTGCCCAGGCCTTTCCCCTTGGAAAACTCCAGGCAGAACAACTCTTCCTTCCCCCTAAGCAAATTCAGCTAGGCTTAGAACTGGTTACTGAATTAATTGTTGCTAAGGGTTTGCTAGGTAGATGAAGGCTGAGCTCAAGGAAGCTGGAAGGAGCTTTGTACATCCTAGAGCATCCTGTTGACCCACCAGCATGTCCATCCACTGGGACTCTACAGCCTGGGAGGAGCACCTCTCCCTACCAAGACTGATGCTGGAGCCCCTGCTCAGGAGCCCTCCTCCCTTGGCCAGCAAAGCCTCACTATATGTCACTTGGGGGCCTTTGACACTGGACATGCTGCAGGGTCTGAGTATCCTTCACTGCTTCCCAGTTATCCCTGAAGTTCTGTAGACATTTCTCAGCAATGCAATGACCACTACTCAAGCAGACAGCTCTTGACTATAGAGACAGCAAAGACAGGTGAGTTGCTTCAGTGTTATTCACAGTAGACACCTTCCTTCCAGGCCAACACCCAGCCCCTTGGTCTCTGCCTTCCAGAAAACACCTGAGGTGGTGGCAATCCAATAGCCAGCCCTGTCGCTACTCTGTCTCGCTAAGATTTTATTTTGTATTACTTGGACAATAGTACGTATTCCTTTTACAGATAGGCTGTTTATATTTACAAAATATCATTACATTGTGTGAAATTGTAATATAACAAGAAATATATGTTTGGGTTTTTTCTCTGGGCTTTTCAGGTGGTGCTGTGGTAAAGAATCTGCCTGCCAATGTAGGAAACGTAAGAGACTCAGGTTTGATCCCTGGGTTGGGAACATTCCCTGGAGAAGAACATGGCAACGCACTCCAATATGCTTGCCTGGAGAATCCCATGGACAGAGGAACCTGGCTGGCTCTGGTCCATTGGGTCACAAGAGCAGGACACAACTGAAGTGACTTAGCATGCACACACTGGTTCCTGGCACAGAACTCCTATGACCCCTGTATTTCCTGGAATGGCAGGGGTGAGAGGAAGATCTTCATAATAGGCCCTATCAAGCATACCTGAGATGATGCTAACGAGGTGACTCTGGGCCCTTGGAGAGCTTCAGGATGGGGCTGGTTGCCTGAGGAGACCACTGAGATTGGAGATTGGAATGTAAGCCCCGCTCCAAACTTCACAGAGGGGAGAAGGGCTGGTCAGTTAGTCAGTTCAGTCCTTCAGTCATATCCAGCTCTTTGTGACCCATGGACTGCAACGCACCAGGCTTCCCTGTTGATCACCAACTCCCGGGGTTTTCTGAAACTCATGTCCATCAAGTTGGGGATGCCATCCAACCATCTCACTCTCTGTTGTCCCCTTCTCTTCCTGCCTTCAATCTTTCCCAGCATCAGGGTCTTTTCCAATGAGTCAGTTCTTCACATCAGGTAGCCAAAGTATTGGAGCTTCAGCTTCAATATTCCAATGAATATTCAGGACTGATTTCCTTTAGGATTGACTGGTTTGATCTCTTTGCAGTTCAAGGGACTCTTAAGAGTCTTCTCCAACACCACAGTTCAAAAGCATCAATTCTTCGGCATTCATTTTCTTTATGGTTCAACTCACATCCATCCATACACATGACTACTGAAAAAACCATAGCTTTGACTAGACAGACCTTTGTCAACAAAGGAATAATGTCTCTGCTTTTTAATATGCTGTCTAGGTTTGTCATAGCTTCTCTTCCGAGGAGCAAGTGTCTTTTAATTTCATGGCTGCAGTCACCATCTGCAGTGATTTTGGACCCCAAGAAAAGGCAGTCTATTGCTATTTCGCTGTTTCCCCATCTATTGGCCAAGAAGAGATGGGACTGGATGCCATGATCTTCATTTTCTGAATGCTGAGTTTTAAGCCAACAATTTCACTCTCCTCTTTCACTTTCATCAAGAGACTCCTCAGTTCCTCTTCGCTTTCTGCCATAAGGATGGTGTCATCTGCATATCTGAGGTTATTGATATTTGTCCCAGCAATCTTGATACCAGCTTATGTTTCATTCAGCCCAGCATTTTACATGATGTACTCTGCATATAAGTTAAATAAGCAGGGTGACAATATAGCTTTGACAAACTCTTTTCCCAATTTGGAAGCAGTCAAGTCTAACTGTTGCTTCTTGACCTGTATATAGATTTCTCAGGAGGCCAATAAGATGGTCTGGTATTCCCATCTCTTGAAGAATTCTTCACAGTTTATTGTGATCTATAGTCAATGGCTTTAGAATAGTCGATTAAGCAGAAGGAGATGTTTTCTGCAATTCTTTTGCTTTTCCTATGATCCAACGGATGTTGGCAATTTGATCTCTGGTTCTTCTGCCTTTTCTAAATCCAGTTTCAACATATGGATGTTCTCAATTCATGTTTTGTTGAAGTCTAGCTTGGAGAATTTTGAGCATTACTTTGTTAGTGTGTGAGATGAGTGTAATTATGCTGTAGTTAGAACATTCCTTGGCATTGCCTTTCTTTGGGATTGGAAAAAAAATTGACCTTTTCCAGTCCTGTGGCCATTGTTGAGTTTTCCAAATTTGCTGGCATATTGAGTAGCACTTTCATAGCATCATCTTTTAGGATTTGAAATAGCTCAACTGGAATTCCATCACCTCTACTAGCTTTCTTTATAGTGATGCTTCCTAAGGTCCACTTGACTTCAGACTCCAGGATGTCTGTCTCTAGGTGAGTGATCACAGTATCGTGATTTTCTGGGTCGTTAAGATCCTTTCTGTATAGTTCTTCCATGTATTCTTGCCACCTCTTCTTAATATCTTCTGCTTCTGTTATGTCCATACCATTTCTGTCCTTTATTGTCTCCATCTTTGCATGAAAAGTTCCCTTGGGATCTCTAATTTTCTTGAAGAGATCTCTAGTCTTTCTCATTCTGTTGCTTTCCTCTATTTCCTTGCACTGATCACTTAGGAGGCTTTCTTATCTCTCCTTGCTGTTCTTTGGAACTCTACATTCAGATGGGTATATCCTTCCTTTTCTCATTTGTTTTTAGCTTCTGTTATTTCTTCAGCTATTTGTAAGGCATCCTCAGACAACCATTTTGCCTTTTTGCATTTCTTTTTTTGGGGATGATCTTGATCACTGCCTCCTACACAAAGTCACAAACTTCTCTCCATAGTTCTTCAGGCACTCTATCAGATCCAATCCCTTCAATCTATTTCTCACTTCCACTGTATAATCATGAGGGATTTGATTTAGGTCATACCTGAGTAGTCTAGTGGTTTTCCCTACTTTCTTCAACTTAAGCCTGAATTGTGCAATAAGGAGTTCAAGGTCTGAGCCACAGTCAGCTCCGGGTCTTGTTTTTGCTGACTGTGTAGAGCTTCTCCCTCTTCAGCTGCAAAGAATATAATCAATCTGATTTCGGTATTGACCATCTGGTGATGTTCATGTGTAGAGCTGTTTCTTGTATTGTTGGAAGAGGGTGTTTGCTATGACCTCTGCATTCTCTTGGCAAAACTCTGTTAAACTTTGCCCTGCTTCATTTTGTACTCAAAGCCCAAACTTGACTGTTACTCCAGGTATCTCTTGATTTCTTACATTTGCATTCCAGTCCCCTATGATGAAAAGGACATCTTTTTTTGGTGTTAGTTCTAGAAGGTCTTGTATGTCATCATAGAACCATTTGACTCCAGCTTCTTCAATTTTAGTAGTTGAGGCATAGACTTGCATTACTGTGACACTGAATGGCTTGCTTTGGAAATGAACAGAGATCACTCTGTCATTTTTGAGATTGCATCCAAGTACTGCATTTCAGAGTACCTTGTTGACTATGAGGGCTATTGCATTTCTTCTAAGGGATTCTTGCCCATGGTAGTAGATATAAAGGTCATCTGAATTAAATCCATCCATTCCTGTCCATTTTAGTTCACTGATTCCTAAATGTTAATGTTCACTCTTGCCATCTCCTGTTTGACCACTTACAGTTTACCTTGATTCATGGACCTAACATTCCAGGTTCCTATGCAACATTACTCTTTATAGCATCGGACTTTATTTCCATCACCAGTCACACCTACAACTGGTTGTTGTTTTTGCTTTGGCTCCATCTCTTTATTATTTTTTGGGGGGTGGGAGTTATTTCTCCACACTTCTCCAATAGCATATTGGGCACCTACAGACCTGGGGAGTTCATCTTTCAGTGTCCTATCTTTTTGCCTTTTCATACTGTTCATGGGGTTCTCAAAGCAAGAATACTGAAGTGGTTTGCCATTCCTTTCTCCAGGCAAAGGCGAAAAGGAAAAATACATCCATCTGAATGCAGAACAGCAAGAGAGATAAGAAAGCCTTCCTCAGTTATCAATGCAAAGAAATAGAAGAAAACAATAGAGTGGGAAAGACTAAAAATCTCTTGAAGAAAATTAGAGATACCAAGGAAACATTTCATGCAAAGATGGGCACAATAAAGGACAGAAATGGTATGGACCTAACAGAAGCAGAAGATATTAAGAAGAGGTGGCAAGAATATGTAGAACTGTACAAAAAAGATCTTAATAACCTAGAAAACCAGGATAGTGTGGTCACTCACCTAGAGCCAGACATCCTGGATTGCAAAGTCAAGTGGGCCTTTGGAAGCATCACTATGAAGAAAGCTAGTGGAGGTGATGGAATTCCAGTTGAGCTATTTCAAATCCTAAAAGATGATGCTGTGAAAGTGCTACACTCAATATGCAAGCAAATTTGGAAAACTCAGCAGTGGCCACAGGACTGGAAAAGGTCAGTTTTCATTCCAATCCCAAAGAAGGTCAGTGTCCAAATTTTCATTCTATCCCACAATTGCACTCATCTCACATGCTAGCAAAGTAATGCTCAACATTCTCCAAGCAAGGCTTCAACAGATGTTCTAGCTGGATTTAGAAAGGACAGAGGAACCAGAGATCAAATTGCCAACATCCGTTGGATCATCAAAAAAGCAAGGAGTTCCAGAAAAACATCTCCTTCTGCTTTATTGACTATGCCAAAGCCTTTGACTGTGTGGACCACAACAAACTGTGGAAAATTCTTCAAGAGATGGGAATACCAGACCATCTTACTAGTCTCCTGAGACATCTGTATGCAGGTCAAGAAGCAACAGTTAGAACCAGACATGGAACTGGACTGCTTCCAAATTGGGAAAGGAGTATGTCAAGGCTGTATATTATTACCCTGCTTATTTAACTTATATGCAGAGTACATCATGTGAAATGCCAGGCTGGATGAAGCACAAGCTGGAATCAAGACTGCCAGAAGAATTATCAATAACCTCAGATATGCAGATGACACCACCCGTATGGCAGAAAGCAAAGAGGAACTGAGGAGTCTCTTGATGAAAGTGAAAGAGGAGAGTGAAAACGCTAGCTTAAATCTCAACATTCAAAAACAAAGTTCATGGCATCTGATCCCATCTCTTCATGGCAAATAGCCAGGGAAACAATGGAAACAGTGAGAGATTTTATTTTCTTGGGCTCCAAAGTCACTAAAGATAATGAGTGCAGCCATGAATTTAAAAGACGCTTGTTCCTTGGAAGAAAAGCTGTGACCAACCTTGATAGCATATTAAAAAGCAGAGACATTGCTTTGCCAACAAAGGTCTGTGTAGTCAAAGCTATTGTTTCTCCAGTAGTCATGTATGGATGAATGTGAGAGTTGGACCATAAAGATGGCTGAGTGCTGAAGAAGTGATGCTTTTGAACTATGGTGTTGAAGACTCTTGAGAGCCCCTTGGACAGCAAGGAGATCAAACCAACCAGTCCAGAAGGAAATCAACCCTGAATACTTATTGGAAGGCTCCGACTCAGTGGACATGAATTTCTGCAAACTCTGGGAGATGGTGAAGGACAGGGAAGCCTCGCATGCTGCAGTCCATGGGGTTGCCAAGAGACGGACATAACTGTGCAGCTGAACAACAGCACCATCCAAGGACAGGTGTCTGAACCAGAATCAGGCCCTTTACTGACTCTGGGTCACAGTGGCGATGGAGGGCTCCACACACAGATGTCTGTGGACACAGTTGTCTTGTTCTGGAGACTTTCGTGAACTGCCCTGGCTCTCTGGCCACAGGTAAGGTAGCCAGAGAGGGGATTCAGTGGGGGCTGAGTGTGTCTGTCTCGGCACATTCAGGAGCTAAGAAACAGCTCCAGGGAGCTCTGTGCACCACCCGGCTCCCCTGAATGGGCTGAGACTCCCTTTTACTTCCAGAGTTCTCTTTTGACTGCTGGCCCAAGTGCCAGTTTGTGGCCCCAAGACTCGGCATCAGCTCAGAGCCCACACCTGAGGATGTTACCCTGGGGCCTCACAGCACCTGAAAGCCCATCTCTTTCCGATGGGCAGCTCTCTCCTCCCTGGGGGCCCTGGAGTGGGGTAGGGGCACAGCCTGCACTGGGCTGTCCCAGGAAGCTAGTGTTTGTGCCAAGAGGGCAGGCCCGACGCTCAGGCATCCAGAAGTTAGATGAGAGAATCCCAAACTAGCCTTTTACCTCTGCGGGAGCAGCCTGAAGCTTTTCTTGTGCACGACGAAGGACAAACTCAGAGTCCAAGTTGTGACTCTGGGATGCGGCTGAGGCCCTCAGGGCTGGTGCCTTGCATCTGCTTGAAGCCTGCAGTGCACAGCAGCTCCTTCCTCAGAGGTGAGCAAGTTCTGTGCTTCCCAAGCAGGCCTGTTCTGCCTGTGGGGCAACTGGGAAGTAGGGCCAAAGCCCGTGGCTCAGGTCCCACCTCACGAGGTGTGAGGCCAGGCTGTGGACCAGGCCTGTCGATTCAAGCTCAAGGCTCAGGGCCCACACTATCTATGGGCCATACTTCCGGGACAGCTTCCTCTTCTTATCTCGGCAGTGAACCTGAAGCTGTACATCACCCTGGAGACTGATGCCACCATCAAAGGGCTGACATGAGCAGTGGTGGGGAGGTGGCAGGGGCAGGGCGGATACTGATCACAAGCCCATTTAACTTGCCACTTTGGTCTGGGAGGCTGGCTATGGACTCTCGCAAACACAGCCACCTGTGGCTTCAACTGCAGCTGCTGTGACTGGTGAGGTGTGTGCACCAGAGAAAGTCGACATGACCCGGCACTTGGTGTGCGGCTGTGGATTCTCTAATGGCTTTTCATTCCAGCCAGTTTCCGAGGACCAGTAGCAGCAGTTTGGGTTAGGTTAGGGTTAAGGTTAGGCAGCTAACTGCAGCTCCACTCAAGGGTCACCCTGAAAGACACGGTGAAGGAAAGTCCTCTCAGGACAGAACCGCGACAGTTTGGTTGGTTGTCCACTGTGTCTGTATAGACGTGGCTCGAGTAGGAATCTGTATTAACCCTCAGGTGGCTGCTAATGATTTGGTTGTTCAGCAACTTGGAAGGAACAGGATTGAAAACTGGTCACAAGAAGGCCCTGGAAGAGGTGTTTGGATGGGCCTCTCTGAAAGAGCAGTCTGTGAACATGTTCGTGTTCCAGGGAACCCCTCCCCCAGCTCTGGGCATGCTCTGCAGAAGAGGTTCCTAATAAGCAGGTGGAGACGGACTGCCTCGTGGGCATCAGCCAGCTCTTACTGCAGCTGCTCCAGGGCTCACTTGATGTACCCACAAATAAAGTGGCCACGTGGCAGAGGTGCGGGTGGGCAGGGCTCAGCAACACTTGCTCCCCTCACCACTGCTGCCGTAGAGTGCCTTGTCTACCGGCAGCCAAGACTAACGCTGAGTCCTAGATGACCAGCCATACCCCTGGTGGCAGGTGGATTACACTGGACCTCTGCCATCATAGAAAGGGTGGAAATCTGTCCTCACTGGAATGACCATACACTCTGGGTATGGATTTTACTTCCCTGCCTGCACTGCTGCAGCAGGAGGTCCAACATCCATGACCTCACAGTTTATCCACTACAACGGCTCTGCGTCCCAGCCAGGGACACAAGTCCCAGCAAAGGAAGAGCAGTCTTATCACACATCCTGTAACTCAGAAGTGGTTGACCTGGTCGAAAGCTGGAATCACTTCTTAAAGAGTTGATTATGATCCCAGGTGGAAGGCAACATCCTGAAAGGATGGGTTCCATATGGCAGGGTATGATCTGTACTTTGAGTTAAGAACTGTTCTATGATGCTGTGTCCCCCAGAGCCAGAATGCATGGGTCTGGGAACTGAGATTAGAAGGATGAGTAGTCCTCTCACTGGTACACTTATACCCTCCTGGCAGATTTTTTTTTTTCTTGTCTTGGCAGCTTTGAGATCATTTGGAAATCTTACGGTCCAGGGGGGAGGTTTCCACCACGGTTCAGAGCAATGGTCCCACTGAACTGGAAGCCAGGATTGCCACTGGCCACTTTGGGCTCCTCACACCTTTGAACCAACAAGCAAAAAGAAAAAAACATTCATCTATTGGCTTGAATGATTGATCCCAATTACCGGGGAGAGGGAGGGGTTAGTGTTACTGCTCCGTGAGGGCAGCAGGGAGGACTTTGGAACCTGAGCATTCTGGGGCTCCTCTTAATACTTCCACAACCAGTAGCAATGGTTAATGAAAACACAGAGCAACCAAAGCTGAACTATTATGATTAAATAAAACAGGAGTACTGATGTCTCCAGCTCCTCAAGGATGAATGTTTGGCTCACTCTATCCAATAAGGAATTTAGAGCAGCTTCTTGCTGAGGGCAGGGGAGATTCGGAATGGATGGTCAGGGGTGTCTACCAGGACCTCAGGGCTGGTTACATAGAGATGAAGATTAGAGCAGCTATGCATATGTTTTTGCTTGTTACATGTTGGGTCTGTCTCCTAATCATTTTCTTTTCTCTACTTCCCTGTTTTATAAACAAGTTGTTGGAAATTAGCATTTCAATTTAATCTTTAGGTAACTGAATTTTCTGTGGAACCATAAGTGAGCCAGCAATGGATACAGTAACTGTAGGGCTGTGCGTCTTCTTGCTGGAGAAAGAACTAGTTCACTGTAACAAAGGGAGCTGTGTCTTCTCAGCTTCTTTAGCTGCTGCAGGGGAGTCCGGATGTGTGTAGAATGCTGCTGATGGATGCAGAGTGCCAGGCAGGGCGCCTGTGCCTGATGTGGATTCTGGCCCCTTAGTGCTGCTGCCTTCAGTGGCCACTAATCAGGTCACCCCGTGGTGAGCCTGGGCTTGCACTTTGGAGGGGGGCCTTCTCTCCTGCTCCTGGGGGAGCATGTTTGTCTGTCCCGTCCTCCTTCTCCATCCTTCACAGCATCTGCTGGTGCTTGGCTCCAGGATGTGGCCGGCCAGGGTTGCCCTAGCTAGCCTAGCAGCCTGGCCTGGCATGGAAGCCATTTCACCTGCTTCTCTGACATGCACATGCCAGACCCTGGGTTCACACCGGCCCCCTCCCCCTGAAGCTCTTTAGATTCCTCTACATAGTTACGATCCTATTGTAGGTGCATAATTCTTTGTGTTAAACTTGTCATGTTTGAATGACAGTGTGGTTTCTGTCTCTTGATTAGAACCAGACTGACAACAAGAAAAATAAAAGGATTTATTAATTTTTTTACTGTACTCTTGTTAGTCTAAAGTGATTTCAGCACAACATTGTTATACAACTGTGTTCCAATATAAAATAAAAAATAAATGGCTACCTGAAAAATAAAGTGATTTCAAAATTTAAAACAATTTTAAAGATGCTATAAGGAAAGAATAAACTTGGCAGAAGAGACAAAATGGAGGGGGAAAAGCACTGATGCCAGAAATCAAGAGTTAAGTTTTGAGTGTACAGACCCCCTAGTGATGTGCTATGAGCTGATTTCTACCAACAGAAAGCACTCTGACACCAGATGTATGGTTTATGCCAGCTGGGTGTCCTGTGATCTGACTCCCTTCTGACACCATCCACTCACAAGGTTGCCCCCCTTCAGCAGTCACTGTAAGACCCCAGCTGTGGACACCTATAAACTGGGGGCCCCACGCACCCTCCTCTGGTTCAGTGATTTGCTAGAGCAACTCACAGAACTCAGGGATAGGTTACCAGCTTATTGTAAAAGGATGCCACTGGGGAAGAGCCAGATGGAGGAAGTGCAGAGGACAGGTGCAGGGGGCACGAGGAGCTTCCTGCTTTCTGGGAGTCACCCTCCCCAACTCTACATGCTCTCCAACCTGGAAGCTCTCCAAACTCCTTCCCTTGGGGATGTTTATGGAGGTTCTATTACGGCAGCATCGATGGATTAAATAAAGGGCCATTGGTGATTAGTCTGATCTCCAGCCCTTCAAAACGTGGTCCACTGGAGGAAGGAATGACAAACCACTTCAGTATTCTTGCTTTGAGAACCCCATGAACAGTATGAAAAGGCAAAAGATAGGACACTGAAAGATGAACTCCCCAAGTCGGTAGGTGCCCAATATGCTACTGGAGAAGTGTGGAGAAATAACTAAAAAAAAAAACCAAAAAAAATGAAGAGATGGAGTCAAAGCAAAAACAACACCCAGTTGTGGGTGTGGCTGGTGATGGAAATAAAGTCCAATGATGTAAAGAGCAATGTTGCATAGGAACCTGGAGTGTTAGGTCCATGAATCAAGGTAAACTGTAAGTGGTCAAACAGGAGATGACAAGAGTGAACATTAACATTTTAGGAATCAGTGAACTAAAATGGACAGGAATGGGCGAATTTAATTCAGATGACCTTTATATCTACTACCATGGGCAAGAATCCCTTAGAAGAAATGCAATAGCCCTCATAGTCAACAAAGTCCGAAATGCAGTACTTGGATGCAATCTCAAAAATGACAGAGTGATCTCAGTTTGTTTCCAAAGCAAGCCATTCAATGTCACAGTAATCCAAGTCTATGCCCCAACTACTAAAGCTGAAGAAGCTGAACGGTTCTATGATGACATACAAGACCTTCTAGAACTAACACCAAAAAAAGATGTCCTTTTCATCATAGGGGACTGGAATGCAAAAGTAGGAAGTCAGTAACAGGCCTACCTGGAGTGACTGTCAAGTTTGGCTTTGAGTACAAAAGGAAGCAGGGCAAAGTCTAACAGAGTTTTGCCAAGAGAACACACTGAACATAGCAAACACCCTCTTCCAACAACACAAGAGACAGCTCTACACATGGACATCACCAGATGGTCAATACCAAAATCAGATTGATTATATTCTTTGCAGCTGAAGAGGGAAAAGCTCTATACAGCCAGCAGAAACAAGACCCAGAGCTGACTGTAGCTCAGATCATGAACTCCTTGTTGCAAAATTCAGGCTTAAGTTGAAGAAAGTAGGGAAAACCACTAGACCATTCAGACATGACGTAAATCAATTCCCTTATGATTACACAGTGGAAGTGACAAATAGATTGAAGGGATTAGATCCGATAGAATGCCCAAGAACTCTGAAGGTTCGTAACATTGTATAGGAGGTGGTGATCAAAACCATCCCCAAGAAAAAGGAATGCAAAAAGGCGAAATGGTTGAGGAGGACTTACAAATAGTTGAGAAGAGAAATGAAGAGAAATGAAAGGCAAAGAAAAAAAGGAAAAAGAGTCTGTGTATAATGTGTCTAAAGGGAAGCTGTTAAGAGGACCGCAGTGTGTGTGGAGTCGGTACTCAGCCTTCCTTGGCCGCTTGTGAGGCCTCGGTGAGGGCCCCACCCCCCATCCACCCCCGCCCCCGCCAGCACCGCCCTTAAACCAGAGCACTGGCCAGGACGTGCCTGGGGCACTGTCCAGCTCTGACAGCCTATTGCCACTCACCCAGGAGGGACGAGGAATCCTTCAGGGGTGCCTAGCATGTGCCCTCGGTAGTATTAAACCATTCGCCCCAGGTTTCAGGGCCTGCAGACGCTGGGTTCAGTGACTAAACTCGAGGTACTGATGTCCACGGGTGTCCCACTCGTGGTGGGACCAGAGCAGGTGCATTCGGGCCCTGAATTCCCTCATTCATCCTGCTATTGTCTGCACGTTTGCTTTGTCGGAATCAATCACTAGACCCACTCCCCTACCCACCACCATCCTTGCCTTTAGAGGAACACCAATATTCACATAAAAATTTAAAACCGGTACAAAGAGCTGACTCCCCACTTTCTGCCCTACAGGCCTTTTTCTTCCTTGGCCAGAGTGCAGGCCTGGCTCCCGAGCGAGTCCCGGGTGGCGCCGTCAATGCGGCCCTGTGTGTCCAGGCCCCGCGGGCTGCAGAGCCAGGAGAGGGAGACGCAGGCCCCGCCCCAGCCCCCGCTCCCACCAGCGCCCCGCCCTCGGCTCCCATTGGCTGCCGGGCTCTCGGGGGGGGGGGGGTGGTGCCGGTCACGCCCCCCGCGAAAGGATAAGAGGCTGTTTCTGCCCTAGTCCGGGCATTCAGGACGCCGAAGCCAGAGGTACCCGGAGCGACAGCCAAGGACCACTGACGTGAGGACACTCAGGGGAACCTGCTCTGTTGTTTGGGGGGCAGGACCCGGAGGGTGGGCTTGGGAACTGGGTGGTAGTTTAAAAACCCCTTTAGGGTGGTGGTTTAGTCGCTAAGCAGTGTCCGACTGTTGCAACCCCATGGACGGTATAGCCTGCCAGGCTCCTCTGTCCATAGGATTCTGGCAGCATTTCAAAAGTATGACTCTCCTCCTGCCTTGCGGACACCGCTACCTCAACTCCAGGCAGCAAGATTCATCCTACAGATGAATCACGTTCTCCCGGTGATTCATCAGAGTCGGGGAAACGTCGGGTCTTCGGCTTGGGTGTTGCTGCAAGGCGGCCTCTTGCTTAATTCTTTAAAGAGAGGGTTTGCGTCCTCCGCGGAGCGGGGACAGGCGCCCTGAGCTCGGAGCCGGCGTCTTCGGACGCCCTCCCCCAGGTCAGGGTGAGTGAGGAGGTCTTTGCAATTAAATTACAACCGAGCCAAAGAAATTGGAAGTCTGTGGTAGGTTTAATCATCCTCAGGTTTCTTGGGGAGGTAGGGCTCTTGCCTAGAGGGATTCTCACATCTGTGATGTGAGCTTCTGAGGAGCTAACGCCCAGCAGTTCTCCTGTTTTCGAAATGAAAGATTAATGTAGAATATTCACGGAATGCAGCGAAAGGAGAACTGGATATTTGATTTCCAGTTCTCTTAAACAATTTTTAACCTCAATTGGGAAGACTTTAACAGGAAAAACTTGTAAAAATTGATTTGTAGTGTGTTTAATGAAGAAAATCAGATTTTATGGCGTTTTCACATATGGGATATATATTTTATGACTTTCCTTAAAAAAAAATCCCTCTAGTCATACTTCATACAACAAATATTTTAGCCTCATCTTTCCCAGTCATCATGAAGCTTGAGAAGCATAAGGACTATGCAAAAGTTTCTTAAGTTTTTTGTTTTCTTTTTTAAAAAATTAATTGAGAACTCGAGTGCAAAAGATAAGAAAGTATGAAATGTTAAAGATTTAATACATCTGAATTGTTCTGTCTACATGTGATATTTTTAGGGACTTTAGAGCAAAACAAGTATACTGATTATTAATAGGGTAAGTTTAGCAAAGATCAGGCCAAGGCAAAAATCTTCAATCCTTTTCCTTTGAAAGTCAGAAATAAATAAGAATTTAAATCTTATATTCCAATTTATTTTTTTTAATATAAATGATATTCAATACAGGAATGGTTTTTCAAAAATTAGACATAATTCTTTATTTTTAACTATGACACTGCAAAGATTCTTTAATGATTAGAACTCAAGGCCAAAAGCTGGCAAATTTCTCTGGCTGAGCGTCGGCCGTTTTGTGAAACAGTTGACAAGCGGTCCTTTGTATACTGCCTGTTTCCCAGGGTTGAACAGCTGTTTCCTTGGCTTGCAGACTGTGTGGTATAAGGTACATGTTGTGGAGGAGACAAAAGCTTCCTACCTTGATAAATGCAGAGAAAAGGTGCCATTCTGTCATTGGAGGCAGCGCCGCCAAGAATACAAAGTGCCTGGAGGTGGTCCAGCCTCTGCCCACATTGGTTCTGGCATCAGAGCTGGTATTGGGAAGAAAGACATTTTTCCTCTACCCTTCTAAATTCTTCTCGCTGGTCTAAGAATTAAATAAACGTGAGACAGGTAAACAGGAGAAATTCAAATCAAAGTTTAAAAACATATACATGGGAGAGACCCAGGAAAACTGTCACTCACCAAAGTGCCCACCTTCAATACCATCATGAGTCAAGACAAAGGAAGATGTTGATAGCAGTGGTTTGGAGCTTCAGAGGGGAGGCAAGCAGTTCAAACAAAGAGGGTGAACCAGTGTGTGCTGTGCCAGCAGAGGTGATGGGACACAGAGTGGACTCAGGTCTCCTAGCATTTTCCCCCGCCCTCCCTTACCGCTGGCCCACATTCCTTGCTGACCTCTCTCTCTGGTGGTTGCTCCACTCCTGTAATAGGCCCTCCATCTAAATTCCGATTCAGGCAGCTTCGGGGAATTTCTTCCTGAATCTTGGGGGCCTTGATTGTTTTCAGATGAAAATAATCTGCATCCCAAAGAGACATTTTGGAGTGGCAAGTCTTGCTCCCCTACAATAACTTCATCAAATGATTGTATAATACCTTCAAATTCAAGGTCCCTTTCCTTGATCTTTTTCAAAAAAAATTGTGGCAATTCTACCATATTTATTTTTTCAGTTGAATTTTCTAGCTGTTTTTTGGTCATGTTCTTCACCGCCCCCCCAAAAGTCAGAAATATTTTTGTTAAAAATGAGTTAAATTTATATATCCATTTGAAAGAAAGTTCCTACATTTTATGACCTCAGTAGCTTTTGGAAGGACCTACACTTTTCTTGCTAAACTTATGCTTAGAAATACGTGTGTGCTGCTGTAAAACAGGAGTTCTCTGCTACATTTTCTAACTGCTTATTGACAGAACATAGAAATACTATTGACTTCTGTATCCTTATTTGGCTCCTGTTCACCGTAATTAATTCAAAACCTTGGGACTTCCCTGGTGGTCCAGTGGCTAAGACTCTGTACTCCCAATGCAGGGGGCCCAGGTTCAATCCCTGGCCAGGGAACTAGATCCCACATGCCATAACTAAGAGTCTTCATGCAGCAACTAAGACCCCGGCACAGCCAAATAAATACATTAAAAAAAAAAAATTCAAAACCTTGCTCCCCTGCACTGTCACCTCATCTTGCAGTCCTGCCAGGACGGGGTGGGGAGTCTTCTAGAGATGGGGGAGGACTCAATCCCCTTCACTGCTCTTCCCCTGTATTTTGGTTGAAGTTTCCCCCAAATGCAACCAGAAGCCAGAGGGCTTGGGAACAGAAGACAGAGAAGGGAGGGGTGGCAGGGAGCAGGTTCAAGGGGTGATGAAAAGCCACACCCTCTATGCCCAAAAGGGGAGGTGAGCCAAAGCCAGTTGCCCCCGATGGTAAGGTCGGTGTAGGTAACAGCTGATCTGTTCTACAAAGCATCTTTTTTTGTGGGCCCCAGATGTCTGAGTTAGAGAAGGCCATGGTGGCCCTCATTGACGTCTTCCATCAATATTCCGGGAGGGAAGGTGACAAGCACAAGCTGAAGAAATCAGAACTGAAGGAGCTCATCAACAATGAACTTTCCCATTTTTTAGAGGTGAGTCTTGCTTTTTAAAACTAAACTAACCTGCTCTCCTGTCCCCTTGTAAGACCATCTGTCCATTTTCTCTTCTGAGCTGCCCTGAACATGGCTCCAGGTTGGTGTCAGGACTCCTCTGTTGTTTCTGAAAATGTGTTTGCACAAGTGAGCCCTCAGTACAGAGGCTGGCTTAGGTGGGCCCCACAATTTTCATTTTGTGTACAGTAAGAGCATCAAGGAAAAACTACTGTCTCAAACGCAAGAGTACAGGTTCTTGGAAAAACCTAAGGATATACAGCAATAGGGTGGCTTCCCCATTGGCCTAGTGGTAAAGAATTCTGCCTGCAATGCAGGCGCTGCAGCAGATGCAGGTTCAGTCCCAGGGTCAGGAGGATCCCCTGGAGGAGGGCATGGCAACCCACTCCAGTATTCTTGCCTAGAGAATCCCATGAACAGAGGACCCTGGCAGGCTACAGTCCATGGGTCACAGAGAGTCAGACACAACTGTAGCGACTAAGCATGTACAACAATAACAATGACAAAGTGGGATGGAAACTATACCATGGCTTATCACACGCTGAACATGCAAGAAGACTGTTAAAAATAAGCTTTTGCTCTTGGGAAGAGGACTGTTTTGGCTTTCTCTACATGGTTAGATCCATCACAGTGAGAAGATGCCAGGTATTACTGAGCTCTCAGCATAGTCGATGCTGGGAGAGATGCAGACCCCAGGACCTGGCTCATCACCAAGAGGCCACAAGCTGCTCACGAGAGAAGCCCTGGGGCCTTGCAGGGGCCCTGTGGGGTGAGGTGCCCTGGCGGGAACTTGGGAAGCTGCATGAGGACATCTGATGAGCCCCACTGCTCTGGCAGCTCCCTTCTGGTGGATGTGTGTCCAGATGCTCTGCTGAGGACTCACTTCCCCACTCACAACCTTCACTGCCCTTGGCTCAGCCACATGTCATCTCTGCTGTATCTGTATTGTGTATTCAAGGCAATGAACTGCAGTCCACCTGGTACCTAATATTCCCTTGGTGCCCAGAACCGAGATTACTGAAGTGATCTTGCACCCAGAGGAAATGGCCATACAGTGCACCAGTGCACTCATGTCTGACCAGGAGGTAATTCCTGGGAAGACACGAGAGCCCAGCCCACGTGGTGGTGGGAGCTGTCCTCCTGGGCAGGCTGGACCTTGGTGCAGGACGAGCCACAGGCTCCGTGCCCTGAGTCTGCAGGGCTCTCCCCACCCAAACACTCCACGGCTGCAGATGGCACCACCATGAGAGGAAGTGGCCTGCAGACTTCAGGGGGCATTCCCTAGTCTGATTCTGAAGCTGGTTTTCCCAGGCACCCAAGTTCTCAGCGTGGTAACTGCCTGCTCACACTTTTACTTACCTTGTTTCCTGCCACCTCACCTAAGAATCAGAAGGTCCTGGATTCTTCTGTGAAAAGAATTGTTGCAGTGAGACATTGCTTATCAAGTGCAGCTCAACAAATGTAGCTACTGTCATTAATTATTGATTTAAAACAGAGAAAAAGCTTAGCATGTGGGAAACACAGTTTATAAAATAAAAGTGAATCATGGTAAGTATATTAAGGTATCATGAACATTGTTGGCCTGGTTTTTATGAAGTAGTTTCTGTTTGGAGGCAAATCTTTCCTGTAATTGAAATTAATCTTTTAGCAGATGTTTATAGGTGCCACCCAACCCCTCACGGGAACCTCAGTCTTTTACATGTTCTATGTCTGAGGCAGCCATTGTGCATTATACTCGACTTCTTCAGGCCAAGCGCTCCTGCCCTGAGGACTGGGTGTTCGGAAGAGTCAGTGGTATTATACTCCTCTTCAGCTCGTGTGCACGTCTTTCCTGTTCTGTCTCTGTCCTCTGTCTCACCACTCGCTTGACTCCATGTTGGGCATAATGTCAAGAAGAGTCCCAGATACCTCGAAAGCAGCTCAAGTGCCAAAAGACATAAGAAGTTAATAAATTTAGGGCGTGTTCCCGAGAGTTATTTCAGCCAGAAACTACTTTCAAAACCTGAAAATCCACTGGAAGCCTTCACTGTAGGGTCTTCCACATGCAGAAACAATGAAAAACTTACAGGAGCCAAAAGTTCATTTTTGCTTTCAAGGCATTTGCATATAATGTGCTCAGGCTAATCTAGACTGTACTCTTCCTTTCTGTTTTTTTTTTTTTTTTAACACAAACAGCCTGCAGTTTTTCAGATCCTGGCTGTTCCATTCAGTCTTTTAGTAGCAAGATCCCACTGCACCTAAAGGAAAGTGGAAGAGAAGGCTTAGACCCCTAGAGACCTCTGCCAACCAACAGCCTCCTGGTCACTGGAAAAACCCTTTCTGGAATTTTGCATTCATGTCTTAGGTTGTTTCTAAGTTAATAATAATAATTATTATTATTATTATTTTTGCTCTGGAAATTGTTTTTCAGCTGTGCCATGTCTTCTTTGCTTCACAGGGCTGCTCTCTAGTTGCCGCAAGCAGGGGCTTCTCATTGCTGTGGCTTCTCCCGTTGTGGAGCACAAGCTCTTGGGCACGTGGGCTCGGCACGTGGGCACTGTGGTTCCTGGGCTCTAGAGCACGGGCTCAGTAGTTGTGGTGCAGGGGCTTAGTTGCTCTGAGGCACGTGGGATCCTCCTAGATCAGGGATCGAACCCATGTCTCCAGCATTTGCAGGTGGATTCTTTACCCCCGAGCCACCAGGGAAGCCATTAGGTTGCTTCTAATATAAAATTATTAAAGCCAGCCAACTTCTGATCTTGTCTTTGTGGCCCTAATGTTCATTTAGAAGCAAGCTGGACAACCTGTCTTATCTCTCTCAGGAAATCAAAGAGCAGGAGGTTGTGGACAAAGTCATGGAGACACTGGACAGTGATGGGGACGGCGAATGTGACTTCCAGGAATTTATGGCTTTCGTTGCCATGGTTACCACTGCCTGCCACGAGTTCTTCGAACATGAATAAGGAAGAGAAAGCAGCGGAGCTGTTTCTGCAGCAGAGACGAAGTTTGACCAGGGGAACGGAGGCAGGGCTTGCAAGGCCGTAGGAGCTGAGCTTTCCGTGCTGTAGCTAATTAGGAAGCTTGATTTGCTTTGTGAGGGAACAATTGAAACCTCTTTCCAAGGACCATTTTTAGTGCCCCCAGCCTTCTGCATTACTTGGCGTAGTGTTAGCTTTCTGGACCCAGGGACTCGTGGTAACTATAACTTAGGAAAGTCATTTCTCAGTCACAAAGCATGTGCTGTGTTAGCTGTCCAAGCTGTGGAGACCCCTCACCTAGAAAAAACAAATTGACTACCAAAAAGGACTGGAGCACTGTGGATTCCACATGCTGCCACTACATTTAGAAACACAAAGCTTTGTCCACCATCCTTTGAAAACGTTGCCCGTCATTAAATCTTCTCATCACTGGAGCAAATGAAACCTGATGTGGTTGGGTGGCCTGACAGTCTGTCCCACCTACCAAAGAGCATGGTCACATTTAGAGCCCTTTCCAACAGGTGAGCTGTGATGTTTGCGTATGCAGTTAAGCTATGGAAAATCTGTCTCGTAAGCTGACAAGTGCTGACATTATAACTGTAGTAAGAACTGAGAATCAGACTTCTGCATTCAGTGGGGTTCTCCCGACAGGACCACACTTTGCTGGATCTCTGAGATTTGGGGCAGGGGAGCAGGGGGCTCAGGGCAGGTCACAGCTCTGCCCCTGGAGATGGCCGTACCCAAGCACCTGCGCCTCCTATTCTGTCTGTAGAATGGAGGTTATGATGGATGTGTCTGATGTGCGGTGAAGGTCATTCTTAATCTGTCTGTGCAGACAGGGTCTGCTTCCAGCTGTTGGTGAAGCCAGGGAATTTTATGACCTTTGTGCTTTTGTAGCCACCAATTCAAAAAAAAATCAAGTTACAAATATTAAGAATCACTCCCAGGAAAATTCAAATTAAGCATTAAGCTTATCCATCCTTTTTCTATTATGCTTTTTTTAAGGACACAAACTTGGAAATCGTAAACTAATTGGTCGCTTGTAACTGCATTAAATAAAAAGCACTGTAACAAATCTGCTTGGTGGTTAAACATGAAATAAAAGCTGTATTCTTGCAAAACTGGAGAAAGGAGTAAAGTCCACACAGCCTGTCTTCATCAGGGCTGCAGATATGGCACCCTTCCCCCCAAGCCTGGGTTGAAGCTTAGGTGGGGAAGGGAGGGTGTGACAGAGCAGGAATTGAGGAGGGACAAAAAGGGAGGGGTGGGAGGGGTTGGGTCCATTGGAGAGACATAAAGGGGAAGGCTGTCAGGTCAGTTCAGTTCAGTTGCTCAGTCATGTCTGACTCTTCGCAACCCCATGGACTGCAGCACAGCAGGCTTCCCGTCCATCACCAAACTCCTGGAGCTTGCTCAAATTCATGTCCCCCAAGTCGGTGATGTCATCCAACCATCTCATCCTCTGTCGTCTTTTACTCCTCCTGGTTTCTATCTTTCCCAGCGTAGGGACTTTCCTAATGGGTCAAGTTCTTCACATCAGGTGGCCAAAGTATTGGAGTTTCAGCATCAATCCTTCCAATGGATATTCAGGACTGATTTCCTTTAGAATTGACTGCTTTAATCTTCTTTCAGCACAAGGGACTCTCAAAAGTCTTCTCCAACACCACAGTTCAAAAGCAGCAATTCTTTGGCTCTCAGATTTCTTTATGGTCCAACTCTCACATCCATACCTGACTACGGGAAAAACAATAGCTTTGACTACACAGACCTTTGTTCGCAAAGTAATGTCTCTGCTGTTTAATATGCTGTCTAGGTTGGTCATAGCTTTTCTTCCAAGGAACAAGTGTCTTTTAATTTTGTGGCTGCAGTCAACATCTGTAGTGATTTTGGAGCCCAAGAAAATAAAGTCTCTCACTGTTTCAATTGTTCCCCCATCTATTTGCCATGAAGTGATGCGACTGGATGCCATGACCTTAGTTCTGAATGTTGAGCTTTAAGCCAGCTTTTTCACTCTCCTCTTACACTTTCATCAAGAAGTTCTTTAGTTCCTATTTGCTTTCTGACATAAGGGTGGTATCATCAGCATACCTGAGTTTATTGATATTTCTCCCAGCAATCTTGATTCCAGCTTGTGCTTCAAACCAGCCTGTCATTTCACATGATGTACTCCGGATATAAGTTAAATTAGCAGGGTGACAATATACAGCCTTGACATACGCCTTTCACAGTTTGGAAAAGTGAAAGTGAAGTCGCTCAGTCGTGTCCGACTCTTTGCGAACCCGTGGACTGTAGTGCACCAGGCTCCTCCATTCATGGGATTGTCCAGGCAAGAATACTGGAATGGGTTGCCATTTCCTTCCCCAGGGGATCTTCCTGACCCAGGGATTGAACCCAACCAGTCTGTTTTTCCATGTCTGGTTCTAACTGTTGCTTCTTGATTTGCATACAGATTTCTCAGGAGGTAGGTCAGGTGGTCTCGTACTCCCATCACTTTCAGGATTTTCCACAGTTTGTTGTGGTCCACACAGTCAAAGGCTTTGGCATAGGCAATGAAGCAGGAGGAGATGTTTTTCTGGAATTCCCTTGCTTTTTCAATGAACCAACGGATGTTGGCAATTTGATCTCTGGTTCCTCTGCCTTTTCTAAATCCACCTTGTACATCTGGAAGCTCTCGGTTCAGGTACTGCTGAAGCCTAGCTTGGAGAATTTTGAGCATTACTTTGCTAGTGTGTGAGATAAGTGCAAATGTGCAGTAGTTTGAACATTTTTTGGCATTGCCTTTCTTAGGGATTGGAAAAAAAACTGACCTTTTCCAGTCAGTCACTGCTGAGTTTTCCAAATTTGCTGGCATATTTGGTGTAGCACTTTCACAGCATCATCTTTAAGGATTTGAAATAGCTCACCTGGAATTCCATCACCTCCTCTAGCTTTGTTTGTAGTGATGCTTCCTAAGGCCCACTTGACTTCACATTCCAGGCTGTCTGGCTCTAGGTTAGTGATCACACCATCATGATTATCTGGGTCATGAAGATCTTTTTTGTATAGTTCTTCTGTGTATTCTTGCCACCTCTTCTTAATATCTTCTGCTTCTTTAGGTCCATACCATTTCTGCCCTTGATTGTGCCCATGTTTACATGAAATGTGCCCTTGGTATCTATAATTTTCTTGAGTATCTTAATTTTCTTGAATTTCCCATTCTATTGTTTTCCTCTATTTCTTTGTGCTGATCACTTAGGAAGGCTTTCTTCTCTCTCTTTGCTATCCTTTGGAACTCTGCATGCAGATGGGTATATCTTTCCTTTTCCCCTTTGCCTTTAGCTTCTCTCCTTTCCTCAACTATTTGTAAGTCCTCCTCAACCATTTTGCCTTTTTGTGTTTCTTTTTTTGGGGGATGATTTTGATCACTGCCTCCTGTACAATGTTACAAACCTCCAGAGTTCTTCAGGCACTCTGTCTATCAGATCTAATCCCTTCAATCTATTTGTCACTTCCACTGTGTAATCATAAGGGAATTGATTTAGGGCATACCTGAATGGTCTAGTGGTTTTCCCTACTTTCTTCAACTTAAGCCTGAATTTTGCAACAAGGAGTTCATGATCTGAGCCACAGTCAGCTCCGGGTCTTGTTTCTGCTGACTGTGTAGAGCTTCTTCATCTTCAGCTGCAAAGAATATAATCAATCTGATTTTGGTATTGACCATCTGGTGATGTCCATGTGTAGAGCTGTCTCTTGTGTTGTTGGAAGAGGGTGTTTGCTATGTTCAGTACATTCTCTTGGCAAAACTCTGTTAGACTTTGCCCTGCTTCCTTTTGTACTCAAAGCCAAACTTGACAGTCACTCCAGGTAGGCCTGTTACTGACTTCCTACTTTTGCATTCCAGTCCCCTATGATGAAAAGGACATCTTTTTTTGGTGTTAGTTCTAGAAGGTCTTGTATGTGATCATAGAACCGTTCAGCTTCTTCAGCTTTAGTAGTTGGGGCATAGACTTGGATTACTGTGACATTGAATGGCTTGCTTTGGAAACAAACTGAGATCACTCTGTCATTTTTGAGATTGCATCCAAGTACTGCATTTCGGACTTTGTTGACTATGAGGGCTGTTGCATTTCTTCTAAGGGATTCTTGCCCATGGTAGTAGATATAAAGGTCATCTGAATTAAATCCGCCCATTCCTGTCCATTTTAGTTCACTGATTCCTAAAATGTTAATGTTCACTCTTCCCATCTCCTGTTTGACCACTTACAGTTTACCTTGATTCATGGACCTAACATTCCAGGTTCCTATGCAACATTGCTCTTTACATCATTGGACTTTATTTCCATCACCAGTCACACCCACAACTGGGCATTGTTTTTGCTTTGATTCCATCTCTTCATTTTTTTTTGTTTTTTTTTGGAGTTATTTCTCCACACTTCTCCAGTAGCATATTGGGCACCTACCGACTTGGGGAATTCATCTTTCAGTGTCCTATCTTTTTGCCTTTTCATACTTCTCATGGGGTTCTCTAGGCAAGAATACTGAATGGTTTGCCATTCCCTTCTCCAGTGCTGCAGTCCATGGTGTCGCAAAGAATGGGACTGAGTGACTGAACTGAACTGTGGAGGGGTGGAGCCATGGGAGGGTATAAAGAGAAGGGACCATGAGGAGGGACATAAAAGGGAGGGGAATAAAGGGGAGGAGTCCGACCATGGGAGAGACATAAAAGGGCAGGGCCATGAGGAGAGACATACAAGGAGGGGAGTAAAGGGGAGAGGTGGGGCCATGGCAGGTATATAAAGGGGAGGGTTGGAGGGCTGGGCCATGGAGGGACAGAAAGAGGAGGGACAAACGGGAGGGGTGTGGGGGTGGACTGGCGGCACTGTGGGAACTCTGTACAGCTCACTTGCTCAGTTGTGTCTGACTCTTTCAGACCCCATGGACTGCAGCACAACAGGCTTCTGCCACAAACATGACTGCAAATTCTGGTATACAGATGTATTAGGATATGCAAATTTTATTTAGGTTAAAAGATAATAGCATTAAATATAAACCAAAGTTCAAGGGAAAGAGAAACAAATGGACGACAAATACTCTTCTGAAAATAGATGATGGTGGAGAAGATCATGGAAACAGCAGAAATACTGTAATTAGTAGCAGAAAGAAAAAAGAGTGATATACTTTGCAGAAGTAGATAAATGAAAGAATGAAGGAAATGACTTGAAATGTTAATTGGTAGGAAAAATCATTGGCTATATACTTAAAAGAAACAAAAACTCTAAAAACCAAATGCATGAAAGCTGAAGAGAAAATGCCACCAAGAAAAGAGACAAGGAATAAAAATAAGATAGGGGTTAACACACACTCTTAAAGTGTAAAGGACAAAGAAAAAAATAGTAGAAGTAAAAGGATAAAAAAGCTTACCCAATCAATACATGATATATTTTGATCAAACATACATGGTTCTCTTAATTATATACAAAAGATTTTTTTTGCAAAGTGAACAAAAATTAAAGAACGAGAAATAGAAATGAGCAAAGAAGCCAAGGAAGAAATTTTAAGAGAAAAGAAGAATTCAGTAAAAGGGGAATTACTAATAGAATAGAAAATGAAGATAAACTAAAGAAATTTTAAAAGTTGATTTAGTAAAACCACAATGTAATCATACCATAAGAATTTTTTATAAAACCAATACAAAGAAGAAACTGAAACGGGGGATGTAAGAGATGGGAGCATGAGTTTAGATTTGGAAAGAGGAGAACAGAATGAGTAGGAGAGATGCTAGAGAAGTCTGAGTATCTCCTTGCAGCCCTGAGACCCCAGTCACACCAGCATCGTTACCAAAGCCAGCTCAGTGGCTCGGTGCAGGCAGGTTAACTCGCACACGCTGTGCTGAAAAGCAATGACAGGCAGCCAGAGATATGGGGAAGGGGCTGTGTGATTTCATCTCCCACTGGGCACTAACCTGTTTGTTATCCAAAGTGGAAATGGCCTAGTGTACAGACACTCAGTAAATCTTACTGAGTAGGATCTCAGGGCCGCAAGGAGATACTCAGACTTCTCTAGAATCTCTCCTACTGATTCTATTCTCTTTCCAAATCTAAATTTATATTCCCATTCTGTCAGTTCAGTTCAGTCACTCAGTCATGTCCAACTCTTTGAGACCCATGGACTGCAGCACACCAGGCCTCCCTGTCCATCACCAACTCCCAGAGTTTATTCAAACTCATGTCCATTGAGCTGGTGATACCATCCAACCATCTCATCCTCTGTCATTCCCTTCTCCTGCCCTCAATCTTTCCCAACCTCAGGGTCTTTTCAAATGTCAGTTCTTCGCATCAGATGGCCAAAGTATTGGAGCTTCAGCTTCAGCTTCAGCATCAGTCCTTCCAATGAACACCCAAAACTGATTTCCTTTAGGATGGACTGGTTGGATGTCCTTGCAGTCCAAGGGACTCTCAAGAATCTTCTCAAACACCACAGTTCAAAAGCATCAATTCTTCGGCACTCGGCTTCTTTACAGTCCAGCTTTCACATCCATACATGACCACTGGAAAAACCATAGCCTTGACTAGATGGACCTTTGCAAGTAATGCCTCTGCTTTTTAATATGCTGTCTAGGTTAGTCATAACTTTCCTTCCAAGGAGTAAGCGTCTTTTAATTTCATGGCTGCAGTCACCATCTGCAGTGATTTTGGAGCCCCACAAAATAAAGTCTCCCACTGTTTCCACTGTTTCTCCTTCTACTTGCCATGAAGTGATGGGACCAGATGCCATGATCTTAGTTTTCTGAATGTTGAGATTTAAGCTCAACTTTTTGACTGTCCTCTTTTACTTTCATCAAGAGGCTCTTTAATTCTTCTTCACTTTCTGCCATAAGGGTGGTGTCATCTGCATATCTGAGGTTATTGATATTTCTCTCAGCAATCTTGCTTCCCAGCTTCTGCTTCCTCCAGCCCAGCATTTCTCATGATGTACTCTGCCTATAAGTTAAATAAGCAGGGTGACAATATGCAGCCTTGACATACTCCTTTTCCTATTTGGAACCAGTCTGTTGTTCCATGTGCAGTTCTAACTGTTGCTTCCTGACCAGCATACAGATTTCTCAATAGGCGGTACAGGTGGCCTGGTGTTCCCATCTCTCTCAGAATTTTCCACAGTTTATTCTGATCCACACAGTCAAAGGCTTTGGCATAGTCAGTAAAGCAGAAATAGATGTTTTACTGAAACTCTCTTGCTTTTTCGGTGATGCAGCTGATGTTGGCAATTTGATCTCTCGTTCCTCTGCCTTGTCTAAAACTAGCTTGAACATCTGGAAGTTCATGGTTCATGTATTGTTGAAGCCTGGCTTGGAGAATTTTGAGCTTTACTTTGCTAGCATGTGAGATGAGTGCAATTGTATGGTAGTTTGAGCATTCTTTGGCATTGCTTTTCTTAGGGATTGGAAAGAAAACTGACCTTTTCCAGTCCTGTGGCCACTGCTGAGTTTTCCAAATTTGCTGACATAGTGAGTGCAGCACTTTCACAGCATCATCTTTTATGATTTGAAATAGCTCAACTAGAATTCCATCACCTCCACTAGCTTTCATCGTAATGATGCTTCCTAAGGCCCATGTGACTTCACATTCCAGGATGTCTGGCTCTAGGTCAGTGATCACACCATCGTGATTATCTGGGTCATGTAGATCTTTTTTGTACAGTTCTTCTGTGTATTCTTGCCACCTCTTCTTAATATCTTCTGCCTCTGTTAGGTCCCTACCATTTTTGTCCTTTATTGAGCCCATCTTTGCATGAAATGTTCCCTTGGTATCTCTAATTTTCTTAAAGAGATCTCTAGTCTTTCCCATTCTATTGTTTTGCTATATTTCTTTCCACTGATCACTTAGGAAGGCTTTCTTATCTCTCCTTGCTATTCTTTGGGACTCTGCATTCATATGGATATATCTTTCCTTTTCTCCTTTGCTTTAGCTTCTCTTCTTTTCACAGCTATTTGTAAGGCCTCCTCAGACAGCCATTTTGCTTTTATGCATTTATTTTTCTTGAAGATGGTCTTGCACCCTATCTTCTGTACAATGTTATGAACCTCTGTCCATAATCAGATCTAGTCCCTTAAATCTATTTCTCACTTCCATTGTATAATCGTTAGGGATTTGATTTAGGTATTACCTGAATGTCTACTGGTTTTCCCTACTTTCTTCAATTTAAGTGTGAAATTGCCAATTCTTATATCCCTCCCTTTCAATTTCTTCTTTGTATTGGTTTTAGAAAAAATTTTTATGGTATGATTACATTATGCTTTTACTACATCAACTTTTAAAATTTCCTCAGTTTATATTCGTTCTTTAGTCTATTAGTAATTCCCCTTTTACTGAATTCTGCTTTTCTCTTCAAATTTCTTCCTTGGTTTCTTTGGTTATTCCTATTTCTCTTCTTTAATTTTTGTTCATTTTCCAAAAAAATGATCTTCTATGTAATTAAGATAATCATGTGTGTTTGATTATAGATCAAAATATATCATGTATTGATTGGGTAACCTTTCTTGCCCTTTCTACTACTGTGGGCAAGAATCCCTTAGAAGAAATGGAGTAGCCATCATAGTCAACAAAAGAGCAAAAAATGCAGTACTTGGATGCAGTCTCCAAAATGATACAATGATCTTTCTTCATTTCCAAGGCAAACTATTCAGTATCACAGTAATCCAAGTCTATTCAACAAATAATGCTGAAGAAGCTGAAGTTGACTGGTTCTATGAAGACCTATAAGACTTTCTAGAACTAACACCCCAAAAATATGTCCTTTTCATTATAGCAGACTGGAATGCAAAAGTTTGAAGTCAAGAAATACCTGGAATAACCGGCAAATTTGGCCTTGGAGTACAAAATGAAGCAGGGCAAAGGCTAACAGAATTTTGCCAAGAGAACACATTGGTCATAGCAAACACCCTCTTCCAATGACACAAAAGAAGACTTTATACCTGGACATCACCAGATGGTCAATACTGAAATCAGGTTGATTATATTCTTTGCAACCAAAGATGGAGACACTCTATACAGTCAGCAAAAGCAAGACATGACTGTTACTCAGATCATGAACTCCTTATTGCCATCAGTTCAGTTCAGTTGCTCAGTTGTGGCTGACTCTTTGGGACCCCATGAATTGCAGCATGCCAGGCCTCCCTGTCCATCACCAACTCCCGAAATTCATTCAAACTCACGTCCATCAAGTCGGTGATGCCATCCAGCCATCTCATCCTCTGTCATCCCCTTCTCCTCCTGCCCTCAATCCCTCCCAGCATCAGAGTCTTTTCCAATGATTCAACTCTTTGCATGAGGTGGCCAAAGTACTGGAGCTTCAGCTTTAGCATCATTCCTTCCAAAGAAATCCCAGGGCTGATCTCCTTCAGAATGGACTGGTTGGATCTCCTTGCAGTCCAAGGGACTCTCAAGAGTCTTCCCCAACACCACACTTCAAAAGCATCAATTCTTTGGTGCTCAGCCTTCTTCACAGTCCAACTCTCACATCCATACATGACCACTGGAAAACCATAGCCTTGACTAGACGGACCTTAGTCGGCAAAGTAATGTCTCTGCTTTTGAATATACTATCTAGGTTGGTCATAACTTTTCTTCCAAGAACTAAGCATCTTTTAATTTCTTGGCTGCAGTCACCATCTGCACCATCATCTGCAGGGATTTTGGAGCCCAAAAAATAAAGTCTGACACTGTTTCTACTGTTTCCCATCTATTTCCCATGGAGTGATGGGACCGGATGCCATGATCTTCGTTTTCTGAATGTTGAGCTTTAAGCCAACTTTTTCACTCTCCTCTTTCACTTTCATCAAGAGGCTTTTGAGTTCCTCTTCACTTTCTGCCATAAGGGTGGTGTCATCTGCATATCTGAGGTGATTGATATTTCTCCCGGCAATCTTGATTCCAGCTTGTGTTTCTTCCAGTCCAGCGTTTCTCATGATGTACTCTGCATAGAAGTTAAATAAGCAGGGTGACAATATACAGCCTTGACATACTCCTTTTCCTATTTGGAACCAGTCTGTTGTTCCATGTCCAGTTCTAACTGTTGCTTCCTGACCTGCATACAGATTCCTCAAGAGGCAGGTTAGGTGGTCTGGTATTCCCATCTCTTTCAGAATTTTCCACAGTTTCTTGTGATCCACACAGTCAAAGGCTTTGGCATAGTCAGTAAAGCAGAAATAGATGTTTTTCTGGAACTCTCTTGCTTTTTCAATGATCCAGCAGATGTTGGCAATTTGATCTCTGGTTCCTCTGCCTTTTCCAAAACCAGCTTGAACATCTGGAAGTTCATGGTTCACGTACTCCTGAAGCCTGGCTTGGAGAATTTTGAGCATGACTTTACTAGCATGTGAGATGAGTGCAATTGTGTGGTAGTTTGAGCATTCTTTGGCATTGCCTTTCTTTGGGATTGGAATGAAAACTGACATTTTCTAGTCCTGTGGCCACTGCTGAGTTTTCCAAATTTCCAAAGTCCTGCTTTGAGTGCAGCACTTTCACAGCATCATCTTTCAGGATTTGAAATAGCTCAACTGGAATTCCATCACCTCCACTAGCTTTGTTCTTAGTGATACTTGCTAAGGCCCACTTGACTTCACATTCCAGGATGTCTAGCTCTAGGTGAATGATCACACCATCGTGATTATCTTGGTCATGAAGATCTTTTTTGTACAGTTCTTCTGTGTATTCTTGTCACCTCTTCTTAATATCTTCTGCTTCTGTGAGGTCCATACCATTTCTGTCCTTTATTGAGCCCATCTTTGCATGAAATGTGCCCTTGGGATCTCTGATTTTCTTAAAGAGATCTCTAGTCTTTCCCATTCTGTTATTTTCTTCTATTTCTCTGTAATGATCACCAAGGAAGGCTTTCTTATCTCTTCTTGCTATTCTCTGGAACTCTGCATTCAGATGCTTATATCTTTCCTTTTCTCCTTTGCTTTTTGCTTCTCTTCTTTTCAAAGCTATTTGTAAGGCTTCCCCAGACAGCCATTTTGCTTTTTTGCAATTCTTTTCCATGGCGATGGTCTTGATCCCTGTCTCCTGTACAATGTCATGAACCTCCATCCACAGTTCATCAGGCACTCTATCCGATCTAGGCCCTTAAATCTATTTCTCACTTCCACTGTATAATCATAAGGGATTTTATTTAGGTCATACCTGAATAGTCTAGTGGTTTTCCCCACTTTCTTCAATTTAAGTCTGAATTTGGCAATAAGGAGTTCGTGATCTGAGCCACAGTCAGCTCCCGATGTTGTTTTTGCTGACTGTATAGAGCTTCTCTATCTTTGGGTGCAAAGAATATAATCAGTCTGATTTCGGTGTTGACCATCTGGTGATGTTCATGTGTAGAGTCTTACTCAGACTTAAATTGAAGAAAGTAGGGAAAACCACCTGACCACTCAGGTATGACCTAAAGCCCCTTACAACTATACAGTGGAGGTGACAAATAGATTCAAGGGATTAGATCTGATAGAGTGGCTCCAGAGCTATGGAAGGAGGTTTGTGACAGTGTACAGGAGGCAGTGATCAAGACCATTCCCAAGAAAAAGAAATGCAAAGAGGCAAAATGGCCATCTGAGGAAGCCTTACAAACAGCTATGAAAAGAAGAGAGGCTAAAGGCAAAGGAGAAAAGGAAAGATATATCATTTGAATGGAGAGTTCCAAAGAATAGCAAGGAGAGATAAGAAAGCCTTCCTCAGTGATCAATGCAAAGAAATAGGGAAAAACAATAGAATGGGAAAGACTAGATATCTCTTCCAAGAAAATTAGAGATTCCAAAGGAACATTTCATGCAAAGATGTGCCCAATAAAGGGCAGAAATGGTATAGATCTAACAGAAGCAGAAGATATTAAGAATAGGTGGCAGGATACACAGAAGAACTCTACGAAAAAAGATCTTCATGACCCAGATAATCATGATGCTGTGTTCACTCACCTAGAACCAGACATCCTGGAATGCGAAGTCAAGTAGGCCTTTGGAAGCATCACTATGAACAAAGCTAGGGGAGGTGATGGAATTCTAGTTGAGCTATTTCAAATCGTAAAAGATGATGGTGTGAAAGTGCTACACCAAATATGCCAGCAAATTTCGAAAACTCAGCAGTGGCTACAGGACTGGAAAAGGTCAGTTTTCTTTCCAATCCCTATCAAAAGCAATGCCAAAAAATGTTCAAACAACCCCATAATTGCACTCATCTCACACACTAGCAAAGTAACACTCAAAATTCTCCAAGTCAGGCTTCAATATTATGTGAACCAAGAACTTCCAGATGTACAAGCTGGATTTAGAAAAGACAGAGGAACCAGAGATCAAATTGCCAACATCCGTTGGATCATTGAAAAAGCAAGAGAGTTCCAGAAAAACATCTCCTTCTGTTTCATTGAGTATGCTAAAGCCTTTGACTGTGTGGATCACAACAAACTGTGGAAAATTCTTCAAGAGAAGGGAATACAAGACCACTTGACCAGCCTCCTGAAAAATCTGTATGCAGATCAAGAAGCAACAGTTAGAACAAGGCATGAAAAAAGACTGTTTCCAAATCAGGAAAGGAGTATATCAAGGCTGTATATTGTCACCCTGCTTATTTAACTCACATGCAGAGTACATCATGAGAAATGCCAGGCTGGATGAAGCAAAAGCTAGCATCGAGATTGCCAGGAGAAATATCAAAAACCTCAGATATGCAGATGACACCAGCCTTATGGCAGAAAGTGAAGAACTAAAGGGCCTCTTGATGAAAGTAAAAGAGTAGAGTGAAAAAGTTGAGCTTTAATCTCAACATTCAGAAAACTAAGATCATGGCATCTGGTCCCATCACTTCATGCCAAATAGATGGGGAAACAGTGGAAACAGTGGCTGACTTTATTTTGTGGGGCTCCAGAATCACTGCAGATGGTGACTGCAGCCATGAAATTAAAAGACAGTTACTCTTTGGAAGAAAAGTTATGACCAACCTAGACAGCTTATTAAAAAGCAGAGACATTACTTTGCCAACAAAGGTCCATATAGTCAAGGCTATGGTTTTTCCGGTAGTCGTGTATGGGTGTGAGAGTTCGACTGTAAAGAAAGCTGAGCGCCAAAGAATTGATGCTTTTGAGCTGTGTTGGAGAAGACTCTTGAGAGTCCCTTGAATTGCAAGGATATCCAACCAGTCCATCTAAAGGAAATCAGTCCTAGGTGTTCATTGGAAAGACTGATGCTGAAGGTGAAACTCCGATGCTTTGGCTACCTGATGCGAAAAATTTACTCATTTGAAAAGACCCTGATGCTGGGCAAGATTGAAGGTGGGAGGACAAGCAGATGACAGAGGATGCATAGCATCACCAACTTGATAGTCATGAGTTTGAGTAAACTCCAGGAGTTGGTGATGGACAGGGAGGGAGGCCTGGCATGCTGCAGTCCATGGAGTCTCAAAGTGTCCAACACGACTGAAGGACTGAACTGAATTGAACACAGACTCAGTGTGGCGTGATCAGGGGAGCCTAAGTTGCCCTCTCTGATGCCATGTGTCTCCTGTTAGTTATTAGATTCTTCATTTTCTCTTTTTTAATTTTATTTTTACTTTACTTTATTTTTTTTTCTTTTTTTTTATTTTTAAATTTTAAAATCTTTAATTCTTACATGCATTCCCAACAATACTGTATTGGTTTTGCCATACATTGACATGAATCCACCACAGGTGTATACAAACTCCCAATCCTGAATCACCCTTAGATTCTTCATTTTCAAGTGTGCTATTACCTTCTGAGGTAATAGATTCTTTCTGAATTGGACTAAGCTTTGTAATTATCCCTCAGGATTCTAGAACAATGCCAGGAAGATAATCATAAGTTTAATTCTCTCAGCTGACAAAACTTATGTCAATATTCAGTGTTACACTCTACACCATATATCATCCTTGAGGCTGGAGCCGTGACTGCTCAGAGCTGAATTTCAGGTTTCTGAAATTTCCATATAAAGTGAACATATTGCTTTATCTTGTTCATTGACAAAACTAATTTTTATTTGACTTTGCAGTATGAAACTGATATAATTTGTGCAGCTTCAAACACATGAAAAATTTACATTTTAAAATGTAAACCTTTTATTTTTAAATAAATGCATTCACAGCAATTTGTAGAAATAGTGCAGAGAAGTCCCATTAACCCTTCCCAATGTTGGATCTTTTATAATGATAAAATTTTTATATTGATGTAATGTGTATGTATAGTCATGTCATTTTCTCACATGTAACCATCATCTCCATCAAGATGCAAAGCTGGGGGTCCAGGTGTTAAGACTTGGCCTTTCACCACCTGACTGTCTACCTGGTCAGGAAACTAATATCCCACAAGCCAAAGTGTAACCAAAAAAAACAAATGAAACTGTTCCATCCACACAAAGTTTTCCTTCATGCTACCTCTTATTCACTACAATTTAGTTTTTTCAAGAACATTGCCTAAATATAATTATATAATTTTGCCACATATGATCTTAGGGGATTTGCTTTTATCACATAACAATATTCTCTGGATCCATCCAAACTGTTGCCTGTCTCAAGAGCTCAATCCTTCTGCTTGCTAGGGTTAAGTTTCTTTTCTTTTTCTACACCTTTATGGAGTAAAGTCATTTACTGGATTGGGACCCTTCTTTTTTCTAAAAATATTCATATTTACCCTTATAAATTTCTCTCTGAGCACTTCATTGTTTTGCAAAGTTTTGGTATTCTCTTTTTCCTTCTTCTCTAAGTATTTTCTATTTTTTTTCTTTTGGTAAAACATACCTTATACAAAATTTCCCACCTTGCTCATTTTATAGTATACAGTTCAGTGGTATTGAGTATATTCATAATGCTATGCTACTATCACTAGAAATCATCTTTTGATGGACAGAACTCTTTTATCTTATGAAAAAAACTCTATACCCATTACAGGCATTGTTGGTGTTCAGCCGCTCAGTCATGTCTGACTCTTTACAACCCCATGAACTGCAGCACGCCAGGCTTCCCTGTCCTTCACCATCTCCCCGAGTTTGCTCAAACTCACGTCCATTGAGTTGGTGATGCCATCCAACCATCTTGTCCTCTGTTGTCCCCTCCTCCTCCTGCCCTCAATCTTTCCCAGCATCAAGGGCTTTTCAAATGAGTCTGATCTTCACATCATGTGGCCAAAGTATTGGAGCTTCAGCTTCAGCAGCAGGCCTTCCAAAGAATATTCAGAGTTGATTTCCTTTAGGATGGACTGATTGGATCTCCTTGCAGTCCAATGGACTGTTAAGCATCTTTTCCAACACCAGAGTTTGAAAGCATCAGGTCTTTGGTGCTCAGCCTTCTTTATGGGCCAATTCTCACATCCATCCATGACAACTGAAAACAGTACCTTCTTATGTAATAGTTAATGGCTTTTTAGAGCAGTCTCAAGAGGGATTCACTTTTATTAAGAGAGCCCAGTGAGTAGAATAGTGAAGACTATTATCGTCCAATTTTCTGGAATCTTTTTTTTTTCGTGGAAAACTCCCAAATTGTGAGTGTCAATTTACCACTGAAAGTCCATGGGAATGGGATACTGGGCAACTGTTGAATATCTATGCCCCTGGCACTTTTCTGAGAACGCAGGAAAAATGAAAATCTCTAAGTTCAGTACAAAATGCAAAGTGATGTCTCTTTTTAATATGTTGTCTAGGTTTGTCATAGGTTTTCTTCCAAGGAACAAGTGTCTTTAAATTTTGTGACTGCAGTCACCAATCAGAGTGATTTTGGACCCCAAGAAAATAAAGTAAGTCATTGTTTCCCCATCTATTTGCCATGAAGTGATGGGACGGGATGCCATCATCTTAGTTTTTTGAATGTTGAGTTTTAGGCCAGGTATTTCACTCTCCTCTTTCACCTTCATCAAGAGGCTCTTTAGTTCCTCTGCACTTTGTGTCATAAGGGTGATGTCATCTGCATAACTGAGGTTATTGATATTTCTCCCGGCAATCTTGATTCCAGCTTGTGCTTCATCCAGCCTGGCATTTAGTGTGATGTACTCTGCATATAAGTTAAACAGTGAAGTTGTTTGGTTGTGTCCGACTCTTTGCAACCCCTTGGGCTGTAGCCTACCAGGCTCCTCCGTCCATGGGATTTTCCAGGCAAGAATACTGGAGTGGGTTGCCATTTCCTTCTCCAGGAGATCTTCCCGACCCAGGGTTTAAACCTGGGTCTCCCTCATTGTAGGTAGACGCATTACCATCTGAGCCACGAGGGAAGTCCATAAGTTACATAAAGCAGGGTGAAAATATACAGCCTTGACATACTCCTTTCCCAATTTAGAAGCAGTCCGGCATTGTTCAGTGCCGGTTCTCACTGTTGCTTCTTGGCATGAATACAGGAGGCAGGTCAGGTGGTCTGGTATTCCCATCTCTTTCAGAATTTTCCAGTTTGTTGTGATCCACATAATGGCTTTGGCATAGTCAATGAAGCAGAAGGAGATGTTTTTCTGGAACTCTCTTGCTTTTTCAATGATCCAACGTATGTTGACAATTTGATCTCTGGGTTCTCTGCCTTTTCTAAATCCAGCTTGTACATCTGGAAGTTCTCAGTTCACTTCTGTTAAAGCCTGGCTTGGAGGATTTTGAGCATTACTTTGTTAGCATGTGAAATGAGTGCATCTGTGCAGATGTTCAAGCTGGATTTAGAAAAGGCAGAGGAACCAGAGATCAACTAACCCTTTGTTAGGGAAACTGACATTTTCCAGTCCTGTGGCCACTGCTGAGTTTTCCAAATTTGCTGGCATATTGAGTGCAGCACTTACACATCACCATATTTTAGGATTTGAAATAGCTCAACTGGAATTCCATCACCTCCACTGGGTTTGTCTGTAGTAATGCTTCCTAAGACCCACTTGATATCACACTCCAGGCTGTCTGGCTCTAGGTGGGTGATCACACCATCATGGTTATCTGGGTCATTAGGACCTACGGTTCTTCTGTCTATTCTTGCCACCTCTTCTTACTGTCTTCTGTTTCTATTAAGTCCATATAATTTCTGTTCTTTATTATACCCATCTTTGCATGAAATGTTCCCTTAGTATCTCTGATTTTCTTGAAGATATCTCTAGGCTTTCCCATTCTAACGTTTTCCTCTATTTCTTTGCATTTTTTCACTTAAGAAGGCTTTCTGATTTCTCCTTGGGTGCCATGCCTACTTTTATCCAGTGGCTATTCCAAGTGGGATGCAGAGTCCTGTACAGGCCCAAACCCTGTACCTACTACTGAGGAAAGTAAGGACTGTAACAGGTCTCCAAGCACTGTCCTCAGGAAGGTTTTTTTTTTTTTTTTTTTTTTTTTTTTTAATATAAGTGGACTTCCCAGGTTGCTTAGTGGTAAACAATCCAATGCAGCAGACACAGAAGATGTGGGTTTGATCCCTGGGTCAGGAAGATCCCCTGGAGAAGGAAACGGCAACCTGTTCCAGTATTCTAGCCTAGAAAATACCAAAGACAGAGAAGCCTGGAGGGCTATAGTCTATGGGGTTGCAAGGAGTTGGCCATGACTGAGTGACTTAACAGTGTTCAGAGCAGTTAAGTAAATTACAAAGGTTGTACAACAAGAAAGTGGTTATATGTCATTCTTTTCATGTATGAATTTGCTAATATTTTGTTGAGATTTTTGTTCCATGTTCATGAAAGATACTGCCTGCAATTTTATTTTCTTACTGTGTCCTTGTCTATTTGGGTATCAGGGTTGTGCTAGGCCCCAAAATGCCTTGGGAAGTATTTCTTCCTTTACTGTCTAAAAATGATTAGCCACGCTTGGTGCAACTTCCAGCCCCTGAAATAGCACTTTGAGGGGGAAGCAGCAGGAATCGAGATTTGGGTCCCTTGATTATTTGGGTCCCACAATTGCAACAAAGAAGGAGCCAGAATGGACAAAGAACAGAGTTCACACGGTTCTGATGGCTGGTGCTGGCTGGTGTAGGAGAGAAGTCACCCATGCATGGACACAGAGTCAAGAAGTTTCCCCAGGCCTCCAGACTGGACACTGTGTCCTTTTTGTGTGGAAAGGAGCCAGGTAGTAAAAGTCCTACACATTCTGACTTTGTCTCCTTCAGATGACCCTTGCTCTACTCCTCACTTCTATTACAGGTAGGTTCTGCCTCCCTCCCACCTGGGTTAGCTTCTTACAGAGATATCCAGGCTGGATTGTAGAAATAACAGACTTTAATTCTTCCAGAGAAAGAGAAAAATGGGAACAATCTCAACTCAGCATATAAGACCAGCATAACATTGATATAAAAATTTACAAAGACAGTAATGGAAAGGGAAATAAAAATTGAAGGTCAAGTCTGTAATTCCTAAACAAAATACTAAAAAATTAAATTTAACAACATAGAACAATAAAAGATAGTACATGGCAATTAAATGGATTTATTCCCCCAAAGCAAATTGATTCAGTGTTCAAAAATCAGCTTAAGCAATTAACCATATCAACAGAACAAACAAATAAATCATAGCATTTCAATGCAAAAATATCACTGTAGGGACTTCCCTGGAGTTCCAGTGGTTAAGACTTCACCTTGCAGTGCAGAGAGTGGGGTTTCGATCCCTGGTCACGGCAAGTAAGATCCCACATGCTTCCAGGCCAAAAACCAAAACAAAACAGAAACAGTGTAGTGACAAATTCAATAAAAACTTTAAAAATGGTCCACATCAAAAAAAAAAAACTGGAAAAAAATATCACTGTAGAAACTACACATCTATTTATAATAAAGAAGAAAAAGACTTGGGAAACTATGAATAGCAGGAAATGTGCTTAATCTGATAGTGCATCTACATCACACTTAACACCAACCATCACAGCTGCTGGTGAAACCTTAAATTCTTCCTCTTTGAGACTGAGAACAAGATACAAATACTTGGAATTATCTTATTGGTTTTTATTTATTTTTTTTCTGTTTACAGAGTAAACAGAAAACCAGACATATTCACTACAGTCTACCCCTGGTTCCAGAGCAGACATGCAAGTGTGCTTTCTCTCGCGCACACACACACACACCACACGCTGGGGAAATCGCATCTCACCCGTCACCGGTGGGTGTGGACGATCCCAAGGCATTTTCAGTATTTATAGGATACGTCGCTCCAAAAAACACCCAAAGAGCCTCACACACATAGACGCGTCAAGCAGAATTAAGTACAAAGGCTCCTGGGCACAGACTTAGGCACCCTTGGGGCCTTCGCTTCCTGGAGCTGCGCGTCTGCTTCCTGGGTCCGATCTGGACTTTCCAGGCGGCTGGACTACTGGCTGCGGGGCGCCTCGGTGGGCAGGGCCGGGCAGGTCCTGTCAGCGCTTCCCTCCGCCCCGCTCCATCGCCAGCACCTCACCGCGTCCCAAGGGCTCCTGTCCCGCGTTTGCGCCTTGGCGACCCGCTGCCCCGTAGAGCGCAGTTTCTGGACGCGACGCTGAGCGAAAAAAGAGTGAATCTGGGGTCTGGATTCTTATTCATCCAAGGGCACGCGTGGGGAGGGGCCGCGCGCGGTTTCCAAATTAGCCTGGTGTCGAAGTGAGTTGCTGCCTGCGACGGTGGCGCACACCTTCGTGTGAGAAAGCCTGGACAGAGAGCCCCCGGGGGAACCCGCCACTTCTGCGCCTGCTTCCTCATCTCTCGCCCGAGGCAAACCCTTGCAAGCCCGGCGGACGCGCCTCCAGCGCGTCTTGGTCTCCAGCACCAAGGAGGAACTCTTGGAGATCCTTCCAGTCGCCCGCAGCAATGCGCTCTCCCGCCCTGGGACTGGCCAGTGCAGATCCTTCCAAGGTGCACGCGGGTTCGGCGCTCGTGTCCTGCGTGGTCAGTCTGAAGGGGCGCGCCCAGACCTCCGCGCTGGCGACCCCCAGGAGTGACCAGCCGGAGCAGACAGGCTCCGGTGGGAGGACTAGCTTCCAGGCGCTGGGCGGCATCCCCGCCCCGCGCCCCTTTGTGAGGCCGCCTGCGGGCCCCATGCTGTCCACCGGCGGCCAGTACTCCCTGAAAAAGAGGAAAAAAGCCGTGCCTAGAGGTATGTGCTTGGCAGAGGTGGTGGGTGGGAGGGCAGTGAAGACCCGGAAACCTGGTTGGGGGTGCGGAGGGGGTCTTAGTCCTCCCGCGGCCCTGAACTTGGCTCTCTACGGGTCTCTCGGGGATTCGATCGCCGACTTGATCGACTCGGGAAGGATAGATTTCGCTTTAGAGTCCCCTCCTCACCCCTGACACCCCTGCTGGGTTCTTGACAAGCTCAAAGCCGAATTCGGCCTGGGGTCGGGCTGGTGACGCTAGTTCCTGGGAATCACCGGGTTTCAGGATTTGTGACCTGTGCCTCTGGGGCCCGCGCCGGAACTAAGGCTGGGTTTTCCGAGCGCACACACGTGCGGTAGGGGTCCCGGATCACAGTGCAGCTGGAAGGGACAGGTCTCCAGGTATGGGAGACCCTACCCCTTTACAGACTAGATGCGGAGGCCTGCTGGGAGAGGACCCCTACGGGGTGAGGACCCCTGCGGGTGTGCGTCTGGCCGAACTGACTCGGAAGGGTCCCCTCCAGGCCCTGTGGGGGTGGCGGGAGGCTGCTTCTGAGGACAGTGGATCGAAAGTCCAGTGGAGGAGAGGCTCCTTGGGCAGAGCCCCTGGCCAGAACTCCGAGGGTCTTTGTGTGGCGCGAAGTGCTGCGGCGGCCCCTGAGGCTGGAAGAAGCCGCGCGGTCTTCCAAGCGCTTCCCAGGCCCTGGAGACCCGGGGTGCAATATTCCCAGCGCCAGAGGCGCGTCCATGTCTGAGAAATTTCTAGTTACATTTAGTTTTTAAATACAAAAATAAATAAATAAATAAATAAATAAATAATGCCTTGAGAGAAGCAAGATACAAAAGAGAAACTGTTCCATGATTCCATTCATATCTACCCTGGCTCCAGGAGAGTGATCACACTATCATGATTATCTGGGTCATTAAGATCTTTTTTGTATAGGTCTTCTGTGTATTCTTGCTACCTCTTCTTAACATCTTCTGCTTCCGTTAGGTCCATACCATTTCTGCCCTTTATTGTGCCCATCTTTGCATGAAATGTTCCATTGGGATCTCTAATTTTCTTGGAAGAGATCTAGTCTTTCCCATTCTAGTTTTCCTCTATTTCTTTGCTTTGATCGCTGAGGAAAAGTTTCCCCTCTCTCCTTGCTATTCTTTGGAACTCTGCATTCAAATGGGTATATCTTTACTTTTCTCCTTTACCTTTCACTTCTCAGTGGGGCCTGGAGAAGCATAAAGGGGGAGGGGGGCGGGACATAAAGGGGTGGGCCATGATCAGGGACACAAAGAGGTGGGGCGTGGAGGTGGAGCTGGTTTAGCTGTTGGGGCTGAAGGTACAGCGTCTGCCAGGAGGGTTGACAGACTTTCTCAGCAGCTTACCACCTCTTGCCAGGAACTTCCGGCCCAGGGGCATGATGTGGCCTTCTCTGCACCAGTTGCAGGGAAAGGAGCTGCAATTGGTCCTGTCAGAAACTGCAGACAGCAGAAGTAGCCCCCAGCGACCAGGTCTGCAGGGTGTCATGGCTACTTGCTTCTCGATTTATATGTGCTCAGCTTCCTTGGTATGCAAACTATGTCATTAAAAAAAACTTTATATTACTTATTTTTGACTGCTCTGGGTCTTTGTTGCTGCAGGGGCACTTTCTCGTTGTGGTGACTGCGCATTACTCTCTAGTAGCTGTGGCACAAGGGATTAGTTCCCAGTGAGAGGGTGACAGGCAGGAAGGCCGGTGGTCTCCAAATGGAGAAAATAGGCTGCAAGTGTCAAGACATTTTTTCTCTCTCTCTTAAGCGGCAGCAGGAAAGTAGTGTCACATTTTTTTTTCCCCTTCCCAATACAAATTTAAAAAGAGGTTTCTCTTAAAATTCTGTGTTGCCATAATGACACCTGGTTCCACCTGAACTAAACTTTTCTCAAATCTTGAGCTGACCAGTGCATTTTTCTTATGGAAATGTTTGTCTTAAGCTATGTTAATGTACTATGTATTTACCCTAGACTGTCTTCAAGTCAGTTCTGCCTCAAGGCTTAGAACCCTCTTGAAAAATGGGTGTCCTATACTCATATATTGTTCCCCTAATCTATGTTAATGAAACAATATATTTGTATGGAAATCTGCCTTTCTTCAAGATTCCTGTCAGACATTTTATGGCCTGGGTTGGCTCACCTGGTATCTTGTTATCTCAAAATGCATGTTGTGGGTGAGGGGCCTGGTGCCATTCTTTGAGTTTTCAGACATTTCTTTTAATTAGCAAACTACTAGTAGCTATATGACATCCAGCTAAAGACTAGCAGGGCGGCACTCTTTCTGCCCCCTTCTGATGTCTATGTCAGAAGCTTTCTCTTTTATACTTTTTTATAAAACTTTATTACACAAAAGCTCTGAGTGATCAGGCCTCATCTCTGGCCCCGGATTGAATTCTTCTCTGGAGGCCAAGGATCCTAGTGTCTTTCATGGTACAGCAACAACCTTTCACCTGCGGCATGTGGAGTCTTCCCAGACCAGGGCCAGAACCCGTGTACCCCTGCATTGGTAGGCGGAGTCTTAAACACAAGACCACCAGGGAAGCCCCTCAGTGTGGCGTTTTTATGTCTGTAGGATCCTTTGTTTTGAAAATGTATGATTGTGCCTTCAACTGGTGGAACAGTTCTGATTGTCTGAGAGTCTGTCTTCCAGTTTATAGTCCTCAATTTGACTTGAATAAAATTCCATCTTTTTGGCTGCTAATTGAATTGTTGCCACAGGGACATGCTGGTGGTGAGTCTGGAGGGCAGACCATGCCGTCCAGCTCAGCCGCCCCGGCCCACATAGCCGTCAGACAGGGCCGGGGAGGAGAGCTGGCTCTGAACCGCAGGCTGCGTTTGACGCACCTCTCCACTTTGCTTTCAAACCACGTCTCTACACCTCCACTCATCACCAGACAGCCCTGCTGCTTTAGCCCCAAGTTGAATAGGTCTCTGCTGGTACTTCCCTTGCCCTGGTTGATCCAAGAACAGCAACATAGTTCCCAGTTATCCACGTGCTTCCAAACGGCACAGGAAAGAGCCCCAGTGCACCAGCCCCAGGAAGCCTGCCAGGGCGGTGCCGAATGTGCCCCCTGACCTCACATCCAGGGAGTACTTGTGCCGCAGGGAGGGAGCTGCACCTCAGTGCATCCGCACATCCATCCTTGGGATTTCTTCGTGTCTGCTACTGAAGGAGGAAACAGACAGAACAGGCTCCGTCTTGAAAGCAGGACTCCATCTTGGGCCAGACTGTGGACTTTGAGCTATATGCCCAGTATCTATGGAAATGACATACCAACTGGAAACTAGGCCCCTGGAAGGAAGAGCCCCAGGGCTCGTAATTAGACTTTCTTGCCTAAAAGAATACCCTAATTATCTGTGTAACTGAATAGAATCATACATTCTATTATGCTCATTGGGGTATAACCACAGGCCTATTGATAATTGTCCACTGTTAACTACCTAGGCTTAAGGCATATGAATCATGGGTTAACTTTGATTCTTTCTTTTCCTTTGTTCAGACTAGTTTCGGGGAATTTGGGGAGATGGGTTTGGGCACGTACACTTAGGGTATATAAGGTTTTCACAAAAAACTGGTCAGGGTCCTTGACTCGGCCTTGGGCCCGCCGGTGTAGTGAACTGCACTCCACTATCTGCATTGTCCTTCTGAGGGAGTTTGTTTCCTGGAACGCATGGCTACACTACCAGGAGCTCCAGGTTGTAAGACTCCCTCATCCTCCTTGGACCGGTCCTCACTTAGAGGTACTGTCTAGTTCTATGAATAGGTACCTAGGTGGGCAGGAGGGTGCCCAAGGCAAGGTCTGGGGGCTGACCTGTCTCAGGCAGTCCCCGGGGAAATCAGGTTTCGACTTTAGCCAGGAGCAAAGGCAACACAGGCAGGGTGAGGGGAACTCTGCCTCAGGTTGCCTTCCCCATGGCCCAGTTCAGCCTCACAGGACTTCCTGTTGCCCTATTGGTTTATCAGTTTGATCCAGTCACCCGGAGGACCTGGCCTTGACAGCAGCATTGATTATTTCTGGGCCAAGACCCGAGGCCAGGGCCAGGGCCAGGAGCCCATCTGTTGGCCTGGCAGTGTCAAGTGCTGTCAAAGAGTCTGAAGCCTGCCAAGGACACACCCCCCACCCTCTTGACAGTGTGGACCACCCCAATGGGCACTGCTGTCCCTGCCCGAGGTCCAGGCCAGGCGACAATATCGCCAGACTTTCCTGCCACCAAGGGGAGGGATCCTCAACTCATGATACCAAGGGAGGGGGACTCAAGGTTTCAGCCCTCCAACCCCAACCCCGAGTCCGGCCACATCCTACCCTCAAGGCTGCAGGGACTGAAATAACCCCAGGCCCCGGGAGAACCAGGAGCACTGACCTCGAGGTGGAGGCGAGGAGGCACAGGCCCCCTCTCTCTCAGTCTTCCCTGGCTCTGGGGTCAGTCCCAGGGCCTCTGTCAGCTGGCTCTCACTTTCAGCCCCTATTTTAGTCCCGAGTCTCCTCAGCCCCAGCCCTGCTTCCCTGCAGCTGCAGAGGGAAGTGAGCTTTCCTGGGCCAATGGCACCCCTGACTCCCCACCCTTCTCAGCTTGTCTCCACAGCGACAGCCCTTGAGCTCCACAAGCCTGGGAGTTGCTCCCTAAAGGACCCAACCTAGTCTTCAAGGCAAGGGGGCCCTTCAGCCCTGGCCTGCCAGCCCCCAGCTGAGGCCCTGGGGAGAGTATGGCAATTCTTCTGGGAGGTTCTGGGAAAGCCCACATCTCTGCCCAATGAGGTCCCGGGGTTTGTGTGCTGCTGTTTCATGGTTTCATTTTTATTTGCTTTTAGTTCAAATTTATCACATTTATTCAGATGCAATGGGAAATAAGGCCATTTGGAATACACACCACAGATTATAATCAAAATTAAAATTGGGGCTTAGACGATAGTTGTCTTGTATGAGCCTCAGAAGCCAACTTACATGTCGGTTCACAATATCGAGACTTTCTTGATCAGGACATTTAAATTTAGGCATTCATCCCTCTCTGGCCCAGGAAACTTGGGTTCTTGTAACTGGGGTGGATGGAGCCGCCTGGGCATCAGGAGACAGACCAGGGCCAGCTGCACTCGTTCTTCGTCTGCTGGAGCTCAGACATGCCCTGGGCCCCCCATGCTAGTAGTTGGATGGCCTCAGCATCAGGCGGGCATGGACAAGGGCTGCCCAGTCCCTCACCCTAAAGCATCCCTTTAATTAGGAGCCTCGTGGCATGTCTGCTAGTAGTGCGCACAGCAAGACCCTTTTGTGACCTCCTCTCACTCTGTTCGGGATGGAAACGACTGGCCTCCTGTCACGGAGAGCATGGGAAAAGACACACCATTCAGGCACATTGGCAGGAGGCCAAGCAGGGAGGTTTGGACTCCAAACTTGAATTGGAGCAGAGCCAGGGCTGAGGCTGGCAACCTCCTCCAGGACACAGCCCAACCCCAGCATCATCATTCATCATGCCGCTCCCTTTGTGTGAGGTACCTCACACACAGAGGGGGCCACTCTGGAAACATTCCCCCTTGTGATGGGGTGGGTGTGGGACACTGGGTCACATGGGCTGCACAGCTCCCGGCACACAAAACTCCCTGGGGAACTTGTTCTATACCCAGGAAGCAGGCCTCCCTGATCTAGGCTATGACCTTGCCTAGCTGTGGGACTGTCTCAGCAAGAACCCAGGGAAGCTAGGAAATGCCAGGTTAGCAAGGCAGCACTATGTGCCTGGGTGGTCCTGGAGGAATTGTGCCTGTGCCCAGTGTAGCAGGCCTCACTCAAGATCAGACTGTGGGTAGGTGGAGGATAGGAGGGAGGGGGGACATCACAGTTCCCAGCCAGACGCGCTGTGGCTGGGTCCCTCTGGATTGCAGTGTTCTCATTCAGAAACAGGTGTTAGATGGTGTGGATATACCACAGGCATACCCCTTCCCCTTCTGCCTCTTGTATCTTGTGTGTTGCTGCCCTAAGTGTCCATGGATCTTAGGGGGAAGCATTCAGTCTTTCATCTCTAAAAACGAGGTTAGCCTTGGGTTCTGCAATTTATCAGGTTAGATAAATTCCCTTCTATTCTTACAGTGTTGAATTTTGTCAAATTCTTTTTTCTTTTTCTGTATCTATTTGAGAGTGTTAACAGCCTCGGTAGGGAGGCCAGAGGTTCCCAAGCGGCAGGAGAAATAAACTGCAAGTGACAGACGTCTTTCTTTTCTCTTCTAATCCTGTGTTGTCATGGTGACACCTGGTTCCACCTGAACTGACCAATGTGTTTTTCTCATGGAAATGTTTTTTTAAAGCTATGTTAATGAACCATGCTTTTGGACTGTGGTGTTAGAGAAGACTCTTGAGAGTCCCTTGGACTGCAAAGAGATCAAACCAGTCAATCTAAAGAAAATCAGTCTTGCATATTCGTTGGAAGGACTGATGTTGAAGCTGAAACTCCAATAATTTGGCCACCTGATGTAAAAAACTGATTCCTTGAAAAAGACCCTGATGCTCCAAAGGATTGAAGGCAGGAGGAAAAGGGAACAACAGAAGCCAAGATGGTTAGATGGCATCACCAACTTGATGGACATGAGCTTGAGCAAGCTCTGGGAGGTGGTGATGGACAGGGAAGCCTGGCATGCTGCAGTCCATGGGGTTGCAAAGAGTTGGACATGACTGAGTGACTGAACTGAGCCAAACATTTATCCCTGAGGGGCTGGAGTCCTCAGTACTCCTGCTTTAATTATAATAATTCATGTTTGATGATTCATCAGTTCAGTCCAGAGGCTCTTTAGTTCTTCACTTTCTGCCATAAGGGTGGTATCATCTGCATATCTGAGGTGATTGATATTTCTCCCAGCAATCTTGATTCCAGCTTGTGCCTCTTCCAGCCCAGGGTTTCTCATGACGTACTCTCATATAAGTTAAATAAGCAGGGTGACAATATACAGCCTTGATGTAATCCTTTTCCTATTTGGAACCAGTCTGTTGTTCCATGTCCAGTTCTAACTGGTGCTTCCTGACCTGCATACAGATTTCTCAAGAGGCAGGTCAGGTGGTCTGTATTCCCATCTCTTTCAGAATTTTCCAGTTTATTGTGATCCATACAAAGGCTTTGGCATAGTCAATAAAGCAGAAATAGATGTTTTTCTAGAACTCTCTTACTTTTTTAATGATCCAGCAGATGTTGGCAATTTGATCTCTGGTTCCTCTGCCTTTTCTAAAACCGGCTTGAACATCTGGAAGTTCACAGTTCATGTATTGTTGAAGCCTGGCTTGGAGAATTTTGAGCATTACTTTGCTGGTGTGTGAGATGAGTGCAATTGTGTGGTAGGTAGTTTGAGCATTCTTTGGCATTGCCTTTCTTTGGGATTGGAATGAAAACTGACCTTTTCCAGTCCTGTGGACATTGCTGTTTTCCAAATTTGCTGACATACTGAGTACAGGACTTTAACAGCATCATCTTTTAGGATTTGAAATAGCTCAACTGGAATTCCATCAACTCCACTGGCTTTGTTCATAGTGATGCTTCCTAAGGCCCACTTGACTTCACATTCCAGGATGTCTGGCTCTAGGTGAGTGATCACACCACCGTGATTGTCTGGGTTGAGAAGATCTTTTTTTGTACAGTTCTTCTGTGTATTCTTGCCACCTCTTCTTAATATCCTCTGCTTCTGTTAGGTCCATACCATTTCTGTCCTTTATTGAGCCCATCTTTGCATGAAATGTTCCCTTGGTGTCTCTAATTTTCTTGAAGAGATCTCTAGTCTTTCCCATTCTATTGTTTCCCTCTAATTCTTTCCACTTATCACTGAGGAAGGCTTTCTTATCTCTCCTTGCTATTCTTTGGAATTCTGCATTCAAATGGGTATATCTTTCCTTTTCTCCTTTGCTTTTCGATTGTCTTCTTTTCACAGCTTAAGGCCTTGTCAGACAGCCATTTTACTTTTTTGCATTTCTTTTTCTTGGGGATGGTCTTGCTCCCTGCCTCTTGTACAATGTCACGAACCTCCGTCCATAGTTCATCCATCAGGCACTCTGTCAGATCTAGTCCCTTAAATCTATTTCTCTCTTCCACTGCATAATCATAAGGGATTTGATTTAGGTCATACCTGAATAGTCTAGTGGTTTTCTCCACTTTCTTCAATTTAAGTCTGAATTTGGCAATAAGGAGTTCATGATCTGAGCCACAGTCTGCTCCTGGTCTTGTTTTTGCTGACTGTAGAGAGCTTCTCCATCTTTTGCTACAAAGAATATAATCCATCTGATTTCGGTGTTGACCCTCTGGTGATGTCCATGTGTAGGGTCTTCTCTTGTGTTGTTGGAAGAGGGTGTTTGCTATGACCAGTGCATTCTCTTGGTAAAACTCTATTAGCCTTTTTCCTGCTTCATTCTTTACTCCAAGACCAAACTTGCGTGTTACTCCAGGTGTTTCTTGACCTCCTACTTTTGCATTCCAGTCCCCTATAATGAAAAGGACATCTTTGGGGGGGTGTTAGTTCTAAAAGGTCTTGTAGGTCTTCATAGAATCATTCAACTTCAGCTTCTTCAGGGTTACTGGTCAGGGCGTAGACTTGGATTACCGTGATATTGAATGGTTTGCCTTGGAAACGAAGAGAGATCATTCAGTCGTTTTTGAGATTTCATCCAAGCACTGCATTTTGGACTCTTTTGTTGACTATGATGGCTACTCCATTTCTTCTAAGGGATTCCTGCCCACAGCAGTAGATGTAATGGTTATCTGAGTTAAATTCACCCATTCCAGTCCATTTTAGTTTGCTGATTCTGAGAATGTCAACATTCACTCTTGCCATCTCCTGTTTGACCACTTCCAATTTGTCTGGTTTCATGGACCTAACATTCCAGGTTCCTATGCAATATTGCCCTTTAGTCAGGCCTTGCCTCTATCACCAGTCACATCCACAACTGGGTGTTGCTTTTGCTTTGGCTCCTTCCCTTCATTCTTTCTGGATTTATTTCTCTACTGGTTTCCGGTAGCATACTGGGCATCTATTGACCTGGGGAGTTCATCTTTCAGTGTCCTATCTTTTTGCCTTTTCATACTGTTCATGGGGTTCTCAAGGCAAGAACACTGAATTGATGCTTCATATCTTTTATACATGAGTAATTCATATCTTTTTAGAATTTACTGAGGTTTGCTCTATTGCCTGACGTAGAATCTAGCCTGGAGAATGTTCTGTGAGCACTCGGGAGGACCCTGCATCCTGCTCTTTTTGGGTGGAATGTTTTATAGTGTCTGTTAGGTCCGGTTGGTTTACAGTGCTGTCCGACTCCTCCATTTTCTTGTTGAAGTTCTGCCTGGTTATTCTATCCATTGTAGAAAATGGTGTATTGATGTCCCAACTATCATCCTTTTCCATCAGCTTCACTCTTGTGTATGTCAGTGCTCTTTTGTGAGGTGCACACGTATTATAATCATTAGGTCTTTCTAATGGGTGAATTCTTTCATCATTATAAAATGTCCCATTTTACTTTTTTTCTACTGATTTTGTTTTAAAGCATATTTTACCTAAAGTTAGTAAAGCCACTATGGCTTTGTGATTCAAGAAATATGCTATTTGCATGAAATATATTTTTTCCAGTCTTTTGCTTTCCATCTATTTGTATTTTGAATCTAGAACATGCCTTTTTAATAGCATATAGTAGGGTAATGCACATACATACACACACAGAGGCTGAAAAATCTGCCTTCTGAATGGTTTAACCCATTCACATTTACTGTTATTATTGATAGAGTTGGATTTACCTCTAGCATTTCACTTTTTGTTTTCTGTGTGTTTCATGTCTATGTATTTGCTTGACTTTTTTGACCTCTAATCATCCTTTTTAAAAACTTACTTTTTGGCTGTGCTGAGTCTTCATTGCTGCTTGTGGGCTTTCTGTAGTTGTGGCAAGTGACCACCGCCAAAAGCATCAACTCTTCGACGCTCAGCCTTCTTTATGGTACAACTCTCACATCCATTCATGATGACTGGAAAAAACCGTAGCTTTGAATAGACAGACCTTTGTCAGCAAAGTAATATCTCTGCTTTTTAATATGCTGTCTAGGTTGGTCACAGCTTTTCTTCCAAGAAGTGTCTTTTAATTTCACAGCTGCAGTCACCATCTGCAGTGATTTTGGAGCCCAAGAAAATAAAGTCTGTCACTGTTTCCATTGGTTCCCCGTCTATTTGCCATGAAGTGATGGGACTGGATGTCATGATCTTAGTTTTTTGAATGTTGAATTTTAGGCCAGCTTTTGCACTCTCCTTTCTCACTTTCATCAAGAGGCTCTTTAGTTCCTCTTCACTTTCTGCCATAAGGGTGGTGTTATCTGCATATCTGAGGTTATTGATATTTCTTCTGGCAGTCTTGATTCCAGCATGTGCTTCATCCAGCCCAGCATTTTGCATGATGTACTCTGCAAATAAGCAAAATAAGCAGAGTGACAATATACTGCCTTGACGTACTCCCTTCCAGTTTGGAACCAGTTTGTTTTTCCATGTCCAGTTATAACTGTTGCTTCTTGAAGTCATCCTGAAATGACAGTGGTATTGCAGCGATCTCCAATCTCTTTCCCTGACCACACTCGACTCTGAAGGTCCATCCATTCCCAGCTGATTGCTGTACTGTTGTCAGCAATGCTCTAGGGGCATAAACTGCTTTATCGCCTAATGATCTAATTTAGGATTTACAGAAGAGAGCGTTCCCAAGGTCAGAGTTTGAAGTTTGTTCTCAGGAGGGCTCTTCCTGGCTGACTCCTCCTCTGATTCTCCTGCAAACTAGTTGACCTGTAATTCAGTCTGTGGCTTCATTGACTCTATGAACCTCCTCCCAACTGCCTTTCACCACACCTGTACTGCTTTCAAGAGTGCCTTTCTGACTGACCTCCTCCATGCAAAGAAAGTCTGTGCATTTACAAGAGGTGAGGAGTTACCTGTTTTACACCTTGCTTCTCCCAACAGGAAGATCTCTGAGCAGGGTTTTGGGCCCTGGAGTGACGACAGTGGCTCCCGTCTATCTGGGTGACTCCCCGGCTTCACAAGCTAAGTGTTCAGTGGAGCGGGGGTGATTAGCCTGAGGTCTTCCCAGTTGTCTCTTCCCCATCTCATGAACTGGGAGGGCACCTGAGGCCCTGTATAGTTAAAAGCACTGTGTCCCTCCCATCTCATGAGCTGAAGGGTACCCAGGACCCTGTATACTTGGAGGCCCTTTGTCCCCATCTCAGGAGTTGGAAGGGCACCTGGGCCCTGTATAGTTAGAAGCACTATGTCCCTCCCATCTCACTAGCTGGAAGAGTACCCAGCACCCTGTATAGTTAGAATCATTTGCTCAAGGTGAAACTCCATCCAGTAGAGAACAACAGAGCTTGTTATCTTTTATCTGCTCTCACCCAGAACATATCTGTACCAACAGATAACCAGTGGGACAGAAACCTGTGTCCCTGGCTCCACATGTCTGCAGTAGATTTTCTGCTTGGCTCAGCTGAGAGGTTGGGAGGAATGAACAGTCTTGGTTCAAACAACAGACTTGTCAAATATAAGGTGTCCATGCTGCTGCTAAGTCACTTCAGTCATGTCCAACTCTGTGCGATCCCATTGACGGCAGCCCACCAGGCTCCCCAGTCCCTGGGATTCTCCAGGCAAGAACACTGCAGTGGGTTGCCATTTCCTTCTCCAATGCGTGAAAGTGAAAAGTGAAAGTGAAGTCGCTCAGTTGTGTCCGACTCTTAGTGACCCCATGGACTGCAGCCTACCAGGCTCCTCCGTCCATGCGATTATTCCAGGCAAGAGTACTGGAGTAGGGTGCCATTGCCTTCTCCGCAAGGTGTCCATAGGTGCGTGGATTTATCTCTGGGCTTTCTATTTTGTTCCATTGATCTATATATCTGTCTTTGTGCCAGTACCATACTGTCTTGATGACTGTGGCTTTGTAGTAGAGCCTGAAGTCAGGCAGGTTGATTCCTCCAGTTTCATTCTTCTTTCTCAAGATTGCTTTGGCTACTTGAGGTGTTTTGTTTTTTTTTTTTGGTATTTCCATATAAATTGTAAAATTATTTGTTCTAGCTCTGTGAAAAATACCATTGGTAGCTTGATAGAGATTGCATTGAATCTATAGATTGCTCTGGGCAGTATACTCATTTTCACTGTATTTGATTCTTCCAATCCATGAACACGGTATATTTCTCCATCTATTAGTGTCCTCTTTCTTTCACCAGTGTTTTATAGTTTTCTATATATAGGTCTTTTATTTCTTTAGGTAGATACATTCCTAAGCATTTTATTATTTTTGTTGCAATGGTGAATGGAATTGTTTCCTTAATTTCTCTATTTTCTCATTATTAGTGTATAGGAATGCAAGGGATTTGTGTGTGTTGATTTCATATCCTGTAACTTTCTATATTCATTGAGTAGCTCTAGTAATTTTCTGGAGGAGTCTTCAAGGTTTTCTACGTAGGGGATCATGTCATCTGCAAACAGTGAGAGATTTACTTCTTCTTTTCCAATTTGGATTCCTTTTTATTTTTCTGCTCTGACTGCTGTGGCCAAAACTTCCAAAACTATGGGGAACACATGTACACCCGTGGCAGATTCATGTCAATGTATGGCAAAACCAATACAATATTGTAAAGTCCCCAATTAAACAAATTTATATTAAAACACTTGTTTTTATTACTCAACTGTCACATTTAGCTATTTCTTCATTTGTTGTATATGCTCTTACGACCATATCCAAAAACTTAAAATTAAATTTTCACCCATTTTGCTGGCTAGCATGCCCACAGAGCTTCTCATCTCATCATGCCAGAAGTTGATGTTCTTTCTTTACCTTCTAATGTAAAGCAAATGCTAACCACTGTGTTTGAACTTGTGTCCCACTCCACTGCAGCACGACAGCCTCCAGGTGGCCTTTATCCTCTGCTCCCCTGGGAGTCACCACAGCCCCTGGGTGCATACCTGGAGGTCCAGCTCGCTGCTGCTGGAGTGGCAATAGGTAGCAATACACCTGTGCTCCCTCCTCCCCAAAGCTTCATCTGGCCCCTTGTGGCCCTTTTTCAACTTTTGTCTTGTGGCAAATGCAATGAACACTCATGACATGTGGCTCTTTAGTAGACATGAGAGCCTGAGGAGTAAGTTGCCCTCACTTAGCTGGCACTTAAAACTAAGGGTTAATGCCTCAGTTTCTTGCCTCATATGGCCCTGGCAAATACTTCCAAACATCTCATGACTCATGTGGAATGGTTCTCACACTGAACCTGAAGGGCACCGCTGGACATAGGGAAGTTGGGCGGGGGACTGGGGGTGGGGAATTGAGGTGAGGAAGGGACTGAGCTCACCTGGGTGAAGCTGCAGGCTCTCAGACTTCCCATGTGGGGAGGGTGGTCCAGCTACCTGCTCAGACAGTTTAAAGATGATTGTTCTTGAACATAAAGAGGTTTTGTAGTTTTTCATGTTACCTTTTAAAAGAATTCTTCATTACTGAAATTGAGTATCAAGAGTGCTAAGTCGTTTCAGTTGTGTCCGACTCTTTGCGACCCTATGGACTGTAGCCAGCCAGGCTCCTCTATCCATGGGATCTTCCAGGCAAGAATACTGGAGTGGGCTGCCATTTCCTACTTCAGGAGATCTTCCTGACCCAGGGATCAAACCCACTTCTCTTATGGCTCCCGCACTGGCAGGCATGTTCTTTACCACTGGTGCCACCTGGGAAGCCAAATGAGTATCAGAGGAAAGAGGACAAATGCTATACACAGTGTTTTTACACTGTTACTGCATCCAATTTAGAGAAAGTGTTTCTTCTTTAACTCAAGACCTAAAACTTATGCCGCATGGTCTCCGGTAGAAAGAGAATGCTCCTCTCTTCTTTCTGCACCACCAAGTAGTATGTGCATGATTCGCAACAACAGTTGCTCTCAGGGAGAGGCCCTGGCGAGAGGGTCTGACTCTGGCAGACTCTGTCAAGAAGAGGCAAACACAGGAGGTGAGTCGTTCCCCATAGAGTTGAGCTGACCAACCCGGGACAATCTCTCTGAAACAAGCCAGCTATATTCATAATCTGAAATTAAGCACAAGTAACCTTAGTTTGCATCAAATAATCAGTACATTTAAAAAACAAGCAGAACGCAATATTGTCAAGCAATTATCCTTCAATTAAAAATAAAAACAGAGAATCAAGATACAAATGGCCCAGCAGGAAAAGTATAGATTATGAGGTTCTGATCCTTAACATAAACTGGCTCCTACAAATCAATTAAAAAAAAAAAATTCCTTGTGCACCATAAGAACTACCAAGTAAAACACATCAGATGAGAAAGTAAAATGCCCACAAACACATGAACACATATACAGCGCCACCAGACAGGATACTTATTTGACTGACAGGGACTCATTCTTTATTGCCAGTGCTCTGAGGTTTCCAGGAACAGCCTCTCCACTCTGCCCTGTGCCCTTCCGAGGATGCAGTGCCCAAGCTGAGCCCCAGCAGAGCTGAGCCCCAGGCAGGCCATGTGTGTGAACGTGCTCCCGTGAGGAGGCTCATGGTAGCGGGGCTGAGAGGATGCTGACAGAGCCTGTGAGGACGAGCTGCCCCCACCTGCTGTGTGACACAGTTGTTAAAACATGCAGAAGAATATATGGAACAGATTAAAAGTCTAATTTATTAAGTACAAAAGCTGACTATAAAAGTATATGACTGACCTAATTTTGTAAAAGTGTTTTTAAAGAAAAAAATTAAACCTGGAAAGAATTTACATCAAATACTAACACACTGCCATTAAACGAGAGGTAGGATTATGGGAGATTTAAATTTTATTCTTTATACTTCATGTGCTTCATAGATTTTATGCTGCAGCATAAATGCTTCTATATTTAGCAAAGAAAAATGCATAATAAAATACCTGCTATTGGGGTAATTTTAAAAACCTTTTCACACATTTCAAATGGCAGAATTACAAATAGTCCATAACTTTTATTAACATAATGATATAAAAATTTTCTCTGACATACAGAATTCCCAGAGAGTAATTTTAAAACATTTTAATGCTTCTTAAAATCTTAATTTACAAGACGTGTCTTACTGCCACTTACCTTTCAATACAAAAATTTTACAATGCCTGTTGCTATAAAATGACAACATAAAGGGCTGGGTGGTTCCTCTCCTACAGGCCATTCTGTTATGAGGAATATCCATTAGTCCACTGCTAGAACCTCTGTATGTCAAACAATAAGTTACACATGTTATATACATAATTACACAAGGAGTGTTCAATTCCAGTATGTTCTTACATACCACACTGCACACCAAGAGCTACTGAGCACAAGCTACTTGTAGCCGAGAGTTAGACGTGAGAGTCAGCCCAGTCAGCCAGGCCTTTTTGGTGGAGAATTTTAAATGATAAAGAATTAACAACTGTTAGGCACTGATTCAGGCTAATTCCAGAAAAACCTGGCTGTTTCTAGGAAGCATGTGATTCGTAAACTTTCTGACCCACAGTCCCTGACAACTCGTAACACAATTTTTATTAGTGATACAAAAATACTCTGTCTTAGATTCGAGCTTCACTTCAAATTCTTAGAAGTATCTAAAGGATTTCATGTTCTCTGATTTATATTTACTATAACATTATATCACTCAGTTTAGTCGAGTTTGAATAAAATAAGTGAACATGATCTGGCCAAATTTTACAGGCACACAACTCAAGATGCGACAGTGGCCGGCCAAGTTCTCCAGGGCCCTGGGCTGTACCACCGCACGTGTAAACCTCAGCCCACCGGTGAGTCCACATCTGCTGATGTGGAATAAAAACAGCAACTCAGTACACTTTTTGGACAGTGAGAAGATCCTATACTGTGGTCATGAAAACCAGAACTTCAGCTGAATAGCAAGAAGTCAGAAACTCAGAAAGAGGTTTAAAACTCAGCGTTCCTTTATCTTTCTGAAACAGCTGCTCAACTGATGGACCCCGTCGAGGGTTAGAGATGACACAGGCAGGCAGCCGGCATACCTATGTTCAGAGAGGAAGTGTGTGCGCACGAGCCTGGTCTGGGGCCCAGAGCAGGTCGGGGGTGGGGAAGAGGAGGCCAGGTCAGGATCATGCCCTGCCCACCAGCCTATCTTTATTTTGCTCTTCCCTGTGAATCACAATTGAAGCAGCTGTCCCTGGGCCTCAAATTCCTTCTGGCATAAATTCTAAGTATGACCCTGACATCTGAAATGGTATAAAGAGTTGAATTTTTTAAATCGAGAACTGTATTTTTAGCCTAAAAAAAGTGCAAACTCATAACACAGCAGAGGACTGCACCTACAGCACCTGCAGTGCCTGTACCAGGCTTCTTCCCCAGCCACACCATCTGTTGCAATGCTGACATTCATGTTTCTGCAAATGTTCCAGACGATTAAAAGGTTTTGAGGAATTCAGGAAGTGGTTTCTAGAATGAGATGGGTATGTAAGCACATGGGTGGGGCCCTGTGCTCAGGAGCCTGGGATCCTCTCCCCAGGGGCTGCAGACGCACCCCAGCCCTTCCAATGGCTCGTGAGGCCCCTCTTGGGCTGGGGCTGAGTGGGATCACGTGTTGTAGGCCACACAGGTGGAGTCCAGCTGCTCGGGGCTGAGTGGGCTCACATGTTGTAGGCCACGTAGATGGGGTCCAGCTGGTCAGCTAGGAAGCCATCGCGCAGGTGCATGCGCTGCTTCTCTCCACGGGAGTTGATGGGGATGACACCCGGGTCCACGATGACCACCACACCCACCACCAGGTGGTGCTCCTCCAGCACCACGTTCGTCACCAGGGCCACTAGGTCCAGCGCGTCCTGCTCCAGCCCGTCCAGCTCCACCACCACCACCAGCAGGTTGGTCCAGGTGAACACAGCGCTGCAGGGAGAAGGCAGACTGTGTCACCCGGGGCTGGGCGCTGGCTTCAGGGGCCAAGGACACCCAGGAAATGAGGTCAGACAAAGACCACTGAAACATACTTAAGCAGGTTCGCTGATGTCATCCTCTGCTCAAGTCAGTTACAATTCAAAGGTTTGGCTAAGTGTGTTTTATTGGAATATCTATTCTAATTAAAGTTCTCTCTAAGAATCAAGACAAATCTGACAAAAAATGGTCCACTGGAGGACCCATCCTCTTTAACATTTGTGCCTAGAGAACCCTAGGGACAGTATGAAAAGGCAAAAAGATATGATACCAGAAGATGAGCCCCTCCAGGTCAGAAGGTGTCTAACATGGGGAAGAGCTACTGGGGAAGAGCAGAGGGCAATTACTAAGAGTTCCAGAAAGAATAAAGCAGAGGGCCAAAGTGGAAATGAAGCTCAGTTGTGGATGTGTCTGGTGGTGAAAGTAACGTCTGATGAAAGAACAATATTGCATAGAGACTCGGAATGTTAGATCCACGAATCAAGGTAAATTGGAAGTGGTCAAGCAGGAGATAGCAAGAGAGAACACTGACACCGTAGGAATTAGCAAACTAAAAGGGAGGGGAATGGGTGAATTTAATTCAGATGACCACTGTATCTACTACTGTGGGCAAGAATCCCTTAGAAGAAATGGAGTAGTCCTCATAGCCAAAGAATTCGAATGTAGTTGTTGTTGTTCAGTCATTAAGTTGTGTCCAACTCTTTGTAATCGCTTGCACTGCAGTACAGCAGGCTTCCCTGTCCTTCACTATCTCCCAACATTTGCTCAAACTCATATCCATTAAGTTGGTGATGCCATCTAACCATCTCATCCTCTGCCACCCTCTTCTCCTTCTGCCCTTAATCTTTCCCAGCATCAGGGTCTTTTCTAATGAGTTGTTCTTTGCATCAGGTGGAAAAACCATAGTTCTGACTATACAGAGCTTTGTCAGCTTTCCTTCAAAGGAGGAAGCATCTGTTATTGCTTCTATTTTCCTCCTCCAATTTGCCATGAACTGATGGGACCAGATGGGTTAGGGTTAGGAGAAGAGTGAAGAAGCTGGCTTAAAACTCAATATTCAAAAACTAAGATCATGGCATCTGGTCCCACTACTTCATGGCAAATGGAAGGGGGAAAAGTGAAAACAGTAACAGACTGTATTTTTTTGGGCTCCAAAATCATAGCAGCCATGAAACTGAAAGACACTTGCTCGTTGGAAGAAAAGCTATGATAAACCTAGACAGTATATTAAAAAGCAGAAACATTGCTTTGCCAACAAAGGTCTGTATAGTCAAAGCTATGGTTTTTCCATTAGTTGTGTATGGATGTGAGAGTTGGACCATAAAGAAGGTTGAGCACCAATTAATGCTTTCTAACTGTGGTGCTGGAGAAGACTCTTGAGAGTCCCTTAGACAGCAAGGAGATCAAACCAGTCAATCCTAAAGGAAATCAACCCGGATTACTCATTGTGATATAGTTAACTTCAGCCAGTTTGATAAGCAATCCAAGGCACCTCAGGGATGAAGTCTGAATTCTTTACCTTAACAGTCTCATTGTGATATAGTTAACTTCAGCCAGTTTGATAAGCAATCCAAGGCACCTCAGGGATGAAGTCTGAATTCTTTACCTTAACAGTCATGCAGGCACCTTGTTAATAATTATATAGCAACAATATCTTGCTTAAAGGCATGCTTTCCTCCTCAACAAGAACTCGTTCCTTCTGGCTAATCTCAAACTGAAGTTATCTCAGGATGCCTTGGGAAAGGGTCTGGTGGAACTTTTACAATCTTGAGATATTCGTTTTACCTATTCTTAGCAGCCAACTGAAAAGTATATAATTTTCTGCTCAAGTTAACAACGTGGGTACTATCTCTACCCACTTCTGATGTCTATGTCAAAAGTCTTCTCTGCTCCTTTTCAATAAACTCTATTTTCTCACTGCAAGCCTCAAGTGGTCTCTATTATCTGCCTGGCTCGGTGAGGGGATTTCTCTACTCCCAAGAACCGTGAGCTCAAGTACAGCCTACACTCCGAGGCTACATCACATCAGAACTGGTTTCAACTGGAAGGACTGATGCTGAAGCTGAAACTCCAATATTTTGGCCACCTGATGTGAAAAGCTCACTCAATGAAAAAAGACACTGATCCTGGGAAAGAACGAGGGCAGGAGGAGAAAGGGGCTACAGAGGACATGGTTGGATGACATCACTGACTCAAGGGACGTGAGTGTGAGCACACTCTAGGAGATAGTGGAGGACAGAGAAGCCTGGCATGCTGCAGTCAATGGGGTCACAACAGTTGGATTCAACCTAGCAACTGAACAACAACAAGAATCAAGAATATTATTTGATATTGAAAGCTGTACTTTTCCCACTGCAACCTCCCTTCAAAGTGAGGAAATCATGCTTCTTAACCATTTAAATTAGGAAATCCATATAAACACAGAGGCATTTCAGAGTAACTGTGGGGCACTCACATTTTGCCTGTGCATTTGGGGACAGACCCAGTTTAAGACTGATAAAGAGAAGAGGAAAAACTAAGCAAACCTAAACAAGGGGTCTCTGGCACGTGATTTGCAGAGTGTGTCTGGGGTCTGCTCCTGGAGAGGAGGTGGCTGCCCACACGTGCACGACAGCGCAAGAGCTGCAAGCTGGTCCCCCGGGCCCTCACCATTCGGCGATGCTCCTGTGCGCACGGATCACGGATGTCTCGATGTCGATGGGGTGGTAGCGCATGCCCCTCAGCTCCAGTGTCTCGTCCAGAGACCCCACCACGTACAGCGCGTCATGTCGCTCTGCAGATGGCACAGTTCACCACCTCAGCATGGCTCCCGTGCTGAAGCCTACTGCCATGCGCACCCACGTGTGAAGAGTACAGAACAACAACTTCTATATCTCGGAGACAAGGCAGCAGCTACAGGGGCTCCCGAAGTTCTGACTGCACCTGGCCAGCCTGCTGTGGCCGTGGACTCTGTGACCTTGGGGGAATGTATGGGGAGGCCCTGATACATGGCTGGTGAGACATGCCCATGGCTCTGCCTGGGGGGCCCAACAGCCTCCCCCAGCACCCCCACACCCTCAGAAGAGGCCAGGATCCAGGAACAGTGAAGGAAAAGGAACAACTTTCAGAGAAACCGTATCAGAGCACCTAAAGAAACCAGCTCCTAGGAAGGGGTGAAGTGAGTTGGCAGGAGGTCCCAAGGCACTGCCTGTATGGGCTCCTGGTTGTGGTGGCCCCAGGTCTGGGGGTGAGCAGTGCATAGGACCCCTTACCTCCGCTGGCATCGGTGAGCTCTGTCCTTCGAAGGAAGCCCAGGAAGCCAGTCCTCGCCCAAACAGTCTGGGTATCTCCAAAACTCAGCCGGGCACTGAAGTGGTCAGCATGGAGCCCCTCTTCCCCGTAGACTGTGTAGTACCCGGTGGCATTGTGGGGGCTGCTCACCCAGATCTGGGGCCCAGAGCACAACAGGGTTGGTTATTACAAGTGCCAGGCACCGTGTGTCCCAAGACATGGCAGCACACAGTGGGGTGGGGGTAAAGGGCTTGAGCTAAGTCACGACAGAGGCCCAGAGAGCAAAGAATTCTCTCCTTCAAATAAACCGTTCCCCTCCTTGCACCCCTGAGTGACAGCTGCAGGACTGCAATGTACACAGTTCATCACAAAGAAAGAACTGGGAGCAACCCGCAGGCACGCCCAGGGGCCAGCGAGAGGTGGGGTCCCCATCCTCACCTCCCCCAGGTGCGAGTCTCCCAGGGGCCCTCTGGTCTCTGTGTGGGCGATGATGACCTTCACTCCAGGGAGAATCTGGAAGGAGAACCATGCTCGTCAGAGGGAGTGTGGCCCTCCTGATGCAAGAGCGGCAAAAACAGTGCCCCTTGAAGCTGATCTAAAGGACACGACTTGTACACGGGCATGACCACCTTCAGAAGCTGACCTAAATCTGATTGAATTTTAACAGAAGTAAGAGATTTTAATAAATAAAAATAAATTATGAATCTGAGCAAAATCATCCAGCTCCTAAGAATGAACTCTATTTTGGATGTTGAGAGGGGAGGAGGGGATCTTTCCCCGAGGCCCCTGTCGGGACTCTTGAGGCCAGGGAGTCCAAACACAGTTTGGCTGGGCCCCCACTCAGCCCCAAAGTTTCTGGTTCTGGAAGGAAACCTGGCCACCAAGAGGCATTCCTGCCCCCAGACTTGGGGCTCCATGCCCACCAGAGGCTGTGGAGAAGGCCGGGGAGGGTGCTTTATGTCCAGCACCCCCACCCGGGGCCTGGGGGGCCCCACTGAACCTGGGACTGACCACCTGGCTGCTTCTGGGTACCTATTCCATGTCCTTAGTTTCCCTGGGTGTAAAACAGGAGATGACGGAGGAGCTTTCCAGCAGGTGGGGGAGAGGTGAGGGGTCATGGAAAGCTGGTCAGGCTCTGTTGCCCATAGGATGCTGCTGAGCCTCTGACCTCTCCCCGTGTTACCAATCTGGACCCTGAGGACCCAGAGCTCTTTCCAGAACCCCAGTCCATCAGGCCCAAGTTACTGTAACAGAGATATACAGGGGGTGAAGTCCATCAAAACTGAGTGCAGAGCCACATGTGATAGGAAATAAAAATGTACCAGAAAGAATTAAAAACTGCTTTGAGAAAAACCACCATGTTTATAGAAAGGACAAAGCAGATTGCAGTGGGACATCGCTGGGCACCCAGGGAAGGGTAGGGGAGCCCAGGACTGTCTCTAGCCCCCAGCCCCTCCCTCCGACACCCACACTCTCCCTCCTCCCCTTCACTCCGTGAAGTTCCAGCCACACTAGCCTCTCTGTGGCCCCGGGACCTTCACACCAGCGGAGGCTGCTCCTCCGCTGGGGCCGCCCTTGGGGGGTGCACAGCCCCTACTAGCTCCGCTCCCACACCCCCAGGCTCGTCAGTGCTGCCCCGGCTGCCCTGTCCCTCTCTGGGCACGCCCCGCCTCCTGAGAGGCAGGCACGTGCACAGCGTGTGTGAGCAGGGCTGGGGGCTGTGCTGGCTCCAATCTGTCGCACATCCCCCTCAAGTCCGTCCCCCTTCACCCTGCCTGACCGCTCCTGGGAGCCTTCTTCCTTCCTCCAAACCTCCCCTGGTTCTGAAGATGCCTGGTCTCCTGGGTCTATGCCTGCTGAGCCCTCATGGTGGTCCACAGTTTTTCCCTGGGTGCCCTTGGGTGGTCTCACGGCCCCACCACCTAAGCCCCTGATACCGCTGCTGTGGTCGAACCAGGCCTGGACTGCTTTAATGGTGAACTGCCACTAGGGATACTGCCTGGCTGTCACCTGAGCCAGGGGAGAAGCTCTTCCAGGCCCCAGTGGGCTGCTCCAGGCCCCAGTGGGCTGCTCCAGGCCGCGCAAAGGCACCAGGGCCTCAAGACCCAGCAGTGCAGTTCCTGCAGGTCTGCATCTGAGGTCTTCCCTCTGGGCTGGAGCTCAGATGTGGACAGAAAGATCTGGAGAGTGTGTGAGAGTGTGTGTGCATGTACGTGTGCGTGTGTATGTATGTGAGTATATGTGTATGGTAGTGTGACTGTGAGTGTGCATATGTTTGTATGTGTGTGTCTATATGTGTAAGTGTGTCTGAGTACGTGTGCCTGTGTATGTGTGATTGTGTGAATGCATGTGAGTATGTGTCTGTGTGCAAGTGTATATGTATGTATGTGTGTGTGTGTCTGTGTGTGTGTCTGTGTATGTGTGTCTGTGTGCAGTGTGTATGTATGTGTGTGTCTGTGAGTACACGTGTGTGTCCATGTGAGTGTGTGTGTGTATGCAAGGAGGTAAGGCCAGCCGGACCTCAGGGAACATAAGCTGGAAGCCAAGCCCCACGCCACTACCTTTCCGGACTCAGTCAATGGCAGACTGTGCGGAGAGCCCCGTTCCACCAGACGTACCCTACAAATGAACAAGGGAAACAATAAACTTGACTACACAGACAACAATCTCTAAAGAAGGCAACTCATAAGGTAATCAGAATTGATTAACACTGTGATGGGCAGTCCCGTGACAACAGCCAAGCCTTTAGCCTTTGATCGTGACCTTCCTGTGACCTTGGGACAGTGACTTCAGGTGCCTGGCTCAACCAGGCACAGGCTCAGGTCAGGAACCCCTGGCCAGCTGGCCTCGCCCTCCAGGAAGCTCCACCATGGTTTCCCTCAAGCTGAATGTGAGGGTCAGAACCAGGATCTGGCTCTAAAGCTGGGAGGGACGCAGGCCTCTAGGCACACACAGTGGGGCCCCCAGGACACATCTGCTGACAGGATGCCTACATCCTGCCTGGAGACGGGTCTTCTTGTTTTTTACCCATAAAAATCCAAGAGTCACATGCTCGGTCACTCTTGGAAGGTCGCTCCCTTCCTGGTCGTGGGAATGACTGATTAAAGGAGGACATGGTGAGACTTCCCTGCGGTCCAGTGGCTAAGAATCCTCCTGCCCGTGCAGGGGGCCATGGGTTCAACCCTGTTTCGGGAAGATCTCACATGCCAAGGGGCAACTAAGACCATGTGCCACGACTACTGAGCCCAAGCACCTAGAGCCTGTGCTCGCGACCAGAGAAGCCACTGCAGTGAGAAGCCTGCGCACTGCAGTGAAGCCCCGCGCAGCAACAAATAAAACAAAATGACTTTTTTAAAAAGGAAGGACACAGTGAGCAGGGGAGGCCCAGGCTGAAGGGGGCTGGGGGCTGTTACCTGTCATGGCGCAGTGCCCTCATGTCCACATAGACAGTTGTGGGGTCTGGGCCGGCCGTGCCCTGCAAGGGGAGCAGAGGAACGTCCACTCAAACCTCACGCCCATCGTTTCCAGGGGTGCAGCATGCACACGGGCACAGCTCCTCCCAGCCGGGGCGGGGGTGGGGGCGGGAAGGCAACTGCTCTGCCCCAGCAGGGGTCTGCCTTCCTCCACACACCTGCAAGGCTTGCCGACATGGCGGGAAATCTCCCCTAGCACTGAAGGGAGAGATCAAGGCAAACAACCTCACATTCCAGTCCTGACAGCTTCGATTCCCACTGGTCCCTGGAAAACACCACCATGGGTTTGGGGGCATTTCCCTGAGCCATGCTTGCTCGGACCTAATTCTCCTAAGGGCTGAGCACAGCAAGGCCCCTTCAGGGGCGAGGCCTCAGCAGGACGTTCAGTGATGTTCCCACTCCGCTCCTCTCACCTGACACCTGACGTTGGCCCTGACAGAGGACAGCACATCCCTTCTGTTAGACACCAAACATCAAACTACACAGACACTCCGCCCCAACACCATTCTCTGGCGATCCCAGACAATGTCACCAACGTCTGCCCTGGAATGAAGACGGCTCTTCCTCCAGAGGCAGCAGACTGAATGCTAAATACTTCTGAAAATATTCTGCTCTTAAGCTCGTTTTTTACAAAGGAGCGAGACCACAAGAGGCCACATGAACTCACAGAAGCACAGAGGCACCTCGAGGTCAAGGTCAAGGTCATACCTGCTCAGCCAGCTTTCCCAGCCTGTTGGGCTGACAGACACAAAGGAGACCAGCAGAGCGAGACAGGGAAGAGACGCCACAGGAAACACAAACAGAGAGCATAGGCACGTGAGGAAGGAGCTGAGAGAGAGCAAAATGCATCACTGCATTGAAGCGCACAGAGCAACAGCCAGGCTCCTGCTGACGTTTCCAGGAAGGAGGACCCGGCTCCCAGACACTGAGCAGACAGAAGGGCTGCACTTATAGCCTCCAACCCCACGCCACCAGTCGAGGTGCAGCTGCACCATCGACATCAGGAGGGATCTCCTGAGGGACCCCTCCACCTCCTCCTGCCACTCAGTAAGGTTCCAAGCAAGACCTGGACGGTCAGCCATCTATACTGTGGAGAGGATGTCACAGGAACACCTGGACAACAGGACGCTGATCTCCCCAGTCCAGACATGCCCTGCGCTCGGCGGGCATTGGTCAGGACCGTGACTGTGGTTCTCCTGAGGCCTTTCCTCCCAACAACACTGAATGTGGGAGCGGGTGCATGCAATGCCTTTTAGAAAGAAGTGGGATTCAGATACCAGCCAGAAACCTCGAAAAGAGCCCCAGTCCCCTGAAGAAGCAGAAGAACACTGCTGCAGTGAGCTGTTTTGAAACTTTGTTTCCTTTTAAAAAGTAAAATACCTCAGTGTTTCAAAAATGAATTTAGGGCAGTATAAACGGTCACACTCATTAATGTTTCCATTTAATTGCCAGATGTCTTACAAAACAATAAACTTAATCTTGCTTTAGAATATTAGCTGCATACTGTATCCAGCTTATAAATTCCTCTTGGTAATTGTCACTGTTCAAACACAACTGGTGCTTTTTCCAAATAAGCCTTTGTTCATCAAGAACAGAATCTCTTAAACGATAATGCTCAGTTCTCAAAGCCATATTTGGAAAATGCAAAAGGCTGGAGCCAGAAGGGACCAAAGGACGGGGCAGCGCAGGATGTGCTCAGGCGCCCAGAGGAAGCCCCGCCGCCTTACCTGGAGGCAGATGGCCACATTGACCCTGCAGCCGAACGTGGTGCTCACGGCGCGCGCGGGCAGGCCCAGATCTCTGAACAGCTTGGAGAAGGACTGTGTGAGCGCGATTCTGGGCCGCTCCTCAGCTACCACCATGCAGGTGCGCACACACGACAGGTTCACGCCCTTCATCTGTGGGAGGAGCGTGCATGCCACGCCTGCGTCTGCGCGCAAGGGCCAAACCACACGGAGCCCCGCCCCCTGGGTTCTGTGCCTCCACGCCCCCACACCCGTCCTCTGCCCAGCCCCAGTCCCTGGGGACCATGAGGCCTCAGAGATCCCTCGGTACAGTACCGCTCAGAGCCAGGGTCGGACCCACCCCTCATCTCCCAGAAGAAGTGAGGGGCCGGTGCGGGGTGCTCCACAGGTGTGTGGGGGTGGAGCTCACAGCGCTGGGCAGGGCCCCCAGAGAGGGTTTTGTTTCCAGCCCCCTCTTCCCACTGGAACTGTCCCTGGGGTCTCTCCAGGCCCTCCCACACTCACTCTGAGCGCCGCCGTCTGCGCACCCAGGCCCCGGGCACACATCTCCATCACTGAGTAGGAGCAGAAGGTGACGCGCGCCTTGTACTGGCTGACAGCCCATAGCCACAGGGACACGTTGGTCTCCAGCTCCGGCGGGGGCACCAGCACCGACTGGTGTCCAGAGTAGACGCTGCGACAGCGACAGGGAGGGGTCAGCACTACACCTCGCCCCTCAAGGATCTGCCCTTCCAGGCAGAGTCCGCCCCTCCTGCTCTGGTCAAGTTGGGGTTTTGGTGGAAAATGTAGGACGCAGGTCTGCCCACCCGCATTCAAGGACCCAGGGTCACTGTGAGGGACCCGCTGCGGGCAGGGCTAGGTTTTACTCATGAAGATGGGTCCCTACTTCCCTGTCCTGGATGGAATTGATAGTATTACAGAGTGTGCATTTAATAAAAATGCACTTCTACCCTTTAACCCAGCCACCAGCACACTCACTTACACCAGCCACTCACACGTGTATCCTCTGCTTCCTGGACCCTTAATAATGTATCTTGGAGATGGGTAGGGGGTGGGACTTTAGAGAAGCAATTCAGTTAGCAGGTGGTAAGGAGAAGTGGATGGAGCTGTGCCTGCACACCCATGGTGCATGCCCCTGTACACTCACCCTCCACTCACCTGCACACCCACCCTCCCCTCACCTGACACACACCTTCCCCTCACCTGACACCCACCCTCCACCCTCCTGCACACCCACCCTCCACTCACCTGCACACCCACCCTCCACTCACCTGACACCCACCCTCCACGCCCCTGCACACCCAACCCTCCAGGCCCCTACACACCCAACCCTCCACTCACCTGCACACCCACCTTCCACTCACCTGCACCTCCACCCCCCCTCACCTGCACACCTACCTTCCCCTCACCTGACACCCACCCTCCCCTCACCTGACACCCACCTTCCACCCCCTGCACACCCACCCTCCACTCACCTGCACACCCACCCTCCACCCCCCTGCACACCCACCCTCCACTCACCTGCACACCCACCCTCCACCCCCCTGCACACCCACCCTCCACTCACCTGCACATCCACCCTCCACCCCCTGCACACCCACCCTCCACTCACCTGACACCCACCCTCCACTCACCTGCACCTCCACCCTCCACTCACCTGCACATCTACCTTCCCCTCACCTGACACCCACCCTCCACTCACCTGCACACCCACCTTCCACTCACCTGCACACCCACCCTCCACCCCCCTGCACACCCGCCCTCCACTCACCTGCACAGACACCACAGGGCGAAGCCAAGGCCGCAGTAGGGGTCGAGGCAGATGGCGATCTGCCTGGAGGGGTACAGCTCACACTGCAGCTTGATGGAGCGGCACAGGGCGCTGGTGGCCGCATGCGACATCTGAAGGAGTAAAAGCCCACATACACCAAAAAACCCCCAGGAATGCACACTAAAAACCTTGTAGGCGAGACTTCAGGGCGATAAAGAATTTTAACAGAGCTTTTGGTGACAGACTCATCCAAGCCACCTGGTTGTCGAGGCCAGAGTCATGAATCAGAAAGTTCAGATATCATAAAACATCAAGCCGTGTGTTACTCTTCAGGCTAACCTAATTTGGGGGTTTACTGATATTTAACACAAGCTTTAAAGAGCAAAACTGGTGCTTCCAGCTCTGGGAGGAAGCAGGGCCTGCACAGACCCGCATCAGCGCTCTCCGTGTCAGGGACGAGGCAGACGGGGGCTCCAGCCAGAGGACCCACCTTCACACCCGCCAGGATCCCTGTCGTTGACACGCTGAAGTCCAAGTACGCAAGCACATCTGGGGATGGGGGCCTGAAGATGCTGGCCACCTTCTTCTTGGGTATGTCATCTGTGGACCAGGAGACACAGGTGGTGTGGATGCCACTTCAGTGCTCGCAGGGAAAGGGGAGACAGGACTGCACCTGGGGAGCAGGGAGCTCGGAGCAGAGGTCAGGCTGCATGTGCACATGGGGAAGGTGCGTGGAGAGGACCCTCGCTAACCACACTGAGCATGTGGCGGCTGACGGCATGGTGGACATGGACCGGAGAAGGCAGGCTGCGAGAGCCCCCCAGGAAGCTTGGAGGAACACAGACTAGGCTGGGTCCCGGAGCCTGTGATGAGCCAGGCTCATTGCCGTTTCTGCGCACAGCGAGCACTGAGAAGTTGGGTCAAGCTCCCTCAGCGAACTTCATCACACCCCTCAGCAAACTTCATCACACCCCTCAGGACCACAGGGCACAGCGCTGACTGCACACAGGTGGGCACAGGTGAGGCGGGGCAGGGAGTGAGCGAGGCAACAGGATGTCTTCGAGCCTGTTTGCCCCGAGCCCACCCCGGGCCCCCTGCCACCAGCTGCCGCCACCAGCTGCCTGCACCAGCTGCCTGGGCCAGCTCCCAGTGCCTGCAGTGGTATCAAGCAGGTGGTCATGGACACACGGTCCTAAACCTCCTCTCGTGGGCAGTGCCCTGGTGGGTAAGGTGTGACGGGGAGCAACGGGGAAGGAGGGACCGTGTCTGTTCGCAGTGGGCACCTGTGTGGCCTTGTACCCTGAATTCCCCACAGAGCCTGCAGAGAGCAGTTGGTCTGGGGTGTCCTGAGGGGGAGGGGCTGGGACCCTCTCAGCCCTCAGGCTGACCCAACAGGCCCAGGCAGAGGGCCCGTGTGACTCTCCTGGGGACCCGCGAGGGGTCTGCACTGTGGGAGCTGTCCGGTCCCCACAACTGCCCACTGCTGCGTGGGCGCTGAGTGCAGCAGGGGGCATCTGTCTGCAGGCGCATGGCCTCAGAAGGACCTCTGCTCTCCACTGGCCACCCTCTGCTCTGGCACCCGCTTTAGGCTCGAGGTGCCAGATGGGCTGCCGGTGCCCCACTGGCCAGGCTCTTCTCACCACCTACTCAAGCTCTTTCACCCAACTTCAGTATTTGGGTGGTGACAACGCAATCCCTACAACACAAGAAGGAGAGGGCTGATCCTAGGCGCAGCACACACACACCTGTGTCCAGAATGGTCGGCCAGGTCCTGGCGTCCACGGTGGCTGCTGCTTCTTTGGACCTGAGCAGCCGCATGATGGCCTGTGTGGTAAGCACGCACGCAGACTTGCTGACCTGCAGGGCACAGGGTTGAGGGCACAGCTGAGACAGCGCCCGGGAGCAAACCGCGCTCAGGCCCACCACGCTCAGGCCGCGGCGCCCACCTACCTCCACAATCATCTTGACGGTAGGAAGTGTGGTGGCAAGGTTCTGGGGGTGTGGGGGCCGCACAGTGACGGGCACGCAGCCGCAGTACAGGCAGCCATAAAAGGCAGCAATGAGGTCCACCCCTGGAGAGACACGATAAAAGGCAGCCCCAAATGTCCAGGCTGTGGGTCCACCTACCATGTGTGAACTAAACCACCCTCTCCCACCACAGTGAGCACCCCAAACAGCTCTGTAGGGAGGGACAGGTCGCCCCTGGCCCAGACCCAGGGAGACAAGGAGGTGGGTGGGGTGCAGCCACGGCCCAGAGGAGCCTATGGTGGACAGGAGGCCCAGACCTCGTGGAGCAAGCAGCGTGTTCTGCCCTCCAGGGCAGTCTGTAGGTGGGTGGGCGAGGCTGGCAGGACACTCTGAAGGTGAGCTGCCCACCCAGAAACACCACACCTCCTCCTTGCATCTCCACCCTAACATGGGAGCCAGTCCGTCCCTGGTGAGGCTCATATCTTGGCAAGGGGCCAGGATGTCCCTGCCCTGCTCTCAATCTCTCAACGCAACGTGGGGCTACTCACGGCTCCTTCAACTCGTCTATGTATTGAAAATTCTCCATAATTAAAACCAGGGGGAACCGAACCACACTTAAAACACAGCTTTCCCATTTTGACCTCATTCAGACTTAAGACCATCTGCACCCACACCCTAGAGGCCCTGAAGACACTGCCCTCAACTGAGACAAGGCCCTGCATGGCATCACTAGGCTACAAGACATCAGCCTCAGGCTGTTCTGATTCCAGAGTCAAGATAAATATGCAATGTTTGACCCAGCTAGTGGGTTTCACCACACTACAAGTCCCCGATGCTCCATCAGGGCCAGGAGCACTCGGTGTGGTCACTGTCATGGCCCAAGCTCCTCCACCAGGGACCAGCCATCCTCACTGTGCCTGTGGGCAGCTCAGGGGACAGATGAGCTGACAGGCAGGCTGACACGTGCGAGCATCCTCATACCAGCACGACCACTGTGCCCAACGCGCCACACAGCAAGCACCGCCAGCAGCTCGAACCCTCGAGCTCATACAGCTCACGCTATCCCCTGCCTGCAGCCCACTCCCTGCAGCCCCTGCAGGGTCACACACCCCTCACAGGAGATGCACACCAGGTCCTATGTGTACCTGCAAACACCTGCCCCCTCCCGCCTCGAGCAGGGTGTGGTCTGCCCTCCAGCTGTCAATTATACTCTCCTCCTGCTGCGAAGTTTTTAAAATGTACATTCAGACCTTCACCATGCACTATCACTTTTTATGCATAGTGTCAAAAAAGCCCCAAAGCAGAGAACAGAATCAGGCCCCCATCTGTCTTTCCTCCTATCATTTCAGCATGTCCACCCACCCTCTCCCCCAGCCTGCCAGTGCGTCCCCAGGCCTCCTCTCAGTCAGTGGTGCACGCCCTGCACTGAGTCCAAGGATAAGAAAAGAATGGGAACTGCGATCGGTTCTGGACAAAAATGACCTCACATTCCTGGAACTGAAATGAGCAGGAGTGACTGTGATGCCAGTGGGAGTCCTGCAGCGTCCACATCACCTAGCATCTGTGTCAGGAAACCCGCCAGGCTCTGTGCAGGGAGCGCTCCACAGCAGCCCGGGGACCGTACCAGCACAGACAAAGTGCCCAGCACAAGCCACGTCCCACCAGACACACTGAAGGGAGACGGCATTGCAGGGCTGGGTTCCCAGGAGTGGCACCATGGACACGTGAAGGAAGCCGTCATGCAGGAGACCTGAGTCTCGGAGAACAGCCCCCAAAACAGGACTTCAGGCATTCCAGAAGCAAGAAACAGATGAAGAAAAGGCAGTAATGAGAAAGAACATTTTCCTGAGAGGAGGATTAAGTGGGTAAGAAAGTGAGAGAGGACCCAGACCCGGGCATTTCCTAATAAAACTCCTGAGCTGGAACCAACAAGCTTCCAGGTGACACAACAACAAACACAAAGTGGGGAGGGGAGGGGAGGGGAGGCTGGTGCTCATCACCTGTAGCCCTGCAGAAGCACTTGGAGAAACCTGGGATTCCTGGCCCAGGGAAGGACAGGCTGCCAGTCAAAGTGCAGGGTCTTCCAAGGGCCCCTCACCTGGGCGCCAGACACAGGAGAGAAACTGCCAGCACTGAAGCCCCGAGACGAGGCAGGAGAGGGCAGGGCAAGAGGAGCAGGAGAGCCAGAGTTGCCGCAGCAGGTGGAGCAGAGTTGCCGCAAGGACAGGGTGCCGGGCTGCGTGGGGCAGGCAGGGCTGGAGGGAGTGTGGGAGGACCTGGAGCCCCGAAGGCATGGCCATCCTGGTCAGGGAGGTTCCAGAGGAGGTTGTCTTGTTCCCACCCCTGGGGGTCTGATCAGACAGCAGCTGAGGACTTGGGATCAGCAAGCCAGCCCAGCTTGGGATGACCCATGGCGGGGCAGAGAAGGTGACAGGAGAAGGGAGGCTCCCTGACGGGGGCCAAGTCCCACACAAAGTACAAGAAAAAGAACCAGAGGTCGATCATCATCTGTCCAGAAAAAGACAGCAGATAAGAACTGCAGCCCTTTCAACATGTGCTAAGATGCAATACATTAAAAGAATGATACAAGATATAAGAGAATGACCGAAATGAGAATTAAACAAATGAGGAAAGGACTAGAAGTTATTTTAAAAAAACAATTCAGAAATGGAGATGGAACTAGAAGGAGCCCAAGAGCAAACAAGACAAGGGACACAGAGGTCGTGGAAAATGACAGAGAAGAGCTAACACAGGGGCGATGGGAGCAGCAAGGAGAATGAACGCCAAGAAAATCCAAGCAAAGGCAGAGAGAAGACTGTGATTCTAGAAAACTCCCCTGAGAATAGAAGGCAGGCTTGCAGCTTGGTATTCACAGGCACTTTACATATTGTGAGGCCCTGCCTGGAGGGAGGGTGGAGAGCACAGCTGCCTTCCGTGTGGGAACGCTGACCTGTAACAATGTCACAACCACACGGAGGACTTTAAGAAGGGAAAATGTCCTTCTACCGCTGACAGCAAAAGCGCAAGTGAGTCACAGAGGAAGAAAACGAGATCACAGTCCAACCCGATGCTTGAGGCTGGGAGAAAATGGACACGTTTGAGGCCCCAGCAGGGACGACTATCGCCACAAAGTGTACAGACTGTCATCAACAAGCCGGAGCACAGGGGACACTGTCCCCATGAACCTTCCTGAGAAACTAGTCAGGGACAAGGCAACAGTACCACTGGAACAGAAAGACGGACGTGTGCATGGCTGGAGGGCTCTGAACACAGGCCTGGTGGACTGCGGGGGAGGAGAGGCCAGCTTCGCAGTTTCTGCTCCACCCTCCCCTCCCTGCAACCACCACCCCATGCACAGCTACAGGGAAGGTGGGTGGAGGAAGCCTGTGCGAAAACTCACATGGGGTGGGGGGGCAGTCATGTATGACAGCCATCATTTGGGGGTCCTGCGTGTGGCACAGGATGAAGCACGTGAGTGGTCTGGGCACATGTGAGTTCTACAGACTCCCAGCCTGACCCTCGGTACAAAAGGAGACAGAGACATCATGGAGACAAGGTTCATTGAAAACCTATAATCCTGAGTCTGAATGAGTGGGACAGCATGAACGCAGGAGGCACTGCCTCTAAGAGAAGCTATGACTCTCATTTTCAAATTGGAACTCTGATCACAGAAGGGGTTAAGGGGACTGTGGCCAGCCCAGGAAGGATGAGCTCCCAGTGCCCAGACTGGTACTGCCAACACCAGGCTCCATGGAGGACTGGCCAGGCACCTAGTTCCAGCAGACGCAGGAAGGTCAGGATGGGAGGTCACACCCAAGGGCCCAGTAGCAGCTCCCATGGGAGTGCGACAGGGCACAGAGCTCATTTCACTGATAGCAGCAAAGACACAGCATCCCACCTTTCACAGCAAATTCTACCACTGGGTGACCAGATCCTAATCAGGGGAAGTGTCTGTTTAGTTTTACGGCTGGTCAGAGTTAAAACACCACCATTTAGTGACCCCTAAGGAGTTAGTGAAGGTGGGACAAGGTCATCGATAGGAGCTAATGTGCTAATTCTACAAAAGGAGGAAGCACCCGAGGACATTCAGGGTCTGGCGAGGGGAGTAAGCCTGATGTGGGGTTCCTCGTGGAAGCCCAGGAGCAGCCACCCAACATACACAAGCCACTCCAGACAGCCGGGATGCTCAGGACCCAGGGAGAGATGGAAAGAGGGCAGCCTGCAGGTTACAGGAGCTGCTCACTGGGGTGGTCAAACTAAAGAAATGGGAGGAACGATGACCATGGAGGTCAGGACAGAGGCTACTTCAGGAGAGCGGAGCAGGTGGCTGGGTCAGGAAAGGCAAAGATCCATCACTTGACCTGGTCGCCTTGTTACTGGTAATAAAACAGGGTGGGGGTGGGGAGGGAAAGAACAGCTTGGTGAGAAGAGCAAGAGGAAGGCAGGCTGCACTGAGACGGGCAGGGGTGGACTCACAGCTCGCCGCGGGCGCTCACAGGGTACAGACGTGGACAGAGGGTGGGTGAGGGTCGGGGTGCAGCGGGGCGGGGCCCACGGGTCTTACCTGGAGGGTAGACCAGGGCCACATGGGCCCCGGCGCTCAGCCTCGCCTTCTCCATCAGAGCAGCGGCCACTCGCTCAGCCTTTTTGTGGAGCTGGACGCAGGTTGCGGTGCTGGTGACTGTGCCCTAGGAAAGCAATCGTGGGCACGCTGAGCTGGGGCATGGGGGTGGGGAACTCTGGACACTCCACGCACAGCCTCCGTCTGAGACCCTGTGGCCAGGAGCCAGGACAGGTGCCACCCCAGCCCTGCCTGCTGTCTCCTTGGCTTCTGTGCCTCCTCAGGGACTGCTGGTCCACCACAGGTCGACTCGGTGAGTGAAAAAGCCCTTGTAGCCGTTATGATGAAATGTTTCATATATAAAAATATTGTAAAGAATAATGTGACGAGCAGCCACCCAGTTTCCATTACCTAGTATTCTGCCACATTGCTTCACTGTCTCTTTTATAAAATAAATCATCACCACTCCACATACGCCTCCAGTCCTATTCTCTTCCTCCTAGAAGCAACCCTTTTCCTGGACATCAACACACATAAGTAAATAGTAAGCAGTAAACAAACATCCCTGAAGTGAACCCTGACACCAGCTCAGTCGCCCCACCTCCCCAGCTCCAAGCCCTGGGTCACACAGGCTGGTCTTTCAGGGAGCCTGGGAGGGCGAGTGGCTAGTAGGGCTGCCCCACACCCGGTCTCTGCAGAGGACAGCTGGGCTGGGACCAGCGCCAATCTAGTCCTCCCTCCCCCTGCCGACCTGTCTGAGCTCACGCTCTCCTTACGAGAATCACAGAGCCACTGAGCCTAACTAACCATCACCATCCTCCAGGATGGCCCGGCGGAGCATCTAAACTCTCACCACTCCTCAGCTGGGGCCCCACCACACATGCCTGAGGGCTTCGCATGGTGGGTCAGATGTACTCCTCACACGCAAGCTGAGGTTCAGAGCTGGGCACACGCTGGAGCCCAAAGGCCCAGAGCTCTGCTAGTCCCCAAGGCCAGGGGCCACCTCATGCCAGGGATACCACCTGCAGAGGCACAGGCTTCCTCCTAGGTCAAAGGCCAGCACATGCTCAGGTCCTAAGGACAATTCAAACCTGAGGAAGCTGACAAACCAGAAGAAACGCAAAAATCTACACGGTTTTGGAAAGGATCTGAAGGGCCCTCCCAAGCTCTTAGCTATAAAGATAATCGTGAGCACTGCTGGCTGACCCTAGGCCTGGTGGCGTCTCTGCACACTTCCACCGGTGCTCCCACCTCCCTGGGAAACACCCCATCTGCATAGACACCTGGCCTGCACCTAGGCCACCCTCATGTCCCACAAGCTTGCCTCCAACCACACCTCACACTCATCCACAGCCCCTGTCATCTCTGAATGGCTAACTTGTGCCTGGGCCACGGCCCTGGCTCCCCACTCCCATCCTCACCCTCTCACAACCCATAGGAATCACCCAGAATTCATCACACCCTCATGCTCACGTCCAGGCCCCCAGCACACACCGAGGGTAAACCCAGTGCCCAGCCTCGCCTGCCTTAGAGCTCCGGCTGCACCCATCTTAAGGTTCTCCCACAGCTGACTTTATCTTGGTCAATGCTACTTATTGACTTTGGAATTCAATCAGTCATAAACAAACGTCTCCAGTACATTGTCCAGGTCTGCAGGAAGACAGCACCTCTCCTGAGCACTGGTTTTCTAGCAGGCAGACTTGCTTCAGCAACTGGGGAACAGGGGCCTTTAAAAAAAAATCTTATTTAACATTGTATATGTAGCAGGTATTGATCAATATTTTTTGAATGAAGAAACAGTAGCCAAGAGCAAGCCACTGAGAACCAGGCTGGTGCTGCTAAGACGTGAGGGCACACGGGTCCTCCCAGGCCAGGACGCATCTAACAGTGAGTCACGCAGAGTGGTCATGGTTACTCTCTGTTTTCATAGTTTGTCTACTGGCCCATAACTAACAGTTTCTCCTTTATACCTGAGAAGCTCCTGGTACCATGTAACACCCACTGAAAGTTACCAGGATTAGGGCTGTAAGCCGTATTTGTTGTGTCACAGCTACAAAGGAAGAAGGTCTAAGTACTTTTTACAAAATAAACATTTGTTTCTAGTTTACTTAGGAGAATTTACATGCATGAAAGTGAAAAGTGAAAGTGTCAGCCACTCAGTTGTGTCCAACTCTTTGCAACCCCATGGGCTGAAACCCTCCAGGATCCTCTGTTCATGGTATTCTCCAGGCAAGAATACTGAAGGGGGTAGCCTTTCCCTTCTCCAGATTTTCCGGACCTAGTGATAGAAACCAGGTCTCCTGCATTGCAGGCAGATTCTTTACCATCTGAGCCACCAGGGAAGCCCCATTTACAAGCATACTCTTCATAATCGAAATACAAGGTAATGAGAATTTCCCTGTTAAATACAAATCCACAGAAATGTGACTGTGGCCTGTGTGGAAGCTGAGGTTTTCATGGAGAGAATGACACCACCTGGACGCCCCTGGTGGCTCAGGCGGTAAAGAGTCTGCCTGCAACGCAGGAGACCTGGGTTCAATCCCTGAGTCAGGAAGATCCCCTGGACAAGGAAATGGCAACCCACTCTAGGATTCTTGCTGGGACAATGCCATGGACAGAGGAGCCTAGCTGGCTACAGTCCATGGGGTCACAGAGAGTCGGATGTGACTGAGCGACTAACAAACGTGACACCAGCTGGGAGCCTGGAGGTCAAGGAGTGCTGTCCTCCGGTGAGACCTGAACACATGGCTGGAGTGTGACATGGGCCCTCGCACCATGGGCAGCATGGCCGACCACAGCAGTGCCCGCCTCACCTTGGCGTTGAGCAGCAGGAACAGCGGGTGTTCGGGGGTGGTGTGAGCCCGCCACTGCAGCACATCGGGCAGGAACAGGAACTGCAGGAGGGGTAGAGGGGTCAGGCCTGGTGGCTTCCTGGGCACCTCTTCACCCCTCCACCCGACCCCTGGATTGGGGAGGGTCAGGCCTGGTGGCTTCCTGGGTGCCACCTCCCCCCACCCCACCCCTGGGTTGGGGAGGGTCAGGCCTGGTGGCTTCCCAGGCGCCTCTTCACCCCCCACCCCACCCCTGGGTGGGGAGGGTCAGGCCTGGTGGCTTCCTGGGTGCCACCTCCCCCCACCCCACCCCTGGGTTGGGGAGGGTCAGGCCTGGTGGCTTCCCGGGCGCCTCTTCACCACCCCCCCCACCCCTGGGTGGGGAGGGTCAGGCCTGGCAGCTTCCTGGGCACCTCTTCAGCCCCCACTCCACTCCCTTACCTTCCTTGCCTGCTCACTGTCCTCCAGGTGCGACAGTTCCCTCCCTGAGGCCTGAGCGATTCTCTTCCCGGCGACCAGGTTCCCAACGATCATTGAGGCAGGCCCAACCTCTGGAACACGAGGGGACCTGAGTGAGGAGTGATGACTCTGACAGGTAACCTTCTGAATGGGCAGGCAACTCACTCTTTACTACAGTACAGGCTCAGGAACCAGGGAGGAGGGCCGTGCTGAGTGACAGAGAGAACCTCGCTCTCAGAAGTGAACCCGATAAACACATTCGGCACGAGGCAAATATCCCGACCTTAGCCACAGCTAAACTCGTAGTACATTTCATTATTTTACTGATTAAATGTGCTTCACTTAATGGTATTTTATATACTTAATAATCAACAAAAGTTATTAGCATTTACTTGAGACTTATATCACCAAAGGAATGGAATACACATCACAGTTCCACCAGGGAAGGGAAGCTAACCATTTGCTGGGCTTCCCAGGTACTGCCTGGCCGCTGCGGCAGACCACAGTGCTGAGCAGCAGCACGCACAGCGCCCTTGGCCCCATGGCTGGCTGTGGTGGCCGCCCCACGGCTCTTCAGATTCCAAGCTCCCGGTCTGCTCTGGGGCATCATTCATGCCCCTGGGGCCACCGTGCAGCTTCCACAGCCTGGATGCCAGGCTGCACCCAGTGCCAGGTGGGGCCCCCACACTGGAGGGTGGGGATGTGCTTCTTCCAGGTGGCAGGAGGCGGGGACTGGCCTGCTGTGCTGCTCACTCTGGCTCTCAGCTCCAACCCCAGAGACAGAGGGTTCAACAGGGTGTGCCCTTAAACACAGGCATGGCTGCCGCTGTCTACAGATGCAGCGGGCGTGCTGCGGTGCGTACTAACCTGGCTGCTTCTGCCGAGGCTTGGGGAGGTTGGTAACACATGCATGAGGGCACATCAGCACGTTGCACGGGTGCAGCATCCCCTCCAGGAAGCGCTGCTTGGCCTCAGAAACGTGAATCCCACCGAGAGGAGCCTTGGGCAGGGTGTTGGCAGGAACCAGGGCCAGGCAGTACACGCCCACCTGGTGGATGCTGTCGATGGCCTGGAGGGAGCACGACACAGGGGCCTGCGCGTGAGCACTTGCGACCAGCTCCAGGCTGGGAGCCACAGGAGGGCCAGAACACCCAAGCCCCAAGGTCAAGCAGACTGTGACCTCTGGGACATTAAGAGAAACATGGTGAGACAAGTGTGCATTTCCTACCATTTACACACACATGTGCACGTGTACACTCCAGTACAAATCTGTAACTGCTCACATTAGAAAGAGCCACCAAAGCAGACACTGACTTCCTGTGGGAGAAGTGTGGACAGAGGACAGAAGCCAGGCTCCTCTGAATACACTCTGCTTTCAGAGTTGGAACCATGTAAATATTTTATGTCCAAAAAACTTAAAACTTAAAAACCAACCCCTAACAACTGACAGTAAAATAGAACAAATGAACTCGATCGAAGTGGATCAGGTTAGCACACCCCTCAGACAGAATCTACTTAAAGTGACTTTAAACACAGCAATCTGACTGATTCTATCCTAGAGGGATACACCCTATTGGCAAAAAGAATTGAAAAAACATCCTAAGTTGTGCTCGAAACCTCACACTTGAGAGGTTACATGGAGACTGGAGTGTGTGCAGCGTGGCATCAGGACATGATTACTTCTGCTGGAGTCATCATCTTTGCAACCTTTCATTATGGAGAAAGGTCGGAGAGTCAAGGAAAACTCCGAGGCCTTAAACCTGAGCTGGAACCAGCAGCATAAACTCACGGTGTGGGGGTGTGGGTGATCTTACAGGCAGAGGATCTGCTCTGTTTCCTACTCTGTCCATTGCCCAGACTGTGGTCCCAAGTTCACTTCTTGGAGGTTGCAGGGCCCCATGGGTCCCAGTCGTGCCGGGTCTGGGACATGAGATGCGCCCCCACCCTCTGGCATCCAGCTTCCTGTTCTCCATGTGACCCCTCAGAATCCAGCCATTCTCATTAAATTAAAAGACGCTTGCTCCTTGGAAGAGAAGCTATGACAAACCTGGATAGTATATTAAAAAGCAGGGACATCACTTTGCCAGCAAAGGTCCGTCTAGCCAAAGCTATGGTTTTTCCAGTAGTCAGGTACAGATGTGAGAGCTGGACCATAAAGAAGGCTGAGCGCTGAAGAACTGATGCTTTCTAACTGTGGTGCTAGAGAAGACTCTTGAGAATCCCCTTGACTGCAAGGAGATCAAACCTGTCAATCCTAAAGGAAATAATTTCTGAATATTCACTGGAAGGACTGATGCTGCAGCTCCAATACTTTGTCCCCCTGATGCAGGGAGTCAACTCATTGGAAAAGACCCTGATGCTGGGAAACACTGACAGCAAAAGGAAAAGGGGTCGGCAGAGGATGAGATGGATAGAAAGCATCACCCACTCAATGGACATGAATTTGAGCAAACTCCTGGAGATAGTGAAGGACAGGGGAGCCTGGCGTGCTGCAGTCCATGGGGTCACAAAGAGTCAGATTCGACCTAGCAACTTAACAACAAGAGGGACATACAAATATGCGAAATATCACTAATCTTGAGGAGAAGGCAAATCAAAACCACTACAACACACCATCTCACACCCATCAGAATGGCTATTATCAATAGGACAAGAAACAACAGGACTAGGTGAAGGTGTGGAAAAAGGGAACCGTTGTGCACAATTTGTGGGAAAGTAAATTGGTGTAGCCACTGTGGAAATCAGTATGGAGGTTCTTCAGAAAATTAAAAATGGAACTACCCAATGATTCCATTTTGGGGTATTTATTGGAAGAAAACAAAAATACTAACTTGAAAAAATATATGCACCCCAATGGTGCTTCCCTGGTGGCTCAGAGGGTAAAGTGTCTGCCTGCAATGTAGGAGACCTGAGTTCGATCCCTGGGTTAGGAAGATCCCCTGGAGGAGGAAATGGCAACCCACTCCAGTACTCTTGCCTGGAAAACCCCACAGATAGAGAAGCCTGGTAGACTACAGTCCATGGGATCGCAAAGAGTCGGACATGACTGAACACTTTTCATTTCATTTCATGTTCAATGCAGTATTATTTACAACAGCCAATATTCTTAAGTGTCCATTAATGGATTAATGGATAAAGAAACTGTGGTACACACATATGATTATTACTCAGGCATAAAGAAGAATGAAATCTTACCATTTGCAACAATACAGAGGGACCTGGACAGCACTGTGCTAAGTGAGATAAATCAGACAGAAAAAGCCATAGGATTGCTTACATGTGGAAGCTAAAAACAAAAAATAAATGAGCTCATGGACAGAACAGATTGGTGGTTAGCAGAGGTGAAGGGTGGGGGTAGGAGAAATGGGTGAAGGGAGTCAGAAGGGAGAAACTTCCAGTTATAAGATGAACAAGTCCTAGGGATGCAGTGTATAGCGTGGGACCACAGTGAATGCTGGGTCGTGTATTTGAGAGTGTATTTGATAAGAGTACATCCTAAAAGTCCTCATCACAAGAAAAAATTTCTGTACCCGTGTTATGGATGTTAACTAGATGTGTTGTTGTGATTATTTCACTATACATACAGATATCAAATCACTGTGCTGTACACCTGAAACTAATACAGTGTTCCATGTCAATCATATCCCAATGAAAGTGAAAGTCGCTCAAGCATGTCTGACTCTTTGTGACTCCATGGACTATACAGTCCATGGAATTCTCCAGGCCAGGATACTGGAGTGGGTCACCTTTCCTTTCTCCAGGGGATCTTCCCGACCCAGGGATCAAACCCAGGTCTCCCACATTGCAGGCAGATTCTTTACCAGCTGAGCCGTAAGGGAAGCCCAAATCCCAATAAAATTTTATTGCTGATTTTTAAGATGTGATACTGGTACTCCTTTTTTAAAGAAATAAATACTAAAATTTACAGGTAAAACCTCTGAGTCTGGGATTTGCTTCAAAGTCCTCCTGAGGGAGAAGCTGGGAGGGCAGGTGGGGTACAGATGGTTCCTGGACTGGTCGGTTGTTGATTGAGGCTGATGGTGGACACATGGGGGCTATCGCACTCTTCTTTGTATGACTGGTATATTAGTAATATTCCACAATGAAACATTGAACATCTTCACTAAGTATAAACGTTGTCAGCATTAGTAGAAAAACTGGTCCTCTGACACTCAGGGCTCTCTGGTCTCCCTGATGCTGGACTTAATCTGCTTCGTAGGCGTGTCCTTACCCTGCGGGCTGAGGCTGAGCACATGCCACACAACTGCCCGAAGCTGTTGGGACACCAGGGGGCTCTCTGGAGAGCTGCCAGGACTGAACTCACCCAGAGATTTGGAGAGACACCACTGTCCACAGCAGCCTTATCCATAATATCCCCAAACCGACAACCCAGTGTCACCAAGATATGGACAAACAAGCAAAGGAAACACAACTCAGCAATAAAAAGGGGTGAGCCACTGACACATGTATCACAAGGAACCTCATGAACACGCCACTGAGGAAGAATCGGATCAGGAGCCCACACTGAAACTTGGCTGTACTATGCCCTTGGTGGGGGGCAGAGCTTAGGCCCTGACACACTGCAGCTGGTAGTTCCCCGAATGGTGTGAGCGCTCTTAGCTGTGGTTATCGGGGCATGTACACCTGTCAAAATTCATCAATCTGGACCCCTGCAAATCCGCTCTTTTCATGTGTAAGTTATACTCAGTGAGCTAAGTAAACAACGTTCCCTGACTGCACATATAGTCTGTGCTCTTCACTGAAGGCAAAGTTCCCTCCCAGCCCCACAAAAGACTTGCTGCTTCTAGTTTAGTATTTAAGAAAACGAATGTGGGTGTGCAGGGAGTGGCAGCGTGTGGGTCTCACGAGATGGGACACACCGGAACCCCTCTGGGCAACACCTCCAGCTGCAGCACACATTTGCTGGAAACATGGCACCAGTGGGTCCCAGTTCCTGCTCCACACCCCAGGGACGGCGGAACCGTGGGCCCAGGCCCACCTGCAGCACACGGCTCATCCACTGGAAGCTGTCCTCCTCAGAGGCATCAGGCCGCTGCTCCGCCACCAGCACGATCCGGTCATCATGGAGCACCGTCACGGAGAACACTGCGATCCTGGGGGAGGAAGGGAAGCGATGACCACCCAGCATGATCGGGTGCAGACACTCCACCCCATGAGACACAAACTGTGGTGGGGCTGGAGGGAGACATGGTCCACAGAATGTAAAAGGAACCAAACCTCCTCCAATGTGGAAAAATGAGTTTCCATTCACAAAGCAGACAGGACCTGGGTACAGAGAAAAAACGAGGCTCACACTATTAAAGAAATTTCTCCTTAATTGTCATGTTAAGGCATGCGATGATTTTTTCATGTAAAAATGTGTGTCCAGAAGATCTATTAATTACATAATTTTTCAGTCCAGCTGATGAAATCTCTCACTGTGCGTGACTCTGCGCACATCTGTGACTGATGTCTGTGGACTTGTATTTCGTGTCTTACTGAAGAATTCGACATGTTCACCTTCTCTGTGTGTTGCCTTTTTCTTCCTTTAGACTCGAGTAGATTATTTTCCCTCACAAGACCAGTAGCTGGCATGTCTGCTGCGTGAGCCCTGGGCCTCATGGACCTACCTACTCACTCATTCCTCTGGCCACTGAAAATACAGGTGCCCACATGCATGCGCACACACACACACACACACACACACACACACACACTCTCTCTCTCTCTCTCTCTCTCTCTTTTATACAAGCTTCACCCAGTATTAACATTTCCTCACTTTCACCCATCTTATTTCTCTTAGTACCTTACCTGAAAGTGTTTGCATGAAAACAGTCTTTGTTATAAAACTTCTGAAACCTATATACCCAAGACCATTTTCACTGCAACTACACAACTAAGTGACATCTTGGGATGAATAAATTAAAATCTAGGCTAAAAGTTCCTCTGAAAACCTTAAACATCACTGCATGTCATCCTCTCACTCCAGGCCCTCTTCTGGGGCGTCTGGCGTATCCTGGTTGGAGACCCACCCCATGGCTGCCTCCTCCAGCCACAGGTTCACACATGCACCGCCCCTCAACCCCCCGAGGTTACTGTCTGGATGCCAGCCCTGCTCACTTCACTTTTCTCTCAATTTTTCTTTTAGACTTTCTATTTCTTCACTTTTGGAGCAGTTTCTTCTTCTGGCTTTCCAGCTTATTGGCTCCCTCCCCAGCCACCTCCGCCCCACATTTATTCCACCTACTGAACAACTACTCTGTTGTGGTGCCTTGACCTCACATTGCAAGAGTTCCTGCAGGTATCCGCCAGTGCTCAGCTCCTCTATGGTGAAGGCAGATAGGTCGCCTCTCCAGCCACAAACGCATCCACCCCACAGCCCAGTCAGCCACTGGGCCAGCGTCACCCTCCCGGTGTCATCAGCTATTGTTGGCCACACCAGGCAGTCTCCCTGACATACCAGGAGCATGTGCAGGCCACCCAGTGTCCCCTCCATGGGCACCTATGCCAACAGTGCCTCCAATTTGTGTGTGTGCCCTGTGCCCCAGCTCTAGGATGCACACACCCACCAGTTCCACTGCCCAGCTGGCTTCCCCCAGGTGGTCAGTTGCGCACAGCCATCACCCCAACCTGGACAAGGGCCGGCAGCCATGCTGACCCCTCATTGGCAGAATTCCCTGGTGGTTTCTTTAAGGTATAATGGACATGAGTTTGAGCAAACTCTGGGGGAAACAGTGACGGACAGGGAAGCCTGGCGTGCTGCAGCCCATGGGGTCACAAAGAGATGGACACAACTGAGTGACTGAACGGCAACAACGTATTCACAGGAAGGCTCTGGCCAGGCTCACAGGCATCCTTGTTTGAGTAACAGAAGCACTCCCATGAGAAGAATAACATGAAATAGGTGGCTGAGTGGGCCAACCAGGAATGGAACCCCTCCCCCAGGACAAAGAGCCCTGAGCTGCACAGGCTGGACAGGGCCCTTCCTCCCCATCCCAGCCGCCTGGGGCCCCGACCAGCTGGGCCATCTTATCTGCTCTCTGGATGAGAACCCATGAAGTGCCTGCCTGACACATTCAGGAAAGGTAAACTGACTCGACCTCAGGAAAGCAAGGCCCCCGGTAACTCAGGGAAAGGCCTCCATTCCGGCCTGCATCCCTGAGGTTCTGCCCTCAGGCACACAGCTCCTGGGTGCTGCTGGCCCAGCCTCTATGCCCAGGCCTTGGTCTAGGTCTCACCCTCGAGGAATCGTGAACTCTGCAGATGGTGAGGACTCTGACTCAGGCATCCTCCTGCAAACATCATCCTGTTCTTTGCGAAGTTCTCCGACGTACAGGTATTATTAGGTTTTGCGTATTCACAGCACCGGGCTCTCCTTCCACTGTGGGGACCTCTCGAGGGTTAAGCAGAGAAGGAACCTAAAGGTGAGGCAAGGGGACCCGCGCATCACCTGCCTCTGTAGACAAACTTCATGGGCTCCACGGCCAGCGCAGTGGCCACCACGTCATCCGCGTTGTGTCTGCGAAATCCCACCACCATCAGCCCGTCCAGCTTGCCCACGACGAAGACCAGGTCATCCTGAAGGCAACGACACTGGTTGGGCAGAGGACACACAGCAGGCCCTGTGGCTCAGCCCGCAGACCAGGTAACTCAGACAGGCCCTGCACGCCCCCTGCCCACGGTGACAGGAAACACAGGTGGGGTGACCCAGGGTGCAGGGGCCCTAAGCCTGGTGTGCTGGAGTGGGGATGGCGGGAGTCCAGAGCAGGCATCAGTGCAGGGAAGGTCAGAGGTGGGCACACAGCGAGGGTCAAGTCTGTAAAGCACTCAAGGCTATGGACAGGGAACCCCAGCATGACAGCACTGATGGCTGGGCAGGATGGGATTCCGTCATGGGGCCTGGGCACTGTGGACATCAAACAGACCCCTCCCCAGCTCTGAGCCTGGCTAGTGGCCCGGGTTTGGCAGCAGGACATACTCACAGGCCCGATGAAGCCCAGAAGCCCCGTCCTGGTGAAAGGTCGGTCGGAGACAGGTGCTCCCCCAGCGGTGACCGGGACAGTCTACACAGAATGCAGAGGACAACAGTCCTAGAAGGGCTATCACCACATCTCCCTGGAGGGGACGGGGCTCTCTACCCAACCCCACCCCACCCTGAGGCCAGAGGCCCTACCGGCTGGCATGGCCTCCATCAGGCTCCTGCCAGCATGGACTCCAGGGCCCAGGCTTCCCCTCCCACCCCTGTGAAGGCACTGAATTCTCCTGAGGATCCAAAGGTTCCAGACCCGAGGCCAGCTCCCCCAGGCCATGCAGGGTCCATGAGGGCTATAGGCACCCCGAGGAAGGCCACCCTCCTGCACGCCTCGCCCACCCTCCTGCCACTGCTGTGGGACCCGCAGGGACCTCAAAGACGTTTTTGGTGATCCCAAGCAGCCCATAGTACGCTGTTGCCGTCGCACTGGAGTCCACACAGATCTCTCCAACTTCATCAGTTTTGCAGAGATGAGGGGTGCCCTCCACTTTCACAACACACACGTTGGCTGAAGAGAGAAAACAACCCTGGAGATCACGCACACACAGACACTGAGGTGGGCCATCCAGAGACCTGTGTGAACAGCACCTGCAGGGTGGACACCAACAGTCGTGCTCCCCCGTGGAGACCCACACCCCTCTGGCCACAAGCCTGCGTGCTCTGTAGTGGTTCGTGCAGGTGACAGAAACTGCTCCCAATGACATGGGCTCTACAGTCACCCTGCACTGCCCTCCTGAGCCCTGTGAGATGGGAGATGCTACTGCACACCTCCGTCTTTGAGGCCGGTTCACACTCCAGACCTGACAACCCCACCCCAGTGCAGGTCCCTCCTGCGGCCCCTCCCACAGCCCAGTGACCCCTTTCTGTCTTTGCCAAGCAGCACCCCTACCAACATGGCCACCTGCGGCCCAGCCCTCGGCTCTGGGGACCTTGCCTGTCTGGCTCCTGCAGCCCTGGTTACCAGCCTGGCCACAGAGCAGACGTCCAGAAAGGCTTTGATGAGAGTGACATGCACACCAGAATGTGCAGCATTCCTTGAATGGAACCCAGTCGCTCAGGCAAGAACCAAACACCCACAGTACCGGGCGAAGTCCAGCATTCACCTCCACCTGAGGATTCCCTGACTGACTCTCATCTCCAGGACGAGTGAGGAAGACACGCAAGGAAGACTGTCCGGGGGATGGGGGTGGACCCTGGGTCAGTCTCTTCTGCTGGTTCACAGGTGAGGTCATGGCATCAGAGGGGCAGGGAGCAAGGGTGGTGCCGCCGCCTGGCCTGTCCCCTAGATACACACACTTGCACACAGTCCAACCTCCCTCCCACGTCATGACCAGACAAAAAGGCACAAATCCTGCACGTCCTGGGGACAAAACCCTGGGGCTGGCTCAGGGGAGGACAATGCACCTGACTCAGAGCTGCACCCGTCCTGTCAATACACACACCTGGGGGAGCACACACGCACGCATGCACACAAACACACACACCCTGGGCAGCAAGAACACACATGCACACACATGGAGGCGGGGCGTGCACACATATACACACCTGATGGAGCACATACACACATACACACATACACCTGGGGGAGCATGCACGCACACACATCACACACTCTCGGGGCAAAAAGCACATGCACACACCTGGGGGGGCATGTGTCCACATGCATGCATACACACACACACCCAGGGCAACAAGCACACACACGCACATGGGGGGGCCCACACACACGTGCACACACACACACACCTGGGGGAGTGCACACACATACCCAGGGGGCACGTATCTGCACACATGCATGCACACACACACAGGGGGGCACACACACACAAATACCCATACCCTGAGCAGCACACACAATTGGGGGGCACATGTCTGCACATGTGCACAAACATGCACACAAAGGGGGAGCACCCACACACACACCCAGAGCAGCAAAAACACATGCGCACACACACACACGGGGGACAGAGCATGAACACACACACACACACACCCAGGGCAGCACATGTGTACGTGTACACACACCCAGGGTGACACCAGTGCACGCGCGCACGCGCGCACACACACACACACACCCCTAACGGGACCACATATGCATCTGGGGCAACACATGTGCATGCACACACACACACACAACCCTGGGGGAGCACACACACACCCAGGAGGGCACATGTGCACCCAGGGTGGGCACATGTGTGTACACATATATGCACACCCAGGGCAGAACACACACACACAGGACCATGTGCACACATACAGACTCTGGTCCAAGTTTAAGAATAAAATGAGCCCCACTATGAAAGTCCTTTTACTTTCATTCAGAAGAATCATCTCTTTTAGTATTTTACCAATCTTTTAAAAAATTCCTGTGTTCACCTCATAAAAGCTAAGAATCACTAAGACCTTGTTTTGTACTGCATAAGATGTTTATCCTTGAGTCGCTGCTTCTGCAGAACCTGTTGTGTCATTGTTCAGTCCCTAAGTCATGTCTGACTCTTTGTGACCCCATGGGCTCCAGCATGTGAGGCTTCCCTGTGCTTCACTATCTCCCAGAGTTTGCTCAAACTCATGTCCATTGAGTCAGTGATGCCATCCAACCATCTCATCCTCTGTCTCCTCTTCTTCATCTGCCCTCAATCTTTCCCAGCATCAGGGGTTTTTCCAATGAGTCAGCTCTTTGTATGAGGGGGCAAAGTATTGGAGCTTCAGCATCAGTCCTTCCAATGAATATTGAGGACTGATCTCCTATAGGATGGACTGGTTGGATCTCCTTGCAGTCCAAGGGACTCTCAAGAGTCTTCTCCAACACCACAGTTCAAAAGCATCAATTCTTTGGCACGCAGCCTTCTTTATGGTCCAACTCTCATATCCATACATGACTACTGGAAAAACCATAGCTTTGACTAGACGGATATTTGCTGGCAAAGTGATGTCTCTGCTTTGTCTAGGTTTGTCATAGCTTTTCTTCCAAGCAGCAAGCGTCTTTTAATTTCACGGCTGCAGTCACTGTCCACAGTGATTTGAGAGCCCAAGAAAATAAAGTCTGTCACTGTTTCCATTGTCTCCCCATCTATTTGCCATGATGTGATGGGACCAGATGCCATGATCTTCACTTTCTGAATGTTGACTTTTAAGTCAGCTTTTTCACTCTCCTCTTTCATCAAGAGGCTCTTTAGTTCTTCTTTACTTTCTGCCATTAGGGTGGTCTCATCTATGTATCTGAGGTTATTGATATTTCTCCCGGCAATCTTGATTCCAGCTTGAGCTTTATCTAGCCTGGAATTTCACATTATGTACTCTGAATGTAAGTTAAATATGCAGGGTGACAATATATAGCCTTGACATACTCCTTTCCCAATTTGGAACCAGTCCATTGTTCCATACCCAGTTCTCAGTGTTGCTGCTTGTCCTGCATACAGATTTCTTTGGAGACAAGGTGGTCTGGTTTTCCCATGTCTTTAAGAATTTTCCACAGTTTGTTATGATCCACATAGTCAAAGGTTTTAGCATAGTCAATGAAGCAGAAATAGATATTATTCCGGAATTCCCTTGCTTTTTATATGATCCAGTGGATGTTGGCAATTTGATCTCTGGTCCCTCTGCCTTTTCTAAATCCAGCTTGCACATCTGGAAGTTCTCAGTTCAGGTTCTGTTGAAGCCTAGTTTGAAGGATTTTTGAGCATTACCTTGCTAATATGTGAAATGAGTGCAATTTTGTGGTAGTTAGAACATTCTTTGGCATTTCCCGTCTTTGGGATTGGAATGAAAACTGGGCTTTTCCAGTCCTGTGGCCACTCCTGAGTTTTCCAAATTTGCTGGCACATTGAGTGCAGCCCTTTAACAGCATCATCTTTTAGGATTTGCTCATCTGCAGAACTGATGAGTCCTTGATTGGGGTAGACATATATATGCAAGGGAAAAAAGACAACTCACTTCTCTAAAACAGTAGAACTCGAAACAAATCTATTAGGTTGATGCAAAAGATCAGTTTTGCACTGTTGAACTTTGCCTTTTGATATTGGAATAGTCTTAAATAAATGTGGTTGTTATACATCATTTTCATGCACATTTTTTGTATGTTTTTCTGCTAAGAAATTATGTTAGACAAAAAATTCGAGTGTTTTTTTTTTAATTCAAGTTCAAAACAGGTCATAAAGCAGAGGAGACTACTCGCAACATCAACAACGCATTTGGCCCAGGAACTGCTAACAAATGTACAATGCAGTGTTGGTTCAAGAAGTTTTGCAAAGGAGATGAGAGCCTTGAGGATGAGGATTGTAGTGGCCAATCATTGGAAGTTAGCAATGACCAACTGAGAGGATCATCGAAGCTGGTCCTCTTACAACGACATAAGAAGTTGCTGAAGAACTCAACATCAACCATCCTGTGGTCGTTCAGCATTTGAAGCAAATTGGAAAGGTGAAAAAGCTCAGTAAGTGGGTGCCTCATGAGCTGACTGCAAATCAAACAAAATCATCATTTTGAAGTGTCATCTCTTATTCTACACAATAACAACGAATCAATCGGACTGTGACATGAGACAAAAAATGGATTTTATATGACAACCAGCAACAATCAGCTCTGTAGTTGGACAGAGAAGCTCCAAAGCACTTTCCAAAGCCAAACTTGCCCCCCAAAATTGTCACGGTCATTGTTTGGTGGTCTGCTGCCGGTTTGACCCACTGTGGCTTTCTGAATCCTGGTGAAACCATTACACCTGGGAGGTATGTTCAGCAAACCAATGAGATATACTAAAAATGCAATGCCTTCAGCTGGTATTGGTCGACAGAATGACCCCAATTCTTCTCCATGACAACGCCCAACTGCATGCTACACAATCAATGCTTTAAAAGTTCAATGAAATCAGGCCACAAAGTTTTGTCTCATCTGCCATATTCATCTGACTTTTCGCCCACTGACTACCACTTCTTCAAGCATTTCGACAACTTTTGCAGGAAAAATGCTACCACAACCAGCAGGATGCAGAAAATGTTTTCCAAGAGTTCATCAAATCCCAAAGCACAGATTTTTATGCTATAGGAATAAACAAATATATTCCTCACTGGCAAAATTGTGTTGATTCCCTAAAATGACAGAGGAATAGGACGGGGAGACCACTTTCTCCCCTACAAATTCACCGGAAGATCATTTGAATGCTGAGCAAACTCCACAAAACAACTTCTGAACGCTGGCAGAGGACACCAGGCACCCAGAAAGGCAGCCCATTGTCTTCGAAAGGAGGTAGGACAAAATATAAAAGATAAAAAGAGACACAAAAGAGGTAGGGATGGAGATCCATCACAGGGAGGGAGTCATGAAAGAGGAGAAGTTTCCAAACACCAGGAAACCCTCTCACCGGCAGGTCTGTGGGGAGTTTTGGAATCTGAGAGAGCAACATAACTAGGAAGAAAAATAAATAAATAAATAAATAAATAAAACCCATAGATTATGTACCTGACTGCAGCTCCCACTGGAGAAGTAGCGCACACGCTCGCATCCGCCACCAGCAAGTGGGGGCTGAACAGGGAGGCGCGGGATGCATGCTTAGGTTAAGGACTGGGCCTGAATGTCCTGAGGACAATCTGAGGGAGCTAATATGAGATAGCAACCCAAACTGTGGGATAGTCAGAGAGGAAAAAAAGAGAGAGAGAGAGAGAACTTTCCCACGAAAAGCTCTAACTTAAGGCACTGCCTGGCCCACTCACAGAACAAAGGACTGAGCGAATACCAGCCGGCCCATCCCCTGCCAGAGGCAGGAAGGCAGGAGGGCAACAGCCAGAGCCGGAAAGCGGCAATCTCGGCCCCAGGGATGGCATCCTTTACCAAACTGTGAGCAGGCTCCCAGTTGCTAACTAAGTCTTCCTGGAATCCTGGATGGTTAACATCTGCTAGGAGGGTTGCAGTCAGAGATCAGCTCCCCAGAGGAGACACAACTCACCTGAGATGGCACTCCCGCTGTACACCCAGGAAACTAAGTGGCTGGGACTAAGGAGGTGACAAGAGGCACTGCCCCACATGGGGAGAGTGCGCTCACCAAGCACCTGGTCACCTGAGCTGCTCAGACCTGGGAAGGGCACACAACCCAGGCCTGCTTTAGAGAGTTGCAGAGCAACCTGGAGCCTAAGCAGCATAGACTGGGAAAGCACACACGTGGTGAGTGGGGGCAAACCCAGTGTGGCTGAGACACTGCGAGCACTCCCCACACACGCCAGTGATATTCGTTTGCAGTGTTCCTCCCTCCCACAGCACAACTGAACAAGTGAGCCTAAATAAGTAACCACCTTTGCCCCCCTGTTTCAGGGCAGAAATTAGACACTGAAGAGACTTGCAAACAGAAGAAGCCAAAAGAAACAGAGGGAACCGCTTTGGAAGTGACAGGTGCAACAGATTAAAACGCTGTAGTTAGCACCAACTACATTGGAAGGGGCCTATAGCCCTTGAGAAGTATAAGCTGGAACAAGAAATTATCTGAAATTGAACTGACCCCACACTGCCCTCAACAGCTCCAGAGAAATTCCTAGATTTATTGTTACTATTATCATTTTTTTAATTAAAAAAAAAATTTAAGTCCTTTATTACCCCCAAAAGACACTTACTCCTTGGAAGAAAAGTTATGAGCAACCTAGACAGGACATTGAAAAGCAGAGACATTACTTTGCCAAAAAAGGTCCATCTAGTCAACGCTATGGTTTTTCCAGTGGTCACATATGGATGTGAGAGTTGGACTCTGAAAAAGGCTGAGCGCCGAAGAATTGAGGCTTTTGAGCTGTGGTGTTGGAGAAGACTCTTGAGAGTCCCTTGGACTGCAAGGACATCCAACCAGTCCATTCTGAAGGAAATCAACCCCGGGATTTCTTTGGAAGGAATGATGCTAAAGCTGAAGCTCCAGTACTTTGGCCACCTCATGTGAAGACTTGACTCATTGGAAAAGATTCTGATGCTGGGAGGGATTGGGGGCAGGAGGAGAAGGGGACAACAGAGGATGAGATGGCTGGATGGCATCACCGACTTGATGGACGTGAGTCTGAGTGAACTCCGGGAGATGGTGATGGACAGGGAGGCCTGGCGTGCTGCGATTCACGGGGTCACAAAGAGTTGGACATGACTGAACGACTGAACTGAACTGAGTTTTCATTTTTATAACCTACTGCTGCTGCTAAGTCACCTCAGTCGTGTCCAACTCTGTGCAACCCCATAGACGGCAGCCCACCAGGCTCCCCCGTCCCTGGGATTCTCCAGGCAAGAACACTGGAGTGGGTTGCCATGTCCTTCTCCAATGCATGAAAGTGAAAAGTGAAAGTGAAGTTGCTCAGTCGTGCCCGACTCTTAGCGACCTCATGGACTGCAGCCTACCAGGCTCTCTCGTCCATGGGATTTTAGAGGCAACAGTACCTACTATTACCTTGCAAAAAAAGACCCTATTTTTAAAGCAAATTTCATACATATTTTTTTAATTTTTCTGATTTTGTTTTTTTAATATTGTATTTTTGAGAGTCTAATCTTTACTCTAGATTTTTAATCTTTGCTTTTTGGTATTTGTTATCAATTTTGTACCTTTAAGAATCCAATCTTTAGTACCCATTTTTATTTAGGAGTGTGATTACTGGCTTGATTGCCCTCTCCCCCTTTGACTCTCCTTTTTTTCCCCTGGGTCACCTTTATCTTCTCCCTCCCCCTTTTCTTCTCTACTGGAATCTGTGAATCTCTTTGGGTATTCTGGGCTGTGGAGAACACTTAAGGAACAAATTACTGCCTAGATCTGTCTCTCTCCTTTTGACCCCCCTCTTCTTCTCCTGGTCACCTCTGTCTCCTTCCCCCCTCTTCTCTTCTCTGTGTAATTCCGTGAACATCTCCGTTCCAGGCTGTGGAGAGCACATAGGGAAGTGATTACTGGCTAGATGGCTCTCTCCCCTTTTGATTCCCCCTCTTCTCCTCCTGGTCACCTCTATCTCCCTCCTCCTCCTTCTCTTCTCCTTGTAACTCTGTGAACCTCTCTAGGTGTCCCTCACTGTGGAGAATCTTTTCTCCACTAACCTAGATGTTTTATCATTGGTACTATATGGATGGAGCAGTCTCGAGGCTACTGTAACAATAAGACTGAACACCAGAGTCAGGAGGCTTAAATCCAAAACCTGAGAACACCAGAAAACTCCTGACTCCAGGGAACATTCATCGATAAGAGCTCATCCAAAAGCCTCCATACCTACACTGAAACCAATCTCCACCTAAGAGCCAACAAGTTCCAGAGCAAGACATACCATACAAATTCTCCAGCAATGCAGGAACATAGCCCTGAGCTTTTATATACAGGCTGCCCAAAGTCATACCAAACCCAGAGACACCTCAAAACTCACTGCTGGACACTTCATTGGGCTCCAGAGAGAAGAGATCCAGCTCCACCCACCAGAACAACAATGCAAGCTTCCCTAACCAGGAAACCTTGACAAACCACTTGTCCAAGCCCACTCACAGGGAGGAACCTCCTACAGTAAAGAGGAACCACAAACTGCCAGAATACAGAAAGGCCACCCCAAACACAGCAATCTAAACAAGATGAAAAGGCAGAGAAATATTCAGCAGGTAAAGGAACAGGATAAATACCCACCAAACCAAAGAAAAGAGGAGGAGATAGGGAGTCTACCTGAAAAATAATTCATAATAGTAAAAATGATACAAAATCTTGACAACAAAATGGAGTTACAGATAAATAGCTTGGAGACAAGGACTGAGAAGATGCAAGAATTGTTTAACAAGAACCCAGAAGAAATGTAAAAAGTCAATCAATGATGAATAATGCAATAACTGAGATCAAAAGCACTCTGGAGGAAACCAACAGTAGAATAACGCAGGCAGAAGACTGGATAAGTGAGGTGGAAGATAGAATGGTGGAATTAAATGAAGCAGAGAGGAAAAAAGAATTAAAAGAAATGAGGATAACCTCAGAGACCCCTGGGACAATGTCAAACACCCCAACATTTGAATAATAGAAGTCCCAGAAGAGGAAGACAAAAAGAAAGGCCATGAGAAAATACTTGAGGAGATACTAGCTGAAAACTTCCATTTTAATGGGGAAGGAAATAGCCACCCAGGTCCAAGAAACCTAGAGAGCCTCAAACAGGATAAACCCAAGGTGAAACACCCCAAGACATATACTAATGAAATTTACAAAGATCAAACACAAAGAACAAATATTAAAAGCAGCAAGGGAAAAACAACAAATAACACACAAGGGGATTCCCATAAGGATAACAGTTGATCTTTCAATAGAAACTCTTCAGGCCAGAAGGGAATGGCAGGACATACTTAAAGTGATGAAAGAGAAAAACCTACAAACCAGATTACTGTACCCAGCAAGGATCTCATTCAGATATGAAGGAGAAATTAAAAGCTTTACAGACAAGCAGAAGCTGAGAGAATTCAGCACCACCAAACCAGCTCTTCAACAAATGCTAAAGGATCTTCTCTAGACAGGAAACACAGAAAAGGTTTATAAACTCGAAGCCAAAACAACAAAGTAAATGGCAACGGGATCATACTTATCGGTAATTACCTTAAATGATTTACATTTAAGGTAATTACCCCAACCAAAAGACAAAGACTGGCTGAATGGATACAAAACAAGACCCCTATACATGCTGTCTACAAGAGACCCACCTCAAAACAAGGGACACATACAGACTGAAAGTGAAGGGCTGGAAAAAGATATTTCACGCAAATAGAGACCAAAAGAAAGCAGGAGTAGAATACTCATATCAGATAAAATAGACTTTCAAAGAAAGGCTGTGAAAAGAAACAAAGAAGGACACTACATAATGATCAAAGGATCAATCCATGAAGTTCAGTTCAGTTCAGTCACTCAGTCATGTCCAACTCTTTCCGACCCCATGAACTGCAGCACGCCAGGCCTCCCTGTCCATCACCAACTCCCGGAGTTCACTCAAACTCACATCCATCAAGTTGGTGATGCTATCCAGCCATCTCATCCTCTGTCGTCCCCTTCTCCTCCTGCCCTCAATCCCTCCCAGCATCAGAGTCTTTTCCAATGAGTCAACTCTTCGCATGAGATGGCCAAAGTACTGGAGGAAGATATAACAATTATAAATTTACATGTACCCAACACAGGAGCACTGCAATATGCAAGGCAAATGCTAACAAGTATGAAAGGGGAAATTAACAGTAACACAATAATATTGGGAGACTAATACCTCACTCACACCTATGGATAGATCAACTAAACAGAAAATTAACAAGGAAACACAAACTTTAAATGATACAACGGACCAGTTAGACCTAACTGATATCTACAGGACATTTCACCCCAAAACAATGAATTTCACCTTTTTCTCAAGTGCACACGGAACCTTCTCCAGGATGGACCACACCCTGGGTCATAAATCTAGCCCTGGTAAATTCAAAAAAACTGAAATCATTCCAAGTGTCTTTTCTGATTACAATGCGGTAAAATTAGATGTCAACTACAGGAAAAAAACTATCAAAAATACCAACAAATGGAGGCTAAACAACACGCTTCTGAATAACCAACAATCACAGAAGAAATCAAAATATACATAGAAATGAATGAAAATGAAAACACAACAACCCAAAAACTATGGGACTCAGTAAAAGCAGTGCTAAGGGGAAGGTTCACAGCAATACAAGTTTACCTCAAGAAACAAGAGAAAAGTCAAATAAATAACTTAACTCTAACATAAAGCAACTAGAAAAGGAAGAAATGAAGAACCCCAGGGTTAGTAGAAGGAAAGAAATCATAAAAATTAGGGCAGAAATAAATGCAAAAGAAACAAAAGAGATCATAGCCAAAATCAACAAAGCTAAAAACTGCTTCTTTGGGAAGATAAATAAAACAGACAAACCATTAGTTAGACTTTTCAAGAAAAAAAGGGAGAAGAATCAAATCAACAAAATTAGAAATGAAAATGGAGAAATGACAACAGACAACAGAAGTACAAAGGATCATAAGAGACTACTATCAGCAACTATATGCCAACGAAATGGACAACTTGGGAGAAATGGACAAATTCTTAGAAAAGTATAACTTTCCAAAACTGAACCAGGAAGAAACAGAAAATCTTAACAGATCCATTGCAAGCACGGAAATTGAAACTATAATCAGAAATCTTCCAGCAAACAAAAGCCAGGACCAGATGGCTTCACAGCTGAATTTTACCAAAAATTTAAAGAAGAGCTAACACCTATCCTACTCAAACTCTTCCAGAAAATTGAAGAGGAAGGTAAACTTCCAAACTCATTCTATGAGGCCACCATCATTCTAATACCTAAACCTGACAAAGATGCCACACAAAAAAGAAAACTACAGGCCAATATCACTGATGAACATACATGCAAAAATCCTTAACAAAATTCTAGCAAACAGAATCCAACAACATATTAAAAAGATCATACACCATGACCAAGTGGGCTTTATCCCAAGGATGCAAGGATTCTTTAATATCTGCAAATCAATCAATGTGATACACCACATTCACAAATTGATAGATAAAAACCATATGATTATCTCAATACATACAGAGAAAGCCTGTGACAAAATTCAACATCCATTTATGATAAAAACCCTCCAGAAAGCAGGCATAGAAGGGAACATACCTCAAGATAATAAAAGCCATATATGATAAACCCACAGCAAACATTATCCTCAATGGTGAAAAATTGAAAGCATTTCCCCTAAAGTCAGGAACAAGACAAGGGTGCCCACTCTCACCAATACTATTCAACATAGTTTTGGAAGTTTTAGCCACAGCAATCAGAAAAGAAAAAGAAATAAAAGGAGTCCAGATTGGAAAAGAAGTAAAACTCTCACTGTTTGCAAACGATATGATGCTCTACATAGAAAACCCGAAAGACTCCACCAGAAAATTATTAGAGCTAATCAATGAATATAGTAAAGTTGCAGGATATAAAATTAACACACAGAAATCCACATTCCTATACACTAACAATGAGAAAACAGAAAGAGAAATTAAGGAAACAATTCCATTCACCATTGCAATGAAAAGAATAAAATACTAAGGAATAAATCTACCTAAAAAAACAAAAGACCTATATATAGAAAACTATAAAACACTGGATGAAAGAAATCAAAGAGGACACAAATAGATGGAGAAATATACCATGTTCATTGATTGAAAGAATCAATATAGGAAAAATGAGTATACTACCCAAAGCAATCTATAGTTTCAATGCAATCCCTATCAAGCTACCAATGGTACTTTTCAGAGAATTAAAACAAATAATTTCACAATTAGTATGGAAATACAAAAAACCTTGAATAGCCAAAGCAACCTTGAGAAAGAAGAACAGAACTGGAGGAATCAACCTGCCTGACTTCAGGCTTTACTACAAAGCTACAGTCATCAAAACAGTATGGTACTGGCACAAAGACAGAAATATAGATCAATGAAACAAAATAGAAAGCCCAGAGATAAATCCATGCACCTATGGACACCTTATCTTCAACAAAGGAGGCAAGAATATATAATGGAGAAAAGACAATCTCTTTAACAAGTGGTGCTGGGGAAACTGGTCAACCACTTGTAAAAGAATGAAACTAGAATACTTTCTAACACCATACACAAAAATAAACTCAAAATGGATCTAAACATAAGACCAGAAACTATAAAACTCCTAGAGGAAAACATAGGCAAAACACTCTCTGACATAAATCACAGCAGGATCCTCCATGACTCACCTCCCAGAATAATGGAAATAATGGAAATAAATGCAAAAATAAACAAATGGGACCTAATTAAACCTAAAAGCTTTTACACAACAAAAGAAACTATAAGCAAGGTGAAAAGACAGCTTTCAGAATGGGAGAAAATAATAGCAGACTAACCAACTGACAAAGAATTAATCTAAAAATATACAAGGAGCTCCTGCAGCTCAATTACAGAAAAATAAACAACCCAAGCAAAAAATGGGCCAAAGATCTAAACAGACATTTCTCCAAAGAAGACATACAGATGGCTAACAAACACATGAAAAGATGCTCAACAGCACTCATTATCAGAGAAATGAAAATCAAAACCACAGTGAGGTACTACCTCACACCAGTCAGAATGGCTGCTATCAAAAAGTCTACAAACAATAAATGCTGGAGAGGGTTTGGAGAAAAGGGAACCCTCTAACACTGTTGGTGGGAATGCAAACTAGTACAGCCACTATGGAGAACAGTGTGGAGATTTCTTAAAAAACTGGAAATAGAACTGCCATACAACCCAGCAATCCCACTGCTGGGCAAACACACCGAGGAAACCAGAATTGAAAGAGACACGTGTACCCCTATGTTCACTGCAGCACTGTTTACAATAGCCAGGATATGGAAGCAACCTAGATGTCCATCGGCAGATGAATGGATAAAAAAGCTGTGGTACACATACACAATGGAATATTATTCCGCCATTAAAAGGAATGCATTTGAATCAGTTCTATTGAGGTGGATGAAACCAGAGCCTATTATACAGAGTGAAGTAAGTCAGAAAGAAAAACACCAATACAGTATACTACGTATATATATGGAATTTAGAAAGATGGTAATAATGACCCTATATGCAAGACAGCAAAAGAGACACAGAGCATAGAACAGTCTTCTGGACTCTGTAGGAGAAGGCGAGGGTGGGATTATCTGTGAGAATAGTACTGGAACACGTATATTATCATATGTGAAACAGATCGCCAGTCCAGGTTCGATGCATGAGACAGGGTGCTCATTGGTGCACTGGGATGACCCTGAGGGATGGGATGGGGAGAGAGGTGGGAGGGGCATTCAGGATGAGGAACACATGTACACCCATGGCTGATTCATGTCGATGTATGGCAAAAACCAGTCCCAATATTGTAAAGTAATTAGCCTCCAATTTAAAGAAATTAATTAATTTAAATTTTTAAAATGTGTTGACTGTAATAGTTCCTATTTTGATTAATAAAGATGTGTTTGAGCCTAGTTAAAATGATTTAAAATTTACATCTGAAACCGCAACTATGTTTGCACCAATCTAATAAATGTCCATCCTTGTTCTGTGTGCTGATCCCCAGCACCACCACGGGGCCAGATGCGACCATGTTCCTCTCTCTGGTGCCCAGCCTGTTCCAAGAGCCTACTGGAGGCAGAGCTGCAGACATGGTCCTGGGCCCAGGACCAGGGTGCACCATGACAGGGCCTGAGTGGAGATAGAAGCTGCTCTCCAGGGTCGCCAGAAGAGTGGGCATGGGCAGGAGAGGAGTTGGAGCACCGCAGGGCAGCCATGGCAAGGGGCAGCCTCAAAGCACACACACGGCACCCCCTACTCACAAAGCCACTGGCCTCTGGCTGGCTCTGCTCTAAATTCCCTCCTGTGACAATGCTTGGCAGGGGGGTGCCCTGTGGGAAGATGGTGCCATCACCCTCCCCCACTGTTGCCCCACCGGTGACTCGTGCGCCATCCAGGCCCATGGCCTTCCTGGAGCCTTTAGGGTCCTGCTGCTGCTCACCTAACAGGCCCTCGGCAGGACCAAGACAACCCCATCACTGGTGCCTGCAGCTGAGGGCCTGAGGGCTGTAGGCCTCGCCAAGGGACAAGCACGTGACCGCCTGGTACACGAGCTTCCAGAGGGGAGCTCTGTCACTACTCCCCAGCCCTGAGAGGACCAAGGCGGGGTCATGGGGTAAACACACTGCCCTTGATACAAAGGGAGGCAAAAAACAGAAAACATGTTACAAACAAAAATCGCAGCCCACATGGACCATCTGAAGCCTGGTATTTGTGTACTATGGAGCCCATCCAACCACAGTACAAGACCCTTCCCCACTATGACCCCACTGTGCCCTCACCTCCAGGCATCACCTGGCCGACGTCCTGAACTGTGAGGACCGACAGCTTCTCCTCAGCGTCCACTCTAATCACCCCGTGACTGAGGCCACTCATGGACAGCACAGCTCTTCTTGGAGGAGGGCCCCCCAGGTCAGGAGGCCTGGAAACAAAATTTATTAACTGATGAGGGGACAGCCCCCTGACAACAGGTTGATGTGCAGCAAAGTGCCAGCTGGTGCCAGGCTGTGGGGATGCTGGCTGCGAGACCCCAGGGGCGGGCTGCATCTCCACAGGTCCGCATGACACCCCACCCCACGTGCTCCACAGCAGGGGACCAGGGGGCTGCAGAGACCATGCAGTGATGCTGCATGCCTTCCAAGGAAGGCACAAAGGTGACTGCTTCCACCAGGCAGGTGGCACCGGGACAGTGCCAAGAGCGCCAGACAGCAGGTGAGCAGTCGATGCTTCCTGGAAGCAAGCCCAAAGGACCCAGAGACCAGAGGAGGTGGCCTGGAGCCACGGCAGAAGAACAGCAGGCTGCATCACCCATTCCAGCCAAAGGCCACCGAGCTGCAGCAGACTGCCCCAAAGAGGGGTCCCGACTCCCGCCTGTGGGAAGCCAGGGGCAGTAAAGCGGCCACTGCTGCAATGCCAAGTTTGGGCCTGATTGGTTTCACAGCAGCAGGAGCTGGGAGGCTGAGAATCAAATGTTACGTCTTCTCCAGTAAGAAAAACCACTCTGCTGAGCACAAGAGGTCACCACAGAACAAAGGCATGAAGAACCCCCTGCGGTCTGGGGAGGATAAAGGTGATGTTTTTAATGTTGATTCTTATCAACATGTTACGATTTCTTACAGCCATGGATAAATAAACGACATAATACAAGACTACAACTGAAACTCACTCTCTTAACAACTGAGTTGAGAGTGGGAAATTAACCAAGTGCCCACAAATGTGAGCGCACTGCCCTCTACCTGAGGATGGCACTCAGGGGCATGGACGGCAGCCTTAGGTGAGCAGAGATGACTGGGCAGGAAGGCGACCCCGTTGGGGCCTGGGGAGTCACGTGGGTGAGCACACAGCAGGAGGCTGTGTCTCTCAGGCCTCCCAACCCCATCAGAACAGGGCGAGCCCTGGGCTGCAATAACCCAGAGATGGTGGTCCAGGGAGCCACCATGGAACTGTGTCGCAAATCAGGACAGCCAGGGAGGGACGTGTGGCCAACAGGGCGTGCAGATGTGGCAGTCGGGGCAGCCCCGCTATGACATGAACATGCCTGGAGACGGGCCCCAGACCAGGCACTGCTCACAGTTTCTCTTGCTCAGGAACAAATCAACCAAATTTGCTCTCACAGGTAATTCAGCTGAACGAAGAAAAAGTAAGTGTCTACAAGACAGCCAGATCAGCTACCTGCGGATGGCCACGGTGAGCGCCTCTGGCGAGCTGGCACAGGGGCAGATAACCTCTGGCCTCAGCCCTCTGGCCTGGAAGACGTTGAGGAACGCATCACAGGAGGATATGGACCCTGCATGAGACAGAGTGGACACGAGAGCTGAGCAGAAGGCCGTCAGGAACCCAGTGTGGAAGATGCCTGGTGCCAGGCCCAGATGCTGTACCCCTTCACCTCAATCAACCCATCAGTCTCATGGTGGAAGGGGGCTGTTTCCACAAAAAACAGGATGCATTTTTAAGCTGCTAGCAAATAAGCTGACTCTCACCCCTGGCGTTGAGTCTGAGGTCTGATAGCCTCGCCCACCTACTGGCAGCTGTGCCAAATGGGAGGCGACCCCAGCCACCCACAGAGCTGGAGTTGAACCTTCTGCAGCAAGCAGCCCGGCTCTGTGAGCACCTGCTCCTGGATGCGCCTCACAGCTGCAGTCTGCCAGTAGCTTCAACATGCCTCTCCCTGCAGGGGCAGCCCAGCCCCTCAACCCTGCTTCTCTGCCCACTTGCCCAGCCATGGTCTAGGGGTGGTGCTGCCTGCTCAGGGCATAAGTCAGCACAGCCTTGCCCCCACTGGGACCAGGGCTGCACCCCAACCTGCAGCATTCTGCCACAGGGAGGCTCAGGAAAGGAGGAAACCTGGCCATGGGTCCTTGTGTCCAGCAGAGGACAAACAAGACAGTCCGGATCACTCGGAGCATCAAGGAAGCGATGGGCACTCAGAGTTCTGGGATCTGAGGTCTGTGGGACAGCTGGCCTGGGGAGGGTCTCCTGGTGGCTCAGCAGCTGTGCCAAGAGTGTGGTGGAGACGCAGAGGAGCCAGCGGCCTGTGGTGCTTTGGAGGTAGGACGAGGGGCTCAGGGGTGGGTGGAGGGAGTAAGAGGCTTTGGAGTGCTAGAAGGTGGGATGCCCTCCCAACAGTCAGGTACCTAGGAGCCCAGGGTTGTCAGGGCCACACTACAGAGGGGTTCCGGGGTTGGGGGTGGGCAGTACTCACAGGGGTTTGCACCATCAGCCACGATCAGCAGGCGCAGGGAGCTGAGGCTGACGTCCCTCTGACCTCGCTGAGCCAAGAGAGACCAATGCATGTCACGGGACTTCACCAGTGCAGCTTGGGCTGCAGGGGAACAGGATGTGCCTGCGTCACGGGCAGGCAGGCCCACAGAGTAGGCCACGTGCTCCCCACAGCCCAGCTTCTGGACTTCCCCCACCTGGCCTGCCTGGAAGCCAGTTCAGTGCAGGGGTCATTCTGACTCTCTCCCTGCTCCCACCACACCTGCCTCTTGCTCCCCAGCTGCCCCTCCCCAGCTGCCCCTCTCTGGCTGTCTCTCCCCGACAGGGGGGACCCTCTAGCGGGAGGGGCCACTGCCGAATGCTACCCTAGGATTCGGTTTTCATCCGTCAGACAGTCATCAGAGACAGCCCCTCACAGGGCACAGCCCACATCCGCACTTCATAACCGGCAACATCATTAGTGTGGTCAGCACGCATGGGGCACCCAGGACACAGCAGGCCCACCAAGCCCTGCTGGAGCAGAGCCCAGGGACTCCCGGATTATGCAGGGGTGGCCGTGCTCGGGAAGCACCGACTGACTCCGGATGGACAGCAGGGTGGCCGTGGCCCTGTGGGCAGCCCCACCGCTCCGGATCATGAAGTGCTTTGTTTGAATGATCAGCTTTGCTACTGGTGGCTTGAAGACGCCTAACTTCAAATTCGCGCCATCTCAAGAGCTAACAATCAGGAGCGTTTATATGACAGCATGAAGTCAGGAGTCTATGGCCATGCCGACCAGAGCCATCCTCCACGAGCCCCCTATTCCAAGCACTGGAGAGTCAGGCTGCGGGCAGGGGGTGCCTGCCCTGGCCCCCGCCTGCAGCTCTGTGTGCTGCCATATTATTTCTTAATCACCAAAGATTAACTCAAAGACCCCTCTAAAGAAGGACGCACAGACAGACGACGTTCCTCTGTTACCTTTATACACGCACACTTTCTGAATCCAGGAGAGTGGGTTCGCCTTCATCAGTGCATATGGGATGCTGACCACATGTAGCCTGTTCAAGATGCTCTGCAAAGAGACCCGCGGTTGTAGGGGAGGGGGCCCCCACCAGGAGAAGCACAGAGAGTGTCAGAGCTCTACTCACAGCATAAGGGCTGACTCCACCAGCCACAGTGGGGCTTGGTGTTGCCCATGGGCATAAAACATTAGCAACCTCCCCACAGTTAGGTAGTATAGACACAGCACTCACTGTTAACACTCCATGCCACAGGCCGGCATCCCTTTTGAAATCCAGCACATTTGTTAATGTTTCAGCTGAAAGTGGACAAAGACCGTTAAACAACCAAGCGACCCTCCTCACAAGTCACATGCATTTTCAGAAACACCCTGAGATGATTACATCATCAACAAATAGGAGTTCTAGGAAACATATACAGCACTTCCAAATACCATGTCCCAACCAGTCAATAATCTTGGTAAATGTGAAAGCAGATCACACAACTACGAGTTAGCACAGAGAACAAGCTGACTGCTCTTCTGGAAACACAGGGAGCAGCCACACTCCAGAGGCTGCAGGAGTGCGCGTGTCCTTCTCCTCTCGGAAGTGGAGCAGAGGGCAGTGGAGGGTCTCTCGTTCCCATGCCCCACCCCCGTCTCAGGTCACCCTTCAGCCCCAGGATCACAGCATGCCGTGTCCCTTCCCACTCACAGGCCTCACTGGGTAAGCTCTGGGAGGGGCCAGAGAGCCACCCCAACCCTTACCTTCCGAGTAGCCACACGCCTGGGTCAGAGCCTGGCATTGCGCCAGCAGGGACACATGGGACACCGCCACTCCCACCGTACTTCCCTCCTTGCTGGTTTTGTACTGAAAGATTCCAAAGTACGAGCTCATTAGGTGACATTTCTGGAGGCTGTCCTTCACTCACCACAGGTTCGACCAGAGCCCACAGTGTGCCTGGGCCCTCAAGGTGATGCCCTCAACTGACGTCAGGCTCACCCTGGGTGGGCGAGGGGAGCAGGTGGCCCCCAGGGAGGCAGAAGGGGAGGCTCTGGGTGCAGCACCATGCCTTTCTGGGGTGAAGGAAAAGTACGCATGGAGGTGCCCGAGCGTGGGGCCCGGGAGGGCACTACCTCGATGTAGGCGGTCTGGGGCCCCGCATCCTGCATTGCTGGGTGCCAGTCCTTGGGGGGCTTGGTCAGGTGCTTCCCATCGATCACCAGCCAGGTGAGGGGGGGCCAGCCTGTGAGGGCACAAACAGGGACACGCAGAGGCAGGGTCAGAGGGCCCTGCTCCCTCCCGACACCTCTGTGTCCAACACACTGCCCGAGCCACTGAAAGGTGGGCAGGAGCCCCCGTCTCACTTGACCTTCATTCACTTATGTTTAATGACCAGTGGCTGCCAGGCTGGTCAGCATAGGTCTAGACCCTGAGCCAAGTGAGGAGCGAGATTCACCAAAGTCTAAAACAAGGCCAAACTTTTGCTGAAGGCCCCTTGTCTCTGTAGCGGCTGCTGACAGGAAAGGACGCCCAAGGGCCCAGTTTAGTAGAGAACCCTGCCGCATGCTACTCCCCCATGGGCCCACCTTTGAAGGTCACCACCTCTCCGGTCTGAGCCTTGGGCAGGCCTTTCTGACAAGCATCCGTGGTCAGGGCCAGGGAGACGCCACAGCTGCCCAGCAGAAACCCAACCTGCTGGCTGCCAGCATCCTGCAGAAACAGAGGGGCAGGGGCTCACTTGCACGCAGGACAGCTTTTCTCAGCACGTGTAAAGCTAGACCAGGTCAGCCCGTGAGGTGTGTGTATATTTCCCTCAAAATGAAATAACTTAAGTTCTTAATTTCAAAAGATAAAGTTCTGGGTAACTGACTAACTTCTCAAAGTTTTTCTTGCAAATGACACTAGCATTTTAATAAACTCCAAAAATAATAGCACTGAAATTTACACTTGATTTGTATTTGAAATTTACAGATTAATTTGGGGAGGTCTGACCTTTAACAATCTTAATTATTTTTGCACAGAATACATCCTTCAGTAGCGTTTTATCATTTTCTTCTTATAAGTTTTAGAAACTCAAATCCTTCTCTAAGAACCCTGTATTCAAATATTTGCATATCATATATATCACCCTTTGGGATATACTGCATTTATTCACAAGTTTTACTTTGAGGATTCTCGAATTAGAATATTTCTTGCTGATAATGCTCATGTTAATAATTACCTGAACACTGGGATACAATAGAAAACTATGATTTTCTAAAATACATGTTCAGTCTACTCCTAGAATAATATACTTTTCAGTAATCACATTACTGGTATTTATATCTAAAGTGTAAATGAAGATCATGGCATCTGGTCCCATCACTTCATGGGAAATAGATAGGGAAACAGTGAAAACAGTGTCAGACTTTATTTTTGGGGGCTCCAAAATCACTGCAGATGGTGACTGCAGCCATGAAATTAAAAGACGCTTACTCCTTGGAAGAAAAGTTATGACCAACCTAGATAGCATGTTGAAAAGCAGAGACATTACTTTACCAACAAACATCCATCTAGTCAAGGCTATGGTTTTTCCAGTAGTCATGTATGGATGTCAGAGTTGGACTGTGAAGAAAGCTGAGTGCCGAAGAATTGATGCTTTTGAACTGTGGTGTTGGAGAAGACTCTTAAGAGTCCCTTGGACTGCAAGGAGATCCAACTAGTCCATTCTGAAGGAGATGAGCCCTGGGATTTCTTTGGAAGGAATGATGCTAAAGCTGAAACTCCAGTACTTTGGCCACCTCATGCGAAGCATTGACTCATTGGAAAAGACTCTGATGCTGGGAGTGACTGGGTGGGTGCAGGAGGAGAAGGGGACGACAGAGGATGAGATGGCTGGATGGCATCACTGACTCGATGGACATGAGTCTGAATGAACTCCAGGAGATGGTGACGGACAGGGAGGCCTGGCGTGCTGCGATTCATGGGGTCGCAAAGAGTCAGACACGACTGAGCAACTGAACTGAACTGAACTGAATAGCTATCTAGGACATCAGCCCCTCCCCCACTGGAAGCCACTTGTGAGCAATGAGATCTGCTCACGGTTTCGGAGGTGATCAGCACACAGGAGGGTCTCAAGTCATGTGTTTGTCACTGAGAAATGAGCTGTAACACATCTCTGTAATGACTGACTCATCCAGAAGTGAAAATTATTATCAAGAAGCACACCATTTTGAGAAAAGGTTTAACAGAATCTCATCAGATCCCAAATTCTATTCGTTAGAAGAAAAGACGTTCGTTTCTGTTGAGATATCAGACCAACAGGTGTTCTTGCACCCTTCTCCCAGGGAGACACATGAAAGGGCATCTAGGCGAGGCTGCCCGGGTCTCCGCGGCCCGCCCGCACGTCCTCCCCCAATAAGAGGCGCCTGGAGCGAGGACACAAAGACACCTGCACTGGATGCGGGACGTCAGGACCAAGCCTCGGGGACCAGGAACCCGAGCTGGCACCACGCGCTACCTTTCTCGTGAGCGGCACTTCGATGGGGACAGGAACCACTTCGGCCAGGAGACACCCGTAGAACGCAACCATGAACATCACCGGGTCACTATTCGGGAACACCAGCGCCACCTACAAGAGCACAAAGGAAAACCCTGCAATCCACTTGGGAAGAAGTCAGTCATCTGCATACCTACTGATGAGACAGATTTTAGCTCAGAAAATGTTACTTTGTGTGTTAATACTTGGTTCTTAAGTTTCCACAACCATGTAACTTCTACTACATACTTTTTAGGTTAAAGACTTTACTCCACATGTAACAAAACATGTTAATTTAAATTCCTGGGCCTAATAAAAAAGCAAGTCTGGCAAAGCAACTCGGGCTGGGTCCGCCAGTGGGTCTAGATCCACCTCCATCCACTCTGACCACGCAGGGATAGGTGTAATGGACCACCACCCACCATCAAGTAGCCCAGGAAAAAAACACCCGGACACGAAAAGAGAACCCGGAATCAAAGTATATCCAAATAACTTCCAAAAGGGAAAATCTGGACACTGAAGTTCAACTGTACAGATCTTCACTCAAGACTGAAACGCTAACAGGGGAGAGTGGGGGGCACAGAATACCTCAGCAAGACCCCGCCCCCCACCTGCCCTCTCCCTCTGAGTCTCCACAGGGCCCACTCCCTGCCCTCATCTGGCCACCATGCTGCCACAGCTTAAATTACACGTCCTCAGGGCCTCCCTGGTGGTCCAGTGGATAAAACTTCACACTCCCAGTGCAGAGGACCGAGGTGTGATCCCTGGTCAGAAAACTAGATCCCATAGGCCACAGCATGACCCCAAAAATTACATATTCTATTACATTTATCTTACATTTTTATAAAAAAAATTTTTTTGAACACAGAGATTTAAAATGACAAAAAGCACTAATGAAAAACAGCACCCTGCACCCTTCCCCAGCCCCCAAGGCAACCACTTCTAACACATCTTAAACCCTCCCCTTAGCCAACTCTCTCGTCTTTTCAGCCACTATGCTCATCTTGCTGCATCTCACATGTGAAGGCACTGGACAGGCGCTTTACTTCCTTTTACAGCAGACGAACCCTGAGCCCTCTGCCCTCTTCCCCTCTCTCTTTCATCATCCCAGTTTCCATGTCTTACATTATCTGGTTAAATCAAAAGCTATTTAGGAATATCTGTAAGGCCATAATATTGTAGTGTGCTTGAAACCTAAATGGTAAGCCAGAATAGTATATGAGGAGACTGTTAACACAGAGCTTTGGATAACTAATAACCCTTTAATAAGACAAAACTTGAGCTACGTCTATATTCATTCTGTACTTGAGGTCTGGAAATCAAGTCTCTAACAAGTTTCTTGAAAATGGCAAAGATCTCCTTTGAAGGTTGATGTTAATAAGTGTTTGTCCCACTAAAAGGACTGTGAGCCTTGAGATTGGATGTTTGGTAGAGCATACACGTGAATATTCATTGGAAGGACTGATGCGGATTCTGAAGCTCCAGTACTTTGGCCACCTGATGCAAAGAACTGACTCATTGGAAAAGACCCTGAAGCTGAGAAAGACTGAAGGCAGGAGGAGAAGAGGACAACAGAGGATGAGATGGTTGGATGGCATCACCGATTTGATAGACATGAGTTTGAGCAAGCTCTGGGAGTTGCTGATGGATAGGGAAGACTGGCATGCTGCAGTTCATGGGGCTGCAAAGAGTTGGACATGACTGAGCGACTGATTTGAACACATTTTTAGAGAATCTCTTATAAAGAGTTGTGTCTATTCAATTTTATAAAATATACTATCACAAGAGGATGAACTTGCCACCCACCTCTGATCACTAACTCTCTAACTGCAATCTCGTCAGCCTTTTCATAACTAACCCAACTACGTGGATCCACCTACAAGTCAATAAAGTATCTGTAAGTATGTCTGCTGGACTGGAAGAAACACAAGCTGGAATCAAGATTGCCAGGAGAAATATCAATAACCTCAGATATGCAGATGACACCACACGTATGGCAGAAAGTGAAGAGGAGCTAAAAAGCCTCTTGATGAAAGTGAAAGAGGAGAGTGAAAAAGTTGGCTTAAAGCTCAACATTCAGAAAACAAAGATCATGGCATCTGGTCCCATCACTTCATGGGAAGTAGATGGGGGAAGAGTGGAAACAGTGTCAGACTTTATTTTTTGGGGCTCCAAAATCACTGCAGATGGTGACTGCAGCCATGAAATTAAAAGACGCTTACTCCTTGGAAGAAAAGTTATGACCAACATAGATAGTATATTCAAAAGCAGAGACATTACTTTGCCAACTAAGGCCCGTCTAGTCAAGGCTATGGTTTTTCCTGTGGTCATGTATGGATGTGAGAGTTGGACTGTGAAGAAGGCTGAGGGCCAAAGAATTGATGCTTTTGAACTGTGGTGTTGGAGAAGACTCCTGAGAGTCCCTTGGACTGTAAGGAGATCCAACCAGTCCATTCTGAAGGCGATCAACCCCGGGATTTCTTTGGAAGGAATGATGCTGAAGCTGAAACTCCAGTACTTTGGCCACCTCATGAGAAGAGCTGACTCATTGGAAAAGACTCTGATGCTGGGAGGGATTGGGGGCAGGAGGAGAAGGGGACGACCGAGGATGTGATGGCTCGATGACATCACAGACTCAATGGACATGAGTCTGAGTGAACTCCGGGAGATGGTGATGGACAGGGAAGTCTGGCGTGCTGCGATTCATGGGGTCGCAAAGAGTCAGACACGACTGAGCAACTGAACTGAACTGAACTAAAGTATGTCCTTGCAAGAACTTTCCTCCAGAGAAAGAAATGAGTGATTCTTAGATTCACTGTAAAGCACAACATGAGCCCAGGTTTCCAGCAGGTCTGTCCTAAAGCATTAGGTACACAAGGTATCATTGGTACTGTTCACACTTGTACAGCCAAGCTCCGCCTTGTCTTCTGGTGGGATAGTCACCGCCTCTTTCACCAGCTTCATTCCCTGTGTGCACCGGCCAGCTTTCTCAGAAATGCTCCACTGGGTTGTCAAAGTCGGTCAGTATTATTTCCAAATAACTAGCCAGGCAGGTAAACTCACGGTTTCACCAGCTGCTGACCAGTCAGCTCACCTGGGGCGTCATCCTTCTGGTCCCGTTTGGGCTGCTCCTTGATCCGCAGCTTGAGGTCACCCTGGCAGCTCTCCTGTCTCACCACTCACTCGTATGCTGAAGCACTTCCTCTGCTAACTTCCCGAGACAGTGCTTCAGAGCCAACTGTCTGAGTGCTGCCTGTCTGAAAACACTACCCCATCCTCACTTCTGTGACTATCTGAGCACTGCCTGTCTAAAAACAGTGCCCTGTCCTCACCTCTGTGACTGTCTGAGTGCTGCCTGTCTGAAAACAGTGCCCCGTCCTCACCTCTGTGACCGTCTCAGTGCTGCCTGTCTTTAAACACTGCCCGTCCTCATCGTTGTGGACTGCCTAGGAACAGACCTGAAGGTTGAAAATACTGCTCCATGTCCTCCAGTATCACACCAAGAAGCCCAGCCCTGGGGCTGCTGGGCCTTGCTGGACAAGCCCACTCTCCCTGAAAGCTACACCCACCTTCCAGTACCTGGGCAGGTGTCTCGGTGTGGGCCTGTGCACCCCCACAGGTCCTTGACTCCAGCTCTGGAAATGGTCTGGCATCACTATTACAATGCGAAGTTTCCCTCTCTCCTCTAGACGTCATCTTAGAGGACAGCCTTCATGACCAAGTCTAACCTGCACTGTTCTTCCTACTTTCCATCTCTCAGTCTCCCTACTAGTATCTTTTCCTTGATTTATGGAGCTATATCCTCACATCAGATCTCCAGGGATGTTAACGCTAATATTTTTTAAAACTTATTTTCGGCCTCTATCTTTCCTTCAAGCTGGTTTGTTTCTTCTTCCTCCCTCCGTTTCTCCCCCAGTTCAGTTCAGTCACTCAGTCGTGTCTGACTCTTTGTGACCCCATGGACTGTAGCACACCAGGCTTCCTTGTCCATCACCAACTCCTGGAGCCTGCTCAGACTCATGTCCATCAAATCGGTGATGCCATCCAACCTCTCATCCTCTGTCATCCCCTTCTCCTCCTGCCTTCAATCTTGCCCAGCATCAGGGTCTTTTCCAATCAGTCAGTTCTTTGCATCAGGTGGCCAAAGTATTGGAGCTTCAGAATCAGCATCAGTCCTTCCAATGAACACTCAGGACTGATTTCCTTTAGGACTGACTGGTTTGATCTCCTTGCAGTTCAAGGGACTCTCAAGAGTCTTCTCTAACACCACAAGTTTGAAAGCATCAGTTCTTCAGTGCTCAGCTTTCTTTATGCTCCAACTCTCACATCCACACATGACTACTGGAAAAACCACAGCTTTGACTAGACAGACCTTTGTTGGCAAAGTAATGTCCCTGCTTTTTAATATGCTGTCTAGGTTGGTCGTAGCTTTTCTTCCAAGGAGCAAGCGTCTTTTAATTTCATGGCTACAGTCACCATCTGCAGTGATTTTGGAGCCCAGAAAAATAAAGTCTCACTGTTTTCCATTGTTTCCCCATCTATTTGCCATGAAGTGATGGGACTGGATGCCATGATCTTAGTTTTTTGAATGTTGAGCTTTAAGCCAACTTTTTCACTCTCCTCTTTCACTTTCATCAAGAGGCTCTTTAGTTTTCTATCACTTTCTGCCTTAAGGGTGGTGTCATCTGTGTATCTGAGGATATCGATATTTCTCCCAGCAATCTTCATTCCAGCTTGTGCTTCATCCAGCCTGGCATTTCACATGATGTACTCTGAATATAAGTTAAATAAGCAGGGTGACAATATACAGCCTTGACATACTCCTTTCCTGATTTGGAACCAGTCATTGTTCTGTGTCCGGTTCTCACTGCTGCTTCCTGCCCTGCATGCAGGTTTCTCAGGAGGCAGGGCAGGTGGTCTGGTGTCCTGTCTCTTGGAGAATTTCCCAGTTTCTTGTGACCTTTCTCCCCCACCTCCCCTTTAATTTGTCTGCCCATTTCTTGGACCTTTGGTTCTTCTCTTTCACACGCAAGTTTCTGTCCTTACACCTCCTTGGCTGCTGATTTACACTGAAGACTGAGGCACCTGGAGAGCTGCCTGAAACTCAGCATCACCCTGTCTACTCACAGCTCCTCTGCTGGGTGTGCTGACCTCAGGCGCCCCTCCTCACAGGGGAGGTCACTGCTGAGCAGGCTGGTCTTCACCATTCTGAACTCCGTTACACCTGGCCTCCTCATGTCTGGCTCGGTCTGCTGAGAGCAGTGCTGTGGGCAGAACTTCCCATAATGGCAGAAACGTTCCTTCTCAACATTCCTTCTCTATCAAATATGCTAGCTGTCGGTCACAAGCAGTGACTGATGCCCAGAAACAGGACTTGCACAACTCTTGGGTTAATTTGAACAGCCCATGTAGCCACTGCCGACCGTGCTGGGCAGTGCAGGATGAGGAACTGCATTGGGGGGAGTGCAGCTCAACAGCCTCCTCTGTGTTCCATTCTGGCCAGTGGGAAAGAGGGGGCTTCCTGGCCACACGGAACAGGGAAGGAGATGAATATAAAACACCCAGAATTTCAAAGTAACATCGATGATTCCTCTCAAAATAGGAACTCTGGAAATGTAACATTAATACTTGACATTAATATTTTTGTTAAAACCAACATATATGAAGAGGAAGAGAAAAGAAGTTGAAGAATCAGAGACTGTTCAATGAGTGAGAAAAAAAGGAACCATCATTTTATCTACATCAACACAAACCTTCTCAACATTCAGTACTTTTCACTGCTGACTTAAACCCTTTGTGTTAATGCTGTGAGTCAAAACAATCGACAGAGCACTGATGCCATCAAAAGGGATTTTTGGCCTCCACTCTTACTCCCTCCCTCCAACAAAGGTTCATGTGGTTACTTACTCTGTCTCCAGGTTTAAGCAGTGGTTCGTTCTTATTAGTCAGTTTATTAAGTAGCGTATAAGCTAGTTTTAAACTTCGACTCCAAAGTTTGCCTAAAATAAAATAAAAATACTAACAATGTAAAATTCAATAAACTAATAGTTACAATTTTAATGTAGCAATCATAATACTCCATTATATACCATTATTACTCTATTGTGAAAATGCAGATATTAATAGTTGCCAACTGATAGTTATTTTGCACAATGCGATAATGAACATCATAGTTTTCTCTTAGAAACAAGTTACAGATTTATTTTTCTTAACAGAAAAATAAAACATTTTCTTATAAAAAATTCAGAATACAGAAAAGCCAGCTGGAAAAAAAAGCATTTTTTCTGTTATGTATGTCTGCGTATACACACACATAATATGCATAATTTTTTAAAAATGGGATCATATTGACACTTCACTCTTATTTCAATCAACTGTGAATCACGGTGAACGCATTTTCGTTCCACTATGTCTCACTCATCCCCTTACACAAGTGGCACACAGTTCATTTCACCTCTACAACAATAATTCACGAGGTGGGTCCTATCTTCATTTCTGCTCTTCACTCAAGAGAACAGTCAGGGAGATGCCAGGTGATCCGCTAGTGCCACGGCTGCTGGAGAGGTGCATCTGGACCCCTCACACACGTACACTACAGCACACCACACACACACGTCACACATACACACACTGTCACAGACACCATGCACACACCACACACACACACCACACATATCCACAGACATCATATGCACACTCCCTCCGGCAGGTGGCAGGTCTCTATGTGGATGGGAGAACAGCAGTGCTCCAGCCCAGGAGGGGAGGAGGAGGCCAGCCGTGCAGCCGTGAGCAGCCAGGACACGTGGCCGGCAACACGTGCAGCACAAGCTGCTGACAAGTACAGACATCCAGAACACAAAAATGCTACAAACAGCCCCGTGTAAAATGTGCAAAAGACTCAACAGCATTTAACAAAAGAGAAAACCTAAAGGATGAAAACAGGAAAAGACTACAACGTACCAGCCATCACCAGATTAGCACCACAATGACTATCACTGTGTTCTCAGCAGATTAGCTCAAAGTAATGCTGCCAATGGCAGGGAGAGGGACTCACATACCAGGCAGCTGAGTGCAAACTGAAAAGGTCTGGAATTACCTGGCAAAGGTAAAACCGTCATTATCCTAGACTGAGCTAGTGCTTCCTCTCCTAATATTAACACATGCTGGACAAGAACGCACGCTTGTCTACCAGGCAGCGCTGACTGTAACAATCAAGATGGAAATGACCCAACATCCACCAATAGTATGATGGATACATATACCCTGAAATAGTATTCATTCCTCAACGGAAATGAATGAGCCACAACTATATACAATAATACGGATGACTCTTAATGCATATAGTAAGAGGCTCCACTGCCAAGCAGGAATGAGGAGTAATGGCAGACCAGCACTGCCATCCAAAATGATTTTAAAGCTGGATAAAATGCAAGACCATCTTCTCAGGGAGCTGACTCCAGGGAAACCCCTGGGGAGGGGAGCTGATCTTCCACAGCTGTTCTTGCAAAAACTGGGGTGTTTGGGGTCCTGCCACCCATAGGACATCAGTGCCTCATGGTCTTAGGCCTATCAGTTGCTGCTTCTGGGGCATGGAGACCAGGGCCCTAAGAAGAGTCTGCTGAATCCCAGGGCCATGCATGCAGATGGAAGCCTTGGAGAAGCCATTCAGAGCCCTCAAGTTGCTATGTAAGACAAAGACTGTGGATGGGGTCACTCAGAATACACCAGTTTAGAGAATCAGAATAAAGGAAAACAGAAAATCTCCAAACTGAAGTATATATAAAAAAGAATGCACAACATAAAAAACGATTTATTAAAGGCACACAGGACTCAGAGAAGGTATTAATATAAATGTAATCAGAGTTCCAGAAGGACAGGAGAGATAAATGGGGAAGAAATACTATATCAAGAACTTACGGGTATAAGTTTCCAGAAACTGATGAAAGATACCACTCCACAGATTTAAGAAGGCATGTGGTCCCCCAGCAGAAGCTTCCAAAGAACATCACAGCTAAATGCATCACAGCAAGACAGACACAAGGCAGAGCCAAAAAGCCATAGGGGGACGAGACAACGCATCATCCAGACAGTGGCAGCAACCTGGCCTCTCACTTCTCAGAAGGCATCTCCAAGCCTGCAGAGTCCAACAGCCCTGACCAAAATGATTTGGTCAGGGAGGGAGATGCAGGAAGTCCCGCAGCCAGAGGAGAGGTTATGGGGAAAACACAGGGAGGCGAGAAGGAACATTTAGCCAAGGAAGGAAAACAACATGAGTTTTGACTTGAGAAGCAGAGCAGTGAATGGTGTCTTATGGGCGTAATGGGTACAGACTTAAGATGCAGGACAAGGAGGCAAGGGCCTCAGGCCGGGATCTTCGGGAAGCACCAAGGTAGAACGAGGCTCGAGAAAGGCCCTTGAAGGGGAGAGTGGACAGCGGCCTTGCAGCTACTGCAGGCCTCTCCCAAGGACAGTCCTGGCTGAGCAGGACACAGGCCCTGTCCCCACCCCTCATGCAACCTGGACCCAAAAGCTGAATTGGATAGGTGAAGGCTGTCCTCACAAGCGGGCAACAAGCTCCTTTCCTAAAGAATTACAGACCCATCTCTCTAATGACCACAGGTACAAAGCCTGCAAACAACATACTGGCAATCAGAACTCAGGCATTTACTTAAAGACATTAGGGCCAAGTGGGATCTATTTTAGGAATGCACAGGCTGCTTAACATTTGAAAATTATTCAATGGAACTTATCAACATCCATTAGATCATAGAAAAGGCAAGAAAATTCCAGAAAACACATCTGCTTCACTGACAACATTAAAGCCTTTGATTATGTGGATCACAACAAACGGTCAAAAATTCTTAAAAAGACAGAAATACCAGACCACTTTACCTGCCTCCTGAGAAACTTGTATGCAGGTCAAGAAGCCACAGTTAGAACCAGACACGGAACAATGAACTAGTTCAAAACTGGGAAAGGAGTGCATCTAGACTGTAGATGACTCACAAGCTGAAATCAAGAGAGAAATATCAACAGCCTCAGACATGAAAATGACACTACTCTAATGGCAGAAAATGAAGAGGAACTAAAGACCCTTTTGATGAGGGTGAAAGAGGAGAGTGAAAAAGCTGCCCTAAAACTCAACATCCGAAAAACTAAGATTATGGCATCTGGTCCCATCACTTTATGGCAAAGAGAAGAGGGAAAAGGGAAAGCAGTGACAGATTTTATTTTCTTGGGCTCCCAAATCACTGCAGACAGGGATTAGAGCCACGAAATTACAAAGACACCTGCTCCTTGGAAGAAAAGCTATGACAAACCTAGATAGCATATTAAAAAGCAGAGACAACACTTTGCCGACAAAGGTCCATATAGTTAAAGCTATGGTTTTTCCAGTGGTCATGTATGGATGTGAGAGTTGGACTATAAAGAAGGATGAGTGTCAAAGAATTGATGCTTTTTAACTGTGGTGCTGGAGAAGAATCTTGAGAGTCCCTTCGACAGCAAGGAGATTCAACCAGTCCATCTTAAAGGAGATCAGTCTTGAATATCCATTGGAAGGACTGATGCTGAAGCTGAAGCTCCAATCCTTTGGCCACTTGATGCACACAGCCCACTCGCTGGAAAAGACCTTGATGCTGGGAAAGACTGAGGGCAGGAGGAAAAGTGGGTGACAAGAGGATGAGATGGTGGGGCATCACTGACTCAACGGACATGAGTTTGAGCAAGCTCCGGGAGATGGTGAAAGACAGGGCAGTCTGGTGTGCTGCAGTCCATCAGGTCGCAAGGAGTCAGACACAACAGAGGGACACAACAACAGCAACTCACCAAACTAGTGGAGCAAGACAGAGAAGTCACATGAGCATCTTGACGAAGCAGAAAAGGCCAGTGCATGTCAAACAGCTTTTAGCAAATTAGGAATAGAAGTGAACTTTATTAACCTGATGAAGAATTTCTACCATAAAACAAGCAAAAAAGCTACATTGGCATCAAGACCAAGTGCTGTCCATCTAAGACGGGGAAGGGCTCATGCTGCCCTGGTGGCCCCAGCCAAGGTGAGGCAGGACAGCACGAGGAAGGCCAGGATGACACATCACTGCCCCCAGGTACTTGACTGCGAGCAGGATGCTCAGGACTACTCGCTAAGAGATCAAAAAGAACTAACACCTCACCTTAGCAAGATCACTAGATGCAACGTCACCGTCCAAAAAGGCAATTGCTTTTCTATATACAGGCAACAAGGCGTAAAAAAGACTTACTCATTCCATTCCAACAGGAATAAATCTTAACAAGATTCCTGGACTCAAAAGTATAAACCTTCACTGAGAGAAACTAAAGCAGACCTTGAAAGGGGAACATTCCAGGGCTGTGAACTGGAGGATTCCACAATCACAGCAACACTGACGGGTTCAATGCAGTGTCAGTCACTATCCTGGAGGATTTTTTTCTGGGATGGATGCAGTGATTCTAAAGTTTACTTGGAAATGCAAAGAGCCAAGAAGAGTCCAAGGAAATCCTGAGAATCGATCGCAGAGCAGAAGGACTGACATCCGACACTGACTCCCAGCTCCAGCGCCTCAGGAAGCCAGGACGGACGGCAGACGGTGAGACAGGACAGACCCACAGGCACATCTTTCACCTGGTGAAAAGCCACTGGACTGCAAAGCCGTCCCTGGGGGAAGCACTGCTTCTCACCAATGATCGTGGATCAATTACATTCAGAGGAGAGAACATGAGCCCAAGTTCACCCCACACAAAAGAAAACTGCAAATAGATCGTAGCCCTAAGTGTGAAAAGTAAAAGGCGTCTCCAGATGAGAAGGCAGGAGAAAACCTGTGTGACCTAAGGTTCGGCAAAGGCTTCCAATGCTGGACAGAAAGCACAGAGAAGGGGGAAGATAGGTAAATTAGACTCCATTAGGCTAAGGCCTCTCATTTATCTAAAGTCACAGTGAAAAGTGTTAAAAGGCAGTACAAAGGGTGGGAGAATTCATTTGCAAAACATGTACTGGAGAAAAGGCGCCTAACTGAAACATAAAAAGCATCAGCAAATGCACAGAGAAATGAGCTGAAGATCCGGGTGCTTCCTAGAAGGAGGGCTCACATAGCCCACAAGCACGTGAGGAGCACCCTCAGCACCAGGAAGCCAGTCAGTGCTGAACTGGGCATGATGCACACTCCCCAGGAAGGAGAAAGGAGACAGGGTCCAGCACTGGGTTGGGGAGGGGGAATTGCCTGGCAGCTCACCCCATGCCCACAGCAGCACAGATGCCTATACACGTTCACCGAAGACCCACAGAGAACGATCACAATAGTTCAACACGTAGCAGCCCCGCCATGGACACAACCCAGATGTCCACCGACTGTGCAGCATGGACGTCAGCAGATGGATGAAACAACACTCACGGACGAGAATGAACTGACCACACAGTGCACGGGTGAGTCTCAGACAGCGCCAAGCGTGAGGCAGCCCAGGCACGTGGGACTTGCTTACACCACGGGTCAACAGGGCACTGGCCTTGGCTGCGGGGGATGCCGGCCTGGGGACCAGGAGTACCTCGAGGCCATGTGTTCCATGAAAGCACACTGAGTCCAAAGTACGTGATTTGTGTTAACATTAAAACGAAAATGGAACCAAAAAATGCCAAACAAAAAAAAACCAAACACTGCTTGATGCCATTTTTACAAAGTTCAAAATGAAACAAAAGTGAACTCCACTGGTCAGAAAGGCACACCCAGACGTGGAGTACAGGGGGTGGTCTCCGCTGGTGGGAAGAGTAGCGGGTGGGACGGTGAGGCAAGGCTGTTTCCCCGGCCACTGTGTGAGCTCGTCAGGACTGTGCCCTCCCCGGCCTCACGAGCTCACATCTGTGCGGCCCCTCGGCCTCCTGCTGGCACTTGCCATAGGTGAGGGTGTAGACGGCCTTCCCAGCGGTGTCCAGGGCAGTCAGGCACGGGGCTCTGGGCTGTGTGGTACCCCACTGCTGCAAGGCGGCCAGCAGCGAGGGCGGCCAGGAGCCCTCGGCCAGGGGCTCCCCTCGCAGCACTGCCATTTGGCTGCCCTCAGGCTTCGGCTGGTTCGGATCTGGCTGCTGCACTACAAGCAAAACAGACATGTGAGGACCAGCATTTCTAGAACCAGGCACACACTCTGCTTGTCAGGCCCCACGTTTTATCATTCTCTTCTTCAAAAGCATGAACTCTAAAAAAGCTACCATCATTTCTTCAGATTTCCTTATTGTTACAATAGTCACAGACCAGTTGACCAAGGATGGAAAGAAATCAGGATGAGTCCTGTGACTGTAACCAGAGAGTCACAAGGACCCCAGGCTTTCACCTGAAGACACCTGAGAAGCAGGTGTCCCCACTTATGAAGGATGAGAACAGAATAACCACTTAAGTTTGGGCTCAAACCATGTTGGAAGAAACAAAACAAAGTAAAATCTATTATATTTTCAGTGTATATGTACCCAAGATTTGCCCAAATGTAAGAAAGACTTCCTAAAAAGCATTCATGGTTTGAAGCCACGCTAACCCCAAAGTAGGGGGAGACACCAGAGCTGGCCTAAGGGGCGACTGCACAGCAGTGGTGCCGAAACCAAGGGCTGGGGGGCCAAGTGCCCCGAGGCCACAACAACACGTCACACACTGGTGTCTTATATGGGGCTTGACTTCTCCTTTCCTACAGTTTTATACTTCTTAGTAAGTCTACGCTCTTCTTTCCTAAATATATATATATATATATATAATTCATAAATGAGAGACAGAAATTCTAAAAAGGAGTCAAAACTTTGATGAAAACACAATGCTTTAAAACCAAGGGAAGACAAGTAGTTCAGACTTAAAACTTTAAATAAAAACTTAAATCATGGAAGGAAAATGAAGTCTTAAATATACTCTTACAGAGTCCTACCGCTAGGCAAGGCACAGAGATGCCATCTCTTAACTACGACTTGTGTGCGCAGTGCCTCGGGTCATGCGTGATGGGGAGGTCACTCCACACACATGACCAGAGCCTGGACACAGACCGCGCTTTTCTACATCTTCTGTCGTGGTGATAACCACGTCATCACAACCGGCAGTCTCCCTGCTCGCACAAACTGGAGGGCCAGTGCTGGAACGCTCACCTTCCAAAAGCTCCTCGAAATCATCCACAAAGAACTCCTTCAGGGGAGGGCGCTTTGGCCTCTTCAGGGTGTTCAGAAGCTGCTGGATCTTGGAGGACACTCTGCTGTTCACGGGGACACCTGTCACAGGAAGAGAGAACTTAGGCCAGAGGTCGACCACATGAGCACGTCAGAACTTGTGAATCTAACCAAGCTTTGATGGCCCACCAAATGGCCAGTCTGGAATTTATCAGTTCATTTGACATTTACTGACGCCTTCCAAGAACCAGAACTTGTTGTAAGCCAGTGGTTTTCAGAGTGGCCCAGGGACCCTTAGGAGTGCCCGAGGCCCTTTCAGGGGCTTCGTGAGGTCACACGAGATGCCATTTGCTCTCCTCTCTCACACGTGCACAGCAGAGGTTTCCAGAGGCTGCACGGTGTGGGCGCCCAGCAGATGGGAATCATGCAGACGCTGCTCTCACACCTGCAAACAAGCCTGCTCTCTCACAGCATCTCACTGCACGGGAGCTGCTCCTGTGACTGTGTGCTGTTCATGCTAAGATGTAATGAGTTCGATATGGCTATTTTTCAATGACTTAATAAATATTTTAACAAATCTTTAATTTCTAATATGGTAAATATCCAGAGATAACCCACATATGCTAAAAGCTCTTTGGTGTCCTCATTAGTTATTAAGAAATGCTGTTCTCAGGGATGTAAAGTTAGCCAACAGGTAAGTCTGCCCTCAAACACCTCTCAGTCTGCTGCATGGAAAGAAGCAAAAATATGTACACGTGCCAGCAAAAAAGGGCACCCACCACAGTGACAAGTCCTCAGAGGGAAAGGCACAGGGGACATGAGTGGGTGCACAGGGGAAAGGCCTGGAGCCCCAGCCACCCCTGTGCATCATGAGGCACACGGCACCTTCCTTCTCCTGGGCTAGGTCAACAATTGAAACCTGCATTCACTGGCTTGGCCTCTGCAGGCCCCTTTACGATACCACCATTTCGAAAGAGTCTGACTCTTTCCTTTATTAAGTAGAATATGCCTCATTCTGCATTTGCGTGAGATTTTCTCAGGATTCAATTCAGATATCGCACTGCTGGCTGAACAGCACCTGAGAACCACATCCAGGCGCATAGGACCCCCCACTGCTCTTTTGAGGTTCTGGGCACACTGCTGTCTAGCACTCCGCTGTCGTCACTATTTTTTTTCTAGTGCAACTAACAAACACTGTGAGAGGAGACCCTTCAAGACCTCACATATACCCTGACCCCCACCCAGCTCTCTCCCTTCATATAACAGCCACCGCCACTCTGTCAGATGCAAGCTTTATTGCAATGGTTCCTCAATTATATTCCAACTTAAGCAGCCCACGGACACTAACAGCTGCCACCTGACTTCCTTCCTTCCTTACTGGCTCTCCTGAGAAAAGCTACCGAAGACCAAGACAGTGGCGAGATATGCTCCCTGCTATTGCAGTCTTTGCTTCCTCTACCACACAGAGCTAAAAAGCCTGTGTACATGCACACGCGTGCATACTCATGGGTCTGCACACACCCCATACACAATACACACATGCGCACAGGCAGCACCACACACACAGGTCCCTGTCTTAGAATCTTGGGTCCACACAGCACCCCGGTGCTGAACTCCTTGTCAGACACCTCTTCTCCACAGCAGGAGCCTGGCTCCCAACAGCAATGCTGCAGTTCTGCACACCATCACAGACGTGACATAATTCCCCGAGTCCTACCCAAGCCAACACAGGAACAGCTACAAACGAGAGTTCAGGCTGGTGAGCCTTGCTCAGGACTGAGGACACTGTGTCCCCCACTGACAGCTCCTTCCTCCATCCCTCAAGGGTGGCTATGCAGTTCTTGGGACTACAATCAGATTTATTTATTTACAATTCTTTTCAGTTTTGGGATTCCCCCCTTCTTCTCATCTTTTAGTTTCTGTTTTAAATGTGTAGAACATATGTCTAAAAATCACAACTATATAAAAAGATAAACTTGAACAACTGTCACTCTGCCGTGAATTCCTGGCCACCCTCCCCGTCCTCTGCAGGACCAGCCTCTGCTTTCTGGCTCCTCCCTCCTGTTGGTTGTTCTCCTGCTTCTCACAAGGGAGGTGGTAAACTACGAACGTTCCTTTCCTCTTTGCCTTTTCATGTAACATCTCCTGGAAAACACCCTCATTCCAGGTCATAAAGAGCTTTTCACTATTTCTGATAGCTGCACAGTCCTCCACCGTGTGAATGTACCCAGTTTATCCCACATTTGAGAGGCCTGGACGGCAGGCAGTTCCCACTATTTCCGAGAGTTGCCCAGTCCTCCACCATGTGACTGTTCCCGGTTTAGCCCACAGTTTGAGAGGCCTGGATGGCAGGTAGTTCCCAATGTTTTGCAAATACAGACAGCACAGCAGTGAGTGAGCTTGCGTGTACACACTTCCTGATTTCTGGAGGTGTGCACTCGGGGTAAATGCCCATGCTGTGCTGCTGATCCAAATGGAAGCACAGACACAGATTTTTACCAGCTGCTCCCTCAGAAAGGCTGACCTACTTTGCATTCCCACCAACAATGTGGATTTCTCTAGTAACGAAAAAGAATGAACATCATGTGTAAGAGCTATTTTTATATCTCTTTTTGTGAATTGTCTGTGTGTTCTGCTTATTTTCCTATACTAGGAGCTGGAAACTTCTTTAAGGACTGATGGAGAGTATCTGGGGCCGTGGCACCATCTCCATCATCACAAAAGCAGCACAGACGATTCGGGAAGGCGGGTGTGGCAGCCCCAAAAGCACCTTGAATCAAGATGAACAGAAAAACATCCCAATGAATACATTCTGAATTTAAAAAATGAAACTGAAAAAAAGAGCAAAGGAAACACAGAGTAAGTAGGAGAGAAGTAACATAGGTGAGCAGAAATAAACATAATCGAGAAAAGACAAACAATAGAGAAAAACAGTTAAATTAAAACTGGTTCTTTGAAAGATAAAGTTCAATTAGCTCACTAGCTAGGACGATTGAGATGAAGAAAGGAGACCCTAGCAACTAACATGGTGAGCCAGCACCACGGGTCCCGCACACACAAGGATGACAGGGGCCTGGAAAGCAGAGATGGAATGGACGACTCCGCCAAAGACACAGAACTGACTCGAGGTAGAAAGGCTGTTTCCTCTGATTAGAAAACAGAAGAGGAAGGACACTTCTCAATTCATTCTAAGATGAGTACTATCCTGATACCAAACCAGACAAAAATATCAGACCAGTATTTATCTCAAACAGAGACACAAATGCTACAAAAGATATTAGTAAATCAAATCCACAATATACGTCAGAGAGGAGGACACCACAACCAAGTGGGGTTTTTCTTGAGAACATACCTCCTTCGGCTTAATCTTCAAAAGTCAGTCAATGAAATGTACTATATTAACAAACTAGGAAAGAAAAATCATATGATGAGCTTAACAGATTTTAAAAATCATTTAACAAAAATCATGATAAAAACTTTTCAGGAAACTAGAGGGAAGAAAGGAACGCCCCCAACCTGATGAAGAGCAACTATTTTTAAAAATCCATGGTTAACATCACAATTAAAAATTGAAAAAGTGGATGCTTTCCCCCTTAAATGGGAAACAAGGCGAGTTGTGTCCATTCTCAACATTTCTAACTAACATTAATGGAAGCCCTAGACACTGCGACAAAGCCAGGAAACTAAACGTTCCTATAGGCGGACAATTTGGAAAGAAAAGTAAAACTGTATTCATAGACAACATGGTCATGCACGTGGAAATCTTACAGAATCTACCAAAAAGGCTACTAGAATTGATGTAAGGTCAATATACAAGAATCAACTATGTCCCTAAATATCAGCAATACACAAGTGGGAAAAAATTTAAATATCACTTGTAATAGCATCTAAAAATATAACATATTTTGAGATAATTTTAACAAAATATGTGCAATACCTGTACACTGAAGGCTACAAAAATAGTGCTGAAAAAAAATTTTTTAAGTGCTAAGTAAATAGAGAGATATACCATATTTATCAATTGAAATGTACAACATTGTTAAGAGGCCAATTCTCTCTAAACTGATCTAGAGAGTCAATGAAGTACCAATCAAAACCCAGCAGAAATTTTGGTAGACATTAACAAGTGGATTTTAAACTATACATTAAGATGCAAAGGAGCTAGAACAGGTAAGGCAGTTTTTAAAATGAAGAGCTGAGGGCCAACTACAGTACACAGTTTTAAGGTTTATTCTAAAACCACATATAAAAACCCACATATATAACACCATGACAGTATGGTACTGGTATAAAGACAGAAAAAGCATTGGAACAGCATACAGATCCCCAAAGTAGATCACTCTCATATGTGGTCCATCTTCATTACAGATGCCAAAGAAACTGGAGGGGGTATTACATGATCCTAGAACAACTGGACATCCATACACAGAAAAGTAAACTCAGATTATATCTTGCATTGATACTAAATTTAACTCAAAATGGATCATGTACCTAAACATAAAACTTAAAACTATAAAATTCTAGGAGAAAATATAGGAGAAAACTGTTAGATCTTGGGTCAGGAAAGTATCTATTAGATGTGACCCAAAAATAGAATCCATGGAAGAAAAAAATGGTAAACTGGACTTCATCAAAATGAAAGACTTCTCCTCTCACTATTAGAGGATGAAAACACAAGCCACAGACAGGGAGAAAAAAAAAATTTATAAACCTGATAGAGAACTTATATCCGGACTATATAAAGAACTCCGGAAATAAGAAAACAAACAACACATTTTAAAAAACAAGCAAAAGATTTGAACAGACCCTTGCAGAAAGATATACAAATGGGAAATGAGCACATGAAAAGACGGTAAACATCATCAGTCACTAGGGAGATGCAAGTTAAAACTATAAGGAGAAAAAAGACACCTCTGCGCAACTGCAAGGATGGTCAACACATAAAAACCAACAATACCAGTTCTTGGCAAGGATGTGGGGGAACTGGGACTCTCATCACTAATACCTGGGAGGTGAAATGTACAACCACGTGGAAATAAGTTTGGCAGTTTATTTTTTTTAAATATTTATTTATATTTATTTATTTATTTGGCTGTGTGGAGCCTTAGTTGAATCGTGCGGATCTTTTATTGCAGTGCACAGTTTCTCTAGTTGCGGCTGTAGTGCTCGGGCTCAGTAGTTGTGGCTGCAGTGCTTGGGCTCAGTAGTTGAAGCTGTAGTGCTTAGGCTCAGTAGTTGTGGCTGCAGTGCTTGGGCTCAACAGTTGTGGCTGCAGTGCTTAGGCTCAGTAGTTGTGGCTGCAGTGCTCGGGCTCAGCAGTTGTGGCTGCAGTGCTCGGGCTCAGCAGTTGTGGCTGCAGTGCTCAGGCTCAGCAGTTGTGGCTGCAGTGCTTAGGCTCAGTAGTTGTGGCTGCAGTGCCTGGGCTCAGCAGTTGTGGCTGCAGTGCTTGGGCTCAGCAGTTGTGGCTGCAGTGCTTGGGCTCACTAGTTGTGGCTGCAGTGCTTGGGCTCAGTAGTTGTGGCTGCAGTGCTTGGGCTCAGCAGTTGTGGCTGCAGTGCCTGGGCTCAGTAGTTGTGGCTGCAGTGCCTGGGCTCAGCAGTTGTGGCTGTAGTGCTTGGGCTCAGCAGTTGTGGCTGCAGTGCTTGTGCTCAGTAGTTGCGGCTGCAGTGCTTGGGCTCAGTAGTCACAGCATGTGGGATCTGAGTTCCCTGACCAGGGACTGAACCCATGTCCCCTGCACTGCAAGGCAGATTCTTAACCACTGGGCCACTAAGGAAGTCCCAGTTTGGCAATTCCTTTAAAAACTAAAATGTTCCCTGGTGGCTCTGCAGTGCGGGAGACCTGAGTTCGATCCCTGGATTGGGAAGATCCCCTGGAGAAGGAAATGGCAAGCCACTCCAGTACTCTTGCCTGGAAAATTCCATGGACTGAGGAGCCTGGTAGGCTACAGTCCATGGGGTCACAAAGAGTCAGACACGACTGAGCAACTTTACTTTCTTTCTTTCAAACCTACTGTATGATCCAGCTATTCTACTCCTAGATACTGACCCAAAAGAAATGAACATGCATATTCACACAAAGACTTGTAAAGGAATAGTTACAGTAGCTTTATTTCTAACAGCCAAAAACTGGAAACACCCAAAATACCCATCAGTAGGTAAAAAGATAAACTATGGTGCATCTATAGGATGTGAAAGTTGGTCCACAACAAAAGCTGAGCACCAAAGAACTGATGCTTTTGAACTGTGGTGTTGTAGAAGACTCTTGAAGAGTCCCTTGGACTGTAAGGAGATCAAACCAGTCAATCCTAAAGGAAATCAGTCCTGAATATTCATTGGAAGGACTGATGCTCAAGCTGGAGCTCCAAAACTTTGGCCAGCTGATATGAGGAGCTTATTGGAAAAGACCCTGATGATGGGCAAGACTGAAGGCAGGAGGAGAAAGGGACCACAGAGGATGAGATGGTTGGATGGCATCACCGACTCGATGGACATGAATTTGAGTTGGGATGGACAGGGAAGCCTGTCGTGCTACAGTCCATGGAGTCCCAAAGAGTCAGACACGACTGAACTGAACTGATAAGATGAAATGCAGGGATATTTCATCTCCCAAGAAAAGGGATGACCTACGATACATGCAAGAACATGGATGAATTTCAAAATAATTGTGCAGAGTGGCAGAAGCCAGACAATAAAAAGTAAATGCTGAGTGATCCTATTCATATAATATCCTAGAAAATGCAAACTACTTTACAGTGTCAGGAAGTAAATCAGTGGTTGCTCCTGAAGGGATGCCAAAAAGGGCAGCAAGCAGCTGTTATAAAAGTGCACAAGGAAGGAAGTTTCCAGGAGCACCAGGTATACTGGCTACAGTATGGATTTCACGAGTGTACATGTATCTTCAAGCTTATAAAACTGTCAAGCATTCCCTGGTGGTCCAGTGGCTAAGATTCTACGCTCCAGTGCAGTGAACACTGGTTCAGTCCCTGTCAGGGAACCAGATTCCACATGCTGCAACAAAGACTACAGATTTCATGTGATGAAACTTAAGACCTGGTGCAGTCAAATAAACAGATTTTTTTTTAAAGCTTATAAAATTATACACTTTAATACACACAATAGACAATGTCATTTACACCTCAACTAAGTTCTTAACAATTTTTAAACATAATAAATAACAAGCTAATTTTTTTTAACCTATCTAACCAACAGGAAGACTGCTTCACATTGACTCCGTTTCTCCTCTTGTATCTGAACAAGGAACTGAATGACACCAACAAAATCAGACCAACTGCTCAGGAGCCTAGAAACACGTTAAGGTCTCAGATCTAAGAACTGCTGGATTTTTCTGCAACTCAAATTTGGCACATTGGAAGAAAAACTTCATGGGATTTTGATAAAAGACACTGGAAACTGTTTCAAAAGGAAACAGTACAAGCGCAGAAAGGAGACTCAGGCTGACATCTCTTGGCCTGCACGGGAGAAAGCACGACTGACTGAGGCAGCTGTTGCTGGCTGCACTTGCAATACTGGGTCCATCTAGAGAAACTTCCCCAGCTTCTCCTCTTCCCACAATACCACTGATCCAAACCTTGTGCATCAACTTAAATGTGCAGGCTTTCTCCTCCCTCCTTCTCCTCGATCCCGACTTGACCTATTCCTGATCATCTCTGCCCGTGATACACACACAAGCAGTCTACATGCACCAGGGCTGCACCTGACGGCTGGCTCACTAAGTACAGTGAGATCCAGTGCCTGCGCTCCGCTGTCTCAAAGCAGGAAGAGAGGCATGCTTACCACCTGCCGTCTCTAGGACACTCCCGCGGCACCCCCGAGGGACTCCTCTCACGGAGGCCATCTGCGGACGCTCACAGTATGCGTGCTGATGCTGCACGAGGCCCGTGGTGACATCAGGAGGGGCAGAGTGCAGATCTGCTTTTGAAACACAAACCCAAAATAAAAGTGGCTGTTAATTCAAAAGAACATGAACATTAAGTTGCTGTTCAAACTCCATTTGACTGAAGCTTCAGTAGCTCAGCTCTAAGCAAGGAACGTGGCATTCCGATCGACTCTGTCTGCCTGGCTGACCGAGCACACTAGGTGCTGTGAACTCTGAACTGTGGACATGGCCTGGACAGTTCTGCGTGCACGTGGTCATCCAGTTCTCAGAGGGAACTAGGCTGGAAACACCAAGCACAGCACAGAATGGCCTTGAGGAATACACGTTTCCCAATTTGGCCTAAGGAGGTTTTACTTAGAAATCTCCCTCAATGAAGCAGCAATATATTTTTAATTAATAATATTTTTTGTTATATTATGAAAAAACTTCCAGGCTTCTATAAACTACCTCTACTCCCCTAAAAAGCAAGTTTGAATGCCATGCAGACACAAACCCTGGCAATCTTCAAAGAATAAAACTACACAGATTAAAAACTATCCCTAGAGTCAGTTCAACAGGTCCCATTACTAAGAGGCTGCAGTCAGGTTCTTAAGACACCTCACACTTAGAGACAAACTATGTTAGATACAGAAAGTATTTAAATCCCTCCTCCCATTGTCTGAGTGTCCGCTCTGGGCTCCATTCTCACCGTGTGGCGTGTGTATCTGCTCTGAGGCTGGCTGACTGCTGCCACAGCATCACCGCTCTACAACTCAGTCTTCCGCCAGGAAAGAGCTGAGTGTGGACCTGGCGTGACACTCGTCCACTCTCGAGAATGGATACTGCTCTGTAACCTCTTTAGTCTTCAAATGAATGTTCCCACCATCACAGATTTTGATACTGATTTTCTATCTATCATTTCATAACCTAGAGAGTATGCAATCTAAAATTTTTTTAAATATGTTAGAAAGATGAATTTATATGGAAGCAAAACACAGACTTATAACACAAACTTACATAGCAGAAAACACCATTTGGAAAAACCTAACTTTAATGACAAGAGTTTTCACAACCTTTGAAAAAGCTAGAAATTAATGAAATTAGCACTTTAAAGTATGCTTACCACAGAATTCTTTCAGTTTAAAAAGAAATTTCCCCTCCTTTCCAATCTAGCAAAAATGAGAGATTTTAACTATATTCATGAAAAAAAAGGTATAAATGGTAATTCTCAACTACAAAGTAACTTTTTAAATAGCTGCATAAAAATAAACAAACTACAATCCAAAATGAACTACTGTTAATTAAATGTACTGCTTTTAAATATAGGTACTTAATTTGTGTCCAAATGTTTTACCCACATGATTTTCCTAGCCCCAAACTGAAAATGATAAATATTTTTTAACATTTTCTTCCTATAATTTTTTTACAGTTATCTTCTTTCTATATTTCTTTCCTTAGCCCAAATTGAAGAATTCTCCTAGAGTCAGAAATTAAAACAAAGGATGACTTTTATAACAAGGAGAGGGAAGTGGGATAGTTTTCAGATATCAAATTCAGGTCACATGAGAAGGGCATGAAGGCTACAGGCAACAGTGAGGTATACGCACAGAGCAAGTCAGACTTTGGGACTGTGAGAACTAATCACATGATATGCATGTGAGCACAGGTGAGCAGGAGGGAGGGAGAGCAGCTCAGCCACACCTGCAGGGGTCAGGAGCCCCGCAGCCACAGGGGGCGACAACCCACCCCGAAGCCTTTACAGCCAGGACCTTTCTGAGAAAAGAGACGCCCACTCAGACTCACCTTACAACTCTGTGAAGTCAAGGGCTGTCTGGTTAGACATTTTGAACTACGGTCAGTTTTTCAAGCTAAATATGCTTCTCTTTCTAACCCACCAGGAAGCTGTGTTTATAACAGATCAGCAACGGCTGATACAAGCAAACAGTGACTGCTCTGCACTACTTCCCTCACTGTGGGACCCAGAACAGAGCTGCGGAAAGCTGGACCAAGCGAGAAGAGAACACCCGAACGCTGCCGCTTCCCTCACAGTGGAGGTACTTGTGCATTTCCAAACAGTGCAATCGCCATGACAAACAGCAAAAACGTGTCCACCTAACGCTGTTTTCCAGCTCTCCCCTGTGACACCCCTTGAGGACAGGTGGGCAGTCATCACCAGCCATTTGTAGGTCCCCAGCAGAGTGACCACAACAATCTTGGCGGGTGTTTCCAGAGGAGCCTTCTCTCGTAAAGCAAACCGCCCAGGATGGCCCCGACAGCGTGACCCCGGCTCCTCCACGTGCTGGGAGCAGGTCAAGGCATCGTGAGTCCTCACCTAAGAAGACATCACGAGCTCAACAGAAATGTATAGACGTTGGCACTGACTCAACCAGTAACAAACAAAGAGCATCAGTGATGTGCCCACAGAGGAAATGAAGGCGTCGGTCACTTACAACACCCAGTCCAGCCAAATGACCAGTATCTTGCATGAAGCAGCTTAGCACCTGAGGCCAGCACATGCCAGGGGGGCACTTAACCTGCTGGGACCCCATCAAAAACACTGGCCTGTCACTGGTGCACCACAGATGCACTGTTCTAGTTTCAGCAGAACAGCAACTAACAGCAAAGAAAAGGAACAGGAATCAGAAAGCTATGGGTCAGCCTGGAACCACCACAGCCAGCTGTGTGGTCTCAGCCAGGGCAGTCCCTGACTGAGCTCTTCCTCCTCGTCAGATGTCCCCCAACATCAGCGATGCACCACACCAGGAGTATACTCCTTAAGGCACTCCTGCAAGAATGCATGTGCGCTTTGCATGCCAGCTAAATTACTATTTTTGCATCAAAAAATACGACTTCAAATGGTGAAAGCTTTGCAATGTTTTCCTCTTTAAGATTAATATAATTTAAAGGACTGGGTGACTTGGGAAAGGTCTAGGCATCTTTATGACTGAGCTGTGATTTACATCTCTTTTCAGACTGAGGACTGTCTAACTCTGTGTGTAGAGGAAAAAAGGCTCTTCATGGCTGCAGCCCCAGCCCCACCTTGGAACACCCAGTGCAGGGACAACTGAGGGCTGAGGCTGTGCACACAAGAAAGGAACAAAAGACCGCGTTGCAGGTGGCAGGCCTGGGACTGTCCACCTGTGCCGGCCGCCCCTCCAGAGCAGAAGCGCCAGATTTTGCCGAGGTCTCCAGGGAGGCCCACCCAGGGTCTGGGGCTGCCAAACCACAGAGGCACCAGAAACCACTTTTGTTACCAAAAGGACATTTTCCACACGAAGAGGAGAAGGTGGGTCTGAGGAGGGGCGGGGCTCCTCTGCCTGGAGGGGTCCCCGCAGCTGTACTGACCTACGCGGGCGAGGGCCGCGGGGCCGGCAAGTGCAGCGGCAGCACTGGGCGTGGCGGCAGGCTGCCCTCCTGGGTGAGATGAGGTGGAGGATGCGGAGGATGAGGTGGACGAGCCCTGAATGGCCGGGTCGGGCCAGGGCTCGACGCTGGGGCGGCTCTGCAGCGGAGCGGAGGCCAGTCGCCCGGGGCGCTGTAAAGAGCCCTCATCTTCTGAGGCAGATGACGTGTCTGTGGTCAAAATAACGACGACAGGCATGAGGGGGGCATCCTTGGGGGCAGGGTTCCCACACCGGCCCAGCCTGCGCCCTGTGCACCCGCACATCCAGGAGGGCCTGCGTGTGACTGACAGTGAGACCCAGGGCTGCTCGGAAGCTGGCTTCACCCCGGGCTCCCCTGAAGAACTCGGTCCCAGGGTGCCATGCCCAGAAGTGCAGCTGGTCGGACCCTGACCACTTTAGTGCATGCCGTGGGGCCCTGGGGGCCCCAGATAGCAGAGGTGACCTATGCCCCGTGGGTGCCTGATCCTAGCGAGGCCTTGCCCAGCACCTGCGCACCCTGAAGGACGTGCCTGAGCTCTGAAAAGAGCCCCGCCTTGGGCAATAAAATTAACCTGAAATCTGGTTCTGTCAAGTCTGCATTTTATTGTGGGTTTCATTATTATTAGGAAGTTCTTTAAAAACTGGGTAGTATCTATGATTATATTTGATAGAAAATAATTTGACATAAATTTCTAAGACTTTTTTTGAACAACATAAACTTTTTTTAAGTCAGGAAGCATCACCAAAACACCACACTATCCTGGGGACCTGGTGTGGCTGGTGTTTACCACGTCAGCAAACCAAACACGCGTGTCACCAGCTTGAGACTTTAATAACCAGACAGGCAGCACTGTGCTCCCAGCACCTGGATGAGCTTTCCAGGAAACTTAAAACACACTAACTATCCTGAAGAGAGGCCGCATTAAGAGTTTTCATTTCTAATGGTAACGAAACAACAAAAACAAATAAAAAACCCTCCAAATGGCCTTATTCTTTCCCATTTAAGACCTGGTAACATCATAACACATAATATTGGGTTGGCCAAAAAGTTCGCTGCTTTTTCTGTAAGATGGCTTGAGTGGTGCTTAGCTGTCTTCAACTTCATTCAAGACAATTTTGTTAGACTGTACTGTGACCGCAGTCATGTCAGCACTCATTTAAAAGAAAAAAACTTATCAAAACTAGTGAATTTTTATGTAGCAACTTTAATATTGAAGATGGAAGAGAAAAAGCAACATTTTCACATATTATGCTTTACTATTTCAAGAAAGGTAAAAATGCAACTGAAATGCAAAAACAGATTTGTGCAGTGTACAGAGAAGGTGTTGTGACTGATCAAACATGTCAAACGTGGTTTGCAAAGTTTCATGAGGGAAATTTCTTGCTGGACAATGCTCCACGGTCAGGTAGACCAGTTGAAGTTGATCATGATCAAATTGAGGCATTAACTGAGAACAATCAGCGTTATACCACGTGAGAGAGAGCTGACATACACAAAATATCCAAATCAAGTGCTGAAAATAATCTGCACCAGTTCTGTTGCATTCATCAATTTGATGTTTGGGTTCCACATTAGCTAAGTTGGAGAAGACTCTTGAGAGTCCCTTGGACTGCAAGGAGATCCAACCAGTCCATTCTGAAGGAGATCAACCCTGGCATTTCTTTGGAAGGAATGACGCTAAAGCTGAAACTCCAGTACTTTGGCCACCTCATGCGAAGCGTTGACTCATTGGAAAAGACTCTGATGCTGGGAGGGATTGGGGGCAGGAGAAGGGGACGACAGAGGATGAGATGGCTGGATGGCATCACGGACTCAATGGACATGAGTCTGAGTGAACTCTGGGAGCTGGTGATGGACAGGGAGGCCTGGCGTGCTGTGATTCATGGGGTCGCAAAGAGTCGGACACGACTGAGCAACTGAACTGAACTGAACTGAACTGAAGCAAAAAAAAAACAACAAAAAACCTCCTTGACTGTATTTCTGCATATGATTGTCAAACACAATGAAAACATTCCATTTTTAACATAAACTGTGACAGGTGATAAAAAGTGGATCTTGTGCAATAATAGGGAATGGAAGAGATCATGTGGCAAGAGACATAACCACCACCAGCTACACCAAAGACTGGTCTTCATCCAAAGAAGGTGATGTTGTATACATGGGAGGAGTGGAAGGGAGTCCTTTATCATGAGCTCCTTCTGGAAAACCGAACAAGTAATTGCAACAAGCACTGCTCCCAATTAGACCAAGTGAAAGCAGCACTCAACAAAAAGCATCTGGAATTAGTCAGGAGAAAACATGTCAGCCTCCATCAGGACAACACAAGACTGTATGTTTATTTGATGACCAGGCAAAAACAGTTACAGCTTGGCTGGGAAGTTCTGATTTATCTGCCGTATTCATCAGACATTGTACCTTTGGATGTCCGTTTATTTGGGGCTTTACAAAATTCTCTTAATGAAAAACTTTTCAGTTCCCTGGAAGACTGTATAAAAGGCATCTGGAATAGTTCTCTGATCAAAAAACTGACAAGTTTGGGGAAGGGAAATATGAAACTGCCTGAAAAATAACAGAAGGTAGTGGAACAAAATGGTGACTACATTGTTCAATAAAGTTCTTGGTGAAGTGAGAAATGTGTCTTTTCTCTTAAAAAATCTGAAGGAACTTTTTGACCAACTCAAGGAGAATAATTTTAAATTTCTGAAATCAGGGAACTCTGTCACCCCATAAAGCACTTACTGCAGGTTCCTCTCTTTACTAAAAGACACAAATTACATCTTGGCGAAAAAATTAAAATCTATACAGACGATCTATTGGAAGCAAGCCCACTGCATGCACAGAAATGTGCGTGAGCACACACACACTCCTCACCACAATCAGAAGCCTGCTCCGTCTCAACGGGAAACCCTGCCCAAGCCGCCCCAACCCTGCCCAGGCCGTCCCAACCCTAAACCAGTACCTGGGGGTGTGTAGGCCTCCACAGACGTGTGCGTGAGGACAGAGCGCCTCTTGGATGGCATGGGCATCTTCCTCTCTTTGTATTTGGCCAAAGCTGCCTGCACGGCCTCGGTGTGAACATCTGCACAGAAATAACAGCAGCAAAAGCACCCGTTACAAGATTCCTGATGAAGGAACAAAACCATGGTTCATGTTTTTAATCTGTTTTCATTGAGCATAAAAGGAACACAAAGTCAGCCTACATGTGGGTCCACACATTGGTCCTAGATTTCTACAAATATTCTCCTTGGTTTATAGATTCAACTTTGCAAGTATTTTCAGATTTAAACCAAGAAATCCCCCAAACTGAAAATAAAATGAATCAGATGAACCTAATGCACTCTGATTATGGTATAAACCACTACAAGCAGCACTAAAGCTCTGTGGTCATATCATCTGAGCTGTTGTTCCGGTCAAGCCCCACGATGGGCAGAACCATACAAGGAACCAAGCTCTCCCTGTAGTCGCACAGCCAGGGGGTGGTGGGGGTCCCGTCACACTGCCACGCTTGTGGTCAAGTGCAAGAGAGCCAAGGAAGAGGGGCCTAATGGCCTCACCCCATTCTCCCTCCCAAGATGCTCACAAGGCAGAGAAGGGATAGACACAGAGACTCCAGAAATGAGGGGAACACTGCAGTCCTGAATCTGAATGGCAATTATCAGCATGAACACAAGTGGCATTTTATCTTTAAATAGCATGTCTTAATTAAGTCCCTAAGAATGTCTAGAAATGGTGACTAGCCCCAGTACAATGAGCACCCCTACCATCCAGGCTGCATGCAGTCTTACAACACTGTCCTCATTGCGAGTACCCTGAGAAATGTGGGTTCCAGGGTACAGGAAGTGGCAGAGGAGCCTGGAGCATCTCATCCTACCAACCAACAAGTTCCTGGCCAGCAACCCAGTGCTGGAGCCGACGTGGAAGCACTCCCAAAGAAAAAGGTTGGGGCAGTCTGAACACCACCAAGGACAAAAACAAGATCAGAGAAAAGGAAGGAAGAAAAAGAGGAAAATTAACCAGCTGCCACTGGAGGATGCCAGTGACACGAACTACTGTTCTGAAAAGGATTAAATGGATGGAAAGAACCGAGCATCCCGCCAGGTTCTCCTGTGCTGTGTGATAAGCACAAGCTGCTTGCCCTCCCCAGAACTGGTCCAGCCGTCCTGCCACCAAATCTACCCTAATGAACCGAGGGATCAACCCTGCCAGCATCCCAGGGAGCGGAGAGACACGGGCCTGCAGTGCCTGTGGTGGGAAAACACTGACCCTGAGGTGACTTGCCAGAGCCATGGAGCCAGGAGCAGCCAGACCATAGCCAAGGCCCCAGGACCAAGCAATCACTGGCGGAAACACATATCAACAGCCTGCGATATGTACATCTTAGTTGGATCCTGGGTCCAAACTGTTTTATAAAGCCTCAGGAACACTTGGGTATTTGATACTAAGGAATTATTGCTGATTATTTTGTGATAATGGAGCTATGTTTTAGAGATACGTGCACTCTTTTCAGATATAGAAACCGAGAATATTATGACATCTAAGTAAAATAATGTGATCTCTGAGATTTGCTTCAGAATCACACGGGAAGGGAAGAAGCAGCTGGGGCTGATGAAGAAGCCAAGACTGAACCTGAGCATGGTGGGAACCGTGGCACTGGGCAAGTCCAGGGCTCAGTACACACCAAGTCCACCTACGTATGTTTCACATTTTTCCCCAACAAAATGTTTTTAAATAGCATTGAGAAACCTTACAGTAAAATGGCTCATAGGGTACTAAGGATGAAAAATTCACACCTAGGCATATTACAATAAAGTTTACAAACATCAACAATAACCAGTGAATCCTAAAAGCTTCTAGAGAAACAGTCTTGTAGGATCAGGAAAGAGGCTAACTTTCCCAATGGTAATCACCAAATACAAGGCAACACAGCTGAAGAAACGAGCTTAGAACCTGTAATTTTATATCCAGCCAAAGCACCATTTAAACTTCAGGGCCTAATAAAAATACTCCCAGACATACAACCGAAACACTCATGAAAGACTGTGTTCAGAAGAGAGACAAACCTAGGAGCCCCTCCAAGAGATCTGGCTTGACTGTGAGCACAGACTTTTTACACTGCGGCTGCCTTAGAAACCAACAAAAACCTAAGTACAGATAACAATCAAGAACTAAAAATCTAAACAATACCAACATTATAGGATATAAAGCAACAGATCCAAGAAGCTCAACAAACCCCAAGCACAAGAAACAAAGAAACTTATACCAAGGCACATAATACACAAATCACTCAAAACCAGCAATTAAGAGAAAAACCGTTAACAGTGCCAGAGGGAAGAAAGGCACAGTATATACAAGGGAATAATGATAAGGAATAAACCTGGATGAATAAGAGTGGATGTACTGACGTGAACAATGACTGCTAAGCTGCCATCATTAGGAGAGCTGGCGCTGCCATGACAACAGACGAATCCATCAAGAGAACAGAAAGGAGTCCAGAAAGAGTCAACCATGAGCAGCTGCATTTAGACAAGGGAACAAGGGCATGGGGACAACGGGATTCCCACATGCAAGAAAGTCAGCTTTGTAGCACACCCTGAACTCACACTAAAAAACAAAATCTAAACCACAGACCTAAAGGTAAAAACCCAAAACTACAAAACTTCCAGAAGAAAACACAGGTAAGAATCTTTGGGACCTTGGGTTTGGCAGAGATTCCTTAGATACAAGAACAAAAGCACTATTCAAGAAAGAAAAGGAAGTGATAAGCCAGATTTCATTAAAATTAAAAACTTCTGCTACAAAAGCCACTGTAAGAGAATTCAAAGAAAAGACAAAGCCTTGGAGAAAATATGAGCAAAGAACATTTATGGTAAAGGTCTCATTTTCAGATAGTAAAGAACAAGAACCAGATACAGTTCACAAGGGCAGAAAGCAGGTCCTCAACGTCAGTTACACATAAACAGAGGCGACAGGGAACAGGAGGTAAGGACAGGCAGGGGACCTCTGGGTGACCTCACTCAGGGTGCACGGACGTGTTCCCATTTTGTGCCCAGGGCTACATCAGTGGAATGCCGATGGGGCCATTTCCAGTGTTGTATGTTACAGGCATCATTGATGTAAACCGAAAAGAAACTGTCAGTGTGGGGAAGTTTTTTTAAAATGTATATTAAATTGGTAAGAAATTATCTGATCAAAACTTTCCTCAAACCACTTCACCACACTCCCAGGCTAACCAACCATTTAAAATCTTCATTAAAAAAAAAAAAAAAAATTCTTAAAACAAAATGGCCATGTCTTTATCTATCTTGAAAGTTTTCTTTTATAGAAGCTTACTGAGCTTAAATGTAAAAGAAATATTTAATCACACAACAGTGAAAATGTTAAACAAGCCAAAGAGTGTTCAAAAGCTATTGATATCTAATCTATGACAAGAGGCAGAGGGCTTCTCTGGTGGCTTGGTGGTAAAGAATCCGCCTGCCAGTGCAGGAGACACAGGTTCCATCCCTGGTCCAGGAAGATCCCACGTGCCTCGGAGCAACTAAACTTGTACACCGCAACTACTTAGCCTGTGCTCTAGAGCATGCGAGCCGCAACTCCTGAAGCCCACAGACCCTAAAGCCTGTGCTCCACAAAAAGAGAAGCCGCTGCAGTGAGAAGCCCACACAGCAACGCAGACCCAGCACAGCCAAAAATAATAAATAAATAAAATGAACTTTGGAAGCATGTATGTTTTCGATGCATGTCCTGATAATGCAAATAAAATGTCAGACACAAATTCAAATATTTATAAAACACTAACAGAGTGGCAGAAATCTAATTAGATGGAAATCTTCAAAATTAGAGAAAAATAAAATACTGAAACACATAGAGTAGTAGAGTGGTTCTACTCTACTGGACAACTCCACCAACACCAACCCCAAAGTTCCAGTAGAAAAATGGACACAGACATTTACAGAAATTATTTCCATGGTAAGGAAGATTTTGCTTTCTTCTGAGACGTCTATGTGCAGCTGCTGAGAGGAGCGCACTCACACTCCAGGCTACACTAAAACATACTGAGATCTATGGAAGTTTTGTTTTTTTCTTGAAAACCACGATGTGGTAAGTCACGGTTCAGAGAAGTCCCTTTCCTCAGTGGAGCTCTGGTGTCCAAGCAGAGGATGTGGCGCTCTGGGCCCTACCTGACCGGAAGCGCTCATCCCGGGCGTTGCTGGGCCGCGGCTTGGGCTGCTTGGGCGCGGGGGCCGAGGCTTGTGCGGGCCCAAGGATGCTATTCTCCACTTGCAGGGAGGGGTCTACTCCTGAAACAGTTTCACAGAAACACTGTGAGTAAACAACCTGCTTTTCCAACAATAGAAAAACCCATGTAGAATAGCACACACCTCTCACATGCTGTTGCACAGTCCCCGCTGCACAACCACACACACCGGGGGCCCTAACGCCCAGAAGACCCTAAATCTGGAGGTTGGGGCTGAGACATTGATGTCAGCTTCCAGCCCCTCCCTGTCAGCAGCCCTGGGCCCCCAGCTTGGTGCACACAGTGCATGGGGCCAGCTCTCTGGGGCCAGCTCTCTACGGCCAGCTTTCTCGAACACCCCTCCCTTCCCCCACACTGGCCCTCGTGTCAGCAAGCCCAGCAGGAAGCAGCCCACAAAGCCATCACCAGGGTATTGACAGCCGCCCTCAGACACAGGAAGAAAGCCGATGAGAAGCTTGGAGGCTTCGAGTGTTAACCACCTGGGCCTGTGATACCTGTGTCTCCAACCTGATGGGCGGCTCCATGACTGGCACACCCATGGCCAGCCGACACCCAGGCCATCAGGACGTCATGTGTTGAGTAAAGGACAAGCACGAGCCTGCAGGGTCATTTACCAGAGTCCCTGGTCCTGCCTGAGCACTAGATTGTTTCAAAATGTCCCAGAAAAACAGCCTTAGCCACCAGCCCTTAGCACTCCCCGAAAAGCAGCAGCCTGTCCCCACCTCAGCAGTGGCCACAGGACTGGAAAAGATCAGTTTTCTCTCCAATCCCAAAGAACGGCAATGCCAAAGAATGTTCAAACTAATGTACAATTGCACTCATCTCACACACTAGCAAAGTAATGCTCAAAATTCTAAGGCTTCAACAATAGGTGAACTAAGAACTTCCAGATGTTCAGCTGGATTTAGAAAAGACAGAGGAACCAGAGATCAACTTGCCAACATCCGCTGGATCTTCGTAAAGCAAGAGAATCCCAGAAAAACATCTATTTCTGCTTTATTGACTACAGCAAAGCTTTTGACTGTGTGGATCACAAGAAACTGTGGAAAATTCTTTAAGAAATGGGAATACCAGACCACCTTCCCTGCCTCCTGAGAAGTTTGTATGCAGGTCAAGAAGCAACAGAACTGGTCATGGAACAACAGACTGGTTACAAATCGGGAAAGAAGTACGTCAAGGCTGTATACTGTCACCCTGCTTATTTAACTTATATATGCAGAGTACATCATGCAAAATCTGGGCTGGATAAAGCAAAGCTGGAATCAAGACTGCCAGTAGAAATATCAATAACCTCAGACATGCAGATGACACCACCTTTATAGCAGAAAGAGAAGAACTAAAGAGCCTCTTGATGAAAGTGAAAGAGGAGAGTGAAAAACCTGGCTTAAAACTCAATATCCAAAAAACGAAAATCATGGCATCCAATCCTATCACTTCACGGCAAATAGATGGGGAAACAATGGAAACAGTGAGAGACTTTACTTTGTTGGGCTCCTAAATCACCACAGATGGTGACTGCAACCATGAAATTAAAAGATGCTTGCTCCTTGGAAGAAAAGCTATGAACAACCTAGACAGCCTGTTAAAAAGCAGAGACATTACTGTGCTGACAAAGGTCTGTCTAGTCAAAGCTATAGTTTTTCCAATATTTACATATGGATGTGAGAGTTGGACCATAAAGAAAGCTGAGCACGAAAGCATTGATGCTTTTGAACTGTGGTGTGGAGAAGACTTTTGAGAATCCCTTGGACTGCAAGGAGATCCAACCAGTCAATCCTAAAGGAAATCAGTCCTGAATATTCATTGGAAGGACTGATGCTCAAGCTGAAGCTCCAATATTTTGGCTACCTAATGCAAAGAGCCAACTAATCAGAAGAGACCCTGATGCTGTGAGAGACTGAAGGCAGGAGGAGAAGGGGACGACAGAGGATGAGATGGTTGGATGGCATCACTGACTCGATGGCCATGAGCTTGAGCAAGCTCTCGGAGTTGGTGATGAATGGGAAGCCTGGCGTGCTGCAGTCCATGGGGTCGCAAAGAGTCCAAGAGTCAGACACGACTGAGTGGCTGACCTGATCTGAACTGCCCCACCTGGGCCTCAGGGGGTCATGACCTCTGATGCTGCTCATGAAAAGGCCACCTGATCCCAGCTCTCTAGGATGACACACAGAGAGGACAGAGGGGACAGGAGACGTGGGGGCCCTCACTCCGCTGCCTGAGCCTCCAGGCACCTCTGTGACTAAGGAGCTCCTGGAACACCAGCTCTGGCTCTACGAACAGGAAGGAGCTGCCCCCAAGACTGGCCAACCTCCAGGGCTGGGCGCAGAATGTTGCCATTGCTGATGTTTATGTACCAGGTTTGGAGTGTTCATTAGCTCTTCAAAATTGAACATATACACACATACATGTATGCAACATGCAGCAATACTGATCAGCTCTGGCTCTTTGTTTCTTGGACTGACTGGAACAAATTTCCCTATAATTCATAATGGAGAACACAGAATCCTATGTATTATGCACTATAAACAGGTATGCTTGCAAAGTGATGCGTAAATACAGGGACATCCTTGCATTTTTATTCCAAAACACAGTGCTTTTATTGAGATCGATTAATTTATTTAAGAAAGATATAAAGCCCAATGGGAAACCACTGGATGAAAGAGTAGTATAGTTTTGGTCTTAACAGGTATCAAGGGAGAACTTCTCAGGCCACAGCATCCGCATTCCCACAGGGTGCCATATCCCCATGTCTCTGTCAGCACTGCACGTTACAAATTTTAGAATCTTGCCAATCTGACAGGAGAATGGTTCACTAATTTGCATTCCCGTAAAACTAGTGAAGTTGAACACACTTTAATGTTTACTGCCTATCCGTACGTCCTATTATTTGAATTCTATAAATTCTATCCAGCTAAGGAGCCCCCAAAGGGCTTCCCAGGTGGCTCAGTGGTAAAGAATCTGCCTGTAATGTAGGAGATGTGGGCTCAATCCCTCGGTCAGGAAGATCCACTGGTGAACGAAATGGCAACCCACTCCAGTATTCTTGCCTAGAAAATCTCATGGACAGAGGAGCCTGGCAGACTACAGCTCACGGGGTTGTAAAAAGTCAGACACGACTGAGCGGCTGAGCATGCATGCATGCAAGGAGCCCCCAAAGGACCTGCAGGGAGCTCTGGTCAGCTAGAGGCTCCATCCTACACCGGACATGTCCCCAGGCCATGGCCAGCCGGCCGCAGCTCAGTCACTCTGCAGTGCTTCATTTCTAGAGAGACAATCATAACCTGTTTTTTTTTCCCTCAAATCTCTCATCTTGTCATCACCCAAACATTATTCAATATTCTTCTGAATTTTATAGTATTCTGTAATTGCAAGCATACTTAGAGCTTTACTCCTGAAGCTTATGTTCACTAATGCTGCAGAGGAAAGGGGGTCCCACTGCTGCATCCACAGGCATGGCTGCTGCTGCTGCTGCTGCTAAGTTGTTTCAGTCGTGTCCGACTCTCTGTGACCCCAGAGACGGCAGCCCACCAGGCTCCCCCATCCCTGTGATTCTCCAGGCAAGAACACTGGAGTGGGTTGCCATTTCCTTCTCCAATGCATGAAAGTGAAAAGTGAAAGTGAAGTCGCTCAGTCGTGCCCGACTCTTAGCGACCCCATGGACTGCAGCCCACCAGGCTCCTCCGTCCATGGGATTTTCCAGGCAAGAGTACTGGAGTGGGTTGCCATTGCCTTCTCCAACAGGCATGGCACCAGTTACTAAATAAATCTTCCCTCCTTTGAATTCTCCTGAGTCATTTCTAGACGCCCTCCCCTTACACTGTTCAGTTGTCCACGCGTCTACCAACACCCTGTGGTTGGGACTGCCAAGTGCACATGACCAGGTTTAACACCTTGAAGGCCAAGCCTTTCTCCCCACTACTCCTCTTCAACAATATACTAGCTACTCTCAGAACTTTTCTCCTCTGAGTGAGTTATTTCCAATGCCAGGTTTGGGGAGAAAAAAAAAATCAACAACTGCTATTCAGACTGGATTACATTTTGTCACATATTAACTTAGAAACTACTACTTTTATAATATTAAATATTTGCATTTAAGATATTGGTATATTTCTTCATATTTTAGGATCCTATACTTCTTTCAAATAGATTGTATGATCCTAATATAGATCCTGTGGCTTTCTTGCTAAATGTATTAAAAACATTTGACAGTTATTTTTGTCATTATGAATGTGAACTGTTTTATTAACAGAAATATTGCCAGAGAAAAGCTATTGATTCTTACATATTTATCTTTTATTCAAACCAAGATGCTTACTAATTCTAATAGCCAAGTGAGCAGTCACCCAGCTTTCAACATACAAAACAACAGCACCTGGCGAGGGTAGGGTCCTGCCGTTTGTCCACGGCGCTGCCTGGGCACTGGCCTGCAACAGACGGCCTTGCTAGCAGCCTAGCGGGCGTCTCGTTTGCCTGCTAACAATTAGGGTTTCCTCTGGTAAAATATTTATGCAAGTCTTTAGCCCATTTTCCTACTGGGCTTTTTAAAAAAAATCACATGGGGGAACTTTCTGTCTCTTTATAAAGTTTAAATTAATGAAAATTAAATTTAAAAAATGCAGTGTCTTAGTCACGCTACCACACCTCAAGTGCTCAGAAGCCACATGTGGGAAGCGCTCAGTAGACTGGACAATGGGGCTGCAGAGCGTTGCCACTCTGGCAAAAGGTCTCCTGGATGCTGCAACTTCACTGGCTCTGGACTCTAGTCCTTTTTCTCTTATTTATGTTACGATCATCTTCTCCTATACTGTGGCTTGTCTTTAATCTCTTTATGGGGACTTCTGATAAAACATGATTCTTAATTTTAACACACTCTAATTTACCAATCTTATCCTTTTCAGTTGCTGCTTCAGTTGGTACCTCCAGGGACTTGAGAAATCCCTCCTCCTGTCTAGAGATGGTGACGGTTTTCATATACAATCTTCCAAAGGTGCTATAATTTTTGCCTTTCTCACTAAAGCCCTTCATTTCTGGCTTCTGTGTCTTAAGGAACTGTGCCGGCATTGTGAGCAGCAACACCACCTCCACCATAAACCTGGTCCCCACAGCCATACATGTCTGTCTAGGTCCATGTTCTGTTTGTGAATCGAGCTATCTACCCTTGTGCGAAACCAGGCTGTCTTAATGACAGCTTGCTATTAACTCCTCATATCACAACCAGCAAATCCTCCAACCTCATTCTTCCTTTTTATCATTATTTTGAACCCCTTAGCCCTTTAAACTTATATATAAAATATTTAACTTCTTTTTTTTGCCTTGCTGCACAAGCCACGTGGGATCTTAATTCCCTGACCAGGGATGTAACCTGTGCCCCCTGGAGTGGAAGCATGGAGTCTTAACCACTGGACGGCCAGGGAAGTCTTAAACTTCTACATAAATTTTAAAATCAGCTTCTTAAATTCCACCCCCAAAAACTGTGCTGAAACACTGAAGGTGCTGACTCTGAAGATCAATATAAGGTGGGAGAACTCACAGCTTTATAATATGTGTTCCAAACCTAAGTAAGGAAATGTTCTTTACTAAAATCATAAAAATAATCATGGTCTATGATAATAAAAATTACATAATCCTATTTGGGGATGAAATCTATACCAAACCAGAGACATAAACTTTAATCTATAACTTTGGATTTTATAATTAATATTAGACATATTATTTTCCCAGCCCTTATTAATAAAATATGAAACTACCAAAGTCAAACTCTAATACCAATTTTTAAGTCAGTTTTATAAGACCTGTGTTAATCTCACCTTGAATGAGGGGTACACAGCGTGCAAGCAGCTTGGCCCTTTTCTTTTCATATCCTTTTTGAGTGATGTCACCTAAAACAACAGTAGAAAAATAGAATCACATTTCTTCTAAAGTTCCCCCAAATTTTTAATTAAAAGTTCATTCATAATGGAAAAACTGGAAACACTTAGGTCCTTCAACTGGTGAGGGAATAAAGAAAGGATGGGGTGTCCACACAAGGCAGTGCTGCTCAGCAGTAAGAAGGCGCGAACTACTGACAGACAGCAGTCTGGGTGGGTCTTACAGGCACACAGCTAAGCGACAGAAGCCAGGCTCCAAAGGCTCCCAGCGGAATGGTTCTGTCACATGACACCTGGAAAAGACAATGTTACAGGCAGCGTCAGACTGCCGCCAAGGGAGGGACTTTGGGAGGACGGACCAGAGTGGGACGAGGGAATCCTGCGGGGGGTGAAGCTGGTCCACACTGTGATCGTGGTGCTGGTTCTACGACGACAAGTTGGTCCCGAGCTCACAGAACTACACCCCAGGAGGGCTGAGTCCAACAGTATGTAAACACTTCAATATCCAAAATCTGAGATCAGCATCTTGGGGGAGCATGTTGGAACTACAGACTCTGAGGCCACACCCCAGACTGACAAAATCCGATCTGCTTTTCACTGGATGCCCACGTGACTACGAAGATTTGAGCTGTGGAGTCTTGGTGTGAGGAGCCACAGAAACCAACCCTCGCAGGCCAGAGGGCATCCCTAGGCCAGGACTCGGGTTCTGATAAATTATCATAAAGAAGAACAGCTTAAAAAGGAACTAACCTACCCAGGAACAAGGCAGGAAACATGTCTGCAGGGAAACACTTCTCATCCAAGCATGCCAGCTGATTTCCTGGACAACTCAAGCACTCAGGGTGGGTTCTGTGTTTTTGACCAGAAACACGTTACAATGTCCACTAGTATCCTGTTCTTCAAGTGAACTGTCTTCAACAGAGAGCTTCAAGTGTTCTGCAAGCCCTCCTGGCTTTTTTTCCCCTCCCTGTCCTTCATTATCCCCACCATCCGCTCACCCCAAACAAGCCAGCCAAGTGAGGAAGCTGCTGGGAGTCAGAGGGCAGCCTGCCATCACATGCCGAGCACTTCACCAAGCACTTCCTCAGCCGTCAAAGGACTACCACTTCTGAATGTCTGACACGTACATTAAGCCTCCCTGAAACCCTCTGGGAGAACATTAGCCCACCACCCACAGAAGACAAGCCTAAGGTCAGGGAGTCACTAGTCCGGCCCTGGGCTCGACAAAGCCCCTGCTTTGACCACGGCTCACTCAGCCAGGCCCCTCCCCACCCCCATCCCGTGAGTCATCACTCAACTTCACCTTACTCTCCCAACAACCCCACAGGAAACTCCTCTAATGCCTTGAGTGCCTTTTAATTTGAACATGTTCTGTAGACCTATGCCACTTTAAAGTCCAGGTATTTTTACTTTACCTGAACAATCACTTCATTTTTTAAATTTATTTTTAAACTGGAGGATAATTGCTTTACAGAATTTTGTTGTTTCCTGTCAAACCTCAACATGAATCAACAATAGGTATACATATCTCCCCTTCCTCTTGAACCTCCCTCCTATCTCCCTCACCATCCCACCCCTCTAGGTTGATACAGAGCCCCTGTCTGAGTTCCCTGAGACAAACAGCAAATTCCCGTTGGCTATCTCTTTTACATATGGTAACGTAAGTTTCCATGTGACTCTCTCTATACATCTCACCCTCTCCTCCCCTCTCCCTGGGTCCATAAGTCTGTTCTCTATGTCTGTTTCTCTACTGCTGCCCTGCAAATAAATTATTTGGTACCATCTTTCTAGATTCCATAAATACGCATTAGTATATGATATTTATCTTTCTCTTTCTGACTTACTTCACTCTGTACAATAGGCTGTAGGTTCATCCACCTCATTAGAACTGACTCAAATGTGTTCCTTTTCATGGCTGAGTAGTATTCCATTATGAATATGTACCATAGCTTCTTTATCCATTCATCTGGCAATAGACATCTAAGTCGATTCCATGTTCTAGCTATTGTAAATAGTTAAGCACTTCATTTTTATTATCATCCAGTCTCGGCTGGCTCAGATAGTAAAGTGTCTGCCTACAATTCAGGAGACCCGGTTTTGATCCCTGGGTTGGGAGGATCCCCTGGAGAAGGAAATGGCAACCTACTCCAGTACACTTGCCTGGAAAACCCCATGGATGGAGGATCCTAGGCTATAGTCTGTGGGGTCGCAAAGAGTTGGGCATGACTGAGTGACTTCACTTTCACTTTCAATCTCTGCTATAATGAGCACACCTGACCCACTGCTGGCCACAGTGGCCCATGGGCTGCGTCCTCCTCACTGTACCCTGACTGGACACTTACAGACCCCAATGGGATCCAGAATGTGATTGCATGGTTTTGTTTATTGACTTTCAACTTCTTAATAAATTTAAAGTACATGTGTTTTTTTAAATAATATCTACTAAAAATAATTGTTTCCTCTAGAATATATGAAAATATATAGAGACAAATTTAAATGAAAACAATATTGCAACACTAAACTAAAAGGATAATCCCTATTTACAAGCAGAGCATTTGGTTTTACAAGAATTTTTTCAATTTGTTAAATTTTATTGTAGTATAGTTGATTGACAATGTTATGTTAGTTTCTGCTGTACAGCAAAGTGAAGCAGTTATATATATATATTATATATATAAATTTTATATATTTTTTTTTAATAAATAAAGGGGAAAAAGTGGAAGTAGTGACAGACTTTATTTTCTTGGTCTCCAGAATCACTGTGGATGGTGACTGCAGCCATGAAATTAAAAGATACTTGCTCCTTGGAAGGAAAGCTATGCCCAACCTACACAGTCATATTGTCACCCTGATTATTTAACTTATTCCCTATATTCCCCTATGTAATATAATTATATATATATATATATATATATATATATATATATATATATATATATATACATACACACATACACACACACACAGAGACATATCACTCTTTTTTAGATTCTATTTTCATATAGGTGGCTTCCCTTGTGGCTCAGACAGTAAAGAATCTGCCTGCAATGCAGGAGACTTTGGGTCTTCGACCTCTGGGTAGGAAAGATCTCTCTAAAACAGAATGGCTACCCACTCAGGTACTCTTGCCTGAAAAATTCCATGGACAGAGGAGTCTGGCAGGCTATATGTCCATGGTATTGCAAAGAGTCAGACACAGCTGAGTAACTAGCACTTTCACTTCTCATATAGGTAGGTCATTACAAATATTAAGTAGAGTTCCCTATGCTATACAGTAGGTCCTTATTAGTTAACCTATTTTACGTATCGTCGTTGCTGTTCAGTCACTCAGTCATGTCTGGCTCTTTGCAACCCCATAAACTGCAGCACAAACTCCAGGCTTCCCTTGTCCTTCACCACCTCCCAGAGCTTGCTCAAACTCATGTCCACTGAATGAGTGATGCCATCCAACCATCTCATCTTCTGTCACCCCCTTCCCCTCCTGCCTTCGATCTTTCCCAGCATCAGGGTCTTTTCCAATGAGTCAGCTCTTCACATCAAGTAGCCAAAGTGTTGGAGTTTCAGCATCAGTCCTTCCATTGAATATTCAGGGTTGATTTCCTTTAGGATGGACTGGTTTGATCTCCTTGCTGTCCAAGGGACTCTCAAGAGTCTTCCCTAGCACCACAATTTGAAAGCATCAGTTCTTTGGCACTCAGCCTTCTTTATGATCCAATTCTCATATCCATATATGACTACTGAGAAAAACATAGCTTTGACTAGACAGACCTTTGTCAGCAAGGTGATGTCTCTGCGCAGGTTACACTGTGTAGGTTGGGCATAGCTTTCCTTCCAAGGAGCAAGTATCTTTTAATTTCATGGCTGCAGTCATCATTAGCAGTGATTCTGGAGACCAAGAAAATAAAATCTGTCACTACTTCCACTTTTTCCCCTTCTCTTTGCCATGAGGTGATGGGGCCGGATTCCATGATCTTCGTTTTCTGAATGCTGAGTTTTAAGCCATGTTTTTCACTCTTCTCTTTCACCATCATCAAGAGGCTCTTTAGTTGCTCTTCACTTTCTGCCATTAGAGTGGCATCATCTGCATATCCGAGGTACTGATATTTCTCCCAGCAATCTTGATTCCAGCTTGAGTCATCCAGCCCAGTATTTTGCATGAGGTACTTGCATATAAGTTAAATAATCAGGGTGACAATATACTGCCTTGACGTACTCCTTTCCCAATTTGGAACCAGTCCATTGTTTCATGTCTAGGTCTAACTGTTGCTTCTTGTCCTGCATATAGGTTTCCCAGCAGACATGTAAGGTTGTCTGTTATTTCTCTCTCTTGAAGAATTTTCCATAGTTTGTTGTGATTCACACAGTCAAAGGCTTTAGTGTAGTCAATGAAGCAGAAGTAGATGTATTTTGGGATTCCCTTGCTTTTTCTATATATAATAATGTGTATATGTCAATTCCAATCTCGTGATATTTTAAGATTAAGTATTCATTTCCTAGAAACAGTTTCTTCCTATGCTGCCATTTCAAATGAGTGCTCATGTGGGGAAGGCAGCAAGGGCCATTCAGGAAGGAAAAATGCTAATTCCCAGTTTGGTGCCCATGGGCTCCTGAAAGTTGTCCAGAATAACTGAATAGAACCAGCTACATGTTTTCCCATGTGACCAGCTACATGTTTTCAAGTATCCAACATAGACCACCAACCCAACATGCCTCTGAATGCAACATGGGATCCAAGACAGACTCCAGCCAAAATTAATGAACCAGTAAAGGACTCATATCCGAGGTCCTTGACCCCAGGTACGGTGAGCAATATAGAGACAGACAGCAGAGCATGCTCCTCGACCCACTGCACAGATCAGGCGACCCTACCCACGGGCCAGAGGAAGGCCCAGACATAGCAGAGGAGAGTCTCCCCTGGCTGGCCACTCAGGCCCGAGCGGCTCTGGAAACACGCCAGGATGTCCAGAGGTGCTTTTCTGGCAGTCTGCGGGCAGCTGTCTCACTACCCCACACACTGGGTACAACATGTGGCGCAGGCTGACCTCCAGGCCACAAACCAAATGAATTACAAAGGCAAAATCCCAAATGATATCAAGTCTCTAACTCGGCAACAGTTTCTAAAAACCTATTCTGGAAAACACTCAACAGCTCCTTAAGGTCAAGGAAACAAGGAAAGACAGGCAACGAACATTACACATAAAAGCAATGTCAATGTGAGACAGCCTGTTCACAAAAACAAGCAGGAAGAAGCGAGTCTGCAGCCCCACAACACTACTTCAGAACACTGTTGGCCCTAAAGATACCCTGGTGGGGGAACGGGGAGGGGAACTATTTACAGGATATCCATGATAACCTACTAAGTACAGAAAACTGAAAAACACTGTATAAATAAAAAACAATGTAATTCTGGTGAAAGCTGCTCAGTTGTGTCCGACTCTTTGCGACCCCATGGACCATACAGTCCATGGAAATTTTCCAGGACAGAATACTGGAGTGGGTAGCCTTTCCCTTCTCCAGGGGATCTTCCCAACCTAGGGATCGAACCCAGGTCTCCTCCATTGCAGGCGGATTCTTTACCAGCTGCACTATCAGGGAAGCCTATTCGCAGGCATGTAGGTAGATATATTTTTGTGTGCAGAAAATGTCTGGAGGGTACCCAACACATTATTAGTAGTGTTACTCCTGGAGAATGATTTATTTAGCTTGGGGTAGGTATTAGATTTCATCTTTTACTTCACTTCTGAACTTGTTAAATCTTTTGGCACAATAATCATACAATCTTTTGTAATTAAGAATATATGAAAGCTGGTTTGATAACATACTATGGTTATATGTTATTGTAGGAAACGGAATGACTTCTATGTACTATTTTCATAACTTCTTATGAGATTAAAATTATTCCAAAATTAAAAGTTAAAAAATATATGAGCGAGACTACATAAAATTGGTGTTATTTCTGTTTTAAATGTTTGATAAAAATTTGTCAGTGAAACCATCTGGGCTTGTAGATTTAATTCCCAGGGTTTTTCTTTCTTCTTTTGCTTTATTTTACTTTTTCTAGAGCAGTTTAAGGGTTACAAGCAAAACTGAAGGCAAGGTCCAGAGGGCTCCCATACAGCCTCTACCACCACACGCACAGCCTCCCCCATCATCAACATCCGCCACCCAATGTTGCTTTTGTTACAGGTAATGAGCCAGCCCTGACACGGAAGCCTCAGCTTCCAAAGCCCTCCCTCTTGTCATGCATCCCATGGGCTTGGACAAATGCATGATGACATATAGCAATCATTAAGCTATCACACAGGGTATTTCACTGCCCTAAGAATCCTCTGTGCTCTACCTGCTCATCCCTCTTCCCAGCTCGTGAACCCCTGGTGGCCACTGATCTTCTTACTGTCTCCATAGTTTTCCAGAATAGCTGGAATCTGTAGCCTTTTCAGACTGATTTCTTTCACTGAGTTAACAGGCATTTAAGATTGTTCCCTGTCTTGCTTGGCTTGATAACTCACTTCTTTCCAGTTCTAAATATTCTATAATATTCCATTGTCTCAGTGTACCAGTTCATTTATCTATTCAACTACTGAAAGACATCTATCTTGCTGCTTCCAAGTTGGGGCAGTTATGACTAGAGCCCCTGTAAGCACCCGGGTGCAGGTTCGTCTACATACCGCCTGGTGAGACGAAAGCAAACTCTGGTCTGATTCACACTCAACCCTCATGACCAGAACTGCGAAGCCTCTTGCAGCTGAAAGGACTCCCTCCAGCATTTCCCAGCTGCATAGCTTCCCGCTTGTGAACTTCCCAAGCATCAGCTGCTCTGCTCAGGCCGGGGGCGGGGGCGTGATCTGCCTCCAAGCACCCCTCCCTCTCAATGGACTCGAGACCAGTGGAAGAGTGGACGCACACCCCACCCCTCCCCACCACTCCTGCTCCTCCCAGCGGTGACTCGCCTGCCTCATTCCTGCCGTCCCCACACAGACAGCACTCACCCTGCTGACTGACCTTTTTGACTTCCCAGAGTCTAGTCTGCTGTGAAAGGCTTTTTCATTTTTAACACGGCCACCATTTCAGTGAGACGTGGGGAAGGAGAGTCTTCTTTACCTGACGACTGGCCATGAATACTGACTTGGAAAGCCCTATGCCCCGGAATAAATGCCCTTGTCTGGAAGGCCTCTCCTGCCTCAGCCGCACAGACGCCCACATGTGCTCCTGCATCTGCCCCTGCGGCAGTGCCCGCTTTGGTCTCCCTACGGCCTCCCCTTGCTGCCTTTCCCTTTGAGGTCTGGGTTGCTGGAGGGTTTGTCAGAGGCCTTCTTTGCATTATTCTGTTCTCCACCGGCAGCAACTGTCTTTGTTCCAATTATGACAATTGTACTGATGGCTTCCAAGTTTCTACTGTCAGACCAGCCCTTTCTAGAAATGCAGTCCTACATGTCAAATGCATGGATCTCCCCAAGATGCCTCACACTCAATAGGTATGAACAGACATGTTCTGCTGGTGCACACATCTTCAGGAACAGCCCCATCATCTCCCCGGCACTCACTTCAGGAACTCGGGAGTCACTCCAGAGCCTCCTGCAATGTCCCCTTCTCCACACCGCAGCTGCTGACTCTATTCCAGCCCATTCTCCCCAAGGGCTCAGCCGCCCTCCAAATCAGCACAAACTCCTGCCCTGGGTTATGGCAGTGTGCTCTCCAATTTTTCTGCTCCCAATGTCATCCTCACCCAAACCACTCTCTACATGCTGCCAGAAAAATCACTCTAAATCAGAGCAGGAACGAGAGACCGACAAGAGATCACACCAGAGTATTTCAACTGCCCCTTAACACCTGAACAAACGACCTGCTGGCTCCATCATTTATTAGCAAACATGTGCTTAAAGCAAAGCACCCAAGAATAACCATCTCTTAGTCCTTTTTAAAAATTAGAAAATTGGCTATCTCTGCCTTCAAAGTTTTGTGGGTTCTGAACATACACACCAATCTAAATATTCTCCCCACTATTAAGAAAAGGGGTGGAAGACTGCATACTTTGGGAGCATGACTCTTTTTCAGCAGCATGCCTTTACAGAGCATATGCTTTGCTGCGCTGTCCAATACAACAGCCACTACTCGTACGCGGCTATTGAAACTTCCGTTAACTAGAAGTAAATTAAATGACTGTTCAGTTCCCCAGACCCACGAGCCACATTTTGAGTGCTGAGCACCACATGTGGCTTGTGGCTACCGCACTGGATAGCACAAAACATTCCCACCCCCACAGACCTCAGGGCGCCTGTCGTCTCACATCCACACCACCAGCGGCTGCAGGTGGCACCTACGCTTGCTTCAGTGCTGGGCTAGACTCCAGAGTCTGGTCCTGACTCCTCCCTGGGATGCACAAATCCTCCTGCGAGCGAGCCCCCACCCTCTAACCTGTTCTCCCCACCACCTGCCAGGAGGACACTGTCTGGAAGCCCAGCCCACTTACTCTGGCTCATCCTCCTCTGTCTAGCACATTCTGCTGTCTTCTGCCTCACCCTCCTCACATGCCTTCAGAGCAAAGCCGGAAGAATCTGTCTTTCCTCCACTGGCCCTGCTGGCCCAGGTCTGATCATCAGAGCTGCTGGGGCCCTGCATACACCTCACAATACTGCCAGTTTTTCAGCCTGTCAGCCTCACTAGCTCATGAGCCATTTTGTTCAGTCCGTGGAAGCTTGCTGAGGACAGGATGACAAGCTGAGGGTCTCGGGCTGCTCTAACGAAATGTCACAGGCTGGGAGGTCTAAACAACAGGTCTGGAGGCTGGACATCTGAGACCTAGGTGTCGCAGGGCGGGTCCCTCCTGCGGCCTCTCTCCTCACGTGCAGGCAACCACCTGCCTGGGTCCTCACAGTATTCCCCCTTGTGTGTGTGCTCTCAATGTCTCTCTCTCTTAAAACTGAATCAGGAACCCTTATGGCCTCATTTAACCTTAATCATCTCCCTAAAGGAATGCAGTCACACTGGGGGTTAGGGCTTCAACATATGAATTTTGGGGAACAGAGTTCAATCTGTGACACCAAGAGTATTTAATGATGAAGTCAGAATCTCTATTTCTATAACCTTTATTTTGAAATGGTCCTAGTTTTAGTCTTCCTAGCCATTTCCCAACAAGGCTAATCCTTAAGCTCCTTCGTGTTCAGACAAAACCTAAGGACATGAACCCACGCATGGAGGAGCTTACTAGGACATGTTCTTTTCAGTTGCCAGTTTCCAACAAGCACAGGCATACCTTCTGACATTTCAAATTCTCAATTTAAAGGTTCTTTACCAAAGACTCTAGAAAAAGTCTGAAGTCTGAAAAGGAGTAAAAGTTCCTTCTCTCTTTCCAAGGCGGTGATCTTAGATCATGACAGTCAGTGTAGACTAAAGAAATAGGATGTCTATTCTTTCCTTACAGCTGGGTAAGGAAGTAAAGCGGTGCACTCAATATGCCAGCAAATCTGGAAAGCTCAGCAGTGGCCACAGGACTGGAAAAGGTCAGTTTTCATTCCAATCCCAAAGAATGGCAATGCCAAAGAATGTTCAAACTAATGCAAAGTTGCACTCATCTCACAGGCCAGCAAAGTAATGCTCAAAATTCTACAGGTGAGGCTTCAACGGTATGTGAACCGAGAACCTCCAGATGTTCAAGCTGGATTTAGAAACGGCAGAGGAACCAGAGATCAAATTGCCAACATCTGCTGGATCATAGAAAAGGCAAGAGAATCCCAGAAAAACATCTACTGCTTTACTGACTATGCCAAAGCCTTTGATTGTGTGGATCACAACAAACTGTGGAAAATTCTTCAAGAGATGGGAATACCAGATCACCTTCCCTGCCTCCTGAGAAATCTGTATGCAGATCAAGAAGCAACAGTTAGAACCAGACATGGAACAACGGACTGGTTCCAAATTGGGAAAGGAATATGTCAAGGCTCTATACTGTCACCCTGCTTATTTAACTTATATGCAGAGTACATCATGCAAAATGCCAGAATGGATGAAGCACAAGCTGGAATTAAGATTGCCAGCAGAAATATCAATAACCTCAGATATGCAGATGACAGCACCCTTATGGGAGAAAGCGAAGAGGAACTAAAGAGCCTTTTGATGAAAGTGAAAGAGGAGAGTGAAAAAGTTGGCTTGAAATTCAACATTCAAAAAATGAAGATCATGGCATCCGGTTCCATCACTTCATGGCAAACTGATGGGGAAACAATAGAAACAGTGAGAGACTATTTTTGGAGGCTCCAAAATCACCGCAGATGGTGACTGGTGCCATGAAATTAAAAGATACTTGCTCCTTGGAAGAAAAGCTATGACCAACCTAGATGGCATATTAAAAAGCAGAGACATTACTTTGCTGACAAAGGTCCATCTAGTCAAAGCTATGGTTTTTCCAGTAGTCATGTATGGATATGAGAATTGGACCATAAGGAAAGCTGAGCACTGAAGAATTGATGCTTTTGAACTGTGGTGTTGGAGAAGACTTTTGAGAATCCCTTGGACTGCAAGGAGATCAAACCAATCCATCCTAAAGGAAATTATCCTGAATATTCATTGGAAGGACTGATACTAAAGCTGAAGCTCCAATATGTTGGCCACCTGATGCGAAGAGCAGACTCATTGAAAAAGACCCTGATGCTGGGAAAGATTGAAAGCAGGAGGAAAAGGGAATGACAGAGGATGAGAGGTTGGATGGCATCACCGACTCAATGGCCATGAGTTTGAGCAAGCTCTGGGAGGTGGTGATGGACAGGGAAGCCTGATGTGCTGCAGTCCATGGGGTCGCAAAGAGTCAGACACGACTGAGCGACTGAACTGAACTGAGTAACAGCACCAAGTCTGTACAGAAACCTCTCCATGGTTCATGGTCCCCCAGCAATGACTTGAGGTGCTGACCCAAGAATCCAGGAACTCACAAAACACAGGCCATTCATTTCCTGTGTGCAAAGGGGAAGGGGCCAAGGAGCATCTAGGAGACACTTCATCAACAGATGACAGAGATGACCAGTGTAGGTGTTTCCCTCCTGACTACAAAGGTTTCTCTTTACCAAATAGTGTATATTTTCCCAGTCTTTTTAATTCACAGGTTTAACACCAGAAATGTTAGATAATTTAAGGGCATAAAGACTGATCTGAAAGGATTGTCAGCCTCACTCAGAAGCAAGCTCACTACAAATAAAATGCTACAGGAAGAGTTCATCTAAGGACGGACCAGCAGCTCACTTCCCATTCACGTCACCCTGCTTCCTTCCCACCCTTTCCTTGGCTGTGTCATAGCAGAAGGACCCAATGCTTTGCATGAGTTCATTTTTGTATTAAATAAACGTTGCATGTCATGTCAGGCAAAGAATACTAAAAGATGAAATTGAAGAGTTTTCAAAATTACAAGTCTTCAGTAGTTTTCAACTAAAATGACAAAGCACCCTCCTAGCCTCCAGGACTGAGAGGAGGGCTCAGCAGCAACAGGCAGGCTGACCCCTATGGACATCCCACATGACTGGGGGCAGCAGCAGCCTCTGACCCAGGTCCTGCTGGAGGACTCTCAAGGCTGAAGGTCAAAGGACGAAGGGACCTGAACGACCCTGCGTGGCAAGAGGCCCTCCATGTGCAAGAGCAGGGCTCTGACCCTCAAGACTGGGCTGTCCCCCCGAAGGGCACCCTGACACAGCCTACTCCTTCCTGCTCACCGGCTGAGTACCCAGTGCTGAGCAGGACGGTAGGCACTCACAGGTGCCATCACTGCTGAGCGGTAGACAGGATCCTTACCTCGTATTTGTGGCTCAGATTAGGCCACAAGCCATAGGGGAGGCAATGACACCATGAGAATAGCAAATCCGCAGCGTCCTGGCACCTTCCCATGCATGAAACATTTACCACACAGGCAGCAGGCACAACTCCCCCACAACACAGCAGAACCCCGGAGCAGCCTGGCTGGCATCCCCACTCCCCCTCCTCACCTCACCCTCTGCCTCCATCGGTCTCAGTGCGGGGCTGGAGACCCTGCACGAGGTACCTGTCAGACCACGGCCCTCCTCCATGGCTCCCCAGGGTCAGTGTTTATCCATAGCTCACCTTCCCGGCCCCACAATTCACCAGGCTCCTTCCTCTGTAGTCACAGCTCAGGTAACCCATCTGCACCAAGTGCTGACCCCCAGCCATATGCACGGCCCCTCCCGCCACTATCCACCTGCCCAGAGGGATTTCCTGACCCCCAGTCTGAAGTCCCCTCCCCACAGTCCCAACCTCCCTTCCTCCAGCACGTGTTAACAGAAAGCAAATGGACAGAGCAAATGGTGCCTTCCTCTACAACAGACACTGGAAAGGCAACAAGTCAACGGACCTGTGCGACACTTCACCTAGGGACACAGAGGAGAGGACAGCAGGCTTGGCCCTGCTCTCGTGGAGCATCACGATGTACCACCAAGGAAGAGCCAGTCACGGACAAGAGGGCCCTGAGACGTTCAACTAAACTGAAGTTCAATTCAATACACGCTGACCAACAACCACGTATCAGGAGCCATCTCAAAAAGCAGGTCATGGATACAGGAGACAGGCCTGCAGAGCAAACAGCAGACCAACAGCCCTCCCAACACGGGTCTAGACCAGTGGCCCTACAGGCAGTTCAGGTTTTCCAAGCAGCAGATGTGGTGACAGGATCAGATGTGAAGAGATTTATGTGAGAAAATGGGGAGGGACCCAGAGGAGGCTGCAAGCTGTTAGAGGAGGCTGCAAGCTTTTAGACGTGACTGCGGAGGAAGAAGAAAGACAGGCGCATTTGGAAGGAAAAGCCCTAGACTCCAGGCAGCTCCAGGAGTGTCAGGCCACATGGGGTCCTGGAGCCAAAGTCCCTCCCAGGAATGAGGCAGCTTCAACTCCTGCAGCAGGAGTTGTGGCCTCAGTGTGGGGTCAGTGTGGACCCAGAGTCCAGCAGGGAAGGCCCAAGTGGATCATGGCCACGGTGGGGCCAGAGGAGACTTGAGCCTTGGAGCTCCACCGCAGGTCCTCCCCGGCTGGACCAGACTCACAGTGCGCTCATCTCAGTGTGACTCTTTCCCTCCCAGGAGTTCAGAGCAACAGACACTCCATCCTGGTTCAATGGCTCCCTGAGGCACAGCTCAGGACTCCCTGGGCTTCACTGAATCTGAGAAACTATTACCAAAAAATTAAGTATCCAAGCCAATTACGGAGGATTCTAGATTTAAAACTGAGAATAAATACCATGTGTGGTTTTACCCTTTCTAAAAATTTTTATTTATTTATTTATTGGCTGTGCTGGGTCTTTGTTGCTACCTGCTGGCTTTCTCTAGTTGTGGCAAGCGGGGGCTACTCTCCAGTCATGGTGCTCAGGCTCCTCACTGCGGGGGCTTCTCCTGTTGCAGAGCCTTGCTAGACGGGCTTCCATAGTT